>NC_067474.1:70525444-71880444 GCF_947179515.1 Apodemus sylvaticus
AGGGTCCTATACTCCTATGAACATTTTTGTTTAATTGGAAAATCCTGTTTTATATGTACTTAACATTCTTTTATAAAATTGAGATTTCATTTTAATTTCCTTATACAAAATATAAGACTAAGATTTATTATGCATAAGAGTACTAATGAGTATGTTTTACATATATAAATTCATTTAATGTTTATATCCCTAACTTCTATTGGGTATCTATCTACCTATGTCTATCTTCTTCTTTTTTTTTTTTTTTTTTTTTTTAAAGATTTATTTATTTATTATATGTAAGTACACTGTAGCTGTCTTCAGACACACCAGAAGAGGGCGTCAGATTTCATTTTACAGATGGTTGTGAGCCACCATGTGGTTGCTGGGATTTGAACTCAGGACCTTAGGAAGAACAGTCAGTGTTCTTAACCGCTGAGCCATCTCACCAGCCCGTCTCTCTTCATTATACAGATAAAAGCCTAAAGTTGGTAGAAGTTAAGAATATGGCCAGGGTCACAGGGCCAGGAGCTGCCGATTCCCTTAATCACCACAGCTCTCTTACCCCTTGGATTACACTAAGGATGGAGGGGGAAACAGAGAGCTTCTAAAGCTCTAATATGACAAATAAAAAAGTTAGCTATTATCCTTGAAAAGTAGGAAGAATAGTCAGAGTGGCCACTTGCAGTGGCCCTGACAGACGTGTCTACAGCATGTCCTAGAAATGCCCGAAGGAGCCAGAGGGCAATGAAGGTGTTTGGTGGGGGGAGGTGAAAAACTCGACTGGGAAAGGAAGGAACAAGGGCTTGTGTGAGACCACCGACATGAGGTGTCATGAAGGACAAGCCAGTATACCCCAGCAGTTAAGGCCAGGACCCCCACCCTGCCTGGGCTGTAGTCCTCAAAAGATGCAGCAAGCCCTCAGCCTCTCTGTAGCAGCTCCCGTCTGCAGGAAGGAGGCAATCATATGCCCAGGCCATCGTGTGAAATAAATAAGTTAATTATTGTGCTTAGAATAGTGTTAGTTACACACTTCTGCTTCCTAATGTTTGGAGGATAGTCTGAATTTTTAGAACTAACATTACTGTTTACGCCAGGCGGTAGTGGCACATGCCTGTAATCCCAGCACTCTGGGAGGCAGAGGCAGGGGGATTTCTGAGTTCAAGGCCAGCCTGGTCTACAGAGTGAGTTCCAGGACAGCCAGGGCTATACAGAGAAACCCTGTCTCAGAAAAAAAAAACAAATCCTAAAAACACAAAATCAAAAAACCAAAAACAAAAGAAAACAAAAAAACAACATTAATATTTCATCAGCAACAGCATTCTTGAACTACTTTGTAAAGAGGCAAGAAAGCAAATAAAACAGGAAACCAAGAAAAAATAAAATACAGAGTCCAACTCTCTAGGACCTAAAGGATAATCTAAAAGCCAGTCTGAGAAAGAGACTTTCCTGCCTGGATTTAATTCATCCGTACATTCTCAGAATTAAGAATGTAAAGTCAGCTAATTTGCAGGAGGGAACAGGAACCTACAACACACCGGTGATCCAAGGTCACATTCTTTCAAGGGGCAGAGACAGGCACATTCCCTCTGTTACAGCCTCATTTCACCATTTGAATATTCCTCTATCTTTGCTGTCTAAGGCAAGGTTAGATCCATTGCACCAATCAGCAAGAAGAGAAAGACACTCATCTACTACCTTCTCCCCCAAACCATACTGAGACGAGTCAGAAAAGCCCCCAAGGCAAAGAGATAGGAAATGGTCCTGAGAGGATGACTGAATGAAAACACACCCGGGAAAAGCCCGATGACATTCCATACCAGGGTGGAGGCATCCTCCTCCCCTCTCCCCCAGGGATAAAAACTATAGGAGTGGCTTGGTAACAGGAAAAAGAAATGAGTATTTTAAAAGGTGGGTGTTGTGCTACAGAAAACAGGCCTGGTACTCAGCCTGGAGCTTTTTTAAAAAGTTTAGATTTAAAAATATGCAACATCAGCCCCCCCCTGCAGAGGGAGGTACCCACTTATGCTCCTAGCTGGGAGGTGGAGGGAGGAGGGTGGTGAGTTTGAGTCCAGCCTAGGCTATGAAGATACCCAATTTTAAAACACTAAGAGTTGGGAATGTAGCTCAGTGCTATAGTGATTGCCTAGTTCCATATGACTTTGGGTTTGATCCACAACAGGCAAAAAGAGGGACAGTATAGTGAGAATTCTGGACTTTTGATTTATTTACAAAAACAAAACAAAGCAAAACAAAAAACCACAGCAGTAGGCAGGAGAGATGGCTCAGAGGTTAAGAGCATAGACTGCTCTTCCAGAGGCCCGCAGTTCAATTCCCAGCCATGGTGACTCACAAACATCTGTAATGGAATCTGATG
The DNA here is from genome assembly GCF_947179515.1 of Apodemus sylvaticus. Lineage (NCBI taxonomy): Eukaryota > Metazoa > Chordata > Mammalia > Rodentia > Muridae > Apodemus > Apodemus sylvaticus. Next base: position 70,527,801 of record NC_067474.1, read on the forward strand.
CCCTCTTCTGGTGTATCTGAAGACAGCTACAGTGTACTCATTAAAAACAAACAGACAAACAAACACAAGAAATAATATGGCTGGTTAGTTCAGTTGGTTAGAGCTAATAATGCCAAGCTCGAAATCTCTGTACCGGCCACATATGTCATATGTTTGGGCAAGAGAGATGACTCAGCAGTTAAGAGCACTGACTGACTGACTACTCTTCCAGAGGTCCTGAGTTTGATTCCCAGCAACCACATGGTGGCTCACAACTATCTGTAATGGGATCCGATGCCCTCTTCTGGAGTGTCTGAAGACAGCTACAGTGTACTCATATAAATATAATACATAAATCTTTTTAAAAAAGAAATATTATAATATGTTTTCACATTAATACCAGGTATGAGGATATGGGGCTGCTTTGGACTGTCCAAAGCAGCTGACTATGATTTGTCTCATGCTCTATCAGGGACATAGTTTTGCCAGCTGCAGATAGTTTCTGAGACTGTGTGATATTTGGAATTCTGGGAACTTTTCAGAGGGTGTATAAAGACTAGGATTTTGGTAGTTTTTCATTTGGGACCTTCACAAGTAAAACTGTTATTCAGACTCAGATTCTATGTCTCAAATATATGCAGGGGTTTCTCGGCAAGTATGGACAGAGGTTGACTTGCTAGAATATTCATAGTATCAACCTTTTTCTTAGACAGGGTCCCATTATGTCACTGAGGGTGGCCTATTACATAATAATTCTCCTGCCCCAGTCTCATGTCTGCTGGGATTACAACCCTGTGCCATTATCCCATCCTCTAACTTCAGTTTTTCTTTTCTTTTTTCTTTTCTCAATCTGTAGCCTCCCTCTGTGGCATGGAACTTGCTACACGGGCCAGGCTGGCCTCCATGTCCGTGATCTGCCTGCCTCCAGTTCCAAAGGCTGGCACCACATCTGGACTCAGGTAGAGTAAGGGCACTCATCTTGCTTTATTTCTGTCTGTTCTTGGTTCTTTGGTCTTTTATATAAATCTTTAGAATTATGTTATCCAAATATTATTCCAAATTCTGTTGAAAGCTTCATTGGAATTGCATTAAATTTACATATCAATAGGAAAAACTGTGTCTTGAGTTTTCTATTGGTTTAGGCATGAATGTAGTACTTTTCTCTCAGTCACCAAGATCTACTTCGGCTTTCTCCATAGTCTTTGCTATATACACATGCAAATGTTTCTAGTAACCTATTTTACTGTCTTACCATAATTGGTATTTTAACAACTTTTTGTTTATTAATGTAGACAAATGCAACTATTCATAGAATGTAAATTCTATGAGTGTACCATTTTTATATTGATGATTCTAATACAACAGGGCTCCTGATTTTTCTTTTAGTATCTCTGTACCTTTTGTTTCTTCTTGTCTTGTAGAAGGTCTGGGATTTCCAGCATAGTTTGAATAGGTCTGTGATAGCAGGTACCAGTTCTTGTCTCTGCCTTTTAAAAATAAAGGTATCTTTAAAGTTTACTGCTGCTATAATGTTTCCTGTAGATATCCTTATCAGCTAACAAAGGCTTTCCAACAACATTTCTGTGTTTGTGTGTGTTATGTATCCTTATCAGCTAACATAGGTTGCTCCAGCAATATTTTTAGAATGTTTGTGTGTATGTGTGTGTTATGCATATACATGTATCTATACAAGTATTGGTGCCTATGTATGTAAGTGGAGAGGCCAGGGGTCAACATAAGATGTCTTCCATAACTGTTCTCAATTTTGTTTTTTTGGTTTGGTTTGGGTTTTGTTTTCTGTTTTGTTTGTTTGGTTCTTTCTTTCTTTTCTTTTTTTTTTTTTTGGCTTTTTGGCTTTTTGTTTGTTTGAAACAGAGTTTCTCTGTGTAGCTCTTGCTAGCTTTGAACTCATAAGAGATGCACCTGCCTCTGCCTCCCAAATGCTGGGACGAAAGGCGTGCAGCATCACTGCCTGGCTCCACTTTGTTTTTAAGAGAATTTCTCAAGAACCAGCTCTCAGAATCCATCGAACTCTACCTCCGTGCCAGCTTCTACAGCTGCTCGGGATCCAAACTCAGGTCCTCATGCTGGCACAGCAAGCACCTTTCCAGTCAGCCATTTCCCTGGTCCTTCAGCATCACCCCCCTCCACCACCCCCATGCCAAGGACTGAACCCAGGACCTCTTGCACGTTAGACAAGCACTCTTATCACTGACCTGCACCCCCAGCAAGGAGAGCATTTCTTACTAGTAGTTTACAAAATAATTTGTTATAAGTAGAAGCTAAATGAAAATGAAGGTTCTTTCTGTATCCGTTGCTGTGAAAGTATTTCCTTTCTAATCTATAAAGACAGAAAACGCTACAGATTTTCTGATGCTGACAAGACCTTGCTTTTTCTAGAATAGGACCTAAAAGTCAAGACTTTCAATGGGAAAAATTAGCCGTGAATTAATGCAAAATAATAGCTATCTACCACGCCTTGTGTGATGCTAATCTTATTTACCCCAAACCTTGTTTCCTTCACAGGGTCCTCCCTGATTCAACATCCGAGCTCTAGAAGCATTTATTATTGAAAAGCTCATTTGATACTTTATCTGTGCTTGCTATTCTATACGCACTCTACCTACCAACTAAAATACATGCCCTTGAAAGAGCAGCATCTACAATAAATTCTTGCTTAAAGTACTTAAAATATCCTTAGGGAGATATGGAAATTGTGGAAATTAGTTGATAAGAATAACAGAGAGGGAGAGAGAAAGGGAGGGAGTCAGAGAGAGAGTGAGAGAGAGAGAGTGAGTCAGAGTCAGAAAGTCAGAGGGGGGGGGGAGAGGGAGAGAGGGAGAGAGAGACAAGACAGGCTGGCCCCAAACTCCACTTCCTGAGAGCAGAGTTTCCATGAACCACCATAGCTTATTCAATCCTGGGAATCACTGTATAAAAGGCCAGCACTCCAGCTGAGTTATGTCCCCAGCTCCTGTTTTAATATCTTAAAGTCAGAGAAACTTTGAAATCAGTCTAAATTATCTTCATGTATTTCCAGGGCTTTGTCAGTCAAGCACCCTGACCACTCTTGATACTGTGGGGAACTTAACTTTTTCTTGGTGAGGACGGTCTGCCACTAAGCTTATCAGTTGTGGAACTATGTGTGGCACAGATCCACCTGTGGGGCACAGAACCTCAACTGTGATGCAGAATAAGGCTTCAGACCAAATGGAGAGGGGAGATCTTTCCCCTCTAGTTAATTTTTAGCAGCAAATTACACTTTTTCTCCTCTGCTCTCTTGCTCTAGAATACAAAATACAGCTCCATAGTGCTGGTAATGTTTTAGCAATGCTACTATACAAAGTTACTGTTTTTCCAGATTGCAGCTCTCTGCCTATTTTTTCTACACTGAAACGTTTTCTTTGTAACTATTCTGCTCTGACCTCATCACCTCCTCTAATCTCTAGAAGGGACATGGGAGTGGCTAAAAAGCAGACTACTGGAGCCAAGCTACCTGGATTCAAACCTCACTTGGGCATTTAAGAGGTGTAATTCCTAACAACAGGTTAACTGATCTAACTTACAGTACCTTTCTTCATCTGCCTTCTGAGAACATCCACACACCTTACCTCGGGGGTGGGCAAAAATTAAATGAGTGCTTAGAACACTCCCTACTTCTAGTACTAAATAGATGGGTAAAGCACAATCAGTCTCAAGCCCCGTCACTCCCAATCTCTCTCCTTTCCTCGACACTTATGGGGCGTGGTTGTTCTGGTGATGGGGACTTCCGGGAGGTCTCCAAGGTAGAAGGAGGCAAAAGCACTAGGAAGGAAATGGCTGCGCTCTTTCCATACCTGCATGCATCCATTACCCAGGAAGAGGGAAAGCCGCAGAGTGACAATGTATAGTCACCATTGCTCCGTTAATTACGGGATGCAGGAAGCAAAGTGGGCATATTTACTTAATTAGCATTAGAAGAATTTAGGAAGCATATATAACTACAGTTTTCAAATATTCTTGGGACCGGGCTGGAACAGGCAGTATTTAAAAGTCTATGAAATACTGACAACCTCCCTTTCATTAAACGTATTTATGTAAGGCATTGGTGGCCAGGAGTTGAGGCTGTTGTAAGAAATCAGAAATCATCTTTTTGGAGTCTGGTAAGATAATTTAAGATTCTTTCTACCTCTAAAATCTTGGTAATCCTGGCATGAGTCACGAAGGTGTTACAAGCCTAGTATGAGTCACACATCGCCAACGCACAGCCAAAGACAAAATTCCTCACTTGGTGTTTGGCACAGTACCATAGCTGCAGAAGAGGAATTCTAGCCCTCGGGCTATGTATACCTCAGCTCAGAGAAACAAAACTTTTTTTTTTAATTAAACACATCATTTAGCTGATTCTAGACTTCTTTTTTAACCCACAAATACAATAATGCACTAATCCCAACTGAGACCTGGCAAAAGGTGTGCATCTATCAGGATTAAGCCACAAGCACTCATTCCAGTTACTCTGCAGAGTTCTAGCCGACAGGTTGTGGGCAGGCAAATGACAGGGAGAGACAGGACAGGTGGCCGGAGTGGGTGGGAGTTGGGCGAGCCCACACATGACCAAGGGAACAGGACAAAGGCCTTGGAGAGCACACTGGAGTAGGAGGCAAACTGGAATGCCTTAGTCTGCACCCAGTGCCTGGGTCTGGCCTGAGAAGCGGACAGCGACAGCGGCGGCCGATGGAGCAGCGGCCGCCAGCTCGGCTCTGGGAGCCAGGGGACCCCAAAGGGGTCCTACTGACCTGTGGCTGGGCCTCACTCAGAGCCACAGGGCCAGGCGGGTCCGGCTGCCTAGGCCGAACAAGGCACCTGCTGGGCTTCAGCGCCACACCGCGAGCCCAGGAGTAGCCGCCCGGCTCTGGGCCCCCACGCGAGTCCCGCCGTGCCGCCGCCGTGCTCGCGGAATGCGGGACAGCGCCGCCTCCCGCCCCGCCATGCCCGACCGAGGAAAGAGCGCCCGCCGCCATCGTGGGAAGCGCACACGGGGACCAGGGGCCGCGGTACCTGAGAAACCAAGGGCAGAAGAGTCTGTTCCACTGAGCGCGTTCTGATCTCCAGTCCGGAGTCGAAGGCGAAGCCAGAGGCGTTGGAGGAGTGGACAGCTCCCGCACCGCCACCGCCAGGGATTGGAGAAGCGGCCATGGCCCTCCAAAGATAGTACAGCGCGCTATCCGCACCTCTGCCCGCCCGCCAACCAACCTCCCGGTTGCCCGCCGCCTCGCCGCACCGAGGCCCCACCCCTACCCTTGTGCCACTATTTTGGCCCCGCCTCCATACGGCCCAAGGCCCGATTGCCCCGCCCCAGGCCTGCACCACAGCCCTGGCCTTCGAGGCCACCCCACTCTAGCTAGTTCTGCCCGGCTCCCTAGCCTAACTCCCTCTACACCCCGCCCACTGACCCACAGTCTGGCGCTCAGCAGTCCAGGCTCATCAGTTCCGCCTCTAGGGTGGCACGCCCCCCACCAGCTCCGCCCTAATACCTGGACGGCCCCACCCATCCACGGCCATTGTCCCACCCCGCGGGCCCGCCCCCTTGCCACCCCAGTGCCTCTTTCCTCAAGGGTGTGTTCCACTGCACAATTTTATCTAGAGCGGGAGAATCAAGCCACCTGAGAGCTTCCACAAGTTCATGTGGCCTCTTACCAAAATATAACCGTCCCCAACAAAGCCTCCCACCATTTGCCTCAAAAATCAATTCTGAATTCCCATAAATATGTCGACATGTTTTGATGGTGTTGTGATGGTGTTGAACCTCTGCCCTAAAAATTACACTTGTAACCATCTTTCTTTCAATGGCTTCCGAGGAAAGTCAGTCCCATTTCACCTCCACTTCTGTTTATATATTTCTTACAGAGTTGATTATAGATCTCTTACAGAGTTGAAACATTTGATAATACATTCACATAACTATCTTGATACTCAGCAAGAAGGCAGCGGTGTATCTTGCAGTTATCTTTAGAATTCATCTTCATGAGAAAAACAAAAGTTTGGGCTCTGTTAAATATTCTTTTAAAAAACTTTTAATAATTATTTTTAATGTTAGCTAAGAACTCGCAGTGTGTTAACTGCTCCTTGAATGAAAAGATGTGTCTGACTGAAGTCACTTAAGGCTAAGAACCCATTCTCAGCCCAACCATGAGCTCACACAGAATCCCTATGGGGAGAAGGGTGCCAAAGCTCCTTTTCCTCCCGTTTCCAGGAACAAAGTCAAGGCAGGCATTCAGAAGCCTGCATCTTAGAAAGGATTCTAGACTGACGTTAGGAAGGATCCAGCAACTGACTAAGCAGCACAAGGAAGCATTTTTGAAGGACCATAGCTGCTAATGAGCACATGCGGGGCAAAATGGAATCCGAGACTGGCTTTCTCCATCCATCGCGTTAGGCGGATGGGCTCAACTTGCAGTATTGGAAGGGAAGCTGCAGGACTGTTTCCCCTGTCAACGCAGCATGGGTATCTCTGGTAATGGAGATAGCAAAGCTTACGCTTTTCTCACAAAAGAAGAGCTCCAGAATTCAACTCGTCCTCCAATTCTTTTTTTCTTGTAAGTTGTGTCTACATGTGGGCATGTGCCTGTGAATGCAGTGCCCTAAGGACAGAGGCATCAGATGCCCTGGAGTTGAATTAAGGGGGTTACCAGCCATCCAACATAGGCGTTAGGAACTGGATACGGGTCCTTTGGAAGAGCAGTATGCACCCTGAACTGCAGAGCCATTTCTCCAGACTCCGCTCCCAACACTTACCTTAAGCCTCCCTCACACTATCTCCAGGGCTGTGCTCCGGCCAACCCACTGGGGACTTCTGTCTCGGCTATGGGCGCTCTGGCCTCTGTGTGGTGTAAACACTTACTCCTCAGAGAGCTTCCCTAATGTAAAATGACTCAATTTCATAAAAATACTGGCACCAGTATTGATATTGGTGCCAAAGGTATGCAGGGAAGGTATGGATAAAGTTCACATTCCTCAAGAAGAGGAGTCGAGGTTTATCACCTTGTTCATCCAACATTTGTAACTTTATTTCAAAATATAAATATTTTACATTTTACAAAGGTGTTACATCAGTAAGTTGTAAAAGCAAGTTAAAGCTAAGCAACGGCCTTTGTGTGATAAAGAATATTTATTGTTTCATTGGAACACTATTTCCCTTCAAACCACCTCCTTCACCTGAGAATGCAGAGGCAATATATTTTCAGAGAAAAATAATTACAATGGTATGTTCAATTTTACTTTCACACTCAAACAATATCTGGAGCACAATCCAAGTCCCCGAACAAGTGGCACTACAGGAACAAAATATAGAAAGAGTTACATTTCTGGGTCACTCCAATACAAAAGAATTGGTTTTCACAATAAACAGTGTGAAGATCTGTTTTCATACCTTTCATTGTATACATAAAGCTAGAAGGAAAGACCAGTATAAAGAACTTTGGACTTGGAGTCAGAGACTCTGTAACCAAATTCTGGCTCTATCCTTTTAAGATGTAAACCTTGGAGAGAGGAGGGCAAGAGAGGGGGAAAGAGAAGGAATTACCAACAAACTTTTCAAGGCTTCTAAGACTTTGTACAATCACTATAATACTGTCTGGTTCACAGGGTTGTCCCCAAAGGTGTCTGAAGTTTTTTGTTGTTGTTGTTTTTGTTTTTTTAAGATTTATTCATTTACTATATGTAAGTACACTTTAGCTGTATTCAGATACCCCAGAAGAGGGCATCAGATCTCATTATGGATGGTTGTGAGCCATCATGTGGTTGCTGGGATTCGAACTCACAACCTTCAGAAGAGCAGTCAGCGCTCTTAACCATTGAGCCATCTCTCCAGCCTGTGCCTGAAGACTATAAAGTGCCATACAAAAGCAACTGCTAAGATGCAGTATCAACATCACCAATACATTTGCATTAACTAATTATTGGGTAACTTGCAAAATCAAACACAAATACTGACTTTGTGTGCCACATGTGGGAAAGAAACTCCTTCTTGCAAGGACAACTCTGGGCAGCTAATGTGCCATCTTTCTGGTTATCTCATTGCACTGCTGGGACTTGTTACCAATGACATCTCACCACGGTAACAAATTCACTGCCAGTATCTTCACTGGAAATCATCTTCTAAAAGACCCGTAAACTTGACCAAAAACTGGTTGAGATGCTCAGAGAAATGGGGGAAAGGATAGGAGAACAATATCAAGTGTAACAGTCTGTCCCCTCCTAAGATTAAAATGTGTCATGGCAGAATACAAATTCATAGACACCCCAGAGAAAGGAAATAACTTAGCATTCCTCAATTTTAATTGACCATGGAGTCTCCCCTTCCCTGGCAGTTTTTCTCTTACAATTCTATTAACTCTGCAAACAACTGCTATAAGGAACTTTCCACTTTTCTATTTTCTCTTTTTTATTTATTTATGACAAAAGTGGCTGAGCTATGAAGAAGACAGAGGAGGAGCAGAAGGCAGGGTGAGGGAGAGAGAGGATCTGTATTTCACTCTGAATTCTGCTGTTAACTGGCTGTTGCATAAGCTACTTTACCTATATTTATTTCCTTTTCTAAAATAAACATATAATCTGATTACAACAGCCCATTCAAGCACCAAGCTTTTGTGACTCTGGTAGGAAGACTCTTTACCTACAATTCTCCAAGTGTTTTTAAGCTATCGAGAAGGCTGTTTAGTGGGTTCAGATCTTAGTTTTTCCCAGACCTTAGTGAGTTAACACATTTGATAGCATAATAAGCAAAGACTAGAAACTGATAAATAAATAGAAAATAAAAACTAGTTACTCTTTGCAGGAACAAACAATTGGGAGTATATTGCCATAAGCAATTTTCACTATAAAAAGGGCAAAGGCCCACTGTGATGCTCTCGGAGGCTATGGGAGACCCTCAGAAGATTCTGGAAGGTTAGGACTAGAGCATGGTAAGTATTTCACCATAAACCAGGTTAAAACCTCAGGACGCCACCTAAACAAATATATTCTAGTCTAAACCCTTCTGGCCTGAGGTTCCCAACACTTCTTGCCACACTTCTCAGTCACCTAGCAAAGTAGGAAATGGAGAAATGCAGAAGGCCTAAGAGTTCACATCATGGTGAGTTCACATCAAGGCCAAGGTTAGCCAGAAGACCTTTCCTGCAAGTGCTCTGCTGTCTATACACTGGTAGAAAGAGCTGCCATCCCCAAAGCCAAAGAGTTTGGACACAGGGCCTCTACAAAACACATCTTGGTCACCACTGTCCAACCCAGGCTCATCTCAGAGCCCAAAGGGAAGCAGCTGGTTCTCAGGGAAGAAGGGTCAAAACTCTTCATGGGTGCATTCTCCTGAACTATGAGCCCCTGTTTACACACACACACACACACACACACACACACACACGCATAAAGTAGACAAAAAGTCTGCCTACAAGTGGCGCCCAGACAAGGCGTTAGGCAGAATAGGAAACTTAGATCCTAATGCCATGAGTCAGGAGGATATGAAGGAATGGATACTCTGTTTCAGGACATCAACCAATGTCAGGAGCCATAATGGACCAAGCTAATGAGCAGGTGATCATCCTGAAAAGGCCTGCTTTGGATTATTATATAATCTGTGCAGGCATATCCTTATTAAGCAAAGCTTTAAGGGATTCATTTTAGGAAAGATCCCTGCTATTAATATGCCTTTCCTGTTATTATTAAACATATATAATAATCACTAAGTAATAGCACACCCCTTTGGAGCAGATCTCTGTAGATCTATGAAGGTGTACTGTCTGTGGTGATGCTATATAGACAAATAGGTGACTTCTTAAGTCTTAATGATGATCCTATAAGAATTCCTAAAATTTTATTTGTGATTATTAAGCTTTTTTATAGCAGGACTGCTATTAGGTCCTTTTCTGATAGTCAAAACTGCAATGAGAACTCTGCCAGTCTCCCAAGTGTCACCAATTAATTGCTCTTAGATGGTAAACTTTTTCCTACTCAGAGCACATTAAAATAACTAACCAAAGGTCATAAAAATGGACCTAGGACTTTTTTTTTTTTGGTTTTTCGAGACAGGGTTTCTCTATGTAGTCCTGGCTGTCCTAGAACTCACTCTGTAGACCAGGCTGGCCTTGAACTCAGAAATCCACCTGCCTCTGCCTCACAAGTGCTGGGATTACAGGCGTGCACCACCACGCCCAGCTGACGTAGGACTTATTATAGGTGCTAGGACAGAAGATAAAATATTGACAGTGTTTATCTATACAAAACTTCACTAATAACTTAGATATGATTTTAAATCTGCAGTGAGCCTCTGGAGCTGAAACAGGTGATGGATGTTTAGCCAGATAATTATTCCTAATGGATATGCATGTAAACATTCTCTGTTGTAAACTTCTATTTCAATTCATGATTTGATTTTTTATGTGAACTTGTGATGAACTTTGCAACATGTGATAATGTATTCTGAAAGATGTAGAAGTACAGAGGACAAAGAGATGAGGAGAGAGACAAGAATTTTCTTGCCTTACCCCACTTAAGAGAAAAAATTTTCCCTTTCCCTGCTTAGGATCTTTCTGCTTTTCCCCTTAGATAGCTTTCATAGCAAACTTTTTACAATGTAGTAATAAATGCTATAATCATTTTCTAAGTGTCCCTTTTTCTTCCTGTGACTTCTGATTAGCAGGCTGAAAGTTAGAGCCCTGAAGTTCCTGCTGAGATAATACAAAAGCTACTTAATCCTTTGCAGATTGAGGAAGAAGAAACTGCAGTTTCTGGCCTCAAAGGATCACAGAAGACAGGTCAGCTACAGTAGCAAGGTAACTTAGATTTAGGTAAGTATACTTTTTTTTATTATACAGCAACCTTAAATATCTCCACTCCGCCAACACTCAACCCTGTCTCGGAAACAAAACAAAACAAAAGGACAAGAAAGAACAACCCTCCCCCCAACCGCCCCCCAACCAAGAAGTTTATTGTGGCTGTTGCCATAGGCCATCTCCTGCTTTGTTGCCAGAGGGAATTTTCTATTTCTTCTTGTTGTTGTTCCTACATTGTCTCAACACACACACACACACACACAATAAAATAAAAAAATAAAAAAAAAAAATGGAAGAATGGTTTAGCAATTGTAAAAGCTGCAAGTAGATATAGAGGAATTGGAGAAACAAACAAAAATGGATGCAATGGGAAAACCAGGGTCTCTCTACTTGTTTTTGAAAGGGTTACAGAACTGGCTGTGCTGGAAGCTCTTGAAAATGCCTGAAAGGGGAGAACAAAAGCACTCAGAAGCAGTGACTGAGGGCAGGAGCTTCCAACAGGATGAATAAAGGAGAGAAGGCCAATCAAGCCATACTGCCCACTTTCAGGTTCAAGTCCCCACAGCCAGGGAGGGGGTGAGGAGGCATGCAGGCAAAGCTGAAACAAATAGCCTGTTTAGGAGAGAAAGGGTTAATCTTAAACCAACTGTGTGGTTAGAAGAGGCGGCCTTGGATTACAAAATTACCATCAGATTTTCCCTGCTAATGGTGTTGGTCACAATCATAAAATAACACGGCATCCTATAGAAATGCTAGATCTGAGGCATTTTAAAGTCTGGGATTTGCATTCTCCTTATGTAAAAGAAAGATTAAGAAGCCAAGCTATCAAAATAAAATTATTCCCAAAGACTGGAAGGGCCTGGTGCTATGCTGGAGGCTGGTCAGCAGTTACAATGGTTAACATGGTAGAGGGAGGAAGCTTGGAATATTGAAAAATCAAAGAGAGAATGGGGACTAAATAAAGATCAAGTGCTTGGTGAAGGGTGGCATTCTGATCTACAAGATATACATTCAGTGTGATGATGTCATCACAGAATGATGTCATCATAGAACAATGTGCCTTGGAAGCTTTAAGAGTTTGGGGACAAAGCTGAGGAGCCCAGGGAAAGATTCACAGTCACTAAGATTATATAAGCTCCAGGGAAGCCTTTACAGATTTCTTGCTAAGATTGGTTTCAGCTGTAAACAAAGTCATATTAGACCCTGAGGCCACACAGGTTGTTAGAGATGTTATTTGAGAATGCTAATACACAGTGTGAAAGAGTTACTAGACCTTTAGAGCCCTGGGTACGCCAATGGATGAGTGGATAAGGGACACAACTGATACTGGCTCTCACAAGCAACGTGCTAGTATTATAGCTTATAATAATATAAGCTATAGCTAGAGGTCTCAGATATAAAAATGCCCAGTGCTTTAATTGTGGTGAATTCAGCCATTTACAAAGAACATGTGACCAAGTGGTTAAAAGGCTCAGATTTCAAAATGTCCAGTGCAGTAACTGTGAGAAATATGACAGTTTCTGAGCACAATAACAAAATGCCTGGTGTGTTAACTGTGGGAAATATAGTACTTCCCGCTGTTTCTGGCAGCAACAGGGTCTCCAAAAGAATACCTAGGCTTCCCAGAGTTTGCAGGTGTTATGCAAGGGCTGTCATTGGATAAATAAGGGCAGGTCCAAAAGGGACACACAAGGTAATCTCTTGTCATCAGGAAATGAAAAAAGGTGGGGGTGGGGGTCTGCTAGCATAAGGCCTCACAGCTTTTTCTCTGGCCATCCAAGAGATTAACAAGTAGGAGGCAGCAACAAAAACAACACCCCGGCAACCAAGTATTTCTGATCTTATATTGGTGCTCTAGATTTGACCACAGATAAACCTCTTGCCCTATTCCTAAAAATTCAATGCTACAAAAAGAACATGTGTGTTTTGGCAAACAGTGAGTAGTTAATGGTCTGAGACCAAAATTAAAACTTCAAGTAAATAGTGTTGAAATAGAACGTTTGGTGGTTACGAGAGCTGATGTGACTACCATTTCCCCAAAATCGTGGAACTCAGAATGAGTTTCTAAATGTATAAGAGTGGCCACTGCAGAAATAACAACCCTACCCTTAAATAGTTAACTAACAAGCCTCTATGGGTAGAGCAGTGGCCCAACTCAATCTCCTACGTGGCTCATTATACAACAGGAAGATAATATTATAGATGGATTTTCTTAGCACACAAAGTAAAAAGTTAAAAACTTACATACATAGAAAAGGTTTCTGATTTAATTATAAAAGGTAGAGTAAGACTATATCGACTATCAGTAACAGACACAGCCGAAATTGTGGTGCCTTTTACTAATGCTGAGATTATGTCACTATGTGTAATCAATGAAGATTTGCAAGAGCTTGAGCAACTATTTGGGAGAAATTGAGGTTGTAGCAACTATTTGCAAGAAATTAACAAATATCTCAAAAGCAAGCATCTTCAGTTTATAAAAAGAACTAATTGGGTCCTCCCATGTATTGTAAAGGGAAGGCTACTTCCTGAAGCACCTACAGTCTATCCCGATCAAGAACGTTGAGAATGGAAGGCTTTAAGTCAGACAAAATAAGCAAAGTGATCCAAAGCCCACACAGTTCAGTTCAAAAATCAGAGCTGTATGCAATCCTTGTGGTAGTGTGAGAGTTTAATGAATCTCTTAATAATTACTGGTTCTCAATATGCAGAAAGAGTTGTCTTGTATATAGAAACTGCTGAATTTGTTCCGGATGGTTCAGAATTAATCTTATTTGTGCAACTGCAACTGGCAATCAGAAATAGACACTATCCATTGTATATTACTCATATTCAGTCTCATATAGGTTTAGCAGTCTATTGACACAAGGAAATGAGGACATTGAACAATTATCAACGGGGAAATGTATTAGAAGTCTTAAAATATCATGAAAAACCACCATGTTAACAATAAAGGTTTAATTTTTTTTCTATGACTTGGCCATAAGCCAAGGAGATAAGAAAGTGCCCTACTTATTCTCTGTATAACCAAACTTCATTGCCTGCTGAGAGTGGTCCTGGGAGTGCCAAAAGACGGAATCTGGCAGATGGATGATGTGTTTCATTTTGCAGAATTTCAAAAACTAAAGTTTGTACACCATACCACTGATACATATTCGGTTCCAATGGGGCAACTGCTTTGAAAAGTACACACACATACACACACACACACCAAACAAAAACAAAAACAAGCCAGCCATATATATCCTCTTCTTCCCAGGTCAAAATCTATGCAAACTCTTCAAGGTAGGTTAGGTTAGGGACTAAAAGACTCTTACAACCTCATGTTATCTATTCTCATTCTCATTCTCTCTCTCATTCTCATTCTCATTCTCTCTCTCATTCTCATTCTCTCATTCTCATTCTCATTCTCTCTCTCTCTCTCTCTCTCTCTCTCTCTCTCTCTCTCTGTCTCTCTGTCTCTCTCTCTCTCAGGAAAATTCTGTATAACCTCCCTGTGCCTGACACATGCTAGGGTGCTTTTCCAACCAGTAGCCTTCCTGGATTCACTGCAGTAATGAAGTAGTTTGAGTTTCCTGATCAGGCCACTGTGGGGGACTTCTGCTCTTAAAATTTCAGGACAGACTTATACCATTGCCACTAATTTAGGAAGCCCTAAACTTAGAGCTCAGAGTTCCCCGAGAAATTCACATTCAAATTGAGAACTATCCTACCAACAACTATGAATTAGCTCAAACTTAGTTTTTTGCAAATTTGCTTTTACATGGCTAAAAGCCATTGGAGCAACATAATTTGTATATGGACACAAACTCACTGTGTATGTTTGCTGCTTATGAGCATGTGCTAATTATAACTATAAACTTACCACAATATAGTATAAAAACAAAAACTTGGTTTCTCTCCTCAATCATTTTAACACAAGAATTTTAGATTTAGTATGATTTACATGATCTGGCTGGCACTGAAGGTGAGAGAAGTCTCCTTAGGAGTCAACTCCCACAGCACCCTGTGGTCCTTGGCATGGTGCCTAGAATTTACTAATGCTCAAGAAACGTGTTAATGAGCAAATGGCCAACTTATTAAAGATCAGAGTACGTGATCTAACAGTGGTCAGATCTAACAGATGATGGATTAACAGGTCATAATGTTGAAGGATTCATGATACAACCAGGATGAGCTATACTCTACACAGCAAGTCAAATGACACTACAGTGTCTGTGGGTTTTATGAATCGTGAGATCAATCAAGTTATAAAGTTAGTAAGAAGTTTTAAGAAAAACTTTAGTCTTAAGTACTTTCAAAAAAAACAAATCAAAATCCCTTTTGCCGCGCATCCCCTGGAAGCACAGGAAAGGCTGGAAAGGGCACAGCACTAGGGCTGGCTCAAGTTCCAGCCGTGTCATGTGTCACAGAGCAGGACAAGTCTTTCACATGTAACAAATGAATGACAACCTCTGCTAACAGGACTGGGAAACTGCCAAAGCCATAAGAAATACATTCTGCAGATGTGACATGGGAAGAGAGGAAATAAGTTGCAACCTTTGGTGGCTCTGCACGGCCGCTGTCCTGAAGCTTAGCCCCATACCCACCAGTGTGACACTCCACAGAGCATGAAGCTCCGAGAGCTGATGTGAAATGCGTGTAAAGAAATATGCACAAAGGTTGTATAAAATGTAAAGCACTATGCTGGCTCTGCCAGAGCTGAGATACAAAGTTACAGTCCAACACAGCAAGCACTTGTCTATACCCCCGGGTGCAAGGCACTGTGCTAAGTGGGAGGAAAGAGGAAATTCTGCAGCTAAGCATCTAACGGACAGAGTTCCCAGTAAAGGACTGAGGGCACATATAACAAGCCAGGGACAAATGCACCTCAGAGTCTGTGCTTGTAATGTAGGTAAGAGAGAAACACTGACAGCATGGATTCTAGCACAACATTACTGTTCATAGCAGCTCAGTATGGATCTTTCCAGTGTGGTCAGAAAAGTTGTAGAGATCTGGCAGCCTGGGTAAGAGAAAGACAGGAAGGGAGAAAGAGCTGTGCTCCTCCTGCGTCTGTCTCTCCTCACAGCACAAAGACCCCATCTTTACCTAAAGGATATCTGATACCCTTTTCTGCTTACTGAATCATACTCCACAGGGAAAGCCTTGTCACTGAGAAGGGCTAAACTCCTACAGCAGGAAAAAAATTACACTGGATATATGTTTAATAGCAGGTAATTCAGAATCCTTAAAATAACTTATAAATAAATACTGCAGTGGATAATCAAAGAGGGCAATTTCAAGCCTTGTTAACAGTGCATGACCTGCAACTTCCAAGCCATCTTAGCATGAGCTGTGAGCAGACACAGTTCTCAACTCTCAAGCTGTGTTTTAAAATGCGAAGCAGCCTAGAACAAGTTCTCTTTCACTTGGTGTTCTGCATGTAAGGCTGGAAGGCTTCTGCTTCTTTTCTGGGTCCCCCTGCCTGCCAGACACAGCTGGCAGAACAGAGGCCAAAGCTCAGAGGACTCACTATCAAAGTGAAACTCCCCAGAAGAAGTCACTGCAGCGAAGCCATGTCAATCTGCTGAAGATTTCAGATCTTCAGAAATGTCACGGAAAGTCCTAAAAAAAAAAGAGAGAGAGAAAAAGGAGGAGAGAATGGTTGGCTTTGCTTTGGAAAAGAGTGGGTTAGTGAACTACAAGGGAAGGCACACCCAGACCCGTTACTCCACCACACTGTATTCTTTCATAACCTTTAAGAGGGTAAAAGAGACTATAGTTACTATTTTTAGTATTTTCACAAGAAAGTTTCAAAATCTTAGCCCTCGTTCTACATAAACAAGAGCCCAGGTTGGGGCTGAGTCCATTATCTCTTATCTGAGACTTCCCGGACTTACTTGAAGCACAATTGGCCATGTGACTGGATTTTGGCTAACAAGACGTTACTGAGAAGTATTGGGCAATTTAGGGGCAGTTTCTTGGCTCCTGGAATGTCTAACTAGCTAAAAAATAGATATGACATTAAAGAGAATAAGTCTTGCTGATCAGACTAATTACTGATAGAGTCCTATTAGAAGGAGGGACCCTACTGCTACACAGAAACCACACCCTGCTGGGTAGAGTAGCAGACATATTCAGGAAGGTGTTTTCATCACCTGACTTGTCCTACATCATATAAGCTAAATGAACACTGCCAAGTGTCACCTGGGATTTGGACTGGATAGAAAGGTCTGATGCAGGACCATGGTGACTAAACAGCCTTTGATATAGCTGACAGGCCTGTCATAGTGTCACCTTTAGTTAAGATGCTCAGAGACAGTCCAGGGGCCAGGGTCAGAGGTTACCAATAAACATGTGCTCCGGTATCTGATACCTTAGAAAGCCTTAAGTCAAGGTTGACACAGCATTCTGATGGTAAGAGGCTAGGCTCGGGCATTTGTTTAACACAATAGATCTGGAATGCCCCTCTGGACTTCTTTTTAAACAAATTAAAAAAAAAAACAAAACTATCTTCTTTTGGTTGTTTTGAGTTCAGCTGATATATAGGGTTTTTATTATTAGCATTACTACTATTATTTAATCAAACCTATCTGAAATAAAATATATATATGGACAGTTTATTAGGAGCCATTTAGAGAGAAAGCATACAACTTTTTAACAGAATCATCCAGTAAGAATACAAAAGACATTTGACTTCAGAACACTAGCATTTTTCAAAAATCTAAAATTGTTGAGATTTATTTAATGTGTGTGAGAGTCTGCCTACATGAATGCACATGCCCCACGTATGTCCTAAAGGAGAGCATCCAATTCCCTAGAACATGGTTTACAGATGGTTGAAGGCAACCATCTGGACCTAAACCAGCATCCTCTGCAAGAACAACACCTAGTCTTAACTATTAGTAAGCCATCTCTCCAGGTCCTCAAGAGCAATTTTCAATTTATATTTAGTCTGTGACCATATAAATACAGCATGTTGTATCACTGTTCCTTCTTATATCACTTTCTTCCAAGTTGAATAAAGTTAATTTTGTTTTTATGGCACAGTCCACCATCAGTTACCATAAAGTGCTCAACATTTTCACTAGAAACAGCTGAAAGACAGCAAGGGGTTAGCATGATAAAGTTCAGGGAGCAGTGTAAACAAACACTCACAACACAAGTTTTTTGCTTCGCAGCTTATAAGGCAACTCTAACTTCAAAAGCAAATGGATAAGGTAGAAGTACACACCGAACTCAGGAAGCTAAAGAGTGGACTGTAAATACAGCTGGCACAATCAGCTCCAGGAAGACTGCCTCAAGAAAGGGAAGGAGGGGAGGGAAGATCTAGTCCTGTGTTAACAGGTGGAGAAGCCTCTGTTAGTCACCTCCACTAAATGGGTGTGTAGGGATGCAGAGCTCTGGTTCTCACATTGGGAGGCAGAGGAAGGTGATCTCCAAATTCCAAGCCAGCCAGGGCTACACAATGACACAGTGAAATTCTGTCTCAATAAAAATATAAATAAACATATAAAGTTATTAGCACCAATGAGCTTCTGAGCAACTGACTCTAACTCAGAAGGTACTTTGATCAATTCAAAAGACATGATATTTAAGACAAAATGAGCAGCACTACACTTTAAAATTTTCCTAGAAGGATAGAAGTGTGGAAGGGAAAACTGAGTTTGAGATATAATACATAATATAGATAGATAGACAGAGATAATAGAGACAGACAGGGAGAGAAACACACAGACAGAAGCACAGAAGTATAAACAGACTGTTAGACCAACTTCTCAGTGACTCAAAGCACACAAGAATATATGACACAAAACTCAGTGCTTTCCCACTGAGGACAAGCTAGGCAACATAAAAAAGTCTCTTGAAGGTTAAACCTATTTATTCTGGCCGGGCAGTGGTGGTGCACACCTGTAATCCCAGCACTCTGGGAGGCAGAGGCAGGTGGATTTCTGAGTTCAAGGCCAGCCTGGTCTACAGAGTGAGTTCCAGGACAGCCAGGGCTACACAGAGAAACCATGTCTCAACAAAAACCAAAAAAAAAAAAAAAAACCAACCTATTTATTCTGAAACTGTTGCTGTATGTTCGACTGCATGATTTACACACACAAAAAAACATTTTGTAGGGTTTTTCTTGTTTGATTCTGGGATGGTCTGTGCTGCCAAGCTGTTGGTTCTCCTGCCTCTGCCTCTGCCTCCCAAGTATTGGGGTTATGGGCATGAGCCAACACACTTACCTTATTTTTCAAGTTTTTAACATTAAATCTGACACACAGAAAATATTCCACTTCTAGGTATTCAAGCAAGTGAAATATAATTCACAACCACCATGATGTGCACAAAGACAGACTCTTGTCTTTTAACAGCCTCTACCTGGTGCCTTTAATACTACACTGAGAAATGAGGCTGTACACCGAGACCGTGAAGAGTGAGTGAGACAACAAGCAACGACATGGTCAGGCACACACTCTGACGGAGTAAGGCCTGCCTCAGGAGGGCAGACATTTAGATCATGTTTAAGGCTATTCTGAAATGACTGCAGTCAGGATATCAATAGGTAGAATATGTGATGGAGCGAATGTACTAGAAACCTTGAGCACTGGTGGAAATAATGAGTGCTTGAGACGTTCAACCTGCAAGTCCCAGATGTAGCCATTCGTTGAAAACAGCAACAGTGCAGTCTGTGTCTACATATGCTCACCATCACGCAGAACTTACCGCTGAGTCTGAGCAGGCCAAGGGGTCTGACTGGGTGTGGGCACTGAGTTCGTAGGACTCACTAGCATGGCACTGTAGATATTGGAAGCAACGACAAGTATGCAGAGAAGTATCGGCCCAATGATCGCTCCTTCCAGGCCCAGGTAGTAGGCCCCACCAGCCACTGCTAAGCCGGTCAGGTAGGGGTGGCCTCCTCTGGAACAAAAAGCACACCAGTGAACGTATGATTTCCAATGAATACCAGCTTTGGAGAAATCCCAAATATTTTCCAATATAATGTTGCTTCTCTGATACTTCAGGCTTTACGTCACTACTAGCTTTCTTTAGATTACATCAATGTAGAACCAAGAACATATAATAATATTAAGAAACAAAGATTTTCTTGAATATGTACCAACAAGTGGCCTCTGCCTCTTTTTACAGGACTAGCAACTGAAGGAATAAAGCATGCTGCTATTAGGTAGTCTGGGCCCATCCCACGTGGCTTCCTGAAGATTACTGCTGACTGAAGACTGGCTTCCTAAGACACCTGCTAGGTTTACTTCCTTTACGGAAAATAGTGAGTGCAATTGAGCAAGTATGGTTTCTTTAATAAAACAACTACAGTTTCATAAAATAGTAACAGCAATATTCCTTTTGTTTACAGTTTTGACCTTTGGCAATCTTCTAAAATATAACTACCACAGGCGTAGTAACAGGCTGTCTATGGAAGACATCTGTCAACAAAGCACAAGACTTTTATTTTACAAGAGTCAGACTGTCGCACAGGCTATGACGGCAATGCTGACACAACCAGGATGGAAGTGAGTCAGATATAGCAACACAGTATAGATAAGTCCTCACCACTGACGCAAGAGGAACAAAGAAAGAGCCACAGTCTGTTTCTAGTTTTTAAATAACACGGATGAATGGAATGTTTCATCAAAGTAAATAATTAGATACACAAAAAGGATTTTGGAATATATAGCACTTTACAAACATACAGCCTTCAGGAAATAAAAAACGTGATGTTCACAATTTAGTTCTCTTCTTCCAAAAAGATTTATAGCAGTGAAGTACTTTCCCTAAATGATGTGTTTGGAGAAAATTGTTACCAGAAATCCTTAAGGCTTAAAGTGGTGGAAGGAAAACTTTTAAATAAAAGCTTAATTAAAACTTTACATTTCTAGTAACACTGATCAAGTATTTATTATGAAAAAAATTCACATATAAGTCTTAAATTATAACTATAACACTTAATATAAAAAATTTACAGCAAAGTTTAAATACACAGAGCACTTAAGTGTAAATATATACTGTTTGAACCTCCGTTGTTAAAACATCAGTTGATCACAGTAGCCGGCTCTGTGGTTAGCTATTCTGAAGCAGGGTTTCCCTGTTGCCCTAGCTGGCCTGCAGGGTGCTATGCAAAGCAGAAGGCGTTGAACTCATTAGGGCCCTGCCTGTGTCTGCCCAAGTGCTGGGATTATAGTATTTGCCACTAAGCCAGGCTTTGGGGTTTGGGTATTTATTTGGTGGGGGGTTGTTTTCTAAGTTTTATTTTATTTTTATTTTTGTGTATGTGCATGTGTGTTTGTATGATTCCATGCCAGAAGAGGATCTTGGGTTCCCTGGAACTACAGTTACAGACAGTTGTGAGCTGCCCAATATAGGTGCTGGGAACAAAACTCAGGTTTTTTGAAAGAACAGTATACAATCTTAACCACAGAGATGGTTCTCCAGTTCCATGTTTTATGTCTGATATTGAGACAGGATGTTGCTATGTAGATCAAGTGGGCCTCCAACTGGCAATTCTTTTATATATATGATTTATTTATTTTTATATATATATTTGATTTATATAAGTACACTGGAGCTATCTTCAGACACACCAAAGAGGGCACCAGATCCCATTACAAATGGTTATGAGCCACCATGTGGTTGCTGGGAATTGAACTCAGGACCTCTGGAAGAACAGTTGGTGTTCTTAACCACTGAGCCATCTCTCTAGCCCAGCAATCCTGTTGACTCTGATTCCTGCATGCAGGAATCACAGACTACTTACTGGTGATACTGTGGGCATTTTACTTTTCCATTTCTAGCTAAAGGCATATAAATTCCCCTATTGGATGGACTGGAAGTGGCCTGTTTCACTGCACTCTGGTTCAATGGGGCTTCTATGGTATTCTACATTATTTTATAACATTAATTTATTTGAGAGGAAATAAATCACCATACAACTTAATTTTAGAAAATTTAAAATAGCTGAAGACAGCTGTTTCTAGAAGCAGAGGCCCTGCCCATTAGGCCTTTAGGTTTGGGTTTTTTGTTTTGTTTTTGAAGCAGAATGTCAAGTCACTATGCAACCCAGGCTGGCCAAGAACTGCCTATGCAACCCAGGCTAGCCAAGAACTGCCTATGCAACCCAGGCTGGCCAAGAACTGCCTATGCAGCCGAGGCTGGCTTTGAACTCAGAGATCATCCACCAGCTTCTGTTTTCCTGGAGCTCAGACAAAGGTGTGTACCACCATGCCCGGCATGCCTTTAAATCCTCCTCCTATGCCTTAACCCAGAGGCCCTTACCCCACTGTATTTTTTCTATACTGACAGCACACTGAAGAGGCCACATGGGAGCCCCTCCTGGAGCCCCACCTGGAATTACAGCACTCAGGAAGCTGAGACAGTAAGACTATGAATGGGAGGTCTTATCTGAGCTGAACAGTGACAAATAAAATCATCATCATAATAAATGATAATGATCACAATAATGAAGATAATAAATTGAGAACCTGATGTAATCTCTACACAGGTATTAAAAAACCTATGAAAAACTGATCTTTATCAGATCATCGAAGTTAGACTAGTTACAATTTAAACTGTGTTCATCATGAACCATACATACTATCTGAAGAGTACAGACATTAACACTTGCTAGGATTCACCTTACACTGGAATCTGTAGCCACACAATTGCATAAGCATTTTCTCCAGACGCAAAGCAGCACTGAAATAGCCAGTAACTCTTTATTGTACTTAAAATATTGTATGTATGCCTAGTAATACTTCTTTCCTAGGCTAAATGCCACAAAACTCAGAACAGAATTATGCATAATTTTGGTCTTAATTTTGGATTTTATACTTACATAATAACGATCATAACCTTACCAAAACAATGTAATTCTACATCTGAATTTCACTGTGAGAGGATTACAAAAGGCTACGCAACTGAAACCTTTTGCCACTACTCCTTCCCCATCCCTTCCCCAAACCAAACACCCTAAGACTGAACGAGAGCTCGAGAACACTTACCCTGATATATCAGAGTAGATTGCAGTGTCTACGAAGTATGTTGGCAAGAGATGAAAGACCAGGAGCAAGATGGCCTTACAGCCTAACCCTTGTGTCAGCCACAGGTCTAGAACTGCAGGTACTGCTGCCCAGTATGTTCCCAGAAATGGCACAGCTCCAAGGATTGCTGCCAAAGCTAATAGAAGAGTAAAACTGAATCAATCAAAGTCCCCGGCAACAGTAAGGAAGCAGCAGACCCAAGCACTACCTCCCTCGTCACTCACCCGTCCACTGCAACTGGAGAGATGGCTCCGCTGGGAGAGCACTGGCTTGCATTCTGGCACCCATGTGCCACTCATAGTCACAGGTAATCCCAGGTCCTGGGATCTGACATACTGACACTGCTCACATGTGGTGCAAATACATACCTGCATGCACCCAACACCCACACACATAAAATTTAAAGTAACCTTCTTAAAAGTCCACCCAAACAAGAAAGCAAACATAGGCTTCAGTTTTAGAGGACTGGTAGAGCCTAACAGCTCACTATCTTAAAAGTTGTTACTAAAACTTCTCTATTGTGTCTAGCTTATGAGTTTGTGTTCTTTTCTCCTTCCTTCCTTCCTTTCTTCCTCCCTTCCTTCCTTTCCTTTTCTTTTCTTTTCTTTTTTCTTTTTTTTTTTTTTGGAGACAGCGTTTCTCTGTATAGCCCTGGCCGTCCTGGAACTCACTCTGTAAACCAGGCTGGCCTTGAACTCAGAAATCCGCCTGCCTCTGCCTTCCAGAGTGCTGGGATTACAGGTGTGCACCACCACTGCCCAGCTCTTTTTTTTTTCTTTTAAATACTTATTTATTTAGTGCATTGTAATTGTATATGTGTGAGGGTGCCGGATCCCCTGAACCTGGAGTTACAGACAGTTGTGTACTGAACACCCAGGTCATCTCAAAAGTCATCTCAAAGAGCAGCCAGTGCTCTTAATGCCAAGCCATCTCCCCAGTTTTTTATGTTATATTTTAAGTGTTAAATCCTATTGCCTTATGGCTAAAATCTAGTCCCATAAATATAACTGTAGAACATTCACCAAAATGTCCTAACCACAAGTCAATCTACATCTTAGGCTGAATTTAGAAAAAAAAAGGGATATTTTCTATATTTACATTTCAAATGTTATCCCCTTTCCCCTTGTCCCCTCTGGAAACCCCCTATCCCACCTCCCTCCCCCTGCTCCTATGAGGGTACACCCCCACCCACCCACTCCAGTCTCCCCTTGGGTTAAATTCTTATTCTTTACTTTGCCACTAAAAAACTAAGCATACAAGACATAAACAAACAAAAGCCTGTAAGTAGAAAGACTTCAAGTCCACCTGCCCCAGAGCAGTCTAAGCTCTCTCCTCTCTTGCTCCCTTCAGACGAAGAGCCACGAAGATGTGGATTCTTGTTCTGGTCCAACCATTAACCATCTAGGTGACCTTGAAAACCTGGCTCTCATCTATACATGCCTTTCCCATCTGCCATAACATGATTATACAATATCTTTGTATGGTCTCGTGGTATAAGACCATCAGAGAGTAAGCTACTTAGAGGGCACAAGATAGTCAGAGGGCGAGCTACTTACAGGACACAAGATAGTCAGAGGGTGAGCTACTTAGAGGGCACAAGATAGTCAGAGGGTGAGCTACTTACAGAACACAAGATAGTCAGCTGAGTGGGCAAAGGCAAGCTAAATATGGGAACACAAGGAAGGAAGGAGAATGGAAGCTGACAAGTGATAGCAGAGTGTGGAGGGAGGGGGATATTTAGAGAAACAGTAACAAAAGTAAAAAAGTGGATGGAGGTTCTGAACCGACAAGGAAAACCAGCAAGCTTGCCATGAACCTGTGTACTGCTTGTACACAGGTGCTACATCTCAGCAGAGATCACAATAGGCCCAATAGGATCAGACATACTCATCCGGTCCCTGGGATGGCATCCCTCATGGGACAAAGCTATCAGACAAGGAACTGCTCACTCCCTGCCCTTTAGTTCAATTAATTTGTTGAGTACCAACTATGTGCCCAATGTTATACAACGTATTAAGACATTTACTCATTCAACAAATACTTGCAAATAACTTTCTATGTGATGGGTGTGGTTCTAGATACCAAGGCTACAGCAAAATACAAGCACACTGCTCATCTAGAGACCTTATTCTGAATAAGAAGGCAGTTTTAATGTGAGCTCTAACTTTCCTTAAATAGACAGTCAGCAAGTTCTGTATATGGTTGTTACCTGATGGTATGAAGACGATATTGATGCCAAATATAGTGTGAGTCAGCCAGGTATACAATCCATAGAAGCCAGCCATTTTGAGGGAAGCATCGAATACCCCTCTAGAAAACCCAGAGAGAAAAAAAAGAAAAGGTAAATAATCCCAGCATCATAATACGGTTCAGAAAAATCATCACTTTTGGGTTTCTAGTCACTTTATTCCAAATCTGGCATTAGGTCTCGTTTCTCTGAGAGCTGTGTGTGCTTCTCTGTGCCGTGTCACTTTGCTGTCACTGTCCTCTTTATTAAAATGAATACTAAAGTCCATATGCTAAGCTGGAAATTACACTTCTCTCTGATGAGACAATAACTCAAACATCCTAAAAAAAACCAAACATATCACTGAACTTACCTACCAATTTTCTCCTCTTTGAGAGGGGCTGGGGTAGGAGGGAATCATCCTCAGGGCCATGTGCATTATACAAGCACTTAACCGAGCAAGGCCCCAACTTTTCCACTTCTAAAGTAGGTATTTCCAGGGTAGGAATCATATTCTCTACGTCTAAAGAAAGAATTAGGTTCTAAGAAACCCAGTCTGCATCTAGTCCACATTTAAAAAGAACAAGTGAGATGCGGTGTATAGCTCAGTGGTAGAGCAAGGTTTAGTAGCACACTTCAAGTCCTGGGTTCAAGCCCCAGCACAGAAGGGAAGAGGAACAAGAGGGGAGAAAGCAGGAAGGGAAACAGAAAGGAAAAGGCAGGGTCAGAGACAGTGAGGAATAATCTACCTTATACTGTCAATTTTTCTTTCTTTTTTTTCTTTTTGTTTTTGGTTTTTCAAGATTCTCTGTGTAGCCCTGGCTGACCTAGAACTCACTCTGTAGACCAGGATGGCCTTGAGCTCAGAAATCCACGTGCCTCTGCCTCCCAAGTGCTGTGATTAAAGGTGTGTGAAACCATTGCCCCGCCAATTTTTCCTTTTAACAAGATTTTCATACATTTCTTTATGCAACCAAGACTACAAAGTAACTTTTTGTATCAAATAATGCAAGTCATCTAGGAAAATGCATGGTTATTAACTACAGAGTGAAACCAGGCAGGAAAATACAAGGAGTAAAAACAGGCTATATCTTGCTATGACACTTCTCTGTTGAAAGAGACTAAGGCAGCCCTGTGTGGAAAAGGCCCTAAGTAACCCCAGGATCACAGAAGCAAAGAGGCCAGGGCTACGTAGGGTCAGACAGTCACAAGAAGGTGAAGTTATCACTCAAAAAGAGGACAGTGGCAGCAAAGTGACACAGTACACAGAAGCACACACAGGCTTTCTGCAAAGATTCCCAGGAGAGAGGCTCCCAGAGCACAAGCTAGATCTATAGTCAAGTGACTCTGTCACGCAATAATGCAATAGTACTCTGACACATGGTGTCAATGAACACCCATCTGCAAAACCTTTGCCACCTTTACCAATGGTGTCTCTCAAGAATGTGTCATGAGACAGACACAGAAAGGAGAGGAAACAAAAGAACTGAAAAGTCTAAAAAAAACAAATGATAGGGAAACATGGACAAGCAGAGAAGAAAGGGAGAATGTCTGGCCTGGAAAATCTAAGTAAAGGAATGCTGGAAACCAAGAGGAGGCTGGACGCTCTCACAGGGCAAGTATGGAAAGGAAGGGGAAGCTGACTGTTCTTGGAAACTTGAGGACACCACATCAGCCAAGGAGGGTATGGAATCCCTTCTACATTAGGGGAAAGTCAGAGTGCAGCCTCCTCAGAGACCACTGGCCCTGGGAGCTGAGGAGGAGGAGGAATAACCACATTAGCTACTAGGGTGAGGAGCAGGTCACAGAATCCGTCAGTGTAAAAAGGTGCCTTGCATTAGCCTGAGGTTACTTACAAGTTTTTCATAGTAAAAGTAAGTTGGCACTAAGGATATAATAAAGTAACTCAACTGAGGCTCCCGGCAGATGACTCAAACACCAGCTCACCCCAAAACAGACCACTTACGGGATGAGCATAGCCTTTCTTCTACCCTGAACTGAGGGTGTCTGTAAGAGTCATTACAGCAACTTTTAGCTAATTGGTGGAGCCAGGGTATCTACACTACACATTGTTCAGTTACCAAGTAGATTCGTGCAGCCCACTGAGGGAAAAGACGATGATCTGTTGGCTGCACTGCATTGCTCATGATCTGGCATCAGCAAACTGCAGAGCAGCACCTTCTAAAAATGTACTAGAAGAATGTTTTAACACCCTCACATCTCCCTAACATCGTGCAGAAAGACCATAGCCTTGTTCATATGTTTATATTAGGACTCTGAGCCTCTCAAGCTAGAAAAAGTGTCTTTTAAAGTACTGAGTTCATGATACTTTGGCATACTACCAACAGGAAGCTAATACAACTTTATTATATAATTGTAAAGTATAGCTTATATGAACAAGATCCTGTAATGCTGAACTTACACTCACTCATCTCCTAGATTCAGAAACTGACAGCTGGGCATATAGCTCAGGGATAGAACACTCACCTAGAGCATGAGGCCCCGGGTTCAATCCCCAGCAATCATAGTGCATGTATAATTAAACTACTACATACCTGCCAATGACCAGACCATAGTCCAGAAAGCAAAATGCACAGACCTGAGCTGTGCATGGACATTTACTGTATGATAAAAAAGGTTTCATCAAACACAAGGGAATAGTAGAACTTGTGAAGAGCATGTAAAGGCAACGCGTGCACGCGTGCGCACGCGCGCACACGCACACACACACACACACACACACAGACTGCTGAAAATAATTTGCACTGCTAGTCAAAGAAATGTTTATCTGTACACAATCGTGAACAAGACAGTGGTTAGCAGAAATTTGTATTATCATTCCAAGAACAAAGGTTACAATGAAAACCATTTCATTCTTTCTCTAGTGCCAATTAATCCACATATTTTTTGGATAGCCAAACACAGTGTGCACATTCCTGTCTTGCTATCAAAGAAAAAGTATGCTATACTTCATCTAATCTCTTTCAAAAGTCGCTAGACTCAGACTTGCGGCATTTCTTAACCACACCTATGTAGCATCTATGCTCTGTGATGTCACAGTACCAAGAGGCATTCCCTTGTAAACTGCTCACTATGACCAAACACCCCCATAAAGGCGGAAACAAAGTTTGCAGGATGGTCACTACCCCAACAGTCACGTGCTCTCCAGTTTTCTTTCAGATGTGACCCACTTGCATTTGAGGGGAGAGCTATTACCTGTGCTCAACCTTCTGGGACCATTTTATCCCAGGTGATTTTTCAGACACTATGGAAATTAGCTGTGCCTCTAGGCTTTGCTAGCACTCAGCAACTGACAACTATCAAATTCAGAATATGCTGGAAGCTCTTCTCCCCATTTCTGATAGTTCATCTACCCAAGAAAGAAGAAACTGACACCAGCCACTGAGGTGCCCTTTCTAACAAGACCACTTCCCTCCCTCAGACTTTCAATCATTACAGACTTAACAACAGCCCACGCTCCTCTTATCTACCTTGCTCCAATTCAGCTTTGTCCCATTTACACACACATCACTGTGGAATAAAAGTTCCAAAAGTTGTGCAAAGCCAGCCTTTCTCTGCAGCTTTCCCCGATAACCCTAAAAATAACTGTAGTGAGCGGCACTAAAGGAGTGTGCTTCAAGCCTCACTCACACAGCCATGTCTCCTCTGTAAGCCCTCTCCCACTCTTGATCAATGAGGACTAAACTGAAGATGAAACAAACAAGACAACTTCAATCCCTCAGCCTTCTTTGGATCATGTGAAACCAGAAGCAAATTGTAGAATGAAAAGGACAAGCTACAGCTCCGAAAGGCTGTGCACTTGGAGGACACAGCGCCACAAGCCAGACAAGTAGGAAGCACCAGTCTCAGGAAGAAAAGAAACAGAAAATGAGTCGAGTCCAAAACCAAACCCCATCCACCTCACACTTCTGTACATTCCTTCCACCCTTCCTCTCTAAAGATCAAAGAGGATGAGCACCAGTCTAGCCTTTCCAGGAGGCGATGGCTGCCATCAGCAGAGAGGGAGCAGGAGCAGCAGCAGACAGTGGGTGGCATTCTGACTAGGGGCGATGCCAGCTCCCTTGAGCACAGGTGTACCACCGTTCCTTCAAATTCATATTCTGTGCAGAAAGTCTAGTTTCAACAAATCAAAGGTTTGAGTCAACCCTGAATGTGGGCAGTCTATCAGACTCCTTTTTCCAACAACTCAGATGACCATTAATCAATTTCTAGAAAAATATTTTAATTTGAATATATATAATTATATTTAAGAGGCAATGCTATTGCACACTTAATAAACTACAGGATAAGCATATCCTTTAGAGGTAGGAGGGAAATAAAAAATGTCCTATGTCTTGCTTTACTGCAGTATCTACTCTAGGACAACAGTCTGGAAGCAAATGCCTAGTATCCTTTAGTATCCCTTGTACACCTAACCTCTCTTACATCACATCTCCTTTACCTCTCTCCTGGCTCACCTGCCTCAGCACAGTCAGTGCACAGAAATCTGGCAACAAGGTTTCTAGTGTAAGAGGCAGAGTCATGGCTGTGCACTCGCACCCAGCTGCTGCTGAGCAGAGCAGAGGAGCGGAGCTTCCACAGGGAACAGTGGACAGACAGAAGCATCCAACTCTGGATCCCACCTACTGATACCTCCTGCCATGCAGGCAGGAGTGACATACATTCACTCAGAACTTTTATAACACTAATACTTATTAATACTTATTTTGTGTCCTTAACAATGCTTATTGATCATGAATGATAGATTCTTAGAAATTTTAAAGGGTTTCTAATTACATGTAATAGTAAACATCTATACCAAAACCTTTTAAGTTTAATAAAACAAATGTTAGCAAGTATCACAATGAAAAGCTACATATAAGACAAAGTTTAAGGCTATTTTTCTTTAAACATAATAAAATAAACATTCAAGTATATTACGCTAACCTTTACTCACTCAGTTAAAAGGCATTATTACTCAAGATAATTTCCCAAAATATGCATAAGAATTCTATTACAATGCTAGGACATCTCAAATAAAAATAATATTCCACTTTTTGGGGGGGTCTTGATAGATAGCTCAAACTAACCTTAAACTTTCTATGTAGTTCAAATTAGCCCAGAACTTACAGCAATCCTCCTGCCTCAGCATCCCAAATGCTAGGATTATAGGCATATGCCACTACATCCAGCTCAAAAAGACTTTAACTTTAAGATGGGTGGTAGTGGCACATGCCTTTAATCCTAGCACTTGGGAAGCAGAGCTGTTGAGTTCAAGGTCAGCCTGGTATAGGCATGTTTTTATGTAATATGTAAAGATTATCCTTGTATCTTAGGGTTTCTATTGCTGTGAAGAGACACCATGACCAATGCAACTCTTATTAAGGAATTGGGACTGGCTTATAGGTTCAGAGGTTCAGTCCTCTGGCAGTGTCCAAGCAGGCAAGGTGCTGGAGTTCTACATCTTATTTGAAAGCCAAATGGAAGAAGATTGTCTCCCATGTGGCTAGGAGGAGGGTCTCAAAGCCCACCCCCCACAGCGATGTACTTCCTTCAACAAGGCCACACCTACTCCAACAAAACCACACTTCCTAATAGAGGCACTACCTGGGCCAAGCATATTCAAACCAGACCTTGTGTTATGCTGTTTCTCTGCCTGCATATCTTGTTTCAATACAGACACAGTATTGCAATGCTTATGTCAAAAATCTACTGCTTCACGTTGTGTAAACAACTCTTACTATTATCTTCCTTTTTTTTTTTTTTTTTTTTTTTTTTTGGTTTTTATTCAAGACAGGGTTTCTCTGTGAAGCCCTGGATGTCCTGGAACTCACTCTGTAGACCAGGCTGGCCTCAAACTCAGAATTCTGCCTGCCTCTGCCTCCCAAGTGCTGGGATTAAAGGTGTGTGCCACCACTGCCAGGCTATTCTCTTCCTTAGAAATAAATGCTGATCACCCAATGACTGGGAATAAGACAGAATAGGGTAGGATATCTGCTAGCCAAGGGAAGGAAAGAGGTGGAAAGACAGACAGACAGACAGACAGACAGACGGACACACACACACACACACACACACACACACACACGGTAGGGGTGTGTTCAAAGAAGGAAGAAAGTTGTTGAGAGTTCAAGAGAAATGTGGAAAGCATGGCTGGGGGTAGCCAGATTAGTTTAAGGGAGGAGATTAAGACAGACTGCCCAGATATTGAGGTGAAGCTTAAAAATAAATCTTGGTGTCTCTGTGTTATTATTGGAAACTAGCTAGGATAAAGAAGTTTGGCCACCGTATTGATTTATTACTTACATTTATATTAAAAATAGCATTTACAGTCTTTTCTACAGGGGGAGTTCAGGGACAAGGACAGCCAAGGCTACACAGAGAACCCATGTGTCAAAAGAACATTGACAGATAGACATAGATACATGGACAGATACACAGATACATAGACAGACAGACAGATATTTATGTTTGCTACTGCACATTTTACTTTAAACAAGTATTACTTACACCTTTAAATCTCTAAGAATTTTGTTGAGTCAACAATTCACTCAAATTTGAAATTGAAAATATTAATTTACTTAAGAAGCAACCCTAACTTTTTAAAAATAACTAAAACACTTTTTATTTTCTTCAGAATTGTGGGGAAGAAGTAGACCATATCCATTCTCTGAAGCAAATCTTACAGAGCACGCATTCTCACATGTAACTCAGCACCAGTTCTACCCTCCAGCATGGGAAAGCTGTAATCCCAGCAAGCAAGAGCCAGACCCGTGTGCATGCACTCATGTGAAAATATCACACACACTAAATTGCATTGAGGCCGTGACAACATGCAACTTAGTAATGTGCAATATCTCCACCAGAGCAAGCAGAATGGGAGCCTTGGGGAGAAGGGTGATGTGTGCACTCAGGAGGCAGCATGCTGCTAAGGAGGGCAATGGTTGGGGATCCAGGATGCATGCCACTATCTCAAAATCCTGAGATGAAATGAAAACTCAATACAAATGTACTCTATTTAGAATAACATGAACTTAGAATTAAAATAAGGTTCAAAATGTCAAGGCCACGGTGATCACAAAGGAAACCCACAGCTCAGAGACAAATCTTCAGGACACACACTTCTGTATTACCATGCAATTAACTCCGAATCTCATTCGTAACTCATTAAAGTATCATATGAAATTAATTTCATTTGACCATATACTGATAAATAACTTGTTTATAAAACTAGTGTCCCTGAACATTTACAGAGAATGAACCACAATTTTTATAATTGATTGTCTATTCTTCCTATTAATCTTCACCCACAAAGAATCATATTTCTACTTGAACATAATCCTTCAGGATGAAAATTCTTACTTAGGCTCTTAGACACAGCCCACTGCCTCTTTCCTCCTTATGACTCCCAAAAGGAGTCCATGCAAAGCTCAAACATATTAAGTATTTATTAGAAGCTTGTAAAGGAACAGCACACAGGGCTGCAGAATGCAAAAGTCCATCACAGTTGAAAATGGCCATTCAAACCCCACCCATCAGCTCTCAGATCCAATAGGACTATAGTGCTAATATTAAACTTTTGGCCCTGTATTAAATGTTAAAGCCTAGCATGGTAATATACATTCATAATCCTAGAATTTAGGAAATAGAGATAGGAGATATCCAGTTCAAAGACAGCCTGGGTGACAAAGCAAGATTCAGGAAGGGGAATAGAAGGGAGAGGGGAGGAGGAGAGGTGAGGAGAAAAGGGAGAGGGAGAGAGAGAGAGACAGAGACAGAGACTGGGGAAGGGAAGGTGCAGAAGTATCATGTATAAAAGCACCTTGATGTCAGTCAGAAAGTCACTCCCTGTAGAAAGCACAGTAATCACAGAAGGGGAAGCTTCTACGAGGAAGGGGTTCCAGTGGAAAGCTGCAGCAGGGCTTAAAGGATCTTCCCAGGCAATGCACCTCTCGGTCTATACTGCGTGGCCTTGGCCAGACTGACAGGAGGATGCCGGCCAGCCTCTCAAAGGCTATTTTTGTGCTATGGGGAAGAGAGGGGTTTTGTCTGTTTTGTTTTCTTTTTTTTAGGGGAACAGTAATTACAAAAGACTTTTTAAAAAGCAGATAAGCAAAAGATAACCTATTATTGCAATTTTCATCACTTTATTTATCCAGTAAGAATGCCAAAGGCTACATAGACTTAGAAAGGATGTTAAAATGATTTCTCAACAACAATCACTTTGAAAGTTGCTGTGTTAGGTAATACACTCCCAACCTGGAATCTTTATATAATGGCTCCACACACATATCCAGAAATCAGACAGGTAATAAGAAAAAATTTTCAAAATGCCAAATGACACCTAATTCAATCAAAGAGGGAAAGTATTAATAAGGACCTTCCCCAAGCTTCCTGAGAAGGAATGGGGAGAAAAGCTGATGGTATTTCACACATATACATACATACAATAATTGTCAGGTCAGTTCCAGGTATCTGTGAATGACTAGTTCCAAACAATGATACTTTTTAGAAGTATGTGGAAACAGCAATGCCAAAGACTCTACTATGGAACTGGGTTTAAGACTACTCAGCTAACTACTTGATGTCACTGAGCGTTTTCTCAACACATGGCAATGCTCATAACGGCTTGTCTGCTCTTAATAAAAAGTGTGCCTAGTGGGTGTCACAGCTATTTACTCTGAATAGTTAGGTATCCACAGAAACAAGACTATAACATCCTCTTACTGGGCAATGAGACAAAGGACAAGGAAGGCTCTAAGGGGCCTAGGCTGCAAACCACCAAAGCCTCCCAGAAAAAAGAAAAGAGAAGAGCCAAAGAAACTAAACTTGCAAGACATGAACTCAAGAAGCATGCTTCGTTGAAATTTTGACCAG
This sequence comes from Apodemus sylvaticus, assembly GCF_947179515.1. NCBI lineage: Eukaryota > Metazoa > Chordata > Mammalia > Rodentia > Muridae > Apodemus > Apodemus sylvaticus. The sequence goes on from NC_067474.1 coordinate 70,561,712, forward strand.
ATACAATGAACACACTTAGAGATAACTGAACACTGTATTTCCCATATCTTATCCCTGCAGAAGACAGCTTGAACATAACAAGAGAGAAGAAACAGGAGGGTTGTCTACCTCTAGCCCAGATCCAGGCTGGAGCGCCTGAAGTCAGAGAAGGGCCCTGAGGAGGTAAAGACAAGGTGCTAAAGGGGAAGTTCTCCTGAGCAAATGCCAAGGTGATGGAAGCCTGACTAGAGCCGATCTGTAAGCACATGTCCTGTCTTTGTTAATCACAGCTGCAGCACAGAGTGGCAAACTCCTGGGTACGGTTCCTTAAAGCACGTGCTCTGCTTCTAGGACATTCTTAAGGTAAAGGTCTTGAAAACACCGCCACCCATCGCTAGTTCAACACTGAATGCTTCTATGAAATACAAGAAGGTACATGGGATGCCTCGGGAAGCTAGGAAGAACAGCATCGCCTTGTCCTACCTGATAGCCTCTTCCACAGACTGGCCGATAATGTTGGAGGAAGGGCCTGGCTGAGAGAGGGGGGTCAGGCTGATCACCCACTTCACTGGCTTGTAGTACTCATCGCTGGAACTTAACAGATAAAACAGTGTGGTCAGGAAAATTATCTGCAAAACAAAGGACAGGATCTCCTAAAAATCACATTTATGAACCTATAGAAGATATACATGTGCAAAAACAGAGCCCAGGAAATGCTGCAATATATAAAGGAATACAACGTGTACTCTCTAAATGTACATACCAGAGAGAGCACGAAGTTGAGAAGGGCAGTGCCACTGTAGAAGAGGATGGTCAGCAGGGTGGTGACTGTGGTGAACAGCAGGCTCACGTTCCGGCTCATAACAATCCACAGAGACTCCAGGATCTGATGGAGATGGGCAGCTGGGGTCAACACTAGTTCTCATAAAGGGGAAGTTATAGCTACTTAGTGTGCTTTTAGGGCACTCTTACTAGCCATAATGAAAAACATAAAAACTGTTGCCTACTTTAAAAGCAGAAAAAATATCCAGAAACATCTATGTAAAAATAAATAGTAAAGAAAATGGCCAAGTAGTTATAATGAATCCACTCCCAATAACACTTAAAATAGCACAACAACGACCATGGACATTTCACTCTATTGTGCTGGTTTTATTTGCTTAGTTTGGATCCTCAAAACAGAGTTTCTCTGTAGAGCAGCCCTGGCCACCCTGGAACTGCCTTTATAGACCAGGCTGGCCTTGAATTCAGAGATCTACTTGCCTCTGCCTCCCACGTGCGGGGATTAAAGGTGTACACAAGCATGCCCAGCTTCTATTATGCTGTTTTTAAAACACAGAATTTTTATATATTCTATGAATTTTAACTATAAAAACAGAATATATATGTATGTCTCCAGAAGAATATGCGCTATCGGTGTATCTATTTATTTTAGAGGGCTGTAAGTGTAGGTCGCTCTTTAAATTAGCTAACTCTCCTCTACCCTTACCATCTCTAACTCAGATTCTACTATAAATATAATGTATTATGCCAAAGTCTTGAAATCACAATGAAAATAATGAAGAGGCAAGCATCAATGACAGAGCCTTTCCTGGGACGGCCTAAGACTACTCAGTTGATCTATCACCTATAAAGAAGCAGTTATCAGGACAGTTATGCACACTAGCAGTAAAATATGAACAAAGGAAGATGTCAATGTCTTCTCATGTCTCCATTTTCATTTCTTATGCCTTCGTCAACTAAAAACCCCTTATAATGCCTGTACTGTTCTTCCCAAGTGGGTGCTTCCTCCTAATGAAATCACAGAGCAAAAGGATCAGGAGGATGAGTTCTGCCCCAGCTACTAAATGTCCCCATGAACAGTGCTGTGAGGGAAGCAATGTAGATAGCTTTATAGAGACATGAGCTCAGTCACAGAGGGTTGCTGCAGCTAGGACCACAGCCCCGACACCTGCAGTTCTCTATGGTGCCTTTCTAAGACAGTAGCTCTGGTCCAGTCAATGCTCAGGCTATGACACGCAGTCTATGCAAGGGCTGGCCATTCCTTTTCCACCTCAAATGCACCATTTATAAGGGACATTCTATTGCCTTCAGAATGTCTTGCAAGCCTCAGCTTAGTCTTTATAAGGGAATTCAACAGGCGGGCTTCATTAACAAAAACTCTTTACAAAGAAATCTTGAAAATGCTTCACTATGCCTACAAAAATATGCACGATTAACTGTTTGACCTTGTGGGATAAAGAATGAATGGACAAAGCCACTGATTCTAAGAGACAATGCCTGTATTTGTAATTTGGCAAGCATACTTTGGGGGCCTCAGTCACTCTGGAATTTTTAATCAAAAAAATTTACATAGTTTCTGAGTCACACAAATAGAAAACACCCTCCTGAAACTCTTAAGACATTACCAGAATACAGCAGTTGTAGACTGGGAGTATCCAACAACAACCACATAACCCTTTTTTCATGAAAAGAAATCAACTAGAGATAACACAGAAGACAGTTCTGGAATGTTAACTCAATCATCAAAGCAGAGTTTTAGTTTAATCACCAGACTTAGAAAGGAGGGTATCAGCAAAGGTGGGATCAGTAAGAAAGCCCATGAAACTCAAAAATGCAACAGATTTGTAGAGGTGAAAATGTATCCCAACTCAAAAATGGCAACCATGAGCTGGGACTGGCATTAATTTAATCAACAATAGCAACATAACCAAAAAGATGCCTGGAACAGAGTCCCTGGCCATGACCAGGAAGCCAGAGGAGACTCACAAGCTGTTAAGCATCCTGGTTGCAGAAGGCAGTGAGAGCGAACAGGCAGCCTCAGCATCCTCCTGCTTCGCTGCTTCCCTGTAGTGCACTACCTCCAAGCACCCTTGGCCACTCACTTGGCTTCCCAGTCCTCTGAGTGTCATTCTATGGAACCCAAGAAGCACAAAACCAGAACACTGCAGGGATGCAGGGGTCAAAATACAAATATACCTCTCTCCTACAAAGATGGAGTTACACGTCTCCTACAAAGATGGAGTTACCTCCCCGTCAGACTAGGAGCCTAGAGATGCTAACTATAAGCTCCACTGACCCTTTTTTAGTTCCTTTTCCTACTCTAGCCTTTAGGAAAGTAATTGCACAAGGAGGTCTCAGTATACCACTTCAGCTCTGCCACTGTTCTTTTAAGTACAAAAATAAAAGAGAAGCTATAATGTGCCTCTTTTTATTAGTTGACAATATAACACCAGGCTATAGTCTATAGTCGTAATAAGGAACTTAAAATCTAGTCAAGGAACATGGAGAAATGGCTCAGCAGTTAAGAACTCTTATACAGGACCCAGATTCCGTTCATAGCATCCACACAGTGGCTCATAACCATCTGTAACCACAGTTCCAAAGGATCTGATGCCCTCTTCTGGCCACTGCAAGCACTGGATACATGCATGCAGGGAAAACATATTAGTACAATAAAAATAAATCTTTAAAATTACATTCATTCAGAAAGACTGAATGTAACTACTGAAAAACGCAAAATATACTCAAACAGCAAATAAGGTTGAGGAGTCTGAGTGCATGTAAATAAGGTTGAGGAGTCTGAGTGTGGGGAAAGCGCCAGTCTTCTGAAACACCCTGGGGAGAGCTGGGGAACCTGCTGAAAGATCAGAGAAAACCAAAGCTACTGTGTGGGGCAAACCTTTGATCCTAGTGCTCGGGAGGCAGAGGCAGGCACATCTCTGTGAACCTGAGGCCAGCCAGGTCTACAAAGAAGACCATGCCTCAGAAAGTCAGAACAAGAGACAAATAAAGCTAAGAAAAGAAACAAAGACAGAAAAGTGTGAAATAAAGAGACACAGAGCACTCCTGAGAACCCGGTTCCTCAAACAAGAAAGAAAACTGAGTGTTAACTGCTTTAATACACTGAATCTGTGACAAAAACAAGAACAATTTTATTGGTTCTCTAAGGAACTTGAGGAGCAATTAAATTAGAAAATATTTACAAAACATTTAGCATGCTATAAATGAGGTATTTGTGTGTGTGCACATACACGTGTTGGACACACGTGCCTGTGTCTGCCTGAGAATGGAGGCCGGAGGTCAACATCAGGGGTCTTCCTTATTCATGGTGCTCGTCATTGTTTAAGGCAAGGCTTCTTACTGCACGTGGAGTGCATCGTCATATAGACGGCCGTCCAGAAGGCCAGATGAGCTGCCTGTCTGTGCATCCCACCCCACCCCACCCCACCCCAGCACCGGGGCTGCAGGTGTATACCACCACCTCTGACTTTTACATAGGGTTAAGAGTCTGAATTCAGGTCCTCATGATTGTACAGCAAAGACTTTTTCAATTAAGCCATTTCCTGAGCCCCAGAGAAGAGTGCTTTTAACACATTCAAGTGTGTTCATGGTATCAGGAAAACTTTTTAGTGACTAGATAAACATGCATATTAAAATCTCTGAGAACAAAGTGGAGGGACGGGATTATCAAAACAAAGAGTTGAACACACTGTCAAGTGCTTGCAGACTAAGGCAGGAGGATTGCTTGAAGCTACGAATTCACAGACAGCCTGGGAGACAGAGTGAGTCCCTATTAATTAAGTAAGCTGTTAATTAGAACATAAAAAATGGCAGTCATGGCTTTTCAGATTTCATTTGATTGTGGCAGCACCTCAGCTGAGAGGAAAGGAAGTATGTGAGTGCAGGGAGCTGAGGGAGAGGTGAGAGCCCAACAGAGGGCCAGAGAGCACTGAGGGCTTGGAACAAAGTCACAGCTTTACCTTCATCTTCCATATTTGGAAGCCAAAAGATAATATCTAAAATGGCAAAACAAGAAAGAGCATGATAAACATCACTTTGGCAATCCAGAGGCAAGCAGCAGAGAAGGCTGCCCATCTAGCACAGACAGCTAGTCCCCAGCCTCATGCAGGCAGTTTTTAACTATGCCCCTGGACCGTTCCACTCAGCTTCAATTCCTTAAAACTTAGTACTATGAGGCTCAGGTTAATTGGATGAGAGTCATATGTTTATTCACAAGAAAAATCTTCTCTGTGAAGTCACATGCCAAGACACCTGACAAAGTGGCTCTGGGGAATGAAGGTGATTAAGGTTCAACAGTGGGTTAAGGATGCAGGGCAGATGGAGTCAGAGGGAAGCCAGTGGTCACAGCCTTTACACCTGTTCCTCTGATGTATTCCCCCACCCCCATTTCCACATATCAAGGGTTTTACCAACCAGAAAATCTGGTGTGTCTGTAATGTCCAGCCTAGGGTACCCAGTGGCCCTGAGGGATGAGGACACCCATCTAAGACCCTGAGCCCACAGGCCTGTCCATGTGCTTCAGGAGTCAGCATTCCTCAGTTGTTCTCACCCCACCTGGAAAACACCAGGGGAGCCAGACCTCAAGACTCAGCTCTGGACAGCTTTCTGGTTTAATCAAAGCCTACACATTCCATGGTACTAAAAACAGGGTAACTGAAGACACTGAGGTAAGAAAAGCTAGGATTCCTTCTGTTCTCATTTCCAAGTTTAGTTCAACCAACAGTAACCACTACATCTTACCGAAAGAAAAGTCTCGATGTTCTCATGAACGAAGGAGGCAATATCTTGCCAGTCCAAAATATCTCCCAGCCAGCTGTTCTGACGACTCACATGCATCTTGTGCCCTTTGTGCCTTCCAGAGTGTGTCACGTTCTATGGAACAAGGCCAGTGACATGTGAAACTCCCATTTTAACATGTCCAAAGGATAAATGCCTGTTTTGTTTTACACCTGCTTATAATAATTCAGTAAGTGCTCACCTATGAAAATCCATGCAAATTTAAGATGTTAAGGGCAAGTTCCACCTAAAGACTGGTAGCCAGCATTTCTGCATGGGCTATGGGAATTCCAGGTTCTGTGTCTAGGTGACACAACTGCTTCCCTCCTAAACACTTAGAAACTCACAAAACCCCTGTGTGCACAGCAGCCAGAGAGTGCACGTAAACCTTCACTTCCTTCAGCACCTCTACCGTTTCTTGATTTCCTACCTTTGCCTCTTTCTCCTTTCTTAATTATATATACTATGTAATAATGCAAGAGCAGAAAGAGAAGAGACTAACAAAGAGCCAAGAAAGGTGTGGGTCTAATTTGTCTGTCTGTCTGGAAAAAAAATTTACATGGGCAGGAAGCACTGAATTTGAAAGGGAAATGAACAGACAAAATGAGGTTAAAATTCAGAGGCAAGTTAACATTTTGTGTGCCCTTCCTTTCTCCCCTGAGCACAGACGCTCATAGTCTGCGACATACAAGAAGGAGCGGAGAATACCGCATTGTCCCATGTATACATCTGTCCTGAGACTCTAGCACTCCAACAAAAAATGGGGTTCAAGCAAGGTAAGCGACAAGAAAAGCTACCTGTTAACAAGATCCAGAGGGAGCACAAAAGACTCAGGAGACCTTTCTACTTGCTTAGCTCCTCAGAGTGAAAAACCTTAGCTCACAGACCACTGCTAGCTCTAACTCTCCAGTCTTACCCACGAAACTCAATGTCATTCCTGCAACCCATCTCAGGGAAAGACCACACGATGTAGAACATGTCACTAAGCAAGAAACGCAAACTCAGCCACCCTCCTCTTGCATGTTCTTCCTCTCGCCAAGTCAACCCTGGGAAAAAACAGTAACTCTGCCCCCACTGTTCATATAACACAGCTCTCTTACCAGACATGGCGTATAGAACCGGCTCAGCAGATGCACTGTTTATACAGAGTGGAAGCATACCTGTTCTACCATAAATTCTAAAGTAAGAGAATGTAATTATAAGCAACACAAAAAGCTGATTAGAAAGGAAAGTCTCTGAAGTTTAGATCTATTTCTGTCTCCTCAAACAGAAAGGTTTTCAATGTCTTGACTTCATCAGTTCCAAACAATAGCCACTAACCGCAAGTGGCTACTGAACACTTAAAATATGGCTCACACTAAATCTGAGCTGGGCTGCTGGTGCAAAACACAATCGATAGCGTTCAAAGATTAAGTTGTATATTGAATTTATTTTTATAAGGTATATACTGAAATGACAGCGGGAACATAGAATTAAGTGAAATATATTATTAAAATTATTCTGATCCATTTTTAGATATTTAATATTCTTGTCTGTGTTTAGTTATTTAATGCAGCAACTAAAAAAATACCACATATGTGGCTTGTAGAAGCTTGGAGTATAACAGCTCAGTGATAGACTTTGTATTTATTAGCGCATGATGCCAGGTTCAATCCTCATCACTATAAACAAACATATGTGGCTTTGCACACAGGTATTGCAGAGGAAGATACTACATTATGAGCAAATGATGGAATATGGATACCTCAGAGACTAACAGGTTTGCCACAGAAACTAACCACCAAGGAAAGCTCACACTGGCCAAAGGCTTAAGTTCTTGCTGCTAGAAAGTGAAGTGAAACTCCAAAGTTAACAAAGCCCTATAGACTCAATCACCTTGAAAAGCAAAATGGAGTAACTTACTATGGAAACTTAATCTAAAAGAACTTACCTTAACAAACCAAGAGTGATACAGTCTGTCCCACAGTTCTAGAACTTGCTTTTCAATCACAGCCGTATTGTTCACCTTATCTCCTAAAATTTTGTGAAGCTAGAAAAAAATACAGATACAATCTGATTAATATTTTAAGTAATTTAGTGTGATCAATACGTGCTGGGTCTCTGTTTTGTTTTTAAATGCCTTCATGTTCCAGTAAATTCCCCATCTTCTCTCTCACCCTCCCTCCCACTTCTCTTCCTGGGTCTCAGGGTACAAGAGAACAATACAAATGCAAACACACTTATTGACCTATTGATCTTACCTGCCCAGTGGAAAACCTTTTCCCTGCAAGCCTAGCGCTCATCTACTATGTTTAAGTCTTGCCTTACTCCTATTAAGGGCTTCCATTAAGACTCTTTAGGACCTTACATACAAGCACAAATCTTTCCCTAGGACTGGCAGGACGGACTCCTGGAAACCTGACACAGAGCAGGTACAACTTACACTCACTGTAGTACTCATCATATTTCCTTATTAGAGAATGTTTAAAGATCAGAGGGAAGAGCTCAGTAGAGATCACTTGCTTAGCATGCGCAGGACCTTGGCTCAATCCCTAGCACAGGCAAAAAAAAAAAAAAAAAAAAAAAAAGGATTTAAGAGAATTTGGGTTTTGTATATGTAAGTGTATGGGCATACATATGCACAAATGAGTGTCGAAACCAATGGTGGACATGGACACCCCTAGTCATTCTCCACATTACTTTTCGGAGGCAGGGAGTTCAGTTAGCCTTGAGCTCACCAGATTCAACTAGACTAGCTGGCTGGCTGGTCATGAGGCTGCGGACGCTATTGCCTCTTCTATCTCTCAGCACTGGGACTGCAACACGACCATACTGGCTTTTTCTTCTGTTCATTTGTTTTGAGACAAGATCTTTTCTCATTTGTAGTCCAGGCTAGCCTCCAACTCACAGAGACCCACCTGTTTCTGCCTATACTGGGGTTAAAGTGTGGGTCGGACTTCATTTACATAGGTGCTGGGGATCAAACTCAGGTCTTCAGGCTTGCATGGCAAACTGGAAAATACTTTACAAACTGAACCATCTCCCTAGTCTCAAAACAATTTTAAAAGACAAGCACTGCTTTCTACTTCCATTTTCTTAAAATAACTGCTTCCATTTTTTCCAATTCTTCAATAACTTCCTATCCATTTACAAAGATGAAATATAAAATCTGTTTTTTGAATCATAAGCATTTTATCTCTAGTATTTGTCACCATCTTAAATTTAATGGTGGCGTGTTCATTTATTAAATTTACTGTACTTAGTCAGTACTCACAGGAGGATATATAAACAGTTCCAATTTTTAAGGCAGTCAGCATCTTCACATATAGTTTACGATTCTCATCACCAACGTAAAATGAAGAGGAGTCAAGGCAAAAAATGGAGTGCCGTGCACTGGCCAACAGCGTTCTACAGAGTTGTATAAGCAATGCCTGAGCACTGTATGGGAAACCACTTTCCCCAGGCATTATGAACAAACTGAAAGCCTTGAAGATAATTTAGTAGGCATTAATGGGAACTGTTATTAGTTCCTCATTCCTTTAATGATGAAACACTAATTCTCCAAATTGTTTTACAATATGTATTTAGGTACTCTTTGCCCACCTGTTGTTGGCCTTATAAGTACCTGAACCAGTTATCTCCCATATCTGGTGCAAATATCTACCCTCTTATAAAAGTGGTTTTCTCATAAGCTAGACACAAATTATTCATAGTAAATATAAAGACCACCTATCTCTGAAAAGCATTCTACAACTTTAAATGGCTTTTACCTACACTCTGTGATCTTTGTAACAACCCAAGAGTGAAGGGAAAATGGCTTTGTAGGCTGCAGGTATAATTCAGTGGAGTTCATGCATGATACCTTAAGCTCAGACCAGTACCTCAAAACGTACTAGTTTTAAAGTGTCTATGGTCCCTGCTAAGTGTGCAGAACCAGTACTGAACTGTTTAACATAGGGGATGAAGTCTATCCCAGCAAGGCCAGCATTAGGGATGCTGAGGCAGGAGGATTGTGAGTTCAGGCCAGGCTACAATGAGACTGTCTATAACAAAATGAAAAGTTCTCTAACGTTCTTTCAGGTGTAGCCTATGTGACCAATACAAGGAACACCTCACAGAGGTACTGAGCACAAACATTCACGTTCCCCTTAGTTACTTCTGTCTCTCAGCACATAGCTGTCAGATAGTCACAGGTCTCCTACTACCAATTCTCCACATCAACTTTTGAGATTCCCCCAACCAGAAAAGGCCCAAAGTGGTTAGTCAGCCTCTAAGAGACATTATCCAGAGTGGCCAAGAGTGCAATGAAGCACCACCTGACGCTGGCATCTTGCTTTGAACTCTGACTCCCAGTAGAACAATGAATGGTTCTTTTTTTTTTTTTTAAAGATTTATTTATTAATATATGTAAGTACACTGTAGCTATTTTCAGACACACCAGAAGAGGCCATTGGATCTCATTACAGATGGTTGTGAGCCACCATGTGGGCGTGCTGGGATTTGAACTCAGGACCTTCGGAAGAGCAGTCAGTGCTCTTAACCATTGAGCCATCTCACCAGCCCCAATGAATGGGTCTAAAAAACCACCATGGTTAAAAATAATATTGCACCGGGCAGTGGTGACACACACCTTTAATCTCAGCACTTGGGAGACAGAGGCAGGCGGATTTCTGAGTTCGAGGCCAGCCTGGTCTACAGAGTGAGTTCTAGGACAGCCAGGGCTATACAGAGAAACCCTGTCTCAAAAACAACAAAATCCAAAAAACCAAAAAAAAAAAAAAAAAAAAAGAAGACTGGATGGCGTCTGATGTGCTTAGCACAACTCTCAGCAGACTCCCGAGGCCTAAGGACTGTTTAGAGTTTACAGTCCCCTGCCTCACTGAGCCTCTCTCTGCTCCACCATTCTGTCCTCACACTAGCTCTTCTCGCCCTGCAACCACACATCCTCACTACCACTCAGAGCCTTGGATGGATTCTACCCAGGCCAGACCTTCACCAACCACTAACTTCTTGAGTCTTGGTAGAAATGCTGCTGCCTTAGAGACTTCTTTGAACATTTAACTAAAGCATCATCCTGGAAATGACTCAGCAGTTAAGATTACTGCTTGCTCTTCCAGAGGTCCTGAGTTCAATTCCCAGCAACCACAGGGTAGCTCGCAACCATTGGTAATGGGATCTGATGCCCTCCTCTGGCATGTAGGCATACATGCAGACAGAGCACTCATATACAGAAATAAATAATTTAAAGAAATAAACATTCTTTGTGGGCGTAGCACTTGTGCCTAGCTGACTCTTCCTATGACAATTCAAAGATCTATATACACATATTTATCTCTTGCTTGTTCAATTTTTTCCAATATCATCATCATGTACCATTAATCGAGTGTCTTAGACAGACATAATAAAACTGACTGACAAACCTTCTCTCAACTCTTAATGATTTATTTTCATAATTTGGGGTGTTACTTTTTTGTGTTTGTTTTTTGAGACAGGGTTTCTCTGTGTAACCCTGGCTGTCCTGTAACTCGCTCTGTAGACTAGGCTGGCCTCAAACCCAATTCACATGCATTTACCTTCGGAGGGCTGGGACTAACAGCCACCACTGCCTGGCAAGTTTACTGTTTTTTAAGATTTGTTTTATTTTATAAGTGTTTGGTGATTGCAGAGGACAGACGAAGGTGTTACATCTTCTGAAACTAGAGTTACAGAGGTTGTAAGCCAGCGTGCAGGGGCTGGGACCTGATCCACGTGCTCTGCGGGGGTTGGAGGAGCTTAGCACTCTCAAGATACCTCTCCAACACGCTGGTTTTGAATTTTAAACAAGAAATTAATTGCTTGTGCAATTTTTGGAGTATACATTTCAGAGCATTCAATCTTGTCAATCCTTATATGACCATAACTACTTAATCATATTTAGGCCGAAAATTAACTATATTCTCTGGGCAGTATTAGGAGAGGGATACACCCCAAGTCCAGACTGAGGAAGTTATTCTTTAAGTCCAACAACAACAACTGTGTCTTCGCTCTCACTCTTTCCTTTCACAAGGCTCCACCCCTTAAAGTACTGGCACATGAGTGCCTCTGGACTTTTTTTTTGTTTTTGTTTTTGTTTTTTGTTTGTTTGTTTTTCGAGACAGGGTTTCTCTAAGTAGCCCTGGCTGTCCTGGAACTCACTCTGTAGACCAGGCTGGCCTTGAACTCAGAAATCCGCCTGCCTCTGCCCCCAAATGCTGGGATTAAAGGCCACAAATAACTTTTTAAAAATACATTCTTCCTTGACTTGCCATTCCTCCTAGGGATATCTCAAGTACCACCCTAAAGCACTTACTCTAGTTTCAGCCAGACACAGAAAGCTACATCAGAAACAAGGATTTAAAGTTAGTCAGCAGTGTGAGGCAAACTTATTACATGGCATCTGGTTCTGCTGAGCTCGTGTTCTCACCTGAAGTGACAAAACCCCTCCTAGTACAGCAGGAAGGCGGGTTGGCAACGCACCTGGCAACTGCCACGCACAGTGAGCAGCAGAGACAGGACTCAATGTGTCTGCACAACTTCTTTTTCCTCCACATGGTCTTATTTGATCACTTAAGTTCTGTGACCATTCTATCCTAATGCACAAATAAATCAGATCTACCTTGAAAGAAAGCCAGCAGCCAGCCTTTCTAGCCTGCTCAGTGCACTGGTACTGCTCACTGTGATGCCACTTTATAACACTTGCCTATCTGTAGATTTAAGTGTATTTCAAAACCAGGATCTCTGCATATCTTCTATCAAAGGAAGAAGTTGCTCCTGTGAAAATCCTGCAGAGAAAGGTATAAGAAAAGCTCATTTCTTACCTTGTGAGTTATCCACTCCCGCCCATACTGATACACATTGTTTGCTGCAGAATTAAGAGCTCTTTGAACCACCTGAGCCTCAGGAAGCCAACTGACAGAAAAGAGAAAAATGAAGAGTCCATTTTCAGTATATTCTTCTAACAATGCTCTGAACTAAAGCTACCAATAATAAATTATTGATGGATCACTAACACAGAGAACCAGGTGCCAGGCCTGAAGATCCTGACCTTGACTTATGGGACCTGAATTCTAGCTCTCCCTGAGATGAGATCTACCTAACCTCCAGCTCTTTTTCTTCCTCTTCTGTCTGGTTTCTCTGGTCACCTGCCTAGTCAGCAGAGGATAAGACTCTGGAGCACTGAGGTACTCAATATCCAACAAGATTCTCATAGTAGGAGTCAGGGACAAAAAGCATCTAACATCCCTGGGAGCCTGGTAGAGAAGGAAAGGCCTGAGCCCAGTTCCTGACCTACTGAAAGAGAAATGTGTACCCGGAGAGAGCCTACAGATGTCTGAGATCCACAGACCTATGGAAACGAGGAACCAAAGAATCCAGGAATTAAAAGGATGAACTAATTACTTTCAATCTTCCATCCACCCATCTCTTCATGTAGAGTCTCTTCAACAAAGGTCTGGAAATACTAAAAACCGCAGTTTTCAAGTTTCATTTGCTTGACAGTAAGAGGTCTCCCCTATACCTCAACCAAGAAGCCTTTTCATATACTTAATGCTTTCCAAACCCAGAAATATTCCCCAGACTGTCCACCAGTGTTATATATCTATAGGCACAATGTTATTATGTCCTGTGTAAAGATTACCCTTGTATTGTTCAAATGCCAATTTGTGCACCCACATCTGGCTGCAATCCTTATTTTGAGACCCTACTCTCTCAGTGTCATGTAAACATTGCTCCCCAATTATTCCCTGACTGGTCAATAAAGCTAGCTGATCAGCCAATGACTGAGCATGGGAGGGACGACACAAAGACAGAGAGAGGGGAGAGGGACAGATAGAGAGACAGAGAGACAAAGGGAAAGAGAGATTAGCCATGAGGACAGAAACCAGCTTGAGCAGAGAAAGCCATAAAATTCAAGTATCTCTGGGATTCTGGCTAGGGTAAAGCCAGATTAGCTTAGAAGATTAAAACAGAGTAATATTGTTCAGATGTTTGTGTCCTTATAGCTTAATAAATATAATACTCCAGTCTTAATTATTTGGGAGCTAGCTGGGTTAAAAGAAAAACAAACACAAAAACTGTTATTAACATATACCAGATACTAAAACTCACAAATTCAGTAGTTCTGGCTTCAATTAGCTAACACATGCTGAAAGGCCAAGGCAACAATACTAGGTTTTTATTTTTTTGAGGCTCAAACATGATACACCCTACCAAGCTGGCACACAAAATGAGTCAGAACACTGAAACAGTCTCAATTCTTAGCAGCCTCATGGGTTGTATACATATACGATGATCATATCAAGAAAACTGATTGCTAGCCGAGCAGTAGTGGCACACGCCTTTAATTCCAGCACTTGGGAGGCAGAGGCAAGCAGATTTCTTAGTTCGAGGCCAGCCTGATATACAGAGAGAAACCTTGTCTCAAAAAAAACCAAAAAAAAAAACAAAAACTGATTGCTGTCAATACCCACAAAAGTTAAAATGTCTGGGAAAATATTCTTTCATAAGGAGAAAGGAGTAACAAAATATGTCAATAAATTACAAGACATAGCCAGGCATTGGGACACGCTTATAGTCTCAGTACTTGGAAGGCAAGAGTGTGTGTTTCTGAGTGTTAGGTCAGTCTAACCTTCGCAGCAGTATCAGAAACTCAGAAACTGTCTCTAATCTTAAACACTTCCTCACCACAGTATTCCAGTTTATCAAAGCTTTGGCAAACTGTATTCTTCTCTTCTAATGTAGCTGTATCAATGAATACTGGTCCATGCAAACAGATGCTGAAACTAGGTAACCCATGACTATCCTTTTCCAAAACAATATTCTTACTTTGCCCACTCTGGGTGATTTGCTAGAGTTTCATTAATCAGACTACTCGTGACTTCAATCATGTGCACACTCTCTTGATGTACCTATAATATAAAGAGGAAAAGTAAGTAATAAACATAATTCAAAATGTCTTTTTCTATTACTTCTATAGGATCAAATAATTATATATCCTGGTTTTTATTAATTTTGAAGTAGGTATTTACAAGCTGCTAAACATTATACACTGAAAACATATATATATTATGTATCTTCCCTGTTTTCAAGAAGCTCAGCAAACTACCTTTAAAAAAAATCAAACACTTAATTCATAAACAACTAGTTCCTACATATACACAAAAGCACAGATTATGTCCATGCTTGTACCTTCATATGCAATACCAAACCTTTGCGCTAATGCCGTGAGTGGGCAGAGTGAGATGCACAGACAAATAAGCCAGAATACAGGTCTGCGTGGTTCTGCATATAGAAAAGCCACTGAGTACTGAAACTGAAACTTGCCCATTGTGGTAGTTTGAATAGGAATTCAAATGTTCCCATAGGCTCAAATATTTGAATGCTCGGTCTCCAGGGAGTGGCACTATTTGGGAAGGATTAGAAGTGTGGCCTTGTTGGAGGAAGTGTGTCACTGGGGGTGCGTGTTGAAGGTTCAGCAGTTCAGAATGTAGCCTCTGTGCTCCAGTACCACACCCTGCTGCGAACACCAAGCCATGCTCCCCATCAGAGGATTGACTGAGCCTCTGAAACTATAACCAAGTTAAATGCTTTCTTTCTAAGAGTCACCTTGACCATAGTGTGTCTTCATAGTAATATAATGGAGACTAAGGCACTTGCCCAAAAACTAATGAAATGAGCAGGATAAAGATGGGAGAAACCAAGTCAAGAAAATGGGTTTTTTTAACCACTTTAGTTCTCCTAAACTTCTACTTCTTAGAAGCTGCGAGGTGCTATTTAATATATCAGCCACAATTTACTTCAAGCTAATACTGACTTACATGCTCATCAATACAGCTCCATTTCCCAGCCCTTTCTTTGTACTGTGGTATACTATGTACATATAACATACATTGAGTGGTTCATCTTTATATCACAAAGTCTAGAGCAATGTATCACGTGTTTCCTTTAAATAGTTACAGTATTAAAAAAAAAAAAAAAACCTAAAAGATGGCTCACTGGATTAAAAACACATGCTGCTCTTGCAGAAGACCAAGGTTCAGTTCCCAGCACTCATGTGGAGACTCAGACGGATCTGTAACTCTGGCTCCAGGGCACCCAACACCCACTCTGACCTCTGAGGAGGATTGTGCATATACATGCACACAAAACAGTCATATACATAAAATAAAAATTAAAAAAAACCTAAAATGTCACAGTAAAAAAAATCTATAAGTTTTCCATATGCCCAAGTGTTACCCTTCTCTCCTATGGAACCAAGGAATCTGCAGTCCTGTCTCAACTCAAAGTCATTTTTTGCTTGTGTTTGTCTAGCTGTTTTAAAGATAAAGTCTGGTAGCATGTTTCCAAGTGCTGCTTGTAGCCATGGGATCTGCAACTGCATGGCAGAGTAATGGAGATTCTGACAGCCCAGGTCATCACAGTGCCTGCAGCTGCCACTCAGCTTTCCAATATGTTTTGGAGGTTAAAAAAAAAAAAGAAAAAAATGTAAGGTCTGGCTATGTAGTTCTGGCTGGGGGACGGGTGTGGCCCACCTTTCTTACAGAACACATCTGCTATCAATTAATTTATCTGGAATGGTTTTATCTTGCCTTTACTTTGTCCAGGGGAAACCGCAGCCTGTGTCTTGGGTAACACTGCCCTACTTCCAGCTCCTTAGTCTTTTATTTTTAAGGAACAGAGCCATTAAACGTAAAATTCTCACTGTCAGGCTTCGTGTTCTTTAGCCTTGTCTTTTCATGATTGCTCAGTAAGAAAATGTCCCCGCTTTGCTCCCGTGGTGCTGTGGTTACTGCCTTCACAGGTTCCTCTATCTCTGGCTTTCAGGGGTGTCTGTGTTCATCCTGGAGTTTGCTGAAATCTTTGGACTACCGTGAGCCTACTGTTCTTGCCTTTCCCCTCTCAGTTCTTGACATGCCAACTGCGTGCTACTAGAAGGTTGGCATAGATCTCTGAGGCTCTGGTCACCTCCAACGAGACTTTGCCATTATTTTACAACCATAACACTGTTAACTTTTTCTGGGAAAATGTGAACAAACATTTAAACACTCCACACTGACAGCAGACAGAAGAAATGATTCTGCTCAAGTCTAGCTTGGTGAGCTGGCAGTCTACCTGGAATTGCTCAGGCCTGTGGGAAACGGGTTATCTACAAGAGCAGGGTGACTGTAAAGGCAGCTGCAGCACCCAGAAGAACTGACATGAACCCTCACATCCCCGGCCCAGCCATGAACTCCTCCTCCATTCTCAGGAAGAAGACCTCTGAGTGCCTCTCAAGAGCTGCCTGGTTAGCCTCGTACACTGATTTCAGAACAGAAATGGCCACCATCACGCCTGGTGTCTGTTCCACAACAGACACCAACCACACAGACAATGCAGACAAAAGAGACTGCACCAAACATGCAAAAACAATTCCTCAGCAGACACTACAGAGTTTTGCTGCAGAATAACTCGAAGCTAACATGACTCTAGGAATTACCTAGCTGGTCATTTTCCAATAGCTTTAAGTGGCATTGGTAAGAACTTCATAGTTTTATTCTTGTTTTCTGTGGAGAGGAAATTGCGTGACAACCTCAGCCTGCTGTTGTTCCAAAGGACTTTCTGAGGAAGTAAATGTGTGACAAAGGTGTATCCTAAACTGACACTGAAACTCTTCACTGCCAGGAGAGTGGAGAGGGGAGCTGTCTGTCACTTCCTGGAAAAGAAGGATTGTGAGAAGAACAGTTTCTGATGTTACATTTGAGGTACCTATCAGACACTCAAGTGGACACTGTCTTGGTATTCCAGAAAACGATATTTTACTGGGGGGGGGAAAAGCTAGATACCCAATAGGGCTCCCTCAAAAGTTCAGTCCACTTAAATCCTACACAAGAAAGAAATGGTTCAATACCCACAAATTAAGCTGAGGGAAGCAAAACTCACTGCAGCACAAAACAAATAAAGACCTGACAGGTAAGCACGCCTGAGGCAGGCAGGCAGGCAGGCAGAAGGCCTATGCAAAGAAACAGAACAACACAGGGACAAAGAAGGGAAAGAGCCAATAGACAAAAGGACCGACAAGTCCTGTGTAACAGTCATCTCAGGTCAAACATGGTAACAACACGCGCAGGGCTCATGTCTGTGTGACCACTACCAAAAGAACAGACTGGGACAGAAGTGCTAATGGAGCCAACTGCGGGGGAAAGCAAACAAGCTGTGACGAGCCTGGCTGAGGAACAGCTCGTGATAAGCGCAATGCAATACCTTAGCAACTGTTGCCCTTGACCATCTACTGGTGACCGTTACTAATGAATCACTGCAAGACTTAGACAAGTTTTGATAGCCATGATTTCATGTAAGCTTCACCATCCTCTGAAAACAGAACACCAAAATCTGGAAGCAGAGTCAAACAGAGTTCGACAAATAAGGATAAGAATGCACTGAAAGTATGGAAAACTACCCTCGACAAAGCCAGCAGTGCAGAGATAAAATGCAGCTCTGCTTCTTAATGACATAAAAATAGGAAACAAAACTACCGCTGGATCTGAAAAGCAAGAAATAAAGACTTTATGTGAGCTGCCATGTGTGCCCAGTGAGACCTTCCCTTTGTGAAGGAAGGTTAGTGGTCACAGCCTTCTGAGTCTCCTCTGAGTCCTGATGTAGGGACAGCAATGGCCATACCATGCCCAGAGGATAGCATTTCAAAACAGACACCAAAAGCACAAGCAACAAGGACAAAAACAGGTCTGTGGAACCGCACCAGACTCAAACACTCCACAGGAAGACCGGTGAGGCAGGAAGGAAGGGGCAGAAATTGTGACAGTTGGTGCACAGGTGCACCTGTTTGTGGAGGTGCTCAGAAGACTGGGGCAGGAAGGCCACCTGAACCCAGGGAGTTTGAAGCCAGTGCCTACAGCACCACCAGAAGACATCAAGACCAGAACCCTGGGAGAAAAGAAAGAAGGGCATGTTGCACTAACTACATTAGGCATCATGACACTAGTTCAGAAGCCTCTTAGTCTATGGCTGAGGGCGGGATTATTTTCAGGGTCTGTTTGTTTGTTTTTTAAACTGCACTTTCTGCTTAAGACTTGATGACAAAATAAAATGTATACAAATGAGATTTAGAAAGAAAATGTTCTAGGCAGACTCACTGAAAAAGTACTAATGTACAAAGTGGAAATACTTTAGTGAGAGGTACAAAAGTATTCCAGGGGTACTTTTTAATACGCCATATGATATTTTCCATTTGTTTCTGCTAGCTGCTTCTGCATATGCAACAAGGACTTTGTTATAACAAGAATACTAGTTAATGTACTTTACCTTTGCAGTCAGGAGAAGGGCCAAAAGAAGAGTTCCTATTACTAGCAAAAATATAATGAAAATACTAATAATTTTATCTAACATCTTCTCCAACCAGATGATCATCTGCATAGAAATAAAAAGGTGGGTTACTTATCTTCAAAGTATCACTTAATAAATACATGTATATACTCAAATATCACAAATACAGAATATTCAGCATTGCAAAGCAAACTATAGCATACTGATTAAAGCAATAAAAGCTATAAGCTACTTTAGAAAGTTAAGTATTAATTGTTGCTGTTACGTGTAGAGTTCATTATTGTCATGGCTTTGAGAAGAAAGTCAACCAAAACAAAATCCACATGTACTCCTGAATTCTCCTTACACTACATTCACATTTCAATCTCTAATTCATGAGGCCTGGTAAATACATTCCAAACAAAATTACAACACAATTTCATGAAGCTGTCTTTTCAGTCAGCCAACATAGATGGCTTGAGAGAATGTATATGTTCTTTGTAACACTCATTTCCTAAATTATACAGAAAACAGGAGCAAAGACAGACAGCAATTACATGTCAAGAACGGTCTCCTTTCATTCCATTAGGGTCATAAAGATGGTAATTGTTGATGTTAATGTTAAGGCAGTAATAACAGCAAATTCAGAGTAACGGCTCCAGGTACCAGACCGTGGGAGGTGGATGTGGTTCTATCAAGGTGGACAGTGGGCAGGTGAGTAGTTTTGTATTTTTTATTTGTTTTGGTTTTATAGCGAACATGTGTTTAAGGCTTTTAAAATCTAAACAAAACAAAACAAAACAAAAACCCAAACCACGTATATGTGTTCATTTCCTGGGGCCCACACAAGTATAGTATGGGGATCAGAAGGTAGGTTCCCGCCCTGCACCAGGTGGCTTTCACAGACTTGAACTCAAGTCACTACACTTGGCCAAAGGTGCCCTTACCTGCTAAGCAATTACTACCAGCCCCAGGGCTTTTAGATTTTAGATATTTCACAATAAAATGCTTTTAAAAGTCCTGCTATTCCACTAGAAGCTTCTATACTATTGAAAACATAAGATTTGTGACATGATTCTTACTCAATGAAGTATGTTAATCCTTAACATAGTAGCTGTTCCTTAATAATTAGATTAAAGCTTTCCTTAAAATGTTATTTGATATTCTATCTCTACTAGAACATCTCTCATTTTTTACAACTCCAATAATCCTATATCATAAACACATTTTGGTTTTAGGGTATGTAACAATGATAATTTCTACACTTCTTGCCATGCAAAGCCACCATTTAAAATTCAAAATTAGACTTAATTAGACCAATAATGCTAATGTGCCATCCTGTGCCCATCAACCCAAGCACGAGCTATAATACTGCTAAGTTGCTCCTAATTTAAATTAAAACTATGCTCACTATACAGTGAGTCAAACTGGTAAAAGTAACAATTTAAAAAAATAACAGCGCAATTTTTACAATATTTATTTATGCAAAGGTTGAACTCTTTGTGTCTTCCACGAAGCACACTGGCCTTCACTTGGCACCACAGTGAGCTCAGATGCAAAAAGTTAATGTATGATGTTGACACTCAAGAGCTTCAAACAGAAGAGTTAAGCTTCGATGCATGCTACCAAAGCATCAGAGACAATACAGAGATTTTCAAAAAACAAACAAACAAACAAACAACAGGATTCTAAGGTATGGAAGGTCAGGTGTCTTACTCTGAATATAAGTTCTAAAATCAATGAACTGAGAAGTTTTGCATCAGGAAGCAGCTGGGCCCCAGGGTTCCTGGGGTAGCTCCCTGAGGAAAGGGCTACCTCCCTCCTCTCCAAAGCTCTGTAAACCAGGAGTGTGGGTTGTATAATAAACACTAAGCTTATTTCAGAGTTACAACCAGATTTGTTTCCATGAATAACAGTTTGTAAAAGTACTGAAGGAAGCATCTTTAAAAGCATGGTTTTAAATGAAAATAATCTTCTGATAAAGCATGGAGCCATAACCTCCTATTGGCGGCATTAACATACAAACCACCCCAGTTTCAAACTCAGACTTCATAGTTTTCAGTAGAGTGGAATCTTCCTAACTCCAATTTCATCTGAAATGAAGCTTAAGACTTCGGAGACTCTTGTTCTTTCCAAGCTGCTGCAAACTGAAGGGTGCGCTCTTACAGAGGACCCAGGTCCAGTCCCAGCACCCACATGGTAGCTCCATTGCCTTTAACCAGTTCCAGAGAATCCAATGCTCTCTTCTGGCAGCATCAGGCATATACATGTACATAGTACACACACATATATCATACATACATATATATACATACATATGGAATGAAGGCAAAACACTCACACACTCATACACACTTAAACAACAGGCCAGTAAAATTAAATGAAGGGAAAGCAGCAACTGGTGTGGGTGTGAGTGAACAAGAGCAAGGGAGACATGGACAGAGGGAGTGAAAGAGAGACACGGACAGAGGGAGTGAGGGAGAGACGGACAGAGAGTGAGGAAGGAGAGACACGGACAGAGGGAGTGAGGGAGAGACACGGACAGAGGGAGTGAGGGAGAGACACGGACAGAGGGAGTGAGGGAGAGACACGGACAGAGGGAGTGAGGGAGAGACACGGACAGAGGGAGTGAGGGAGGAGAGACACGGACAGAGGGAGTGAGGAAGGAGAGACACGGACAGAGGGAGTGAGGAAGGAGAGACACGGACAGAGGGAGTGAGGAAGGAGAGACACGGACAGAGGGAGTGAGGAAGGAGAGACACGGACAGAGGGAGTGAGGAAGGAGAGACACGGACAGAGGGAGTGAAGGAGAGACACGGACAGAGGGAGTGAGGGAGGAGAGACACGGACAGAGGGAGTGAGGGAGAGACACGGACAGAGGGAGTGAGGGAGAGACACGGACAGAGGGAGTGAGGGAGAGACACGGACAGAGGGAGTGAGGGAGAGACACGGACAGAGGGAGTGAGGGAGGAGAGACACGGACAGAGGGAGTGAGGAAGGAGAGACACGGACAGAGGGAGTGAGGAAGGAGAGACACGGACAGAGGGAGTGAGGAAGGAGAGACACGGACAGAGGGAGTGAGGAAGGAGAGACACGGACAGAGGGAGTGAAGGAGAGACACGGACAGAGGGAGTGAGGGAGGAGAGACACGGACAGAGGGAGTGAGGGAGAGACACGGACAGAGGGAGTGAGGGAGAGACAAGGACAGAGGGAGTGAGGGAGAGACACGGACAGAGGGAGTGAGGGAGAGACATGGACAGAGGGAGTGAAGGAGAGACAAGGACAGAGGGAGTGAAGGAGAGACACGGACAGAGGGAGTGAAGGAGAGACAAGGACAGAGGGAGTGAGGGAGAGACATGGACAGAGGGAGTGAGGGAGAGACATGGACAGAGGGAGTGAGGGAGAGACATGGACAGAGGGAGTGAAGGAGAGACAAGGACAGAGGGAGTGAGGGAGGAGAGACAAGGACAGAGGGAGTGAGGGAGAGACATGGACAGAGGGAGTGAGGGAGGAGAGACATGGACAGAGGGAGTGAGGGAGGAGAGACATGGACAGAGGGAGTGAGGGAGGAGAGACATGGACAGAGGGAGTGAGGGAGGAGAGACATGGACAGAGGGAGTGAGGGAGGAGAGACATGGACAGAGGGAGTGAGGGAGGAGAGACATGGACAGAGGGAGTGAGGGAGGAGAGACATGGACAGAGGGAGTGAGGGAGGAGAGACATGGACAGAGGGAGTGAGGGAGGAGAGACATGGACAGAGGGAGTGAGGGAGGAGAGACATGGACAGAGGGAGTGAGGGAGGAGAGACATGGACAGAGGGAGTGAAGGAGAGACAAGGACAGAGGGAGTGAGGGAGGAGAGACATGGACAGAGGGAGTGAGGGAGGAGAGACATGGACAGAGGGAGTGAGGGAGGAGAGACATGGACAGAGGGAGTGAGGGAGGAGAGACATGGACAGAGGGAGTGAGGGAGGAGAGACATGGACAGAGGGAGTGAGGGAGGAGAGACATGGACAGAGGGAGTGAGGGAGGAGAGACATGGACAGAGGGAGTGAGGGAGGAGAGACATGGACAGAGGGAGTGAGGGAGGAGAGACATGGACAGAGGGAGTGAGGGAGAGACACGGACAGAGGGAGTGAGGGAGAGACACGGACAGAGGGAGTGAGGGAGAGACACGGACAGAGGAAGCTAGTTCTCTCTGGAGTGCTGATGCTTTCTTTCCAAGGAAGCCGACCTTCCCTGCCCATGCTCACAGTGAGCAAAGGCGACAAAACTCTCACCATACTGCTTGGCTGTAGCGCACACGTGGTCTATACTGCTTGGCTGTAGCGCACACGTGGTCTATACTGCTTGGCTGTAGCGCACACGTGGTCTATACTGCTTGGCTGTAGCGCACACGTGGTCTATACTGCTTGGCTGTAGCGCACACGTGGTCTATACTGCTTGGCTGTAGCGCACACGTGGTCTATACTGTTTGGCTGTAGCGCACACGTGGTCTATACTGCTTGGCTGTAGAGCACACGTGGTCTATACTGCTTGGCTGTAGAGCACACGTGGTCTATGCTGCTTGGCTGTAGCGCACACGTGGTCTATGCTGCTTGGCTGTAGCACACATGTGGTCTATGCTGCTTGGCTGTAGAGCACATGTGGTCTATGCTGCTTGGCTGTAGCGCACACGTGGTCTATGCTGCTTGGCTGTAGCGCACATGTGGTCTCTAGGAATTTCTTTGGTCTTTTCAGACCATGACCAATTAACAACTTTTAAGGTTTTGTTCTTAAAAGAAGAAACTTTTAAAATAATGTGCTTGTAGTTTTAAAACTTAATTGCACCAGGCAGTGGTGGTGTACACCTTTAATTCCAGCACTTGGGAGGCAGAGGCAGGTAGATTTCTGAGTTCGAGGCCAGACTGGTCTACAGAGTGAGTTCTAGGACAGCCAGGGCTACACAGAGAAACTCTGTCTCGAAAAAGCCAAAAAACCTAATTGCACTAAGCCCTACTCTAAAACTTCTAAGTCAACTGGCTTTGCATACCAAGCTATTAAGGAAATGTCTTAATTCCTTATGCTCTCTCTAGAATACACACAGAAATGCAGACAGCTGCATTCCAACTACACATCAATGCTTTGAACACACTATACAGTTACTTGATCTCTTAGGAATCTTTTAATACTAACTGTGCTTTTCAGCTATACATTAGGTTCATAAATTAGGTTTACCAACTCATTTAGTCCACTAAGGTAAGATCATATTAAACTTAATGAATTTAATTCTACTTTCTTTTCTATCTTGAGGAAAATTCATTTCAATACACACTAACTGGGGAAACTACCACTTTACTTTGATTTAAGTTAACAAAATGTATGTTATACACACTTTCTTTCTCTCTCTCTCTCTCTACATATATATATATATATATGTATGTATGTATGTATGTATGTATGTATGTATGTATGTATATACACATTCTATCTAGATATCTACATATAGATAGGTAGATAGGTAGACAGATACAGATGACAGAGACATATATACATCCATGACAGACAAATAAATACACTCATGTCCTGACACTGGTTTATAGGGAAGCAGGGCATATACAACCATATACATGTGGGAGCGGACAATATATTTTACACATTGCTTGCTTGCAATCCAGTTTAATATCTTAAGTGATGTCATCTCCCCATGTCTTCAACAGGAAGGGAGGGAAGAGAGAGTAAATTCTAATCTCCATATTTAAATGTCATATCTGGATCTAGCAGTGTATGACAGTCTGCTCTGCTCAGTAGCCTGATCTTCGGCACCACAAAAACAAGTACTGAATAAATTAACAAATACAAACAAGTAAATAAAAACTGAAAATCAAAACCGTTGCTTTGACCTACATCCACATCTTTAAGGCTTGTTGCACTATTTTTATTAAACCTGAGTCTTGCTTGTACTTAGAACACATATACATGACACTATCTCTTGCAAACCTGTCCTAAGGATTTGAAAGCCAAATATTGCTCTATCTTGACTAAACATCGAAGGCACAGCATTCCTCATACATATAGCTTGGCCTTAAGAATTTATATGAAATCTGCATTTTACAATCTAATGCTAATCATGAAAAACAGTTCCTACAGACAAACTTCATACATGACTCATGAAACACAATTTTGCAGGCCATGAAAAATAAATAAATAAATAAATAGATAGATAGATAAATAAATAAATAAATATTTCTGGGATACAGGAGGCCTAGTTAATTTCTGTCACCTTGACACAGGCTAGAGTCATTTGAGAAGGAGGAACCCCAACTGAGCAAGTCCCTACTAGACTGATTTGTAGGCCAGCCCGTGGGGCATTTCCTGACTGCTGATTGGTGCAGGAGGGCCCAGCCCACTGTAGATGTGCCATCCTTGAGGAGGTAGGCGGGCCTGAGTTATATAAAAAAGCAGGCTGAACAGGCTAGAAGGAACAAACCAGTAAGCAGTATTTTCCTCCGTGATGTCTGCTTCAGTTCCTACCTTGATTTCTCTTCATGATGGATTGTTACTGAGACATGTAAGATGAAATAAACCCTTTCCTCCCCAAGTTGTGTTTTACCACAGCAACAGAAGTCCAAGCTAAGACAATTAAAAAAAAAAAAAGACCAAAAAATTACTAACCAAGAAATAAGACAAATTCAATAAGTGTTTTACAGATTTGTCATTTTTTAAAACTTCTTTTGTCACTTATAGAAGAACTAGGAATAAAGAGTTTCTTTTCCCTACTGAATAGCCTAATGTATTTCACACAAAAAGGAACCAAAAAAACTGGGCCTGGTGGTAGATGCCTGTAATCTTGGCACTCAAGAGACTGAGGCAGGAGGATAGAAGGCAGCTGGACTACACAGGAAGACCCTGACTCAAAAAATGAGAGAAAGAAACCAGAGTCGCCACATTGGAGAACAACAACAAGGAAATTCATCTTCTGGACAGAAGACATAAGTTCTTAAATGCCCGACAAAGCGCCCATTCATATCCTAGGAGCTTGGTGGAGGTTCCAGTAAATGACTAGGTCAGAATTCATATTTTGCGACCTTCCATAGCTTAATGTTTTTAAAACAAATCTTAGTTTAATGAATGGACGGAAACACAGAATGAGAAAGGAGATAGTGAGGGGTTGGGGCAGGGTATAAAATTCAGCAGTGACAAGCACACCCACACATTTATTACCTTCTTATTTAGCCAGTGCCAGAGCTGGAGGACAGGGAGGTGAGAGAAGATAAGAAGAGTGGGATATCATTAGAGAACGCACCAACAGCAGTCACTGAGAGCAGGAGGAGCTGTCAGGAGAGCTCAGCAGGAAACAGTGTCACAGCTTTCACAGATGCTGCTTTGTGATCAGGATCGCGGAATGACGACTATGCTGTACCATAGCTCACAATCCGCAGGCTGCATCCTCTCCAGCGCAGAGCCCTGCATAGCCAGCTTCACCTAACTGCTCACACTCGGACACTCTGCTGACACCTCCCCAAAGCTAGTGACGGCTAGCACTCAATACATCAAATACAATCACATTATAAGATAAGTGCTGTTATACCCATTATATTGATAATGAAACCAAGGCACAGAGAAGCTAAGCCATCTGTCCAAGGTCACAGGGCTAATAAATAATGAGGTGGGACCTAAAAGCAGAGTGCGGATTTGGATTCCATGTCCTTCAACCACAAAGTTTTCAGAAATTACCAATTTCTTGGCATTAAGCTGCGCTTCTGTCTCTGGGGGTCCATGACTGGTTAAATTTCCCTGTAACTCAGCACAGTATCTGACAAACCAAGAGTCACTCCAAAAACATTCCCCTCTGAGCCACCACCCCATTACCTATCCTTCTCTCCTTTGTTAGAAAAATAACCACAATTTTATTTCATCTAAATTCACTCTATAATTCTAAGCCTTAAATTTTCATGGAGAATCAGATATGAAGCACTTTATCAACATTATGAAATGGACTGTTCAAGTCATGGAACACAAACACCCCATTGGAGCAGCCTAATCATACAATACCTTGCTATCAACTTTCAGTAAGAACTTTCCAAGCCCGATGATCGGCCACGGTGCTAAAGCCTCCTGCCGCTCCTTCAGGAAGCACTCGATCACCTGCCACCAGGCGCAGCAGCGTTTCTTCAGGAAGCCCACCACTCCAAAGTGGATCACGAGCTTTTTGATGACCCAGACTATAAAGAAGATGCAAACACAAAGGACATGGATTTGAAAGGCAGAACATGAAAAAGTTCCCTAGCTTCCATTCTAAACAGTAAGCCAGGACTAAAACAAGATCATGGAAGCAGGAAGGACGACAGACAGACAGGCACTTCAGAAGAAGCAGGCCAGGCATACTTTCAAGGAAGCCCCATTAGCTGACATCACCTTGGAGAAGCTGAATCCCAGGAAGAGTCAGGGCTCACTGTCCAGCCAAGACATCGTGAACTACAGTGGCCTTCATAACTTCCCTCTTCCTAATTAAGGAAAACGGAGCCCCAGCAATTACTGATTTCCTTGGCCATTACAGTTGCTCCTCCCTAGTGGCTTTGTACCACTTCAGGCGGGTATTTCCAACTGTGATCCTGTTTCCTCATGTGATGTTGCTCTGAACAGAGGTCAAAGTTCAGCAGAAAGTCAGCTGTTAAAGCCAACGAGGAAGAGGCCAGAAGACCGGCTACTTACTTATTAATGAAGGAGAGCCTATGTAATGATTTTTTTCCAATAAAATTTCTTTAACTCCTGGGACCAATATTCTTAACCCCAACTTTATAAGCTACATGTCAGTATGCTGGTTTGTAGAAGAATGGTTTCCATAGACTTGCTGGGTGTTGGCTTTTAATCCCAGAATTCAGGAGGCAGAGGCAGGGGGATCTCTGTAAATTCAACCCCAGCCTGATCTACAGAGTGAGTTTCAGGACAGCTAGGGCTACAAAGAGAAGTCCTGCCTTGAAAAAAACAGGAAGAAAGAAAAGAATGGTCCCTATAGGCTCATGTATTTGACTACTTAATCTTCAATTGGTGGAACTGCTTGAGAAAGACAAAGAGGTGTGGCCTTGTCGGAGGAGGCAGACTAGGCAGGAGGCTCCAAGGTTTCAAGAGTCCCTGCATTCCCTGCACTGTGCATGCCTGCATGTGTCTATACCTTCTCCACTCCTTCACAGCTGTTCTACCAACATCTAAGTTCGCAGCTTCTACTCAGGTCCATGACTGCCTGCTGCTGCCATGCCACCTGCCTAGACGGCATGGGACAGTGAGCTCTAATTAATGCCTTCTTTTATAAGATGCCTTAGTCATCATCATGTTTTGTCACAGCAATAGGAAAGTAACTAAAATAGTATGATATAAAAGTTCAAAAATTCCTTTATCAGATTTTGTTTTGTCTTTGAGACAGGGTCTCTCCATATATCCATCCCTGCCTGTTCTGCAACACTCTGTGGCTGACAATTGTCTGAAACTCAAGTTCTAGAGGCTCTAGTGGGCACTCATATGCATGCAAACACTCATACACATAACGTAAATGTTTTTCTTCTGACCTAAATACAAACATACAACTATTTTAAGATGGCAATAAAATTATATCAAGTATTGCAATCTCATTGTTAAAAAGGAGAAAAAGGTCTGTGAAAGATAAAACCATACTTAACCAAATAACAACCTGCAACAGGCACCGGCAGCAGCTGCACGATCCACAGATTCAGCCAGAGCTGGACAGCAATGATGGCCCACACCAGAGACACAAAGTAAACGTCACTAGTTTTCTTCTTCCTGAGAAATGTTCCCATCTCAGGCCTCTGTCTGCCCAAAGGAGGTGAAGGAGAAGAGGGTGAGGAACGAGAGGAGGATGAAGAAGCAGCAGACGATGCTGGAGGGGGCTCTCCCTTGTCTGTGGGCTCTAAGAAGGCAAAGACAGAAAGTCTCAGGCTGTTTTAGTCCACATGAGAAAACAACAATACAAAATATACTACACTGGAAGTGCAGCAGAATCACATAGGGTTAAAGAGACAGAAGATTTGCACTGAAACAAACCTGCCATCAGGGTTTTGGTCTAGGGAAATCAGGTTTTCTGGGGGACAGCAAATATTCTACCTTTTCCTGTACAGAGTTAAGTATCTTTTGAGATTCATCTGCATCTTATGTATATAGGTGTTTTGCCTACATCTGTCTGTGCACGTGGGTCAAGGTTGAAAAAGAAGCAGATGACAATATGCTTCTGTTTGGCCTTGTTCTGCTTGTCTTATCTGAAAATTCCAGGCCGGTGGGGATGGCAGATATCAGAACAGTAACTCTACAACCTAAGTGTCATCCTGTTCCACTTTGGAAACATGGTTTCACCTATAAGAAAAGCATGTGTTCCTACTTCTCTGCATAGTTCTCTCCTAAATTTTTTCTTCTTTAAATATGTCTTAAGTCAGTTCTACAAGAAAAGTTTGCTATATGGATGAGAGAGAAAAAAGGTTCAACTGGTAAATTACTTGGTACATAAACACAAGGACCTGGGTTTGGATCCCCGACATAAACATAAAAAGGGCTGCAATCCCTGTGCTCAAAAAATAGGGACAGAGGTCAAAGAAGCTTGCTGGCAAGCAACCAAAGGAAACTGATAAGCTTCAGCCGTGAAAGACATTACTTCAAAAACGAAGGTAGAAAATGACAAAGAAAAACACTGGTATCATTGACCTCTGGCCTCTATACACACATCATCTCCACACATCAAGAACATATATGCACACAACACACCATGTACCATGTACACTTTTTAAAAAAGCATTTTCTGTAATATTCTCACCTCATATCCCTGGCGCTAATGGATGTCTTAGCACAAACTGGACAGATTTACAGACTTCTGATCTCTGAGAGAATGTGGTTCAGTGTGACTCCAAACCTGGTCTGTATCTTCCAGTTGGAGCTCACAGAAGCTAGGCCTCACGGAATAACCAGAGGTCTGCTTTGGAAGCTAGTAAATATATACTGCATAAGGCATTCAAATTGTACTTTTCACTTAAAGAGAAAAAAATTCCAGAAAAAAAAATGAATGCAGAAAATGTGAAAAACACCCAGATACAGGGAGTTTGGAAGGGAAGGAAAAGCATAAAAAGCAGAGTAATAGGAGGCAGAAGCAGGCGGATTTCTGAGTTCGAGGCCAGCCTGGTGTACAAAGTGAATTCCAGGACAGCCAGGGCTACACAGAGAAACCCTGTCTCGAAAAAAACAAAAACAAAAAAACAAAAAGCAGAATAATATAAAACTGGCTGCTAGAAAAGAAAGCGAAAATAGAAAACCAAGATAAGGAGAACATAGAGCTGGGTAGCACCATGGATGGCAAAGGGGACTGAGGCAGGAAAACAGGATGGAAGTATCAGAAGGGCGTGATGAAAAAGCAGCAAGGGAGGGAAGGGGTCCGGACATGGAACCCAAGAGGTAAACAACCAGAAACATGAGAAAAATACAGGGGGACTGTGTAAACCGGCAGGAGGACCGAGAATCAGGGAGGACAATCAGCCTGGTCTTCTCTGAACCTCCTTGAATCTGGTCATCACTTTCATGATGTCAGTCACCTGCTGGCGGGTCAGAGGGCGGGTCTTCAGTGCTCGACTCATACCCAGTGATGGAGATGGCCAGGTTTGCGAGCGTAGACGCTGCCATGGAGATCACTTGTCCTGGCAATTCTGCCCCTGTGCAGGGTGGGGTAGGGGAGAAGAAACACAGTTTTAAAACCCTTTAAGCAAATAAACAGGAACTAACTCCTGCCAACTTAAACCAAAACTATTTTTCGTAGATTTCTCAGACTCTGTGGGTCTTCACCAAGGAAGAACACCCCAAAATCGTCAGCTGCTAGTCCCTGGACATTCTGTCTTCTTCATGTGAGAGCCCCATGCTGGTAAGCAGATACTGCACCCGAGCAAATAAATTCAAAATGCTGGGCTTTAAAAAAAAACAAAACAAAACAAAAACTTTACCAGATAATTTTAATGAACATTTCCACTGGAAAACATTGCATAGAGTCTGACTGAACTGTCTTATACTATTTTGTGTTCTTAGGTTCTAATACAGTATGGGACAGGCCACATTAATTGTTCACAGTAATAACATTACATAAATGAACATGCAAATATATGGCTATTGTACATAAACAGAGCTACAAAGCATAAAACATCAACAAGGAGAAAATCCACAATTGGAAAATGTAAAAGAATTTCATTATTTGGTTCACTGTAAAATTTCTGCTGAATAATACCAAACTCTCATTTGCACTGGATTCAAATCAAGCATCTACTGGCAAGTGAGGTCTATCTTTAATGGTCAGTCTCCTGACAGGCTAGAGCAGACTGACAGGACTAGCTCACACAGTATCAGGTTTTAGTATATTTTCTTACACGTTAGTGGTCATTTATCAATACTCCCCAAAGTGTTGTGTGCAAAAGCAGTTTCCATCGAGCATACATGTTTAAGATGGGTAACAGAAGGACAGACTATCCTTTGGAAGCCACTCAGCTCCCACAGCAGGGACTCCACAGTCCTGTGATTTTTCTACAGCAACTTAGTCAAAGTTCCAGAGTTTCTGAAGGCTGATTCCTAAGTTAATGGCAAGCAGCAGCAGCCATGGCCTTCTGTCCAAAACACTCCTAGAGTTATTGAGCACTTCCTCTTACTGTATTGTTTATATCTAGGCCAGAGCCAACAGTAGACATCTGGCTTTGTAAAAATACACACACTCAATTCCCAGATCCTACTCAGTACCCACTACTCATATCAACTGCAGTAGATTCTAAACTTAAGGACACTGGCCATTCTAATCACCAAATCACAGCCACTCACAGACAGGGCCTTACTTCTGGAAAGACTGACAACTCAAGAGTTCTGAGAATCATAGAAAATAAAACATAATCCTTCAGTAAGTCATAGAATTATTAGCTCCAATTAATCCCACATATCTAAAAAATTAAAGACGGGCCATCTCTACTTGAGATAAGAAGCTGGAGTGGCTCTTTGATCAATTTAGCCATCAAAATGCAAAGCTACCAGCTTAATCATGTCCTATTAATGCTCCAGGCAACCCCTATGAAAGAAGTTGGTTTTAAGGCACTCAGGGAGAATCTCTCACTCACAGTCCAGAAAGAAGACATGAGCTGCATGTCTGTGCTGGAACCTTAGTCTCCTGGCCTACATACCCAGGTCCTTTAACCACAGTAGAAGGCAAGCATCAACTGAGGGAGAAAAGAGGCCTTTTATGTCTAACATGTCCTCGTTGCTTACTAGTATATGTATTGGGGGATAAAGACAAAAACCCAATTCCCATATTGTAAGAGACATACCTGAATTAAAAAAAAACAAAAACAAAAAACCCATTAAAAACCATTAAATGACAAATTACAGCTCTCCTATATGGGGTAGGAATTTCACTAACTCTTAAGACAAGAAATCTGGGGCTGGAGAGATGGCTCAGTAGTTAAGAGCACTGACTGCTCTTCCAGAGGCCATGAGTTCAAATCCCAGCAACCACATGGTGGCTCACAACTATCTGAAATGAGATCTGACAAGAAATCTGACATAACTAGAAAATAAGGGAAATGTCCTCTCTTTAAAGGTTTATTTTATTCCTTTTTTGTTGTATATGGGTGCTTAGCCTGTAATATATGTCTGTATACCACATGCATGCAGTGACCACAGAGGCCAGATCCCCTGGAACTAGAGTTCCAGATGGTTCCAGCAGCAAGTGCTCTTAGCTTCTAAGTTATTTCTCCAGGCCCAAAGGAAGAGTTTTCTTTAAAAATGAAAATATAATTGATATTGTAATAGAGGAGAGGGAATTAAACAAACAGCAAAAATATCCTTAGGATAGAAGGAGGCTAGCAGGAAGGTTATGGAGAAAAGCCGACATGCAAACAAGTACAAAAGAAGATGGGTGCGTGGAGCACAGATGCTAGTGGGACTGGGACCAAATAAGCGGAGCTATAACCAGTAAGCCAAATGACAATGGGCAGAGATCATATTGTCAGCTTTATCCAAAGAGGAACAGAAAAGCGCTGGAATTGTACACAGGGAGCAACCTCCATCCCTTCCTTTGGAAATATAGTGCAATATAAAGATATGGACTTGTGTGTAGCTCTAAGAAGAGACTCTGTGTGTGTTCTACTCAGTTTCTCACAGCAGCAACATCTTGCAAACCTGTAGTGCGGCATTCTAGTCAGGCTAGCAGCAGGACGTAAGCCATACACGCTACAAGCTCCCTTGCCACTGCCCTTTCAGAATCCACACAGTGGCCACTGCCCTGGAAATAAGGGACCAGTTCTGAGATGTACTTAGATCGATCTTGCTTTTCTAGAGGAGCGGAGAGAGGAAACCTGGATGTGGTCTCCAGCGTGTGGAAAGTGGCTGGATTCTGGGGAACTCGATAATAAACTAACAGATCACAGCCAAAGGTGCCAACCCTCTAGATTATTCAACAGGGAATAGTAAGGGGCTGGAGTGAAGATACTTGTAGAAGTTTCACAAACCATCTGCAGCAGATACAGGACAGGACTAGAGTCTCAGGAGTGTGCCCAGGAGAGAGATCAGTGGAAGGCCCCAAACAAAATCACAGTTGGGAATACCTTGAACAGTAAAGGGGTAGGGAGCAACTTCCGGTCAAAATGTAAAATAAGGCAGCACTCTCTCCTCTGCAGTGAGCCACAGTCAGTGGTCCTGAACAGACAGACTTCTGCAGAGGCAATTTAATGATGAGAGGAGACCACTTGAAATACCCTAAAAAACAACTTCCATGGTGATTTTTAAATTTACTCATCTAAGAGGAGTAACATAAGCGACCAGGACTTTAACCTCACTTTCAATGTAAAGCTAAAACTATCCATGCCATGAGCCCCGAATAACTTCTCTCTTATGATTCACAGATCATACGCTCTTTAACTCACTTAAACAGCAGCCACATAAAGAAACAGAATAAGTCTATCTTGGGGTTAGAAGGAGGGATTGGAGCTTAAACAGGAGCAGTAGAAACATGTTCCAAGACAAAAACAAGAAAAAAAGAGAAAAGAAAAAAAACAAGCAAAGGAAGCCACAAAGAAAAGCAGTGT
Organism: Apodemus sylvaticus; assembly: GCF_947179515.1. Lineage (NCBI taxonomy): Eukaryota > Metazoa > Chordata > Mammalia > Rodentia > Muridae > Apodemus > Apodemus sylvaticus. Next base: position 70,595,646 of record NC_067474.1, read on the forward strand.
CCTCTTCAAAGGGCTGCAAGCAGTCCAATACGACTGAACACAGGCTTAGGAGAGAAGTGCACCGGTATTTAGGAGACAGATATCAAAATGGAAAGCCATAGTTTCTATACATGGAAGGCCTTCATATGTTCTTCATATGTGGGTGGCAGTAGTAGAATCTCTGACAACCACACGCCCAGTCTCCTCATCAGCAAAATGAGCTCCACATAAATTCCACTTTGGATATAACTGGGTAAAAAGATACAGGTAACAGGCCTGACTGCTTCTTGGTACTCAGAAGGTATACTGTGTGCTCCTAAGCTGTTAACAACAAGCCACTCGTGTCTACAGTAGTTCTCTGTCGCTCCCATCCTTCACCTAATAGTACAGTTAAGCCCTAAGTCATATACTCCCTAGCAGATATGTTTGTATCTTCTCTTAGGATTAAGAAACATTCTGCCCATGGTAGACACTTAAAGATCTGAAAATTAAAACCAGCAAGTTAAATCATCAAAATTACAGCATAAAGACTATTCAAGTTTCCAGTGTCAGTAAAATATGTAGTAAATATTCAATGAAAATCAGGCATTCTGTGACCGTGAGTGATTAGAGCCTCACACTTCAGAAGAGTCAACAGAGCAGCATGCAGAGAAAATTAACAAAATGTACTTGAACTTTATGGACCCAAGACCTGGTAACTTATCAAGCAGATACACATTATAATGAGCTCCACCTACGTGTTATGTTTCTGCATTTCAAAAACCCCAAAGTCTAGACAAATGAATGCCAAGAACGAGATTCTAGGTAAGGTCATGGTACTAGATTTAAAAGGCAGCTAAAAATAGACATATAAACAAGAGTACACGATCTTAGGCTCAAGGACTGGGAGTGGGGGGGATTGGAGAACACGCAAGGTTTCAAGTATCAATCTGCACAGGGTCAGGGTCAGTATGGGGGCGCTGTCCAAGTCCAAAGCAGGCCGCAGACAAGACACACAGTCAGAGTTAATACAAGTCCACAATCAGCAGATTAATTTTCCAGTGTTAATGGGAAAACACATGTTGATATGAGGATAAATAAGCTACTTCTTGATCTGCTGTTCTCCGAGAGCAGTGGCAGTGAGAAACTGAAAATGCCTGCTGCTGACAGAGGAGCTGCACATGGACCCCTGCCAGCCTGTAGTGACCTGTAAGAAGGCTACTTCTGTCACCAAGAATCATCTGAGAGAAAGAGCACTTATTTAAAAGAGCTGTAACACTCTAGGGAAGAGTTTTTCTCTTTTGTCGCAAGGCCCCAACCAGCAGGCCCGGATCAAGCTTTCAGCACTGCAACTATCTATCAGATGCCATTTAAGATTAATCACAGCCACGTCCTGCCACTCACTTAGCAACTTAGGCTCCTAGCTACTGGCTGCACATCACTGCTGGCCACTAACTCCAGGGCTGCGACTGCATCAGAAGGGGGTCTCCAGAAGGGGTCTGTCATGTGATGCTGCCATGAGAAGAGGGGCCACCAGCTGTGGGCACCTTGATCTACACACCTGCCCTTCAGAACACCTTTGGCATCTCACTCCATCAGCCAGCCTATGGGCTTCTACCTAGTGGGACAGTATTCAGTGGGCAGTCAACTGGGCTAACAGAATAAGGACTGTAATGACACTACAATTAGGCCAGGATGACAGTGTTGACACTTTCACTATGAATAACACCTGCTCACTCAATGTGTCAAAGAAAGGAAAAGAACATGGGGCCGGAAGGTCACAGACGTTGGCTTAAATCATAGCTCCACCTGTGACTGGAGGTGTCTCAGAACCCCAGAAACGAAACATCTTCATCAGCAGATGGAGGCATCATCAATTCAGTTTCATTTGTTTGGTTTATTTGTGTTTTGCTTGTTTTGCTGTTGTTGATGGCGGATTTCTAAAGACAGCCCACATGAAAGTACCTCAAAAAGCTGAAGCCATGGCTGCTCTCCCAGAAGACCTGGGTTCAATTCACAGCACCCGAATTGTGTCTCCATCTATAATTACAGCTTGGGGGATGGGGATCTGATGCCTCTTCTGGCCTCCTTGGGTACTGCATGCACTGTGTGTGTGTGTGTGTGTGTGTGTGTGTGTAGGCAAAACACATATACACATAATAATAAAAATTTGAAAGCATCTATACACGTGTACATTGTGTGTGTATGTGTGTGTGTATAGGCAAAACACCTATACACATAATAAAATTTGAAAGTATCCCAAAAAGTTCTTATTCAACAGAAGAACCTTGAACACATTTTTCCCCTACATGATTTATAGTTCCAGGAAATACCACCCAAGAGTTCCTAAGGCCCAAATTTAGGGTGAATTGTTGAAACAAACTCAAGTTTCCAGGTCCAGGAATCAAACTTAGACTTTGAATTGTAATGAAATCCAAAACCTTAATTCTACAAATGTACACTAGCTGTGGTTCACAAAGCTAAGACAGCCCAGATGATACAAAGTAGGCCTTCACCCAGGGGACCTCACACAAGCTCAAGAGCAGGCAAGGATCACAGCAGGCCCTGCTGAGGCAGCCCACTGCAGCACTCCTGTACCACACTGAAGCATCATCTGCAGGAAGAAAAGGAACACGAGGGGAGGGTAGACTACAGACTAGATGGTTTCCCATTTGATTTAAAGAGAATTAAGATGTTAGGATCATGAGGAAGAAATATTTAGGCCTCTAGAAAAGCACTGAAGAGTGTCCTAAAGTCAACAGTAACCAGCTTTGAAGCAGGAAAGAACAGAACAAAGCAGAAAAATCGTCATTTTCCAAGGCTGTTCTCTGCATTTATTCTCCATCTGTGGCATCTTTCCTGGGTTACTGAAAGTCAATAAGCCAGGCTTCAGAAAACGGGACGGCATATCAACACCCTAGTCTGGGTTGATGCCTGGCACTAGTTGATCTCATCTCTCTTTACCCCACCCCCCCACTCAAAACCTGGTCCTAAATTATTCCTCTCAGAGTTCTTCAAGGCTGTAAACTGGGTGACTAGAATGTATACCTGGGCAGGGGGAGAGGCCTGAAACCCTTTGTGCAGATCTGTGTTACTCATATACAAGAAGCCCTCAGTATCACAGGGACTAGTTGTTGACCTCTTGTATACACAAAATCCCTTAGAAAAATGACAAGACCTATGCACATCCTCACATACATTTTAAATCTTCCCTAAATTATATGGAATATCTCACATGTAAATGCCATATAACAGTTGTAATGCTGCACTGTATATGTGAAAATGACAAGAAAGGGTCTTTATATGCTCAGTATAGATGTCATGTTTCCAGGTTGGAGAGAGCTCAGTGGTTAACAGCACTCACTGCTCTTCCAAAGGTTCTGAGTTCAAATCCCATCAACCACATAGTGGCTCACAACCATCCATAATAAGATCTGACTCCCTCTTCTGGGGTGTCTTTAGACAGCTACAGTGTACTTACATATAATAATAAATAAACCTTTTAAAAAAAGATGTCATGTTTCCAAGATATTTTCCATTTTCAAATGGTTGAATCCACAGACAAGAATCCTATAGAAAGATAAGGCTGCCCAGACTTAACAAAGCAACTAAAAGGGACGCCAGCCCAGGGTGAGGGGGAAGGGCACTCAGAGCTGTTTGAGTCGCTGACACTTAGGGAGAGGAACAAGGTAAAACCAAGCAGAACCAATGGAAGCTACCAGCCCTGTACCACTCTAGTCTTCCACACAGGCCCTGGGATTCGAGCATCCTCATAGGAAGACAAGCCACAACAGGAGACTGAAATGTTAAATGAGTAGACAGCTTCTTGTACATAAACGCTTCATACCGGCACCATTCACAAGACACAAAGGATAAAAACAGCCCATATATCTGTTAAAGGATGACAAATGGAATGTGGAATATCTGTATGCTGGAATATTATTCAGTCATTAAAAAGAATACAATACTGATAGATGTACAGGTTTTCCTTTCAGAGTGATAAACACTGTAAAACTAGAGAGAGATGGTGGGTACACAGTACTGAGGAATATAAATGTCACTTTGTAGTAGTTGATTCCAATCTTATATTAACCTTAATAATAAAAAGATACAAAATAGGAACAGGTCCAAAGGAACCTAAAATATTTTAGATAATTTAATCTTCTATTTAGAAAACACTTGAGGTTTTTAATACATTAAAAGATTTCTCCTTGGCATTTTTTTGTAAGTTATCTTGCTTTGTTTGGTGAGGTGCTTGGTAAGTTCTATAAAGTAGAATCAATTGGGAAGACAGACCGCAATTGAGAGATTTCTCTCACCAGAGTGCGCTGTAGTGCACTCTCCTGATTGATTATTGGTGTAGGGCGGCCCAGATCATTGTCGGGGGTGTAATAACTGGGCAGATGGCCATAGAAACTGTAGGGAAATAGGCTGAGCAAATCATGAAGAACAAGCCACTCCTTTATGGCCTCTGTATCAGCTTCTGTCTTGAGCTCTTACCCTGACTTCTCTGTGATGGACTGTGACCTTTGACCTGAGAGTTATAAGAAGAAATAAACCCTTTCCTCTTCAAGTTGCTTTTGGTCATGGTGTTGATCACATCAATAGAGACTGTTATCTTTTCAAAATACTAAGAATGTACTCATAAAAGAGTTTCTTACCAGCCAACTCCTTCTCATTCTGTTTTTCATAAAGGGTACCCACAGACATCAGGAAAACAATAACCAGGAATACTGGAATTCTCCATGAGCCAGCCAGTGATGCTGAAAAGTATTAAGAAGTCATATTTTCAGTTAACAGAGCAATTTGATATACAGCAAATTAAGAGATTATTTCACAGAGGGAAACATTTTTAAAAGGCCCTCAAACAGGTAGACTCTAACTAAAGGACAATTTCACCCTTGCTCTCAAAGTATCAAGGCATGTGACAACCTAACCTTAAGAGGTCAATCTCCAGAATATCGTATGCACCCCCACATATCCACAGGTTTCACATTACCCCAAACTCAAGGCAACCCTGTACAGCATCTGACACTAAGGCGAACAGAGTCAGGCACAAACACTGAAGTAAGGGAACCAGCCTGGTTCTCTGAAATATCACCAGGTTAGAACTCAAGTTTCAAAAAGGACACAACAAGCCCAAAACTGTAGCCAGAACTCCCACAGTACACAGCTAAGTCCCCAAGCACCGGCCTTCCCTGAGTCCTCTTCTGCCTTCTGCAAATTTAACCTGAGTGACATCAGGAGACCTTGCAGATAAACCTCATAGTTCCAACTCTACAAACCTGCAGAGTACGTCTCCCTTAAAGTCAGACCCTGAGCAGAGACATTTTCAGTCAGCTGGGCTTGGCTGCTGCTTTCTTTGGGGGAGGGGGGAGGACACAATTTTAAAAAAAGAAATTATTTTTGTTTGTTTGTTTGTTGCTTGGTTGGTTGGTTGGTTTTTTCGAGACAGGGTTTCTCTGTGTTGCCCTGACTGTCCTGGAACTCACTCTGTAGACCAGGCTGGCCTCGAACTCAGAAATCCGCCTGTCTCTGCCTCCCAAGTGCTGGGATTACAGGTGTGCACCACCACTGCCCGGCAAAAAAAAAAAAAGAAAAAAAAAAAAACTCTTCAAAACAACTTTAGGTTATCTGCTGCTCTAAGTTGCTCAATTATTTTCTTTTTAAAGTAGAACTTATTATTTTCATCAACTCAGACTTACTTAGAAGTCTTCCCAATCAACGTGAATCGTGCTGAAAAGCCATTTAAGAGCACGCAGCAGCACTGTGGCCTCAGCTAACAGCGAGTGCTCACAGAACAGGAAACTCATGACTCTGAGCGGCCCTGACATGCACCATCTCTGCTGAGCCATGAGCTGTCTTCCCGGTGCTCCCTGAAGCTCTGGCATCTCTCCCTCGTGATCACGATCTGCTCAAGGCACGCTTTCACAGAATGGACAGTCCTTCACCGCTCGGGAAGAGGTTTTTGTATTTCATACACTCTTCTTGCCTAACCTCCTCCCCCAGTCCTGCTCCAGGACCTTCTTACCCAAACCAAAACTCTTCAACAAGGCCCAAGCCTCTTACCATCCTGGGGTGCTTATCTAGCTCCTCCCCAAGCTTGCCACAAGCCAAGTGAGCTAGAAGGTCACCACCACTGCTCACACTTACTCTTCAAGGACTTACTAAAGAATGTGTAAGGAACTTAAAGACAACATCTGAGAGCAGAGAATCTTCACAGAAGATTAGTGAAAGCCCAAAGCTCAACATTTTCAACAGAGTATGTTAAAACATCTGCAGTGCAGCATACAAAGACCCACTTCCCCAGGCCAGCCTCTGATGGCCTTAAACTACAGTTACTGGGTGGCTGTTGTGAAGAGGAAAGGACTCACCTATGTGAAAAAGCAGTATTATCCAAACAGGAATGGAAACTGCTCTCAAGTAACGCTGAGTGCTTGCATTCCACTTGAATGAAACCATCAGCACGTAGCCAACTACCAATGTCCAGATCTTAAACAAATAAGACACAGCTGTAACGTATACACAGCAAAGAGCATATGTTATACAACATCTGTAGACTGGAGGTACTCTGGACACGGCACGACAGGATGCTATAGGTAGCCTACCAGGGTCTTCCTCCTTCATTTAGATATGTTTAAATAGGCATTTGAAACCCAGGCAGTGATACATTATTTTAAGACATATAAAAGTTCAAAATCAATTTATAATAATATATCTTTGTTTTTACCAGAAATACTCATGCAATTTTTTTGTTTGGGAACTGCTCTAATTCCCCCATTTAACATTTTTTTAAAAGATAAAATAGTTGCTATATTACAGTTTATCTTGTAGAATTCCTACATGTTTCTGTTGACTAATGTGATGGTGAGGGCCCTAAAAAGAAACAGGCTAAAAAGATCCCACACGTAAGCCCATAAAATATAAGTAGAGAGCAGTTATGTTTAAAACTAAAAGCTAGCTAAAGTATAATCTGACAGATGTTCAGACCCTAACCTACAGACATATGCACCAGTTAAAAAGGGTATCTGAAAAAAATATTACAACAAGAAATAGCAAAAGTTGAAAAGACAACCAGCCATGATCCCTCCTCCATTTCCCCACTCTACAGCTAAATGACCATCACTAACAGGGCATTCCAAGCTGCCAAGGTCCCTACATGTGCATAACTCTTCATGAGAACACTAACAAAGAACAGTTTGTACTTGTGTGTATGGGTATTTAGCCTCCACGTATGTCTGTGTACCAAGTGTGTGCCTGGTTCCCTCAGCAACCAGAAGAGGACACTGGAACCCCTGTGGTTGTGACAGTTGTGACCTGCCACATAGGTGCTGGTGATCAAACCCAAGTCCTCTGCAGGTGCAGCCAGTGCTCTTAACTACTGAGCCACCATTGCAACCCTAGTAAAGTCTGTTTTCTTAACAAGTGGTGCTAGGAAAAAAAAAAAATCAAAGTAGAGTCTGAAAATAGAGTCCTTTTCATAAGGAAGATACAATCAACTTTAGTATTACAAAGTAGCGAAATAGTGACCCTTAGGGAAGGGCTGGACTTCGCCCTATGACACAGACTGCTGATCAGGCCACAGATCCTGTTAGTCACTCAATAGCAAGGCTAAAACCCAGCTTCTAAACCTATGGGTTATGACATAGATATAAAAGAATGTGAGGGTCATGAAAATCGTCTGGCAGCAGTACAGGCTCTGAACATGCAACAATTAAAACATAATCCAAAATCATATACATAGAAGTTGGAGGTGCTTCCTGCAGTGGAGTCACGTTATTTCGCTACCACCTTGGTTCTGACCTAAAAGGCACGCTTTGCACTCACAGCTCTTACACAAAGCCTCTTCTTGTTGTGGAAAAAGAATGTTGTTTTAAATATTTTCTCATCCTTCGATAGCATGTGGGTACTAACTGTTCTTTCTATATGTGCTCTATTAGAGTTGTTGATGCGGATACCGACTGTTCTTTCTGCATGTACTCTATCAGAGTTGTTGATGCGGGTACCGACTGTTCTTTCTGCATGTACTCTATCAGAGTTGTTGATGCGGGTACCGACTGTTCTTTCTGCATGTACTCTATTAGAGTTGTTGATGTGGGTACTGACTGTTCTTTCTGCATGTACTCTATCAGTTGTTGATGCGGGTACCAACTGTTCTTTCTGCATGTACTCTATCAGAATTGTTGATGTGGGTACCGACTGTTCTTTCTGCATGTACTCTATCAGAGTTGTTGATGTGGGTACCGACTGTTCTTTCTGCATGTACTCTATTAGAGTTGATGTGGGTACCGACTGTTCTTTCTGCATGTACTCTATCAGAATTGTTGTTGTGGGTATTGATTGTTCTTTCTGCATGTACTCTATTAAGAGTTGTTGATATGGGTACTGACTGTTCTTTCTGCATGTACTCTATCAGAGTTGTTGATGTGGGTACCGACTGTTCTTTCTGCATGTACTCTATCAGAGTTGTTGATGTGGGTACTGACTGTTCTTTCTGCATGTACTCTATCAGGATTGTTGATGTGGGTACCAACTGTTCTTTCTGCATGTACTCTATTAGAGTTGTTGATGTGGGTACTGACTGTTCTTTCTGTATGTACTCTATTAGAGTTGTTGATGTGGGTACCGACTGTTCTTTCTGCATGTACTCATTAGAATTGTTGATGTGGGTACCAACTGTTCTTTCTGCATGTACTCTTATCAGAATTGTTGATATGGGTACCAACTGTTCTTTTTGCATGTACTCTATTAGAATTGTTGATTTTTCAAACTGATATTTGTGTTGCTGATCAGTTTCTTTTGTTTGTTTTCGAGACAGGGTTTCTCTGTGTAGCCCTGGCTGTCCTGGAACTCATTCTGTAGACCAGGTTGGCCTTGAACTCAGAAATCTGCCTGACTCTGCCTCCCAAGTGCTGGGATTAAAGGTGTGTACCACCAATGCCTGGCAATGACCAATTTCTTTAAAAAAAAAAAAAAAAGTAAAAAATCCTCAGATGCTTTTTGGCTTGAGCCTATGACAGACTTTCCAGAAGTTTTTGAAATGGCACTAAAAAAATAGCCTTGTCATTTTGCACTGTGTACATACTGATGCAAAGCAACACTCTCAGCACTGGTTATAAAAATCAAACTAGCAATGAACTCTGAAAAATACTGAAGATGCTATGCTTACAGGATTAAACATTCACCCAAGAATTTTTAATCTATGGAACTGAAGATATAGCATGGTTAAGAGCACTGGCTGCTCTTCCAGAGGATCTGGGTTCAACTCCCTGCACACACAGAGGGGCTCACAATCATCTGTAATTCCAGTTCTAGGGGATCTAACACCCTCTTATGTCTCTATAAACACTACACACATATGGTACACAGATATACATACAGGCAAAACATTCATACACATAAAGTAAAAAATAAATTAAAAAATTAAATACAGTTATGATTTATTAATGGTAAATGTTTGATTATAAACCTGTCTTATATAGCTACATAACTAAGGTCATATAAAATTTTCTTAGGTAAATAGGAGTCATAAGTAAAAAAAGGTTAAAAAAAACTCTGGGAATGTAGTAGTAAAACCCACAGGTTACACAAAATTGAGATTAGCAGGATCAGAGAAAACCTGCCGACCTATAGACCTAAGGTAACTCACAGCTAGAATAATGTGCTAATTCAAGGAAGATTATGATATTTAATGACAAGAGGGGCAAAGCTGTGCTTTCAAGTCCAAAACCCCAACATACAAACAGGGACTGGAGAGAGCACCTAAATTCAGCAGTCAATGTATAAATGTCTGTTTATAAAAATGCAACTAGACACCAACAAACTATGTGAACAACAAAATTCAGGCTAAAAATGCAAAAGAAAATTGTACTATGATATAGCCGTGGTGAGGTGGGTAAACTCTAGCTTACAAAGAAGAGAACACCAACATGTGACAGCTGTTCTGAGACACTGGATGTCGTAAGGTTTCTACTGCTGCTGTGATAGAACACAATGACTAAAGAAAGCTTGGGGACGAAAGAGTTTGTTCTGTTTACAATTCCACATCATAGTCTACCATGGAAAGGAGTCCAGGTAGGAGCTCAGGTCAGAAACCTGGAGACAGGTACTGAAGCCTTGAAGGCTACTTCCTGGTTTGCTCAGTTTGCTTTCTTTCTTATATACCCTGGGACCACCTGTGGCAACAGCCATAGTGGGCTGGGCCATCTCACACCATTAATAAAGAAAATGTTTACAGACTTTGTCTACAGGCAGTCTGATAGAGGGACTTTCTTGGCTCAGGTAACTCTAGCTTGTCAAGTTGACTAACAAAAGAGCCAGGACAGTGGGGAAATGAGCATCTGGGAAGAGGTGAGCAGCTTAGTTTTCTAAGGGTTTCTGGGGTTTTCTTAGTTTCTGGGATTCTGATGCAGAAATAATTGTGGAAATTATATTATAAATTAACATATTTCATTACAATGAGTATAAATTTTCCAGCAACTAATAGCTGTCTTAAAAAAAAGAGTAAGCTTCTACCTCCTTATATGTATCCAGACAAAGTCTGAGAAGCTGTTATCTCTACTTATAAGGAAATCTGTGTTGCTAAGAAATAAACTACATACCTCGGATTTTTTAAGAGAAATTTTGAACTAAAGAAAAGCATGTTTATTTTATCCAGTTAATATGAAACTCATGGATTATATTACTTCAGGTTAAAACAACTAGCTCCTCAATATCTCTCCTAATTCCACCCTCAGGACTGTTCTATAGAAACACTATACAGTGTACAGATAAAGACTGAATATTCAATTGCCACTTACAATACAGTTTCAAACATGGAAATGTATTCAGAACTGGAGGAGTGTGGAGACTATATTGAGGAGCACGGTGTAAAGTTATGCATATGAAGTATGATGGTAAAAATAGACTTAATAAAAACAATGAAAATAACCATCTTCAGGCAGCCGGATCTTCAAGGGCTTACACTCTCTTTTGTGGGATTTTCTAAGGGTGTTTAATTCCTTCCTAAGTAGAAAAGAAATGGGTTTTCCTTTAAAATGTGCTTCCTTGGGCCTTAGTTTTACAACCATTTACAAGCAGAGAGACTCACAGAAATACTGTTAGTTCAAAATATATTTACAAACACTTGACTTTTTGGATAACTTAATTACTAATGGTTAAAAGTGTTTATTATCTCTGAATTTGTTGGAATACACAAAGATCTGTCATAAACATTTTCTAAAAGGCATTCTGGACAAAGAGAATTTATTCCACAGCAGGATGAAAAAGAAAGAACTGTAGCTACAAGCAGTTAATAGCAAAGGGTCCACAGGAGGCCGGCAACCGCCTGAGAGCAGTGTATCCATGTTTTAATATACATCATCGTGACACAGGATATATATGATAGGGAAAACTTTCTGTAGTATAGTGGTTATCTCATATACATACACACATATGCACACATACATATATATGTGTGTGTAAATACATGAAAATAAAACAATAAAACAAAAACATATTTGATATGTTCACCTAGGTTCAGAAATAAGTTTAGAAGGCAAAGCCACTGAACAATGGTAGCGCCTGTGTGATGGGAGTGACAGCAGACAGGGGTAATTTACTTTTACCAAATAAATTTCTATGCTGCTTAAACTGTTCTATACATGACAAGCATGGCAAGTTTTTCTAAAATAACAATGAGAAGTATTTATACTTGCTTTGTGATCATGTGCTGCACGTCTGTTCTGTTTGGAAGGGAAGGGGATTAAACTCAGCAAAGACTATCACTGAGCTAGCTTTCTAACCTTTAATTTCTAGTGTCAGACCCTTAAGAGTGTTGCTTTGTTTGGATACAGGACCTCACTGTGAACTGAGCTCAAGGTCACAATCCTTCTGTCTTGGTTTCCCACGCACCAGGTTTACAGAGCCACCATGCCCAAGAACTGGGTTTTACTCTTGTCCAGACATTAACTTCAGATCCATTCAGCCTTATGAGCAAAGCTGCTTGTGGGAATTTTCTCCCAGGCATAAATCTCTGAACCACAGCTGACCTGAGGGCACACTTAAGAGTTAACCTCTCTTAAATATGTTGTGTTCTCTCCAAAATACATAATCCAACCATCTTTTAGCACCCGTGTGCTAGACATTACATAAGATGGCATAAAACTTGGCAGCATTTAGTTAGCTCTCCAAGTAAGGCACTGGCATTTCCTTTCAGGAGACACAATTAACCACACACAACATACTTTTCAGTAAATGGCACAGTTAGGTGCTCAGTGTGTTAAAGTGCGTGTGCGCGCAGGCCCAAGTGCCCATGGGAGAGCAAAGGCTGACTTTGACATGTCTTCCTTATTCATTTCTCCGGTTTTCTTCCTTCCTTTCTTGTTTTCTATTCTCTTTTTCTGAGGCAAGTCTCTCAACCTGGAGCTCACCGTTTTGCCTGGACAGGCTGAAGGGCAAGCCACCAGGATCCACCAGTCTCCATCCCCACTCCATGCACCTCCTCAACTGGCTTCTATTTGGATGCTAAAGATCCAAACTCAGATGCTCAGGTTACCCGTTGAGCCATCTCCCTGGCCCCCTTTCCTAAGTCTCTCTCAGACAGAAGACACCAGCCATCTCTATTCACTGCTGAAGCAGCAACTACTCCAAATACTTCATTCATTCTCCTCTCTCCCTCCCTCCCCCCCCCCTCTCAAAGATGTATTTATTACGTATAAGTACACTGTAGTTGTCTTCAGACACACCAGAAGAGGGCATCAGATCTCTTTACAGATGGTTGTGAGCCACCATGTCGTTGCTGGGATTTGAACTCAGGACCTCTGGAAGAGCAGTCAGTGCTCTTAACCGCTGAGCCATCTCTCCAACCCAGTTCATTCTTCTTTAAGACAGCTATTTTGAAAACTGTTCTCTTGGTCATCTGGTCCTTAGTTGTCAGGAGTTTTTATAGCTAAATCTCTATTGTGAACTTCCTCTCAGCTGCTACCGGGTAAGCAATAACAAACCTCTTAAGGTTTCCAAGTGGAGTGGTGTATCCAAGTGGCACGAACAGTACAGCTCTCCCCGAAAGGCTGGCTGTCCAGGGTCACTTCCTAAGAGCCTCTTGTGACCCTGAACTAAGAACTCAGGGCACTTAGACATCGTTCAAGCCAGCCCATCAATGTGCACAGCTAGGGAGCTGAGTGGCCCAGAATCAAAGGCCTTAGTCACAGGTCACAAAGCAAGTTACTGCAACAGTGAGGTTTATAAGTCAAGATCCTCTGATCCTTCAGTCCTTACTGTTTCCAACACTACTACTTCATAAAGGAAGAATCAGGAGGCAGGCCGTGGAGAAAACAAACCTCCTGCTGCTGCAAAAACTAGAAATGGTCTTTTTTCCCCCCTTAAGTCTGAATAAAAGGAAAGGGGATCAAAATATTCCTAGCAGAGAAAAGAGCTGAAGCAGGGGACACTATTAACTTTTCACACTTACCTTGTACAACATCGCTGGGAAAGCTACATGGGAAATCTGGGCACGGGGCATCAGATGTATTTTTTCTTAAGCCTTCTGAAATCACTAAGTGAAGACAATATTCTAACACTCTTGAAAGTGTTGAAAAAGAACTGCTGGTACCATGAAGAATTAGTTCACTTGGAACCAGGACACAGTGTTGGGAGGGAACCAGGGTAAAGAAAAGAGCTTAAGTGATCCAAAGTGGGGTGCACAGGAAGAAAACATGAGGGCAGACCGCTAACAAATGAAAGTGAACAACCAAGAGGAAGCAGAAATGACAGGACCTGGAAACCTGCACAGACAGCAGGAGAAACAGAGACAGCCTGAGTTCCTAAGAGTCCAGGGCAACAAGTTTTGTGTTCATTGAGTTTTTCCTTTTAACTGAAATCAGTTTTTTTCTCCTAAGTTAAAGATTTAAACACATGTGCTTGGAGAAAGGCTCTTTGCCCTTACTGACAGGTACCAGGGAGTTCTGACAACAGCAGATCTTTGCCTGCCAGCAACAGGTTCAGAATATGAACTGATTACTCTCTAGTTTTTCGGATCTTCCTCCTACTGGACAGGACTGCTATATCACAGTGCAGCTATAGCCATGTTAGATGCTAGTTCAGTGCCTAGCATGTTCAACACATGCAAAAACTGTTCACGGAATGTGGGTCTGCTTACACTTTGCTCTCGGCCTCCTCACGCTGGCTAGCATTCACACGTTGTCTTAAAGCACAAGGGCTGGTGTTTTGGATCAGGCAGCCAAACGCTGTGGTCCAGGAGATAGAAAACTTATAGTAGGCCTCTGCCTGGCTCCACACAGCTTCAACCAGTGCAGGCTAACAGGCCTCACCTCAGCCACTTCCTACCCCTCTCAGCGTGGGTGGAACTCACCTCTAACTCCAGGCAAGATCTACAACCTGCAGGCACTGAGCTCAGCTTAGTACTCTCACCACGCTCTAATTCACTCATAAATGTCTCTTATAATGGGTTTGACATGCTTTTCAACTCCCTTCTCCTCTCTCTTCCTCCCATCACTGTGATCAAATCACTACATTAGGAGCCCTTTGATAGTATTTATTCAAAGGCTGGGTAAACTATGACTATCACGTATAATCCAACATGCGCAGATACACACATGAAGATGGACTTGAGGAAAAGGATACTAAAAGGTATGTATACTGAGCTTCACACAATGTTTTCCTAAGTGTGTAAGCCCTTCTGTGTGTCTGGCTCTCTGAGGGGCATGGAAAATGGCCTGTTTCCTCCCATCCCTGCTAATTGAATTGAACTCCAGCTCTTACTCCAGCTGGAAATACTGCTATTCCTACACGGCAAGACTTGCCTTTCCTAGATTCAATGAATGATACCTGAGTTATAGCAACAGCTGAAATGTTACAGAATCTGTAATCATGGCTGAATTTCTTGAGGACTTTTCTTATACACACATAATGGTCTTTTATGTGAGGAATTTAATCCATGTAAGCTGACTTATTTAACAACAAAAGGACACTGATTTTTAGTGAGCTTCCTTTTTTAAAACTATTTTTAAAGATTTATTTTTTATTATTTTAATTGAAGGATATGTAAGAGACACTCATGTGTATGCAGGTGCTTGTAGAAATCAGAAGAGGATCCTTGAGATCTGGAGGTAGAGGAGACTTATCAGTGACCCAACACAGGGAGGAGGGGGGGGGGGGAGGGACAGAATTCTCCATGGGAATGGGCCATCGGAAGAGCAGCAAGTGGGCAACCTCTGCGCCCCTGAATTTAACCTCTTAATAGTAAACAGCCGGGCTGGGGCTATAGCTCAGTATTTGTCCCACTAACACTTGAGTTTGGTCCCCAGCACAACTTTTAAAAAGTGAACCACAGATTTGACAGTAAGCTATTCATTATAAAGGCAGTCACACTGACTGAACATGTGGCCCACAACTGTGAAAAATGTACACCTACTGCTCTGTGTGTCTGTTCCATTAGGATATGTTAGTCTATGAGGCTGAAGGACCAACTCAGCATCACCCTGAAAACAAAGCACCTGACAATGTGTTCAATCAACTTTCAACTTGAACCAAAGGTGAGTGAACTCATGATCCTGGGGCCAATTAGCACAATCTACCAACACCCTTTGGCAAGTTGAAACCTGCTTTAACAAACAAAGGCAATTATTTTGTAACTTTTATAATCTCTGGGCATACTCATTTTTTCAGTAACAAAGTGAATAAAAGTGAAATAGTATGAGGTATACGCACGCTGGGTCTCACACTCTCTAGACTATCTCTATTCCCGCGGTGCATTCTTAAGATTCTTAAGCATTAAATAACCACTTCATTTTAACCTTGCCCAATAAATATGTGAACTAACCAGCCTGCGATGTAGTCAGGAAATATGTCTCTAAATCTTTGAAATTCCTTCTAAGTCTGAAGTTCCTTGATTCCCTAAGAGTGACACCTGGGCGATTCAACCATAACCCGCCCCCCTCTCTATAACAGCGTCCATTGCTAATGTAGACGGGGTCGGACGCGCAATGACCCACACATAATAAATACAGTTATCGAAAGTACCCAGAGGCACGCACGAACTAGGGTGAAAGCACTGAACTCCGCCAAAGGACCTTTTCCCCACAAGAGGGAGGGCGGGTTTCAAATCACACCCGCCTCTCTTGAAGGAAGCGCGCCAAGTTCCTAGGTCGTAGGAAGGCGGGCCGTCACCCGCACTCACCGGAGCCGGGGTGAGGACCTTTGGCCACCAAGTCGCAGCGTCCCGGGGGTCCCACAAACCCCGCACACGCCCATCACTCACCCACAGGCTGCTGAAGTAGTCGAGGCCGCGGCAGATGAGCGCGCCCGCGTGTGCCAGCAGCACCTGTACGCCCAGGTAGCTGCCCAGGCAGTAGAGACCGTAGAGCAGCGGGCCGCCCGCGCCCAGCAGCAGCAACAGGCGGCGGCGGCGCAGCGCCTGCTCGCCCAGAGCCTCCACGCCGTAGTCCGCGAAGCAGAGCGGCAGGAGCAGCGCGGCCAGCACGATGGGCGTGTGCGCGCGGTGCAGGCGCCGCAGCCACAGGCGGCCCAGGCGCGTGAGCGAGCTCTTGAACGGGTGCAGGAAAGTGCCGCACAGCACGGCCCAGAGCAGCGGCCGCAGGAAGGCCTCGAGGATAAAGTACACCAGAACCGCGGCGCCGCAGCACAGGCACACGAACAGCACGGCTCCCGTGTTGTAGAAAGCCTGCTTGATGGGCTTATCGAAGCGCAGCGCCAGCGCCGCGGTACGCGGGGTCTCGCTTGGCCCGACCGTGCGCGGTGTCCGGGACTCCGGCCGGGGAGAGCCCCGCGGGCTGGGCACCTCGGCAGAGCCGCCACGGTCGGCCATCGCGCCTCTGCCTGGACCGAGGGGCGGGGCTGCGAGCTGGCGAGGAACGCGAGGCGGAGGGTGCAGCGAGGGTTTGTGGGTTTTGTAGTTTCCAGTCTGCGGCGGAGCGTGCGCTAGAACCCAGGGAAACTACAACTCCCAAGAGGCTGAATGCAAATACCTCCGCCCTTGGGCCCAATGGTCCCTCAGGGACCAGGTAACAAGTTTTGAGAGAGTCCAAGAAAATGGGGTTGGGGGTGGGGGCTGGACGCTTTGATTGATGTCAACTTTTCCGGAGACAGAATTTCAAAAGAGACTCAGAGATAGAAAACACAAGCTATGCTTTATGCTTGGGAAGTATTTCTAAAAACGCTGATGCACAGACTTAGTTTAACTGATTTATTTAATAAATACTTATTTTTAATCGGGTGTATGTAACGTGTGTGGGTGGTCAAAGAAGCCAGAAGTGTCTAATCCCCACAGACAGAGTTACAGGCGGTTGTGAGCAGCCTGACTTGGATGCTGGGAATACAACTCAGGACCTTTGGAAGAATAATACTTGCTCTTAAACACTTTTTAAAGTGTCCTCTCGTGTATATGACAGGATTTTAAGAAGCCATTACCATGTGACAGTCTCTGGTCTAGGTACTTGGCTCCTATCAACTTATTTTATCTTTAGAACACCCTTAGAGAGATGCAAGTAGTCTTGTTTTGCAGGAAATCAGGGACACAGAGAAATTAAGTGCCTGGCCTTGTACAACTTTCAAGTAGGTGAAGCAGGTTACACTATGAACCCTTATTCTATAGTTCTTCTGTCTATGCTGACTGATCTGAACAGGGATCCTGTTAGTAGTCTTTTAATAGTATTTCTTGACAGGCTGTGGGTGTAGATCAGTGGTAAACTGTGTGTTTGTCACATATAATTCAACATGTGTGAATACAAACATGAAGATTGACTTCAGGAAAAGGATACTAAAAGGTATATATACAGAGCTTCATACATGTCTTCCTAAGTGTGTAAGCCCTTCTGCTCACTCTCTGAGGGGCACAGAGAAATGGCCTGTTTCCTCCCATCCCTGCTAATTTACCTCTGAATTCCACCTCTTACTCCAGCAGGAAAGAAAACTATTCTACAAGGCAAGCCTTGCCTTTCTCATTTAATGGATTCAGTGGATGACACCCGAATTATAGCAACAGCTGAAATGTTACAGAATCTGTAATCACGGCTGAATTTCTTGGGGACTTTTCTTATACACCCGTATGTAAAGTTCCTCAGAGAACCATAATGTGCTGCCACTATTAACCATTCGTGCCTCACACAGAGGGGGAGCCTCAGTAGGGGAGCAATCTAAAAACCTCGGAGTACCTATATCAGAATGTGAGACAGCCACTCTTCGCTTTCCGTGTCTGGGTCAGGTTAGCAGAGCTCCCCACCGCACTGTTCCTCTGGCAATCATCCTCTGAGGGGTGAAGGAAATCCGAGTTCTTACTACGGGGGCTTGTGGAAAAAGAAAAGGCCCTGAGTAGTGCAGGGTGCTTCTGCCCTAAGGAAGAAGCATTGGGATCCAAGCCTGCTTCCTATAAAATACAGTGAAGAGGATTTTTGTTTGAGAAAGAGACAGAAGGAAGTGGCATAAGTGGAGAGAGGGAGGAAAGGAGAGAGAGGAGGGAGGGGAAGGAAGGAAAGCTGGCCTTTACACCTTTACTGAGTACTCGGTGTGGGAGACTTCCCTCATAGGAGATAGCTATTTCCTGGTCTCAACAAATTTTCGTATTACTTTCAGCGTGTCTTCTCTTTCTGTTCTAGAGTAAATATGGTAGGTTTTTTTTAAAGATTTATTTATTTCATGTATGTTAGTACACTGTCACTGTCCTCAGACACACCAGAAGAAGGCATCAGATCCCATTACAGATGGTTATGAGCCACCATGTGGTTGCTGGGAATTGAACTCAGGACTTCCGGAAGAGCAGTTAGTGCTCTTAAGCACTGAGCCATCTCTCCAGCCCAATATGGTAGCCTTCATATGAAGAAACATTGCTAACTATGTCCTGGATATGAAAGAATTCAGTAAGGGGGGGGGGACAGAAAAAGGAATTCCTTTCTTCTTTCCATCTTGCTCATAGGTCTGCCCCCCACCCCATCTTTGAAGTCTGAGTCAGCAAATGTTTGCGTCAATTGTATAAACATTTTACTGAGCTACTTAACTGCTTTGTTCAGACCCTCTGATATCACCATCGCAAATTATCATCAGATTTGCTGTCAGTGTGCATATTCATTGACTTGAGCTACTCTTTATATAACAAGGTGTCACCTTCATAGCTAAAAACTTTTGGGAGTGGGAGGCACTTGACACATATTCAAGACACATTCAGAGCCATGAGTCAGCATCAACCACCCATGCTACCCCAGTGCTCAAAGCCCAGAGTCCAGTGCCCATCATGAGATGGGCAGTGCTTCTGACAGTCCATCCTCCAAACTTCTAATCCCTGTGGAGCCAAAGCAGAGTAAAGGAAGAGCTTAGAGAACCTGTGCCTTTTGTCACACAAGCCTTGATCCAGTCACTTGTACCCAACGGTGAAGCCTCCTCAGTAAGTGGCTACTTCTGGTCTAGCTTCCCAACTCCTAACAAAATGGGCTCAAAACGCATCCAAATGACCCCTAAGGCCGGCAGATCTCTCCAAATACAAAATCTAAGTTCCTGTAAATGATAAGTCACCCGGCAAACTCTTTACCAAAGGATGCAAGGCCTGCGAGTGTTGCCTGAATTGTGTTGGGGCCCCAGCTCAGCAAGTACAAGAGACTGTCATGGTACAATACTCTGTTCCCAAGTCTTAATAGAAGATGAACTTGCTACACCTGTCAAAGGGGCTCTAATGACCAAAGAGAGCTGACAAGCATCAGGCAGAATTTCCAGTGGAGAGGAGAACGCTGACAGAGAAGAAACGGAAGCAGTATAAACTGAGCAGTGTTCGTATGACCTCCCGTAGAACCCTGGGTTTTTTCTTCACCTACCCTAGGACTCAGCATGCTGCTGTCAAAGTTGCTGGTTGATGTATCTGTCTCCCTACAGGGCAGGGACTGGGTGTGCTTCGATTCTGTGTGTCTATGACCTGACACAGCAAAGGATGTTCATGACCCAGAGTATAGAGCTCAAAACGTACCAAGCAAGAGAATGAATGGGTCCTTTCCCTTCTCGATGGCCTGTTTGTGCTTCCTGCATGATACTGAGACTTTCAAAAACACATCTGGTTGCTAGCGGAGTCAAAGTGCTGAGCTGGAGGACTCTAGCAGGAGCTGGGTATGGAAGATGCTGCATGGCTGAAAACCTGACTACAACTCTGTGATTGTGGAGAGTTAGAACTGCGGATTCAGAGCCAAATTATCTCGGACTGTTTTTATAGTTCCCTTAATGGTCCCTCATGCCCACCCCATGTCTAACCTAGCATCCTCTAACCATAAGGTAAAACCTTTAAAATATATTATTAGCAACCTTACATATTTTTATCTCCTATCCATCCAAAAGCTAAGAATGTCATTAGAAAATATCTAAATACATAATAGAGTTTTCCCTTCTTTGATATAACTTACCTACTTGTACCCTACCAATGTTTTTGGTTAATGCCTAAATTTATGTCTTTGTCCCCCAAGACAGGGTTTCTTTGTGTAGCTCTAGCTGTCCTGTAATTCATTCTATAGTCTGGTGACAATTTTGGAATTAAAAAAAAAACACAACATAGAAATAGTATAAGAATACTTCCCACAGCAGACATTACTAATGGACCACTGGGTTCTTTTTTCATTGTTCTACTGTAGTTTTCTGTTGCTGTGATAAACACATGACCAGAAGCAACTTGGGGAAGAAAGGGTTTAATTCATATGACAGTCCAATATGGAGGGAAGTCAGGGCAGGAACCTGGAATCAGAGGCCTTGGAAGAGCACTGCTCTAAGAAAGCAGGCTGAAGGAGCCCCAAGGGACCACAGCAGTAACTGCTCTTAACTACTGAGTCATCTCTCCAGCCCTGATTTGTTTTTACTCTCAGGGGGAAGGATAAATGATGTAGCTTTGCTCTCCTTCCATTGGGAGAAAGTGGGTGGAAGCATTGAAAGCTGAAGTCTGTGATAACAAACAAACAAAACAAAACAAAACAAAACAAACAAAAACCTATGGACTGTGCCAGCATGCAGGAAGCAGAGGCAGATGGATCTCTGCGAGTTCAAGTTCAGCCTGGCTTACAAAGCAAGTCAGGACAGCCAGGGCTATTACACAGAGAAACCCTGTCTCAAAAAACCAAAGGGGCAGGGGAGGGGAGAAAGAAAGAATTAAAATAATAGACTAGATGTCAGAATTACCTGTTCAGAAACAGAAAAACCATAAATGTCCTTACCTGGTGGCTCCTAGGTTTCAGAGGAATAGCTGACATTTTTTTCTCTGAAATGGTTGACATTTGAACGTTAGGGATCAGGATTTTGAATGCTGGGCTATCCATCCCTTCCTTGGCTGTGTGCCCTATAACACACAAAGGTTGAAGCCACCCAGTGGCATAGATACCCAGCCTTCCACTGTAACTCTGAATAAGACTGAAAGCAGAAGATGGTGGGTATATTTAAAATGAACAGACTAATCTATTTTTATTGCTAAGCTATCTTGTTTGTTTGTGGGTTTATTTGTTTGCTTGTCTACATAGTGTCTTGTTAATGGCTCAGCTAATCTTAAACTCAGGATCCTCCTGCTTCAGCCTCCTTACTGCTGAGATGACAGGAACTGCTCATTTACAGATGAGATAAACCCTGATGCTTTCAACCCTATGTGTTGCACAGTTGTATACCTGACACTTCAGCCTCTGACAGGTGTCTTGACCTACCTTCATTCACGTACTACAATCCATCACGCTGCAGTCAGTATCATCTCTTAAGACCCCAACTGACCTCTTTCCAAGCTTCTTTATCCCACATAAGGGCATGTGAGCACATCACTATGGCTTGCAAGGTTTTTGCTCACCATACCTCATCTCTCTACCCTTTATTTTCAGTCTTAGAATCCAGACCCTAATACCTCCAATATGGAAAGAGTATGGCCTGCTATATCAAAAAGCACTTTGCAATTGTAGCTAAGCTAAGGCTCTTGAGATGAAGAGATCATGTGTAGGTTATGGTAGAGAGGGGCTAAGTCTAATCCTGAGCATGTTACCAAAGGAAGAGAGGGAGATTAAACTACACAAGAGGAGGCCCCATGCCATGCCATACCGTCCAGGCAGAACTCAGCCTACCATTGCAATGACAGATTAAGGAAGGCTGGCAGCTATAACCAACTGGGAGAAACCAAAAAATGAAACTTCCTAGAGGAAGGCTCCAGAAGAAAGACCCCCTGCCAACACCTTGCTTCAGCTGAGATCTCTGGCCACCAGAACAGCGAGACAATGCATTTGTGTTGTTTTAAGTGACTGTCTTTATGGAAATCTGCTGTAGACATGGTAGCTTGTCAACTACACCACGCATCCTGTTGATCTTTCTCCTTACATTGTCCTCCCCTTTCTTGAAGAGCCCTCTTATCCTCTGCCTTCTTTATCTTTGTCAGTTTGGGCTGCTCTCCCAGATTACTGTTGACTTGGTGGTGCAAATAGATGTAGAAGCTAGGAGGTCTGGGACCAAGGAGTCAGAACTGACAAAGGGGTGTTTTTTTTTTTTTGTTGTTGGTTTTTTTGCTTTTTGTTTTTTTTTTTTTTTTTTTTTTTTTTTTTTTTTTTTTTTTTTTTTTTTGGTTTTTCGAGACAGGGTTTTTCTGTGCAGTCCTGACTATCTTGGAACTCACTCTGTAGACCAGGCTGGCCTCAAACTCAGAAATCTGCTTGCTCTGCCTCCCAAGTGCTGGGATTACAGGCGTGCGCCACCACATCTGGCTAGGATTTTCTTGTCTCTTCATATAAAGACACTAATCTCATCACAAAGGCTTCCCCACCACCACCACCTACTCAGTCACCCTGTAGTCCACACCTCAGGGTGGTCACAGTGGAGATTATAGCTTCAACATGGAAATACTAAGGGGATGCATTCAGCCCACAGCTTCAATCTTTTTTTTTTTTTTTTTTAGGTTTTGTATATTTATTTTTTTTTGTTTACAGGTTTGTATATCTATTTTGTTTTTTTTTTAACTTTTTATTTTCAATATTCTTTGTTTACATCACAGCTTCAGTCTTAACCTCAGTGTCTTCAGTTACTTTCCTGGTTGCAAGCTCGGGGAGGAACCCCTGCTCTGGGTTTCAGCTACACAAGAGCTTCTCTGTACCACGGGAACCACTGGATCTTCTCAATTAGTCCCAGTAGAATCAGGAGCTCGGCTACTAAAATTTCTCTTCCTCCTCTAGACTTGCTAGCCTCTACAGCTAAACTCTTACCTATTCTTCCCTTTGAAACCACATTTAATTACTTAGTGTGTGTGCGTGCACATCCAAGTGCATGGAGGTCAGAGGATGGCTTGTGGGAGTTAGTTCTCTCCTCCTATCAGGTGGCCTCTCAGGACCACACTCAGGTCATGAGGCGTGGCAGCAAGTGCACTAACCACTGAGACGTCTCACCAACCCCTCTGCTTGTTCTTCAGTGATACCAAGCTTTAAGTAAGGACTTTTACATTGAAAGTCTTAAAGCCAGATATATGCAATAAAATGGCTGATACACTTGAAATGGGATTATAGACCACCATTTTCTGCTTGATAAGGTAGCAAACTGAAGCTTTCCCCCAAACTAATTTCTACATATTGTTTCAGGAACTTTTAGGTGACTTCAGCAACACAGCTTTCCTCTTTGTCAGGCAAGACAGGTTGCCATCTTTCCCAAGATCTATAAGGCTTCAGGAAGAATGGAGGAAAAAAAATTCCAAATAGATAACACACAAACAAAAGAAGTAGAAAATTTAAAAAGTACGCCAGAACAAAGCCATAAGGAATTATAAACTAGTTTTAATGGCATCAACAGGAAGAATTTCAAATTATGTTGAGAGTTTATATTTTTAAAGTTTCATCTTGGTTAATATATTCTGAGTTTAACTTAATATTCTAAAGATAAAAGTATGTATGGTGGCCAATGAATGGAATAGTCATTCCGGTAGCAGTTAGGAGTGTTGCTACAATGACTTTACATAAATAGAAACCCATATCTTTATTAGTAATGTGCCACACTTCTTAGAGTAAAAATCCACATAAGACAGGCTTATAAATATACATTTATATATAATCTCAAAATCAATCACGATTGAACATTAGGTACACAACTTTTTATAAAACAAATATAACCCATCAGTATCTATTTAAAGGCATAGTTTTAACAAAATAGTATTTTGTAGGCAGTCTCAAAAAAACTGTATTAGTACTTTGTGGAGCCAGACTGCTCCAGCATGTCGACGTATCAGTGGGGATAAGGCATGTGGACATGCTGCGTTCACTCTTCCAGGGTGAGGGGGCAGGGCATTCCAGTCCATGAAGCAGCAAAGAGTCTAGTGACCTGGGTGAGTGCCACACCCACTGAGCATTCTACAAACTTAGAGAGTGATTACATTCCAGAAGAATCAGACTGAATGGTTACTTGCCTAATAGCAAATATTTGAGAGAAAACTGAAAATATTGGTGTATTCTTAAATAGAACACGCCCCACCCCCAGGCTAGATTTACATATGTTTTTCCATTGCCAGACATATTTAAGCTCTTATTTCCCTAACTACTATTTTCAGGAAAAGGAAATTATGCAAGTCATCTGTTAAATAGAGAAACAAGGAAATCCAACTTGAAACTAAACAAGTTGATCACTGGATAATAAAATAGAATAAGAAAACTGATGCAACGTTTTACATGTTTAGGCTGTCGTGGAACATGCCAGTTATTCATATAGAAAAGTTAAATTAAGCAACAACACGTATGTATATGTTCTTAATGACTTATATAATGCTGAATACATGAGTCAAGGCTTAGTAAAAGATCCAGAAATCCTTTCTATAAATTAACAAAAATTCAAGGGTAAGTATGCTTGTAACACACACAATATTTTTATCTCTGGGTTTTAAAGTATACAAGAGATCAGAAAAAGAACCAACCCTGACATTAACCTTTAATATTCATGGTGTGCCTGCACGCGCGCGTGTGTGTGTGTGTGTGTGTGTGTGTGTGTGTGTGTGTATGTGTGCTTGTGTGCGTGTGTGTGTGTGTGTGTGTGTGTGTGTGTGTGTGTGCGTGCGCGCGTGTGTACACACACAGGAATACACTCAAGTGCATGTTTATGTATAAATACACTCCCATCTGTCACATATATACAAAGTGTATATACATATAAACACATTGAAAATAATCAACCTGTTCACTAAATATGCAGTTGTTTGGAGAGTTGGGACGGATGCACAGTAGTCACCTGAGGTCACTTCAGCATGTGACCTAGTATGCTGGCTCTCACACTCTGTTTTATTATATGAGCTATAGGTGTCACGTGGATAAAACACTCTCGTGCCCTTAGGATAATTTTTTCAAAAATTCTACATGGAAACAAATTACTCTAAAGCCTAGAAATGTTCACCAAAAGAGTAGCTGCTCCGCAGTGAGACATGTTCATGGCTGCCAGACCTCAAGCAAAACAAAGCTGTCGCTTACCCAGACTGGTTCCTCACTGTCACCGCTTTTGTGCCAACTCCACGAGACACGTTATAGCATAGATATGCAAGGATGCCACAATGTTATTCAGTTATAGCAGCAAACCAACTAGAAGTCATTTTTTAAACAAATTACTCCCCGACTTTAATAGTTTTACAACTAGATAATGATTAAGTCCCAGGTGATATGATTTGCAAATGACCAGAAAATAGTACGTCCGTAGCTAAAGCCACCGTGGGAGAACCAGAGTCCACAAACCCAGCCCAGCCTACTTCCTGTTTTTGTTCACATTGTAAACTAAAAAAAATTTTTTTTCATTTTCCAATAGCTTTTTGAAACTTAATAGACCATTTTGGGAATCTGCCAAGTATATGAAGTTTGAGTTCCAGTTGCTTTCCTAAAGCACAGCCAGGCTTGTTGGTTTTTGAGCTGTCTGTGGCAGGGTAGAGCAGTTGTGACACAAGCTCAAAGTTAAAATATTTACAACCTGGCCCTCTAGAAGAAAATTGTAAGAAATCCTGCCCTAGAACTAAGAATGGTGTTCAACCTCAGTGCAAATGTCACGTCAGATAAATCCCGAATATAGACAGTACACTTGAATTGCAAGAAACTATGACTCTACTGGATTGGAAATCCATCCCTTGGGTGTCAAACATTCTCATTTCTTTAAGGACTAAAACCAACCCAAGGTAACTGAATGCGGCTTCTGAATGTCCTCCAAATGTGTGTTTGGCTATAGTGGGACAGGAAAAGCATATGGAGTTCCATGTTGTGAGACAGACCAAGTCATGTTTAAGAATTAACTAACACATTCTTCCAATCGTGTCCAATCTACATATTAGTTTGAGAAACATTATCGGTACTAAAATGAACTGGGGATATAGCTCAGTTTACAGGGCCTTGGGTATATCACCAGCGCTGGAGAGGGTAGAGGGGGAGGGAGGGAGGGAGGGAGAGGGAGAGAGGAGGAAAGAAAGAAAACAAGAGTACTAACATAATTTTAAGCAGAAACTAGGCTCAGTGAGATGGCTCAGTGGTTAAGAGCACTAACTACTCTTCCGAAGGTCCTGAGTTCAAATCCTAGCAACCACATGGTGTCTCAAGACCATCCGTAATGAGATCTGACTCCCTCTTCTGGGATGTCTGAAGAAAGCTACAGTGTACTTACATATAATAATATAATAATAAATAAATCTTAAAGAAAAGCAGAAAATAAAGTGATACAAAGTTAAATGTGGAGTCTGGAGAGATGGCTCAGCAGTTAAGAGCACACTCTGCTCTTCCAGAGGTCCTGAGTTCAAATCCCAGCAACTACATGGTGGCTCATAACTATCTATAATGTGATCTGATGGCCTCTTCTTGCACACAGGTACACATGCCAATAGAGCACTCATATACATAAAATAAATAACTAAAGCTTAAATTGAAAAGGAAAAAGTTTTTTAAAAAGTTGTGTTCCTTTTCTCAAATACAGCTGTAAAAAGTTCTCATCCTCACTGTGAAGTACTAGGAGGCAGGTGAAGGCACCCAATTGATTTAAGTATGGATAGCAGGTTATATATGTATGTACACACACACACACACACACACACATATTGGTTTTTCAAGACAGAGTTTCTCTGTGTAGCCCTGGCTGTCCTGGAACTCACTCTGTATACCAGTCTGGCCTCAAACTCAGAAATCTGCCTGCCTCTGCCTCTGCCTCCCAAGTGCTGGGATCAAAGGCGTGCACCACCACCGCCCGGTAGCAGGTTATATTTAATGAGAATTTTAAAGACTCTGCATGAACTGGAGGAAGTCATATCGTCTCCCTTGGCACAGGTTGCCTCTTGCAAGATCCATGTATTAAACTAGTGTACGTTTATCTGCCACTCATACTTGGGCATTTTTACCAAAGAGCATTGATACGCATCTCCCTCAGGACAAACATCATATCAGAAAGGAAAACGTACTGTCCAATCTGACAGCATGTGCTTGAGATAGTAGCAGCCTGGAGTCCGGAGGCTGCAGGGGGAGGACTGGGAGGCCCTGCCGAAAGAGAGAGAATGAGTGGAGAGGCGAAGGTCTTTCTCTTACATTAGGTAAGAATGAATGCGTTTGAGTCTATATGACTTTAACTTCAGCGGATCTATTGGTAGCTAGCTCTCTGATGTGATGGTCAACTATCGTATTGCATCCCTAGTCTGTAAATTCTTATTCCAGGACAATGATTTATTGTCGAAAAATGCCAACTGATGTCCACAGAAAGGCAAAACCAACAGAGTCACTAAGAATTCTGTCATTTATGTTTTGGAAGACATGGTTTGATCACAAGGAAGGTCATATAAACATTGGCTCCTCAGGTAAAGTATATAAAAGAGATTCCTCTGGCAACAATAAACTCAAAACGGTTTGTAACTTGGCCCATCCATTTTCTGAATACTTACTGAGAAGTAGTGTCTGTCACAAGGGCGAGCATTGAGAAATAGCTCCTATATGAGGGCTTAGCAGCCAAAGCCTGCAATTTCAGTAAAGCCAGGCGTGTGTGCTGAGGGAGCCTGGTGGGTCTCGGGAGCACTTGAGGAAGTCCTAAAACTAGTCCAGAGGACGGGAGGAAGAGATAATTCCTTTCAGATGAGATCATCATCCACAGGAGGGAAGATAGCACAGCTGAGAGAGGAGGGCATGTTGGAAGAACTCAAGGCCCCCCAGCCTTGCTGGGACAAATAGCCGTCCTGAAGCAAAGAAGACTGATGCGCAGTGGAGCCACTTGCATGTTACTGTGATGGCAAGGATAACTCTGAAAGTTCCAGGCAAAAATAGACAAAACTGGCCACCAAAGATGAAAGACTCAGTGAAACTTGCTTTGAAACGTCGTGGAAGGGAGACGCCACTCGCTCTACTCCTACTGGTAACTGAAGTCGGCCTCTATTGGCTCTGCTAGTTATAGATCGGCTATTGTACACATGAGGGTTATAAAAATATTCTTATTTACAGCACGGGTGTCTCTATTTACTCCCAACCCTCACTTCTAAGCCAGCCCCTAATCCTGAGACGCCTGAGCCAAGCTTGAATAAGATCAGAGGGCTTAGTGAAGAGATTGTTAGTGAGGTGTGAGGCCTTCAACTTGAACCTTGAGTTTGAAACTGGGTGTGGGCGGTGTCACAAAGTAGCACTATTTACTCTATTTTGGCTCCAGCCCAGAAGAATCTGAACACTTTGCCACAAGCAGACCTTCTCCTCTGACCTGAATGGCAGAGGCAACCTTAGACACCCTAATCTGCTGTTGCTCACCTAGAAAGCTGGAGCCAGCTCAGAAGCAATGGGAACAAATCAGAGAATTCTGGAATGGCACAATGGGACTGACCCAGCAGTGTCAGTGCCCACAGCTACTCTCTCTCCTCTTGGCAGGTTGCTCACATAGATATTTGGACTAAAAGAATATCTGGCTCTTTTGACAAAATGAAACATAGAATTGAACATTTTAAACATATACACTTGGTAAATTTACCGTAGGGCCCCCTGCCCCATTTTTGCTCCTGATGTCTACAGCCTTTAAAAGCATTGATATATGATTAAAATGCCTTGTTTTCCTTAAGATGACTTATCTGTTATAAAGGATATTCAATTATACTTAATGTATGCTGACTTGAAAAACACCATTGGCTATAGCCACCTATGAACACCTTACTTGGTAGAGTACAGTTGCAGAAGAAAGCAAATTCTAACTACTAAGACTTCTCCTATGTTTATCATTAAAATAATTTTATAGATTCAGGAGCATTCACCTTTTTAATCTTTCCTAACAGCGATATAAAACTGTTTTCTCATAACTACTCACTAACTGAGAAGATATTTTAGATGAATACAAACCACTCGCTTATCGCTAGAATCTCTCCCACACTCCCCATCAACAGTGTGACTGTCTAAAAGCATTTATGCTCCACAGAAATGTCCTCAAGAGGCTGATGAGACACTGTGACATCCTGTAAAGTTCTCTGTGGCAACATGCAAAGTACCCTTCTTGGGCAGTACTGGAACTCAAAGTAAAGACTGTTCTGAGGGATACTTTCCAGGTTCAGTTTTCCCTGCCTTACTGTATGTTGTCCGATCAGCCAAGCTGTGAGACATGTGGGTCAACAAAAGGCCCTTTTGTCTGGGTTTAAATCCCAATCAGTATGATGGCCCTCAGTTTTACCAAGCCAATGCATAGACATTGTGAAGCTCAAACAGAAAATGTATTTGGAAGTGTTTGCAAATGTTTGAAGGGCTTCCTGAAAGTAGGGTTGCCTTGACAATCCTGTCTGACTAGGAGAGAAGCTTGCTCTTTTTTTCCCCCCAAAAAATGTTGAAATCATGACTTGTTTTTAGATCATAGAAGCTAAAATTATACAGGCGGTTTTTGAAAAATATATACTGAAGGTTTTTCACTCCATCTAGTCTGTGACTCGTGGTGGTGGTGGCAGCGGCAGTGGTTAAGGGGTTCCCATCAGCAGGTAGAAAGTCAGGGCGACAATGAGAAGCAGACAAAATGGCGAGGAGAAGGTCTGGTAGGCAGCCGACGGCATGAAAATGTCTTCGTACTTGTAAATGCTGACAACACGCTCTGAGGCTGGTGGCGAGTCTATGTCATGGCGAGTGATGGCGCCTTTAACAAAGAAGTAGGGGAGGACGCATCAAATCAGCACAGTGCTCAAGGGCAGAAACAAACACTAACGCCTATGCCTATAAAATCTGGATTCAGGCACAGAGCCGTCATTAGAACTCTCTGCCATTGCCCATATGACGGAGAGCACGGAAATCATTTATCTTTACACCCAAAGAGAGTTCGTATTGATCTGCAGTCACCCCAAGATCAGACAACTTACTGTTCTCTCTGTTCCATGGTAGCTGGTTTAAAAAAAGATTTATTTTATTTTTAACTGTGTGTGTGTGTGTGTGTGTGTGTGTGTGAGAGAGAGAGAGAGAGAGAGAGAGAGAGAGAGAGAGAGAGACCTGATAAGGGTACTCGGAACTGAACTTGCGCTCTCTGTAATAGCCGTGTGCGATCCTAACCTGAGTAACCCAGCCTTGAGGCGGGTGGGCTATATTTTATACAAGCAGCAAACATTACTGATTCTGCCTCCTCGGATCTTTAGGAAGGGGTAACCTAAGGCTTCAAGCATGCTAAGCAAATGCTTGATCCCTGAGCTGCCTCCACAGCCCCAAATCTTGCAGATGTAGATCAGCAGCTCTGGAGAGCACCAGTCTCCCACATAAGTGGAAGCCATCCTTCATTGCCTGTGGGCAAGTGAGTGAGGCAGCCTTTGGCTAAGGAGATGGCACTGTAGGTAGGACTGTTTAATCTGCAAGCATGAGGACATGAGGCCCTAAGTTCAAATCCCCAACACCCACGTAAAAAGCCAAGCATGGCCATATGTATGCATAAGCTGAACATTGGGGAGCAAAGATGTGTGTCTGTACTCTGAGCACTGGGTGATCAAAGACAGGTAGGAGTCTAGGGGTTCATGGCCATCATGCCAGTATAGCCAAAAAGGCCAGGTTCCGGTTCCGTTAACAGACTCTCTCTGAAGAAATAGGGTGAGCCAGGCACTTTAGACCGGTGACTCGGAAGGCTGGTGAACCATAGATGTAAGTTCCAAGATAGCCAGGACCATTTAGAGAGACCATGGAGAGAGAGAGAGAGAGAGAGAGAGAGAGAGAGAGAGAGAGAGAATGGGGAAAATAGGCAGAGCATAAAGGAAGGCATTTGATATTTTACTCTAACCTCATCTGTACACTCACATGAATGAACCACAGGGATGAGGAAAAGAATAAAGAAGGGAAAAGAGAAGGGGAGAGGGGCTACTTCCCTAGACAAAAGAGATTGGCATGCCAGATGTCAGGGATTTTCCCAGAAAAGCGGGGAAGAACAGTTTGGAAAGAATGGCTGATCTAACAAGTCCTTGGACAGGACTCTTCTCTACCCAGTCACCAGTTCAAGAAGGAGATTCTGTGTGTAAAATGTTTGAGGGCTGATTGCACAGGTCAGCGACAGAGAGAACACCTCACATCTGAGGGCCCCTGGTTTAATCCTCAGCACTAAAGAAGTAAAAGGATAAAGAGAAATTGTAAGAAGTTGATTTGTTCAAGCTGTATGCTAAGGTGCACATCTGTGGTTGCAGATTCCAGCAAGACTAAGATTAAGGCAGGAGAACTGCGTGAACCAAGAGCTCATCCTTTCTTTTTCTTTCTATGTTTTTTTTTTTTTTTTTTTTAGACAAGGTTTTTCTGTGTAGCCCAGGCTAGCCTAGAACTCAGATCCAACCACCTCTGCCTTCCGATCCTGGGATTAAAGGCATGTACCACCACACCCAGTGAGTATTTTGTTTCATTTTGTGTATGTAGCACATGTGCAGTTTGATCTTCAAGTGGGACTCCTAACAACTGGAGTAGAGGCTGTCTTCTGCCTTTGGCCCCTTTCCCTGCCCGGGATGCCTTGCCCAGCTAGGCTCATAGGAGAAAATGAGTCCTAATCCTACTGCAACTTGAGCGCCAGGTGGGTTGATATCTGTGGGAGGCGGCTTCCCCTTCTCCAGAAGAAAAGAAGAGGGGATGAAGGGGGGAGGGAAGGGGGAGGAGGGAGGCGAAGCTTCAATTGGGATGCAAAAAATGGTATTAATTAATTAAAGTTAAAAATAAGAAATGCCGGGGCTGGAAAGATGGCTCAGTGGGTAAGAGCACCGACTGTTCTTCCAAAGGTCATGAGTTCAAATCCCAGCACCCACATGGTGGTTCACAACCATCCGTAAAGAGATCTGATGCCCTCTTCTGGTGTGTCTGAAGACAGCTACAGTGTACTTACATATAATAAATAAATCTTTACAAAAACATTTTAAAAAAAAAAAAGAAAGAAAGAAATGCCATCTCTCCAAGATGGCTCAGTGATTAAGAGCACTGACTGCTCTTCCAGAGGTCCTGAGTTCAATTCTCAGCAACCATATGGTGGATCACAACCATCTGTAATGGGATCTGATGCCCTCTTCTGCTGTGTCTGAAGACAGCTACGGTGTACTCATACACATACATTAAATAAATCTTAAAGCCAGGCGGTGGTGGCACACACCTTTAATCCCAGCACTTGGGAGGCAGAGGCAGGTGGATTTCTGAGTTCGAGGCCAGCCTGGTCTACAGAGTGAGTTCTAGGACAGCCAGGGCTACACAGAGAAACCCTCTCTTCGAAAAGTCAATAAATAAATAAATAAATAAATAAATAAATCTTAAAAAAGAAAAAAATGCTTGTTGAGGTAAAGTTGATTAGTCATGTCTGACTTCCTGAAAAAAAAAAAAGATTAAGCCTGGGTTAGGGAAACTGAGGCATGAGAGTTCAAAAAAAAGGCTTCCCTGGGACTGGAGCTCAGTCAGGGTTTTTGGAGTATTTGAAGCCAGGTCAAAAACATGCTAAGCAATCATCTATCACTGAGCTATCTAGCTCCAGCTTGCCAACTTTCTTTTAGTCTTGCTTTTTACTTTGAGATAGGCTCTCAAAAAGCTTGTCAGACTGGCCTTGAATTCGCCCTGTAGCCCAAACAAGCCTTGGACTGGTGATCCTTCTGCCTCGGTCTCCAGAGCAGCTGAATGCCTAGGTCTGTCCCATCAGTCTGGTTTGCCCTGAGTGGGGGTTTTTACAGGCCTTTCTCTCTGGACCCAGCGTACTGAGCATCCACTCCAGCTCCCTCCCACACGGTCTCTCCCAGCTGGCAGGGAAGGCCCGCCCCACAGGGCCCACTCTCAGTGGATATGTAAGGACCTCCCTCACTGGCCCTTGATGGGCCTCTTAGGCTATGCCATGCACCTCCAGTTCATGGCTTTCTTGAGGGAAAGAGAATTTCTGTTCCTTCAAGATTTAGCTCAAAGTTTATGTCTCTATGAGACAGGAATAGAACGCACAGATGTTAGAACTCTGAGAAAACAAAAAAAGCAGCGGCCGGTATGTGGGTGGGAATAGGTCTGTTTTGTCTGGAAACAGTGAGAAGAGAACCGGGAGGGAGCTCATCAGGCAAATTCAGATGAACTTGGATCTCTCAAAATCCTAGATGTCAGACTCTAAGAGGATGACTTTTTGAACAAACACATAAGAGTCCCCATTACCCAAGGCTTCTTTCTGCTTTCAATGACCATAGTCAACTGCAGTTCAAAAATATAGTTTGAGATAGCAAGATATTTTTTAAATTTGTTTGCTTTCATTTTATGTTCATTGGTGTTTCGCCAGCATGCATGTCTGTGTGAGGGTGTTAGATCTTGGAGTTACAGGCATTTGTGAGCTGTCCTGTGGGTGCTGGGATTTGAACCTGGCCTCTGGAAGAGCATTCAGTGCCCTCAACTACTGAGCCATCTCTCCAGCCTAGTAAGATATTTTTAGAAATAGAAAATGATGGAATTTTATATGACTTACTACAGTGTACTGTTATTTATGGTTGTTTTATTAGTAGTAACACTGTAAAACTCGTACTGAATTCTAATTTACACATTATGTATAGGGGCAAATGTGAACACTGGAAGTCTCCATGAAATCTCCCACAGATGGAATGGAACTACTGTTCAGCATTTTTCAATTTGCTAAAGCAATTCCACATGCTTATCTTCACCCACTAGTCAATAACCCGGTGAGGTAAGCCCCCACTTTAGGTATAAAGAAATGAAGTTTGGATTTAGATAACAGCCTACACAGCTACCATGGGGCAGATCAGTACTAAAAACTCAAATTTTTAGATACCAATCTTACTGTTTGAAATGAATTCATCTCTCCAAGCTAAAATATCATTTATTTCCCAGGACACTAAAAAGGCTCGAAGATACCATTGCAGATCCAGTGGGGTTACTCTGGGAAAGCAGCGAATGAATGGAAAGGGACCACAGTCTAGAGGCATCCAGTGCTTTTCCCCAGGTGCCAATGGATGGGAAGGGGAAGAGAGAAGGCAAAGGAAGATTATGTCCTTTCTAAATCAATGGAAAGAAATGTGGGGGAGGGGCAGATCAGATGAACACACAGTGAGACAGAAGCCACCTGGGTGCAGGGCTATGCACTAAGGATTCTAGCCTGGACAATATAGTAGGCAATTGGCTCAAAGAAAAAGAAAAAGCAGAAAGGAAAGAGAAAGAAAGAAAGAAAGAGAGAAAGAAAGAAAGGAAGGAAGGAAGGAAGGAAGGAAGGAAAAATTCCTAGTAGCTAGAATGAGAGAATGAGTTCTCTATACAGGACTGCAAACCAAACTCACCTCCAATCTTGGTCAGGCCACCAGGTGGAAGGCCACTAGGTGGCCCAGCTGGAGGGCTCACAAGATGACTTGATTTAAGCAACCTCTCAAAGGTCTCTTATGATGCCCTCGGGCCTTTGATAGGAAACTACCAGAGAGCTTTACCCTGAGAGGCAGTGACATCATCCACAGCTCTGCTTGATAGAAATACATAGGAACTTGATAGAAAAACAGAGTCTCAGCCCTTACCTCTAACATGCAGAAGACTTGACTTACCAATATAGCTGGGGTATTGCTATCCGCCTTAATATTTGAGAATTATTGGGTTAAAATCGAGAGCATTTTAATTGATTTTTATGACCATGAGAATGGTCATAAAGTGAGAATTAATGCTTGCTGTCAGGATCTAGAGAAATCTCTAGAAACTCTTTCCTCTTTAGTGTTTTCTTATTAAAGGAATGATGGTTACGAGTTCACTGGCTTTTGAGTCTGAAAGACCTGGAATTGAGTTTTATTTCTCCCATTAATTAGTTGTCCACCACAAGTGAGTTTCTTATACTCTATAATTCAAGGGCAATGATATCTAGAGCTCTGCAGGATGGGGCGAGGGACAAATAGAAACATCTGCCCTCCTCAGCAGACATATGACTGCTTCATGAGAGGCATGCTCATCCTATGCTGTGTTACACACTCTAGCTAAGCATGTGTGCACTCTGTCAGGAGTCCCCTTGCATGGTAAGTTCTTTTGAACCTTCAGAAGGGACGACCCATACTCTCTTTTCCACGTAGAAATACTTGGGGTGCTTGTGGCTCTCATGCACACACAGTGGGACTCCATATAACCGTGAACTGTGGAAACTGGTGTTCAATACAGAGGCTGAAATGTAGGCTTACCCTGAATGGCCGGACCCCAAGCAAACAGGTAGTACCAACTCAAGTGCAGATCCACAATCGTTTCATCCCTGGGAACATTCACGGGGCGCTTAAACCTACAGGTGACACGGTTGTTCTCGAAAACTCCTTCTTCATCTCGGGCAGGATTTCTCTGAACCTCCTTTGCCCACTGGCCCACATTATAGAAGTGCTGAATGCGGACTCTGCCATTGTCATCATGGACACAGGCCATGACATCATCACCACCCTAGCAGAGAAAAAGGTTGAGGAGAGGAGAGGCAAAGATTTGTCGTCTGCAAACTTTTCACTCAGAAATATGTATCCCATAACCTCTGTAATAAGAAACATCTTGCTACCAATCAGAATGACCGAGTTCCATTCCTTGGAGCCACTTGGTAGAAACAGAGAACCAACTCTTGCAAGTTGCCTTCTGACCTTCACAAGTGTAGCTCAGCATGCATACCTCCCACATAAACAACTAAGCACACAACATTTAAAAAATCCTTTAAAAAAAAAAGTCTAAAACAGCCAGGCAGTGGTGGCACATGCCTGTAATCCCAGCACTCTGGGAGGCAGAGGCAGGTGGATTTCTGAGTTCGAGGCCAGCCTGGTCTACAGAGTGAGTTCCAGGACTGCCAGGGCTATACAGAGAAACCGTGTCTCGAAAAAACCAAATCCAAAAAAACCAAAAAAAAAAAAAAAAAAAAAAAAAAAAAAAGTCTAAAACACCTGAGCAAAGTCAGCATCACAATGATTGACATTTTAGGACCTTCCCACTGGGACATTTGGGGGATGTGTCACCACCCATGGATTCCTGCACGAAACCATGGGAAGCAGTGCAACTAGGAAAATCCACCTTGAAGCTCTTAACAAAATAAAACTTCAGCGAAGTCCAGGCAGTGGTGGCACACACCTTTAAACCCAGCACTCAGGAGGCAGAGGCAGGTGGGTCTCTGCATTTGAAGCCAACCAGCTCTACAGAATGAGTTCCAGGACAGCCAAGGCTACACAGAGAATGCCTCTCTCCAAAAACCAAACCAAACCAAGTCAAACTAACCCAAACAAAACTTCCCCAAACAGTTAACTAATCCATTCATTAATTTAAAAGACCCAGAAGCTATTTCAAAGTGAAGAAAACTAAAGTCACATGACCACTAAATGCAATAGGGCACCTAGGCAGGATTGTGTTGGTCAATGACATTTGGAAATAATATAGTTGGCAGTACTAGCCTACAGATCTCAAACTCTCTGAGGTTGATAGGGAAACTATATAATGAAAGACAAGGTCTTTGATTTTAGGAGAACCCCCTTAAATATTTAAAGGATTATGATATCTGTAACGTAGCATGAATGCTTCCAGAAAATGCTAGTCACACATAGCAGCAGAGGCAGCAGCAGTAGAGAGCCACACAGGGACAGCAAAATGTCATTTGAGTTTCCTAGTTCTGGAATAGGAAATTGCACAATGACTTCACGGTAGAGACTGTGATCGGTGCCTCTGAATTATACATTGGAAAATGGTCAGAAATGATACATTTTAGGTGCACACTGCTATAATAAAACAGCTATCAGAGGATGCATCTGGCACAAGATAGAGAGAGAGAGAGGGAGGGAGGGGTGAACGAGGAAAGTCTGGGGAACTATCTATGTAGCCTATCTGGAGGTTTGATTTTTCTTTTGGAACAATTTAAAAAACATTAAAGATTAGCCGATTGTACCATTGCGTGGAGGATAAGGATGATGGAGGAGGCAGTTCCTGGAGCCTGTGAGGCATATCACTTAGATAGGAACCCAAAGATGCTGTTAAAAAAGAAATTAATTTGAAAACTGTGCCATAAAAATTCAACGTTACTAAAAAGGGAATACACATTGCTCTTGCTATACATTGTCAGGCTTTTGTTTTTAATTTAATGCATGCTTCAGTGGAGAGGAGAGAGAGGAAAGGAGGGACCTCTACTCTCATAGATACTACAGTGATGCTGTAAAGGCTCCCCAGTCAGCCTGTTATCTGAGCCCTCAAATCAACCCTCCTCCCTCTTTCCCTCTCTCCCTTCCTTATTTTCCAACAGGATCTCACTGTGTAGCCTCTGCTGGTCTTGAGCCCATATGCTTCCTACTTTCCTTCTCTTTTATTGGGGTGACTCACAGGATGGGGTCTGGGCTCTACCTACCACACCCCTTACCACAGCCCCCCAGGCCCTGGCCACCAGAAGAATGGCAAACTGATCTTAAGAGCAGCTCCATCTTTGAACCCCATGGCTGTCCCACACTACACACACCACCACCGCCGCCGCCGCCGCCGCCGCCACCACCACCACCACCACCACCACCACCATCAACAACAATAAAACCAAAGCAGAATAAGAGAAAGCCCAGGAGGTCCTGGGCAGTCATTCCATATCCTGAGCTGCTAACAGGGGACTTCAGGCTCCGCTTCCCAGGAGTCCATGGAAAGATAGTCCTTCATCTGGTGTAGTGTAGGCAGCTTTTATGTCCAGGTGCTGGTTCCACTGGCTTAGTTTCAGAGGGTTAATCTATTACTGTCATGTGTGTGTGTGTGTGTGTGTGTGTGTGTGTGTGTGAGAGAGAGAGAGAGAGAGAGAGAGAGAGAGAGAGAGAGAGAGAGTTATACCATGAGCATGCAGATGACCATGAAAGGCCAGGTGGGGCATCAAATCCCCTGATGCTCTAGTTAAAGGAGATTATCAGCCACCCAACATGGGTGCTGCTGGGAACCAAATTCAGGTCCTCTGGAAGAGTGGCAAGCACTCTGAACTGCTGAGCAGTCTCTCCATCCCCAAGTGATGCTTTCAAAACACCCCAGAAGTAAGATCTCCTTGCTATGGCCACTGTGGTGCCTTGGTCTGCAGTTCCCAAAGGCCTTTGCGGTAAAGGCTGCTCTCTGTCTATGGCACTTTTGGAAATAGTGGCAAATGTAAGGGATGGAACCTAATAGACGTGAGTTAGATACTTGGCCCACAGAGTCTAGAGGGTATCAGAACCCCTAGAACTGGAGTTGCAAGCACTGCAAGCCATTTGCTACGGGTGCTGGAAACCAAACCCTGGTCCTCTGCAAGAACAGCTTGTGGTCTTGCCTGCTGAGCCATCTCTCCAACCTCTGTTGTTGTTGTCGTTGTTGTTGTTTTGTTGTCTTGTTGTTATTATTGTTTCTTCTTCAGGGCTCCACCCATCTCTGCCTCCCAAGAGCTGGGATTAAAGGCATGAGACACCACCCCCTGAGCCTCTGAAGGTTTTAAATGTGCAATTAGAGAGATATGACAAATACAATGCTTCTACTTCTTTGATGAACTCATTAGCTTCCAAAATCTTAAGAAGAGCAATGAAACAAAGAGAAAAAGCATCTTCTATAAAGATCTACACCTTACCATCTTTTTGTCCGAAGAGAATCCAACAGCAACCCAACCATCCGTGTCTGCACTCAGCTCAAACTCCACATCAGCGCCTATCATGCGGTAGCTAAGGAAGTAGTCGCAGGTTTCTGCATTGCAGCCTGGCTTTCCATATCTGCAGGATTTGCCAAAAGAGACATTGTTAGTTCTACATGATTCAAACACAAAAAGGGAGCATCCAGAGTGCAACCCAAGGGTCCTGAACAATGCTATTAACTATTGCTGCTTCCAGGGATCTTGGAAACACAGGTTCCTCAGCAGGGACCATGGATAGGACCTGCTCCCCTTTATGAGCACACTGAAGTACAGCGGAGGGAGATCAGCTAGGTTGTATAGTGAAGTCATGGCCTGCAACAGGCTTCAAACTGGTTCTGTTCAAATTAAAAGTCTGTCAAGTTTTTCTTAAAATGTAGAGTGACTATTTTTCCTTGTAACTTTTCATAGTTAAAATATCACAGATTTAGAAATAAAAACAGAAATCCTGAAATTCACAGCATTTGTGTGATGATAAAGGGTGTGATTTTCCTGGAAGATTCCACATGAGGTGCATGTGGTGCCTCTGACTGTACCATAGGTACTTTTGAGTTGAGCATATCCTTATTACAAACATGGGATGATGGCCTAACTCCTGCAAGTTAATCTCTTGGTCTTCTGCAAAAGCCACACTCGTACAATTCACACGTGACAACATCGTCTAATAGCTGCTGAACACAGGTACATGATTAACTTATGAAATCTACGTGACGTTGACATAGTCACAGTCAGATACTAAAACAGCACATGAGGTCGTTCTCTAGATGGTAAAACTATGTATATAGGGCATCACTAAGAAGAAAACAGAAATTTCAAATTTCTTACAGAGGAGCAAGTGAGATGGTTCCATACGTAAGAACACCTGTCACCTAGCATGGCACCCCAAGTCTGCTCCCTGAAACTGACATGGTAGAAAAAGAGAAGACTCCAGCAAGTTGTCTTCTGACCTCCACATGAGTGCCTTGACATAAGTGCACATGCTTACATGTGCATATGTGCATATAGGCATGTACAATAAACAAATAAATAAATGCAACAAAAATCCTTACAAATGACTTATGGAGCCTGTACCAGTGGGGACCAGTAACACAGTGCTGCTCCTAGTTAAGGAGCACTGTATGCCACCCTTGTCAGAATGGTACACAGTGTTGTAGTGGGGTGTATCTCACTGGCAAAGCATGTGTTTGTAATGTGCATGACTCTAGGCATAAAAGAAAGAACAGGAAAGAAAAGGCAGGGAGAGGGAGATGGAGAGTGAAGGGAAGGGAAGGGGAGGGGAGGGAAAAGGGGAGGGAAGGGGAAAGGGGAGGGGAGGAGAAGGAGGAGGGAAATGGGAAGGAAAAGGGAGAGGAGGGGAGTGGGAGGGGAGGGGAAGGGAGAGGGGAGGGGGAAGGGAGGAGGGAGGAGGGAAAGGGGGTGGGGAGGGGGAGGGGAGAGGAAGGGGAGGGAATGGGAAGGAAAAGGAAGGGGAGGGGAGGGGAGTGGGAAGGGAGGGGGAGGGGGAAGGAGGAGGGAAAAGGGGTGGGGAGGGGGAGGGGAGGGAAGGGGGTGGGAGGAGGGGAGGGAAATGGAGGGGAGGGGAAGGGGGAGGGGAAGGGAAAGGGAGGGGAAGAGAGGGCACTGCATCAATGGGTGAGGGGATAAAAGCATAGCTCTCAGATGTCTGCATGAACAAGACCCAGGGTGCTGATGTGTGACAAGCTCAAGCTCCTGTGTTAGCAGAGATACCCCAAGTAACAGGAAGAAGACATACGGTGCAGGCCACTGGAGCTGGGGTGAAACATGAAGGAATGAGTGAGGGAGAGAGCAGAGAGCAGAGGGAAAGCCCAGCAGCACGGAGCCAGCGAGCTACAAACTTCCTTCTCCATCACCGCCACCAGAATCAGATACTGCTGATGACTTTTGCTCAATGATAATAGAACTGGAACTTTTTGACAGGTCTTCAGAAAAGCCTTGTAAGCCAATAAAGCTCAAGACCCTGGAATCAATGCTTGGCTCCTTAGCCGCTGAGCCCCGAGCAATCACCAAGATTAGCACTTCAATGCAGCCTCCATCAAAACCTCTGTCTGAGAAGCTTCTACACTACTGCTCTCTACCAAACCAAGTGACATTCATCCATTTTTATTTTCTCCATGACCATCTCCATCTCTCCCTCCCTCCACCTGTCTTTTCTCTGATAGGGGGTCTTTTCACTAAATAGCCCAGGTTGGCCTCAAACCTTTGAGGATCAGGCACCTGAGTGCTGGGATTACAGGCACAGGTCATCATGCTCTTTTGGAGCTTGTCATAGCTTGATGGAATGCTACCAAGAATCCTGTAGGAACTCGCTCAAACTAATAAGCTACAATCACCAATGCTTAGCGTCATGCGCAATCCATAAGTCATGACTATTTATTTGGAAAGGAATCGTCAGGGCTGGGAGTGTAGGTCAGTTGGTAGAATGCTTACCCAGCATGCACTAA
The DNA here is from genome assembly GCF_947179515.1 of Apodemus sylvaticus. Taxonomy (NCBI): domain Eukaryota; kingdom Metazoa; phylum Chordata; class Mammalia; order Rodentia; family Muridae; genus Apodemus; species Apodemus sylvaticus. The sequence continues at coordinate 70,637,051 of NC_067474.1, forward strand.
GCCCTGGGTTCAATCCTCAGCACTGCATAAGCTAGGCATGCACCTGTCATCCCAGAATGTGGGAGGTGAAAGATTAGAAATACAAGGTTATCCCTGTTTGCATAACAAATTTAAGGGCGGACTGGGCTGTAGGAGAACCTGTCTGTCCGGTTATATTTTTGTTGGTTTGACACCTCATGGGGAGGAGAAACCTCAACTGAGAAAATGCCTCCATCACATTGCCTATAGGCAAGTCAGTAGGGCATTTTCTTAACTGACAACTGATGTGGGAGGGCCCAGCTGACTGCGGGTGGTATCAGCCCTGGTCAGGTATTCTAGGTAGTAGAAGAAAGCAGGCTGAGCAAGCCATGGGAGCAAGCCAATGAGCAGCACTCCTCCATGGCCTCTACTTCAGTCCCTGCCTCCACATTCCTGCCTTGTTTGAGTCCCTGCCTTGGCTTCTTTCAGAGATGAATTGTGATACAAACCTTCTCCGTTTTGTCTTTATCATGGCCATAGAAAGTGATTAGGACTCTATCTTTAAAAAAAAAAAAGAACATGCCCAAATTGAACACTAACCAAGCATGGTGATGTATACTTGTGACACCAGTTTTACAGAGAATTGATGAGATTCCCCAGAATTCAAGGACAGCAAGACCTGTCTCAACAAACAAAACCCCTGAGCACTGGATTTTCTTATCTGAGCTTTCTATAACCTCGCTGAAGTTAAAAGGGGGAGACAGACCCATGTGCCCACATAGCAATGCCTGCAGGTTGGAATCCTCCCTGGAGAAATTCAATACGTTTCTGAACCTGAATGATCAGACTTCCACCTCTACCTACCTGAAGCATCCCTTCGTTCTTCCACAGTCTTCCACTTTGATTTTGGCAAATGGGTCCACAGGAGGAGCAGTGGGGAAAGGGTAGCCTGGGCAGTGAAGACAAATGATGGTCAGAGAAATCCAGTAGCAATACTTACAATGAGAATTCTAAAGAATGTGACTGCCTATTTCTATCATCACTGCTAGCGATGTTTAGGGTCTTTGATGAAGTCAGACTATTCCCTTCATGAGGGCATCCATACTGTTGGATTTTGTCTCAGGTGGATGTTCTGAATAAGTGTGTTCCTATTTCATTTCAAGCAAGCAACCAGGAACCTTGAGTAGAAACCTCATTCTACATAACCACCTACACAACCATTCTACATAAAGTTGATGTAAAATCTCAACTTTACAACAGTGCACACACTCAGGAAGTAAGGCAGATGACAAAGGTCCAGCTTTTAACTTGATAGCTGGGTGATTCCATTTATATGTAGAATGGATATTACAACTTCATGTCTCTGGGCCACCACTCACCCATAGGCTAAGTCCTTCCAACACACAGAGGCTAGCACTGTCCCTCTGAGATTACTTACACCATAATGCATTTAAGCAATGCTGGAGAGTAAGTCCACAGAGGCCTCCAGGTTCCAAGGGAAATCTTTTTCACCTGGGGTGTTCACTCTGTGTGTGCAGCAGCCGTGCATGCCTCTGTGCCCAGCGTGATGTTTGGCACTGGACACTGAGTGAATGATCAATGGTGAAATGCATCCTTCCACAGACAGACCTAGGCAGTGTAAAACCTGCCCTTTTGATTTGTAGTACTTCAGTGAAGTCTTATTTAGTTCTGTTAGCTTTAGACTTTTCACAAATGTCTCCAGGCTATGCTATCCTGGCACGAGCCTGCTTCTACTACCCCAGCACTGGAGCACTGGATCAAACAACACCCTAGGTAACTGCCTCAAATGCTTTAATTCTAGATTTACCCTATTTTGTACTAAGACCTACATCATTTTCACTAGTACAGACCACATCCTGCCTTGAATAGGATTTTTATTGTTCTCTTTGTATTTATTGATGCTTTGTATTCATTTATGCTACATGTCATAGTAAGCACCTTCATTTATGCCCTTACTTTTGTTTGTCACTGAAGTAAGGTAATTTTCTTCCTCCAGAGTGTTCGTCCAGGAATGCAATGGCTACTTCCTTATCTGTCATTAAGATGCTGGAGGTGAGTTTCTTCCATTTTACTTCTGACTCAAGTTCTGCATTTTCTTCATTTGATCTGCATCTCTGTGTGTATGACTAAACTCAGAACCTCACAAAAGCTTGGAAAAACTCTTTCACTGAGCACCACCCCCAGATTCCCTCTTCCATTTTCAATCACAGAATTCTGAGTCATTCCCAGCGTCTAGGCTAACATTGGCTTGTGATAGATTTCACTTCAGTAAATACCAGTTGTCATTATCATCCCTGGACCATTATGGCTACTAAAATGTTTTAAACTTAACTAAGAACTAGTTATTGGGTAGCATTGGGTAGCATTGTCTTTTTTGGTTTCTGGACACCAAATTAAAGCAAGTTTTGGGACATAGCTTAGGCAAATGTTCTGGAGAGGTCTTTGTTAATACTGATTTTCTATTATATTGTGTGTTCTAAAACAAAACCAAATAAGAACATGAATTCTATGAGCTGTGCTTGCACATCCATTTAAAAATGTTTCCACTTAATGTTTGTGGATTAAATTAACAGGTTTAGAATACAGTTTACCACTGTGTTAGACTACTAGACACTAGTCTTTGTTTGTTTGTTTATTGCTATGTAAGCTGTCCCCAAATCCCAGATAATTTGGGCTTTGTCCCTGGTTCCTGGAAAAGATACTCTAGAGCAACAGTTCTTTACTTGTAGGCTGTAACCCCTTTGGAACTTGAACAACCCTTTCACAAGGGTCACCAAAGACCATCAGAACACACAGATATTTACATCACAATTTATATAGCAGCAAAATTACAGCTATGAAGTAGCAATGAAAATAATTTTATAGTTAGGAGTCACCCCCACAAGGGAGTCCATATTTAAAGGTTGCAGCACTATGAAGGCCGAGAACTACTGCTCTAGAGTCTTGGAATTGTAGCAGTAGATGTCTTTTCTCATCATGAGGCCCCTTAGAGACACCTGAGTTTGTGTTGAGAAATAAGATGGATATAAATACATTTGCTTAAATGTTCTCTAAGATAGGGACATGGAAATTGCTTCCTGCAGTAGCTTAAATTGGAATGGCCCCACAGACTCTTTAGGTTTGTTTGTTTGTTTGTTTGTTTGTTTGTTTGTTTTGAAACACTTGATATCTGCTGGTGATACTGTTTTTCTGTTGTTTTTGCTTTGTTTTGTTTTGTTTGCTTGCTTGTTTCTTGAGACAGGGTTTCTCTGTAAAGCCCTGGCTGTCCTGGAACTTAACTCTGTAGACCAGACTGACCTCAAACTCAGAAATCTGCCTGCCTCTGCCTCCCAGGTGCTGGCATTAAAGGCGTGCACCACCACTACCTGGCAAGAATTATTTACTTATTTTGTGAGTACTCTGCCACTATCTTCAGACACACCAGAAGAGGGCATCAGATCCTATTACAGATGACCATAAGCCACCATGTGGTTGCTGGGAATTGAACGCAGGACCTCTGGAAGAGCAGTCGGTGCTCTTAACCTCTGAGCCATCTCTGAGCCATCTCTCCAGCTCCTGGTGATACTGTTTTAAGGCATGGAACCTTTAAGGAAGCGAGGCCGAGCTGGCAGAAGGAGGTTACCAGGAACAGGCGTCTCAAGAATCATCCCTCCTCCATGTTGTCTGGCTCCACTGTGGTGTGAACAACCTCTGCCACTCACGTCTGATGCCTGGAGTTGAACTACCTGACCTTGTCTATCCCACCACAACAGGGTGACACCATGAAGCTAAGGAATCTTCCCACCTTAAGCTGCTCCCCGTAGATCACAGACACGTAAGTGACACATCTCTACCTGCTGGTTTCCTCCAATTGCAAAAAACATAACATGCCTTTACCCACATTTCCTGGGGATCTATCTAGGAGATTTTCATTTCGTAACCCAGAGGAAACATGGCTGGATGACCTCTCTATCTACACCAAGCCCGAGCAGATTACTATTCTGAACAACACTGGCTTCCAGTCCCCTGGGTACTGCATGATTGACTGGCCCAGTTTCACCACATCCAAGCTCCACATGAACTCATTATTATTTTAATTTGGATTTCCCTCAGCACTGACAGACACAAATGTCCCTTCATATCTGTAGTAAGCACTTGGGTTCCCTCGTCTCTGGGGTCGATTTCTGTAAACTTTGTCTAAACGTTGTCATGGAGGGTATCTGTTTTATATATTTCATAATTGCTAGTCTCAGCTGTTCCTATTTTTCCTTCCATCTTCCCAACGATCTTGTTTTCTTATTTGTTTGTTTTTGCTAAGATTCTTTTTTTTTTTTTTTTTTTGTAAACCCAAATATTTGACTTGGATGAGGTTAAGCTAAGAATTTCTCTGCTTTTGGTCTGTGATTTTCAGGGTCTCTAGGGATCATTTTCTACCCACCCCCCCCATCGACACGAGCTATTTTGCTCATTTTTTACTTATTACTGTTGTAGTGCTATATTGATATCGCACTGAGAGCTTTGACCCACTGGGAATTTACTCATTATCTTATGTGAGGTGAGAAATCAATTGCATTTTTCTACTTACATTGATTTGTTTGGGTTTCTTTTTGCTTTGTTTTGTAAGACAAGAGTCTCACTGTGTATCTCTGGCTGACCTGAAACTCCCTGTCAGAACCAGCTGGCCTGGAACTCACAGAGATCCCCCTGCTTCTGCCTGCAGAATGCTGAGATCAGAGGTATAAGCCACCACACCCCCGCTCTCCTTATGTTGAATCAATTTTTTTTTCTCAGAATAACTTATGAGACAACTCATGCTTTCTCTGGTAATTTATGATAACTCTGTTCTGGTTCATCAGTTCTTTCGTGAACCTGGGTCTATTTCTAGATTCTCTGGGGTTTTTTTGTTGTTTGTTTGTTTGGTTTTGGTTTTGTTTTGGGGCTTTTTTGGTACACTAGAACCATGTTATTTTAATTACTCAGCTTTCAAATGTGCCTTAATTATCTAGCAAGGCAAAACTATCCCACTGATTCTTGGGACTTGATTCTTCCGTGCAATGAATAGAAATCATGTGTAAAGTTCCTTTACAGAACTGGACTGAAGGACTGTGTGGAAGTGTCTTAAGTTTGAGATGAACTGTGACTGGATGGAGAATTGGTATATTTACAAAATCAGATTTTTCTTTTCAAGATCATGATTTGTCGTTTATTCCCATTCTTTATATCCCTTAATAGTCCGTTTTCTTTCTCTAGGTAGATAAAATCAGATTCTGTCTATCTCTGTTGCTACTTTGAGCTGTATCTTGGTTTCTTTCACATCCTCTGGCTCACTGCTGCTGGAGAGGAAGAGCTTGGTTTCCTAGGCTATGTTAATCTTTTAAAAGCTTTCCTAAAAAGTCCAACTAAGTAACAAAAACAACAATGACCACATAATGTACCATCCTCTGTGCATGAGATGTCCTTGATAGACAAATAATGAGACAGAAGGCTTCATGGTTGCCAAGGGCAGAGACGAGGGGAAACACAGAACGTCTGCTTGCATGGTGTTGGCTCTAGGGAAATATGGCTTCTTTTCAGGGTGATCAGGGTGTTCTAAATATGACTCTGGCAATAGCTGCATAAACCCCGTGAGCATACTTTAGAACCACGTCATGGCATGCTTTAAATAGGTGCATGAACGCATGCATGGCCCCGTGCACCTGTAGAGGTAGGCAGACAGCTCCTGGGAGTGAGTTTTGGGGACCAAACCAGGTTGTCAAGCTTGGTGGCCAGTGCTGTGTCATCTCTAATGCCATCATTTTGACATACAACATTTTGATAGCTCAACAGAAGGCTATCATAATTTCCCTTATGATTTCCTTTCTACCTCTTCAGTCAATATTTTTAAATTGGCATTGCCCCTTATGATCCTTTTATTTTCTTTCTTTTTGTCTTTTTAGGGTTAGGGAATCAAATGGTGGCCTGCTTGGGCTTTCGCTAACTTCCAATCTCATCTCACTATAATCAGAAGACATCTATGTGTACTATGTAGAGTCTTTGTAATCCTCTGACTTCTTCTGACCAGCTCATGAGAAATTTTAGAGAATCTTCCTGGGTGTTCAAAAAAAATTGTGGTTCTGCATTTGTTTATATGCTCACTTAGATAATGTTATTATTTATAGAAGTCAAACAATATGTATCTTTTATTTATTTATTTATTTATTTATTTATTTATTTATTTATTTAATTTTTCAAGACAGGGTTTCTCTGGAGCCTGGTTTCCTGGCTATCCTGCAACCCACTCTGGAAACCAGGCTGGTCTCAAACTCAGAAATCTGCCTGCCTCTGCCTCCTAAGTGCTGGGATCAAAGGCGTGCGCCACCACCACCTGGCATATCTTTTATTTTTAAAATTTGATTTTTTTCTAATGCTATGGGTAGTGTGCTGAATTTGATTCATTTTGTTTGGACATTTATTTATTTACGTATTTAATGTATTCCCTAATATCTATTATTAATACATTTATGCTATAGAATTAATATAATTACAGATTACTGTTTCGTGTATTTAGAAACCCTGTGCATGTGTTTATTATAGATATATGTATACTTATATATAACATGCATGCATATATGTATCAATAGTTATTTTTGCAGTACTAAGTAATGAACCCAGAACCTCATTCATGCTGAGTAAGCACTCTACCACTGAGCCACATCTTCATCCCTGAAACCTTACACACTGGGTTCCTGATTTATTGTTTCTTTTACCACTATGTGACACTATTTGTCCTTCACAGTCCAACTTTAATTATATCGTGTCAGATTTTGTTACTATCTCGATTCTCTTAAAGCTCATCTTTGCCCAAAACATCACTTTTTTACTTCTTCCAATATATTTGTATATTCAATATATATCTATATGCCTGGCTGCCACACTAACAAAGTTATGTTGTCACATCAAATGAATTGGGATTATTTCCTCTTTTTCTGTTCCCTGAAATACGTTTACAGCACTGGCAAAATGGCCCTGTGAGTAAAGGCATCTTTTGCATAACCTAAGTTTGTGCCTCCTAACCCATTTAACGATGGAAGGAGAAAACAACTCTACAGGTTGCTCCCTGACCTCCACACCTACAATGTGACACTCATGTTTATACAGCCCCACCCCCCCACAGCGAACGTACACACACACACACACACACACACAGTCAAAAATAATCAATTTTTTAAATTAACCTTTCTTTTTTAATGTAAGAGATGTAAGGATGTTCTGTCCAAATGCATGTCTGTATACCAAATGCATGCATTGCTTATAGAGGCCAGAAGAGGACCCTGGGTCACCTAGGTCTGAAGTTATAGTTGTGAGCCACTATGTAGGTGCTGGAAACTGAACCCAGGTCCTCTGGAAATTTAGTCAGTACTCTTAATCGCTGAGCCATCTTTCCAGCTCAACAGATTCTTAAAGTTTATATATATATATGTATATATATATATATATATATATATATAGAGAGAGAGAGAGAGAGAGAGCACTATTTCTCACTTGAATATTTGGTAGAATTGAGCCTTGAGCTTTCTTATTTGAAAGATTTGTTATTAATTAACTAGATTCTTTTCTTTCTTCCTTTTTTTTCTTATGTGGTGTGTAGTGTGCATGTGAATACATGTTCACATGTCTGTAAGCACACATGTGTGTGCACAACTGTGCATGTGGAGGCCAGAAGCTGATATCAGGCATCCTCCTAGATCTTCCACTTTCTGAGGTGACACAAGTTCTCTCATTGGACTCTAGGAACAGCTTCCTCCATGTCCTCACTCTGTCTGGGCTGGGCAAGCACTTTACCTTCTGAGTGCCTGCACCACCACCACCCACCCCACCCAGCCAGCCCATTCGTCTTGGTTCCTTTTATCCAGGTGTTCTAATTCTTCACTCAGATCCCTGCCCCCCTCTTTGGATAAGGTCTTGCTATGAATTCCAGTCTGACTTCAAATTTGCAATCCTCTTGCTTCAGCCTCCCAAGTACTAGACAAACCAGCTTCGTATTAACTGGTTTTATCTGCTTCCATTCTTATGGACTTCTGACCTATCAGAAGAGTTGCCATGTTAAAGTGCACAAATCAGTGCTTTTTACGCCTCCACAAGGTTGCACAACGACTACTATCTAGTCCTACAAAATTTCCATGGTTCCAGCAAGAAGCCAAGTGCCAGGCAGCAGCCACTCCCTAGTCCCGTCTGTGTAAGCCCTAGTGCCCTCTGACGTATGATCTGCTGCTATGGATTTGCCCCATTCTGTATGTTGCCTGTTGATGGAAGCATGCGGCCTGGTCTCCGTTTTTTTCCTTTAGCACGATGTTTCCAAGATTCATCTACCCTGCAGCACGCATTGAAACTTCACTCCTCTTTCTAACAGAATAGCACCCCCATTGTCCCGGTGGGCCGTATTTATTTATCTGTTCATCAGTTGGTAGGCATTTTGGTTGTTCCTACTTTGGGACTATTCTGAATCAGGCAGCTGTGTAGAAGGTTTTATGTGGATATATTTTCAATTCCCTTAGAATACGATTGCTGTTACATTATACGGTAACTGTACGTTTTACTTTTTGAGGAGCTGCCAAGTCATTTTCCAAAGGGCTGTAATATTTTACATCCTCATTAACAATGCACAACAGGTCCAACTTCTCCACTGGCTATCTAAAAACAAAACAAAAACAAAACAAAACAAAAAAACCCGTATCCTCTTCTTGTATAATTTTCGAGTACTTCTTCACCTTCCCTGCGTCCTGACTCCCCGTGTATACTGACCTGCCTTCCTCAGTAATGAGATAAATAGGTTGAACTACCCAGACATGGCTCCCTTGCCTGTCTTAATAAGTTATATTCATTTCCTCCTTTACATCAGTTTGTTTGCTTGGCTCATTTCCTCTCCCCCATTTCCCATCTTGTTACCATTTTTCTCCAAAATGAAATCCTACATGAAGATCTGGGAACAGTGCTTGCCACACAAGCATGAGAGCCTCAGTTTTATCCCTAGCAACCATGCTGTGAAGCGGGTATGGTTGCCCTTGCTTGTAATCCGAACATTGGGAAGACGCGGACAGGTGGATCCCTGGATTGGTGAGGCCCGCAGCCCCATAAGAGAAAACCTGCCTTAAAAAAAAAACAAAAAACAAAAAACAAACAAACAAAAAAAAAACCAAGATGGAGCTGGAAAGATGGTTCAGCAAGTAAAAGCAATCGATGTGTAATCGTGAGGATCTGAGTTCAAATCCCTAGTACCCATGCAAAAAGTCAAGCATTGCTGCACATGCTTGTAACCCAGCAATGGGGTGGGGGTGGGGCACAGGAGGATCATGGGAGTTTGCTGGCTCCCAGACTATTAGTTAGAATAGTTCCTCAACGGAACAAGGCAGAAAATGATAAAGCATAATGTCTACTCTCTTCTTCCGGCTTCTACATATATAAATCACCCACTTCCATCAAAGCAAAATAAAAATACAAGGTGGGTGACTCCTGAGGAATAACACCCACGGTTGACCTTTACAAAACCTAAAGGAATAATATTACATTAGAGGTTTTTTTCATTGTAAAGATTCTTCTCCTTTCTCACATGGATTCAGTCTTTCTAGTAATTTTGTTTTAGAAAAAATGTTGGTGGCTGAACCCACAGCCATGCACGTGTTAAGCAGCCCACTGTCACTGAGCTCCACCCGCCTCATGCATATGCTAAGCAGCTCACTGTCACCGAGCTCCACCCACCTCATGCATATGCTAAACAGCCCATTGTCACAGAGCTCCACCCACCTCATGCATATGCTAAGCAGCTCACTGTCATCGAGCTCCACCTCTGTCCTCCACTCTCGGCTGCTTGAGGCTCTGTGGCTTCCATTCTCATCTAATTTGTGGACTGTGTGTCCTTATTCTGCAATCCCTTGAGTCCATTTTGCAATACTCTACTGAGTGGTTAATGGCATTTGCTTTACTATTTATTGCTTCTAAATAACTGGTTACATCGGAGCCTTCAGATATGCACTTAGCCCTCAATTTGGTCAAGTCTAAACCACAGACTGGCTGGTTATTCCATTCAGCTCCACCTCTGAGAACTACAGCACCAGCCTCTTTCTGCGGCCACCTGAACTGTCGCTTCTATTTACCGTGGTCATAGAGTGCAGAGAGGATGTTGAGCAAGAGAAGTGGCAGACTGTAAAGTCCTACACGCGTGCTTACACAGTAGTGCTCTGCCCCTTCACGGCCTGCAGCCTTCAAGTGCCTTGTGCCTCATTCTGAAACCAGGCATCTCAAGTGCCTTCATGAAAACCCTCACTCCTACCTGTTCAAGTCTGTTCCTAGCGCTTGTCAATATGGACCTTACGCCTAGGCAGGCTGGACACCTTGCACCACCTACTCTATAGAGTCAATCCACCGATCCAATAGTCTCCTGCTGCTTTCTAGCCGTGTGAGTTTGGCCAAGATTTGAAAAGAAAAAAAAAGTGGGTAATTTTCCTTAACTTTTAAAGGATGGGAGGGAACAGTAGCATCTAACTCACAGGATCACGGTGCAGGAGCACTTGAGCTCATATGAAATATCCCGACTTGTGAGAAATACATGTTTGTAATTCCAGTGCAAGAGGATACAGAGACAGGCAGATTCCCTGAGCTCTCTGGAATGGATAAGTTCCAGGCCAGTAACCATCCAAGATTGTTTTATGGCCTCTACATACATGAATAAGAACACACACACACATACACACACACACACACACACACACACACACACACACACACGCGCGCGCGCGCGCGCGCGCGTGTGTGTGTGTGTGTGCATGCACTTACACATAGGAATAAATAAATAGAACTTTGAGCATAGCTCCAATAAATGTTCATGGAAGACTATGTTCACAGAGAACCCAGAGAAAGAATCAGACATGTATTGGCGGCATTGAAGAACTTACAGACTCATAGGGAGATAAGTTCATATTTACATACATATTTACATCCAGTGCCTGACTGACATGGGAAGGACACAGGCCGATGAGAAATGTCCTATGTGTGCTTCTGTCCTTCTCTCTGCCTCTCACCCTGCTCTTTGCCACAACAAAACAAACTGGTCTTGAGCTCAGTGGTGAGCCGCTCATTGATTTGGATGTTTGGCAAATGGCCAGAGCATTGTGTTTTAAAGATAAGCAGTGATCAGTCAAAGGGAAGGCAGCTACAACCATCCTCAGACTCAAGATCCTTTATCCTGGGTAGCCAACAGCAGGTGACAGGAACAGAAGGCTTCACTTAAGGTTTAAAACTAAGGCAACACTATTTTCTGCTGCCTTTCTTCCTTGAAGAATACCCAGGGTGGAGTAGTTACCCATAATCCAATGTTTTATATCCTCCTGTTGTTTGCAATGAATATGTTCTGGGCTGGAAACCTATTTCCCAGGGTGACTGTGAAGCTTTCCTTGGTAGCTACTGTTCACCTGATGTTGGCCTTCATAAAAGCAGCATACAATCAGCAGTTCATTCTTTCCATGTATGTAAATGGACACACAGAGTCTGGCTTGTTCTTCGTTGGTTAAGTAAGAATATATGTGCTCACATGCTACCTTTAAGTTATTTGGAAGTAAACTGGCTGTGTAAGGAAGAAATATGGACTAATGTTTTCAGAAAAATATGCTTAGGAAAAATATGTATCTTTTCCCAGAGTGATAGATTCTCTTTAGCTTGTTGTTTCCCCCACCATTTGCTCCTTCTTCCTGGGCTCAGGGGTGCCAGGCCTCCCTTGCAGCTAGTCATTACTTAAGTATGCTTGTAATTGCCAAAGACAATGAGAAGAGATGATCTATGCAAGCAGCCAAAAAGATAATTACTTATCCTAAACTTCTCTTTTTTGTTTATTTGTGTGTGTGTATGTGTGTTCATACATGCATGTATCATATGTATGTGTGGCTGTGGATGGGCATATGCCACACATGTGCATGTGGAGATCAGAAGACAACCTCAGATGTCAGGTCTCCCTTCCACCTGGAGATAGGCTCTCTTGTTCGCTGCTGTGAGTCAGCTGCCTCACATGCTCCGATGATTCTATTGTCTCCACACTCCATTGCTCCACAGGAGTACCAGGATTACACACACACACACAGGAGTTACCGCACCTAGCTTTACATGGGCTCTGATGCCCTAAACTCAGGTACCTCCTCAGATTTGTGTGGCAAGGGCTTTACACACTGAGTCATCTCTCCAGCCCCCTGCCCTCAATTTTGAACAAAGACATGCAAGCCACCAATCTTCTATTACAGAGATGAGGACAAAGTCTTAAGGATAGTAGAGCAACAAGATGGAGGGCACACAGGTCCCTGAGTGACAAAGTGGAGGAAAGGGTGAGGTAAGGCTGCTTCACCAGCCCTTCAACAGCCAGAGGTCACTAAGTGTGTGTGGGGAGGGTAGGGGTGGTTCAGCAGTCTCTGATAAATGTGTTTCCCCAATCCATTCTCTCCACCTTCCTTAATATAACAAGTTATATTGTTTTCAAGTGGATATGTCTTTTTTAGCTACAAGATTACCCTTCCCGGACTCCTTTACAGCTATGTGTGACCACATGGCTAAGAAACTTCTATCCAAGTAGCGTTCTTAACAAGTAAGCAGTCAGCATTCTCTCCCCACATTGTCTTTCTCATCCTCTGGAATGTGAAGGTAATAAGTGGGATTCAAGCAGCTATTGGGGTCCTTAAGTTACAAGCTAAGAATTACACAGGTGCAGAAGCTCCAGCCCCAGGATCCGTAAGACTGGAGAGCTCATGCCAGCTCTGGATTGTGGGTTTCTAGGTTTCCTTACACGAGAGAGAAAATTCTATCCTATCGAAGATATAAATATGTGTATGCTTCGTATAGCTGAACCTCATCCTAATTAAGAGATTATCTCCACGAACTGATAACCTCTTTTCAACCCCCAGCTTGATTCTTTTGGTCCTTCGTTGCCAAGCTTTCTGCAAGCTGAGGAAGTAAGAGACCAGTTTCCATTCCTTTTATCAGAATGGCTTTGCCTTTTGTACTCTTTGAAACAGCTCCTCAGGGAAGCTGGCGAAGAAACCCCAGTCTCTGGGCCCAGATGGTCCCAACAATGGTGGCTCACACTAGGAGACTACAAGTGTGGTGGCAGCAGATATGGGCTGGACTGGGGAGGGAGCTGTGACCCATCTCTGGAGCCTGGGCAATGTGACCACCAGAAAGATGGAGTGACAGTACCTGGAAATTTAGGTCAATCCAAATCAACCAGGAGGTAACTGGGCAACGGGTCTCTTTAAGTTGGGTTTTCTGCTTCCAGCCTGCTGCACTGTGCTCCAGAATCCCAGTCCAGATGGCGCCTCCTCTGTGGCCGGAGGATGGAGGAGGCCAGACGCTGAGAACTAGGGGGGCATAAGCTTAGCACCTCCTATCTACAGCCTCGCTTAGCATCTCCTATCCACAGCCTCACAGGACTTGAGTCTGAGTCTCCCGGCCCTAGTCTCCCCACGTGTAAAGAGGGGAGCAGGCGCTGACAGTTCCTCTAGACTTCCCTCCTATAGGCTGGGTCAGAGCTCCGGGCTCCGTACTCTAGTCTCAGCTGTATGCCTCCACGGACACCTTTGCGGACCCCTCTGCACCCCTCAAGTTCCCACCCCCAGTTCTCCCCTCACCCTCTGGTAGCCTCACCCTCCTCTGACAGGTAGCGCAGGTCGTAGAACTCGCTGGCGAAGGTGCCGTAGGAGGAATCGTGGCGCGGCACTGCCTCATCCGCGCCCGCGTCCCCTCGCGCGCGTCCACGGGGTCCCCGGCCGCCCGGGCCCGCGCTATCGTCCGCAGGGCTAGCATCGCAAGCAGCGATCCCCGCCAGCAGCAGCCGCAGGAGCAGTGGTACCCAGGCCGGGCGCCGTAGGGGTTGCCCCGCCATCGCTGCGCACGGATCCCGCAGCCAGGCCGCTCCGGCCGCAGCGGGGACCCCGCGGGCGCGGGCCGGGACCGAGCCGCCGCCAGCACGCGCCGCGCAGCCGCGGAGCGCCCGCACCCGCCGCCTCCCTGCCTCGCTCTGCGCATCCTCGCTCCAGCCCCGCAGCCTGCCCCCGTCCGCTCAGCATCACCCCCTCCTCGCCTGACGCTCCTTCGTCGCCTCCTTCTTCCCATTCCCCCCACCCCCAACCCCATGGCTCAGTCGCCTCCGGATTTGACCCTCCTGGTCCCTAGGTGCTTAGTGTGACCCGCTGACCTACAGCATCAGCACCACCTGGGAGTTTGCTTGTTTCTCTTCAGGTCCCACTCTGGATACACAAAGCGGAATTTGCTCTCAAATCCCCAGCATCCAGTTTCCACACCTTACTAGAGCAACTGTCTCCAACATCTTCTTTCTGCAACTTTTCGTCGGGAGAAAAAAACTTACTAGACTCATAAATTTCTCTGGATCATCGCGGAAGGAAGATGAAATCACAAAATCCTACTATCTAGGTAGCCAAGCATAGATCAGAAACAGGGAAGAAAGTGTAACTTAAGGCCTTGGCAAAAGCCACAAGTGCTGGGGCATAACCTGTGCCTTTCAAAGTAGGTTTACCCATTTTCCCCAGAAGTAAAGTGCGCAGGCGTTAAGGGAGCCAACCATGTCTGATAAGCACGCGGACTCTCCACGCTCTCACATCGGTTTGTACCACTTAGACTTTGTATTATTTACCTGGCCATTCGTTTGCCCAATTAATATATACAGATCCCGGGGTTGTCTTCAAATGACCCTTGTTGGGGTGGTGACAACTAGTTGTCTTCTACAAGAAATAGCGACACTATCCCTTCCTCAATGCTACTTCAGAACCTTACATGTAAACCCTTCTTCTGGTTCTTTATTTATTTATTTTTGTTTGTTTTGCACAAAGTAAGGAAACTGCTAATAACAGGCAGAATAACAGATTTCAAGTGCAGACCTGGAAGTCAGACTACCTGGGTTATCAGTAATGAGCAGTGATCAATAATTCCCGGCATGTAGTGCATATTAAATACGATCATGCAGGAAAAGATTTGTGGGGTTCAATGTCACCGATGTCATAACATTGCATAGATCTACGAAGTACTGAGAACCCAGTAATTTCAGCTGTGACTGGGAGACATGGGAGCTGCTATCGGGAGGAGAGCCACCTTGGGAAATCGGAAGGCCAGCTGTTCATTATTGGATAGAGCTGACAGGTCAGCTTGTCCGATTAGAATTTAATTATGGTAATCCTGCCAGGGTCTCTCATTGAACCTGAAGCTCACCTCTGCTAAGCAGGCTGGGCAGTGAGCTTAGGATCCTTCCGTCTTCCCAGCACGGGTATTACAGACATGCTGCCGCATACTGCTTTTTATGTGGGCAACAGGATTTGAACTCAGGTCCTCACACTTGTACAGCCAGCACTTTACTAACTGAGCAGTCCCTGAGCCCAGAGCTTGCTGGACCTGCCTGTCTAGTGAGTCCCTAGAATCCACCCCAACACTAGGGTAATGGAGAAATGCCACTGTGCCAGGCTTTTACGTAGATGCCCAGGGTCCAAACCCACTTTCATGCAACAAATGCATCCCCTACTAACCATCTCCTGGACCCAGTTAGTTACTTTTAAATGGAGAAGCATTAAATTCCACTTTCATTTTTAAAAGACAGACAACCTTTATTTCTTTCTCATCAAAATAATTTCTCAAAAGGACCCCTTTTGTTTCTGTTATAAAACATCCCCAGATTGGTGCTACCATTCAGTATCCAACCAGGAACAGATGTGCCCTGCCCCTGACCACCTGGTGCGTGCCATTTTTCACTTTGAATTTCATGAGATATAAAAGCTGTGATCTTGGAAGTCCCTCAGAAAGTTAAACATAGGGTTGCTGTATGATTTGGCAATTCCAAAAGAACCCAAGACATATGTTCACACGAAAAAACACGTGTGCATGAACGTTCGTAAAAATCATCGCTCATAATAGCCCCCAAACTGGAGCAACCCAAATATCTGCCAACTGAATAAATAGATAAACAAAACATGGTAGCCTTTTCTCCATTATTCAGTCACAGAGACAGAATGACGTTCTGATACATACTATGACATAGCCGAACCTTGAAAACATGGTTAAATGAGTGAAGCTTATCACAGAAGCCCACAGACTATATGATTCCAGATATATGATGCGTCCAGGATAAGCAAATTCATAATCAGAAACCTACAGGCCAGGTGGGGGGTGGTTGGTAGCTGCTGGGGGGAGGGGCAGAGTCATAAGTCAGATTGTGTTTGCCCAGCGTCATGGATATGTTGAAGGACACTGAGGTGTACACTTTAAAATCATTAAAATGGCAGATTTTATTCAAAGACTTTAAAGGTCTGTGATCTCTGAAATGGTGAAGGATAACAACGATATCAGGATCTTCCTGTGCTCTTTGGGAAATAAAATTCCAGATGAACCCTGGTGGGAATTTCTGAATGCTAAACACTTCCCTCTTCACACCTAAAGATCTGTGCGGTCCCTAAGCTGTCAACTCTATGGGTTGAGGAGTACCAGACCTCTGCAGTAACACACTATGACTTCCCAACTAGGAATCTGAGACCACAGTCTGGAGTCCAGCTCTGTAGTGATTATGTTAGCGGACTCTCTCCTCTCCTCTGGAATCCACAGTGGGTGTTGTGTTGCCTTCTAGAGCTGTTGCTTGGGTCTAAAGTAGACAAAGAAGGTAAGAATTGCACAACTCCTTTCAGTCATTGTGAGTTCGCCCAGGGCAGCCTTACCACCTCAAGTCCCAATGCCAAGCACCCACCATACATTTAAGTAGGCAAAAGGTGGTGCCACTGCAGCAATATACTTCTCTGGACTTCATTGGTTGGGGTGAACTGCCAGTGGTACTGGGTTTTCACATACAATAGCAATCAGCGTGTTTCTGCTCAGGCTTGCAGTGATGTCCCCTCCTTGAGACTCTTGTGAGCCCAAGGGAGAGGTGGGGGACAATGTAGGAGCTTGTAAGCCTCCTGAAAGCAGCAGCCCAACCCTCCATGCACCCTTGCTCAGAAACAAAGCAAGTCATACACGTGGGATACACGTGTGTCCTGAACGCCTCGGAAACCTGCTGTGTTCTGGAGGTTTCCATCAGAGAGCAGGGGGAGGAGCGCACACTGCAGAGAGCAGCTCAGTGAGGAAGCAGCAGCTGCCAGGTAGGCAGGAGGTGACAACCCCATGTTCTACAAGAACATAGTCTGTGTCACGTGCACATGATAGAGGACAGCCAAAGCCATTTTGCTAGTACATCTAGGGGCTATGTGGGTGCAAAGCACCTACCCGTCCCTACACTTTCCCCAGACAGCTCCACGGAAACAGCAGGACAACTATAAAGAGCTATTGATGAGGCGGGGTCATGGCCTATATAAGGTCACAGCAAGCCCTGCACATGTCAATAGCTCCTCCTGACAATTTTTTTTGGTACCATACCAAGGTCCAGGAGGGTCTGATATGTGTACCGACAACCAGGATTCATCAGGAAAGGGCTGAAGACCTTCCAGGACACTCTGTGCACTAAGGCAGGGAAATAAATGTGCCATTCATCCTATAAAGAATTCGATCAAAAAATATTAATTTGTGAAGAGTCAGTTCTTAAAGGGTTACTCCTTGGTTATCTGAATACCTGTTTACATACCTCATTTGCATCAACGCTAGTCAGTGAGGCAATTTTTATAGTCATTAGTATCAAATTATTGGCACCATTCATTTGTAGGGGTAGGGAGAGGGCAAACTTCAATACAACATAAAAATACAGTTCTGATACAAAGGTACGAGATCAGTTCTATTGAACAAGCAGTCATAAGAAATGGATGTGGACAGTTTACATACAAGAAAAACACAGCTCGTACGTAACTCATCACACAGAAAAGTGTTCAGCCTTGCTAGCAGTTCATCAAATAAGACAGCTTCTCAAGAATAGCTATACACATCTATTAAACTAGCAAAAAATAAATTAGAATAGCAAAACTCAGAACTGGCAGAGCTATTGGTAAATAGAAATGCTTATACATTGCTGGTGGCATTATAAATTGTTGAGGGGATTCAAGCATTCAGAGGAGGGGAAGTTTAAATGAGATGACCTTTAAGGTCCTTCCAATCCAAAGATTGGATCTTTCTAGAAAGCAATCTGGCAATATAAAACAAGAGCTATAAAATACTTCATGCTCTCTGATTTTGTAATCCCTCTTTGGAGATATTCCGGAGGGAATAATCCAAGAGAAGGATTTTATATATATATTTATTTATTTATATATTTTTTTACAAAGACATTCATAGCAGCACTATTTATAAGTGTGAAAATTTGCATATAACTCAAATATCTATTAATGGGTAGAAGTGAGGTTAACTGCGTCATGTGAATATAAAGACGTTTAAGTTAGTGAAAGTATCTGACTCGTAAGGAGATGTGTTAGGTAAAGAAATATAACAAAAGGAATGTCAGTGCTGAGCACAGCTATGTAAAAACAGCGTATCAGTGAAGCAGGAAGAACTTGAGAGCTAGCTGCGGATAGGGGCTCCTTAAGTCCTGCAAAGTTATTCAAGTGCATAATAAAAATTTAAAAACACATTTCTTGAAATTATATAAAAAGGGAGTTAAGTTTCTTCTGGGTCAGATCCTATCAACATGGTTAGAGTGGATGGAATTTAGAACTAATTTGTCTTTATGGAAAGCCAAATGAATCTTCCTGATACTGAATCATCTTGACCCTGTGAAGATTTTTTTAGACAATGTAAGTTAGAATTTCCTATATGGGCATCAAAGATAAATTCCATTTATCCCAAGTTGTTTTGTATCCAACAAGGTCACACATTCAATTGTATTTCAGGTTAAGATGAAGTATCTTTAGTTGTATAAGATGTAACTTTTCCCCATTCATCTATTCATGTCTGAATAAAAATAAATAACTTTATAAGATCTGTGTATTATTCAGTGTAAATGGAAAACCAGCAGTAAAGAATTATTCTCTCATAAAATGACCCATTTAACAAACAGCCAAAGCTTGGTGCAAATGTCAATCCTAAAAAAAGTCGTATCGTTGAGAGTGTATGCATAAGATTCTGTGCTGCATCAGCCCCTGGGGTTACTAACAGATACACACAGGTACCTCTGAATAGAAATCCCCTTTCTTCTGGAAACTTCCTACCAAACCCTGTCTCCACTGCATTGAGCAGTAGAAAAACCTCTCATGCTCAGGAGACGTAAAATAACTTTTCCAACGAAGTCAAGCCGGAAGCTGGCTTCCGCTAACCCTGGAGACCTGGGCGAACGGAGCACACATCTGTATGTCGTGCCGCAGTGAGCACACCACCGAGCCCGAGGAAAGGAAGTGGACGAAGGCACCATGCCATCTCCAGGCAGCAAGGGTGGAGTGTCACAGTTCGGTCATCAGCAATCTTTTCATCATCTTCTCTCTTTCCAGTTCCTGCCGGAGCGTCTCCGCACTGAGAAGCAAGGGACAAAGCGGTAAGACAAAGCCTCGGCGTCTGCAGGTGTGAGCTCGGCCTCTGCAGGTGTGAGCTTGGCGTCTGCAGGTGTGAGCTCGGCGTCTGCAGGTGTGAGCTTGGTGTCTGCAGGTGTGAGCAGAACCTAAACATCATCTTACAGACTAGACTTTCCACATTGGCTAGCAGTAGAGTGAGAGCAAACTGCCTGGCTCCTGAAGGGTTTCCCTCCCCGACCCCAAGGGGGCATTCCTTGAGGGACTCATTTGCTGTCAGTGATCTCCATCATCTCACAGCTGAGTGCAGAGATCTGCTCAATGACTGTCTCTGGAAGGACTGAAAAACTTTTAACATTAAAAAAAAATAGTGGGGGCTGGAGAGATGGCTCAGCGGTTTAAGAGCACTGACTGCTCTTCCAGAGGTCCTGAGTTCAATTCCCAGCAACCACATGGTGGCTCACAACCATGTGTAATAAGAGCTGATGCCCTTTTCTGGTGTGTCTGAAGACAGCTACAGCTATTATTATATATAATAATAAATAAATCCTTTTTTAAAAAAAATTAGCTTAGTTGGGCACGGTGGGACATGTCTTTAATTCTAACATTTGAGAAGTAGAGAAATGTGGGTCTCTGTGAGTTTGAGACCAGTCTGGTCTATGTAGTTAGTTCTAGGACAGCCAGGGCTACAGAGATTCTGTTTACATACATACATACGTACACTTTATTATCATCATTATTATTGTGTGTGTGAAAGTGTGAGCACAGAGATGCATTTTGCCATTATACACATATGAAAGGTCAATTTTCAGAAACTCTCTCTCTCTACTGAAGAATAAAACTGAAGTCACCAGGCTTTCTTGGCAACTGATTCTATCTCTGGAGCCATCTGGTGGCCTGGGGGTGGTGGTGCAGTGTTAGATTTCTTCCAATTGTGCTTTAAAATCCACTTTATATAATTTTTTTTTTCCTAGAGTGTATGTTGGTTAATATCCAAAGTAATGTCTTAACAAAGAATGTGCTATGTTTAATGAGTAAAATAAAGGGAAGGGGAAGATGGAAGGGCAAAGGGAGGTTGGCTGCTTTGAGGGGCTGTTGTTGACTTCTTGGTCCCAAGGTCGGCTGAGTATTCTGTTGAAGTGGTTTTAATGAGAATGTTCTCCATGGGCTTAGATACTGAACACTTAGTCTCCAGTTGGGGGCGCTGTTTGAGGAGGTTTAGGAAGTGCAACCTTGCTGGAGGAATTGTGTCTTCATTCTTTGGGACAAGCATGGTGAGACATAGTCTCAACCTCTTGCCAGTTCACTCTCTCTGCCTTGTGCTCCCAATTAAAGACAAAGACGTGAGCTCTCGGCTTCCTTCTCCTGCTGCCATGACAGTTGCTTGCTGCTGTGCCTTGCCCTACTGTGATGGACTCTCATCCCTCTGGAACCATGAGCCATAAACTCTCTCTTCCTTAAGTTGCCTTTAGTTGTGAGATTTTATTATAGCAGCAGAAAAGTAACTAAGACAGTTATAGACCTTGTTTCTTTTGTTTGTTTGTTTTTGTTTTTTGAGACAGGGTTTCTCTGTATAGCCCTAGCTGTGCTAGAATTCACTCTGTACACCAGGCTGGCCTTGAACTCAGAAATCTGCCTGCCTCTGCCTCCCAAGTGCTGGGATTACAGGCATGTGCCACCACTGCCAGCATCCTTGTTTCTACCAGTTAAATAAACACACAGATATAGGTAGGTGTAGGTGTGTGTGTGTGTGTGTGTGTGTGTGTATACGTGTGTGCTTCTGTACATACTTTGCTTGATTGGAACACATAGTCTTATGTCTCTTAGATAAATGTTCTGGTGTGTGATCTATTCATCTTCCTCTTCAAAATGATGAATACCTCCCCCTCTCTTCATCTCTCTTGCTCTCCCTTTTAAGACGGGGTTGCCTAGGCTAGTCTTGAACTTGTGGCCCTCCAATTCTCCAAGCTCTGACTCCCAAGTTGTAGGAACTTTGGGTGTATGCCACTGGAAGGGACCTACAAGGTGTGTGTGTGGGGGGGGATGATTTAGTTTGATTTTTATTTTGTGTGCATGTGCTCCATGTATACAGATGTCCGAGGAGGTGAGGCAGGGGACCAGATCTCCTAGAGCTGTAGATAAAGATGGATGTGTGAGTTATCCAGCATGAATACCGAGAACAGATCTTGGGCTCTCTGGAAGAAGAGCAAGCACTCTTAACTGGTAAGCCATTTCTCCAGCCAGAAAATAAACTATATGTTTAAAGGCAGGGAGTAACTTTAATAATCTCACTCACTCAGGAAGTCAGTTTCTACCATGGTCAATGAGCTCCCACACAGTAGGGCCCAGGGTGCAGCTTTGGTGGGTTGTTGCAGTCACCCACCCTGTGCCTTATAGAAGAAAACCACAAATCAACATGCTAGCCTCCCTAGCTCTTAGTTATTAAAGATTTAGTATTGGAGGTCCCATGGCTGCAAGATAGTTGTCAGTGTCTCGCCACCTTGGCTGTGATGTGGTGTGATTGTGGTGATGGTGGTAGACAAGGCTACCTTTCAAGGACAAGTGGATCTTTTTTGGGCTGGAAGTGGGGCTGGGGCTTGGGGTATAAAGTGTTTGCTCTGTAAGCACAATGATCTGAGTCCCATCCCCAAATAAAAATACCAGACATAGCACACAGACACACTTCCATAGGGAGGGAGACAGAAGGATCTCTGAAGCTCACTGGCAACCCAGATTGGCCTAATTATTAGTGAATACCAAAGGCCAGTGAGAGACTATCTTAAAGAGGTGTGTGATGTTCTTGAGGATGACCCCCAAGGTTTGTCCACAGGCTCCACACATACTCCTTCACACATACACAAATGCATACATATATGAGCACACACATGTGTACACATATATACATAAATATATGAACGCATACACACACAGACACACACACACACACACTTATAAAAAGGTCTCTAGGTGGAAACACTGACTTCCTCGGGCCGGAAGGCATCTATCTGATGGGGGACTGGCTGGATGATGGAAAAGCTGTCATCTGTCTTCTTT
Source organism: Apodemus sylvaticus (assembly GCF_947179515.1). NCBI lineage: Eukaryota > Metazoa > Chordata > Mammalia > Rodentia > Muridae > Apodemus > Apodemus sylvaticus. The sequence goes on from NC_067474.1 coordinate 70,659,490, forward strand.
GCTGCCTTATCTTTGAGAGCAGAGTCTGTTCAGCTTCTCACACTGATCATTTGAGAAGTGTTTTGTCCAGAACGACAATAGAGGGTTGACTTGGCCTAGATTTGCCTCGTCTCTCCCTGGCTTTAAGGCTAAAAATACTTGCTTGCCCCCATGGCTGGAAATACACATCACAAAGGAGCACAACAAAGCTGGAAAGCCCTGTTCCCAGAAAAGACACGACTGTCTCCTGAGGATTCTTGTCCCGTGTCACTGACTCCTCAGTTCTCCAGAGCCAAGAGGCTGCTTGGAGGCAGTTGCTCTGTTTCACCCCTCTTTCTTCTCTTGTCACCATCTTGAGTCACTGGTCTCCTCAAGCTTTCCTCATGACTACCCTGGCCCCTAATCTCGATTAATCACGCCAGGCATGCTCAAGTGCAGGAACCTAGGCCTGGCAAGTCCCTCTGGCAAGCCTGTCTTCCACAACTATCTGCATCCTGATCCCCGCCATCTTCAGGTGTCACTTCAACGAGGTCATCCCAACCTTTCCTATTGCTTTTTTACAGTCTCAATCTACTTCTTACCTGGCATCACACACACACACACACACACACACACACACACACACACGATTTTCTGCTTCTCAAACCCTCAAGCATAAAAGTGCAAACTCCAGTAGGGTAGGACTTTATCTGTCGGGTTCACTATCCAACCCTAGCACCTAGAACTCGTTGTAGTCCTTAGAGAGCTTTCCCTACAGGATAAATGAATGGAAGAATGAATGGATGGGGCTGGGATGATGGCTCCCTCTGTAAAATGCTTACCATGGAAGGATGAGGACTTGAGTTCAGGCCCCCAGGACTCAAGTAAAGCCTGGCTTGATGGTGTGTGTGTATCTGTCATCCCGGATCTTTCTACTGGGGCAGTAGAAAGAAGCAGAGCCCTAGAGCTCATTCACCAGCCAGCCTAACTGAATTCATGGACTCTAGTTTCAATGAGTTGAAACAATTTCAATAAGTTGAAATGTATTCAAAAAATTAGAAAGCAGCTGATACCATATGTAATGCTGATCTCTAGTTTCCATATGCACAAATGTACATATGCATGTGCACTCTCATATGTGCATACAATACATATATCTACACACACACACACACACACACACACAAGAATGAATGTGGGCCTATAGAGTCACAGACAAGGTGAGTTAGAGTCTAGGTCTGGCTCCCTGTTACCAGGGTACCTGTTACTTATTGGACTCACCTGGCTGCCAGAGAGACGGGCTTCCGGGAGGTGTAGATGGTCTGTACTGTGGCCACAGTCTCTGTCAGTGGCCGCAGAGTTGCTGTTGGAATCAAGGGGGAAGACTGGCCAGGATAGCACTGTAATTTGTTCTCTCTAAAGTCTGCCTGGAGAGGAAACGGAAACAAGAGATCAATCTCCAGGCCAGTCTTTCTGTGTCAGCTGCTCCCCCTCGCCCCGCCCTCCCCCCCCCCCCCTCGGGCCTCACTGAACTGCTCTTATTTTAATAATAGCTGAAGTCATCACACGCTTCCAAAACACTTTAAATGATCTTACTCTGCCTGACACCATGCTAAGCACTTTCCACACATTACCTCTTGACAACATTTTAAGACAGAGATCATCTGTCACTGCAGCTTAGAAACCATCCTTTGGAAGTTTTGTGGGTACCACAGAAAAAGCAAGACATGGCACTCAGACATTGTTGTGTTATATCTTTTAGTAAACATTCTGATTTGGGAGCTGTAAAGATGGCTCAGCAGTTAAGAGCACTTCTGCTCTTGCAGAGGACCCGAGCTCAATCCCCAGCACCCGTACGGTGACTCACAGCCATGAGCAACTCCATTTTCCAGGGGGTCTGATGCCTTATACTGGCTTCAGTGGGTACCACATGTACATGATGCACGAAAACTCATGCAAACACTTGCATGAGCATGAGAATACATAAATAAACAAGCATTTTTATTTCATGACATTAAAAGATAGAGCAGTATACATCTTAGAATTGCTTCTCTGGAAAAGAAAAATGAATCTTAGAGAGTTTAAGTCAGTGTTTCTCAACCTATATGGGTCATGACCCCTTTGGGGTCACCTAAGACCATCAGAAAATATGTTTTATGATTCACATATATATCAAAATATTGTTTTATGATTCATAACAATAGAAAATTACAGTTATAAAGTAGCAATGAAAATAATTTTATGGTTGGGGGTCACCACAACATGAGGAACTGTATTAAAGGGTCATGGCATTAGCAAGGTTGAGGACCACTGGTTTAAAATTTCCAGTTGAGGTCACTCAGTAAGTAATCATCTGTTAGTTTTTGTTTGTGGAGGTGAAAGGACACCTTATAGGAGTTCCCTTACTATGTGGGTTCAAGGAATCAAATGAACTTAGGCCATTAGCTTGGTAACAAGGGCCTTAGCCTTTACTGAATCATCTCAAAGGTGATAAGAAGTAACTAAAGACAGCACTCAGGGACTTCAAGGTGGCTCTGTTGGTAAAGTGCTTGCCACATAAGCAGGTGAAACTGAGTTCTGATCCCTAGTACCCACATGAAAAGTCAGATACAGATGCACACATCTGTAATCCCAACACTCTAACTCTAAAGGACCCCTTGGGACCTGTTCCAGTTATTAGAAGAGACTCTGTGTCAAAAACTAATGTGGAGGGAGCTTAAATGGTGACTCAGTGGGTCAGAGTACTTGCTGCTCTTCAGAGACCTGAGTTCAGGTCCCAGCATCTATGTCATGCAGCTCATAATTCTAGGGCATCTGATGCCATCATTTGGCCTTTGAGGGCACTGCTACTCTTGTCTCTACAAGCCCTCAAGCATGGGTAGCATACACTCATGCATTCATGAATGCATATAAATAAAAATAAAATAACTCCTAAAAACAAAAGGTAGAAAGAGATTAAGAAAGATTTGATATTGATATCTGGCCTTTGTACACCTACATGCACACATATACAAGCATAGTTGCACACAACTGCACATATCCACATAAATGCATAATACAGACAGACAGACACACACACACACACACACACACACACACACACACTGTATTCAGAGAGTTTGTAGAACACAATTAATGATGTTTTTCATCAATAAAGCGCCACTGTGGATCCAGAATGCAGTCCCCAGACCAGCAACGTCATCGTTAGTTTGAAACTTGATTAAAAATGCTCAGGCTTTACTCAAGACCTTGATGCCAGAAAGCCGAGCATGGTAAGCTCTCACAAGGATTCCAGATGCTTCTGATACACAGCACAGTCAGGACCACTGGCCTACAGCACACTGCCTAGTTCACAGAGGGAAATTCTTGCCACTTACAAAGCAGAATCTGCTTCTCACTCTTACATAGAATGCTCAAGAACAGAAGCAGCTGTTGGGAAGCAGAGAGTGGTGGGGGTTTGGACTACATGGTGAGACTCTCAATGAAACCAAAGCCAAAGTAAATAGTGAGAACAAAAGAATAAAAGTGAAGAAATATTATGATCCCTTATTGCTGTCATCAATCTACTTGCCTACAGTAGCTTTTCATGTATAATTTTTGTTTTATATCCTTAAAGATTTCTGATCATTCTATGTACATGTTTTATGGGCATGTTTTGCTTGCATGTATGTATGTGCATTGTGTGTATTCTGGTACCCTAGCGGTCAGTGTTGGATCCTCTGGAACTGCAGTTACGGATGGTTGTGAGCCACATTTAGGTGCTAGAAACTAAACCCAAGACCTCTGAAAGTGTTCAGTGCTATCTTTCCAGCCAGTGTTCAGAGCTATCTCTCCAGCCTCCTCTTTAAAGAAAAAAAAACCATAATAAAACCTTTTTAATAATGCATGCACACACACAACTCTATTAATGCTGATTCTTGACTCTGAATTTGGAGAAATTTACCACCCAGATTTCTAAAGAGGCTTTGCTCTTTGAGTGCATAATTCCCTTCTTGGTGGTGGTACAGAAGATGAGGTGCCTTTAGAAGTCTGTCGCAGAGAAGCACAGAACCCATGTTTGTGTCTTACATCTGCTCCTAGAGGGGAGACAAGCTTGTTGGAAATGTAAAAACGCTGAATGCCTGCTGTTGGGTCTCTGCTGAATGTCATTTCGGAGAGAGCAGCTCTCCAAAATGCTCTGCATGCCAGTATGTCTCACGGACAGGAGCACACATTCTTGTCGAGAGTGTGAGGCTTGCTACAGAGAATCATGCAGGCGACAGTCACTGCTGCTGTTCACAGGGCCACTCTGGCTCATCCCCTTCCAGGCGCACAGTAGGGTAAAACCTCACTGGCTTTCTCAGGCTGGGAGGTGACCACGTGCTTTGCTTTGTCCAATGAAATAAGAACTGGTGCTCGTGTCCTTCCACTGGTCATTTAAGGACTCGGGTGTGGCTCGGTCCTTTTTCCCCCTCTGCCACTGTGACTGGTGATGTTCCACATGGCAGGAAGCTGGTCCATCAGCCTGGGCAACACAGAGCAGAGCCTTCAGTCTGCCTGTGATAGATGGGCTGTGTGGGCAAGAAAGGAGTTCTGTGTGTAGTTTAAAAGCCTGGCCTGGCCTGCCTGACGCGGTAGCTGGCTAATAGGAGGTGGCATTGCTTCAGTGACATGTGGCCTCATGAAGCCACTTCGGAGGGCCATTTGTACCAATGGTGCAAAGGCACAGGTGGGTTAAAGCGCAGAGGTCCCAGGGCAAACATTCACTATGTCTGCATTCACAGCATTTCTTATGGGTGTGCAACCCATGTAAGGAGGGTGGGGGAACCGGTCACACTTAAGAAGGATCTATAAATTTTCTTATTAAGCCCCAACCATTATCTCTTAAAATGTCTGTTAAATGACAGAACGAATAGATACATTAGCATTCAGTAGAATGAAGCAGGCAACAGAAGAAAGAGCACATCAGGTTAGGAAGAGGAACTTGGGCCAGATGCAGACAGGGGCCCTGTCTGTGATCCTGCTGGGAGAACAGAAGGTGGGCTGCCTTTAAAATCTAGACAGAGTGACTTGAGTCTTTGAGGGTGTGAGTATGGAAATCTAACACTATGGCTTAAGAGGGGTTTCTTGGTTGATACTGGCCAACGTTCTCTATGAGAATTCATTAAGGACACTCGGAGGTCACATAGGGACCACACAGATTGGCAGTTCAACTTTGTACAGAGTCCACTAGAGCTGTTGAAGGGCCCACAGCTGCAGCGGGGACAGGCCTTGAGGCCTGTAGAATGCTTAGAAGAAGCAGCCTTGTGCAGGGACGAGAAAACTGAAAGCCTGAGGCCTCAGCTTTGCTCTTGATATCACCGTCTTCCCCCTCGAATATTCCAAGCCCCGAGTTACTCTCTAACAGCTGACAACAGCTGTTCCTTGTTTTCAGTCAAGCCGAAGGCAGGCACATCGTCATGCATGGCTGACTCTTCTCCCAGGCCATGCTTCCTCCAGGCACTCACAGTTTCCATCTGAAAGGGACACCATGGTGTCCAAATGGCTCCATGGTGAAGGCTGGGTCCTATGTTGAAGAGAAGTGGCTAGAGTCTGTGAGAAAGGACTGACTTGTTAACGAGCTCATAGCTGAGTGGGCTACTGGGGGATGTGGGCTCCGTGGAGGAAGTGGGTCACTGGGGGTGCTGCTTTGACAGGCATATCTTGTTCCCAGAGCCCTTCCTTGGCCACTTCCTGGCTGCCCCGAGAACAGCTTTCCCAGCCTTGCCCTTGCACTATTTGCCACAACTTTGTATCAGGCCTAAAGGCAAAGGCACCAACTGGTCCTCCCTGAGACCTCTGCGACAGTGAGTCACAGTGGCTCTTTCCCTTTGAAGTTGGTTTTCTGAAGACCTTTCTCACAGTGAAGGGGATCTCAGTGAATGGATCCCCTGTCTAAGTCCTGGAAGATAGAAGTCTGGTAGCTGTCTGTCCCTCTCCCTCACTAATCTAGTATCTTCCCAGCCTTCTAAATATCTTCCCCAGCCATATACTTCTCCCGCCTCTGCCATCAAAATCACTCGGGGGCCAGTTCTCTGCACACACTCTCTTAAACTACTGTCCTAGATTTATTTCTAGACAATTGTTCTAAACTTGTTCAGTCTGGACCCAAATGTTCTCCCACTGTGGTGACAAAGATGCTTTCTAAAGACCCCTGCCCTGCCCCTGCCCTGCTCTAACCGCTTCTGAAGGCTTCGTGCTGCTAGGAAAGCACCAGGCGCGGCTTTGCTCCTACAGCAGTGGCTCCTCTTCCTCCTCTCACGCCCCAGGCTCCGGCTTCCTGGATTCCAGTTCTCTGGCCTTCTTTGCAGTCCCCTGAATGCGTGGTGGCCTGTCCTTCCCCAGGACTCTGATTCACGCTGTTCCCTCTGTCTGCTCTGGCTGCCTTTGAAACACTCTTGCCCAGTCCTGAAAAGTCCTGGCGTGGTTGCTGACACGGGCTTCCAGCTCCATCCGTGTCCTCAGCTCTCAGGAAGGGCTTCCCTGAGTGTGCCCCATCCCTGCCAAGGCAGGGCAGGAGGCCACGCCATCATGGCTCACTGAGGGAAGTGGAGCAGAGCTGTCAGCTGGGGGGCTGCGTCCAGCACACTGCGGGGTGGGTTGGCTGTACACACATCAGGGCGACGGGACCAAAGAGCATGGCGTGGCCCTCATAGCTCTGTCCTTTCAGTAAAGTGGCCTAGAATGAGCTCTTGACCCTAGGGGAAAATGTTCTAGCACCTACTTTTCTCCACACGGACGTGGCTAGATACCTTCTCATTCCTGTCCATCCTTTGAAACCTGAAGGAGCCGCTACTCCATCTCTCCATGCCAAGGGCTGAAGCCTCCTTAGGCAGGGAGCACCACTGTACTCAGGGATACCTCCAGCCCCTTGGAGATCCTCCAGAGAAGACAGAAACTCTTGGAGGTGGGTCTCATAGATTATGAGTTCAGAAATTACAACTGAGTCCTGGGAGGGGTGGGAAGGAGAGAAAGTAGAGGAAGAACTGTTCTGTGGTTCCACGGCTGCTATGTGTAGTGGCTCACTATAGAGTGGAAACTTCACATAGAAACTTCCAGGAAGAATGGTTGGGAAGCTAATAAGAAGTGTGGAAATAATCACTGCTGCCATCCTGGAGAGAAAGAAAGGATGACATTTAAAATGTTTTGAAGAAGGGCTGGAGGGACAGCGGATAGCTAGAGGATGTGTTGCTCTTACAGAGCACGACCATCTGTAACTCCAGTTCCAGGGACACCAAAGCCCTCTTCTTACCTCTGTGGGTACCAGGCACACACGGGATGCACGTCTATGCATGCAGATAAAACCCTTGTACACACAAAACAGAAAACATTTTTTTAAATGTTCAAACACATTTAATCCACATGCTGTTTAAATAAGTTGCCTAGTGACAACAGGGAGAGGCAGTCACGAGGAATCCATGGCCAGGACAAGGACAGGGTCCTCATCTTTGTACCACTGTCTCTGGAGCTTGGAGAGTCAGCAGTCACCACAGATATTTTGGTGATATCTGTATTATACAATTTTTGGATCTCGATCCCTTTTGATACATGTTTCAACCAGGCTATTTCTTATTACGATTCCTAGGGAGATGGCTTAGGGGATAAAGTGCTTGTTACCCATGAGGGAGGAGACAGGAGGATGCCTGGGGTTTAGTGCCCAGTTAGCCAATTGAGTCAGTGAGCCCCAGATCTGTGAGAGTCCCTGTGTCAAGAACAAAGCAGATGGCACCAAAGGAATGATATCTAAGGTATGGTCTGTCTGTCTGTCTGTCTCCATCTCTGTCTCCCTCTCTCTCATCTTACATGCACACAGGCACACAAACACATCATGTATGCCTGTGCATGCATGCACACATACACACACACTTACGTAAAAGTAGTTGGTCTGTGTAGCAAAGTGACTTACCTAAGGCCACACACATTATCAAGATGCAGATCCAACCCCAAACAACTTGAAATACAGTGTTAAAACAAGGGCATAGCGCACATGAAAGCACTATTTGCAGCTGCTAAAACTGGACACTGCCCAAGTCCCCGTGGATAAGTCAATGGATAAACAGAGCACAGTAAAGCCATACTGCATATGTATTCTATCATATAAGAGAAAGGACACATAGATTCATGCTCCAAAGTGAATGGATTTGAAAAACATGCTAAGTGAAAAATGCCACTACACCTTTAATCCCAGCACTTGGGAGGCAAAGGCAGGTGGATCTCAGTGTTTGAGGCCAGCCTGGTCTATAGAGTGAGTTTCAGGACAGTCAAGGATACACAGAGAAACAAAGGAAAGGAAAGGAAAGGAAAGGAAAGGAAAGGAAAGGAAGGAGAAAGGAAAGGAGAAAGGAAAGGAGAAAGGAAAGGAGAAAGGAAAGGAGAAAGGAAAGGAGAAAGGAAAGGAGAAAGGAAAGGAGAAAGGAAAGGAGAAAGGAAAGGAGAAAGGAAAGGAGAAAGGAAAGGAGAAAGGAAAGGAGAAAGGAAAGGAGAAAGGAAAGGAGAAAGGAAAGGAGAAAGGAAAGGAGAAAGGAAAGGAGAAAGGAAAGGAGAAAGGAAAGGAGAAAGGAAAGGAGAAAGGAAAGGAGAAAGGAAAGGAGAAAGGAAAGGAGAAAGGAAAGGAGAAAGGAAAGGAGAAAGGAAAGGAGAAAGGAAAGGAGAAAGGAAAGGAGAAAGGAAAGGAGAAAGGAAAGGAGAAAGGAAAGGAGAAAGGAAAGGAGAAAGGAAAGGAGAAAGGAAAGGAGAAAGGAAAGGAGAAAGGAAAGGAGAAAGGAAAGGAGAAAGGAAAGGAGAAAGGAAAGGAGAAAGGAAAGGAGAAAGGAAAGGAGAAAGGAAAGGAGAAAGGAAAGGAGAAAGGAAAGGAGAAAGGAAAGGAGAAAGGAAAGGAGAAAGGAAAGGAGAAAGGAAAGGAAAAAGGAAAGGAAAAAGGAAAGGAAAAAGGAAAGGAAAAAGGAAAGGAAAAAGGAAAGGAAAAAGGAAAGGAAAAAGGAAAGGAAAAAGGAAAGGAAAAAGGAAAGGAAAAAGGAAAGGAAAGGAAAGGAGAAAGGAAAGGAGAAAGGAAAGGAGAAAGGAAAGGAGAAAGGAAAGGAGAAAGGAAAGGAGAAAGGAAAGGAGAAAGGAAAGGAGAAAGGAAAGGAGAAAGGAAAGGAGAAAGGAAAGGAGAAAGGAAAGGAGAAAGGAAAGGAGAAAGGAAAGGAGAAAGGAAAGGAGAAAGGAAAGGAGAAAGGAAAGGAGAAAGGAAAGGAGAAAGGAAAGGAGAAAGGAAAGGAGAAAGGAAAGGAGAAAGGAAAGGAGAAAGGAAAGGAGAAAGGAAAGGAGAAAGGAAAGGAGAAAGGAAAGGAGAAAGGAAAGGAGAAAGGAAAGGAGAAAGGAAAGGAGAAAGGAAAGGAGAAAGGAAAGGAGAAAGGAAAGGAGAAAGGAAAGGAGAAAGGAAAGGAGAAAGGAAAGGAGAAAGGAAAGGAGAAAGGAAAGGAGAAAGGAAAGGAGAAAGGAAAGGAGAAAGGAAAGGAAAGGAAAGGAAAGGAAAGGAAAGGAAAAAGGAAAGGAAAGGAAAGGAAAAAGGAAAGGAAAGGAAAGGAAAAAGGAAAGGAAAGGAAAGGAAAGGAAAGGAAAAAGGAAAGGAAAGGAAAAAGGAAAGGAAAGGAAAGGAAAAAGGAAAGGAAAGGAAAGGAAAGGAAAGGAAAGGAAAGGAAAGGGAAAAGGAAAAGAAAAAGGAAAGGAAAGGAAAGGAAAAAGGAAAAGGAAAAGGAAAGGAAAAAGGAAAGGAAAGGAAAAAGGAAAGGAAAGGAAAGGAAAGGAAAGGAAAAAGGAAAGGAAAGGAAAGGAAGAAAGAAAGAGAGGCAGAGAGGAAGGGAGGAAGGGAGGAAGGGAGGAAGGGAGGGAGGGGGACAGAGGAAAGGAGGGAGGGAGATGGAAAAAAAGAAAGAAGTTAACACCAAAGGAATTATAAAGTAGGTTGTATTTATGGAAAATATCCAGAATCCATGAATACACACACAGTTCAGACTGGTGACTGGTAGAGGCTGGGGCCAAAAAGAAAATACTAACTGCACAGTGGGTGATACAAAGATATTGTAAGTAAGCCAGGTGTGAGGGTGCATGCCTGTAACCCCAGCACAGGCTGAGATGCAGGATGCACAAGCTGAAGGCTATTCTGGACCACAGACTAAGACCCTAAAGGTAGACATGAAGCTATGGGAACACAGAGGGTTAGTGGGAATGGGAAGGGGCAAGACAAGGGGGGGGCTGTTCTCAATGTACAATAAACACTTGTATGAAACCTTTTCAAAGTAAAATTTTCATTTTTAAAAGGCCTAAATGATCTAGGGAGATGGTTCAGTGGATAAGGTATTTTCCATATAAATGTGGGGACTGGAGCTCAGATCCCCAGAACCCACAAAAAATCTGGAATGATATGATGGCCTGCCTGTAATTCTAATTCTAAAGGTGGAAACAGGGTTCCCTGGGACATGTTAGCTAGCTGGATTAGGAGAACTGGTGGGTTCTAGGGTTGGCACGTTTTTGACTCAGCAAATTAAGTGGAGAGGTATCAAGAAAGACTGTCCCCATCAACCCATTGTCTCCATACAGATGTGTACACATGTGTCTGCACAATGTATACACATGCCAAGAATATACCCACACTCAAGAAGCTAGGCCTAAGTCTTGCATAATCTACCTAGACATCTAGTGAATTTCATTAGTACTTAATATACCGGGGGCCTAGTGGAAAGGAAACATTGAAAATAGGGGTTTTGTTTTTTCATCAGAGAAAATACTACTGGAAGGAGACGGAGACCGTCATTATTCAATAAATAGAGTAAATGCTATTGTATGGTCTTTTAATATGGTTATTCTCCTGTGAATCTCAATAAAGTCAAGCAGGCCTCAGTCCCAGGACCTCTCCCCTCACAGCCTCCCCGATGTGGAAGCCAAGGTTTACAATACAGCTCTGCCATCCATGTCTACTTACAGTGAACTGTGGTCCTGTGGTAAAGGGATCAGGAAACGGATTCATCACTGGTTCTGCAGGGAACGTTTTTATCTTTAAAAAAAAGAGAGAAATAAGGGGTTACACCTTCAGATCAGAAAACATTTTTGAGTCTTTATTGGCACAGCTTTAGTACTGAGAGGAAGGATCTTGGCAAATTTAGGAGCCTTCATTAGTGGAGGAGGAAGGCTTGTCTGTGCCTGAACACAGCATGACATGTTTGCCTTGCCGAGACTCCATTTATGGGTGTCTTGTAGACCTGTGTCCAAAGCCTATCCGAAGGCTATACTAATTCAAGGTAGATAAGGAGGCAATCCTGATGCACCTGGGGTGGCTTCTGAGGGCTTCTCCACAGCTACGGGAATGGCCAGAAGCATCTGAATAGTCTGCTGGGGACATAGTGCACCTCAGCTGCTGGAGCCAACTAAGTTAGAAGGCAGTGCCTGCCAAACGGCTGCTGTTGTTCAACCCCTGTACACTTTGAGTAGCAGAAGTCTTGAGGAGTGTCTACGGGAGCATGAAAAGTCCCACCACTATGGCCTTTGGGAACAGAAAGTAAGGAACGTGGAGGTAGCCAATGAGACATCGCAAGGACGCTTATTTTAGTGAAGATGGTGTTCTACTCAGCATGTAATCATGGCTTTTATGTCTTTCTTTTTGCTCATTTTGGCTTCTTGGAGGCCTTGGAAAAAGGAGAGTGCTTATTTATTTGAGGCAATATATACCTGGAGGGCCGGAGGCCTGGTGACTGTGGCACTAGCTTTGTCTATAGTCCTCAGGCCCAGAAACAGCCTATATACCTGTGCAGGCACAGGTTCTTGACAAGGCACAGAGGCCAGCCCTACCCAGGGACAGTGGCTTTGTATCCTACAGGGTCCTGCCTATGGACCGACTCTAAGACAGTCCCATGGTACTTTCCCACTGTTCTAATGGGGATGGAGGAGCAGAGACACTGCAGACCAGACCCAGATCTGAAGCATGCTTCTGAATAGGCCCAGCAGCTGTCCGTCACTATGGGGATGGCAATATCCTTGCAATGTACATGCCATGATGCTCACCCCAAGCCTGCTTTCCTTTCAGTTAAATCTGTTCAAATATGTATCTCAAAATTCTCAACCCTAAGCTCCTAAAGGCTCTTGGCCCAAACATCCCAATACATTTTTTTACTCTCTTTGCCTGGCCTAACAGGTTGACATGGTGTTCTAAGACAAATGTTATATCAAAAAGAAATCTACAGCCAGGCAGTGGTGGCACACGCCTTTAATCCCAGCACTTGGGAGGCAGAGGCAGGCAGATTTCTGAGTTGGAGGCCACCCTGGTCTACAGAGTGAGTTCCAGGACAGCCAGGGCCACACAGAGAAACTCTGTCTCGGAAAAAACAAAACAACAACAAAAACATCTACAGATAAGTTATCAGGCCAACCAGAGTAGACAGTAAGTGCTTCCTTATGGCTATTAGTGAAATAAGTTAACAGCCTCAAATAACAGCCTTCCACTGTTTCCGTGTAAGCTACATTCCTGAGTGCCCTAAGGCTTTCTGATCGGCAGAGCAGGGACTCCCTTCTGGTGGCACATCCCAACTCTAGAGCCACCTCAGAAGGAGGCAAACACCAAAGTCACCCTATATCACTCAACAGGATCTAGCCTAAGGAAACAAAACCCCAGACATAAGAATGCCCCATGTTCCCTGAAATGGTGACAACCTGCAGGGGGCACACTTCCTGTGAGGGGCTGAGGCCCACAGTATGTACACCTTCTCCTTGATGGAGTACAAACGGCCATGGAGGGTGTAGCAATGAGAACGAGACAGAGACACCATAGCGCTCCACGAAAGGAGGAAAGCAGGGACATCATGGGCTACAGGGATACTGTCTAACAGGTGAAACAATGGATGAACATGAACACGCAGAAGAAAACATGCAGAGATAAAAAATAATATATATGCTTGGTCACAGTGAGATGGTTCCTTTTACATCATCAGGTAGCATCATCAGGTCATGATGTCACTAAGTAGAGGGCGGTGATGAGTTTAAAACTGTGTTTGCTATGGGACAGACACTTAGGACCTTAGCTGGTGACTACCAGGGCGTATATCCCCCTTTCCCATCAAAGTCCCCAGAAAGCCAGTGGCTCTTGGTTCTTGAGAGCTACGGAGGAAAGGGTGGGAACAGGGGGTGTGTCTTGGTTTGGCCAACCCTAGGTGGACCCCAAGTTTCCCCATCCATCCTGGGGTGAGAGCACCCAAGAGCAGGGCTGTCTGAGGCTGGCGCCTCTGCATGCCCACCCAGCTGCTGCCTCACCTGGCTCTGGCCAGCCGGCCGCCTCACCTGTCCCAGCAGGCCCCGCCCTGCCAGGGTACCTACCAGCCTCGTTTTGATTGGAGGGTACATGCAAACTCCAGTGGTCTCTTCCTTCATGGGGAGAGAGAGTGGAGGAGAGCATCGAGAGAATGCACAGTGGGGGCTGCTGGCGGGCTCTGCCTGCTCACGAGGAGAGGAGGAGAAACAGGGAGGAAGACGTGATAAGACAGGAGGAGAGAGAGGAGAAGGGAGGGAAAGGAGAGAGAGACAGCACAGTGCAACACGGATCTGGCGAACCAGACTATTCAAGCCAGCGTCACCCGTGGCTGCTTTCTAGATGCTGTTAGCCTCTGGACTGATCACTGCCAGTCCCACCAATTACCCTCCTCTCTGTCTCTCTCTCTTCTCTGGTCTTCACCTCTCTTCTCTAATCCATGAGCAGAAGGACAAGCCAAACCCCCTTCCCAGGGATAGCAGAGCCAAACTCTCTCTTGGTACCAGGGGCATAGGACTGGGAGCAGTGCCCCACCCCCGCCCCATGAAGCATCACCAGGGTTCTGAAGCATTGCCCAGGCCAAGTCACAAACAGCGCCATGAGTTAGCAATGTGAGGCATGGAGATCACACACTTGAGGGCGTTTGCCTTCTATGCCCAGCGCCTTCCCACCCTCAGCCAAGGAAGGGTACTGCTTATGGGGTGCAGGTGAGTGAGAAGACACCAAGAAAGAGGCAAGAGGTACAGAGGTCAGGATTTCATCCTTCCGGCTCTCTGCCACCTGGGTTCAAAACTCAGACAGAGCTGGTCCCACTTTCTTCACGCATGAGCCCAGGTTTAGGCATCGCCTAGTGGAGGTGGGGGCGCACTGCAGCTTAGCGGGAGGATATCCGCACCCACCCCCCACCGCTGGCCCCGAGGAGTGCCAGGTGCCCAGCAAAGGTACAAAGGCTTGTTTAAGTGAGGATGAGGATGGCAAACAGAAGACGTTCGGTGTTAGGAAGAGAGGACTGCTGAAGGGTTAGTGTGGGCTTCAGGGAGGGACCACTCACTCCAGAGAACAAACCCATGCATCTTTTAGCTCAGGAAACTTGGCAGCATCCCACAGGGAGAATTAAAATACAGCCTCTGGGTAGCGTTCACTAAAAAGAACGATCAAGGAAATTACAGGCCTCCTTCCTTCTCCAAATCTATCTGATTTTGTCCTCTGATGGCCGTGGAGCTGAGCAGCTGCCGGGGTGGGGTGGGATGGGGTGGGGGCTTTCACCATCATAACCTCCCTAACACGGCTTTGTTTCGCACTCACATTTTCGAGATGCAGAAATCGTTCCTGCAAAGTCGGCCTCCCAGGTCCCACCCCCTTTGTGGACTGTTTCTTAAGTCCTTTCTTCTAAGCTAAGTGAGTCCGTATTAGTCACCCGCAGTTAAGGTTTACCAGCCTACTTTAAATCCTCCTCCTGTTCTCTTCAGTCCTCAGGAGAAATCCTACCTGCTTAAGAAGGTACAAGATGGTGCCTGTAGGCGGTTGGCTGACTTCAGGACCCCAGGATATCCACGCTTCAGCTAAAACCAGCCACACTGGGCATGCTCCACACATATCTCTGCACATAAGTCCCTAGACCTTTGCTCTTACTGATAGCAATGGGGAACTCAACATACATTTCATGAAGGAAATAAAATCTGTCATAAATAACCAAGAAACACTATATCACCAAATGATGAACATGTGGATAGATGACGATTAGGAATGACTTAGGGCTTTGTGCAGCGCTGAACTTTCATGGTAAATGATGACCATTGCTCCCATACTTCTGACCTTCCAGAACAGTCACCTGAGTACACGTAAGCAAAGGAATGACCTCAGACTCCTACTAACTCCACACCCTTGACTCTTAGTCAGTGAGCAGGCATCAATAGCATGTCTTACAGGTTATTTGGCTATGCCATACACATCATATACATATACATATACATATACATATACATATACATATACATATACATACATGGCTTTGAGGTTTAAAATGTGATTCTTTGGGGGAATGGAAAGATTCTAGGCATTGATAAATAATAATGGAAATGTGGTGGGAGGGGTTCTTTTTCATAGGCTTCTAAAGGACATTGCTAGTTTGAGAAGGGAAGAGAAAAGTCAGGCAGATAGAGAAGGAAAGAAAGATTGTATATTGGGTCAGTCCAAAATACAATATACAGTCCAAAATACTGAGCACCGGAGAGAGAGAGAGTGAGCTAGCTCCTTCTCCACAGGTTAAGGCTGGGAATGGGGACTAAAGAACAGGAAAGACCAGAGTTCTTGGTCAAACTGAGCTAGGGAGGCAGTTGGTCCCTGGACAGAAGGACCCCAGGACAGAATGATGGCCAGTAAGTGAAAGCAAACAGAGATTTCCACCCACCCAAAGACCCCATGAAAGATGTAAGAAGTGTGTTAGATGTGTCTGTGAGTGATGATACAGTGAACTGAGTAGACGTCGCTACACCCCTCCTGAACCCTGGAAGCAAAGATGCAGTCGCAGGCCGACAAATGGAAGCCTGGACACGAGGCTGAGTTCTAGCCCACCTGGGAGAGCGGAGTTCCAAACAAGCACTAAGCCACTGAGCCAACTGGAACCCTGTCTTGACGCCCAACTGCAGCCTGATCCCATGTCCCATGTGGCCTTCCTCAGACCAGAGCAATGTCTCCCAGTCATGTACATACTTCCCTAACTTGCCATGTGCCAGGACACACTGGACCCACCTTGTAGCCTTGTCGATGAGTAGTTTATAAGATGCAGAGCTCAGAGAGGCACAAGACCCACAGGGAAGAGTCAAGAACACATTGGGGACTTGACATGAGGGGACAGGTGCTTATGGTCTGTTACCAGCCAGAGGTAGGCCGGGTGACCCAGTATACAGAAGGTCTTTGTGTGCCTAGAGTTCACTTTTGACTTTTTTTTTCACCTGAAGACTTTGAAACCCACTTCACAGAGACTGGGCCAGGCTAGACAGGAATAACATGATATTAGTTCTCATAGAATCTCCATGGAACGTGCCAGAACATCTGGTCTTTTCTCTCCACTTTCCTTCTAGAGCTGGCTATGCAGTAGCATAGAAGTTCTCAGCCAGAAGAAACGTGGAACTAGGCAGAGGCTGTGAGCTTCTGGGTGACTACAGGAGGTAGGTTACTTGTTGTTTGATAAGCATCAGCAGAGAATTTTACCATTCTCGTTTGGTAAAGTACAACTTTCCTCTTTTGAAGAAAGACCCAGAGAGAGCGATCAGAGGCTAAGAGTATAGACTTGGCAGCTGAGAACGTATGCTTCATGCAGGCTGAATCTCTTAGACTGCAGACATAAGCTCCTCCATTCCCATGTCTCATTAAGGGAGCTGTAGGACTCAACTTGGGTTAAGGCTTGAAGACCCTCCCAGAGCTTCCGCCAAGCCTAGGCTCTGGAGGAGGCTGAGAGGTCCTGGGACCTGGCAAGCTTAAAGGAAGAGGGACCACTTAGGAAAAAGGAGATGCATCCAGACTCAGTCACCTGCCATAAGACTCTAGTCTTACACCTGATGCCAACCTGCTGTTTGAGCTGCAACAAGTGCATACCCCCATGTAAGCCTCGGCGTCTAAGTCTGTAGGGGTGAAGCAGGGTGAGGTGGTCCCAAGGCTCCACACCTACTGACAGGCCAGATGCAAGCCAGGCATGGGCTATACTTACATGGTAGCACGTCAGCCTCAAGCTCGGGACTCAGAAGTGGACACAGTTACTGATACAGTGGAACTTGGGAGCTGAGCCCACTCTTTCCTGAGCTGTCTAATGGCAAAGTGAAGCAGGCGCTGCTCTACAGGAGCAGAAATCAAAGAAGACCAGACAAAGGGGAAAAGCAAACTGCCAAGTCCCCCTTCCCTCCCTTGCACTCTTCAGGACTCATGGAAACAGGATTCACTTGGAACAAGAAAAGGTTAGCGCCTACGGTGCCAAGACACACCCTCGGCAGAACCTGTGTGTTTGTACTTGAACATCAGGTCTTCCCAAGGGCACACGGTCACTGCAAACCTGAGTAGCTGTCTCGCTACAGCCCAAGGACCTCAGCTCCATATATAATAAAGCCTCCTGGACCCCAGTTCACAGCTAAGTCAGAGTTTTCCTGAGATGTAGAGAGGTATCCCACAAGAGGGGGTGACAGTCCCTGAAGGAGGAAGCCATTTGGCAGATCTCAAGGAGTTACTGTCACACACTGTTTCCTCTCTAAACCAAGACTGCAGTATCCAAGCCAAGAGCTTTTGCTTCTACAAGTAATCAAGTCTATTGGCAAACACGTGGTTTTGAGGAATCCTATTACTCTTGCAAAAAGAGTCATGATAGATTTTTAAAAATAAATTGGCTATAGTTCTTAGAGCCACCAGGATTACTTGGATTACTGCCTGTGCTTTTATGCTTAGGTGATTTTTTTTAGTTATCAAACAAACTTCCCTTCATACTCTAATTGTAGGGGATAACCACTCACACAGATGCCTGTGGTGTCCTCTGTAGCATAACTGGACAGCTGGGAAGTTGCCTATCAGTCTAACTCACTGGGACAGCTTTACCTGGCTTCTAATTCCTGCTTAGCAGATTTCCCTACACATGGTCCTCAGGACATAGCTGTCTCTGCTGTCTCCTTCACAGATTCTCAGGATGCACCGCAAGAGTTCCCAGATCTCTCTGGCTGGCTGCCCTCCAGAACAGGATGTTCTCAGATGGCTGCCAGGGGCTCCATCTTCCACAAGGCACTCCTAAACAAGAAGCTTCGGCAGAGATGTATCTGGCAACTCCTGACCCTGGCGTGCTACTTTTTGACTTTCTTCCACGACCCCTGTCTTCTTCCCCAACCTGGAGATTACTTCTTTTTAAAGTGGCAAATTCCCCCCAAGATGGGGCCAGATTTTCTCCAACCCAGCACACAGTGCTCAGTGGGAGGGGCCAGACACTAGGGTTCCTGATCCCAGGTGCTCCTGTGTGCTGTGCCTATTCCAATACTCAGTTTCTGTATCTGTGCAAAGGGCTGCTGAGGCCTGACTGAACAGCTATCAGTTATAGTAACTCTGTTGGACAACTGGGGGAGAAGGGACTTTGGTCTCGGCAACCCAGCTAACAAGAAGACTGAGAGTAACCACGCCATTTGTGCAACTGTGATGGTCCCCAGGGCGGGGTCCTCCCGGCAGCTCTCTGCTGTTCTTAGACTGGTGGAACTTGCTAGGCAAAAGAGACAGCTGTAGAAATGGCAAATGCGGTGCCAGCGCAGACTCTCCTGAAAGCCTCTGAAGAGTCCCTCCTCTAAACGCTGATGCCCAACGATGCCCCCTCTGGCCTCCCCCTGGGCATCTCCTGTGCAGCTTACATGCTGCTTGGCCACTTATCACCCTGACTTCCTGGCCACCCTTGAGCTGCCCTCTAACCTGGAGCTGTCCCATAACTAAGTACAAAGCTCTCAGGAGACAGGTTCTGACTTGATTTATGTGTGGTCCCCAAAGTGGAGCATGATTTATGCGCAGCTTTATTGAGCTAGGACTAAGCCTAGCCGAAGTTATTTCAAGTTTGCCTGTACCAGGTAATGATACTTTACATACATTCATGTTGCCTTTAAGTCTCACTGTCTCTCTCTGTCTCTCTGTCTCTGTGTCTCTCCCTCTCTCCCTCCCTCCCTCTTTATGTATGTGTGTGTGTTTCCCTCCTTCTCTTCTTCTCTTCCTCTCCTGAGAACACTTCTGAGACAAACAATGACATCCTGACATCTGTGCTGTCGGGAAGACAGGACACGACCCAATGACACGACTCTTAAGTGGGGAGCAGAAAGCAGAGGGTGCAGCTTGCTTGGCAGATGCTTGCACAGTGTTCAGGAAGCCCTGGGTCCAATTCTCAGCACTGCGTACACCACGCACGCACGGCAGTACACTCCAGAACTCGGAAGTTAAAAGTAGGAGGACCAGAAGTTCAAGGCCATCCCTGGCCACACAGCAAGTTCAAACTCAGTCTGGGCTACACAAGACCTTATTTCAAAAAACCCAAACACACGTGGTTGCATGTGAACAGTGGCCAGAAACTAAAGCAAGAGCCTGCCTGCCCGACTCCTTTAGGGCTCAGTCCTCTATAAAGGGCTCCTCACCTGCAGGAGTCCCACGAGGGCCACTATCCCTAAAGGAAGACCTGTATGCAGAGGAAAGATGGTGGGAGGGGGCATAGGGGTCTGGGACGCCAGGGAAGAGCCGTGAGCCAGTGTTTCAGACCAGATGGACTGCTGGAAGCAACAGCAAGAGACAGGTGGGCATGCAGGGCACAGCCCGGGAAGCCAGGAAGCTGAGGCCCAAGCGAGAAGGAGCCCTGCTACGCTTGAGGAGCAGCACGCAGGCGCAGCCGGGACCCCTGCAGCCACCCTCTGAGGAGAAGGAGCACCCCTCCACCAAGGGCCCCGAAGGGTGATGAAGAGCACTGCCATCTGATCCTCCTCGAGAGCTTCCGGGACTATCGGAAGCCCTCCACCAGCAGTGCCCGCCTGGCCCCCCTCCCCATGCCAGACGCATCTGTGGTCAGTGGCTTTTCTGCTTTTAGAAAAATGAGAAGTTTACCAGAGGAGTGACTTCTGTAAAGTCCATCAGCAAGTCGCCCGGCCCCAGGGTAAAGGTGCCTCCGTGGTCAGAGGGACTCTGCAAAGGGGAGAAGAAAGTCCCCAGTTAGTGATCCCCAGAGCAGATGGCAGGGTGCACAAGGGAAAGGGTACACTTCTCTAGCACTGGACTGCTCAGTGTGCAACTCCCTTGTACTGGCTGGTTCTGTGTGTCAACTTGACACAGGCTGGAGTTACCACAGAGAAAGGAGCTTCAGTTGGGGAAATGCCTCCATGAGATCCAGCTGTGGGGCATTTTCTCAATTAGTGATCAAAGAGGGAGGGTCCCTTGTGGGTGCAGGAATAGAAACCCTGACTAAGACATCTCTCCCACCCCCAGCCCCAACTCCATCCTCAACACACTCCTCCCTCCCTCAGCAGTGTACAAAAAGGCAGGCCGAACCCCAACCTTCCCCTGAAATCTTCGTGGATAGAAGGACAATAAGATGTGGGATCTGTCCTTTTTAAAGCTACAAAACATTTTTTGGACTGGTTCTGGGGAAATGCTTTAAAGAGTCTGTAAAATACATAAATAGAACAAAGAAGCCATCTCTCATGGAAGAGTCAGGAGCCCCGAAGGAGCTAAACTGACCAGCAGCGCAATAATAGGAAGGAGGCTTCTGGAGGGTTGCTGGGGCCTCTGAAGACTCTTCAAGACAATGTTTTGTCCTGCGCAAAGATGGCCACAAGAGGGAGCCCTGGAGCTTTGGGGAGGATTCTGTAGCTCCTGTTCCACACTCTTCTCTGTATCCCACAGTCTGGATTTTAACAGTCTGTGCCTCCCACTCAGCAGTGAAGCCAGGATGGCGGCTCCGTCTATCGTCCTAGTACTTGGTAGGCTGAGGCAGGTTTCCCACGAGCTCAAAGCCATCCTGGGTGTATAGTAAGTCCCAGGCCAGACTGCTATGTAGCAAAAACTCTACCTCAAACAAAAAACTCAAGAAGATTCGTCAGAAGAATGCCAGAGGGCCTGGGCCTGCTCCAGTCTATGCTGAGGGGTCCAAACACACTGTGTCTATTTTAGACATATGAGTTAGGACATCAAGAAAGATGGACCTTGTTCATGCAGGATCTAGGCCTGGACCACTGCTGTTTAGATGCTGCTAAGCGTGACCCTGGAACCTGCATAAGTTTCAGGGATCCCAGTGAGGCTTCCTGTACTGATCTGAGCATCAATGCTGACCCTCTCATCTTCAGGAGGAGCAGAAGCTAAGGCCCAGGGGATATGGGCCTTGAGGAGACTGTTCTTTCAGAGCTATCACTGGTGCGTGACAGCGGGAGCTGGAACCCGCTGGAGTCCCATCTTGCTGTCTGGGAAGCTATTCCCTAGACCCAACTTTCCTTGAGAAGTCGTGGACCACAGCCATCTTTGGCTCAGCATGTGCTTGGACAGGAACAGGTTCAGTTGTATCTGAACTAACTGCCAAAGTTTGGCCATTGGCAGAGTCACGAGGAGAAAAGCAAGAACGGTTCGCGCAAGGCCTCTGTTACCGCCACCCATGTTTGCAATTTCCTGAAATCTCAAGCTGACAGAGTGGTTTCCCATTTTCAAACCATTAACACACTTATCCAGTGTGAGGTATGGGATGGGAACATGTCTATGTTTTTTATTTCTCCAAGTTGTCCAGTAGAAAAGGCACCTGGGGCAACTGCTCTCCTCTTAGCTTTGTGATATTCTAAGATGGTTTAAAACATTTGTCATCTTTAAAGTTACATTCATTTGTTGTGTGCACATACATATGTGTATATATGCCTCAGCATGGGGGGAGTGTCAGAGGATAACTTTGGGAGTCAGTGCTCTCCTTTACCAATTAGGTCTTCGTGGGGGGGGGGGTCAAATTCAGGTCATCAGGATTGGTATCAAGCACCTTTAGTTTCTGAGCATCTTACCAGCCCATAAGATAGAATTTCATTTGCTTGTTTGTTTTCAAGACAGGGTCTTTCTATGTAGCCCTGGATGGATGTCCTAGAACTCACTAAAGAGACCAGGTTAGCCTTAAACTCAGAAATCCACCTGCCTCTGCCTCCAAGACTGCTGAGATTAAAGATATATTTGCCCACACCAGACTTTAAAGCCATCCAGGGTGACACAGCAATATAAAACAACACTACCACCAAGTATCCCTTAAAACACTTCCTAAAGCCCAGTGCATACTGTTTTGTTCTACATCATTAAATGTCTCTCAGAAATGGATGCCATATATTTTGGGATCAGGGTATGTGAAAATATATTTTGCTACTTTTATTTTTAATTATCAACACTTTATCCTTGGAACCAACCTTAATCTCATCAATTTAAACTGGCTTTGCTCTTTTAGAAACAGGTCTCATGCTAGCCTCGAACTCACTACATAGTGGCACATGACCTTGAACTTCTGATCCTGCCTCTACCTGCTGAGTTGGGATTATAGGTGTGTGTCACCATGCTTGCTCTATGTGTGCTGGGAACCAAATGCATGACTTTAACTCTACCACCTGAGTTAAATCAGCACTCTGGTTTTACTGCTCTTAAATGCATGCATGAAACTGATTATGCAAAACACATGTGCTCAAGCTGAACGCCACGCTGTAAGAGCACATTATGCCTGCGGCTCTTTCCCATACCTTGGCCCCCGGCGACAGTGGGCTCTTGACTTCTGACTTCTGAGGCGAGCTGACTTTCTGGATTTTGGGGGACACCAGCGACACCGAAACTTGAGTGGCAGACATCGTGGTGGTTGTGGTTGTGGCTGTGGTGACTCCCACTGCCTCAGCAAGGTCTGGAGGGAGGTCATCTTCATCACTGCGGTTACTAAAAGCACATGAAGCTCTGCTCATTACAATAATACACAGGCTGTGAGGGGACCGGGGAGGGGAGTTCAAAGCAGGAGGACAGGGCTCTCCAAACTGAGGCCAACTCAATGTCCAGCACACAGAATCCAAGACCGAAAGAAACTTGGGCTGGATTTTCTGCCACATTCCTGTGTGTGTGGGGGGGGGGGGATGGGGGTGTATGATGTGAACCACACATAACATTTCTTTTCCAAGACAGGGTTTCTCTGTGTAGCCCTGGCTGTCCTGGAACTCACTCTGTAGACCAGGCTGGCCTTGAACTCAGAAATCCACCTGCCTCTGCCTCCCAAGTGCTGGGATTAAAGGTGTGTGCCAGCCATAGATTTATTTCTTTAACCATTTTTAAAATGAATGGTTCCACAGCATGGCGTCATTCACAGTTGTGTAGCCAGCCCACTGTATATCCCGCAGTCTTGCATCAATTGTACAAAAGCTGTCTGGTTACTGAGAGCAGTGACTCCCCACGGGCCTCTCCCGCACTGCCCAGCAACAGTCCGATCTTGGGCCCATCTCCAGGATCGTGCCTCTTCCCGAAGCCCTCACAGAAGAAGCAAGGGATGCCTTCACAGTCCAACAGTGCTGGGGTATACATCTAAATGCCTTCTTCTCTTATGTTGGGAAACGTTCATTCCATGGCCAATACCATGCTTTCTTAGCCATGTCTCTTCTAGTGGGCACTGGGCTGGACACTCACATCACAGCAAGTCATTGTAGGCTTGGGCGGATAAACACTTCTGCAAGGCTGCAGAAAGCAGACACGTGCACCATCTCTCTAACCCTTTATTTTTTCCAAGTTTTTAAATTTATCTTTTGTTTTGTTTTTTGGATTTGTTTTTTTTTTCGAGCCAGGGTTTCTCTGTATAGCCCTGGCTGTCCTGGAACTCACTCTGTAGACCAGGCTGGCTTCGAACTCAGAAATCCGCCTGCCTCTGCCTCCCAGAGTGCTGGGGTTACAGTTGTGCGCCACCACTGCCTGGCAAATTTATCTTTTATTTATTTTTATTTATGTGGGTATGTGTGGATATGTGCATGTAACCTTGGAGGTCCGAAGAATCAGGTCCCCACGCTGAAGCCACAGGCAGTTGTAAGCTACACATATGGATGCTGGGACCCAAACTCCAGTCCTTTGTAAGAACATTATGAACTCTGAGATTCTGTCCGCCGAGCCAAGCTTTCACTTTGTTTTTTAAAAAGTTGGTTATGCGGTGAGTGATGCAGAGGAGAAAGATGGACCTCATTCATGCAGGATATGGGCTCCTCATGTAAAAACATTAACCCTAAAAGCAGAGTTAGTATTTGTTTTTACATAAAAAGACATTTAAAAAGAACATAGCCTATTTCTTACAGTAGGAGTTAACTCAGAGAGTCTAAACTAGGAAAAGCTCCAAATTCTTCTTTCTAAAAGACACTTAAAAAAAATTTTCTCTCTCTCTCTGTGTGTGTGTGTGTGTGTGTGTATGTGTGTGTGTGTGTGTATACATGCCATGTGGTTGCAGATACTCTCAGAGGCCAGCAGAGGGCATCAGATCTCCTGGAGCTGGAATACAGGCAGTTGTAAACCAACTTAATGTGGGCTCAGGAGTGTCCTCTGAAAAAGCAGCAAGTGCTTTCAACCACTGAGCTATCTCTCCAGCCGTGTGTGTGTG
This sequence comes from Apodemus sylvaticus, assembly GCF_947179515.1. Classification (NCBI taxonomy): domain Eukaryota; kingdom Metazoa; phylum Chordata; class Mammalia; order Rodentia; family Muridae; genus Apodemus; species Apodemus sylvaticus. The sequence goes on from NC_067474.1 coordinate 70,683,855, forward strand.
TGTGTGTGTGTGTGTGTGTGTGTGTGTGTGTGTGTGTGTGTGTGTATGTGTTATAACCTTAAATATCTCTATATTATAAATGTTAATACATATTAAATATATATCTATTTTAAATAGATATACATCTTAAAGTTTTTGTCTTAACTTAGAACTTATAGTTCTAAGGAAACATTTAAAATTCAGCATGTCTCCAGCTTTATTTCAGTTTCTGAGATAACTCTGAGGTAATTCATGATAAATTCATAACATTTTGTTGTCTGGGCTGGAGAGATGGCTCAGCAGATAAGAGCACTGACTGCTCTTCCAAAGGTCCTAATTTCAAATCCCAGCAACCACATGGTGGCTCACAATCATCTGTTGTGGAATCTGATGCCCTCTTCTGGTGTGTCTGAAGACAGCTACAGTGTACTCATATACATTTATATAATATGTTGTTGTCTTATGGATGTAGCCCAGGCTAGCTTCAATCTCCTGATCCTCCAGCTGTTGCCTGCCAAGCACTGAGATTACAGGCATGTGCCACCACACCTGGCTTACAGGACACATTAACAAGTTTTTGTGGAGAACTCTGCTTTAAAATTCTTTTGCTGACTGCAGTAATGCAAAAGTAAGAGGACTTAAAAAAAAAAAAAAGAAGAGCCAATTTGGTGATTAAGTGAAATTTTTTTCCGTTCCTGCAGTTAGTCATTATTTAATAGGATTACCTATCCCAAATGGGTGACAATAACATTTTGGATTTTGAAATTAAAGGAGACACAAACCCTGGCAGCTTGTCCTGGAGGGATGGGGAGAGATTTTCATGGTTTTATTTGTTCCCCCAGAGATCATTAGAGCTGTAAATTACCTGAGTTCGAGCCATTCTGGCTTTCCTAGACACACTGGTCTATACACGTCAAGGCTCCCATCCGGGCTACTGAGGTGACACGTGCCTGCTCTTCCGACCCCTGGAGCATGTGTCTTCCCCTCCCCTTCCCATGGGAGCTCACGGCAGGTCTGTGCCCACTGACTGGGTACTGCCTCCGCCACTGCATGCCAGACTTCACAATGCATCCTGAATCCCTACTGTTTTTTTCTTTTTCTTTTCAGAAACACAACCTTTGGCCAGACCCTTGCAAAATCGTTTGGAGCCAGGAGGTGGTACCCTTTATTGTTGTTGTTTGTTTGTTTGTTTTTTCGAGACAGGGTTTCCCTGTATAGCCCTGGCTGTCCAGGAACTCACTCTGTAGACGATGCTGGCCTCGAACTCAGAAATCTGCCTGCCTCTGCCTCCCAAGTGCTGGGACTAAAGGCGTGTGCCACCGCCGCCCGGCAAGGTGGTACCCTTTAATCCCAGCCCTTGGGAGGCAGAAGCAGGCAGTTCTCTGTGAATTCAGCCTGGTCTGCAGAGTGAGTCCCAGCATGGCCAGGGCTACACAGTGAAACCCGGTCTTGGAAAGCAAACACTCCTTTAGAGTAGGCACTAGCTCGCATTGCAGAGGAAGGAAAAGCACTTGAAGCCTGGCCTGATGTCACAGGCCTGAAATCCCAATTACTCAGGGGGCTGAAGCAACGTCAGACATTCAGAGTCTGCCTGGGCAACACGGGGAGACCTTGTCTCAAAACAGGACGTGGAGTCTGGATGAGAGCTGTAGCTCAGTGGGACAGTGCTTGCTTTGTGCTGAAGAGGTCACCCATACTCCAAAGAAAGAAATGAAATGAAAGACCAGAAAAGACAAGAAAAAGGTACCGAAGAGACAACTCAGGGGTTGAAGCATTTGCAATACAAGCCTGAGGAGCAGAGTCTGGATCCCCAGAAATCCACAGAAATAACTGGTGCATAGACGGGGCTCCCCGAGCATGCTGGTTAGTGACTAGCCATGCTGGTGAGCTTTAGGTTTAGTTGAGAGATTTCACCTCAGTGAATAAGGTGGATTCCTGATATCAATTCCCACCCTGTAAATGCGCGCGCGCGCACACACACACACACACACACACACACACAAGAAAATGGAAAAAGAAATAAAGGCTGGTTCAAAGTATTCATTTCATTTCTCAGGATCTCAGAGCTACACATGGACCAGAACCCCAGACTGCCCAGAGTTTCCACTGTGCCCAGAGATTCCTCTGCAGTTCTCTGACAGACTTCACACCCAGGCATGTTGCCTGAGCCACAGCTGGGGCCACAAAAGGGAACTCCATTGCAATCAGTCCCCCAACCCACGGCTGAGCCCCTCCCCCTTCCTATGGGGCCTCAGCCATCTTGTTCGGGCTGCCGTGTACTACTCTGTCTTTGCCTCCAGCACCTATGAAGCAACAAGTTGAGACGACATATGGGAATTGTCAAAGCCACTTTGCCAGTACCTGGCAATGCCTGGAACTGTAGCTAAGAGAGTTTTGTTGAACTAAGTGGAAAAATCTGGGTGGGTCCTGACATCATCTGTAGCTCCATGCTTCCCCTCTGGCTTTGTTGACTGATCCTTGCTGAACACTTCCCTACTATGCCACAGGGTGTGGAGGTGGCTTCTCTATGGCCTCTGGGGGTTCCTGCCTTAGTGATCATCCACCCATGTAATACTCCTCTAGAGTGTGAGTTGGGCCTAGCAATGTGTTTGCAATAAACAGAATATGGCAAAACCAATAGGATGTCTTTTCTGTGAGAGGCTGTACAATACCAACTTTCATCTTGCCTCTCACATGCTTTCTGATGGAGAAACCTTACAGAGAGTAGCATAGGGTGACTGGGGTCCAACACCATCCTCAGCCATGGATTCTGACAGCAACCATGTGAGAGACCAAGGCCCTAATGGGATAATTTGTAGCTTTTTGGGACCCAACAGAGAAGCCCAGAGAGGTTGTGCCAGACTCCCAATCCTCGCAACTGTGAGGAGGTGGGCACAGAATGCTGGAAACAGTTTACTATACCACAGTCAATGAGGACAAATGTGCCCACTGTGACACCAAAATGGGAATTAAATGGAGTTTGGGGAATGGCCATCTGAGGTGTTAATGAGTTTATAACTAAATGTTCATGTGTAGGGGGTAGATAAGTGCAGAACTCACAAACTATACTGCCTGGTTAACCTCCTCACTCTGGGAGGCTTGATTTCCGGCTTCTCCACGGCTGGCTGGGCTGTTTCCACACGGATAGGAATGGGGCTTCTAGAGACAAAAGAAAAAAATTGTTTAAAATGTTAATGTTCTCAGTTAATATACAGCTTACTGGTTCTGGTGGTCAAGAAATCTGACTGCTCTTGGCTCAGTGTTTAACTTAGTAACTGAAATTATATTACAAATGCAGAAAAGTTCAAAATCAAATAAACAAGCAAACATTATAGAGACCAAAATAGAGTAGGGAACCAGATGTAGCCAGGTGAGGAAGCAAACAAAACTGCCTTGCTTCAAAAGCTCCCTACTTCACGTGAGGGCTTGGTTCATAGCTAGGTCTTGCTGTGAAATGAAGGAAAACCCTTAAGTAACTCAGCTTTAGTTCCCAATAACTTGATAGTTCACAATGGCTGTTAACTAGAGTATATGGTGAAGATATATATATATAAAGAACTTTAGGACTCTCTCTAAAATATTCTAATATTATATATATATATATATATATATATATATATATATATATATATATATATATAAAAGAAAATGTTTTAACAAAAAGAAAGACACAACTGAGTGGTTAAGAGTGCTTGCTACGCTTCCAAAGAACATGAGTTCGATTCCCAGCACCCATGCTAGGTATCTTAAGACTACCAATAATGCCTCCAAGGGATCTGATGCCCTCTTCTAGTCTCTCTGGACACATACACACACACACACACACACACACACACACACACACAGAGTTAAAATGTAAGGTTTTAAACCTGGGACAGAGGTGCCTAGTGAACATATCAAAGCAGACCTGGCTGCCAGGTTCTTCCGGCATCCATCAGACCCTGTTACTGGGTATAGCTGGCACATCCTGTCTTCTACCTTGAAATCTCCAGCCCAGAGGGCTGGGCTGCCTTTCCCTATATAACCCAACCATTTTGTATATCTGCTTTCTTTGCACCTTTGGCCTCCTGGCGGAGGCACCGAGTCTCCCCTACCCTACTCCTCTGATGGATGGCTCAAGGTCACGCCCACTCTGGACTCTCCCAGATGTCCCTGCCCCTGGCTGTGCTCTCCTGCACATCGACGATAAACTCTCTCCTCTGCTGCAGCCACAGCTAGGCGTAGTCATAGCCCTTCTTTTCCTTGTTATTCCTTTTATTTTTTCATTTAAAAATGTATTAAAGTCTCCTCTTATTTTTCCTCAATCATTTATGGCGACCCAATGGCTTTATTTAAAACTGATTTTTTTAAATTATCTTTTTAAAAACGTGTTTATTTATTCTCTATGTGTGTCCAGAGGCTGGAGAGCAGATGTCATGCAGAAGTCAGTCAGTTCTCCTGCCATGCGCATCTGAGAACTAAACTGAGGTCCTCTGCCTTGAGAATGGGACTCACTTAAGCCATCTCACCAGCCCCGAAACAGTGACTTTACAAAAAATCTTTTTTTTATTCGATATCTTTTTTATTTACATTTCAAATAATTACCCCTTTTCTGGCTTCCCACTCCCCAAAAGTCCCATAAGCCCTCTTCCCTCCCCCTATTCCCCCATCCACCCCTTCCCACTTCCCTGTTCTGGTGTTGCCCTGTACTGCTACACTGAGTCTTTCCAGAACCTGAGCAAGGGACCCTGACAGATCACCAGACACTTCCGCACTTCCACCTTCTCTTCTGTTATGCGGAGAGTGTACAGTTGGTCCCTGGTAAATGCTTGTTGGATGGACTTTGAGTCAACATGTTGAATTCATGGTTCCTCAGGCCAGAACCCCAGGGTCTGAAATGACCCCATCTCCTAGGGTCCTCAGACTTGTGCAAGCAAGACCACCAATGCGAGAGACAGCAGAGGCCTGGCTGAGTGCAGGGTACCATCCCACCACCCTGACACTGACGGGGCCCAGCAGAAGGGCAAGGGGTAGGGAGTGACCTGTCAGGAGGGACCTCAGGCTGAGTTTACTCTAAAGGCAGTGACAGTCACTAAAGGTTTTAGTCTGGGGAGGGGCACTACCAGGTTTGCATTGCAGAAAGGTCTTCAGAGCCATGAAGAGTATATTTATTGGTGGGAGAGCCAGGGTATTAGTGATCCAGAATAAGAGACAAGGAAGGGTGGGGAGGGGCGGGGATTAGGGTCATAAAAGGATTTCTTTGAGATAATATGAAACTCAATTGATATGTTGCGATGACCAATTTGGCGAGGAGATGAGGTGGGTGGGTGGGAACAAGGACTCTTGAGTGTCAAGCTTGGGGGTGGGGAGTAGATAAGGATTCTCTAAGATGGAGGAAGGATGGCGGGCAGAGTGGAAAGCAGCTTTCGTTTGTTTGTTAGTTTTGCTTTTTCCAGTGCTGGGGACAGAAACTTAGGCCCTTGTAAATGTTAGAAAAGTACTCTCCAACTGAGCTGGGCCCCAGCCTGAATTACGTCCCTGTAAAGTCCCGGAGGGATCCGGGCTGTCATTAAGACAACATAGAGAAGGGCTAGCTCTCACTCTGAGCATTGAGTATAACAATTCCCTAGGACACCCAGACATTCACGAAGATGCTTTTTTCTGACCCACTTCCATTCCCACTCCGACCCCCAACACCCCCCCCCACACACACACACACACACAGGATCCCAAGGACTGAGGTGGGACTCAGGAGTCTAGTTTTAGTCGTCTGGTTTGTGTGGTTAAGGATCGAGCCCAGGGCCTTGAGCATGCTAGGCAGGCTCTCTACTACTGAGCTAACCTCCCCAGCCAGGACCTGGGGTTTTCAATAAGAGATGCTGTAGTAGTACATTTGAGGAAAGTGCTCTGAGGAGTAGGTGATGGTAGACCACCAAGATGTCAATGAGCCTGCCTTGGTGACATGATGTCAGTCACTTAGGCGGAGGCGGGATTCCCCTGGGGCATGGGGTGTGGAGATAGTGGCTGAGGATCAATGAACCCAGTGATCCAGTTCTGACAAAGGTCAGAAACGTGAACCCAAGGGAGAGCAGGGAGCAGGAGCCAGGCTGGGAAGGCAACAGAGGTTGGAGCATCTTTACTGGGGGACTTCAAGGTCAGCTCTACCTGCTCCAGAAACCACTCAAGGAGGCCGGGTTCTTTGCTAGCTCGGCAGGCAGCAATGTTAAGTTAGGAATAAGCAACAGGAAGTCTTTAAACTGGTTTCTTTGGGCCCCTATTCTCTCCCCTTCGTTTTCTCTCTCTGCTTCTATCACCGGGTTGTCCCCCCCTTCCCTCTCCCTGGGAGGCAGGGGGTGGGGGGGTGGGGGGGGAAACAATACTTCTGACAGAAGGCAGTGTCAATTCCCCACTCACACAAGAACCAACAGACCTGACATTGGTGTCCTGGAGACTCGATTTCTTATTGATATTTACAAACGGGGGCTCCTCTTTTCCAATCTGTTAAAGAAAACAGGTTAGTCAAGTGTCAGCAGCTTGGCATGTAAAAATTCTCTCAGGTCTTGTGCATCCAAAGGATTGTAGCAGAGGAAGGAGCACAGAGGTAAGTCATCAGGTTGTTCAGTCAATCACAAAGTTACTCTGTTTTCACAGCAAACAACGACAAAAAAGTTTCCTTGAGTCATTCCTGCTACTGAGGTTTAAGGTGTGAAAACTGAACATCCAATCAACGCTTGTGTTCTTAGTTTTACCGAGCGAGCGCTTGCTGTGTGTCAGTTCCTGCCTTAATGAGAAAGGGAACGTGTGGGAAAAGCCACCCCGCAGTTCAACCCCTTCAGGCACTCTGTGTATCAAGAACAGGAATATTCGGGCTACAGGCTCGTTTACAGTTACAGCTTTAAAAGGAACTTGGAATCCTGTACATCCAAGGAGCAATCCCCGGAAGGGATGACGTCATTTGATTTTAATACACGTCTTGTCTTCCTCCCTCTGGTGAGTCCCTGAGAAAGACAAGGGAGGAAAGGACACCCACACAGCCAGGCGAATAGCGTGTATAGTCAGTGTGGGAGATGCCCCGCCCACAGCCCTTGTGTTCAGCCTCTGCTCTGTATGGATGCCCAGTAATGTCGTGGGGGTGGGGGGTGAGGGAGGACAGAGGAGTCCACACAGAGATCCAGTGACAGCTCCTGTCAGAGTCTTTTCTACAGCCAGCAACAAGACAGTCCCTCTGGCTTCCCTTCCGTACACCCATGCTCTGCACTGACCCCATAGGGAACTGGAGCGTAACCCCTGGCAGGATGCTGGGCCGCACACAAACGAAAGCGCTCCACCACAAACTCGCACGCCACACTGATCCATTAGTTCTGTGGAGGGGAGTGGGAGCCACTTACAAAGTAGCCCACAGCATTAGAAAGAAGGAAAATAGAGCAGGTTTCCTTGGGGACTTCTCGAAATCTCTACAAAGCTAATTGGCTGCTTTGGAGGGTGGGTGGGTGGGCTATTGCATCTTTTCTACAGTGGCGAGTGAGCACTGTGCAGGGCCGCATTCCCGGCTTGGCCGATCTCGGGCCTTCCTCTCTCCTCTTCCACTATTTTCAGGGCCTTCCTCTTTATCTGTCTGAGCCACTATATTTTTCTTTTCATTGGGTCTATATCCCCTCCTTTTCCACACTTTCCAAAATGAATTATTTTTGACACACTGTACAACTTCACTGTAGCAGAAACCTGGATCCTCTACAGAGGCTCTGTGTAGCGCAAGACCACTGGGAACATGGCAGACCTTGCCAACGTGCATAGCGTCAACTTTATAGGCTATGAAACATGTTCAGTTTTATTTGCTTGGTGATAGGACACAACAGCATACACAGAAATGTCAGTGGGACAGCAGATTAGACAATCAGAAGGGACTGTGACCTGAGACGGCTGAGGTTCACTTCTTTCTTTCTTTCTTTCTTTCTTTCTTTCTTTCTTTCTTTCTTTCTTTCTTTCTTTCTTTCTTTCTTTCTTACACTTATGTGTATGTGAGTGTGCTCGCGTGTGCACTTGCATAGTACACATATGGAAGCCAAAGGACAACTTGGGGGATTGGCCCTCCCCTTCCATCATGTAGCTGCTAGGGATGGAGCTCAGGTCCTCAGGGTTGGCACCCAGGGGCCTTTATCCTATGAGCCACCCTGCTAGCCCTGTACTCATTCAGTTTGAGGTGAGGCACCAACCTGACTGTCCTGTAAAAAGTGTCAAATGCCATCACCCAGAGCAGTCAGTGTCCCCAACAACTCCCTTACCTGAATCTGTGATGTGAGACACCAAGCAGGAGCTCTGTGCTATTCTTTAATCATAACAGTTACCTAGGGTGGTTGCTTTTAATTTGTTTTGTTTTGTTGGGTTTCTTTAATTTGTGAGTGTGTAACATGTACAGGTGTGTGGTGTATGTGTTCAGGTAAGCAGGGCTAGAGAGAGAAGTCAAGTGCTCTCCGTAATTACTGTCCACTTTTGAGGGTCTCTTGCTGAGCCTGGAGCTAGTGGCTTTTCAACAAGGCCGGTACCATGCCAGCCTCAGCAATACTTCTACCTCCACCCCAATAAGCGGAGGTGACAGACATGGATGGGATCACACCTGGCTTGTATATGCATGCTGGGATCCGAATTCTAATCCTCAAGCTTGCAAAGAAAATGTTTGCAACCTCTGAGCTGTCTCTTCAGCCCCTTGAGAGGAAATCTTACTATGTTGTCTCAAGGTGGTCCTAGCTCCGCAGCTGAAGGGACTTTCCTGCATCTGCTTCCCAAGTGCCTGGGACTCCCAGTGCATACCACCATACCCAGCTGATACCCACATTCTCTACAAAACAGCTGAGGCCCAGGAAGTTAACAGATGAATTTAAGATGACATTACTAAAACATAGATCAGGACCCGAACCAGAGCCAGTGGTTCTCAACCTGGGGGTCGCAACCCCTTTGGTGGTTAAATGACCCTTTCACAGAGGTCACATAGCAGACATCCTGCACATCAGACATTTACATTACAATTCATAAGAGTAGCAAACTTACACTTATAAAGTAGCAACAAAATAGTTTTATGGTTGGGAGTAACCCTAGTAGGAGACTTGTATTGAAGGGTCGCAGCATTAGGAAGGTTGGGAACCACAGAACCAGACCATCTGACTTTCCAATATATGGTCCATACCTCCTGTTTACACCACAGCCTCCCAGTGGAAGAAGCCCTGTAAGTTTGCTCTTGTTTCTCACAGCATCTTCTGGGAGGAGTCAAATCATACAGGTCATTAAATATGTAGACAGAGAAAGAAGTATGTACTCCTCACAATGTAAGTTTAGATAGGAGACTCACAAGGACTGTCGATTCTTACATATTGATGAGCACTTAGCAACTGTAGCTTAAAAAATGACTCTTTTTAACTGTGTGTGTGTGTGTGTGTGTGTGTGTGTGTGTGCTTCAACCATATAGGTTCAGGGATGGAACTGAGCCACTGAGTCATCTTGTCAGGCCAACCATAGCTTATTGTATGGCAGGGATGGCCAATGGGTTTCTCCTTGGAGGCCACCTGTGACTGGGGCCACTGACTTAGAACCCTCAGTTAGAGTGCCAGGAAGAGTGCAATTAATGGCCAGTATGGAGCCAGTGATATATACTATGGTGCCAGGCAGAGGGTTTAAGTCAGTTACTACACTATCCTCTCATTTCCAAATTCACCCCTCCTCCTTGGATCTGCGAGAAGCAGCAAACAAATTTTCCTTTGCCAACAGGGGGCGCTAGAGGGGGAATTTTCTGCTTTGCTTTCTTCTGGGTTACCCCAGCCTGGCTTCTTCAGCCATGGTACCCCCCTCCCCCCCGACTCCTCCACAGGAACACCTAAGTCAGGTTGCAGTATTGCAGCATCAGGAGATCCTGTGTCACCTGTCCATCACAGACACAGCACCGGCAGAATCCCCTCCCCTTCCCCCAGAGTGTGGGACCCTGTCGCCCCCAGCCCCTAGTGTGGGACCAGGCCACATGTAACTCCTGAAGTTAGGAACTCTGAACTCTAAGTTTCACCTGTGTGGGATTCTTCCTCCTGGCACTCAAACATTTACAGAATCTTTGCTTCCCATGCTCCTGTGTTGGAACGTGCTTCCGGAGCTGCCACCTCCAGTCCCTTGGAGTAGTGCGAGTCAAAGTGTAGTTCAGGGAGCTGGTTAGACATGCAGATCACTAGCCCCACACTGACTTCCGGATCCCCTGGGGATGGTACGCAGCTCTGCTCAGGGCAACTAACTCGTAAAAACCACTGTCTCTCGCTTGCATAACTAATAACCACACCCGTTAGCAATTTGCAATTCTTTGCATTAAAACGCAGGCTTCCTTGGGCCAATGAGACAGCCCAGCATGTAAAAGTGCCTGACACCAAGGGTGACAACCAGTCAGAGCCTTAGGACCCACAAGGCAGAGAGAGAGAGGTGACTCCTGAGAGTGGTCCCCTGTCTTCCACAAACATTCCATGGCATGAGCCCCTGCATCCCTCCTAACAAAGAGATAAAAAGTAACTATAATAATAGTAATAATAATTATTATATTAATGATATTAAACTTACTATTATATTAATAATGATAATAAACTTATTATTATTGTTATTATTATAATATCCAGGCTCCTATACCAAGAAGTGGGTCCTATCTCCATATTGACCTTGACTGGTGCTGTGTCATTGTCCCCCTGTGTGGCACTGCAAATCCTGTAACAAGAAATTGAAGGACCATTCACCCCATGTACCTGGGCATTCACACGCGAGGCGTTCTCCAGCTGTGCTTTCAAAATGTTGCACTTCACGTGATCTGCCACCGGCGAAGGCAGGAGCGGGGTCTGAAGGGTCTTCTCTGAAACTTTCTTTTCCTCGGCCTGAGATAAAGCAAGATGCAGGTAACATATGTCGAGCAAACAGAAAACTCATGATAACTTCCCTAATGACCACAATGACAAGTAACACAGGGATCTGTGTGTGTGTGTGTGTGTGTGTGTGCGCGTGCACTTCCATTTGGGCTATCACTTTCTAATACAGAGGCCTCCCACATATCACCCCACTCTTTAGTGAGGGAGGGACTGGACACACTAGGTATCAGGTGAAGGTTTAAGACAGGAAGGGACCCCTTCAAAATCAGGCAGCTGGAACTAATCAGGCAGTGTGGCACCAAGGCAAGAAGGAAATGTTCTAAAATCCTCAACTTGCTCAACCGGTATTGTTATTCACCAGATCAAAAGCCCCACTGAAGTTAGGCATGGTGGCACTTGTCTACCACCCCAGCATTCAGGAGGGGGGCACAGAAGGATGATAAGTTCCAGAAGAACCTGGCCCATATACTGAGAAAAACCAAGAATCCCATTGATGACCATCTTGATATTCATTATTGGAATATCATGAAAGCCATAGAAGAAGAGCAGGGCAAGTGGCTAGACAATGTATTTATTAAAAAAAAAATATGGCAGAATCCAGTTTCCCCCAAGGGACTGACCAATGAACAAGAAGAACACTTGTAAGAGAAGCAGACTCCAGCCATGCCAAACAGACAGAGGCAAGTGTTCTGAAATAAAATGTCAGTCCTTTCTCTCTAGGGCACCATCAAAATTAGATGATGATGACAATGATCTTGGTAATGACCATGATGATATTGGTGACGACCTCAATAGCAATGATGATGATAATGATGGTGGTGGTGATGAGGAGGACTGGGATGATGAGGAGGACCCTGATGGCAATAATGGTGTGATTAAGAAAAAGCACCGGTAGCTGACATGTTCAAGAGCTTACTGGCCACGTATGTCATGTGTGTGACTCACTGGAGGCTCATTTGTCTATCCTATTTGAAGCTAGGAGGCTCATTTGTCTATCCTATTTGAAGCTAGGAATCTTTTACATTCTTTTAAAAAGCTTTTATTTCTCTCCCTCTCTCTCTCTCTCTCTCTCTCTCTCTCTCTCTCTCTCTCTCTCTCTCTGTGTGTGTGTGTGTGTGTGTGTGTATGTAGAGCGAATCAGAAGGCAGCATTGGAGAGTCAGATCTCTCCTTCTGCAAACCCATGTGTGAACACAGGCATCTTGCTAAGGAGTCACTTGTGCTGGCTTCTCTTGCTGAGAACCTTCATTCTCTCCACTTTAGCAGAAGGCAGACAGCTGTGGGCTGCTGATGCAGCTGCTGGATCACAAGGTTCAATTCCAATCACTCCTCACCAAAGGGAAAGATTCACATGAGCAGGAGAGAAAGCAGAGGGAGGCAGGAGGGCCAAGGTCTAGGAATGGAGATTCTGATGGAGTCCAAATCCAGAACTCCCAACTGCTCAACCATGCTAGCTCCCTGACCTCTCTGCTGCCATCTCCTCCTTCATAAGACCCTTAAGATGCTCAATAAGGGGGAAAAAAGAGAATTATGAATGGCTTTCTCTGCTAGTTTCTATAGTTAGAAAAGAAAGTACTGCAAGCTATGCCTGGGATGTGAGAAGGGGAAGGACAGTAAACCACCATGCTGGGCCTCGAAAATGGCACATCTGCCTGGATTCATTATCCCAGAAGATAGAGAGCCATCCTTTAGGAAAAGGAATAACTTACATATACCTTATTATATGTTACAGTATGGATTTTGGGTAATTTATTATGTGCTTGTAAATCCAGTTATATTATTTATTTCATAATGGAATGGATTTTTTTTTCATAGATATGTTAAGAGTTCATTTGTAGTTGGTTTTAATTTGGGAAACTTAATTAGTTAGGAGCCCATCTGAGGGTTTTGACAATGGCTTACGGGAAGTGGTTACACTGACAATAATGAAGACCTACTTAACATGATGGAGTGCTGCTAAAATAAGAAAAGGATTCAGCATTGGCTTCCCTCCATAAGTTTAGCTAACCTAAGTTTAGGACACACAATTCAAGCCGGATCACTCCTGTCCCAGCCGGACACAGCAGTACTGCTCGGTAGGTACTGCTCAGTTGTGTGAATCTCCTCCATTGGGGACCAATATGAAATCTGTAACTTTTGCATCTTTGTTGCCTTTTGTGTAAAAGGCATCCCTAGTGCTGGGTGGAGATTGTCTCACAGGTATGAGGACCTAAATTGGATCCCCAGAAGCTACATAAAAAGCAGGGCAGGGCAGAGAGGATCTGTTATCTCACTAATGACAAGACAAGAGGTGGGGAGCCGCAGATCTCAGGAAGCCCACAGGACCAGCTAGCCTGGCCTGTGTAGTGAGGTTCCGGGCCAGTGAGAGATCTAGTCGCCAGTAAAGGTAGAAGGTGCCTAAGGACCAACACACAAGGTCCTCTGACCTTCCCACATCCACACATCCACACCCATACCTGCATCCTACACCCTCCTGAACACATACATGTGCATGCACACACACCAAGATATCTCTGAGGGAGATGACAAGACCACAGCTCCAGCTCAGAGCATGGCCCCAACATTGTTCTGCTGTTTGGTTTTGTTCTGGTTTGTTGTTTGTTTGGTTGTTTGGTTGGTTTGGTTTTTAAGGACAAATTTTCTGTGTAGCTCTGGGCTGTTCTTAAACTCACTCTGTAGACCAGGCTAACCTTGAACTCACAGACATTCACCTGCCTCTGCCTCCTGAGTGCTGGGATTAAAGGTATGCCCTACCACCACCCAGTGTATTGTTGATTTTTTTTCAAGACAAGGTTTCTCTGTATAGCCCTGGCTGTCCTGGAACTCACTCTGTTCCAGGCTGGCCTGGAACTCAGAAATCCACCTGCCTCTGCCTCCCAAGAGCTGGGATTATAGGTGTGCGCCACCACTGCCTGGCTTATAATCTATTTTTTAGCATCACCATATTTTATGTTCAGTTTGAAGTATGAAGAGAGACTATTTAATCCAATACAGCATTAACGACTCAACATTCAAATCAATGACAATGGGGTATTGGTGTCAGAACAGAACAGGCCATCTGCTTAAGAAGGTCATCTGGGGATAAGGAAGCAGTCAGTCGTATATGTAAACTATGGATAGTGACAATTAACACATGGGAAATCTGATGAGACTGAAATTCCTGGCTGTTGTTTGGGGTACTTAGAAATAGATAGTGAAAAATCATTAAATTAAGAACAGGAAGTTACAAAAACTATAGACCAATCAGAGGTGGGTCCATCCCTAAGTTGGGATAAGAATCATTAAGCTAGTGGCTCCCAATTGAGGAGTCATGCTTACTGAGATCTGCGAGAAACCGTTTTCTTTTAAAATATTTGATTACATTTATTTATTTATAAATGTGTCCCAGGTGTAACTGCGTGAGGTCAGAGGATAATTTGTATGTGCCAGCTTTCTCCTTTCATCATGTGAAACCCAAGGACAGAACTCAGTCGAGGGGCCTGGGTGCTAGCACCTTTACTGCTAAGACAGCTCGCTGGTCCAGAAATGTTTCCTAAGGATGAAGAATAAATAACACAGGGCCTGGAGCTGCGTGTGGCTCACTTGGCAGAATGCTCGCCTACTGTACCAAAGCCTCTGGTTTCATTTTATTTTCTTTCTTTCTTTCTTTCTTTTTTTTTTTTTTTGTTTGTTTTTGGATTTGTTTTTGTTTTTTTTTTTTTGTTTGTTTTCGAGACAGGGTTTCCCTGGATAGCCCTGGCTGTCCTGGAACTCACTCTGTAGACCAGGCTGGCCTGGAACTCAGAAATCCACCTGCCTCTGCCTCCCAGAGTGCTGGGATTACAGGAGTGCGCCACCACCTCCCGGCTGGGTTTCATTTTCAACACCACATAAAGTGGCCATGGTGATGCATGCCTTTAACCCTCTGCAATAGGGGGTAGAGGCAGGAGAATCAGAGTTCAAGGCCATCCCCAGGAGTATATCAAGTTCAAGACCAATACCTTGGTAACAGGATACATTGTCTCAAGAAGATTTTTGCAAGCCAGTTGTGGTGGGCCAAGCTTGTGACCTCTGTACTGCAGAGGTGGATACAAGTGGATTCCTGGGGTTTGCCTGCCAGCCAGCCTAGCCTGAAGGGCAAGCTTCAGGTCACTGAGATAGGCTGTCTCAAAATGAGGTAGATGGCCCCCAAGTCTCATCACCCAAGATTGTCCTCTGCCCTGAACAATACACACACACACACACACACACACATACACCTACACACATATACACACACAGTACATATATACAAAAAAATAAAAAATAAAAATAAAAGAATCAATGGAGTAAGACCGCTGTTCTGTGTGAGGGCAAGGTCAGAGTCACCTGTATCTGTACCATCCGTGTTTCCAGTGATTTTTCAGTTTTTCATTTGTGCTGATCGAAGCCCGGGCCCTTGTGAACAGGAAGCATATGCTCTCACACGGAGCCACTCCCCACCTCCCGTGCATTTCTCTGAATGAGGCGGAAAGGTGGGCAATGAGAACTTAGCTCCTTAGCGCCAGGGAAAAGCCAGGCACATGCGCGTGGAAGAGCGCACTCCTCCGTGTGCAGCAGCAGCCAAGGGAGCCGAACACTCGTGAGCTCCCTGCCTGGCAACAGGCTGCACTTTTGCACCAAAAAAAAAAAAAAAAAAAAAAAAGTGGTGTGAAGGTGGTGTGAAAGTGTAAATTACTAAAACCAGTGACCATTCGCACTGGAAAAAGTTAAAACGCAAGAAAAAGCAGAGGCACCCAAGGGGCACGGGGTGTGCCGGGGGCCACATGGTGCTGCGGGCAGTTCACCCGTCAAGAGAGTGATGTGGTGATGTGCCTGAAGCAGCTTAAGCAGGAAGGGCAAGAGAGCTGCAGTGGTGATGCCCGGGGGGGGGGGGGGGGGGGGGCTGGGTAAGTAAGGCACTCGTGCGAGCATGGGGAGATGAGCTCAGTCCCGAAGGCCATGTAAAAAGGCCCGGCCTAGAGCTGGAGAGATGGCTCAGCAGCTAAGACAGCTCGCTGCTATTGCCAAGGCCCAAACTTTGGTTCCCACATCAGACACTGAACTCCAGCTCTGAGAACCCAACACCTTCTTACAGCCTCCACTGGCACACACGTGTGCCTACCAACATATGCACGCACATATACAAATACATTTATATATGTTTTTTTTAAAAAATCTGGGTGTGGTGGTGCCTGGTGGCAGCAGAGACAGGTGGGTCCCCTGAGGGCGGGGGTTTGTGTGCCCAGCCTAGCCTTCTAGGTGAGTCTGAGGCAGTAAGAGGTCTTGCCTGCAAAGTAAGGTGAATAGCACCTGAGGTACACAACCAGAGGTTGTCCTCTGACCTCACACATGAATATGCTTACACATATGTGCGCACACAAACACACACACATGCACCTGCACACACACATATGCACCTGGATAATCAGGATAAACACACATACACACACACACACATACACATATACACACACACACACACACATACACCTGCACACACACACACACACACGGACATATGCACCTGGATAATCAAGAGCATAAACACACACACATACATACATACACACACACACACACAACCTGGATAATCAGGAGTATCACACACACACACACACACACACACACACACACACACACACGAAGCTGGAGAGGAAGCATCTGAGGCCCAGGCCCCTGCTGTGGGGCAGCACACTCCATGCAGAGCTGCCGGGCACCTTGTTTATGTTGATATGCAGGGCAGGCCAGGGTCCCGCAGCCTTCACTGTCTCCAGCTCCAGCTTCTTCAGATGGGCGGCTGCTTCGCTGTACAGGGCAGGCCCTGGACTCAGTTCTAGTGTGGTCAGGGGGAAGAAAAAAGCAGATGTTCAAAGGCAGCTAGATATGGGGGCCAGAGACCCCACAGTGGACTAGCTCCCAGACCCTTTTCTGCCCTTCCAGCCTGTCACAGCTCAAGAACACCTGATGTCAAGATTTCATAGCCTTACTCCCTCGGATATGAGCTGGGAGGCTCCGGGCATGGTGTTTGACCTCTCTGAGCCTCCAAGCCATTTAGAAGTGAAAATAGAAATCACTTATCTTGCACGGTTCCTGGAATATTATGTGAGATTATTCTCAGAAAAAGACTTAAATGTGGAAAGGTCCTTTACATGCTGAAAAGACAGACGTCCAGACTGCGAGGCATGGCAAGGCGCCTCGGGGAGTCACGGCATGCTTCTAAAAATCAAAGCCGTTGGCTTTTTTGTATTGTGTCGCATTTGCTTGCCACCACGCCCCCCCTCTAGCTTGGACTTATTCATTAATACATTAAACATCCATGAAATATTAAATATTCATTATCCAATAAAGCTTGTGCGTTATTGCTTGTTAACCACTGGCGTCTGGGGAGCTGAAATAAACAAATAAGACATGATTCTAGTGGGACGACATTCAGCATAAAAACACTAAGAGCTTTAGACATCCTCAGCCCAGTTGGGGATGCCGGAAGCAAGCAGGGATGCTGCACTGGTGCCCAGTGCCACGTGAGCTGGCTGCCGGGGCGTGCGGGGTTTTAGGGCTGAGGAAAAGCCTTGCGGGTAGAGGAACCAGCAGACACAACGGACAGGGCTGGGACTGTGAGGCACTTGGTGAAAGGACAGAAGCTCTGTGCAGCCGGTGTGTGGGAAGGATGGGGGAGGCTGAGACCGTAGGAAGAGGCATTGGAGGTCTGTCGCATGACCGTGCTGGGGGTGGGGGGATGGGAGGAACAGAAGGTCTTAACACTGACAGTGGCAGTTTCTCTATGAGGACTGAACTGCAGGAAGGATTTCGGCAAGGGTAGCCTGGGCAGTGCTTGAGCTAAGAGTTCCCATCTCCCAGTTAGCTAAGCTCAAATGGCTCTTAGGGTGTGAAGATGTATCTCGACAGCTCACAGTTGCACACAGGGTCAGGCTAGAAGGTTCTGAGACACTCACCGTACACCCTCTCTCCTGCTCACAGGAGCCAAAGCATCCTGGGATGTTCAGTGAGAACCACCATCTGCCCTGCCCTGCCCTGCCCTGCCCTGCCCTGCCCTGCCCTGCCCTGCCCCGCCCGCCCCACCCCACCCCGCCCTGCCCAGCCCCATCTCAGTACTCCTGAAGGAAGCATGGAAGAGGACTGTTGGAAGCCAGTGTCACAAAAGAGCAGAGGTGAGTTTACTGTGACCAGGGCAGGAACCCCAACCACCACCTGACTCCCCCGCCTTCAACTTATAGAGCCCAGGAGCCTGCACAGAACCCTACAAGGCCAGAAATCTAAGTTAGGTGGCAGGAAGGAATGACAATTTACAAAACATAGAAGCAGGAAACCACCTGAGTGTTCTAGAGTCTAGATCACTCTGCCTCCAGGCACCAGACTCTATAAGCAAGCAGCCCAAATCTAGTAGCCATGGCAACACCCCCCTTCTGTCCTTGACTGGCCCTCCACACCCCACCCTGTTCCCTCTATATACTCACTGGTGAGGGCCTTGCTAGAGTTCGGGGACCTCAGTGGCGCCTCCTTATTCTCCAGGGTCAGCGAAAGGCCGTAGTTGGAGTGGTGCTGGTGCTGGTGCTGGTGCTGGTGGTGATGCCTCCCCGAAGCTTTGGGAGCAAATGGTGTGCCCCCGTTCTCCTCGAGGCCGAAAGGCAGCCTTTCTGTGGGGCTGAGCGCTGGGGACGGGAGCGGGTAGCTGAGGCAGGCAACAAAGTCAGGATTTAGAAAACACACTGTTTTGCTAACTCCTCAAACCCCAATACCATGAGGCTCAAAAGACCCTTACTTAAAATAGGGCATCGAGCATCTGTGCAAAGAAAATGAACAAAATCTTGAATCTTAAAGATGTCTTCACTTTGTGATGGAATAAAATAGCTTGCATTTTAAAAACTCATTTTCAGGGCTAGAGGGATGGTTGCGTAGTTAAGAGCACTGGCTACTTTTCTAAAGGACCTAGGTTCAGTTCCAAGCACCCACAGGGCAGCACACAATCATCTGTAACTCCTGAGGGTCTGATGCCCTCTTCTGGTCTCTACAGGCACTGCATGCAGATGATGGACACAAACACAGTCAAAAACCCTCATACACGTAAGACATTTTCTTGAATAAGGCACCTTCTAAATGCACGGTGAAAGGAAGAAAAACAATAAATAATGCTTAGAGTCTCTTCTCTACCTATTCCACATGTAGAAAGCCATCCCCATGTGCCTGCTCTGGTATTTCTTCTCAGGGGTAGCCTTTTCAAGCATGCCCAGTCAGAAATCCCCACAATTCTGTTAAGAGGGATTTGATCTAAATTCATTCACATGCTCCTAACTTTTAACATCCAAGAGCTAAAAGAGAGGGGCTCTCTTTCCAGGTGGCTCACGGTTGCCTCTAATTCCAGCTCAGGGGGCCCACTGCCCTCTTCTGGCCTCCTTGGGCATTGCACTCACGTGCACATACCCATACACATATCTAGATAATTAAATATAAAACCTCTTTAAAAAATTGTATTTCTTAGCAGTGCTTAAATTTAAAACAAGTAATGGATTAATATAATCCCTTAACATACTTCCTTCAGCTAAATGTTTGTTTTTTTCCTGATTGTGGTGGTTTGTATATGCTTGGCCTAGGGAGTGGCACTATTAGGAAATATGGCCTTGTTGGAGTAGGTGTGTCACTGTGGGTGTGGGCTTTAAGACTCTCATCCTAGCTGCCTGGAAGTCAGTATCTCCTAGCAGCCTTCAGATGAAGATGTAAAGCTCTCAACTCCTCCTGCACCATGCCTCCCTGGATACTGACATGTTCCTGCCTCGATGATAAAGGACTGAACCTCTGAACCTGTAAGCCAGCCCCAATTAAATGTAGTCTTTATAAGAGTTGCCTTGGTCATGGTATCTGTTCACAGCAGTAAAACCCTAAGACACTGGCTATAAAAGAAATTAAAATATTTTTATGGACTCATAAAGTACTGTCATACCAGAGCACCATGTTTATAGTGTGCAACAAGTAAGTCAGTTCTGGCTATCAGGATGTAAACAGAAGCTTCTTGTGACCATCTTTCCCAGACATAAAGTAGGTATATCCTTGATAAAGCATGGAGGGGGAGAAGATGAGAAGAAGCTAATTGTGGGTAGAGTGAGAAATACTCTAAAGATATCATCTGAGCACCTAGATCCAGCTTTACCTGAAGGTGACACTATAGCTAAATCTTTCAAAAAGGCTCACAAAATGCATTGATTTATTGCTTGACTGGTTGAGTGGAACCCGGAGCAGTGTTCGCAACCTGTGGGTCGCAACCCTCTCACAGGGATCACCTAAAGCCACCAGAAAACACAGACATTTACAACAGCAGCAAAATTACTGTTATGAAGTAGTAACACAAATTTTATTGTTGGCAGTCCCCACAACATGAGGAATTATATTCATGGATCACAGCATTAGGAAGGTTGAGACCCACTGGCCTGGAGAAAGTGGAAGAAGGCATGATTTTGACCGCTGGAGATTTCCACCCTTACCTCTTCCCTTAGAAACAGTGCTACCAACCTCCCTATTGGAGGCATAAAAAAAACACACCAAGTTGGAGCTGAAAGTTTTCTTTCCTGGGCCCAGCCACAGCCCCGCAGGGCACCCTTGACCACTGCTCTACAAAACATGTGGGGGAGCAACTGCTGGACTTTTCCAAAGCTAAGAAGGTGTGAGGCTAAGATTTGTACAGCTTCAAAGCCCACTGACATTCTTCCCCATGTTTCAAATGTACTGAAGATATTTGCCCTTTAGGGGTGCCCTCAGAAAAGGAGATGTCCTTTTGCAGGGGCTGGCGATGGCTTCCAGTCTGTGGCTGACCTTTCCTCTGTTCCTCACCACTTCTGGCCTTCTCAGAGTCTGAGTGGCATTAGGACTGTCCAGTCATGAAGGACAGATCAGTGAGGTGGTGAGAGAGACAGAGAGAGAGAGGAGAGAGCCACTGGCTGGATGCAAGAAGAGATCATGGAGACATGGAGGGGCAAGGAAATGGCAGGCAAATGGTACATCATCTGCGAAAGAAGGGAGGCGGGGAGGGAGGGAGGCTCTGCTGAGCTTCAAATGTTCACAGTGAGTATGGGAATGAACACCCGCAGGGAAACATGGCCAAGAACAGGGAGCTGGCGTGCCATCAGGCCTGGAAGAGGAGTAGGAGAGCTTTGATGAACAGTTCCTGAAAGATGGCAAATAGATACCATGTCAGATGCCAGGTCCTTCTTCACCCTCTGCCCAGAGTGTGAGAATTCTGAGGCTGGGCCCAGCTCAGGGAGAAAGTGCTGTGACTGGTTGAGTAATACCTCTTGCAGACTTGACAGACCACAGTGGTATCACAAACTTGTCTCTACATATGCAAAGGGTGCACTATTTTACTTCAAAAAACAAAAACAAACAAAAAACCATAGCATTAAGAGTGAAACAGTAAAAACAAATAAATCAACAAACAAACCAAAACTCACAAAAACAAAAGGCCCATCTACATGCCACAAATGAGAAGTCACATAATAACAAGTCAGATAAAATATGCATCTTTGATCTCTCTTTCAGCTATCTAAGGGGTGGGAATGGGTTAAGACAAATGGGAAGAGAATGGACAAAGGTGAAGGGAACTACCTGGGCTAGTGCAAGAAATCTGGGGCAGCTGAGGGTGCCAACAAAAATAACTGTTTCTATTGTGGGACAATTCCCTCTGACTCGGGAAGAAAACAACTCACAAGTCTCAGCAAGTTCCTGAAGCACAGGCTCACAAGGTTCCTCCCTCCCCAAGGTTACATGAGCAGCACGGGCTGCTGAAGAGAGAAAATGCCCCAGCCTGCTGAGCTGCCTGTAAGTCATTCAGAGAGCTCCCAGCGTTCTAGTATTTGTGAGCTGTCACCCCTGCTAAGGTGGGCTTTCAGTGATGCCTTTGAGTCATCCGAGCTCCTATAACTCCAACAAAGTCATTGGTTCACCAAGTTGGAGTTTGGTGGTGTTTGTCACTTTGGCCTGTTGTTGAATCTCTCTATCTGGGTGAGTAGACATTTGTTCACTCACTCCAAGAACAGTGTCACAGTGGAATGAATTGGGAACATTCTCTGCTCACGCACAGGGACCATCCTGACGATGCAAACATGAAGTTTTGTTGGTTATGAATCTTCTAAGGAGATTTCTCAAGGCCTCATGCTCATGGGTCATCCTTGCAGGATTCTTAGAAGCAACATTAACACAGACTTTGAGATAAATGGTATCCACAAGGCTATGCATCTGCCCTGTTGACCTCAACAAAGTCAGATTCACAGTATAAGGACCAAAACACATGCAGCAACACACCAGCCTTAGGGACATTGGCCAAGGGTCAGGACAGTAGGCCAGCTCCATGTTCACTAGAGAGTGAGGCTCATGGGGTGTTTGAGATTTGCAAAGTCACAGTATTTCTAGAATCTACCACTAGAATTGTTACCAGGACAGGGCGAGGGAAGGGGAAAGCTGGACTCAGGGCTTTTTTTTTTTTTTTTTTTTTTTTTTTTGAAAAGAAGGCCAAGTAAGGGTGCTCTTGAGAAGCTAATCATAACCTTTGTAATGTAGGCAAGTAACACAGGCCCTGGGGATCTAAGCTGGGATAAGAATCACCGAATCTTATAGCCCCCAGATACCTTCTGGTTCTATAGGTTTAAACCCAGGCTGGATGTTAAGGTCACTAGAAAAAACTCTTACATTCTTCTGGAGGGAATTTAAGATGGTTCATTAGGTTTTAAAAAGCAGCCTGGCATATCCTCAAAGAGTTAAAGATATTATTACATGGTCCAGCAAGTCACACCAATTGAAAGATCCATGAAGAACTTATACCTGAACGCTCATTAACAGGATTATTCATAATCACGAAACGTTAGAAACAACCAAGTTCATTGATTAACAGTCAAAATGTGGTATATCAATACAATGGGAAATTACAAAGCCATGAAAAGGCCGTGAACTACAAGTTGATGTCACAGTTAAATGAGCCTTGAAAATATTATGCTGTCTTGAAGAAGATAGATATCAAAGGCCACATATATGATTCCTCTTATAGGACATGTGTAGACCAGACAAATGGGGGCAAGGTTAGGAGATATTTAGGAGTAGGAAGGGTGGGAGGAATCAGGATTGAAAGACTATTGTTACTGAATTTCTTGTAGAGGAGTGTAATGTTCCTAAAATAGTAAAAACCATGACCAGACAACTTCATGAATATAACCAACTGAATATTTTGCTGAACTATGTCTCACTATGTGAGACAGATCCTAGTAAAGCTGGAGATTTTTAGAAATATGGATGTTAGCTCTCCTCTAGACATGGTCACCCACCTCTAAATCCTGCAGCTGGCCTGGGAACTACCACCTTTCTCCAACCTGCAGCCACTTCATTTTGCATATGGGCTCACTGCGGGAAGGGAGGTGAGCGGGTCACACAGCCGGAGACCAACAGCTGAGTCCGGGACACAGTCCAGGCCTCCCACCTTTCTATTCGGTGCCCAAAGGTCACCCATCTGCTGCGTCTTACCATCTGCTCAGCGTCTATTTAAGGCAGCATGAGTACTCATCAGGAAAATCCAAGGCCTTCTCAGAAGCCTCTGGCTGAGACACCCTCATGTTCTTTACCATCCAGTAAGCTCAGCAGGAGCAGAAACTGCCATATGTATTTTGTGTCCCAGCTGTGCTGGAAGAAGGGCTGGTTCATGGGAGGCCAGAAAAAGCTTCAGTACACTGGATAAAGAGTCGATAAATAGTCCGGGGCCAGCTCTGCTGTCTGGCCCTGTGCCAGGCATGACAGTCAGCAGGGGAAGGACCTCAGTCCAGCCTTGGACATTGTTGGAGGAGACCTCCTGGGGAGAGGCGCTTGAAGTGAAGAAGTCCTGACAGTTATGGAAGAGTGGACAGTGGGGGGCAGGGGAGCACGGGGCATGGCAAGGGAAGGGTTCTCCAACTTCTAAGGCCTAGAGCTGACAGGGTGCAGCAGGTGTTGGGTGTGGGGGTCTTGCATAGCTTTCCTGTGTGCTTAAGAGTAGGTGTCCTGCTGTTTCTCTTTAAGTCCCCCATTGGGATGACAAATTCATGGGGATTAATGGGAAACTGACTTTTTTTTCTGAAATGAAGAACCATCTCAACCCCCTGAAAGGAGCAGTCAGTGCCTGTTCAGGAAGCTGGCGCGTTCTCTTTGCTCCACTAGTCACTGTGCTGAGTACTGGCAGGCTCAGTGCCCACTTTCAGAGTTCAGCACACTCCTGGGCCTCCACCCTGGCTTGCCTCCTTGTGCCCTATAGATGCTTTAGCGTCCGCTTGAGTGCTCTGTAGCCCACCCCTCCCCCACCTTGGACTCCTGTGGTGTCATCACCCTTTGTCCTTTTCCCCTTTGTTCTGGGGTGGTATGCAGTTTCCAATTACTCTCATGTTGGGGTTGCTTCAGTGGTAATTCAGGTTCAGTTCTTTTGTCCTTTGTATAATCAAGCCCTGTATTAAATTCCCTCTGTAGGAAACGCCTAGATTAGTTTCCATTCCCCCCCCCCCCCCCCATTGCTCTTGCCAGATACAAGGTTAACCTGCCTGGTTGGCATCGCTCCAGCTTTCCCTCTCAACAGCTCTGAACTGGTCTGTTTGTTACTTTAAGCTGTTGCGTTGTTACTTTGTTGCTTTCATTTTAGTGTCACCACACACCATAAACTAAATCTGATTTCCTTTCTCACCCTGTTCTGTTTCTTACAAGTCAAATATGTCCTGACTGCTCCCTTTCTTTAGCTTAGATTTCAATTTCTTTCTCTTTGTTCTGTAAGCTTCTGCAGGCAGTCTATTCCAGTTGACAAGGCAGGAAAAACAAACCAGAATGTGGGTAGCTTCTGTGCACCGCACACATGTATTTCTTCAGAATTCAAGCTTACTACCCAAGCCTCCCACTGGCATTCCAGGTTGGACCATTAACTGCTATACTTCAGAAGACATAAGGCACATCCTTCGCTTATGAAGATGGTTTAAAATGTTCACTGGTCAGAGTTTTGTTTCACTTCTTTTCATTATAGTATAGGACAAATGTTATTAACCACAGTCCCAGGTATTTCTCAGTTTTATCACAATTTAAAATAATAGTAGCTATCACAACTCCTAATATCCCATCCTTTATCCACTTCCCCCTCCTGCCTCTGTGCGAGTGTATATGTGTGTAGGTGTGCATGTCTGTACATGCATACAATGCATGATGCATGCACATGAAAGTACAGGTGCCAACAGCTGTGCATACATGTGCTCAGACAGGGGCCCTCCTCCATCCCCCTCACAGGGTGCCTCGCTGAGGCAGAGTTCTGCTTGCTGTGTCAGCTAGGCTGCTAGGATCCTCCTGTCTCTGCCTTTTCAAATGCTGGGACTACAGGCGCATGAGGCCACGCCTTCCCACATTGCTCCTGAGGATTTGAACTCCAGTCCTCATGCGTGCACAGGAAGTGCCCTTCCCTGCTGTCATCTCCCCAGCCCCTACCTCTCTCCCTTTCTGTCTTTTTCTGTCTCTGACTCTCTCTCTCCCCCTTCCCCTCTCCCCCTCACAGAGTTATTCAATTCAGAATGTTTCTGCTTCTGGCCTCTTATTATCTGAGATTCGCTTGGATTTTATGATATTCGGACAAACTGTGTTCTTCCTTTCTAGTATTCCATATTTGTTTTCTTAGTGTATTGCATTGGTTGATAGTGTATATGAGGAGGACGCAGAGGACCTTCTGCACCCTTGTCTTGGTTCTGGAGTTTACAGGTAAACTAATGTTTCAAGATTAAATGCAGTTTCTGCAAAACCTCACACACCAGGCTAGACTCCGACAGCCCTCCCTTCCACTTTGTTCCTAAATCCCTTGAACAGTGACTTCCCCTGCCCGGAGGAGATCTGTGCTTTTTCTCTGCAGCACTGTTCCTCTTGCTGGGTGCTTTAAAAGACGGTGTTTGAATTCCCCACTGCATCACCATCCAAGCTTCTCACTGGCTTTGGGAATCGATTTTCCAAGAAGCCACACTCCAGTGCCCAGCACCTCTCCTGGCATCTCTCCACAGTGGCCCCAAAATGCTGGATGCTGACTAAGCTGTGACAAAGGCTGACTTTCCCAGTGTTCTGGGGACATCTATTACTTTTAGCTTGAAGATTCAAATTGATCACGATGCAGCCAACTATTTCCTGACCATTGTCTCTTTAGCTTGCACGTCTATCCTCCACCCCCCCCCACTCCACCCCCCCACCCCCACCCCCGTCCCTATTCTACCTTCTGCAGTTAGTACATTCTAAGTAGAAGAGAGGAAAAGCAGATGTCAGATAGCTCTGGCCTTTTCCTCCTGCAGGCCACCCTCAAGAATGACTGGGAAAATCTTCATCTCTTTGCTCCAAAGTAATTGGCCATAAAGTCCCTTACCAGTGTGATGATGGGGCTTGCTCTAGAGAGGAGGATTATTATACATCCAAGACTAGACTGGTCTGTAGAGCAAGCTCCAGGCTGGTCATGGGTATGCAGTGAAATTTAGTTTATGTATATGTATATGTATATGTATATATATGTGTGTGTGTATGTTTGATCTGTTTTGTTTGTAGATCTAATGTATATTATATATATGTTATATATATATATTGGTGTTTTGGACCTGTTTTGTTTATAAATCTAATATATATTATATATAATATATATTTGTTTTATATATATATAATATAGATCTATATTGTCCTTCTGTTTGAAGCCATGCCCCATTTTCTTCCCCATTTAGATCCTGTCTTAATTGTGAGT
This sequence comes from Apodemus sylvaticus, assembly GCF_947179515.1. Lineage (NCBI taxonomy): Eukaryota > Metazoa > Chordata > Mammalia > Rodentia > Muridae > Apodemus > Apodemus sylvaticus. The sequence continues at coordinate 70,710,449 of NC_067474.1, forward strand.
TTCTCAGGCCACTGACACACTTCCCTTTCAGGTTGTCTGAGCTATATTCACATCCTCCATGAACAGTGTTCCTTTTTAGGCCATTCTTTTCTTTGGTATTTCTTTGGGAATGCATAGAAAACACAGAGGACTAAACCCCCAACCCCTCCTACTCTCCTATGTTCATCATTCCAAGACCTTGTCCCACATTCTAACCCAGTCTCCCCAGCTGGAAGAATTAACAGCAATCCCTGTGGCACTCCTTCCACTTTCCCAACACCTTCCCATCAAGCAGGCAGGCCAGAAAATCAAAAGGATGCTCGGCTTTTAATAGATGAGTGTATGGGTGGCTAAGAAGTCTCCCCACAAAAGTGTCGTGCCAGCCTGACAGCTCTCTCAGACACACACAGACGCATGTCCCATCCATGCCCCACCCCCACAGCTCAGCTGATCTGGGTTGCACAGCTCATGTTCAAGCCACTTGTAGTCCCAGCCATGCCTTTGTTAGCAACAATGCTGCACATACAAGCAGTGCCTACACCAGAGGTTCTCAACCTGTGAGTCGCCACCCCTTTGGGAGTCAAACAACCTTTCCACAGTGATTGCATATCAGATATTTAGAATTCATAACAGTAGCAAAATTGCTGTTATAAAGTAGCAACAAGAATAATTTTATAACTGGGGGTCACCACAACATGACTGTATTAAAGGGTAGCAGAATTGGAAAGGTTGAGAACTACTGGTCTACACAGCACTTGAGTTGCAACAATTTCCTATGCCCTTTCTAGAGAAGCCTGGCTGGGGCCAACTGTCTCGTGTTTTAGCTCTGAACTGATGTGGGCACATGGCAAATACCACCTCGGAACTAACCCAGCCAGGGCCTGCAGAGGGAATCTCAGGAGAGCTGCCAATGGATGGCTCTCAGAAGGGCTGCAAGAGAGCTGTCCATTGCTCCTCCTCGTCCCTGGGCTAAGTGGATAGGAGCCCAGGGCTCTCAAGCCTCCAGCAGCCTCTACTATCCCGAGGATGTATTATAAATTTGTCATTTTCTACATGCACCATGGAACAGATGCTGGGAAATGCTGGGAAATGCCATTTCTATCCATGTTCAGGTTCCTGACCTAGAACTGCCCCTCACCCGAGCGTGGTGTTGTACGGGTCAGATGTCAGCCAGAAGTCCCTCTCCTCACAAAAACTAAGGCATTTATTATAATATGAAGGGATCCCTTCAATTGACATTTTTGAATGCCCAACACTGCACCATCTGCCAACTTATTTACTCTCCAACCGTCATTCAAAGACTATCCATTTTTTTTATTTTCTAGATATGGAAGCAGAAACAGAAAGAGTGTGTAACTTTGCCAGAGTCACACGGCTACAGATTATCAGAGCCAGGGTTTGAACAGGGGCAACTTGACTCTTTAGGGATAAGTAGCCACTGCCTTGCCCTGTGGATGATGGGAGAGGCCTATGGGTTACAAAGGAAAGTGGGCTGGTACCCCACTGTGTGTTTGCTGTGTGCTGTGAGTTCATGGAAGTCACATCATTCATCAGGGTCTCAGACACATCCCTCTCTGGGTGTTTATTAAGTATTTCCAAACCAGCAACTGAAGTGGAAATCCCGAACTCATGTATTCACTGTTGTGTCCATGTGAGATAGTAGAAAGAACATATGACCATCTTGGTTCCAAGGTACCTGTCACTTATTTCAGTTTTCATTTAGCACAGGGTTACAAGTTCTCACTGAATTCATGGAAAGCATACTCTTTGGCTATGGAAGAACATATATTTGTAACATTGTACTTCTTGCATAATTGGTTTGAAGAGAAAACTGTATCAAAGTCTTAAGAGACAGACACATTACAAATGTTAGGAATGTTCATTAGGGAGATTTCACACAGAAACTCAGTGTCATTTGTTAAAGAAAAGAGACTAGAGAAAGGTCACACCGTGTGTGTGTGTGTGTGTGTGTGTGTGTGTGTGTGTGTGTAGGTGCGCACACATGTACAAGTGTGCATGTGCGTACTTACTCTGCATAAAACCCTGGGTTCTATTTCTGGCACCTCTCTCCTACCTGATATATTTAATTTTTTAAAGGTGCGTGTGTGTGTCTGTCTGTCTGTTGTCTGTCTGTCTATATGTATGTGTGCAGGCATCTGCTGAGTCTAGATGAGTGTTGGATCCTCCTGGAACAGGAGTTGCTCATGTTTGTGAATTACCATTATGAATTTTGGAGACTGAATTTAGGACCTCTGCAAGAACACCCAGGATTCTGACCATCTATTCTATTCATTATGTTTTTTGAGACAAGTGTCTCACTCTAAACCAGGATGATCTTAAACTCACAGAGATCCATTTGCCGGTCTTCCAAGTTCAGAGATCAAAGAGGTGAGCCACCCTCCTCCTTGTTACACTTTAAAATGTGGTTTACATTCCTTTATAGAGACCTCTTACTGGTAGAGGGGAATTTCCCCAAATTATAATTCTTTCAAGATAATTTCCAAATAATCAACTTTCCAGATTAATTCTATTAGCATGAGTGATGTGTGCCTCCATCTTTGATAGGGGGATCTTGATTCAATTAGTGTCTTAGCAGTCTGGAGTCAAACGTTATTTTCAACATAGCAGTATGTGGAAGTATAGATGTCTAGAAATGCTTGTCTAATTAACTTGTTCCGATGCATTAGATTTTAATTTTCTTTGGTAATTTTCAAGTATTTACTCGTAAAGATCTCACTTTGCTTATGAGTTCCCTCGTTGCTTATAACCACATTAACTTACTTTTGCAAATTGTAGAGCAAAATACTGTTCATCTTGGGGACAGCCTAGAAGATTCCATGACTCTATATGATCCAGCATAGGACAGACACATTCATTCACCTTTCAATTGATTTCGATGAATAGCTTAAGCACTTGGTACTTGACATTTTTCTCTCAGAAAATGCATTTTGTCTTGGTGCCATCCTTGCTAATGTCTGTCTTTGTGAATACATGTGTGTGCGTGCATGTGTGTGTGTGTATATGTGTGTGTACGCGCACGCGTGTGTGTGTGTGTGTGTGTGTGTGCGCGCGTGTGTATGTGTGTGCGTTTGCATATGTATATGCATTTGCATAAGTATACATGAGCCACCGAGGCAGTACAAAGCTGTGAGGAGGGGCTACATATGATTTTGTGGGGAGATTTCTAGGTGCTAGCAATTTCAGGTCCATTCCAGGTCTAGTGAATGATTCTAGTCCAGTGAATGATCATTTCATGAATTTCCTTTCGCTCAGGGGCCTATCACTGAGAACTGGTTCCATCTTTTTTTGTCCTTAAAACAAACGCTACATCGGGGCTGCTCTGCATATGGCATTGCTTCAAATGCATATGTAGTGGTTGGAAAGAAAATAGCCCTCAAGTGCCCAGAGAGAGTGGTGCCACTATGAAGTATGGCCTTGGGTGCTGGAGAGATGGCTCAGTGGTTAAGAGCACTGACTGCTCTTCCAGAGGTCCTGAGTTCAATTCCCAGCAACTACATGGTGGCTCACAACCATCTGTCATGGGATCCGATGCCCTCTTCTGGTGTGTCTGAAGACAGCTACAGTGTACTCATCATATAAATAAAAAAATAAATCTTTAAAAAAAAAAAGCCAGTGTGGCCTTGTTGGAACACGTGTGACTAAGGGGCGACACTGGGTCTGCCCAGTGTGTCACTTTCACCTCCTGTGCCTGTGGATCAAGATGTAGAACTCTCAGCTCCTTCTCTAGCACCATGTCTGCCTGCATGACACCATGCTTCCTGTCATGACAACGGACTAAGCCTCTGAAACTGTAAGCCAGCCCTATTAGATGTTTTCCTTTATAAGAGTTGCAATGGTCATGGTGTCTCTTTAAAGGAATGAAACCCTAACTAAGCCAGCATCCAAGAGTATTTTTCCTTCTTGGTTTCTTTAGTATTTCCTCTGCTTTCACTTCTGTATCCCACTATCTCTGTTCTTTGCTTTAAGTGAAATTTTCCTTCTGGAGGAAGGCAGCAGGAACACACTTCCACCAATGGCTGCTTTAAGAATCTCCCTCAAGGGGCTGTAGTACAATTAATCCCTGTCTGGGCAGCTAGAATGTAAATAAATAAATAAATAAATAAATAAATAAATAAATAAATCCTCTAAACAGCCCATTCCTTATCAGCCCAGCTACCGAGCCACAGGAGAACCGGTCATGAGCTGGGAAGGATAATTTTCCAATCCTCAGACACCATCCAGTTCACTGCATGGTTGAAATTAAAATTATTCATTCCAAATAAAGTTCAGGTTAGATGGATTAAAATATACAACTGGTGGAGAGCAGGCTTTCGACACTGTAATTATGGGACATACCACTGTGAGCCGGAACTGGAGCTGAAACCTGCATATGTGTTTCTGCGGTGACAAAAAGGAGCACGAGTCTGTCCCACTATTCATTAGTGCACAAACATCTCCAGCGAGCCTCTGTCCCTTCCCCAGATCTCACAGGCTCTTGAGCAGTGTCTATATGAAGCATCCTTAGCCTTTGAGGCCAGACACTGGCTGGGTTTCAGGGCTTTTGGCTTAATTGCTTTTATTACAGGTACAATGCTCATCATTCAGCCAGGGGAGGAGGCTGGCTGGGCCATTAGCACAGCAACTCTTACTGATGAGGTCTTAGCCACCAAAAAGGATGTTCGAGCCATCCCTTCAGGCAGGGAGTGATTAGGTGGGTTTCTGTAGGGTGTGACTCTAATTATTCTAACCCCTTTTAGTGGGTTGCCTAGACAACTATTGTGGTGTTTTTAAAAGCTGCAGTCTTCTCGCCATTAAAACCACTCACAGCCTTGGGATACACCTGCAATTTTGGACTAGAGCTATCAGAAACATAATCATAACTACAAGGAGGTCCTTCCTTGGTCAAATGCACAGGTAGGTCACCACATCTGAGTGCGCAGTAGTCTAAGTGGAAAGCTTTCAACAGAAACCTTAGCAGGAAAGGAAGCACAGGCACTAGCAATCAATTCCTAATCTCAGCTATTTTTATCTTGTCTGTGTTCCCCTTCAGCTCTCCAGGGTGACTGCGTGCTGATGGCCATCTGAATGTCTGGAAATCAATTTCAGGAAAGGTCTAGCAATGACCAACAACCCCCAGCTTTCTCTTTCTCATTTTCAAAAATGCTAAGAGGGCATGCTTAATGTTGATTCATCGCCCTAAACTTGTGCGTGTGTACATACTCGTGGGTGCAGGCATGTCTGCAAATGCCCATGTGTGCATGTGCTAGCTGGCCAGCAAACCTCAGGGGTCTGCCTGTTTCTGCCTCCCCATTACAAGCACACACCACCACGCTCACCTTTATATCAGTCTGGGAATCCAAACTCAGGTCTTTATGCATGCTTGGCAAGCACGTTACAACTGATCTTGATTAAAGAGCATGAAAAAAGAACAGATGATTCAGAGGATCATAGAAAACCAAGTTCACAAGTTCGAGGCCAGTCTAAACTTAGGGAGTCTGAGGCCATCACTGGCTATATAGTAGGACTAAACCTCAAAATAAAGAAAAAGAAAATAAACAGTGAACCAGGCACAACCTTGTGCACTGAGAAATACAATAAAGAGAGACATTCTGGCTTTTACCCATTGGACTAACAAAAGTGGCTAAAAGCTAGCAACCACTCTGTGAGCACGCTTCCCTCTGTCATCACACCGATATGTAGATGTGTAGACAGACGGCACAAACACATCCCACCTTCCCCCAGGGGGCAAGAGCCACATAAAAGTGCTCAAATGGCAATGCACACACCTCTTGGCTCAGCAGGGCTGCTCCCTGGGGGATTTATTCTATAGAGTTCATTTGTTCAAGTGCACAAACAGAATGCCTAGCATGCAATTATCATCGATGGCTGATGCAGCTTGTATGTCTATCAGTTTTGACTGGCTGAGTAAACACATGCGCTTCTTTGTATGTAAGACTGGCTTGAGATTGACAAGAAATGTAGCTCAGACCTAGAAAGCTGAGGAATAAAAAGAAGTCACTTAGACAGAGGCTTAAAAATGTTCCTCGTGTCTATCTTTGTGCTGTGCATGAATAGAACGTGGCAGCCATGTGCAGGTTAGAACACAGCCTTGGGTATCAGTCTACACCTTCCACCTTGAGATGGGGTCTCCGCAGTTTCTGTGGCATATGAAAGATTATTTAGCCGGCGAGCTTCCGGGGATTCTCCCATCTCTGCCTCCCACCTTGACATAGAAGTATGGGGATTATATATGTATGATACTGGATTTGGCTTTCTATGGCTCCAGGGATTAAAGCTGAAGTCCTTATAATTACAGGGCAAGCACAAATCCACTGAGCCATCACCATCATTGAGTTTTTACCATTGTGCACTGACTTTGAAAATATAGCACAATGATTTCCTTTATTACAAAGTTTGTGTGTGTGTGCATGTACATATGGTATGTGTGGGGTATGTGTGTGTGCACGAGTATGCTGTGTGCACATGTATGTGAAAGCCAGAGGTCAATGTTGGGTGACTGCCTCAGTTGCTCTCCCCCTTATTCTTGAGTCTTTCCCTAAGGCCAGAGCTCACTGGGAACAGCCAGGCTGGTTGGACAGTGACTGTTCAAGAAATCCTCCTCCTCCCATCCTGAGCACTTGGTCTCCACTGTCCCCATGGACAGGCCCCACTGAGCTCTGCTTTTACACGGGGACACAGGCTCCTGACACAGCTCACCAGGCCTGCATGGTCACCTTAGCGACCAAGCCATCTACGCAGCTCCCTTATTACTCTCTGTTCAGTATACAAACAGGGCAAAACTTTCTCTGCTTTGTCTGAGATAAAACCCCAAACTAGATAACTTGGAAACTATACAAACTCTCCAAACTTTCAAGACCTACCGGAGCAGTGGAATTCGTTCTGAGCCCTCACCTACCCTTTACCCTGTGTCAGCTTTGCCATTTACAACAGCATTGTTGGCAAACACTGTGCCTGAGTTATCCCCCCAGGACTCGCAGACAGAAATATCATTTCTATTTCTCCTTTTATCCCTCCTCAAAAGATCCCCATGGTATTTCTGCTCTTACCCTGGCTGTTTCAAAGAGAGGTGTCTTTCCGCACCGTGGACGGTCTTTTATTTTATCTTTCCTCTAGAACCAGGCACCCCTCACTGTTGCTAAACTTAGAACACACAGCTCCCCCCTTGGCCCAGGAGACACACCGTTTCTTGTGCTAGACACTATCTTTGTTCTTTTTCTGTTCACATGGACTGCCGAGGTGTCACTGTTCAAAACCCACTGAAAATTGCAAGCATATAGCTTTAGACACTGTGCGCCACACCTCGATGAGATATTATCTGTGTGTGATGTATATATGGGCAAAGATATCAGAGGTGTTATAAATGTATGCTTGAAAGTGTATATTGAGGCCTCTGAGGCAAATGACAGAAGTCATCTATCATTTTTTAACCTTGTTTTTGGAGACAGGGTTTCTTCTCATTGAACTTGGGCTTACCAGTTTAACTGGCTGACCGTTCAGTGAGCCCCAGAGATCTGTTTGCCCTGCCCCCATCCCAGGACTGTTACAGAACTGTACCATGTCCAGCTTTCTACATGTAAAGTCTATTATATTGGTACACTGTCCCTGTGTCATTTGAGCTGACTCTGGAAATAGAGCTGCTTGCCCCCTTCCACCCCAGACCTGAGCATGTTTGTCTTAAAGTGTCCTCTGAGGCACCTTGCCCAGGAATGGGCTGTACCTCCCTTGACTCTGTAACAGGGAGGAAAGAGAACAGCTCAACACCCCAAGAGTCAAAAACACGGTGTCCTTGAGAAAAGCTAGAAGACAAATTACACCCAAAAGATGTTTCTATTCCTGGTCCCATGATAAAAAAGATGCCTACGGTGGAAAAAGAGAAGCCAAGAGTTGTGCGGTAGGGGTTCACCAAGGAAAAGCTTCACCAGTACCCAGCTGTCTCAGTGTCCCTAAGCAGCCATGTAATGCTACCTGGATCTGGAGGTGACACTTGCCAGGGACGGTCTCTCCTGGGACCTCCAGCCGGCTGTCTTAGTGGCTTCCCCAGCTGGTTTGTATATATTTGTAAGCCCTCGATGTGATTTATTATTCTGCTGGTTTTCGTACTTTCCTGGAAGCCTCCCTGGAGGAGACTATAGGATTTCCAGCTGCTCGCCTCAACGAGGCTTCTCCAGTCAGTTTCTGCTGGAGGATTTTAGCCTCAGAGTTCCTATTTTGCCCTCTCTTTGCTGTTTCTACCCATCAGTCACTTGTTACTTATTCTTTTACTGTGAGTGTTATGTGCTCAATGAATTCACTCATTCGAAATGCAAATGGCCGTCCTAGACCACCCTCCAGGCTATGAACATGGGGATGAGGATGGGGGTGTCAGCGACCCAGACTCAGGCCTTCAAGGCCACGCAACAGGCACTTTACTGACTGAGCCATCTCCACAGACCTGATTTGAGGCCCTTAACAAGATATTGTTACATTTCTTTTGGTTATGAGGAAAATGAGACAAATTGGAAAAATTGGCAAAGATCACATGACTGGTGGCAAAGCGATGTTCAAAGCCTGTGACTCCAAAGTTCCCACATTTTACCTCACCAGAGACCTGTAAGCCTTTTTCCGGGACAACCAGAATGTCACACGGTGGGCCGCAAGACTGTCTTTCATATGGCTTGAAATGTCCTGTCATCAAGTTTCTATAATCTTGCACCTGTTTCCAAGAATGGGCTTTCATTCTGAGACAAGTCCTTAGATGGGTGTGGTCTCCTCTGCCTTGTTTGTGATTGGACATTACCAGCCTCTCTGGAGGAGGGCAGGACAATGACCAGGAAATGGTCTGACAGACTAAGGGGAGGTGGTAATGGTGAAATTCAAGCTATACAAGGAACCACTGGCATTCAAGTTCTTCTGCCCTCTATTTAGGAAGTTGCAATGCACACTATCTAGGCAGATTTAGCTACTTTTTGCAGTACTAAGGACTCAACCTCAGAGCCTTGGCCATACTAGACAAGTGTTCTACTACATCCCAGGGATCCATTCACATACTCTTTAGCATTATGTCTACTTAAATTTTATATATATATTTCCCCCCTTGATACCAATGTAAATTAAAACTGAACTGTCACACCAAGAAATGGGATTAACTAAAAGATGCTTCCAACCCCATTCACCCCACTCCTTGTGGTGATGGTTAAAATTTAAGTCCTAAGCCTAGTATAGTGGTTCATGCTTTTAATCCCAGCACTTGGGAGGCAGAAGCAGGTACATCTCTATGAGTCTGAGGCCAGCCTGGTTTACACAGAGTTCCAGGACAGGCAGTCTATGCTGAGAAACTCTATCTTTAAATAAATAAATAAGTCTTACCAGCAACTATTTAAATAGAGCCCAGCATTTTAAAAGAAGTTTGTTTTTGTAAGCATGTTTTAATGACCCATGGGTGGCAGGTGCCCAAAGAGACCAGAACAGGGCACTGGGTGCTTTGGAATTGGTGTTAGAGGCTGTTTGGTTGCACAAGGTGAGTGCTGGGAACCAAATCTGGGTCCCCTGAAAAGGCAGCAAGAACCCTTACCCACTAAGCCATCTCTCTAGGACCAAAGTTCAACATTTCCGAATAAATTGTCTTTGGTTCCTAATTTGGAAAGATGCAGGCCTATTTGCAGAATTATTGATTTCTTCTTGCCTAGGCTCAGCTGAGCGCCAGTTTCAGGTCTGTTTGCCTTTTAGACACCCCAGGGACTCCTTAAAATGTGCCAGTTTTCCTTAACAGCTGACTTTCCTGTCTGAGCCTCAGCCCAGACCCCCTGGCCTGTGTTTGCTCACTACCTCCTGGTGGGAGATGCAGAAGCCAGTAATCCTGGGCCAATTTGTGGTATTTACCCGACGGAGCACCTGGGAAACTTGTCCAGTCAGGGAATTGACTTAGACCTTGCTTTGAGAACTATTGATCTAAAAAGATCAATATGGCTGCCCAGAGAGTTCTTTGATGAACTCAGATTTTAAAGAACTAGGTAAAAGCTGCAAAGCCAAGGGCTCCAAACAGGCTGGAGTCACTGACCTGGAAGGACAGTGGATAGTTTTAACAGGCAAGGGAATCAGAAGGGACCCCCCCACCCCACCCCCAGTCCTCACTAATGAGAAGCATCTTCTGTGGGAACACTTGAGCAGCGAAGCACACAAAACAGTTGTGAATGCAGGATGGACCCAACCTGCAGACTTCCAAGACCGCTGTAACAACCATGAGCTACGTCAGCTCACTGTTCGATGTTCTGAGGGTCCACAGAGCCATGAAGACTAGTTAATAAGCTTGTGAACTTCAAAACTAGAATAAGTTCATTAGTTGTGGGAAAGCACGTTTGATGGTTCTTGCAGATAACAGAAAAACGTATGAATTGCTGGGAAGGTGTGGAACATCTTCCACAAGGATGCTCCACTCTATCTCTGCTTCCTTTGAAAAGGAAGTAGCTGTAGATAAGCAACTGGACAAGAGTGGGCTGAGGCGTGGAGAGGGTCACTAGACAACTAAGTGGAGGTTATAGTGGTTCTCATATAGACAGAGATCATGATGGTTATAGATGGTTATGGTGGTTCTGGTTATAGATGGAGCCCCTAGCCCCAGGTGGGTGTAGGCAGTTACTAGCCCACGGATGACAGGGATGGTAGTGGAGATGGACAGAGTTACCGCAGACAATAGGGATGACTGTGGATTGCCACTAGGCTGTTGGCTAGAAAGGCAGTTCTCTAGTCAGCTGCTAGACCTCAATGGAGTGAACTACAGTCTAATAGTCTCGCTGAGATGTGGATCAACATGGTGAGGATAGCCACTGAGACACGAGAACCCAGAAGCTGGTACTTACCTGTTGCATGACACGAAGGTACTGCTTGCCTGAACCCCATCAGTAACAGCACGTTATCACCCACCTCTCAGAATGGCCAGGAAGATAAAGCGACACACTTGGAACATGAAACTGTCCATGAACCCCTTTGTATGTATGATCACTATCCACCTAATGGGGTTTCCGATGTCGGATGGTTGGACCACTGCCCTGCTCAACATTATACCCAAGCTGGAGAGCGTGTGTACACAGGATGAAGCTGGATCTGTGAATGACATGGTGGCCCACGTCCTACTCAAAATGTGACACTCCAGACTGGATGTGGTACATACATCAGAACCCTCAAGACCAGACTGGAGATGACCTATCATTGCCTGTTACCTGGTTAGAAATTCCCTTTTAAATGAATCCATTCTCTAAGCAGACATCCATTGAGCCCCTGCTATCTGTCAGGCACTGGGAACAAAGGCAAAGCTTCTACTAAGGAGTCTAAGGCTCCAAGATGAGATGAACAAAAGAGGCTGTTTCAATACAAAGTTGTGAGTACAATGTTCCCATGTCTGGGGGTGGAAGGGGAGGCAGTAGTAGAACACAGAACACAGAAATTAACCCAATTTGCAGAGGTGACGGCTGTCAAGAGAGTCCCCAGAGAAGATGACGTCTGAGCGGAGGCTTGGAGGCTAAGCAGCAGCTGAGAGTGGCAGGATTCTAGGTGGAAGGAACAGCATTTGCAGGGCACAGTCGGGAGGCGTGATGGACGCAAGCGGTCTGCTATGACTGTTCCCACAAATGGGTGAGGAGTCGGAGGGACTAGAGCAAAGAGACAAAAGTACAGTGCCCAGCCCAGCCTGGAATGACACTTCAATATGGCTGCAGAAAGTCAAGAGGGAGCTTGGCGAGGGCTGTGGAGACCAGATAGCAAGAGAAGACATTCCCGCAGGATGGTGTTGGGAGGAATCATGAAAGAAGCCAAGTTAAGCAGACCAATGGACTGCCTGGATATGGGTGGCAAGGCAGAGGAAGAGTTGTGCCTGATATATACATACATTCTTGCCCTTAGCAAAGGGAACTTGAGAGGGAAGGAAACTTGTGCATTCCAGGAGTGGTGATCAAAGATAAATTTGACTTTTTGTCACATGGACTTTGAACCATGCATGGAACATCCACATTGAAGTGTCAGGGCAGAAACTCGTACAAATAGTCTGAGCTGTTTTCAGAATCAGCAGCATTATAAGATTTGACAGAACGAGGCAGTTCTAGGAGACTTTCGAGAAAAGTGGGAAGCAGAGAAGAGACCCCTGAGCCACACCAATCCCCAACAGGAACAGAAAAACAAGGCTGCAAGAACAGCCACCATGCAGTAGATAAAGGTTACCGAGAGAAGGAACGGAAAGCGTCCCCGTCACAGCCAGAATGCCCCATGTCAGCAGCTAACTAAATCCACTCAACAGCAGCTGAAGCAGAAGGCTTTGGTTGAGAGCACTGGATCATCTTTAAGAAGCCACAGACACAGCCAAGAAGAGGTAAGCAACCACGAGAACATCTATGCGTCACCATAGGACTGTTATCAGGGAACACCCAGATAGCTCTCTGATCAGCTTACAACTGGAGGTGGGTATTTCAGCCTCCTCCTGGAGCGCACCAGGGGAACCACCCTGGCCACTGAACCTATAGGAGCCTCAGTGAAGGATGGTTTTGTCCCAACCACATAACTGAAGGTTCACCTTCGGGTACCCTGAGTCAACTGTACCACAAGTGAGACCCAAGGGAGGCTTCTGTGCAGAAGAATCAATGAAATGAAGATGGAGTCCAAAAAAACAAAAACAAACAAACAAACCCCCCAAAACCCCATAAAGGTAGGGATAATCTTTATTACTTGGAGACACATTGTAAAAAATGTTAGCAGTAAGATGAAGAGACCCAGAGCACGTTTATTCAGATGCAGGACATACACTGGGGATCAGAACACCTGCTGAAATGGAACACACCCGTAAACATGCATCTCGTGGGGAGTTTATAGGTCGGTGGTCTACTCCCCTGTGCAAGTGTGCAGAGGATTGATTCCCTCCTCCTCAAGAGACTTTCATAGAACCAAAAAAGGCCAGATTTTAGCAAGAGAAGATGTTATTAACACATGCCCAAGGGCTTAAAAGGAACCAAATTATAATCACATATATCAAAGTGACACAAAATTAACTGATTACACAAACACAAATGGAAGAGCATACTGGGACTGCCTACGGAGACAGAATGGGGTCAGAGGCGCTACTTGAATTAGGGTAAATAAATACTTTGGTACAAGTTTCACCCTAAAAGACATGTTGCTTTGGGGTCCTACAGAAGGAGAGGGGACCATATACATCCCTCTGTGCAACACAATGCTTTGGCATGACCTGCAGAAACCTGGAGGCTCTCCTGTGCGCCCCCCAGTTCATCTCGACTGCATGCTGCTATTCAAAGGGCTTCAGTCTAGGATGGAATCCAGCCTCTACTCTGACAGCAGTCACAATGGTATCTTCTGAAATCGCACAGGTCAGCAGCACCAATCACTGAGGCATTACAAATCATCCTAAAGTTTGAGAAGTAAATTCTAGTGAAACAGGCTATGCAAGTGGTGATCAGCATGAGGCTCAATTCCATACGGGCTAGCCCACTTAAAGATGGCAACCTCCAGACCTCCCTGCCCTTTTATAATCTTTACCAAGCTCCTGTTACAGAAGGGGTATTATGGTTGTCCCTACAGGGAGTTAGTCTGGATGCATGCTCTCACCCCAAATGAGAAGTGAAATTGTAATCGATCACAGAACAGAAGGACCTTGGAGATCACTTAACCCAGCCTGTTCTCTTCAGGGAGGAAATGAAGCCAAAGAAAGGGGAATGATCCAGCTAAGGTCACACGGCAAGGGAGGCTGGTCCCGGCCATTCCCCTTCCTACAATAGTCCTATGTGCTAAGCTATCTCCCCAAGCTCATGGTTTTATTGGTTTGCTTTATGGGAGCCCAACTGGTTAAATGACAAAACTATCAGGTACACAGCACGATGGTAGAGACTTTGACTTCAGTTTTAAAAATCAGCATATCAAAATGATTCCTGAGCCTTTAGCTACCTTCATTATTGAGAATGCAGTCCACAGTAAATCATGGCAATCTATGGTCGGTATCTTCAAATGTTTACACGGACACTAAAAGCACTAATGACACTTGTACAAAAACATCCATGTGATGCCAGGACGCTTCTCATGGAATGCAATGGCACCATGGTGGTGACCGGAAGAGGCTTCAGTCTCTCAAAGCGCGGTCATGAGTTTGTCTCGGTACGTGACACTGTACGCCCCTCCCAAGTTCCTCTGGTTCTGGTCGTAGACATAGTCAAAGTGGCCGTCATCTCCACTGGCTGAGGCTTTCCAGTGTGGCCTGTCATCCTGAAAAGATGGCTTGTTTTGTTTGCAGATGGAATGGTTACTGAGAGGATGGAAGACAATTCAGAAATGAGCAAGGTCAAGCATGCGTACACAAAGGAAATGGGGGGGTAAGGGGGGGAAGAGTGAGTGGGGGGGGGAGGAAAAGTGAGTGGGGTGCCTGACACAGAAGTAGCCTGGCGACTTCAGAAGGTTAAAAACCCCCACTGTGATTGGAGGGAAGAGTGGGGGGAGAGTGAGTGCGGGGAGAGTGAGTGCGGGGAGAGTGAGTGTGGGAGAGTGAGTGGGGGTTCTTGATACAGAAGCCTGGTGACTTCAGAAGGTTAAACCTCCCCCCCACTCCACCCCCGTGATGCCGTGATCGTCTACCAACTTTGAAGCTGATTAAAGCTGTTTCTGGCAAAGTCATGCTTTTGCAAGGGGTGGGGGGGTCAGGTCAGACTAGGGAAAGCCAGATGAGGGGAGCCCCTTTAAATCTGATGTGCATGGTTATGGTTTTGGATAGCATCTGCCCCCAGTGTGGACCAATCAACTCTCCTCAGGATGCAGCTCCAGAGAGTTCTATAACAGAGAGTGCCGGATGCCACCTGGGTTCCACTACAGAAGGTCTAGGATAGGGCTGAGTCGTGGTTCTCAGGGGACGCACAATCCTGGCATTAGCAAGGCCATCGGGGAACCTGCTGCCTTCCAGGTGAAGAATCAGTGAGGGACTGCCACAGAGGGAAAATACTCGACAGAACAGCAACACTGGGGATGAAATCTAGTTAAACCAATTGTCACAAGATGACACCTCCTCTAAGCCTCCTGAGTACCTGTCATGTCTGAAAAACAAACCACTTTCATCTGAGCCACACTAAGGTTTAGAATCATCGCCCCACTAACCTAATCTGCCCTAAAATGCTGCATGAATATCAGAGTGTTAATACTGGAAGAGTGCCCTGCTGTGTCACATGATTCTCGGCAAGCTTTTGCCTAACTTGCTCAAGCCACATTTGATTCTCCTCCCCTCCTCCCTCTTTCTCCTGCTCCTCCGTGCTCCCTCAGCAGCAAAGGCTTGCCGCTCCTCCTCAGTGCAGCCTGAAGTCACTACCCATGCTTCTGAAATAGCTGGATGCAAAAATGCCAATCAAGACTCATTAAAAAAAATGCAAACCTTAAGGCCATGTCTGTTTCCCCAGGGGGTGGCCCTGACTCCAAATAGCATGACAGGTGCCAGGTCACTCCTAGGGCAGTGGCAGGGGATAATGACATCTCTCTAGCCAAATCCCACTTGTTGTAAATTGAGTTTCACTGGAATACAGTCATGTGTTCTCACGCAAATCCTCATTGCTTGTTGTTTCTCTCAGACAATAACCACAGAGCTGAAAATACAGACTCTCCTTTGCTGAACACTGCCCCCAAAGAAAACATTGCCCTCATTCCTAAGGGGTAAAAATCCTTTTTTTTTTTTAACAGAGAGAGAGAGAGAGAGAGAGAGAGAGAGAGAGAGAGAGAGAGAGAGAGAGAGAGAGAGAAACCATAATCACCACAACTTTAATCACATTCCAAGAACATAAATTCTCAGAATAAGAAAATGTTACTTGGAAATCTTAAGCAACATCTCTGATATAAAACCAAACCAAAATATTTGTGGTTACAATTAAAAGGGGAAAAACAAAAACCTGTTATTTCAGAGACTGGTCCCTTGCTTCCTTTGCTTTGAAAAACATCTGTTTTGCCCTGGTCATGTCACCCTGAGGAGCTGTTCCTTCGGAGTGGGGCCTTCCAGGGGACCGGAAAACTTCCCAAGGCAGGGCTCTGAAAGCTCACAAACTCACCTGACATTTGGAGAGTGAGGAGGCCACCGGGGCTGGCTGGGGTGGACGTCAGGATGGTACTGAGGCTGGAAAGGAAACACCGAACCCGATTACTCAGTGACCTTTGGATTTCAATGGCCAGCACGCTGTTGGCTTTCTCCTGCAATGGCACCCACCTCAGGAGCCGAGGGGGCTGTGAATAGGAGGCTGTAACCAAGCCCTGGGGGAGGGGCGGCTGGATCTTTCCCAGGATGATCTCGTTTCTTTACTAACAAAGGCTGGGGCTTAGGGGCTGGAACCTAGGGCTTGGCTCACCAAATACCATCTCCAGAGATGGGGCTGGGAGGAAAGTGCCACATCTGACTCAAAGGAGTCTATCCAGCATGCCCTGGCCAGACAACACTCCCCTCACAAGGAAGATGGGGTGAGTGGCTTCTCTCTTCAGAAGCCACTTCTGTTGTTTTTAAGATGACGACAGCCTAGCTACACACACACACACACACACACACACACACACACACACACACACACACACACACGGCTGTTAGGACAGAGTAATGAAAGCAACACTGTCATGGGTGCATACACAGTAACATCATCAGGAGGTCCTATTATTTTCATGAGACTGGAGAGAGACTCGTGGACTGAGGGAAGATGGGTGGAAAGCAGTTCCCTAGAAGATTAGGAAGCCAGTGTGACACCCGGATGGGCCTAGCTGTCATTCCACTTATTACCTGCAGAGGGCAGCAGCCCTAGACATTGTCAGAAGCCATGGGGTGTCTCAAGGCTAAACCCCCTATGGGGTAAATTTGCTCCCCCTGACCTGAAAGTCCACTTCAGTTGTGCCACCATTAATCTTTTAATTACCTCTTTCCTTCCTCCTCCTTGCCCCTGCTGCTGTGGTTAATAAGCAGTGGACTGCTTTCTGTTAGGGAAATTCTCGGCAAATCTGTTCAATCCAGTCTTCGAGGCCCCAGTAGCCTTTCTTTCCTCCTTCAAAGTGCCTGTTAGCAAGCCGAGGCTGCACGCCAGAGGACATGGTGCAGAGAGTGAGGGGTATGTCTGCAGGAGGACCTCAGTCCTGACCTGGTGCAACCTCCTTCTCTCTCTCTCTCTCTTTTGAGGATACCACAACCCATGGGATCCGGGTGATTAGCCCAAAGTCAAGCCGGTCATCCCAGGCTCCATACACTGAGGCTCCAACAAGAGAGGAGGACTAACCAAAACTGGGCATTCTACTCGTTTCTGCTTTTAAACACACTTGGATTCACCAGAAAGAGGGGTAGAAACTTCATCCGCAGACTTGAAATACAAAGGCGATTCCTGAATCTTCCTTGGTATATCTCCTACTTTAATGCTAACTCAGGTACCCTGTCCACACTGAGGAATGCATGTGCGTCTCTTTGCTTGTCACAATAACAGAAAAGAGGAGCCAAGTTTACTGGAATTTTGGGGACAATAAAGAACTGTCCCACCTCAAATGACAAGTGTCTTCATTGAGAACATAGCTACCCTCTGCAGCTGGATGGCTCTGCGGTCTAAGAATGAACAATCCTGCCGGGTCATCCCCTTCCCAACAACCCTTCACAGCATCACGATGTGTACAGTCCACTATATCCAAACCTACGGTACAAGGCAAGGATGGTAAGACTGGCCATGTACAGGGGCTCCTGGCAACAGTGTGGAGAGCTCCACGGCCAGAGAACCAGCAGACCCACCATGAACAAGCCCAGCCCTGGACGCTTACTGGGAGCAGAATGCAGGGGGAGGCAGAAGAGGGTGTGGCGTGGTGGGTGGGGCTGATTTACTTATTTTCATTCTCCCTCCTCCAAGGGATGGTCACCCATCAACAGCCTTTCTTTCCCTACAATACTCTGGCTGCACCAGACATCCCTGAACAATAAACAGTCTGAATAAGAAGCCCAAGACCCTAGGGAAAATGAGAGGGGAAATGCTATTCCTTCTACCGGGTTCAACACTAGGAGTGTGAATTCACAGAAGGTCTTTAGAAACAATCTCCTAAGATCACAACCAATGGCAACTTAGTCTTCTACAGAAATGACAGGCCAGGGAAGGCTGGGGAAAGGGGCAGTTAGAATGAACTTTAACGCTGAAATCATTTATGGGACAGCACTGTGATTTGTGACATTCACAGACAGACACAAAGGGAGCTTGTTTCAGATGCCTGTTCAGGACAAGGTTTCACACATTTAAGGTTGGTCAACAGTGCGGTGCTGTGCGAGGTGATTGGGCCTTTGGTGGTCTTCAGAAGGACCCTGGTCAGTTCTTCTGGACCCTCATTTACTGCCCCCCCAATTACACCATGTAATCTCTCCCTCCACATACACTCTTATGCCACAAATCCCTTACCAGAGCTGAGCGGTAGCTTGTACTACTCTTGAACCTCCAGAGCTATGAATTAAATGAACTTATTTTACTTTATAACGTAGACAGTACTGGGTATTTTGTCACAGCAACGGGGGTTATGGGGAGAGACTACTTTAGGACTCAAACTTAGGAGTCACCTTTAAGCAGAAACAAATGACCATCTGGGAAGCATGGCACACACTATCCATCCAGCGTCACCTTAGGATCTCTGAAATCTACGGATGCCAAATTCCTACCCAAGTGTGTTAGGATGAGGTGGTTATTCTATTAATGCTGGCCACATGGTTTTAACACATAAAGCTAACTCCCACTGCAGTTGGGAGCTTCCAACTTATCCCAACAATCCCAAAGGAGGAGGGGCTACCAATGTGGAAGACACTGCAGCAAGCAGATAGGAGGCAAAGAACTCCAGGTGGAGGATGAGTGTGGGCAAGCGGCACTAACAGGAACCCGAGGCAACCACTCTACAGCTGGGAGCAGAATGCGGGGCTCCTGACAGGAGGTGTCAGCAGATGGAAGGAGTCAGGGCCAGCTCTGGAAGGCCAGCCAGAGCTACCACAGCAGCTGTGGAGGGGCTGGTGTGCTACAGGCTGGGCTATGGAGGGCTTCGGCAGTGGCGGGTGGGCAGGTAGAACAGCATAGGCCCTGGTTGGTACTGCCGTGAAGGAACACAACACTGGGCATGGAAACGGAACGCCGTGGGCCTGAAGTTTGACAAAATGGATTTTAGAGATGAATGATGTCTCCACGGGTGTGAGTGGGTTTGCCATGAAAAGGGGCTAGAGGAAAGACCAAGAAAAACAAAACCAAACCACCTCCGGGCATGGTGGCCCACGCCTTTAGTCCCAGCACCGGAGAGGCTGAGGCAGGTGGATCTCTGTGAGTTAAAAACTAGAACTTACTAGTCTTCAAGTTCTAAGACTTGAGTTAAGATATCCAGAGCCAGACCCCGCCTCAAACACATCCACCATCTTTCCTGGCAGTTTTCTCATTACTTTTGCACCCTACCAGGCCCAGTCACGCCCAAGAAGGTAAATGAAGGAAGAAGTAGAGTCTCCCAAATACTTGACCAAAATCTCCCCTGCAGAGGCTTGTCCTGAGGGCTTGTGCTCCCTAAGTCCACAGCACAGTTTCACAAAGGCACGCACTCGAATGCTGCTAAGAGGTTGTGCCTGACCAACCAGAAACCTAACTACATGTCCCTGGCACCCGCAGGTTATCAGGATTAAAAACAGGCACTTCAGATGCCTGGGGGGGGAGTGGAGGTCAGGACAGAAGGATTTGTCTTTTAGAGTTTTCTGGAAAAACAGCAGGAAGAATGAATCAAAACCTAACGAGCATATATTGTTCTCCACACAAAATTCAGAAACTACAAAACATCTGAAACATAGCATCTCACCTGGTAATTATGGACTTCAGGATTTGTTTTAGAGCTAAAAAGAAAAAGAAAAAACATCATTTTTGAAGTTGTAAGGAGGCATCGATTTTTTTTTTTGACAGCTATTACAAACTCTCAAGGCTCCCTAATGCATCAGGAATGTCCACCTGCCATTTCTGTTTTGGGTACCAGAGCTTACCTGAACATATGTAAGTGTATAATCAAGGAAACCACAAATACCAACTTTCATTCCTCACTTTAAGGCTCACCAGCATAAACACCCCAGTAATATGTATGCCAAAGCACAGCTGTGACATATGTGGGTTTCCATGCAGAGTGCAAACCAAGGAGCTTCAGCTCCCACTGCAGGCCCTCCCTGGCACTGTCCCGGAGGCCACAGCTCTAGTGATAGAGCACAGAGCTTCTCCAAGTTGGAGGAAGAGGTACCAGCCTTTCAAGACACCTACCACAGACACTGGGGTAGGAATCACACATGGGTCCCTCGCACACAGTGACCCTGCTGCTGCTCCGGGCACTGTTGCTGAATGTTCACCCAAGCCAAGCCTCCATCCTGTTATTACTTAGTCTCCACAACAGAGTGATGACGTCCATGACGATTCCTACCCCCTCAATTCACAGACAAAGGAAGAGCTGCCTAAGAGAGACTGAGGAAACTTAGTAAGGATCACTGGCCAGTCGGGGGTTGAGCCAGGGTTGATTCAACATCTGCTCAGGCCCAAAGCCTATTTTCTTCCCACCCATCATAAGCAAGAAATACTGTAGCTTACAACCCCCTGAGAATTTAAAGCAATCTGAAGGTCTGTGGAAACATTCAAAGCTCACGAGTGATCTAATTTGATTAGAATCTTAATTAGAACTAGGTTGGCAAATATATAAACATATAACACACATAAATATATGTGTGTGGAATGTATGTATGTATGTATGTATGTATGTATGTATATGCACAGAGAAGCACACAGAAACAGGAATTTGTTGCATAAGACGCAAACTCAGCACCTATCAGAAACCTCACAAGCGCAGAGCAATTACAGAACAGTCACCGTTGCTAGGGTGGCTGCTATGGTGGCTGCTAGGGTGGCTTGCCTGGAATCAAGGTTTACTGCCTCTCTAACAATGGGAGGGAGGCACCTTTGTTCAGAGTCTCACACCAGGTCTGCTTTTAGTTTTCAGAGAGGACTGGTAGTAAAGCCAGGCTCTGGTTCAGACCTCCCAGGCTGGAGCTCAGCAGGAGGGTAAAGTGTTCTACAAGGTAGGTATTCTACAAGGTGCTGTTTCCCCAGCAGTAGGGCTGCAGTTCCCAGCACAACTTTATCCGTGGTCCCCACAGCAATCCCACTCACCAGGATCCCACAGGCTGGAAAGAGCCCTTCAACAGCTGCAAACAGCAGTTATTAGCTCATTTGCTCCTAAAGGGTATATTTACTGACAACTTTTGTGTATGTGTGTGTCGATTTATTTTTTATGTTTGTTTTCATTCCCAATATATAATCTCCCCTAGATTCTAAGAGGGAAATGTCACCTTATCAGAGAAATACAAACAAAATAATCATCTCCTAAGGAAGCAAGAAATACTGTAGCTTACAATCCCAAGAATTAAAAACAAGACCTGACTAAAAAAAATGTCACTGGGCCAGAGAGATGGCTCAGCAGTTAAGAGCACTGACTGCTCTTCCAGAGGTCCTGAGTTCAATTCATAGCAGCCACAACCATCTGTAATGGGATCTGATGCCCTCTTCTGTTGTGTCTGAAGACAGCGACAGTGTACTCATATAAATCTTTTTTTAAAAAAATAGTCAGTAGTTTTCAGCACACTATCTGCAGAGACCCTAGCTGCTAGAGACCCCCAAGACACAAGGCACACATGTGTATATGTTTTCATATAGTCCAGGGTTTTCTTGCCCAATGGGAATATCATCAGGTAATTCCAGACACAGGCAGGGTCAGGAACACCTGTGCAAGAGAAGCAGCAGCTAATTCTATCCAAGGGTCAACTATGGCAGACTGGTACTTATCAATAAAGTTTTATTAACAGCCATACTCACTTGTTTATATATTGTCTACAGCTGCTTCACTGTTGTTACAGAAGTACTGAATATTTCTGAAAGAGATATCATGTCCTAGAATTCAAAATATTTCCTACCTATCCCCTGATGAGAAGCCTGCAAAGCCCCACACTGGAGATTTTCAGTCTTGTGACATTATTTTCCTGCAGAAACTGTGTACATGGTTTATTTATTGCTTATTATTATATGTCTATGTGCATGACTTGTATTACGCCATGGTGTACGTTTGAAGGTCAGTTCTGAAAGGGCTTAAAAAGAGGAGGATGGGGGTTAAGGGAGTGTGGCACGGCGGTGTGGGGAAGGGGATGCCCAGGCAAACCCTTGCCTGGGCACCTCTGCCCCTTGAGGGACCACACACACACAGGTATGGTATAGAATAGAGTTTATTCAGAGTAGGGGATGGGAGTTAGTGGTAGAGAAAGAGAGAGAGAGAGTAGAGAAGTAGAGTGGAGTGGAGGCCGGCCATGACCACGTGGAGTTGGGGGAGGAGAGCCCAAGGGGCAGAGAGGTGAGAGTATGTGGGAGAGCAGAGAGCAAAGAGAGAGAGGAGGGGCAAGTAGCCCCTCTTATAGTGGGCCAGATCTCTGGGGCGGGGCATACCTGGCTATTGCCAGGAAGGTGTGGGGTGGAGTTTAGACAAAACACCAACAAGTTCTCTCTTTCTACCTTTACATGGGTTTTAGAATTAATATGAGTCCCAAGGCTTGCCTAGCAAGCGCCTTTACAGGCTCAGCCATCTTGCCAGCCCTCTGGGGGTGGTCAGTGTCTCCTAACACCTGCTTGTCACTGGACAAGGCAGCACCTGTTGCCATGGAGCCTTAGATCAGGAGCGTGGTCTTTAGTCCCCACCTTTGCCTGCCACACCATTACCGCACAAGCTGCATGCGTGACTGCCGCCTTACCACTGAGACAACAAACAGAGCTCTATGCTACTCAAACAAAGCAGCTGTTTTGCAACAAGAAAACCTTGGAACATTCTGTCGTGTGCTTATTGACAGCTGGGAGGATGGTGTAGCCAGGCAGCAGAATAGGGAGAAGAGAGTTATCAGGTGAGTCACCTGGGTTTAATTGTATTAAAAAGTCAACATTACAAACAAACATGGTAATTAGAGGGGGGAGCTGTGCTGGGCGGCTGGGGTACTTACCAGAGCTGAGCCGCAATCACTGGGTTGCTCGCTGTAAAGGGAGGATAGAAAGTTATGCAGAACTTTAAAACATTCACCAGGGACCAACACAAAGAGATACCGAACAGAGGCATCTCTCTCGGGAGTACATTTTTCATCTCCGGCCAGGAGGCCCTGACCTCCAGCTGATCAGCCCTCTCTCTAACTCAGGCTGCTTAGTCTAGGTCCCTAGGAGACTCTCAGAGCAGGCTCCCAGGGCTGGGCACACTGGTATGCAGGCACACCGGAGACAACCACAGGTGAGTCCTTGCTCCTGAGGAGAATTCAGTCTGGGACAGAAATGCAGTATAACAGGATGAAGGTTAAAACACCAGCAGGCATGTATGGGAGGACTGAGAGCAGGCATTTTTAATGAGGCAGAGCCTGCATGAAAGGGGCAACTATTTATTCAACTATACTTCAATTTACATTTCTTCTTTTTGTGAGATGCTGGGAGTTGAGCCCACAGCCTTGCTACCACTGAGCTGAATCCCCAGTCTCCCCCCACCCCCTCCACACACACTTTTCTTTTGACAGGGACAGAGTTTTATGTGGCTTCCAATACTGTGAAGCTGCGCATGACCTTGAACTTCTGATCCACCTGCCTCAACATCCCAAGTGTTGAGATTACGGGTTTATACAGAACTGGGGGGGGGCGGGGGGTGGAATCCAGGGTTTCATCTGTGCCAGGCAAGCCCTCGACCACCCAAGCCACACCCCAGCTCTCCTTGCTTCCTTCCAAGAAGGGCATGCCAGGGGAAATCACTCAAAGCTTCACAAAGAGGATAGCAGGCCTCTAGCTAGAAAACCCGTCAATAAAAATAAATGAAGAAAAAGGATCTAGAGGCCAGAAAGGAGGGTGAGAGGGGATCTCGGAGCCAGAGTCTAGAACAGCCCCAAGCTACCCAGTGGGGTCCTACCATACGCTCCACTCCCAGGTCAGCTACACTGGACGCTTGCTCCCCTTGTGCGCGCACACACTCGAGGGGAATGGGTGCTTACAACTCCATCAAAAAAATAATTCTTTTTTTTTTTTTTAGAAAGTTGTTCCCAGGATTGGTCTGTTTCTAGGTGCCTGTAACTCAATGGCTAACCTCCCCCAGCCACCCCATCTCCACCCCCACCTTGCTCCCCCCTGCCCCTCCCCTGCTCTGCAGAAGTTCTTGGCCCTTGCTGTTCCCTTAGACACGCCCCATGCTCTGCCTGCAGTCACCCTCACCCTCACCCTCCCTCTGCACCTGTTCCCATTCCCTGGCTTTTCCTAAAGTTCAGGCCACATTTTCTGGATTCTGGGCTTTTCTTCTCCACTAAAGCAGCCGAGGATGACTTAAGACCAGTTGACTGTCATGCTACTGAGCTGTTGGCTCCTAAGAGAAGGGGACAGGGTGGAGGGAGACAAAAGCTGAAGCTTCTAGGAGGCACAGGTACATAAGCAAGGCTCCACAGAGACCTGCTAGTCCCAAGCTATGCAAGGAAAACTGTCCAGAACAGTCCTGACAAGTATAGGAGGGTAGCAGGGGCCGTATGTGATGGCCTTGTTGTAAAAAGAGAACAAACAATTCAGAGCTAACTGTAGTACACCAGATCGAAGAGCAATCCCGGTAGAGAAATGAGCTATGCAGAACTCCAAGCTAAGATTATGAAATCCAGTTTAAATAGAATTGAGTCAGGAGTGCTCACGTATTGTCTGATACATCCTGGTTTCCGACCCCACACAGGTGTGAGCCACCTCAGTAAGGGACATTAGGTTCAGAGAATTCTGAACAGGAGGAGAGGAGCAGCCCAGGTACAGCTATATTCAGGATGAGAATGCCTAGACCAACTATGGGGGACCTACTGTGTCCCTGCAGGTTGGGTATCCATTCTGTGGTCACAGTTCTGGTTAGCATGCACCCATGTCCCCACCAGGAAGGGTGAGGCAGTGGAGACACCGAATGCAGTACCTTCTATGGGCAAAGGTCCAAGCATAAAATAAGCAGAGAGTACATTCACAGGAAGACAAACAGGAGACAAAGAAACACATTGAGCAGGAGAAAGATTAAAGACTGGGGGACACCAACATCATTCTTTTTCAACAGCTTTTGAACACCAGAGGGTAACAGCGGTAGGTTCTTCCCCTAGCTAGTGGACCCACAGACCCTGCTACAAAATGTCAGCCAGGGAGGAACACTGTACAACCTTTGAATGTGGAATGTCGCCGGGATGGGTAACGTTTGCTAGGCTTCCTCTCAAAGGTGCTGGTTCTTCGCAATCTGGAGCCGTGCGTAGCTTGATATTCCGTCCGTCCACTGGGAAGGAAATTTTGGTTGCTCATTAACACCACCAGCAGCTCTCAGCGTACCCTAGTACTGCAAATGACTTCTTTTTTTAAAATTATTTTTCAAGAGCTCCAGTGTGTATTTTATCCAGACACACCAGAAGAGGGCATCAGATCTCATTACAGATGGTTGTGAGCTATCATATGGTTGCTGGGAATTGAACTCAGGACGTTTGGAAGAGCAGTCAGTGCTCTTAACCACTGAGCCATCTCTCCAGCCCCCAACAGGCTAAGTTTAAAGCTTTCATTTGGAAATAGAGTCTCCTTTTGCCAAGCCAGGCACAGGGGCAAGAATCTCTTTCTACCAAAGGAAAAAAACCTGCAACTTAAGTACCAGCCATTTCCTTTCTCAAACCAAGTAGGTCTGAGTCCTTGGATCATCTGATGAAGAAAACATTGATTAGACACAGAATAACCTTTTAAGGAACACCTCCCAGGCTGTTTTAGCAGAGCCTCTAGCCTAAACCTTTGCTTCCCTTGCTATGCGCCAAAGGAAATGTTCCTGACTTCATAAATGCTTTCCAGATTCGACCACTGTGAAGGCAGCTGCAGCTTCCAGGAGGGGAGCTGTGCTTTGCTGAGCCACCCCTCACCACTCCGATCCAGTTGCTCTTGGCCGGTGGTTTCTCAGACAGAAGGAGCCAAACGCTACCTGCTCCAGATGACTCCAAGGGGCAACCTCACCTCCAAGCTTCCCTTTCTCTTTCATGTCTCCTTGAGGAACAAAGGTGGCTAGATCTGAGCCAATTGAACGATTCTCCCCAGTAGGGGAAAGCCTGCTTACTTTGGCAATCTCCTGGACTGCCCTCCCCACCCAGTTCCAAATCCACTGGGATACAGGCAGACCTCAGCGGCTCTGCGAACCTCTGTGTGCTAGCATTTCCATCCTCCTGAGGCCCTGGGATGCGAATCCTTTTCCTCAAGGACCTGGTCTTCTTTTCCCCTTCCTTGGAGCATTTAAAAAATATATTCAAACAAAGGCCATTCTTTAAACAGAAGCACACAGCCGTTTCCTTGCACAGTGGATGAATCTGAAGCGAGCAGCATGCTTGGCATTTTAAACAGAGTTCAGGGCCATGCCATGTGTGGGCAGAGGTTACGAAACCAAGCAGGGTTCTCAAGCACGTAACTCAAATTCTCAGACTCAGGGTGTATTTAAAATGTACGTTCTAGGCTGGAGAGACGGCCGAGCATCTGAGGACTCTGGCTGCTCTTCCAGAGGGCCCGGCTTGACTCCCAGCACCCACATAGCAGCACTCTCGTTTTAGGACATAGGACACGTTCTCTGGCCTCTTCATACACCAGGCGCACACACGGTGCACAAACACTCATGCAGACAAAACACCCATACGCATAAGTAAATGAAATTTAAAAAAAATCAAAACTCGCATTCCAAAGGCTGACGCACACGTGTATAGTCACAGACTCCGACCACAGAGGCTACATGTATTCATTTTTCACAGATGCCTCAGGAGTTTTCATACACTCATACTCAAAAGCAAAACTATGTGAGAATAAGTTATTTCTTAAGGCTCTTTTCAGATCCAGCACACACACACACACACACACACACACACACACACACACACGGGCGCGCGCGCGTACAGACAGTAAGTAGATCTTTGGGGGTTGCCAGCCTATCTCAATCAGCAAGCTCCAGATTCAGTAAGAAACCCTGGCTCAAAAATGAAGATGGAGACCAACTGGAGAAGATACCTACATTGATCTCAGGCCTCTGCAGACACATGCACACATGGCTTGCACATGTGTATATATGTCCACTGGAAGATGTGCAAAAAGCACCACACACACACACAAAGAAACAGAAGGACCAAGGCCAGGTGTGTGGGGCAGGCACACTTATAATCCGTTTGGGAAGAGGAAACAGGAGGATCACAAGTTCTAGACGGGCCTCGGAGAAGACATGGAGAAGAGAGGGGAGGTAGAGAAACCACAAAGGAAAAGGCAGCCTGGCTGGCACCACTCTACTCTACTCTACTGATCCCTGGCTGTTTGAGTCTGAGCCTCGTGTAGCTTGTACACACAGGGACACCTGATGTGCCTCAGTGAGGCTGCCTCTAAGGTTAGGAGTGGGTTGGGAGGTGTTCTGGTGCAGCACAATCCAATAAACCCCCGGGATGATAATATGTGCTGTATCTGCTCTATCATAGGCAGTCACTACCCCCCATGGCCGCTGAACAGCAGATATATGGCTGGACGAGACGAAGGAAGCGTGGTTTTCAATGTATTCAACAGTAATTCTCTTCCACAGCTTCCGGTAACCGGTGGTCACTGCACTGGGCAACACTGCTCAAGCTATAGGTCAAATCCTGGCAATTTTGTTATTAGATTGATGAACGTTTACCCATATATCCAAAACATACAGGGCTCTAGGCTCAAAATATTTGCAATGCTACCAGCCACCAAGCCCGTCAGATACAGGCTCCTCACCCCCATTTTATCAGTAAAGTAATGGAAACCAACAGAGGTCATAAAGGTCCTTCACAAAGAGGTGGGGGGTGGGGCAAACACCCCAAATGGCTGGATACAAGTCCGCTGCTACACTCATATACAAAAGAGGGGCTGTCATTCTCTGAGACATGTGGTCCACATCATAAAGCAATTGCCAACCTGAACCGGAAGCGGGAACCCAGCCGGATGAAGTCCGATCTGGCGGACTTGTTGTTGCTGGGTGTGCGCAGACGGAAGAAGGCATGGTGCTCCACGGCACACTTCCACAAGTGCTTGCAGGTGCGTGCACTGTCCAGCCTGAACACGAAGGTGTGCTCTTGCTCTCGCCCCTGAGGGAGGAAGCAAAGGTCCTCGTGGGAGCACACGTCACAGGGATGCCGGTGAGCCGAAGCAAGGAGGATACGGGGGAGCAAGACCTACCTGGTCATCATCCTCCACCACTACGAGGGTCAGTTTGCTCTTTTTAAAGTCCATTTTAGTGATCTTAGGCCTGGTCAGAGAGAAAGCATTTTAAAAAGGGCAGTCTACAGCCAAGTTGTCTACACATCAAACAGCTTCCTTTCTATTTATAAAAGCTTAGATTGGCTAAGAGAAGAAAATCATCATTCATTCATTTAAATACGATTATCTAGAAGTTCAGTGCACTGGCCACACACCCACAATGACAATAGGATGGTGTGATTTTTTTTTTTTTAAAGCAAATCTGGGTGTTGCAAATACCCCTCAAAATCATCCATCACATAGACTTTCCAACACAGAATAGGAAAAGACATTTTTAATATTAGACAAAACTAAATTACCAAAAGAATAAGCCTATTTTGTTAGCTCCTTCAAAGATTAATATGCCTGTCGGGGTCAGTCCAAGAGAATATTCACAGCCATCTCTTCCCTACAAACAAACGAAGTGACAGTCGGTAGAGGGTTCTAACAGGTCGTCACAGAGAAGAATGTAAAAACAATTTCCTCACCAAAAATTACTTTGTTGGCACACTATACATTTTCTTCAGAAACAGCAAAATAAAATGAAACGAACCCACGCGGTCCTTACCCTGACAACATGCATGTCCACCCCATACATCTCCAGCCACTTCGCTTTGTTCAGATAGGAGAGTTCCGCCTGGGCAGGGCTCTTTCCCCTTAGGAAAACCAATGGAGACACATGTAAACTGGGGCTCACACCCCAGTAGGGGTGTGAAGGGCCCACCGCTGTGCACTGTGCGGCAGAGGTCACACAATAGTTACAGAATGGAGGGTGCAAGTTTGTAAGGATGGGCAACAATCTCCAAGAAACCATTGTTGACCGAAATGGGAAGATCACAGGATGGTGTTTCTGAGGATGATCCCAGAAAACAAGAGCAGGGCCTAAGGCAACGGGAAGCTTGTTCCTCCAGATCTTTCTCTGGGAGGAAGCAGGCTGCTTGTGAGGGAGCGGGCAGGATGCACTGACTGCACCTCTGCACACTTCCCTATCACTGGGTGAAAACACATCATGCCATCTTTTATTTTAAAAGTCATCATAGGACTGAGGGACAAAAAATGGTCACGCTAAATGCCAGGTCCGAGAGTAACTATCAACAGGTGGAGTGCATGTGTGTGTAAATCACTGGGAAACTGCCTTATTCGTCCAGGCAAAACAAAAATAAAACCATCAGATTAGGGTGGTGGCAGTAGGGAGGCATGGAAGACATATACGCCATGCTGGCTCTCAGAGCACACTTCTAGACAAGCAGTACCGTAGGTCACATGGTCTCAGTGATGAATACTCTTTTGCTTGCTATAGGGTGTCAAGCCAAGTGTGAGATCGAAAATGTCTATGGTCCTTTCTTTCCCCCCTTTTTAGATTTTCAAATACTATGAGATGCCCTGGAGGGTAAGACCCAACTCTGAACATGAAAGTCATTTATGCCACATTAATCTGATACACAGAACTGAGAGGTCCTTGAGGTGATTTCATGCATATTTAAAGACTGTTCCCATGATTAGATTTCATGCCTGCTGCAGAAAGCCAGGAGTGGACCTTTCAAAGGTATCGCCAGGTTGGTGTTCAAAAGTTTCACACTTTAGATTCAGGCTTTGGGAGGTAGGATGTTCCACCTGTGTTTCTAAAAGGTTTGCTCCAGAACAGTGGTTCTCAAGCTGTGAGTTGCAACCCTTTTGGTGGTCAAACAACCCTTTCACAGGGGTCACCTACGACCATCAGAAAACACAGATATTTATATCATGATTCATAACAGTAGCAAAATTACAGTTATGAAATAGCAACAAAAATAATTTTATGATTCGGGTTAGCACAACCATGAGGAACTATATTAAGGGGCCCCAGCATTTGGAAGATTGAGAACCACTGTTCTAGAAGGTTCTGTTAGGGAAGGATGGGACCTTATAAGTGCCGTCTCTCCTCATTAATCCACACTTGGGGTGCTACTGGCAAGCAACGATCAAATTGGACAGGAGCTGTAGGTATTTCAAAGACAAAAAAAGATCATGGCTTGACCTTTGCACGTATCTCACACAGGTCTTTGGGAAACAGGTGTGAAGCACAGGACAGAAGCTACAACCCAGAGCTGTGGCTTTCTGGTATTTAACTGAGCCCCTCTCTATGAGGCAAAGGGCACGCTGTGCTGCAGAAGGCATGCAGTAATAGTTTGTCAGAAGGGTCTGGCGAACACATAGCACAAAATAAAGAGGCCGTTCAGACCACAAGAGAGGCGCACTGAGGTACCTGTACTCTTTCCATCTCTGGAAGATATCGAACTCCATGGCTTCTGTCTGATTTGGGATGAACCGGAACTCAGACACAAGCTCTGGTGTGTGCTCCGGGAGTTCACACTCTCCTAGCTCCGCTGTGCAGGTCATAAAAGGGAGGAAGATGAGAGACAGTGAACACTTGGGGTCATTGCTGCAACAGAGTCCGAAGGCATTCTTTCTAATCAGAAAGCACGGGTGCCCCTGATGTACAGCCCTCCCATTATCAGGTTCCCTCAGAGTCCCCGAGAGTCATTCTCACACCCTCTCAACAGAGACGCACACAGCCATCTTAGTCATCACTGTCTTGCTCCTCAATGCTTCTCCCACCTAGGGAGGCCTGGCTCTCACTTCCCCAGGAGGTGGAAATTTGCAATAAAAGGCAATTGCACTTGCAATGAGGATCTGCCCGTGAGCATCTTTTGCACAGGGCTCTCGTTAGCCATAGTCAGAGCAACACTTTAGGGTTTGCAGGCCTGGGAAGGGTGGATCAAGAATTTGGTGCACGCAGAATACAAGTGAGGAATAAAGGAGCAGCGAGGGAGGGAGGGAGGGAGGGAGGGAGGGCAGGCTGCAGGAGCGACCGCAGCAAGTCAAGCAGACCAAAGAAGAGGAGAAGGGGAGAAGGCAGAGGGCTGCGCCACAGAGGGAGAGCAACAGGGGCCTGCCCAGGAAAGGGCCCAACGTGCACTGCATGGTTCTTGTTCTTGCCAGGCTGCAAAACAGAGGGCCCAGGGACTCAACACGCGATGGATGGCCCTATCCCTCTGGAGCATGAATGAGAAAACCCACTTTCCCCACCCCACCCCTTTCTTCCAAGTTTCCTCTATAACCTGATTACAGTAAGCGTGGGCTTCCAGCTAGCAACTGTAGATGCCATCCATCGAGGGGCTGGGTCACCATGCAGACTTGCATGCCCACCCAGACAAGCCCAGTCACTGCCTCCGTTTCACAAGACCCTCAAGAATGGGTGATCCACAGCACTGGTTTTGAACGTGGAATGCAGATGAATCATTTGGTGAGCTCATCAAGGCATAACATCACTGGGCCCCATACCCAGAGATCTTGATGTGGACACAGGCCCAGAATTGAATGTAACTGTGGGTAATCTTCAACTTCTGACCTCCTACCTTCTCCTCTTGAGTGCAGCACTACACCTAATTTTATGTGATGCTGGGGATGAAACTCAGGACTTCATACATGCTAGGTAAGCATACTACCACTGGGCTGCATCTCCAGCCCATCGAATTTGCACTTATAAGAAATCCCCATGTGATACAGACATAGCTAGCCTGGGAATGGGAGAAAACCTGGAACCTGATGTCTCAAGACATCGAATCTACCAGTAGATGGAGCCACACATGCCGAGAAACCTGGGGGGAAACAGCAGCAGCTCACTACATATCCCACATCTTTTTATCACCCCATTGGGTCATGCACCGCCAGCATGTGGCTTCTGGGGACTAAAATCCCACAGCCCAACTTCAGGAGAGGGACTCCATCTGACTTGCAGAATGGATAAGATGTCTCCGTAACTAGGTGTGGTATGTCACATCCTGAAATCCCAGCGATGAGATGGGCTTTGGTAGGTGGTTCTTGTGGTCAAGGTCAAAGTGACCTTGTGGGCAAGACAAAGTGAGACCCAGTCTTAAAACACAACACAAAACAGTTCCATTCCTGCACAGGAGGAAATAAAATCAAAGTTGAAGAGACTGTGCCTTTACAATACAAAGTCTGGCAAAGAGAGATGGCCTGATAAACACTTCTCCATTAGAACAACACCCTCCACATCACTAAGATCTAGACATAAAGGAGTCTGGGCCAGGGCAAACAGCAGCCTATTGCGCTGGGCAAGGGGACACACATGAAATTCTGTCCTAGAAACAATGTATAACAGAAAAGGGGTAAGAATGAGTTCTCCAAACTGGAGACCACCACTGACCTTGGCCCAAGAGGTCACCGTAGAGTGTTTCTGGCAAGCCTTAAGCTTTGTATAGTCTAGAGAGAGATTCCTTTGGCGTCTCCTGTACCCATAGGCAAACATGACTCAATAAGGCCCTGTGTTTACTGGTGTCCTAAATTGTCAGGATAAAGTATGCCAAAGACGCCAGTGAGAAGGAAGGCAGTGTCCCCTCCAGCCTTTGTGGTACTGAAGCAGGCCTGAGGAGCAGCCCGGTCACCACTCTGCCTTCCAAGAACAAGCCGGCAGAGCTTGGCACTCCAAGAATCTCCTAATTCTGCAGCCAGGCTCTGGCTCCACGCAGGCTGTAGAAGGCAAAGGAAAGAGCTCAGATGTAAGAGACTAAACTCCAGCTCTCCGGCAGCTGTCTGTGTGCCCCAGGCAAATCACTGAGCTGTCCCAGGTCCAAGATCTCTACCCGAAACACGGGAGCGGTCACACAGACAAACGGGCCGTCTCACATTCCTTTTATCCTTTCGCATGAATTAATTCCAAATCTACCACCCATGTATTCCCCAAAGAGCACATCCTCCACGGAAGACCACGGCATCTCAACTCAGGGGACAAGATTAACTCAAGAACAACACTAAGCTACGCGTGAAAGGCTCAACCACCAAAGGAACTCTGCCCTTTCTTTTCTTCACACCACAGAGTGAAGCTAGTGTTCACACAGGGGGTTCCTGATGACAACCTGAGAAGGGCTTCCCCGTGTGTCCCTTAGTCTTCCAAGTATTTATTCACACCTGGCATAACGATCATTATTAAATTATACTTCAGACATGGGTAGTTTCTCCAAGAAATGCTCTCATCTTTGCTGCTTCTACAGCTGGACCAGTGAGGGCAGGGATGTGCTCCTCCTCAAATCACTCAGGACAACAAGACAAGCTTAAAAGGCTGTGCCAACAGCCTCAGGAGGAAGCTTCTGCAGTGATTAATGGCCCCGGGCCTGACACGGGTGCTTGGGTGCTTTCCTTTCATTAACACCACCCTGACAGATCCTTCAGGGCTGCCAAGCCTGACTAGGCCTCTTGCAGCTCAGAAACAAGTGTACATGAAGGCTACTGTCTGTGCTGGTAAAAATGTGCATCTGACCAACAAAAGAAGCCAGGAGAGCTGCCATGATCCCAACTCTGCCTATGCCGAGGCGCTCGCTCCCCGCGCTTGCTCACCCGAGACCTGCTGGAGACCTGCTGCGTCACCCTGCACAGGGAGAGGAAGCATGGCGCTCTGCATTTGACACAGTTGGCTTTAGAACTAACTGCTGTCACCACCAGTGTTCTCAAACAACACACCGAGGGTCTCCCAAAGCTCATTCCTCTATTGTTCTACACTTACTAAGCACCTGTTAAGAAGTGACTAAGAACAAGAAGTATTGAGGAACGAGGAATGCTCATTATCAGCAAACACCTTTACATATCTAACTGTGACACGACACAGTGACTAAATACAGCAAGTAGGACCAGTGACATGCCTCAGCAGGTGATGCTTGCCACCAAGCCAATGACTTGAGTTCAAGTCATGACCTATGTGTAGAAGAGAAGGGACTCCTGCAAGTTGTCCTCTGATCTCTGCACACACACTAAATTTAAATCTAACAAGAATACTAAGAAACAGCACACAGAAAGAATCTGTATTATTCTAATATGAGTTACGTTTTTACACACACACAAAAATCTAAACTCATTAACAGAAGATGTAGGTGCTGGTGGGTGTCAGTCTGGGATGTTGCGTCCTTCCTTTGACCTGCCTGACTGCTGTGCTGTTCTACCCAGAGTCTGTAATCAGTGTGATCTGATCTTGTGATACCTCTCAGATCAGCTCTTCTTAAATTAGTGAACTATCAGCTGGTTGAGACAGCTCGGCAGGTCAAGACACTTGCACTAACACGGACAACCCCAGCTTGATGTCCAGAGCCCACACATGAAAGCAGACAACACACTCTCCAAAGCTGTCCTCTGACCTCCACTCTTGTGCGCGCGCGCACACACACACACACAAATTATAATTAGAAAAATACAACAGTAAAAACCGTGTCTTTTTACGATGTTCACAAATTCGATGAGTGGATGTGTCGCAGATCATAATTCGGCAAAGCACTGACAAGCGCATGTCATGAAATCCCCTTCTCTTAGTTGCTTTGGAGACTTAAAGCAAGTATTTCTCGTACATTTTAACTGAAGATCCTCCAGCCCCTCCCACAGACGAACAGTCAAGGTGGATGGTCCTGCAGGCAGACCTCCTGCCAGCGGCCAGTTCCCACTTGCATGCTGGTGACTTTAGCACCTCTTGGCCAAGGCCCAGACAGCCACTTCTCCACAGGAGCCTCCTTCTCTGCTCACTCACTAATGTCACCCCCACCCCCCACCCACCCCCCACCCCCACCCCCCCCACCCCCACCGCAGCAGCCTGAGTCCTCCCACCCCTTCCTCACCTTAAGGCTCATCAGAGAGTCCAGCTCCTAGCACTGACAGACAGGGCGGTTGCATTCACTGTGTGCACACCCACCGAGCCTGCTCAGGTTCTTACTATGTGTTAGGGTAACAGCCCTCGCCCTACCCAGACCTAGCCCCACTCTAATTCCTCCTTTCCACACAGCCTTTCCAAAATACACACCACCCAGGCCTGCTGCCTCAAGAACGTGCAAAGTTCGCCAGTTCACACTGCGACTGCACACTTACTGTCCCTGTGACTTTCATTATTGTTTGTTTGCTGGCTCCCCACCACCACCCAGAATGGGGTCTTATGTAGCCCAGGCTGGCCTCAAACTTGTATTCAGTTAAGGATGACTTTGAATTTGTGATTCTCCTACCACCACCTCTTGAATACTGGGGAGTTATATCTCTACCAGCCCCTTATTAAACAACCCCACACCCACACGTGAGGTGTGGAATGTGGAATGTCCTTGGGCATGGAACCCCAAGGCCGAGCAAGACCCCATTCCAAGCAAGAGCTGCATCTCCGCTCCTCTCTGTGCTTTCACCTTGGTGCTTCAAGTCATCCTTGTCCTCCCCACTTGCCCCATGGTCCTCCCTCTCCCGAGTCCCTTGTGGATCTCTGCTGCTGGGGAACTGTCATAATCTGTGTGCTTTCCTCAGAAGGCTGCGAGCTCCTGGGGACTGAGACCACATCTTGTGCTTTACATCCTGGGAGAAAGAGGGGCACCGGACCTGGCACACAGCACATTCTCACTGACGAAAATGAAAGCAATAACTTCAAGATGCTAAGTGTCACGAAGGAGGAGTGTACCTTGCAGACAGAGGGCGGCTAGTTCCACGGCCGTTTCATAGGGGCACTTCAGTCTTGAAGGGGAAAAAAAAAAGAAATTAATATCAAATATAGGAAGGTTACAGTTATAATCATGTAACACATGCCAATAAAAAACATCCTGGAAAAGTCAGCATTAGCTAAATACAGCTTCTGATGCCAGTCCTTTATATTTTTAGTGTCTACATTAAAAAACACAAACATGGCAGTTCTCAACATATATATCCAAGTATACACCCCATCAACCATGCAGACGCTTCCAATGTATATGGAAAGAACTTAGAATGCTCAGTTAACAGTGAAAACCTTTCTTTGTATTGTTGCCCTAAGTTTATTTTCTCTCCATACAGTCATTTGTCTCTTCAAGCTGCCTTTAATCGTCCTTAAAACAGAGTCCTGGTGGCAAAAACAAACACACCAGCACTGTACAGACAACTTCCAAGACCTCTAGATGGACTCAGTATCTACCAGGCCCAGCTGAGGCAGAACTACTGAAGAGTATTACTGCAAGCACAGTGATTTTACTCAAACTCTCGGGTGAAGCCAGTGCCCCTCTCCGCATTTCTTTTTCCGGATGAGAGAGTGAGCCTTCTGCATCCCACCCAAGGCCTTCCAGATGATAGGAGGCAGGGCTGGGCTCAGGACACTGTTGCAGTTACACACAAACTAGCTGGGTGGGGGTGAGGACAAACTGCGAAGCACTAGACACAGATGGAATACCACCGTCAATGTATTTACACACTGAAGACAAGTTCTAGAGTTACGAGGCCTTTAGTATGATGAGTGCAGAATGGACAGAGACCAAAATGTACACACACTCAGCACACACCAGCCAGAAACTGTATAGCACGACTGAGTAAGGCCAACGTAGACACTGCACAGTCTGCTCATTCTATTACCTCTCTGCAAGAGCTTTTTTGGGTTTTTGTTTGTTTGTTTGTTTGGTTTGGTTTGGTTTTTTATTTGATTTGGTTTTTTCTAGACAGGGTTTCCCTGTATAGTCCTGGCTGTCCTGGAACTCACTCTGTAGACCAGGATGGCCTCGAACTCAGAAATCCGCCTGCCTCTGCCTCCCAGAGTGCTGGGATTATAGGCATGCACCACCACCGCCCGGCTTGCAACTGAAATTTTCAGCGTGTACTTTGTACGAAGAATTTACAAATGCAGAAACTACATTTTAATTCAAATTTGATGTATTTATATAATCAATTTATATTTGGTTTTGTTGTGTGAGACGGGGTCTTGCCCTGTAGCTTTGGCTGGCCTAGAACTCACTAGTCACTAGGTGACTAGTCTCAGACTCACTAAGACCCTCCTGTCTCTGTTTCCCTAGCTCTGCAATTCCAGGAGTGGGTCACCACAACTGGCAGAAATTATCCATTACATTTCCTTCAGTTCACATTTAAAATCAGAACATATTCCTGTTGGTGACATCAGGCACTGCTTCTTAGTCTTAATATAGCCTCAGGTTTGTCTCTAATTTTTTTTAATGTAATAGAAAATATTTAATAGCTCTTGCTGGAAGATGATAAAAGCTAATTTCTTTACATTTATTTATTCACATAGATATAGATATAGATGGTGTGTGTGTGTGTGTGTGTGTGTGTGTGTGTGTGTGTGTATGTGTGTGTGTGTTGGCGTGGGGTGGGGATGGGGACATGCCTATGCCACAGCACATGTACAGAGGTCAGAGTACAACTTTCAGGTCCCAGGGATTAACTCAGATCTTTAGGCTTGGCTGCTGAGCATTCTGTCAGCCTTCTTTCTCTACTCATGCCCCCTCAAAACCACCCACACTCACTACAAGCCTAACGCCCTGGGTGTAAATAGCATTTCAGTGAGGGGACAAATCCACAGCTCTGGCTTGCATGTCACACAAGGACCTCTTCACAAGGCTGTAGTGTGACGATGATGAGTGAGACCGTAAAGTGCACAAACACTTGCACATGTATACATGCTGACGGTGTGTGCTGCTTGCATGTTCAACAGAAGCCAGGGTGAACAGGCAGTGATGTGGCGGGGAGAAGGCAGTTAGTTCCCAAATACACATCACTCAAGATCCTCAGTGTACTTGGAGATGCTCCAAGTCATGAAGGGATCGCTGTAAAACGGGGGGAAGATGGCAGCAGCGCAAGTATCCAACTCACTTCACAGAGCCTGGTGCACCGTTTGAGTTTGGTAAAGGGGCCAAGGGCGAAAGAATTAAAACAGTGCGTTGCTGACGTACACTATGCTCTCTGCAGGGGTAAGAGTTAGAACAAAACCATACTTACTTTCCAGAAAGAATGTCATGCCTGAGTTGCAAAACAAACAGGTACCTGACAAACATATACAAAAGTCAACAGAGGGGAACCCAGCCGCCTCCAATCCCCAGCCGCCCATCACAAATACCCCTGCACGTGCCCTGGATTTCTGCACTGTCAAAAGGGACTCCAAAGCGAATGAGGAGGGAGGGAGCCTCCTTCTGAGCCTGTGGAAAGGTATCCCTGGTGTGGGACTGCACACGGGGAGTTTGCAAGATACTTGTAGGATGGAGCACAGATGTGGTCTGATGTGACTTGCAGGATGGCTTTGGTGCAGGAGAGTCTAGCCCAACAGGCATGGAGAACTCTGCACAGGCATGCAGTGCATCCAAGAAAATGGGCTGGGCAGAACCACTGAGCTGGCACCTGGCCGGTGAAACCTAGCAGATCCGAGGACTTTTCAAAAAGTCTGCAAAGTCTGCAACAGACTTTAGAGTCTGCTAGAAACTACTTGACACTTTTCTTCCTGGTGCAGTTTAACTGCTGACTGTTTTTAAAACAAATAAACACTCATGCAAACCATGCAAAATACACACACACACACACACACACACACACCACACACCTAGAATTACACTACAAAAAAATTTACAGGTATAATAAGAAACAAGGAGAAAAGAGTCAAAAACCATAAGGAGGGCTGAGTTAAAAATAGATGTATCAGTCTTAAGTACAAATCTTTTATTTTTAGGAAGATGTGGCCACCAAACCACTTTGTACCAACCAAAGCCTCCTACACTCTAGGCCCAGTCAGGATCCTACACTTGAGAGTGGTCCCCAGGAATCCTGATTGTTTTTGACTCACATATCCACCTTAAAAATGACCTGTTCTTGTGACAGCTAAGGGCTATATGTTTGATAAAGACCTCCAAGGAGAAATACTGACATTGGTTAATGAGTTGCACCTTGGAAGCCATGTGGGAAGCCCTTTTCTGTGGAATGGCTAGAGACTTTGGATGGTCCAGAAATCAGCAGGAAGGCTGAAGGTTCTATCTCATTCCAGAAGGTTCTGCTTCCCAGCAGGTCCTTAATTATAACTGAACTTACGCTTCTCAAACTTACTACAGTGACATGCATATTCACACCAACCACAGCATGGTGTCCATTGGGCTAAAAGTTCTGGTTCCCATAGAGAAACCCTGGAGGGAAAGCCCCCCAAAGGCCCTTGTCCTATGCACAAGTAACTTTCAAATGTCACTTAGGTGGTCCTCTCCAAGTTGCTGACCACAAATGTAGACCATCCATCAATGTACAAGTCACTGTTACAATATATCACAAGAAAAATCGGTGACAAGGACACTCTGGGGATATCAAGAACTCCATAAAGCATTCCACGGATGGAAGGGAAGTTCCGTATCCCAACCCCTGTTTACATTCTCCCTTTCATCTATATTGATTCTTAAATTCAACAAGTAAACACAGGCACTCACAACATATCAATATCCAGTGGGGCCAAGAGATATAAGTGGGCCCTAACAACATCTTTGCTGACAGAGCTGCTTATGTGAGGTGAGGGGTTCCTCTAATTGGAATAATCAGAATGTTTTGCAATACCTCACCCCCCCCCAAAAAAAGAGGGGGAGGAGGGGGAAGAAGAAGAATAAGAAGAGGAGAAAGAAGAGGCAATTTCTTACTAAGAAACCTTTTCCCAAAATCTACTTTTGTTGTTGGTAATGGAGACAAAGACAAAATGGCAAAGATGAACCTACCACTTCCCAGGGTCTAAGAAAATCCATCTAATCTGACTCATAAAAAATACCAAATTAAGCAGACTTGTGGATTTTTAACAGCAGAAGAGCTCAAGGAAAGTGCTAGTAACTTCTGCTTAGAAAATCAGAGCTAAAAGAGAACCAAGCCCCTGACTGAGTAGATTCCCCCATACTGGCCAAGGCAGGGGCTACGGGACAGAATCCTCTCTGCGATATCCTACCTTGTAAATTCCTCTCGAAGGTTGTTTGGTTCTGAAGAATAGTATTTGACTCGAAAGTGCAAAGCATAGGCAGGTCCAACTAAATATTTGGAGAAAGAAAGGTAAAGATGTTTGTCCCCATCAGACAAAAGGAAACGCATCCTACTGACAGCAAGCTCACAGCTCCGTCTATCTGGAGCTGGAAAAATGGGACCAAACATGTAGGTTGTCTGGAAGATTTAGCCGGGAACCTCGTCTGGCAGGAAACCTTGCTTGGGTGGGTTACAAACAGCGGGCATTTCCCTTTTATCTCGGACGGGATTACTCCCAAGTGGCATCCACATTTCACAAAGTACAAAGTGGGCTGGAGGCTAGTGACACAGAAGGAGCAAGGTGCTCTGCGGGCAGAGACACCGCGAAAACATCGGAAGGTTTAAGGGGATATCATCTCCAAATGATCTAAGCATAAATACCATTAGGAAACCATGGTTACCACACCTGTAAGGAATGAGCTGGAACCTTCCTGCTTCCTACCCCCATCCTGAATCTGCTTTGAAACTTACTTGGCAGTGAGTAAAGGAGGTGACAGCTTTCTGAATAGAACATTAGTCAGTTCTCATTGGCAGGGGTGTCTGATTT
Organism: Apodemus sylvaticus; assembly: GCF_947179515.1. NCBI lineage: Eukaryota > Metazoa > Chordata > Mammalia > Rodentia > Muridae > Apodemus > Apodemus sylvaticus. The sequence goes on from NC_067474.1 coordinate 70,751,102, forward strand.
GAAATGAGAGCACAGGTGGGTTTTAATATCTACCCGAAATACTCAATCAATTTTAAAGCTCTACTTTTTGGCCAGTTTACAGGAAGTTAACAACCACCCATTTAACATTGGCTCTATTTACTAATCAAAAGATCTCAAAAATCTTGACAAAGCAGTTGACTGTCAGATTTTTTTTTTTTAAAAAGTGGGGGGGGGGGGAAGGCACGAACAGACTGGAGTCTGTGTCTTACCTTTCATCTGTTTCTTTATGGGTTTCGAGTGATCCAGCCAGTGCTGAAAGAAAAACAGTATTTCTTTAGGAACCAAGTATGCACCCCTGGATTTCCTCTCCTCTGCAAACCTGGGTGTACTCACAAAGACCTGACACCGAGTCAGATCTTGACTTCCTCCCTGGAGATGGGCAAACTGCTAGGTTGGATACTGAAAAATCCTTTGTTCAGGCTGGAGAGCTGGCCCAGCAGTTAGGAACCCAGGTTCAGTTCTTAGCACCCACATGACAGCACTATATCACCAGCTTCTAGGGGAGATCTGCTGCCCTCTTCTGGACTCCTTAGGCATCAGGTACATTAATACACATGGTGCACATACATACATGGAGGCAATCACTCATACATATAAACATAAGATAAATATTTTTTAAAAGTCTTTGGTTACCAATGACTGGGCCAATATAAGACCCATCCTATGGGCAAGAATCAATCCCTGATACTATTAATGATACTCTGTTACGCCTGCAGATAGGAGCCTAGCATAACTGTTTTCTAAGAGGCTCCACCCAGCAGCTGACCAAGACAGATGCAAAGACATAAAGCCAAGCATTAGATGGAACTCAGGAAGTCTTGTAGATGAGCTGAGGGAAGGACTGAGGAACCCGGAGCAGATGGAGACTCCACAAGACCAATAAAGTCAACTAACCAGGACCCAGAGACCGAACCACCAACACCAACCAAAGAGCATACAGAGGCTGGGCCTAGCCCCACCCTACTTCATCCTCCCCACATATGTAGCAAATGAGCAGCCTTTATGCAGGTCCCCCAAACAACTGAAGCAGGGGCTGTCTCTGCCTCTGTTGCCTGCCTGTGGATCCTGTTCCCCTAATCATCACTAGGTGATATAGTCCGTAATTGGACTGCTCTGTCTGGTCTCAGTGGGGGAGGTTGTGCCTAGTCCTGCAGTGACTTGATGTGCCAAGGTGGGCTGGCACACATCAGGGACTGCCTCCTTTTCAGAGGAGAAGAGGAGGCTGTGATGGGGATGTAAAGTGAATACATAAGTCAATGGGAAAAAGTCTTGGCTCAAGTTGGAGAGATTGTTCAGTGTGTAGTTAATGCTTGCCTCGCACTGAGGCTTAAAGGATGACTCAGCAAGTCAGAACACTAGTTGCCCTTCCTGAGAGCCCAGGACTTACAAGCATCTGTAACTCCAATTCCAGGGGGATCCAACACCCTCTTCTGACCTCTGTGGATGGTGTACTCACATAGTGAGTACATAGGCAAAACACCATACACATTCATGAAAATAAATTACCATTTAAAGTGTTTGCTCTAGGGATCAGAGTTGGGATCCCTAGAACCTACAGAGAAGCCAGGTTAGGTGTTAGGTAGCCACCTGTAATTCCAGTTTAGGAAGACAGAGGAAGGATTCCCAAAGTGAGCTGGCTGATGAGAGTACCAGTATCAGTGAGCTCTGGGTTTGATTGAGAGACCCTGTCTCAATGAGTGAGGCATACATACATATGCATATGTAAGTAGAAAAACAAATAATTTTCTTGTGCATGTAAATGTATTTTGCTACTAACCAGCTTCCCAAAGCTTTTTTAAAGAGGTCAGAAAGCTTTTAAGACCCTCTAAGAAACTAATCTGCAAAGTCCCTTCTAAAAATTCTGAGTTCCTGGTGTTATGATCAATCTTCCCCAGTAATTCCAAGTCTCCACTAGTCTAGCTAAAATTACAAGCTCTGTGCTAAACTCTGGTTGCATATCAGCCTATGGTTCTAACACCCTCAACTCTGACACCAGGAAAACAAAGTCCCTGGCCTCCTTCACCCTTTTATAGTCCTAGACCCCAGCACTGACAGGAAGAGGCAGATAGCTCAGCTGTGGCCAGGGAGGACATTTCAGCTGCTCCTCTTAGTTACCAGAAACCCTACTTCAGTTTTATCTACCTAAGGAGGTTACAAAGCCATTTCTCTCATATAAACATTTATGTCAAATTTGTTGACATGCTCAATAGTCTAACTTCTATAGGAAGTTACAGATAAGAACACTATAGAGATATATCGCCCAGATAAGTCCATCCACAACAGAAAGCACAGTGAATTAAAGATGCATTTAATCCCTCTGGCCTGCAAGTCCTGCCTGGCTACACAGCCGACCACAGAGTGTTAGTTACTTTTATGCCTGTTATTACGTGGTTATCCCTGGGATCTCAAGACAGAAAAGCACTAGCCATCAATAACCCAGGAAAGGTCAAAAATCACAATCTGAAGTCTGGTCTCTCCTGAATGCTTATTGTTTTCATAGCATCATAAAGCTGAGCTATTGTGAGTCAGGGGCTATCTGTATGGTGAGTCTCTCAGACCAACCCTAATGGACAGGGACCATGTGGCTGTTGGCCTCTGCTTTCTGTGGGAGGGTCCAGGTGTGGTACTTAGCATGTTCTTCCTGGATTTAGAAATAATAAGTGTGACTTTCAGAAAGTTTTATTTTATATGTATGGGTGTTCCACATGTATTTACATCTGTGAACCATGTGTGTGCTTGGTGCTGGAAGAGGCTGTGAACCCCCCCAGAACTGAGGCTACAGATGGTCATGAGCACTGAAGTCCTAAGGCAGCCAGCACTGTGAACTGCTGAGCCATCTCCCCAAACTCAAAGTGTGAATTGTTTTTTAAAAGGGGGATAGACATGTTCACTATCACTGTAACTAACTCAATGCATACTGGGGGTTCACTGTTATAAAAAGAATTGAAATGAAGCAGGCAAAACAGGTTTCTCTCCAGCTATTCTGAAGCAGAGGCTGATTCTGCTGACTACCGGGGGCTTGCAGAAGCAATCTACACTGAGCACATGTTACTAATGAGGAAGGGTGGGGCTGAATGAGCGAGCGCAGTGTACTCCATACCTAGCCACAAAGCCTGAGAGGACTGTGTGGGAGGAGGGGGTGTGGAAACACAAAAAAGCACATAACGGATGAATTAGAATACAATAAGCGTGCGCACTGTGCTAAGGAGCGGAGAATGTGGGCCTCCGCCATCTCCACACCGCCTAGGCTGGGTGACAGAAGCGGATCAGCACAGCAGGGTGCCTATCTCTAAGGCACCGTGGCTGGGATGCTACATCGCATTGTTTATAGCTCTGAATAGGCAATGACCTAAATGTCCATCAACAAAGATGGATTCAAAAATGGCTCATTGGTATAATGCATTACTATTTTAAAAGGACGTAGGCTGCTGTTTACTGGTGTGACAAGAGCCCACAGCACAATGTTGAGGTAGGGATATGAAATCAGGTAGGATCCTGTTTACAGAAAATTATTATTTTCTACCAAGATGTGTCCAGATATATTTGTAAGGGATTTTTTTTTTTGGAGGGGGGTCAGGGATGGCAGGGACGTGAATGTCATTTTCTCTTACTTTTCTGAACAGCCTTTAATTTCAAAGAGATTGTTATCTAGTGTGGGAGGGCTATCCTGTTTGGATGTATTCATTGTTTGCCTACTAGGCATGTTTATTCTGTGTTCTGAGACAGACTCTCACATATCCCAGGCCGGACTCAGACTCCCTACGTAGCCGAGGATGACCATGAACTTGTGATGGTCTTACTTCCATCTCCTGAGTGCTAGCAATGCAGGTACGCACTACCACACCCAGCCTGTGTGATGGGGAGCACCCAGCCCAGAGCTTCCTGCAGCCTAGATAGCCATGCCAACACCCATCCTACATCCTCAGCTCCGAGCCAAGCAATTTCGATTAGGAATTTGCAGGACAAGAATTAGATCTCACCATGGCCCTTAACCATGCCCGGACACCCCCTCCCCCCAAGTTTCATTTTGGGAAGGACAGACAGAGAGAATAGAAGCATACGTATGTTCCTGCCAAGCTCCATGCTAATGTCTATGACCAAACCTGTACTGGATGAATGCACCATTCCCAGGCACATCAAGTTCTCCTGCAGCCAGCCTTCTAGTCTAAAGAGCTCAAGATACCCACAGCGTAAAGGAACCCATTCCTTTCTTTCTCCTGTTTCCTTACCATTAGTCTGGGCAGATCAAGTTCAAGCCCATCTTCCCTCTCCCTCTACTGTGATGCTCTCATCTCGATCCAGGCCCCTCGTGTATGGTTTTGCTGGCCTGAGTTTCGGCTCTGACTGCACATTACAATGCTGGAAGAAGCAAATGACTGAAGCTGATACCCAGGGACCACACAAGACCCAGCGGCCCCATCTGAAAGCATCGGTTTCACAGATGCGTCTAGTGTGCCAGTCAGTACTTACTACTTACTCTTCCGTACTCGCCACTACAGGAAGGTGCCCTGTGGACCTTCAAATGTCTTCAGCTCTGTGTGAGCTCTATAAAATCTCAAGCAATTCCAGGGTTTATGGGCTAGTCCAAGAGGTGAGCTGGCCAAATGTCCACACATGGGGATAATGTAAGCGTAGACGGTTGCCAGATGCTCAGACAGGCAGCAGCCAGCTCCGCCCTAGGGCTAATGGGGTTCCCTTTATCTATCTTCATGGAGGCTTCATCCTTTGCATCTACAGCGGGGCTTGCCAAGACAGAATCCACAGACTGAAGCTAAGAAAAGTGTCAAAGTGAAATCAGTATTCTAAGCTCCCTAACCCATAGGGTTTTTCAGAACAAGGGTTGGTGGCTCCATCAGAGTTGATCCTGAAGCAAAGATGATAAAGCTTATCTTGTGTCCAACTGGCTCAAAAATGACCTGTCTTTCTTCACAGCTGCAAAGGCATAGCAGGTGTTGATCACCGGTCCTGCATCCTACAAGAATTCCCCTCCCTGTGACTGGAGCACCATAGCAACAAAAGACCTGGCATTTAGAAAATTCCATGTCATGAAAATCTTTGAGAGCTGTATCCGGCAGTAGCAAGACCTGTCTGACATGTTCACCTGCATCTTAGCTGAATAAAGCAGACCATCCGTCAGGGAAGGCCATGGCATTCAGCCCCTAAGCTCCTTCTCGGACCATTCAACCATCACCGCAGGCAGACTGATGCATACTTGGAGTTCAAATGGCAAGGCACTGAACTGGGCTCTCTCGTGGATGTTGGCAAGGTGATTTCTTGTCTGAATCTGTCATCCTAGTCCATCTGGCAAAGCCCTTTCCATAGATCAAGATGTGGGCTGTGATCCTGGCAGAGCCCATCTGTTCTACCAGAACATCAGTTCTGGAAGCACGACTGGCACAGACTGGCTGTAGAACTGAATGGCCCGAGTCCTCAAGGGGAGCACTGAAGCTCAGAGCTTAAAGCGAGCCTTAAAATCTCTGTCCATGGAGCCCTCGCTACAAAGGCTAAGTTGTAAGACTCAAGGTCTACTACCTAGAAATTTCCTAGGCTTAAAAGGAATATCTACTCTGCCTTGAATTTAGAGCCAGAAGGGATCTGAAGAGGAGCTCATAACCACGGGAATAAGGGAAAGAAAGAACACTTGGGATTCAGGTCTGGGATAGGAAGAGTTGTGAAAAGGCTGTGTTGGGATTCAAACTCACTGTTGTTAAGTGTCAGTGTCCCCAACCTAAGGCCCATCACAACCCAAAATGATGCCAAGCATCACCTCTACCTACATGCGGGGGGGGGGGGGGGGGGGAGGGGTCATCCTTCCTCTTCATCCAGAATGGAGCCAATAAAACTCACAGCCATGACTGGAGGTTTCCTTGGAGATTAGCCTAAGTCTCCCCCACAACAGCTTTGAATTAAGCACTGATCACGTGTTTACCTGCCCCCTCACCGTGGCTGAGATTCACAGATGGGCTCCCGGAGGCCTGCTGTACTTCCTCAGACCACATGACACTTCTCTGTCCTACCACCAGAAGACCAGGACTCCTTCCCTGCTTTGCAACCTTCTGCTGTGTGGCCACAAGTCTTTCTCACCACGGGCTTGCCCCTACTATGTCTATAGAATTAATAATTGTCTGCAACAGCTACACAGATAGCCACAGACCACATTTATATATACATGACTGTTTCTTCTTTCTTTTTCGTAAATGTTAGGACTCAAACCCTTGTACGTGTCAGGCAGGTTCTTTACCCCGGGGGCTCCGGCCAGCCCTGCTCCTTTCTCTTACAATCACATCTGAAATAGCATGAGGCGCAGGTGCAGGCAATGACCTTCCGAGATGTGGCCAGCAGGAAGGCAGGGGCACTGCAGGATCTCCGCAGTCACCACAACTGTGTTAAGTCTGCTGCACAGCCCTGACTCTCACCTGCCAGATTCAAAGCCGTAAAGAACGGGAAAAACAACACATGGCCTGGCTGGAAGGAAAGGACAGAATCATCTTCCTCTAATCTCATGCTGTAAAATGGACTGCCATAAAAACTCTGTTCCTGTTGGGAAGGGGTCAGTGAAGGGGACTCCAGGCCACACACAACACCTGACCTTTGTAAGGGAAGGAGATGTCTTCTATGAAGACTTTTGTTAAAAGTTCTGCCCTAAAGCCCTGCTTTCCCTCCCTGCCTCTCCTATTCTGTTGACACATCAATGACCATTCATACCCCTCCCACCCCCAACCCCCCTCTGACACTCAAGTACTCCCTCCTCTGTGAGCCTGGCCACCCTCTGCTGAAGGACTGACCACACTGTACTCACTCCATGCAAATGTCTGCCTCCTTCATCAAAACACAGTGTCTAGCTAGCTCATGTCTGCAGCCAAAGAGCTTGGCCCTGGTATGCCCTAAGTCAAGTTTGGCAAATGTTCCGTGTGCGTGTGTGTGTGTGTGTGTGTGTGTGTGTGTGTGTGTGTGTGTGTTTACTGTGTATAGAGCAAACACTCATATAGTCCAATGGAAAGTACCAGACTTTGGAATAAGATCAAATTTTGGATCCCGACTTTGTCCTTACTTTATTGTGTACAAAGTTTCCAATTTCTCTGAGTCTTAGATTAATCCCCCTGTAAGATGATCTGCTTTGTGCCAGCTTTGCAGATGGGTGATGAATGCTGAGCAGAAGTCGTGCAAGCCTTTGGTTGAATGCTAGTTCAGAGGGGAACTCAGTCAATAGCAGCTCCCGTGACCAGGTAGCACAAAGGCCTGGAGAGTGAGGTTTCAGGCCAAAGGTCCCAGCTCTCTGCAGAAAGCTTTGTTATATAAACTCACTCCCAAGCTCTGCTCTAAGTTGATCCCAAGTACGGATCTATCTGCAGAGTGGGTCCCTGGGTGGCCTGCCTTTAGGACACAGAACAGGGAAACAGGAGGTCCCAGCACCAACTGCTAAAAATAGGTGATGCCAACAGGATTTGACAGTTGCTTCAGGGTTGGGCAGGGTACCATGGAAACCAGGCTTGGCTCTTTTCAAGGAGCTGGAGATACAAGCTTGGTGTACACAGAACTGTGCCAAAGCCCTACCACCACACCCTTTGGATGCTCATGTCAGAGGCTGTGTGGGGATGTGGGTACTCAGAGGAGCCTCTAATGTGGGGCAATAAGCCCTCACCAATGAATCACTCCTTCCTAATGCCCCATCTGTTGCTCCTTCCTTCCCCCAAATACCTCCCATAGCATCTGAACATCTCCTAGACCCTGTGAATAGCAGTAATACCCAGCAGTTATCTACCTCGGCAGACTCTCTAAAGGGCTGTCTAACTGCTGAGCATTCCCCCACAGACATGACAGGTGTGTGACTTCCAGTGAGCTGCATCTTCTCACTTTGATGGCTTGGTGTCCCACCCCGACCCTGCTCTGCTGGAGGGAAAAGACTGCTATGGTCTGAGGCAAGCTGGTTCCCAAGACTTCTGTACTAGAAGCTTGGTCCCCATGGTAGTGGTACTGAAGCACTGGAACCTTTAAGGGATGGGGTAGGGCCTGGTTAAAAATTAGGTTACAGAGTCCCACCTTCACCAGGTTAAGTTCTGGGTACTGAATCAATTCTGTGCAGCAAGACCACCCTATACACTTGGCCTCTTCTGTACCCAAACACTTCCAATTTCTGTTTTCCTAATGTACTATGACCCCTCTCAAAAGCCATCCATATAGGACTCTGTCCACCCCATATTGGACTTTCAGTGTCTAATACTATGGGGTAAATATACCTGCTTTCTTTATAAAGTACCCTGCATCAGTTATTTTGCTTCTGTAATATGAAACAGATACTCACAACCATGTTCCAGAAGATTGACCCTTTTCTCCTCCGCTCTGTATCTATTATAGTTATCCTCCTCCCTCCCCTCTCCCCGAACACACACACACTTTACAGACAAGAAAGAGTAAAGCCCAGGGCTGGTGAGATGGCTCAGCGATTAAGAGCACTGACGGCTTTTCTGAAGGTCCTGAGTTCAAATCCCAGCAACCACATGGTGGCTCACAACCATCCATGAGATCTGATGCCCTCTTCTGGTGTTTCTAAAGACAGCTACAAGTGCTTACATATAATAATAATAAATAAATCTTTGGGCTGGAGCTAGTGGGGCCAGAGTGAGGAGAGGTCCTGAGTTCAATTCCCAGCAACCACATGATAGCTCACAACCATCTGTACAGCTACAATGTACTCATATACATAAAGTAAATAAACAAATCTTTTAAAAAAGAAGAGTAAAACTCAAGAGTACAGTGTACAAGGGCAGGAACATACAAATGTATACATGAAATGGAGCTTTAGTTGTACTACTAAATGATTTTCCAAGGTCTAAAGGCTTTCCATCAGATGAAGAGAAATAGGTGCCTCTCCTATGATGGTTGCTAGAGGGTAGGTGCCTGCTCCCAAGTAAAGAACAGGCAGTCATAAGTCTTAGGATATAGTCAGAAAGATTTATTTAACTTTTTAAGGTGCCTTTATTTCTTTTATATGCATAGTGAGTGCCTGAATGTATTATGAGCACCACATGAGGTGTCTGTGGTGTACCATAAACCAGAAGAGGACACTGAATCTTCTAAGTTACAAGCAGTGGTGATCCACACCGCCATGTGGGTGCTGGGACCAAACCCTGGTCCTCTGAAAGAGCAGAAAGTGTTCTTCACTGCTGGGCCATGTCCCTAGCACGATTTGTTTATATCTACAAATACAAAACCCAAGGATGTGTAATAAGGCTTCAGCAAAGGCAAGTGAGCCCCAAGGCTTACACAGAGGAAAAACATTCAGGGAGTTCGGACATATTTGAAGAGCTGTGAGTGGGTCTGTGGAGATGATGTGAAGGGACATCCGGAAATCAAAGTGGAGTGTGAGGTGGGGGGGGAGGGGGGCGGCGAGGGGGCAACAGAATAGCCCGGCTGGCGACTGGCACCATCAGAACCAGTCTATGACAGAATCGGCAGAGAAAGCAAAGATGGGGGTGAAAGGAAGGACCCTGGAGGCAGCAGCACATCTCTCACATCCCTGGACTTGAAAGCAGATGGGGATCCCACACTTGCCTTACAGGAAGTCTCTCATGTCTGTAGAGCAAGGTGCTGAAACATCTTCAGGACCAGCAGAGCCAAGACACCTATAGATAGATGTCTAGTCTGCGCAGCACACCTGGGACCTGCTGTGAACATCTCTCCTGTTCTGAGGCAGCAGGGCACAATTATGGGAAGGCCTGCCAGCCAGGTCAGCCGGGCTTCATGGCAAAGTCTTTCATAACAGTCACATCCAAAGCTTTCCAGGAAGCTTAAAGGTTATCAAGGGGTCCCCCGAGGACTAGGACTTGATGGTAGGCCAACAAGCCCTTGGTACTAAAGACGAAAATGATGGCTTCCTAGCTGAAGGAGACCCTGGAGCAGATACACCTGCCCACTAGTCCCTGGCCATGAAGACTGAGAGTTCTTAGGCTTGGGACCCAATCTTCACTTTACCATTGAGGAAACTAAAGCCAAGAGAGAAGAGATTGGCTACCTGAAGGCCACCAGATGGGTCAGAACCAGGACCAGGGTTGAGAACTGATCCCAGCTCCAGGAAAAGCATCATCCACCTGAGGCTGCTAGAGATGAGCTTGGCTGAAGCGAGGCTGGGGGATGGGGTGGGGGGGTCAAAGGATGCTGAGCACAGAGCGCCTCCGAACGTGGTTGCACTGACAAGGTTTACGTCCACTTGACACAAGCAAGTCATCAGAGAGGAGAGAGCCTCAACTGAGAAAATGCCTCCATAAGATCTGGCTGTAAGGTATTTTCTTAATTAGTGATCAATCAGGGAGGGTCCAGCCCACTGTGAGTGGTACTACCCCTTGGCAGGTGGTCCTGGGTTCTATAAGAAGCAGGCTAAGCAAGCCATGAGAGCAAGCCAGTAAGCAGCACTCTCCCATGACCTCTGCATCAGCTCCCCTCCAGGTTCCTGCCCTGTATGTAACCGAACACTTTGGATAATGAATTGTTATATGGGAATAATAACCCCTTTCCTCTCCAGGTTGCTTTTGGTCTGGTGTTTCATCTCAGCAACAGTAACCCTTATGTGGTGGTTTGAATATGCTTGGCCCAGGGAGTGGTGCGATTAGAAGGTGTGGCCTTGTTGGAGGAAGTGTGTATCTGTGGGAATGGGCTTTCAGACCATCCATCTAGCTGCCTGGGAAACAGTCTTCTCCTGACTGCCTTCGGATCAAGATGTAGAACGCTCAGCACCTTCTCTAACACCACGTCTGCCTGGATGCTGCCATGATTCCTCCCTTGATAACAGACTGAACCTCTGAACCTGTAAGCCAGCCCCAATTAAACGTTTTCCTTTATAAGAGTTGCCTTGGTAATGGTGTCTCTTCACAGCAAAGAAACCCAAACTAAGACAGAAGTTAGTACCAGAGACTGGGTACTATTGCTGTGATAGGCCTGACCATGATTTTGTCTGGAGGAATGTAGATTTGGGGATTTTGGATTTGGGAAGCAGTGGAAGGCTTTAAGTGGGGCTTTATGAACCATCCTAGGAGGAATATGGAAGACATGGGTGCTGAGGATAATTTGAACTGTGGAAACCTGGCTCTAGAGGTTCCAGAAAAGAATTTTAGTATGCAGCCTAGAAACTGTTCTTGTGACATTTTGGTAAAGAATGTGGCTTAGGCAGTGAAGAAAACCACTGGAAAGCAGAAGGTTGGTGATGATGTAATAGAAAAGCGGGCCATGTTCCAACCCCAACAAGCAGCAGAACTGGGTAGCTTCAGCCATGTGCTCTGGCTTTAAGGTAAAGAGTAGAAGGGGTTACTGGGACAACTAATCCTGGTTAGCTGGAGCTAAGAAATTAGCAGTGATTAAGAAGCCACCATCAGCTGGGCAGTAGTGGAACACGTCTTTAATCCCAGCACTTGGGAGGCAGAGGCAGGCAGATTTCTGAGTTTGAGGCCAGTCTGGTCTACAGAGTAACCAGGTTTGTTTTTTGGATTTGGTTTTTTTGAGACAGGGTTTCTCTGTATAGCCCCGGCTGTCCTGGAACTCACTCTGTAGACCAGGCTGGCCTCGAACTCAGAAATCTGCCTGCCTCTGCCTCCCAGAGTGCTGGGATTACAGGTGTGTGCCACCATCGCCTGGCTATGGGAAATGTTTACTACAAAGAAGCTGTGTTCCACAGATTATACCTTGTATAACAAGGTTATACCTTGTGCTGCAGCTGGACTTGGTAAAATATAAGAATCACCCAAGTGATACTGGTTTTGAAGATATAAAGGGGTCATGGAGAACAGCTGAGGCTTGGCACTGTGAGAGGCCAGGGGAGGCCATTGGTGAAGGTGCAGCCTCAGTTGAAGTTGACGGCCCAGAACTGAAGGGGTCAGACAAAGAAGCTGAAGCTTAGCACCATGAAGGGAACCAATGAGAGTCTATAGGTGACGCCTAGTGGCAGCAGAACTGGAGTGATAGTGAACTGGAGATGCCAGTACCATGGGATGACTATGAGAAATAGCAGCAGCAGTGGAATGGAGACCCTGGAGTGCTACAAAGGGCAGGGCTGGAGATGTGACCCAAGCCCTTTCGAAGGGCCTAGAAGATCATGTGTGGATCCCAGACATCTGAACAAGAAGCTGTGACGCTGAAGTTGGCTTGGAGACCCCAAGATGTTGGAGATGCCAGAGCCATGGGCTATCTGCTGAAGAAAGCTGCTAACAGGGAGTGGAACCAGCCAGAGAGACTTGTGCTGCAGTCAACAAAGCAGAAAGGAGTTGGACATTAGACATGAGATGCATGCAGAGTTTGGAGTCTGCCCACCTGGCTTTTGATCTTGCTTTTGCCCAGGATTTCCTTACTATGTAATTTTGGAATGGTAATATCTATCCTTCATGATGTCAGAGGTATGTGATCTGCTTTAGTATTTTAATTTTATAGGTGATTACAGTTAAGTGACTGGATGAATCTCAGAAGAGACCTTGAACTTTGGACTTTAACATTGTGAGCCTTAAAAGGAATCCTTAATGGGTAATGTTGCACTTATAACACCCTTTGAGAAAACCTGATTTTAAATTGTCTTTTTTTTATTTCTACTAGTTTTTTTTTCAGTGTTTGTCATTGTACTCACAACTTGGTTATTAAATACCAAATCAAATAATATAAAAAGCTGTAACATTTCCTTTAAGATTAATGCTAATAAGGAAGGTAGCACTGAGTGGCAAAACAACTTTCCTCAGTGGCGCCTAATGTCCATGCATGACAAGACACTATTGTTCGAGTTGTCTTTTACAGTCACTTTCTTTATCTTTGATTCTCCTTAAAAATATATATGTTAGACTAACTGATATAAAAAGAAATAAAAACAAAAGGTAATTTTTAACAAATAAATAAACAAACAAACATTGTTGAGACTGTGATAGACCATGGGGACTTTTGAAGTTGGACTAAATGTATTTTGCATTATGCTATGGCTAGGTACGGCCCCTGTAGACTCAAGCACTTGAACAAGCCTGTGGGGCCAGGGAGTGGAATGTGGTGGTTTGAATATGCTTGGCAGAGGGAGTGGTACTATTAGGTACTATTGGAGGGCCTTGTTGGAGAAGTATATCACTATGGGGTTGGGCTTTGAAACTCTCCTCTTAGCTGTCTAGGAAACAATCTTCTGACTGCCTTCGGATCAAGACATAGAACTCTCAGCTCCTTCCCCAGCACCATGCCTAGATGCTGCCTTGCTTCCCGCCTTGATGATTAACAGACTGAACCTCTGAACCTGTAAGCCAGCCATGATTAATGCTTTTCCTTTATAAGAGTTGCCGTGGTCATGGTTTCTCTTCATAGCAATAAAACCCAAACATAGACAACAGTGGTGATCAGGAATAAACCTTTTCCACCCAGGCTGCTTTTGGTCTGGTGTTTCATCACAGCAATAGTAACCCCAACTAAGCCAGTGGTTTTCAGGAAACAACTGGAAAGTAACTATAGGCTGCAATAGATGCAATAGATGCAAAGGCAGCCTTATTCCTTTACCCAAGGATGGAGTAAGGATAAACAAATAGAAAGAGAGACTAGACGGTACAGAGCAAGAAGCAGAGGAGTTTGGAGCAGATGGCCTCAGTCTTCTCTGCAGATAGACAGAGGCTAGACAGGACTCGTGCGGATTTGATTAGAGGTCTGTGGTGGGAACCAGAAAATGAACCAAGGGGCATCCGGGCATCAGTGAGAAGCTAGCTCACACTCCCGAGGCACAGTTTGGAGGGTTGGCCTTGGCTGAACCTGTGCTCTCTGCTGCAGACAAATGATACAGCACTCATCTCCAGCATCGTTTGGCAGCCCTGGAAAAACCACACAGCAAACAGGTGAGCCTGGTTGCCAAGGGGAGGCCAGAGAGAACCAAAGGATGAGTGAGGACCAAAGCCTGGTTCCTCTAAGGCAGGAAAGAAGGCAGGAAAAAGAGACTGGGGAGGGGAGATGGGTCAGAACTATGGGAGTAAGGGAATCTGTGAGATTTGCCGAAATGAAGCTTAAATGACAGGAACCAGTGCCCAGAAAGAATATGGTCAGGGCCAGCAACATGAGTTCTAAGTTCATCCAGATGAAGAAAAAAATAGACAGAGATGGCTTCGATGGATGTGAGGGTCAGTCATGAGGGCAGAGGGCAGAGCTCAACTTTAAAGACGTAGACGGGCTGGAGAGGCAGAGAGGGAGAAGGTGGGAGGCCTCCCTGGCACTTGGGGTAAAGAATGTAAAGAACGTCTCCAACTGAGAAACAAAGAAGGAACCAGGATCAGTCAAGGAAGCAAGAGCTTTTGCAAAATAAGGAACTTAGAGCTGACAGAAGTCCTAAGGTACAGAGGGAAGCGGTGGGACCAAAGAGATGTCCCCCTCAGGAGGATGTAGCCAGGAGCACCAACAGCCAGTGAGTCTATCACCTCAGGGCTCGGCATCTCCCTGATAGTAAACCCAATTACCAGGCACCAGTTTTGAGCAGCTACCCCCTGGTAAGTATCTCCCAAGTATAAAGAGCTTCAGATCTCCAGCTCAAACAGGTTCCCAGAATACCCAGCTTCCAAAACATGGTCTCACCTAGCACCCTATCCCTCCTGTCCCATACTCCTTCCAACTAGTCTGTGTGGTAAGTATGTGTCTGTGCATATGCACACGTCTGCATGCAAGTATGTGTGTGATGGGTTTACTCCTCAACCATTCTACACCTTATATTGAGACAGGTCTCTAGCATTTTAGAATGCCCATTACGTTATCTAGCACTGGGCCTGGAGCTCATAGATTAGCAAAGCTAAATGACTATCGAGCTCTAGGGTACAACTCTCCGCACTTACCCCATGGGTGGAACACTGCTGGGGTAACAGACATGTGCTGTCATCACACTGTTTAGCATGGGTAAAGGGATTCAAACTCAGGAACCTGGGTCCTCATATTTGCACTGCTGAGTGATCTCCCTGTATCCCCAATCGTTAACTGTCCACTACCTGCCATGTTAGTTACATCAACTATAGTCACCACCTTCTCTTCAATGCTTAGACTAGAGTCCGGTGTTAGAAAACACTTTTAGAATGCCCATTACGTTATCTTTGAAACCCAAAGGTATGTTTTGTTGGGAAGAAGGACTAGGAAGTGACTCCTGCTCTCAGAAACGTAAGTGCTAGGGCTGGACAGATGGCTCAGTGGTTAACTGACTGCTCTTTCAGAGAACCTGGGTTTTATGCCAGCAACCACACGGTTGATCACAACTGTGTGTTAACTCCATTCCCAGGGGATCCAAAGCCCTTTCTAGCCTTGGGCACTGCATGCACATGGTACATAGACAGACACATAGGCAAACACCCATACGACATAGTTTTTTTTTTTAAATAAAACATTAATTTAAAAAGAAATCAATGCACTGAGCTTTGTGGAGCTCATTCGTTCTAGCATCTGACTCCAGAAAGATGAGGGGAGTCTGTTCTGACTTATCACCCCCCCCCCCACAAGGTCGACTGTGACCATCCCCTGCACCCCTCCCCCACTGCAGATGGTCCCGGCACCTGCTTGCTTCCTGCCCGGGTTCTACAAGAAGGTAATGGATCCCCTAGACCTACCACCAACAAGGGGTCTATAAAGGGGTTTCTTTCTTCTTCCTCCTGCTACACTAGCAATGCTCCTATCATATACCCGTGTGCAGCCATGCTCCCAGAAGGCATTCTGTGCACACAACCTCCTGGTCAGTGGCTTCCTCAAGGGGGAGGGGGGGTCTAACAGGCATCCTGCATGCATTTCATTCAGGCACACCTGCCAAGCTCATTACTGGGACAATATCTCAGTTTTCCTCTTTTCTCAATCCATGTCTAGGGCTCTATAATTAGCATGAAGAGCCAATTATTTTTTTTTAAATGAATCACTGCAAGACATACCGTGACCTGGGCAGAGTCGAGGAACTGCAGACCAAAATAATCTGTTTCCACCAGGTCCAAGTGGTACACAATCTGGTCGAACAAATCCTGGCCTTTGGCATGTTTCTGGAAGACAAAGAGGAACATGAAAATTGAGGGTATGATAAATAGATAAGAATTGAAAATATTCTTATAAATCCATTTCTCTCCATAAACTGCATGCACACATACAAATTTGTAAATGTTTAATTAGTCTAATTTAAGTGAAGTAAGAATTTTAAATTAAAGATATCCAAATACCAAGTAATCCTATGAAGTTAGAGGCCCAGCTGAACACTGTCAAGCCTCTTCTTTCCTTACAGGAAGGAAGCTTTATGGGTGACTGACTTTATGCAATGGTTAAGTTCTGCCCAGGCCAGGTGCTCTGAAAAGACCCATCCCTGGGCTGGCTGTCAAGGCAGGACACCTCAGCAAACCGGTTAATTCTTATAAATCTGCCTTATCCAGCCTTCTGATTTTACAGTGCAACTAACCAAAGCCCAGGAAAATCTATCAGCCATCTAGCTAGGACTCAAACCCAAACCCCAGGTCCACCCCAGGGTTCTGTGTGGTCCGCAGACGGAGCTCGAATACATAAAGATGCAGCAACCATATCTGCTCCTTAGAAACTGGCACAACACTGGACAAACCACATCTCTTGCTTCTCTGTCTGCTGTGCAAAATGGGCTGCTGACAGGTGCTTTCCCCAGCTCCTTTTCAAAAAACAGATCTCAAACAGGAAGCTACTGCAAGACGACTCAGACCTTTGACTGACCGGGAGGCTTATTAGAACTCACTGAAGCAAAATGCAGGCACGTGTCTCTGATAAAATCGACACCACAGTCAAGACATTTCAACTTGGTGTCAAAGAAAACACTGACAAGGAAGCAAACAGAACCAAACAGAGCTCCCAGGGGCTAAACCACCAACACATGGAGGAACCCATGGCTCCAGCCGTATATGCAGCAGAGGATGGCCTTGTCAGGCATCAATGGAAGAAGAGGCCTTTGGTCCTGTGAAGGCTCAATGCCCCAGTGTAGGAGAATGCAAGGGCGGGGAAGTGGGAGAAGGTAGGGAGGTGGAGAGGGTGGGTGGGTAGGAGTGCACCCTCACAGAAGCAGGAGGGGGGGAATGGGATAGGGGGTTTCTTGGGGGTAATCAGGAAAGGGGATAACATTTGAAATGTAAATAAATAAAATATCCAATAAAAAAACAAACAGAATAGACTAAGAATTTTTGGAAGTAATGACAGAATGTAAGTTAATGCAACTTAAGAGTTAATTATAGAGTAACCCAAACTGCATCGCTCTGGCATTAGGATAGGACAGAAGAGAAGTATAGAAAAAGAACAATATATTATTTTTGATAAAGGTCCCAAAGTGCCCTGATAGACAAAGGTAACTTTTACAATAAACACCACCACAGCAAGTAGCTATTCATGAACTTCAACTCTAATCTCACCCTGAAAAAAAGAAAAATAAAAGAAGAAACCGCAAAGAGCAGCTTCAGCCGTGACTGGAGAACACACTCCCTACAAAACACGGGCGATCAACAGGAAAGCGGCAGGTATCACATGGCTCTTCCCCGTACTGAAGAGTAGGAAGCAGCAAACAGGCAAACCCACTCAAGATGGAGCGGGCCTCAGTGGGAGAGAGAGAACTGTGAAACTCCCAATACCGCACGGCACGATGCTTCGTGAGCCGGGTTGGTGGCGCTTGATGAAGGGCGACGGCCACAGGACAAGCTAAGCAACAAAAGGAGCAGTGAAGTGCATATCCAAGAATGAAACTTCTGTGCTTCAAAGGCACCGATGTCCCCCCCCCCCAATAAAAGCAAAGGAAATCCAGAGTGTGGGGGAAGTTTGCAAATCATATATATAGCCATCACTCCAACCCTGGGGAGAAATGTTCCAGCGCCAGTCAAGAAAACCAAAATGCACAGATGCTCAAATCCCTCATACGCATGGCAAATAAGTTATGCACATCCTCTCACGTGACCCAAATCCTCTAGTGGACTCAGGCCGCCCAGATAACAGCTGTGAGGCAGAGAGTTGTTCTTGCTTTACTGTGCTGTTTGGGGGAAAACCAAGGAAGAGTCTATACATGCTCAGTACTGACGCAAGTTTTTTCAGTAGTTTTGGTCCAGTTGGTGGATGTCAAGGGCCGACCGTGTCTGATGAGAGACTTTTACCCAAAGTAAATGAAAGAACTATTATAATTCCACAGTGAAAGACAAGTATCTAATTATGAACAAGCAAAAGGTGTATACTGTGCTCTGAAGATCTGCAAGGGTTCAATAAGCACCTGGAAATGTGACCAGCATCAGCGGCAGCCAAGGGACCTGCAAACCCTGACAACAACCAGACCCCACTGCAACGGGATGGCTGGGATGGAAACGACCTAACAACAAGCGCTGGAGACACTGGACTCCTCACATCTTCTGATAAAATCACAGCTGCAGCCATACTGGAAAACACTCCATCAGCTCCCGGATATCAGCTCTCAAAAAGGTTAAGCACAGATTAGCACATGGGCTGGAAGTCTATCTGGAATGAATGAATGAATGAATGAATGAAAACTCATGCTCATGGAAATGCTGTATATGGATGCTCTATGCATTATACCTGAAAAGCAGAAACACCAAAACGGCTATCAATTGATGATCAAAATACAGAATATTCATTTGGTGGACTATTATTTCACCATAAAAAGGACTGGAATACTGATGTATGTTACATAGGGACAAAATAAGAAAAACCTCAGCAGATGATGGTGGTGCCTGCCTGTAATCCCAGCACTCTGGGAGGCAGAGGCAGAGGCAGGCAGATTTCTCAGTTCGAGGCCAGCCTGATCTACAGAGTGAGTTCCAGGACAGCCAGGGCTATACAGAGAAACCCTGTCTCGAAAAAACCAAATCCAAAAAAACAAAAAAACAAAAAAAAAGAAAGAAAAGAAAAAGAAAGAAAAACCTCAGCTTCAGGCAAGGAAACTGCTCCCAAAACACCATACTTGTCTGACCCTATCATAAGAAATGTTAGAGTGGACAAAACCTAAAGACAGAAATTAGGTTATGGTTGCTTAGGACTGAGGGAGTTGGGAGGTGATAGCTAGGCTGGTGGTACATGCACGCGCGCACGCACACACATACACACACACGTACGTGCACACACACAGCCTACTAACAGACTGTCTAGGAAACACACTTAGGTGAGGAAATTTGAATAAGGAAGTGACCACACTAAAGTCAGGCTAGCTGCTGCTCATGAGGGCAGGACCCAGAAGGTGGTGGGATGGAGGGACATACCTGCACAGGCAGGTTTCTATCTCAGGAGATGGGATGTCTGCATTCCAGGAACTGGTCAAACTATCCCTCGGTTTTATCTGAGCATCTCTATCTACAGGAAACAGACAGAGTAAAAACACAGGGCAGGGATGAAGCCTCACTGTAGAGGGCATGAACATCCAAAGGCCCTGGCTTCGAGCGTCAGCACCTACCACTACACTACAGACTGAAGATTCTTCCTGGACCAGCTCCTCCAAAGCAACAGCAGATGCAGAAGGCTAAATGTATGACGAGGCAGGGGCATGGACAGGTGCAGCCCACAGTGATCTTGTGTAAAGTCACAGATATGCACCTACCTGTGGGATTAAGAGGAAGTGGGGTAAGCCTTGCTCCTGTGATGAGATGTCTGATAGGACAGGTAAAGCGAGTCATCTGGTGCCTCTTTAGTTTGGAGAGCGAGAGTGGGCTCTGGTACGGTGGCTTCCATGCCCCCGTCTTCATCCTTCCAGTAGCCCTCTGAGATTATGCTTCGAGAACCCCTCCAACCTACCCTTTATTTCCCCTCTGTCTAGGAAGCGGGCAGGGCCACTGTGGATTGATTGTTCCAACAGAAGACAGTAAGGCACAGATGATGTATTTACAGCTGCCCAGGAGGCAGCCGTGAGGCAGCCAAGAGGGATTCTGGCATGGCAGAGGGATCCCTTCCCCACGGAAAGGTCCCTTCCCTGCCTCTACCCAAAGGATAGTATTCGGAATGAATTGTAGTGGCGGTGTGCGCTGACTTTTTTCACTAGTTAATAATCTGGGATTGATGAAATCACAGATTGGGGGTTAAGTCTTGAAATCAAGTAGAGAGGAACAGCTGGGGTACAGACTGGATTTAAAACTGGATTTGGTTGGGTTCTGTGGCCCCTTGTATTCAGGGCACCATGTGAAAACCTACAGGGCAAGTTTGGGTCGGGGATGGGGTTTGGAGGAACTATGAACTACTTAGGGTCACAGTGGGCAGTCCGTCTGGCTCCTGAACACAGGCTGTGGCTTCCTCCCAGCCTAGGTCTTCTGCCACGTCCTGCTGCTAAAGCCTTTCTTAACTAGTTCCCTCCCACTAGGGAACTCTTTAACGAAGCGCTGGCTCCGCAATAGCAGGTGCTGCTTGGGGCTGGCTGTGCTGGAGAGCGACGGGGGTCATATCCTGAGGACTGGTTGTTATGGGAAAGCAGAGAGACAAGTTTGCCAGAATTTGGACTTTTTTTTTTCTCCTTCCCAATTTGTATTTGTTATCTGACAACTGTCCAAAGGTCAGTTTTAAAGAGAAGTTTCAAGATAAACAGCCACAGTTTTCCATTTGAATATGTCTATTTCTGTTTCAGCAAATATCCTGTTTTTATAAAGTAGTCCATGATATAGAACACATGTTTTGACGTTTTATTATTGTATGTGCCTGGTGCATGTGGCAGGGGGGAGGGTGTATAAGTGCCATGGAGCATGCGTGGAAGCCAGAGGGCAATTCTATGGAGATGATTCTCTCCTTCCACCTTTACGTGTAATCACAAAGATCTAACTCAGGTGGTCGGGTTTGCGTGGCAAGTGCCTTGACCACTGAGCCACCTTGCCAGTCCTACGGTGCATCTGCTTCTATGAAGTGGAATCAAACTCGTTTACTTCTTTGCACTTATGCCTCCCTCTCTGTCATTATTGTCTCTACTGCACAATGTCTCACTGCTTCTGAGTAAGCACTCATTCCCTGGGGGCAGGGTCTAGCTGTGCTCACTGGAGTAACCACATCTGTGTCACTCCCTCTCCAAAGCGCAAGGCCTGACTGGCACACATCTGGACCTAGATAGGTGGTGCATAGGTAGATAATCAGGGAGACATATGGTGGGGTCTGGGGTAAGACGCAGATGCAATGGACAGGCTGTGCTATGCCGCCAACCACAGACCAACGGTGCATCACAAGCGGCAAGTCTAAGCACGGGGAATATGTTTATTACGATATTTTCAAATCATGAATTCCACAAAGCAGCACCGAGGGAACCTTGCACTTCCAAGGCCATTTACCCAAACACGATTTTGTTGCTATTATGTAAAGAGCTGTCTAATGGTTACCATAGGAGATAAGTTACTATGAAAGCCATCCTTGATGCTTTAAAATGAACTAAGTCTCCCCTTCTGTGCCAGATTTAGTCATTCGGTCATTTAACAAGTATCTGCTGAATGTTCATCAACTTCCAGCCGCCAGTGCATGTCCTGTATGTAATGGGAGTTGGAGAGTGCAGTGGAACACATCCGCATCCCAACCTTGAGTGGTAGAGGTACGGGGATCAAGAGCTCAAAGTCACGCTCTCCTGTGAGGTCTAGGCCAGACAGGGTTACATGAGCTCATGTCTCAAAAAACAAGACAAAAAAACAAGCAAACAAACAAACGGCATAATGGTGAATGCCTTTAATTCTAATATATAGGAGGCAGAGGCTAGGAGATCTCTGAGCTACAGACCAGCCTGTTCTACAGAGCAAGTTCCACACCAGCCAGGGCTACATAGTACAGCCTGTCACAAAATAAAATTTAAAAATTAAAAAGCCTGGGATAGAGACATGGTTCAGAAAATTTAAGAGTATTTGTTGCTCTTCCAGACATGAGTTTGCTCACAACACCTAGTGTCTTACAGAGCCTGTAACCCCAGCTCCCGGGGATCCAATGTCCTCTCTACCCTCCAAGGGCAATGCTCCTACATGCACAAACTGATGCACAGACACACATATAAGCAAATGATAAGAAATAAAAAGTGGAACTTTCCTTTAAAGCCTAAATAGTCTGAACCTCGGATAGCTGCGCCTGCTCACTGCAGGGCGTCCTCGGTGAATGAGCACCAGCTGGGAAGCTAAGTTGTACAAAGCAGCTTAGGACACACACAGCGTGTGCCTCCTGCCCACTGAGGCCACATGTCCTGAAAGGAAGGCCACAGTCAGGCCTGCAGTTCTTATCGCCAGGTTTATATGCCACGCTGCCCCCACCCCGATACCGCAGGCTCTAGCAAGCTCTACCTTGGGTTCTTGCAGCCCCGATTCTTAGGCCTCCCATCTCAACAATATTGTTTTTCCCAAGGACCGGCAGCTTTGATCAGGATGCCTTTCTGCAGTAGCTTCTTGTGATCTGACAAGAGCTGAAATAACAAGCTCGTTAAACCCTGCCTAAGAGTCCACAGTTGCCAACCAAGCTTGGGGTGGGCAGACAGGCAGACAGCTGCTAGGGAAAGGCAGGGACTCTGCACAGTCTCTGCTGGCCAGCCAAGCGGCTACTGTGCTGAGTCACTGGTTCCCAGCCATGGCTCTGATAAGGAAGGGAGACTGCTGGACAGCTAGCGTCTTCACTGCATGCCCTAAATAGACTATGCAACTACGTGACCTTAGATAAGACACTACCACAACCTGCCCCAGCTTCGAGGCAAACAGGTCAAATCTAGTTGTGGAACAAGGATGACAGAAGCCAACTGTCCAAATCCCATTTCATCTCCAAAGTAGAAAATACCAGGCATCTCAGGTAGACGTCAAAGGGAAACACAATCTAAGCTGTGCATGTGTACGTTCTAGTTCTGAGCTGAACTGGAAAGGTAGTGTCTAAACAACATAAGCGGCTGCAGGAGCCCTCTTGACACACCTGCTCCACACCCATCCTAGCTGTGTCCCTGTGTGTCCATGTTCTCCTTTACCTCCACAGGTCCGAGCATGTCACTTCGTACCCAGATAACAGCAACAGCCCCCAGTGGTCCTGTTACCTCTACTTTTCTGTCTTCCCACGACCACCCTTCTCTGTGTCTCTGAGGGGAATCGTTACTCACAACATCCTTCTCTGCATCAAAAGCACCCACCAGAAAAGCAAGAGTTTTGTGGGTGCCCTGCAGTCTGACCCGTCTCTCCCCATTATTTCTCCTCTTTCCACGTGGTCATGGCCAGCTGTCATCCCTCTAGCTTCTCTTTCTCTCTTTACTTCTCTATCTCCTTTTCTCTTCCTACTTTTCTATAATAAAGCATTAAAACTATGAACAGTCTCTTCTTATCAAAACCTGCCGCGTAGGAGCATGGATCAGGCCTCAGCGTTGCCAGCCCCAGGAAATGATCCAGCCTCTTCTCAGCCAAGCTTCCTCAACAGGTACCCGGGGCTGTGCGGAAAATGGCCCTGCCCTCTGGGCAAAGGCGTCCCTGCTAGCCAGGCAACCTCTCACTCTACTGGTGCCCGCCATCCCTACTCTGGTATGGTATGTGGGCCTAGCCAGTTTTCCCTTATGCGGGCTCTGACTGCCAGTCTTCTCCAATGTGGGCCCTGCCTGCTAGTTTTTCCAGGCCACGTGACCCTCCCATGGCTGCCCCGCCCATATTTTTTCCCACAGCTGGCGCCCAATGTAGGACACAAATCTGCCCATACACAGGGACCAGCCCAGCGCCTCGCCTTCCCCCACCGCCTTCTTCTCCCTCCAGCCCAGAGCGGGTCCGGGCTGCTCTTTCCACCCATGTGGGGTCTCAGAGCCTCTCACAGCCAGACACCCACCCAGTGCCAGAGAGCACCTTCCCCCCTTCCTCTTTGTTCTCAGCTCTCAGTGATTTTGCAGGGCTAAGAACCACCACAAAACTGTACTTCTTCACCCCCTGAGGCGGGATCCGGCGACCTCCCACGGTCCATCCTGACTCGCAGCAGTCTGAGAAGTCGCACTGCATCTGCCTGTCCAGTGTCTTCGAACGCTGATGGTACACAGGATCCCCAGCCCTTTCTTTCCCCATGTCCTGTGCCGTGGCCGGCTCGTTCCCCCCACCCTCCCTCAGTTGCTAGCTCTGAAGTTGGGGTGAGTTCTTTCTGCCTCTCACAATAGCCATTGAGCTGCCGCTACTTTAGCCTGGAAGCCTCTCATTTCCCTTTCCTTAAGTTTTGTTTTGCTTTTTAAGGTTGGTCTTTCATCTCCTTTCCAAGAAAAAAACAAATGGGGAAAACAGAAGGACACCTACCTGTCTGCTAGGAGCGCTGCAGCCTCATGGCAAGGCAGACCCCTCCCTGTCTCATCTACCTAAGCCTGCCATAGCTACACCTGAGACTTTGCTCGCTTGCTCCCCCTACAGGAACACTTAAATAATGCTTTTAAGTTACACCTGAGGTTTTGCTCCATTGCTGCTGAACACCTAAACAAAGCTATTCAACCTAAGATTTTTCTTACTTCCTTATTTAAATGCTTATTTCTCTCCCTAGCATTTGTGATACATGCCCAAAAGCCCAGACCCCTGTCAGCTCTCACACACATGATTACACTGGTGTTGTAGAAATCCTATCCCACTGTGGTCTCTCTTTGAGGCTAACAAAATCTATTTATATATTTCCTATTTATGTATCTGGTTTTTGAGTGTTGAGTTGGGGATCAAATCCAGGGCTTTATACATGCTAGGAAATGCTTTCTTTTATTTAAACAAGGTGGATTAGTTAGGGATTCTATTGCTGTGAAGAGACATCATGACCAAGGCAAATCTTAAAAAGGGAAATGCTTAACTGGGGCTGGCTTACAGTTGAGAGGTTTAGTCCACCATCGTCACGAGGGGAAGCATGATGGCCCACAGGCAGCCATGGTACTGTATCAATAGGCAGCAGGAAGAGACAGTGAGCCACTATTCTTGTGTTTGAGCTTCTGAGATCTCAAAGCCTGCTTCCTAGTGATATACTTCCTCCAACAAGGCCACACCCACTCCAACAAGGCCACGCCCACTCCAATGAGTTCACACCTCCACACCCTATGGACCTATGGGGGCCGTTTTATTCAAAGCATCACACAGGGTGTCACTATGTCATACAGGCTGGAACTACAATGCTCTTGCCTCCACTCAGAGTACTGAGATGACAGGCATGTGCCACCTTGTTTTGTTTTGTTTAAAATAAATTTTGGAATCCCATGCAAGGGTTAAAAAAAATTAGAAACACGTCTGAAGTGCTGAGGATCAAACCCAGGCCCTTGAATAAACTAGGCAAGCAGTCTGCCAAGCTGTATCCCATCCCCTATGCTCACGATTTCTGAAGAGAACAGCTGGTTTTTTGTTTTCAAATTTGCTCCCATTACATTTCATCATCCTTAAACTGGCCTGAGATCTAGCATACATTAAGTGCATTAAACCTCCAGGTCTCTCATTCCATCTCTCAGTTATCCATCTCACTTTTATGACATGTGGAAGCGCCACAGGTGGGCCAGGGCAGGAAATGGCAGTACTGGACCCATAGTACATCATTAAAGGCACCTGTGTGGTGAGAGGCTTCTGGACTGGATATGAATATGCATGGTTGTTCCACACAGGCCTGTGACCTGTGCTCTGTGGGGACACATGCTGGATGAGAAACCCGGTTCTATGACCCCTCCAGCAAACCAAACATGACCTTTGCCACTCTTGAGAAAATGGCAATAACCTCGTCTGTTCTGTCCACCTTGCTCAACAGCTCTATCAACAAGAAGGCAAGTGGGGCATGTATGTCACCTGGTGCCCCACCCCTAACAGAGCAAGAGCACTTTAACCCAAACCTCCTATCTTTTGGTCCGACACAGGCCTAACACCATGTGCTTCTAGTCAAATCTTACTACAACTCAAGGTATCAGAGGGTCTAATAATCCCATCAAAATAAAGATTGAGTTTAGTCTGGTTTGGGGATTTTTGTACACCTGCCTTGATCCCTAAAGATCAGTTGCCTTTTCTAATGTGTTAGAACTCCCAGTCTAAATGTGTTTCAAAGCCCTACCTGGGATCACAGTTGGCTTCACAGTTGGTAGTTATTAGAAGTCCCTGCAGTTTCTGGGAAGTGCTATGATTAGTAACTGGCCCTCCCTCTCACAGCCCCTGCCAGACTTGCCAGTTCTTTCTCTCTCTCTCTCTCTCTCTCTCTCTCTCTCTCTCTCTCTCTCTCTCTCTCTCTCTCTCTCTCTTTCTCTGCTTTTCTCCCTCTTTCCTTACCTCCTTCCTTCTGTGAACAGAGCTGTGAGGGTTAGCGCCTGAGCCCTCGCCGCCCTGAGAAGCTCAGCTCAGAAAGGAGATGTCGTTGTGGACACACTGCTAATAAGAACAGAGTAAACTAGTGATATTGCCCACCTCCACCCCAAGTCCATCTTCAGGATCCTGACATGAGGTTTAGGTTTAAATAGGGTGTCAGGGCAAGAATTACAGCAAGCAGTCCTGGCCAAGTGAGATCCACCCACCGCTGGCCCATCCATGCTGAGTTCCAGTCTCTCCTGCAAGGTGGTAGTCAGAAAGGTACAAAATGTCTGGATAGACACAAGTTCCTCCTCTGGCTGTCACCAGGCTTCAACATTTTTCCTTCTCCCAGAAAGAGGTTCCTGGGGAAATTCTAACTCCTTGGGACTGTTGCTTTAATAGTCTGATGACCAAGAAGAGAGTCCAGAATGTTTCTTCAGGATCTCTCCATTCCTGCCAAGATGGCTACACCTTTCCTTTTCACTTTTCATTTGAGGCTCTGAGGGTCTTGTACCTGCTGGGCAGATGTCCTGTCACTACTGAGTCCCAAACGGCCAACTTTCTATGAACCTTTGTAAAAAAAAACTAGTTCTCTGTCAGAGACACATACATCCCAAGTGGCCTAGGCATGTCCTGATGTGTTGAGAACATGGATCCCTGAGTCACACTGTTAGAGGAGCTTTGGGGGTTGGGAGGTACCTAATGGGGAGTCTTCCGGGTCATTGGGGACATGCCCTTGAGGGAGTTTATGAAGGCCCACCCGACTCCCATCTGGTTTCACTTTCTGACTCCTGATGTAAACGGGTTTTCCTCTGCCACGTGATCCTCCCATGCTATGCCCCTGCTTATTACAGGCCCAAAGCAGTCGGGCCAGCTGCCCTTGGGCTGTAACCTGCATACACACAGACCAAAACAAGGCTCTTTCTTTTGCAAGTAATTACTATGAATAATTTGAGAGAGTAACAGTAACTAAAAAAGTCCCCAGGGTCAACACAGCAAAATCATATAACAAAGATAAGCTGTTGTTAACATAAATCATCATAAACAAAGAAGATAAGGATGTCATAACACAAAACAACTAAAATTACCAAATAAGTCACCTCGTGGAAGACATGCTATTTCAGCAGCTAGAGAGATGGCTCACAGACTAAGAGCACTGTTCGCTCTTGCAGAAAGGAGCCAGGGTCAGTTTTCTGGCACCCATGATGCAGTGGCTCACAACCGGCTGTAACTTCAGTTCCAGGAAATTCCCTCCTCTGGCCTCTGCGAGCACCAATCATGCACATGGTACATATACCCATGCGAGAGAGAAGAAAAATACTATTTTAGCCATTAGCAAGATTCAGTGACTCAAAACTGAATTGTGAGCCAGTGAGGTGTGTACACCTGTAATCTCTGGGCCTTCTAAAAGGCTGAAGCAGGTAGATCCAAGTTCGAGGCCACCCTGCCTCAAAAAAAATGCCTCCTCCCAAAAAGGAGGCTGGGCCTCACAGAACTTACACTTGACTTCCACCTGGCAGAACAAGCTTTGGAACCCCAAGGTTTCCTGACTTTAAATGTACAGTCCTTTTTGTTTTGTTTTTTTGTTTTTTTTTGAGACAGGGTTTTTCTGTGTAGCCCTGGCTGTCCTGGAACTCACTCTGTAGACCAGGCTGGCCTCGAACTCAGAAATCTGCCTGCCCCTGCCTGCCACCGCCCAGCTTGTAAAGTCCTTCTTATCTTCTCCCAAAGCTTCTCTGGCCACGCTGCTGGGACTTTTAACCCTAGTACTCAGGGGTCTAAACATGTTCAAGGCCAATCTAGGCTGCACAATAAGACTCTGTCTTAAACAGGAAAGGGATGCACTGGGCAGGGGCGGGGGCAAGGGGGCAGGGGGAAGGGAGGAGGGGCGCAGTGGGGCAGGGGCAGGGGCAGGGGCAGGGGCAGGGGCAGGGGCAGATGAATCTCTCTCTGTGCGTTTGAGGCCAGCCTGATCTACACAGCAAGTTGAAGGCCAGCTAGAGCTGCCTGGACAGACCTTGTCTCAGAGGGGGAAAAAAAGAAAAGGAAAGGAAAGAGGTAAAGGAAGGAGGAAAAGGAGGAAGAGAGGGAGGGAAGAAACTTTGTTTTTTTGTTTGCTTGTTTTTGGGGTTTTTGTTTGGTTGGTTATTGTTTGTTTGTTTGCTTGCTTGCTTGTTTGTTTGTTTGTTTTTGAGACAGGTTTCTCTGTGTAGCCCTGGCTGTCCCTGAACTCACTCAGTAGATCAGGCTGGCCTTGAACTCAGAAATCCACCTGCCTCCTCTACCTCCCAAGTCCTGGGATTAAAGGCGTGTGCCACCACTGCCTGGCTGGCTTTTTTTTGTTTTTTGTTTGTTTGTTTTTTGTTTTTTTAAAGTAGAGAAAAAGAAGAAAAACAGAATTATTTCTTGAGGCTAATTCAGGATTTTTTCTTGAGGCTAATTTGGTATACAGGAATACCAAATGCTACCTGCAAATGTGGGTCTGGTAATAAGTGGGATACAGTCAGATCTTGGGACAGGAGAGGAAACTCCCCTCGGGACATCTGGAAAGTCATAGCAGTGACACAGAAGCTGAGACACTGCAGAGAACTGAACATCAACAGTCTGGGTGGCTCCTAGAAATTGAATTCTGGTAAAGCAGAGCACATATTATTAATTTCCTCCTGACTTGCCTGGCTACCAATCTCTTAGAAATCAGAGGAAACAACATTATCAACCACTCTTAACTTTGAACAAGGAAGGAGGAATCCTCTTAAAAGAACTTTCATCTTGGTTAGTCAATATCAGTCCAAGGGGTATTGCTGCCAGGTCTACGTGATTCTCGGGCCACTGTGAGGGCCCTTGATGAGCTGGGGAGTCTAGATAGGGGCTGCAAGCTATACCACTGCAGAGACACTGGCATGCTAACATCAACTAATGGAGAGATCAATAGAAACACCGAGGCTTTGTGTTGTATTATCGATCAACTATTGACCAGCCTGCTCCCAGCTGATAAGCTAGCCGTCTTTGGGCCAAGCTGTATTTGGATCTGGGCAGAGATTCAAAGCTCTTGGCTCTTCCCTTTACACATCCCTTACAGGATGCAGTGAGGACCACAGTATTCTACTGGCCTGGATCCTATGAGTATTTTCTTGGCTGGGGGCGGGTAGGAGTAGTACATCAGGGATCAAACTGAGAGTCTCACACTCAGGAAGCAGATGTTTTCCATTGAGCCACATCTCCAACCTCCTGAGGATATATGCTGTGTGCTGGAAAGCCCTCCCCATGCACCCCCACCCCACCCCCCATCTCCACCCACTCCCCCACCCCCGTCTGCCTGTCTATAGTTCCGTCTAGAGTCGGTCTGAGGGATGGCCTCCCACTTATTCCTCAAGATGCTGAGAAAAGGTAAAGGACTCCCAAAGCTCAATTTTTTGGATGCTCTGAGAGACTTCAAATACACTTCCTACTCTCTGGAAGGATTTTCACACTGCCAGCAGCCCCCCCCCCCCCCCCCCGCCCCGCCCCGCCCTGCCCCGCCCCACTACCTAATATACTACCCCCATTGGCAAAGACCTCCCTAACACAATGGCTGGGAGCCATTCCATTAGTCTGTTATCATGTCACCTGTCACAGTGCTTCTGCCCCACAAAGTTATCTTAGTTCTTTAGCAAATAGGAACAGGGATAAGATATACGCAGAATAACCTTTAAGGTGGACGCCTCCACACGGAAGAGGTTTCTGTCTT
Source organism: Apodemus sylvaticus (assembly GCF_947179515.1). Lineage (NCBI taxonomy): Eukaryota > Metazoa > Chordata > Mammalia > Rodentia > Muridae > Apodemus > Apodemus sylvaticus. Next base: position 70,781,021 of record NC_067474.1, read on the forward strand.
CCATCAAAAGGCAAGTAATAAGCTAGGACATGGTAGCTCTGCCTGATTTCCAGCACACAAAAGGCTGAGGCAAGAAGGCGATCCCTAGTCTGAGGGCAAGATGCTACAAACACAAAACACAAGCGAGAAGCTGATATAGTGATGCGTGCCGATGGAGCCCGCACCAGGAAGCTGGAGACCTAAGAGTTGGGAGTTTGAGGCCAGCCTGGGCTACACAGAGTCTGTCTCAAAGCATCAACATCAACCACAAGATGAGCAAAGTAGATAGGAACTTGAAAAGTGCCAAGTGGCAAGGACAGGTATCAGTTTTTATGTTCTTCTTCCAAATGGTAGCACTTGGAATCTGGCTGCAAATTCTCTCACACCATTCCCACCAAGGAAGGACCTTTGTACCCTTCCCTTGCATCTGGAAGAACTTGGCACGGTTTCAAGCAAAATGAACATTGTATTGTTGATGTTGTGTGTTTTCCAAAAATGAGGTAACAACCCCTCACACACAAACTCCCCACACACACACATACCACATGCTTATTCTAAAGGAGGATCCATCCAGCATGTAAGTCTACCTCCCTGTCATACTCATCAAGCCACGCCCAGATGTTCCTGTCCACTGCCTCAGCTGGGCCAGCCTTCTAGTCACCCAACACATGAGGGCACCACCCCATTCTAGTCTATCAACAACTGAGCAACTCTGCAGAGCCTCAGCAGATGCCCCAAGGAGCAGATGGTGTTGCCAGGTGAGCTTTAGTTCACTTCTTGACCAACATAATCCACAAACCATAAGAAATAGCCATTTACAGCCCAAAGCATTCTGGGAGATATACTATGTAACAACAGATAAGTGGAATGAAAACCAGACACAGCATGTGTGTATGGCATATGTGTGTACGGAACAGATTTCATATGTATCAACTTTTTCCAAATTTAAGGCCAAGTTTTTCAAGAAATACCATACGGTGATGCTAACGGGAGTATCACCTGCTTGGAAACAAAGGGAGCAGGGAGTGGAATAAACAAACTTGGGGGATAAAAAAAGAAAGAAAAGAGAAACTAGAAACCTTTTTTGAAGGCCACTAATTTTGTTCAGGAGAAAGATGCTTACCTATGTGAGGGTCTTAGATACACCATTAGCCAGCTCCATAAGGAGATTAGAATAGAATCCAGATGGGGAAGAGCCTTTTCAGGACAGGAGATCTACCAAACTTAACATGTGACCTACAGTGGCTCCTGAATCAAGTGAGAAAAATAGTAAGAAAGTTTTTTTTAGACCAATGGAGAAGAAAGCTTAAGTGTTGGATATGTGACATAAAGAGATCACTATTTTGTACTGAAGATGATAATGACATATGGATAAATCTGGTGTGTGTGTGTGTGTGTGTGTGTGTGTGTGTGTGTGTGTGTGTGTGTGTGTTAGAGGTGACTATTAAGAACCAAGAGCCCGCTGGGCGGTGGTGGCGTACGCCTGTAATCCCAGCACTCTGGGAGGCAGAGGCAGGTGGATTTCTGAGTTCGAGGCCAGCCTGGTCTATAGAGTGAGTTCCAGGACAGCCAGGGCTATACAGAGAAACCCTGTCTTGAAAAAAAAACAAAAGAACCAAGAGCCAAAACAAATTATGAGAATTGCTTTAAAATATCCCAGAAACTGGATCAGGGATGTGGATTAGAGGTAGAGAGGCTTACCTGGAATATATGATCATAGCTATGGTTTTGATTCGAGAACAATTAACCAATCAATCAAATCAATACAGGAAATAAGAAATGGCTATTCTGCCAGGCAGTGGTAGCGCACGCCTTTAATTCCAGCACTTGGGAGGCAGAGGCAGGAGAATTTCTGAGTTCTAGGCCAGCCTGGTCTACGGAGTGAGTTCCAGGATAGCCAGGGCTATACAGAGAAACCTTGTCTCAAAATAACAAAAAAAAAAAAAAAAAAAAAAAAAAAAAAAAAGGCTATTCTGTATATTGTAGTTGCTTCCATGCAGTCTCTACTTATATTTCCCAGAGCAAGAATTTAAACACAACCTCACCAGGTCCACATGAACTGGAGATTGAGCAGGGGCAGCCACATGAGGCTGAGCCCCGCCTTGCAGCATCAGGACCACTGGTTGGGAAAAGAAATTCCGATTTCCACAGTGAAGGTGAACAAGTTGTGGGATACAGTCAAGAAAAATTGCTCCGAGTTGTGAACAGTTCATTTGATTCCATATCATTACCACACACAGTACGAAACTTCTATCAGACCCACCTCAGCACCCAAAAACACACCTCACCCCACTGTTCCAGCCAGCACTGCCCCCTCGGACAGCCTGTGCAAGTGACACACCATACGCTTTGTGCTTAATTTCACAGACACAAAATGAGGTGCTTGTACAGAAAGGAAGCATGCACATCAATGAAAGCTAAAGTTTTAGCGTCGGACACACTGAAGCTACCTTCCTTTATCATCTAATAGCACAGAAACAATGTCTTTCTCACTCAGAACAGCTCTGAAGAACTGACTTCTGACCTTGAACTAAAGTGGGCTCATCCTTCATCCAGCAGAATGAGACACCATGACGCATAACAGGACAAGCTCCCATGTGGACGGCCTTGGAGGGCCACAATAATTGGACCTGGGCCCAACAGCCAAGTTACCAGGTTAAGAACCCAGCAGTGATCTAGACACTTACATGTTCAAACCTTACATATGTCAGATGGGACAAACAAGACGTGAGGTCAGTAGGTCATGGTGTGTAGGCAGCTACTTTGGCGCCTTCTGAGGACAATGCCTTTTATTTTTAAAGATTTATTTACTATTCTATCAAGTACACTGTAGCTGTCTTCAGACGCACCAGAAGAGAGCATCAGATCTCATTACAGATGGTTGTGAGCCACCATGTGGTTGCTGGGATTTGAACTCAGGACCTTCGGAAGAGCAGTCAGTGCCATCTCTTCACTCCCAACAATGGCCTTTCTTAAGACTGTCTTGAACAGTCTGCACACTGCTGCCTAGGACATGCTTTGCCCTTCTGCTCCCAAAAGGTTGAGGAACAAGCATGAAACACTGGAAAAACAGATACTTGGGTACTAAGAACTCTATCACTAGCCAGGCATAGTGGCGCACGCCTGTAATCCCAGCACTTGGGAGGCAGAGGCAGGCAGGTTTCTAAGTTCGAGGCCAGCCTGGTCTACAGAGAGAGTTCCAGGACAGCCAGGACCACACAGAGAAACCCTGTTGACATCGAAAAACCAAAAAACCAAAAAACCAAAAAAAAAAAAAAACAACAACAACAAAAAAAAACTATCACTTTACGAAGTGTTTGGTTTGAAGGACTACTATTGCTCTCTTATGTGAGTGCTCTCTCTCTCTCTCTCTCTCTCTCTCTCTCTTCCTCCTCTCTCCCTTTCCTCTCTCTTTACCTCCCCACCTTGCTCTCTCTGCTCACTCACTTCCTCTGCCAAGCAAGAGATAAGGCAAGGGGAGGCAGCCAACCTACCCCTACACACACACACACACACACACACACACACTCACACACACACAAGCAAAAGTAAAATGAAATAAACTGGTTCCCAATGGGCAGTAACAGCTGCCCTGCTGGGAGAAGGGCAGCCCTACGAATAAATTGTGGAAGTACTTTTTTTGCACATGCCTCCCCGACCCCACCCTGTGCAATTCTGCAACTAAATAACTGTATTATCAATATGTAGCACATCCCCATGGAAACCAGCCAAGAAACTGTGAGCAGAAAAAAAAGTTTTAGTGGCTGTAGATGCTCCCCCCCAAACTGTTACCGCCTATGGACCAAACATGAAAGTGCTCTGAGGGCTACGGAGATGACTTAGCCGATAAAAGACCCGCCTTGAAAGCCCAAATTTGGATCTCTAGAACCCATGTTAAAAAGAAAAAGGGGACGCTGGGCGGTGGTGGTGCACGCCTTTAATCCCAGCACTTGAGAAGCAGGGGGAGGCGGATTTCTGAGTTTGAGGCCAGCCTGGTCTACAGTTCGAGGACCGCCAGGGCTACACAGAGAAACCCTGTCTCGAAATAAATAAATAAATAAATAAATAAATAAATAAATAAATAAATAAATAAATAAATAAATGGAAAAGAAAAAGAAAAAGGGAGGGGGTAGAAGGAGGGGAAGGGAGGGGAGGGAAGGACAGGGAAAGGGACGGAAGAGGCCGGGCATCGATGCCACCCTAGCAGTGGGGTGGGGGTATGGAATCTAGATCACAGAGACAAGTGGATCCCCAAAGCTTATGAGGCAGCCTAATGAAATGGCTGAGTTTAAGATCCAGTGAAAGATTCTGTTTAAAAAATGTTAAAATTAATAAAAAGTTGGGAAAAGTATTATAGGAAAGATACCAGACATAAACTGCTAGCTACACACATACATACACACATACACACACACACAGGCATATTAATGCCACCTCATACCCAGCACTCCCTAAACCCAGTCCCTTAGGAACCCACCCTTGACTCCCATCATGCCTTTCAACTCCACAGCTCACCGTCACAGGACCTTCAGATCTTACTGTACACCTAGTAACACAGGGCAATGAGGACACGGGCTTGGGTTTTGAGTCCTGGCTCTTGTTCAGCTCAGCTGGAGTCTGATGTCTAAGAGTTTTTTAACAAGACTTCTCACAATTGTATGAAGCCTAGTGATGAATTTATCAGGGCCTTGCCCCTGTTTACCCAGAGGACACACCTAGAGGTGGCAGTAGCCTTGTTCTAGGTGGCATGCCTATCAGTAGAGGGTGGAGGTGCATTTCTTGAGGTTATGTGACTGAGCGGTGTTGTAGGCCAACTTGCACGTTGCACTTTGACCCTTGAAATTCTTACATAGAAGCCTTGACCTCGGAATGTCAAGGTACTTGGAAACAGGGCGTTTAAAGGAGTCAGGTTAGAATAAGGTTATTATCATGGGCCCTAATCCACCTATGTCTATAGAGTGAGCGGATGGGCTGGTAAGATGGCTCAGTAAATAAAGATGCTTATTGTCAAGCCTGGTGACCTGAGTTCAGTCCCAGAACCTACAAGGTAGAAGGAGAGAACTGATTCCCAAGGTTGTACTCTGACCGCCATGTTTTTTTTTTTTTGTTGTGGTGGTGGTGCACGTGCAACACACACACACACACACACACACACACACACTACATGTGAAAAAAAGAAGATAGTAGAGGACAAGACAGGACAAGACACACAGGAAAGACACAGGGATGAACATGCCCTGTGTGATCTTAACTCCGGTTACCAGAAGAAGAGTGCAGACTTGCCAGGTTTAAGGTTCCCAGCAGGTGGCACACTGCTTTGCCAGCTCTAGCCAACTGACTGAGGGAGGGACTGGGGCTTCCAGTTAGGGAAGCTTGGACTCTAGGCCCCAAGGCCTACAACCAAGCACAGCCAGCCTCAGACCCTGCGCCTTGTAAGTCGGCTTCATCTGGAAGGTGAGGCTTGTGCTGCCGAGGGGTGGGGGTGCGAGGAGGACGCACACTCAGCAGTCCCCGCGCCATGGACATCATGGATGCCATGGACAGGCAAGACCGATCCAGGACCTCTGCACACCCCACTGTAAGCAGGGCCCTTCACTGCATGGCTGCCCTTAGGCACTGGTACTGAAGAGGAAGCCTGTGGCTTCCTGGCCACAAACAACAATGCATACACAATGCTCCTTAGGTCTCTGACTTTCTGTGAAAGAGAATAACACCAATTGTTACACACAGGGTGGATTACGCAGTGTGTGTGTGTAAATGGCTCAGAAAGTTAATGAATAGAAAAGCCGAGGAAATTTCTTCTTTTGACACCGTGTTTATCCATTCATCTGGTGCAGGCACATATAAATGGAGCTGGTTTTATAGATGGGTTTTAACTTTTGATCTTTCTTTTTTGGGGGTGGGGGTGGAGTCTCTGTGGTTTTGGTGTTCTTGTTGTTTGGGTTTTGCTTTGGGTTTTTTTTTTGTTTGTTTTTTGTTTGTTTGTTTGTTTTGTTTTGGTTGTTGTTTTTAATGTAGGGTCTGGAGAAGTGACTCAGCTGTTAAGAGCACTTGTTGCTCTTGCATAGGACCCAGATTCAGTTCCCAGCATCCACACAGCAGCTGACGACTACCTGTAACTCTAGTTGTAGAACATCCTATACCCTCTTTTGGTGTGCAAATGTGGTGTACTTACTTACAAACAGCCAAACATGCAAACACATAAAATAAGAATAAATAAATCTTTATAAAAAAAAAATGTAGCCGCATGTGGTGGTCCACACCTTTGATCTTAGCACTCAGGAGGCAGAGGCAGGTGGATCTCCTATGAGTTCAAGGCCCATCTGGTATACAAAGCAAGTTCCAGGTCAGCCAGGGCTACAGAGGGACAGCTTGTCTCAAACAAACAAACGAACCAACAACACAAGCAAAGAGTAAAAATTGCTGCCTGTCTTCGGGGAGGCGGGGAGGTGGGATGGTAAGGAGGTGGGGAGGTGGGATGGTAAGGAGGTGGGGAGGTGGGGTGGTGGGGAGGTGGGGTGGTGGGATGGTAAGGAGGTGGGGAGGTGGGGTGGTGGGGAGGTGGGGTGGTGGGGAGGTGGGAAGGTGGGGTGGTGGGGAGCTGGGGTGGTGGGATGGTAAAGAGGCAGAGAGGCCCTAGGCAGGAAGCTCAGGAGCAGCAGAAAGAACCGCAACTTCACATGGAGAAAAGGAAGGTGTGAGTCTCAGTCTCCCCTCAGGTTTGAGTCTGCAAGCAAGGCATCAAAATGTCTCCCTGAACATATTATTTGCAATGAATGTGAGCTGCTGTGATTAAAATCTTGGCTGTAAGTTCACCATACAAAGTCTGCTTTGCCCAGGCATTAAGTGTGTGTGTGTGGGGGGGGGGGATACACCCCAATTACATATGCGTTTTTGTAAGGGACAATGGAATGCCAAGCAGGGCAGGACCTTGAACCAGGCCTATTGTGAAATGTCACTTTAAAATAGAATGCACACACAGGAAATTATTTACAGAACCAAACACCTAAGAACAAATATAGTAACTGCCCAGGTTGGTCATAAACTAACCTCAACTTCCACCAGTGCAGGCAGAACACGCCTGGAACGGCACGGGTCCTCGGGGCCCTGGCACTGAACCAGACTTGAACCAGCCCCAATCCTGTGCCTGCTAAGAAACTTAGAGCATGCAAAGGAGGGGGGGGGGACATCAATAACAGACATTCTGGGCAACTTCTAGTGGATGCTGCAGAGACCAAAAAGTAGTAACAAGGGGTGAGACGGGGTCACCACAAAGACACAATCAACTGCCATTCTGAGGCAAGGCAGAGGACATACCATATTTTCCCAGTGTTTGATGAAAATCTAGAAATACAAATTTTTATATAAAATGAGTAATATTGTTTTAAGACTTTGCTTAGACCTCTAGTTGCCTTTAAAAAAAAAAAGCCTGAAGTGTGACATACATAGAAAATGCACAGGTCCAGTTATGGCCCTCCCTGGTGTGGACAGCCTGGGCAGCCACCCTCCAGGACAGGAACCAAACCTTCGACCTGTGGGAGGCTTCCATGTGCCTCTTCCCAGGTTTCCTTCCTTCCTTCCCTCCTTCCTCCCTCCCTCCCTCCCCTCAGCGCCACAGATTTATTTGTGTCTGTCCTGAAGCCCATACCCAGGGAATCACAGGGTGTTTATCTTTCACTGGAGTGCCGGGAGAGCACCTCGGATTCCCAGCCTGGCCCTGCATCCATGAACAAAGGCGCAGGTGGCACTTTACAATTCTAGAAGGAAGAGAAATGAGACCCAGTGAATTCCCCTTTTGTGTGCTCACTCACAGAAGAGAAAGACCTGGGACACAGAGCAGGGAGGAGATAAGGAGACTCGATGATGGGTGGTTCAGCGGTCAAAGTCAGCGGAAGGGAGGGTCTGCTTCCTGATAACAGGGATGGGCAAAGGACTGGCCAGTGCCAGAGGACAGTGGGAGAAGCCAAAGTTCTCAGTGCCCATGAGAGCAGAAAACAAGCAAACCCAGATGATAGCCAGGAAGACGGGGCTGGTCCTCTGTGTCTTCCTCTGGGTACAGCAGACAGGTTTCCAGGAAGGTGGAGTCAACAGAGACTGGACAGGCGGCTATTTTACAGCTCCCCACTGGCTTTTCCGCGTTTGTCTTCCCTGCTCACTCGCCCTCAGCCACCATCAGGGATGTTGCATTTTCCCTTTCTTAATCAACTGCCTCTATTTACACCACTGGAAGAGGGGGAATTACATCACGGACAGTGTCAGACAAAAGGTCAATGGAATATAAACACCTGTCCCCTCGGCTTTAGCCACGGTCACTATTCCATGCCATCGTTTCCTCCCCTGGCCCTTCACTGATTTATAAGAATTCTTTGGGACAGGCACTAAGTAGTGTCTCTATAGAAATGCGTGCATCTGAGCCGTCTGACAGATGGAAACATCTGTGTGACCGGCCCTCCTCCATCCACCAGAGGCAGCGGCTATTCTGACTTGCTTCCTCCACAGATGAGTTCTGCCCATTCAGACCCGCACCTAAATGGAAGCACAGGCTCCCCTTTCCAGTGAGGTTAACTGTACTCAGTAGAACAGGCATGAATACCAAAATGCATCTTCACAATTCATTTTGAGCTTGGCACAGTGGTACACACCAGGCCTGGAGGCTGAGGCAAGGTGACCCCTTTGGTCCAGGAATTCCAGGCCAGCCTGGGCCTGAGATTTATGAGATTTATGTCCTATGTTTTAAAAAAGAAAAGAAGACAAGAGCGCGCTTAAGCCAAGCTGGCATCAGCACATCTCTGTCACCTTTTCTGTACTTACCGCTCTAAATACCCAGAAAGCCTTGGAATCCTTGTTTCAGATAGGTATAATCCCCAATGGGACTCAGAGCCATGGTTCTTAATGAACTGCTAGATCCAGGCTGTCTTCCCTGTGCCTATGTCACAGACTCCAGTTTCTGTCCCTGCTGTGTCCATAGCATCTGTCCCAGTGCTCTGACAGAGCTGGCTTCTGCCATTCTCAGAAAAGCAAGGTGGACTTTCGTGGTCTCTTTCTCCCCTCCCGTGTTCTGTCTCAGCAATTCATGGTAAAACTATATAAAACCCAAAGTGTTCTCCGAAACTGTAAAAGGCACCATCTCTCACTAACTTGCCAGTAACTTGGGGAAAGATACCCCTCTCAGTCAGTCTTGACTCTGAGTACACAGCACCACTTAATAAACGCCTGCCGGATTTGTCTCTCTCCTTGGAAAGTGTTGACACCCTCCATGTGTAAGGCAACAGAGCAGAGAGTAGGCACTCCCTCTCTTTCTTTACCTGTACCAGCTGGTGACAATGATACTACACCCATGCTCCGGTACTCTGGGCTCAGAGTTCACAGGAGGCACCTGGCAGGGAGAGTATCTCACAAGGTCCGCTCCATTTCCTCTACTGGTCCTCCTGGCTACAGTTTCCATTCAAATCTTCCTAGATCTCTTTTTAGGGGTCTGATATACTAAACTCTCGTGCTGGCCTCATGTAAACCAACACAGAATAAAGGTTCCATGAGACTGTGGTGCCTTAAAAACATCACACACACACACACATGTACACACACGCACACGCGCACACGCACGCGCGCGCGCACACGCACACATATACACACAAACACACACACCAAACTTTACAAAAGCAAAGATCCAGTGACCCCTTCCTTAAGGTGTTCTCCTGAGCTCTCAATCTCAGCAACTTGCCATGCACAGATAAGGATGACATCTGTTCCTCACCCTAAGTCCCACCATTAAGTCCAACCACCAAATTCACTGGCTTCCAAGTTTGTAACCAACCCCTCAGCACCCATCTTCCTACCCAGGCCCAGCACCAGGCCAACTGACAACTGCAATTCAGCTCACTCGTGCCTACAGGCGGGCTGTTTAACACCCTGCAACTCCTAACTCCACTGCCCTAGAACACTCAGTGCCCACGGCTTTCCTGCCCATCTCCCCAGGCTCAGTGGTCCAGGAGCCACTGCTGCCTGCCCTCCTCAGAGAGGTTACTCCTACCTAGACCATCTATATGAACTCTGCCACCTCCCCATCAAAACCATCCCCAACCAAAGCCTCTTTCCCTCCCAGTGAGTTCTGCGGAGCTTCATTTGTCCAGCTGGGACAGTGCTTGTCATTCCATTTCATATTGTGGTCATCAGAAAGGCATGGCGACACGGCCGGTAGCTAGCTCAAAAGTCAAAAGAGCAAGCAGAGTTCTCCAGGCCTCAGCTGCAGCATCAGTTTGTTCAAGATGTCAGAACAAAGTACCATGGACTCATGGTTCACACAACAGAAACTTATTTCCTCCCTATTCAAGGTGGAAAGGGCTAGTTCATCTGGAGGTACCATTCCTTGGCTTATAGAAGCCCACTCTCTTCCTCATGCTCATTCAGTGGTCCCTATGTGTCTATGTCCTGATCCCCTCTTCACATGAAGACAACAGTCTCGTTGGACGGAGGACTGTCTCTGGGTATACCTGAATGACCTCTTGAAAGACCTTATCCCATAATAGGGACTAGGATGTCAATGCATAAGAGAGAAGGGGCTTACTCAGCCCATGACAGCGATCTCCTTGGCCATTACATCGACCGTACCATGCCTCCTGGGATTCTCCTGAGGAAGGTGCAAGCACGCAGGAAGATCCACGGGCCAATCCTTGATCCTATTGGGAGCCATATGCACCCAGTAAGTGTCTTCTCCACCAGGGTCACTTTGGATTCCTGAATCACTCCAGACAAGTTAAGGTTCTCCTTCCCCATGACAAGGACCAGACTCCCTCAGCTGTCCCAGAAACATAAGAGGCAGTGCAGTATAAAGACTGACATGTATTACATGAGTTTCCTTCTTAGAGGTATGGACAGGGTGACTGGGTTGCATTTTTTGTGATCCTGAGGGAAAATGTTCTCCCTTTAGATTTAAAAGCCTAGAACGGTTATCATAGGTAAACACCTCTTCTAATAAAAACAATATTTTTTCCTCCTTTTCCTATTTAAGCAACCAGACTACTCTGTCCTCCTGGTCTAAGTAATGTATGTTATTGACCAAAATGGGGAAGGGAGTTTGTGTTGGTTTGTGGGAACTGGGGGGGAGGGGGGGTGCTGCATGTGAGTGTGCAGGCCGGAACATGATATCACACGTCTCAGTCACTTCTGCAACTTTGCTTTCATTTTTTAAATCAGTATACAAATAGATATTATTGCGGCATTTTCTGTTTTAATATTTTAGAATTACTTTTTATGTTACAGTCATTTTGCCTGTATGCATATATGTATGCCATGCGCATGCCTGGCACCAACTGAGGTCAGAAGAGGGCATCAGATCCCCTGGGAATAGAACCTGGGTCCTCAACAGGCAGTGGTGGCACACGCCTGTAATCCCAGTACTCTAGGAGGCAGAGGCAGGTGGATTTCTGAGTTCGAGGCCAGCCTGGTCTACAGAGTGAGTTCCAGGACAGCCAGGGCTATACAGAGAAACCCTGTCTCCAAAAAACCAAATCCAAAAAAACAAACCCCCCCCCCAAAAAAAACAAAAAAAACAAAAAGAACCTGGGTCCTCTAGAAAAACACTGCTGAGCCATCTCTCCTGACGCATGATTATAGCATTTTTTTTAAACAAATACGTTTTTTTGGTAGATCATCTTTGACACAGTTTGCTGTCGCTAGCTAATCTTGTATAGAATAGCCCCTGTCTCTTTTCTTATTCCACTTCCTGTATGTCTTCTTACATCTCCTATACGCCCCACACTCTCAACCCCATCCTGTGTTGACTGTCTTTTTTTTGAGACACCCTATCCCACTAAACCTACAGTCATCTTAGCTGGTGGCCAGAGAGGGCTTCAAGACCTGCCTGCCTCTGGCCCCCCAGCCCCGAGACTGCGGGCACACACCACCGAGCTTCTTACACAGCACTGTGGATCCAAATTCAGGTTCTCATGCTTGCTAGGCAAACTCTTCACAGACTGAGCCACCTTCCCAAACTGCCCTCTACCCCAAATTTTAAAGAAAATATTGAAAGAGGAAGCACAGAAAGCTGGAGCCAGGCTTGCTGGGCCCATCGCATTCTGGATGCAAGATCCCAGCGGAGACTTAGCTCTTTGATACTCTTGTTACCTCCTCCAGAAAACAGGGAGATGCAACCTTGCAAAGCACCTGGCAGCCATGGAGCGGAGCCAGGTGGCTTCGCATGCAGCTTGGAGCTCTGCTGGAACAGCAAAAACATGGCTTTTGGGGGATACCCTTGATTCAGGGTAACTGCTACCTTTGGGAGCCCTCACATCATTTTCAACACACAGTGTTTTTCCATACCAGTTGGTTTACCACACTCTATACAGTTCAAGGCTCAACATTTAACCTTTGGGGGACACATATCAAAACTGGCCCAGTCCAATGAAGCCAAGGACTTTGAACTAACAGTCCTGCTCAGCAGCTCCCCACGAGGCTCCATCACAGGTGACTTCGGCTCCCAGAGCTGTATCATACGCTATGCACGGGCTTCAGAATTTCTCATAAAGTGTCATTCTTACCCTTCAACTTCAAAGGCTGAGCTTACAGCACCAAAGCTAGCACAGGCTCCAAGGGTCAAGGTTAAGAGGAGACACTAGCAGGTTAGTGTGGGAGCCAGGGATCTTTATAGACTATGTGAGCTCACTGTGTGCACTCTGGGAGTGGCTTAACTGTTCTGTAATCCATCTCCTCATTTGTACAGAAAGGGTGCCAATAGGACTATCTGTGACACAGACTACAGAGGAAAATGGCTGGTGCACCGTAAAGACATTATGCTAAGTCAAGGCTGGCAGACAGAAACTACCACTCATTGTAGGATTCTACTTAAATGCCCAACGTCAGCAAATCCACAAAGACAAAAGATTAGGTTGCCTAGAGCAAGGGAGCACTGGGGAGTGACAGCTTAATGGGTACAAGGTCCACAGCATAGAACATAACAGACGCCATTCACCTTAAACTTTGTGTCACACCAGCTTTACCACAACAAGAAATCATTTGCAAAAATAAAAGGCCAGTATTATTCTAATGACATACAAAGAACAGCTATCCCACATCTGGTTTGCCTGTGGCAAAAGTGTCCCTCCTGCAAGTCCCCAGGAAGGAAGGGAAGAGGGGGGGGATGCAAATGAGGAGCTCCAGCAAAGGCTGACAGCTCTGAGATGGGTGAGCCCAGGAGAGGCAAGAGCCAACTAAAAAGAAGTCAATACCAATACACACCTGAATCCTAGCACCCAGGAAGCTGAGGCAGGAGGACTTCTGGGAGTTTAGGGCCAGTCTGAGATACACAGTGAATTCCAGGGTAGCTTTAAACTACATGGCAAAACTTTGTCAGGGAGGGAAGGAGGGAGGGAGGGAAGGAAGGAAGGAAGGAAGGAAGGAAGGAAGGAAGGAAGGAAGGAAGGAAGGAAGAGGGAGGGTGAGGGAAGGAGGGGGGAAAAGAAAAAGGCAGATAACAAAAGGAAGGCAAACAGGCACACTGGGTGGTGAGTGAGTTCTGACTCAAGGACTGCAAGGTCACAGCCACAGAGACTTCGGGGTTATTAATTTTGCACCTGAAAATGTTTCAAGTCTGGTTCTGCTGGTTCTAGCTATAGGGTATGGGGACAAAATCTTGCTATAGAGTGCTCCTAAAATTAGAACATCTAAAACTCTGCCATAGAGGTACCAGAGGTACAAAATAAAACTAGGAAAAGGGAGAACCTGATATGTGTGTGTGTGCGCGCGCGCGCGCATGCTATTAAGATGCGGATCTATAAAACACTAGTTCTCCATTTTTATGATGCCCAAGAAATCACCTAGAAGCCTTGAGACACTCTGAGGATAACATCCTGCCCTACCCATATCCAGTAACCCTGGGGGTTACCAAGAACCTGAGGTGTGTCCCAGAAAATGCACTTTAAAAAGCTCCCCAGGAGATTCTAGAATATATGAAAACTTTAAAAATCACTATTCCATGAACTGAAGAGACAGCTCAGTAGTTAAGGCCATTATTGGCTGCTCTTCCAGAGGACCCACATTCAATTCCTAGCACCCACATGGCAGCTCACAACTGTCTGTAACAGGGGATCCCACATCACCTGGCCTCCACAAGCACTAGGCATGCCCATGACACACAGACATACATACAGGCAAAAAAATCCCATACATATAAACCAAATAAGTAAAAATTTAAATAACATCATTATAACCCGAGGACTGAGGCCACGATGCTCTGAAGGTTGACACACTGCACAGAGATGACCCAAGGGCTCAGACCATTTGAAGTCTGGGGTGACTGGGAAGGGGTACCCACCACCAGTTGTGTCCTTTTGGTGGGAGTCCTAGAGTCCTGGAGTCTGGGAAGAGTAATAAACCTGTAGCAGGTTTACCTAGGACAACCAAACAAGCCTCTCTGTCTCTTTCTTAGGAGGAGAAGGAAACATATGAAGCTTGCCAAGGACAATCCTGTCCCCTGCCCTGCATGTGCTCCTGAAGTGGGGCTGTGCTGAGCATCTGCCATCCCCACAGAGGGTCTGACAGAAGCTGGGGGCTCTATGGCCTATTTCTTTTAAAAAAAAAATGAAATAGCAGTAACAGAACAGGTCTCTTTGGTAAATGGAATACTCTAGCCATCTGGGCAACTCCTGAATGGGAAAGGCTCCGCTCCCTGTGAGGGAATAATTCAAACAGCACAGTACAGTAATTCCAGTGCATACAATCCTTTTTCTTTTAAAAGAGAAGACAAGACAGGGAGAGAGCTCAGTGGGTAACTTCTCACCCTGCAAGTGTGAGGACCCGAGTTCAAATGCTCAGAACCCACCTTAAGAAAGCTAGGTGCAGAACTGCCCACATCTGCAATCTCAGCATTCCTACACAGAGATGGGAGGCAGGGCCAGGACAATCCCTGGAAGCTCACAGGCCAGCCAGCTTGATGGACATAGGAAAGAGATCCTGCCTCACAGTAAAGGGCTAGGACAATACCCAAGGTTGTCTTCTGACCTCCCACAAACACACACACACACACACACTTTCCATTTTTCTTTAATGAAGAAACTACACAGTTTTTTGGGTTGGGTTGGGCTGGGTTAGGTTGGGTTGGGTTTTTATTGTTATTGTTTTTCCAGACAGGGTTTCTCTGTGTAGCCCTGGCTGTCCTGGAACTCACTCTCTAAACCAGGCTGGACTCAAACTCACAAGATCCTCCTGCCTCAGCCTCCAGAGTGCTGGGATTAAAGAGTGCTACCACAGTCCGGCAAGACTATAGATTTTACTTTAGATGTCACTGCTTTTACAGACAGGGTCTCATGATGTAACCTTAGCTGCCCTACATTGTGTAATGATCCTCCTGCCTCGGCCCCCTCAGGACCAAGATCACAGGACAGGCATGCCTGTTTGCAACTTCACACTAGGCTAAGACTACAGATTAATGCAGAAAAATGGGGGCAGGGAAGGCAGTGAGTCTGGCCCCTACTCACAATGCTAAGGCTTTCTGGATTCAAAGCTCAACAAATCCCTAGCTCTAGAATAGCAATATATCCTTGAAAACATTTTTCCAACCTTAGATTCCTCCTGTTCCCATTGAGACAGTCCTGATCCCTTAAAATCTCCTTGCCCTAGAGATTTGTCACTAGGCAGCTCAGATGCCTGACCTGGACCCCAGTGCCAAACCAGCCTGGGCCCCTCCCTGAACTCTGACCAACCATCCTCACTGTCATCAAAGAGGCACTGGTGCTGACTAACAGATACAGAGCAGGTTTGCATGAGTCTTGGTCTCAAGCCGCAGCCCACAGGAGCAATAAAAGGCTTGCGGCTGATGAAAGCCAGGGATGGGCAGCTGAGAGTACATGGCAGGTTAATAACTAACTCCTGGGCCTTTACCAGATATCAGGTTCCCGGAGGACATCTGTGTCCATATCGCAGGCCAGAGAACCCCGCCATGGCTGCTTTAGAAGCCCCTGCCTGCTTTAGAAGAGGCAGATAATGGAGCCTCCGGAAGTGTATGGCGGCTAAATGAGTGGGTGTCACCAAGAAAATCTGAAACAGCCGCCTGCCCAGAGCCAACCTGTTTATATTCTCATCATGCGATGGAGAGAGCAGTGGGCATTTTCAGGCAGCTGGAAATGCAAATCCACCTCAGAACCAGCGGTATCCACTGGCTCCAGGAAGCCTAACACTCAGGCATTCCAACCGACCCACAGGTAGATGGCTTCATTCTGTCTGGAGTGTTCCTTGAAACATGCTGGCATACCCAGCTGGGAGAGATGGAGAGGGCTTACAGAGGGCTCCCTGTAAGGGTAAAGGGTACCCAGACAGGAGAGATCAGGATAAAAAAGTGTCCATCAAAGAGCTGGTGAGGAAACCAAAAGCACACAGAAGAAAAAGAAAATGTTCCTTCCTCCCATCTATGGAGAGGAATTTGGACCTCTTCAAAGAGACAAGATCAGTGGGAAAGGGTTGGGCTTGCTGGCAGGCACAGAGCAAGGAGCAGGAGCCTTGAACATGCTGCTTCAAGCCCCAGTGCCTTTGCACATGCTGTTCCAGCCACCTGAAAAGCTGAGCCTCTGCCGAGCCTCTGCTCGCCCTCGGAGCACAGAGTCTCTCCATGATATTCTCCATCCATCCGGGAGTTTTCTTCCAGGTCCTATGTGTTAGGCCTTCCCACTGAGTATCCATATCAGGTTTAGTTATGTGTCCCCACCCACACTTTCTGAGCATCAGAAACCTATCACAGTGCCATACACATCAAACGCAACCAGTTGCCAGGGTGACCAAATGTAGCAAAATCCAGACAATTAGGAACATATACAGGACAGATGTCTCAGCTTCTGCAACACATATACAGTAATAGATGAAATCTGAAAGAGGAGAGAGGGCTAGCCAACTACTTCATGGAGACTGTCAACAAAGCACAATTAGACCCTGCTAAAAAAAAAAAAAACAAAGGAAGTCGTGACATTAGCAAAATACATGATACCTAAAAGCACCTGTTACTTATATTGATATGTTTTCAAAGACTTGTGAATACTTTTTAAAGTGCAGCGTTTCTTTCAGAGATACCTAATGAAGTACATGTTTGAAACAGCATATCTGAAATTTATTTTAGAGTCACTGGGGAAGGCCAGAGCGCAGGTATAAACCAGTCACAGAGTATGTGGGTCAACACCGACTCCTCACGGTCCATACTTAGAGTCCATTATATAGCTCTGGGTGACAGCCCAGTCAGCAGGACACTTACTTTAAAAACATGGGCACATAAGCTCAATTCCCAAAACCCATGTAAAGTATGGTAGCACACACTTGCAATATCGTGATGCTGAAAAGCAAGCAGGTAGATCCTTGAGGCTCCCCTACTAGCCAGAGTAACAGAATCCAGTCCAATGAGAGACTCGGTCTAAATAAAATAAAATAAGCTGGGGACCCAGAACCCACCCAAAGGAAGAAAGGCAGAACAGAGTCCACAAAGTTGTTCTCTGCCCTCCACACACTCGCTGTGTCACATACATATCACACAAATCACACACACTCACACAATCACACACACACACACTCACACACACACACACACACACACACACACACGGGGAGATATTAAACAACAACAAAAAGGTGGGTGGCACTTGGGGAATAGCACTCTAAATTGTCCTCTGGCCTCCACATGCAGATGTACTCATGTGTATACACACACACACACACACACACAGGCACGCACTTGTGCATGCACGTACATGTACAAATACACACATGCACATGCGTGTGCACACACAAACACACACCAGCATGAACGTGGGAGAAGAAGCCAAGACTCTGCCTCACCACTCACTGCTCACCCGAAGCCCCCAGCAGCTGCTAACACAGCTCATGCTGTTGACAGCGGAGTCAAACACAGACAACTCATCTTCAGCAAGCAGAAGCTGCCAAGGAAGCCTGCCGACTGCGTTCTCAGAGGGGGGAGATAAGACAAGCTCGCTGAGGAGTAGGTGTGAGGGCGAAAGGGCCCAGCACCCTGGGAAAGCACAGTGGTAGCAAAGGCAGGCACTGCGGCTAACCTAAGTAATCCAGGAGATCCATCGGGTGACTGACGTGTCATCCTACCATTAACGTTAACAGGAAAGTGAAGGTGGGAGGGGAGGGCACCGGCTCAGGAGCGGGAGCCCTGCCCAGCATTCAGGAGGACCCAGGTCAATCCCCAGCACCAAAAAAGGAAGACCACAGCAGTGCTGTCACTCCCACTGGACTGCAGATATAAAACAAACAAATGAAAAACAGTGCAGAATGCCTGATACCAGAGTAGGAGAGACCACTGATGTCTTAACAAGTTGTTGGGATGCTGGGAAACAACTTGGCATAATATTAAGAGGTCCCGCCCACCACCGTAGTTATGCATCCTTGCACCATGTGAACCTGGGGACCAAGTCAAGGAGGTTTGACAAAATGGTTTTTTTTTTTTTTCCAAATAGCTCTAAACTGAAAACATCCCAAATGTCTCCAAAGGCTAACCGGACCCATGACAGTTACACAGCAGAATAGCTGTAGAGCAGTTAGCACCCCGGGCGCCTCATCATCACAGATGGGTCTTTCAACACAGGGCTAAAAAACATACAACCTCAGCTCACAGCACAGGAAACAAACAATGTACCGCTCAGGCAAAGTCCTTGGCCAGAAAGAGGGGATGAAGGCAAGCTTCGGGAAGAGGAGCAGGAATGCACCCCACAAAGCATTTCAGAGCCATTCTACATGGGGATTGGTCTGGGCCTGAGCTGGGCGGTGGGGGTACAACGATCCTCACTGTATTGTTCAGATTTAAATTCTTCCTGTTCTAGGACATCTGACCAGGCATGGTGGCCCCATCTAGCACTGCAGAGGCCGAGGACAAGAGGTTAGACGTGAGCTGAGACCAGCACCAGCTACAGAGTGAGCACTAGATCAACCCGGACTGGAGTGAGACCCTCTCTCAACAAAATTTCTGTTGTAGTTATATTTCACTTTTTAATACGCTGGACTGAAGACTTGCCAATACTGGAATACTGGACAATCTGACAAAAAAATTGTAACGGGAGAAAGAAAATTGGCTCATTACCTACCACCACCACCGCCAGACTAAGACAGGATTAGAAGATACTGAGCACAGAGCAAGTCCCAAGGGAGACACCACAGTTCCAGCAACCAGGAGGTAAGGGCACAGCAGGTAAGGGCCTGCGGCCAAGCCTGAGGATCTGAGTTCGAGCCCTGGGACTAACATGGTAGAGAGTAAGCACTAAGTCCTGCAAGTTGTCTTCTACCTGCCAAACATGCATCCTGGCATGTGCACAGACTCTCGCCCCCAAACACGGTCATTAATTAATTAATTAATTAATTAATTAAAATAAAAACAAGAGACAGGGGCTGAGGGCATCCACAGCTCCAAAGACAGCAGCACTACTGGATGAGGAAGTCTGAGGTAATGCAGTCCAAAACCCATAAAATTCTCAGACTTGGGTATGCAGCGTGCAGCCCACAACCAGGAGGATTGCTGCTAAATGACACAAGCCTTTTTTTTTTTTTTTGATATTTTATGTATTTACATTTCAAATGCTATATCCCCTTTCCTGGTTTCCCCTCTGAAAACCCCCATCCCATCTCATCTCCATCCTCCTGCTTCTATGAGGGTGCTCCCACACCCACCCTGGCATTCCCCTACACTGGGGCATGGAGCCTTCACAGGGCCAAGGGCCTCTTCCCCCACTGATGCCCGACAAGGCCATCCTCTGCTACATATGTGGCTGGAGCCATGGGTCTCTCCATGCATACTCTTCAGTTGATGGTCTTGTCCCTGGGAGCTCTCTGAGTACTGGGTGGTTCATATTGTTGTTCCTCCTATGGGGCTGCAAACCACTTCAGTTCCTTGGGTCCTTTCTCTAGCTCCTCCATTGGGGACCCTGTGCTCAGTTTAATGGCTGGCTGAGAGTGTACCCCTCTGTATTATGATACAAGTCTTACATCAAAGGGCAAATGCTGTAGGAATCTACTTAATGAGATGAGAGCAGTCAACTTCAAAGGGACAAAAAGTAGAATACTGGGCCCCAGGATCTGGGATTCCGTGCCTGGAAGTGAGGAGGGTAAGCTGGCCCTTTAACACCAGGCAAGGTTGTTTTCAAGCACCTCAACAAGGATGCTGGTAAGTGTGGTCCATCTGGACCCCTTTTTCATCGCTTTCTCCACCACAGGTGTACAAGCAGCCCTCCTGTTTCACTGAGTGTTCCTGGGAACTCCCAGGGAGGACTGTAAAGGATCTGGGGGAAGGGGGTAGGGAGGGGGGAGTACTGTGTGATAGGGAAGATGAAGAGATAGTGTTCAAATGGGGCTGGAGTTTCCATTTAAGAAAAGAAAAACATTCTAGAGGTGGACAGTATAAGAGCCATACACTTAAAATTGTTACAGTGGTAAGAATGTCACAATGGTAAGATTGTCACAGTGGTAAGATTGTCACCATGGTAAGATTGTCACAGTGGTAAGATTGTCACAGTGGTAAGATTGTCACAGTGGTAAGATTGTCACCATGGTAAGATTGTCACCATGGTAAGATTGTCACCATGGTAAGATTGTCACAATGGTAAGATTGTTACAATGGTAAGATTGTTACCATGGTAAGCTCCGTGTTACCTTGTAAGTTTTTGAAAAGCTCTACTTTAGAGTAGGTGCAGCTGAACAAGAAAACAGGAGGCACATTGGCATTATCAGGGCACTCAAAAGCTAAGGTCATGACACGGAAGGCAACGCTCAGATGAGGGTCTGGAAGAGCATCACAAGGCTCAGGATGGCTGCTCTACAGGCACTTGTGGGTGTGTAGTCAGAGAGGCCTGCAAGACCCCCAACCCTAGGACCAAGCTCAGCTTTCTGTGGCAACCAATCACTGGGTGCCACCATGTTAGGCCAGAACCCCGAGGAATCCTCCAGTTCTTAACTATAAGAAGAAACAGCTGTGCACACTAACTAGGACGGACCAGCGGAAAGAACCAGCAAAAAGTGCTCAGAAGGCAAACTCCAGAGACAGACAGCGTGGTGAAGCGGAGCCAGGGGACTTTATGGTCCTCCCTGGGAGTTCCCAGGAACACGAGGTGAAACAGGAGGGGGACTGCTTGTGCACCTGAGCTGGAGGAAGCAGCCGAAAGGGAGTCCAGAAACCCAGACGGGATCCGGATGGACCACATTTCCCGGGCACGTGGCCTGTGGCCATCTGCTCTCTGGAAACCCCCTGGAAGGAGAAGGTGATACCTTGCCAGGCAAGGCCATTAAAGAAATGACACAGATTCTGTGAGCCTGGGAGGCATGGAGCTTAACAGGCACCAGAGCAGATGCTCTGCGTATCAACCTCCAACCCCCAGAGACAGAAAAGGCAGCGGCAGGTATTACTCACTTGCCACACACAGAGAGGCAGGGCAGATTTAAGTCAGCCAGAGCAGAACGCAGAGGGTGAGAAACTCAGGAAGCCTTGTACAGTTGGGAAATATTTTGCTAAGAAAAGAACAGGCCTGACAATAGAGAATACTTGCCTAGCCATGTATAGGGCTGTGGGTTCAACTCCCAGGTTACAAAACAAATCAAAACAAAACCTGCCACGTTTATACAAAGACTAAAAGAAACAGAATGTGACCCAACAGTTGCTATGCAGCAGGACAGGAAGATGAAAATTGGTTTTCTTGGTGGTAGTTTTAATGTTCTACTAGACACTTCTTTTTTTGTTGTTGTTTTTGTTTTTGTTTTTTGTTTTTTGGATTTGATTTTTTTTTGGGGGGGGACAGGGTTTCTCTATGTAGCCCTGGCTGTCCTGGAATTCACTCTGTAGACCAGGCTGGCCTCAAACTCAGAAATTTGCCTGCTTCTGCGTCCCAGAGTGCTGGGATTACAGGTGTGCACCACCACCACCAGGCTAGACACTTCTTTATGAAGACTGCTTTTGACCTAGGTACTGAAGACTGACTGACATTCAAGTCAGAAGAACTGGCTGGTTGTGGCACATGCCTTTAATCCCAGCACTCAAGAGGCAGACTCCTGGATCTCTGAGTTTGAGGCCAGCCTGTCCTACAGGGTGAATTCCAGGACAGCCAGAGCTACACAGAGAAACCCTGTCTTGAAATTCAAATAACAAACCAAAACCAAAACCAACAAAAAGAAAAAGAAACAAAGAAACTGCACTCTGTCTACCGAAAATGTGACCTCAAGCTCTGGAAGTCCCCAGTGGTCTTCAAAGTTAGAAATCTTCATAAGACCCTGGGGTCCCCATGCACCTGTGAATCCCTGCGACAGGCTCAGAGCCAATCACCCATCCCATGCCCAGATGAGCTGACAGGCCGTTCTCAGACCATTTTCTCCACTGTCTGTGCCTGGAGCTGGGCCTTGCTAGCTCTGTGGCTTCAGGCAAGTGTCCTAACTTGCCAGCTAAGCCTGACTCTCCTATAAAATTCTGGGGAAAACAGTCTTCGTGAGCTTCATAGAATTCCTGAGCACAGATCCAGGATCTCATGCACTTCAAAGGTCCCTCACAAGGCACACAGAGTTTACAGTCCTCCATACGTGCCCCCAAGGAGCCCAAACAGCCAGTGGGCTCCCTCCTCCCCTTCCTATCCTCTATGCCTTTGCACCTGCTGCTCAGATATTTTCTAGCAAAACACAACAGCTGTGCTACTATGTATCCTTTGGGACAGCCCCAGTCACTATGGGCACCAAAACTTTTCCAACTCTAGCACACAGTTCAGCGGCCCCTCCCTTGTACTGTTTCCTATGCATTACATGTCTACCATTGACTATGGACTCAAGAAAAACACCCACCCTACACACACACACACACACACACTG
This sequence comes from Apodemus sylvaticus, assembly GCF_947179515.1. NCBI lineage: Eukaryota > Metazoa > Chordata > Mammalia > Rodentia > Muridae > Apodemus > Apodemus sylvaticus. Next base: position 70,803,827 of record NC_067474.1, read on the forward strand.
CCGCCACCACCACCACACTGGAAGAGCTTCCATAGGACTTTGTTAATTACAGAAAATTACCTTGCACAAGCAAAATCACTTTGAAAAACAATTTTTGTAAATAGTGACAAAATTTTTGTGAAATCAAGTGACCAGGTAAGATGATACATTTAGCTGCAGAGGAACCGCAGAGGCTGAAGATGCGATTAGAGACATTGGAGTAGAGGGGCCGCAGGCAAGGCTCCAGCCGACATCCAACAGACCAGCTCAGGCTGGAGGCTTTTACAAGCATTAAGGACTGTGACTGCTTTCCTTTCCTAGTTTCCTTTCTGTTGCCTGCATCTGTGCTCAGGGGTCCTGGAATTATCTTAGGTCCTGGGAATGCACACAAAGGCATTGTTGGTATCCTTGAGTTTTACAGCAGAGAGCTGGGGGTTTAGCTGGCAGGTTAAAAAACAAAGAACTCAAGAAGTTAGACTCCAGAGAACCAAATAACCCTATTTTTAAAAATGGGGTACAGAGCTAAACAAAGAATTCTCAACTGAGGAATACTGGATGGCTGAGAAACATCTAAAGAAATATTCAACATCCTTAATCATCAGAGAAATGCAAATCAAAACAACCCTCAGATTCTACCTCACACCAGTCAGTATGACTAAGGTCAAAAACTCAGGGGACAGCAGATGCTGGCAAGGGCATGGAGAATGAGGAAAACACCTCCCAGGTGGGATTGCAAGCTGGTAAAACTACTCTGGAAATCAGTTTGGCAGTTCCTCAGAAAATTGGACATAGCACTACCTGAGGACCCAGCTATATCACTCTCGGTATATACCCAAAAGATGCTCCAACATATAACAAGGACACATGTTCCACTATGTTCATAGCAGCCTTATTTTTAATAGCCAGAAGCTGAAAAGAACCCAGATGTCCCTCAACAGAGGAATGGATACAGAAAATGTGGTACATTTACACAATGGAGTACTATTCAGCTATTAAAAACAATGACTTCATGAAATTCTTAGGCAAATGGATGGAGCTGGAAAAAAAAAAATCATCCTGAGTGAGGTAACCCAATCACAGAAGAACACACACAGTATGCCTTCGCTGATAAGTGGATATTAGCCCAAAAAGTCAGAATATCCAAGATACAACTCACAGACCACATGAAGCTCAAGAAGAAGGAAGGACCAAACAAAGTGTGGATACTTTGATCCTTCTTGGAAGGTGGACCAAAATACCATGGCTCACAGCCAAACAATGAACTGAGCATAGGGTCCCCAATGGAGGAGCTAGAGAAAGGACCCAAGGAGCTGAAGAGGTCTGCAGCCCCACAAGAGGAACAATAATATGTACCAACCAGTAACCCCAGAGCTCCCAGGAACTAAACCAACCAAAGAGTACACATGGAGGGACCCACTGCTCCAGCTACATATGTAACAGAAGATGGCCATTTCAGACATCAATGAGAGGAGAGGTCATTGGTCCCTATGAAGACTGGACGCCCCAGTGTAGGGGAATGCCAGGTCAGGAAAGGGGGGGAGGAGGATTGGTAGGCAGGGGGAGGGAGGCGGGGGTGGGATAGGGTTTTTTTTTTGTTTTGTTTTTTTGGATTTGGTTTTTTCAAGACAGGGTTTCTCTGTGTAGCCCTGGCTATCCTGGAACTCACTTTGTAGACCAGGTTGGCCTCGAACTCAGAAATCCTCCTGCCTCTGCCTCCCAGAGTGCTGGGATTACAGGCGTGCTCCACCACCGCCCGGCTGGATAGGGGGTTTTTAATTCACAATTCCTACTAGTCCCACACACAGTCGAGCAGAGAGAATGAATCTGTGCACACCTACTACTCAAGCTGACCTCTATGTTTACACAATTCTGGACAGGAGCTCAAGGCAATGTGGTGCTGTCCACGCTGAGGCTCCTCTTCCTGTACCAATTAACACAGCCAAGACCCCAGATCCCCCACTGTCAGGGTGGAAGTCAACCTGATCCATACAATCCCTCACCAGAGCAGGACCCAGGTTGTTATACATTGTGTCAAGTTGACACTTAAAACTAACCACCACCCTGTTCCAACTGATGTTCCCTGATGCAAGGAACTCAAGAGAACTGCCAACAGGAGGGAAAGCAGGGGGGTTAGGGAGGACTCCAAGCTTGCTTCTCACCCAAGTAGGGCGCTCAGAGGACCAAGCAGACTGCTGCACATTCCTAGAGTGTGACAAGTGGAGGCCCTCGGCTTCACTGTAAGGTCAAGGTCAACGGAGCCTCTCCAAGCAGCCCTTTTCAGTTCATCACCCAAAATACACATTTCCACATGAACACAAAGATTAAAAGTACAGATGGAGACACAGCACAATGTCACCGGAGGTCCCAACCTCTCACGAAATACGAGAAGCTGTTTTAACATCTCTGGCCTCTCCATACTTTCTAGCTGTGAGATGACAGGAGTGGGACCTACACCAACCTGAGAAAACACACTGATGATTCAGCAGGTGACCCCGGCAGGGGTGGGGTGGGGGTATGTGTGATGGGTAGACAGCATAGACCCCTTTGAAGAGGGTTTTTCTCTGGGTAGAGTGGAGTAGCTGAAGGGGACATCTGCAGCCAGCCAGCCAGCCAAGGAGCTCCAGCAGTAGGAAGGACACATTCAGGAGGAGAAGGAGGAGGAGGAGCTCTTCTGTTACCAGAGTAGAAGTTTTCTAAGTTCTCACACAAGAAGGTAAGGGAAAAAGCTCACCCCATGGCCTTCTGCTATTTTAAAACCAGAGACAGGAGCTTATGCACATGGGAAATACTTAGCAAGTTAATGTTTGCTCAGAGCTTGTACCTCTTGGAGGGTCATGTTACTGGTCCTGAAAGAGACCCGGGGATCCCCCACTCACCAACCACACCCCTCCCGTCCCCACGCTGAACAGGGTGGCCCCAGCTTCAGGCAGTCTCTGACACCTCCTCCCAGGGAAGGATGCCTACCACTCACCTCGCTCACTCCCGCTCAGCTTACCTTTTATAATAAAGGCACACTTTACAGAAACCTCATGACCATGGGGACAGACACCAAGAGTCCCACTGAAGGTCTGGCGAGGGGCGGGGCAAGAGCTGCAAGGTTGTCATTGGCCAGTGCCTACCTATGTGAAAAGACTGGGACCAGGCAGGGCAGCTGAAGCAGCCAGACCTGGGGGGGGGGTCTTTTTGCCCCCTCATTCTTCCCACAATGGAGGGTGGGGTAGGCCTATCACCCACGCATGCCCCACACTGGCACCTTGTCCTGCCCCCACATGCTCACCTGATTCCGTCTATGAACTAACTGCCCCAGGGCCCTCTGCCCCTTCTCCCAGGGATGCCCTCCTCACCCTTCACCTGGAGTACTGCCATAGTGTAGCTGGCATCAAATCCCTCCTCCAGCCCAGCCTCCACTCCACTATAGCAAAAGCAAGCTCTCTGAAACACAGGTTCGAAACCCAGGTCAAAGACTGCCTCGTGGCCACCACATACAGACACAAGCTCGCAGGTACACCCACCCTGGGTTTAATGCAGTCGCCTCTGGCAGTCACCAGAGACAGAGTGCATGCATTAGAGAATGCAAAAGGACAAAAGAGATCAATCAGCATCACCTGCAGTGGAGGACTGTGACTAGTCAGGAACTTGGCTTCCTGAAATACTGAACCTGGAATGCTAGGCATGAACTCTGCGGAATTTTTTTAAATTTTGAATGCAATTACTTTATGTGTATAGGTGTTTTGCTTGCCATGTGTGTCTGTGCACCAACTGTATGCCAGGTGAGTGTTGTGGGTCTGGCAGTTACAGACAGTTGTGCACTGCCAAGTAGATTCTGGGAATTGAACTTGGGTCCTCTGGAAGAACCGCCAGTATTCTTAATTGCTGAAGCCTCTCCAGACCCGAGAGCCCTGCAAATATTTGAGGAGGAAAATAACACACACACACACACACACACTTCCTCAGATAAATTGAAAACATTTAAGATATGCCTGCAGTCCCAGTCCCAGAGAAGGCTGAGGCAGGAGGATATCTGGGAGTTATAAACTGGGCAACAGTGAAACCATTTTTTTGGGGGGAGGGTCGAGACAGGGTTTCTCTGTGTAGCCCTGGCTGTCCTGGAACTCACTCTGTAGACCAGGCTGGCCTCGAACTCAGAAATTCGCCTGGCTCTGCCTCCCAAGCGCTGGGATTACAGGCGTGCGCCACCACGCTCAACCACTGAAACCATCTTAAATTAAAAAAAAAAAAAATTATACACTGAATGAAAAAACCTGCACTGTCAGAAACACCCCCACACACCCATACACGCTTTCTGCATGGGGAGGGGGGGAGAGGGAGAGGGAGAGGGAGAGGGAGAGGGAGGGAGAGAGAGAGAGAGAGAGAGAGAGAGAGAGAGAGAGAAACTTACAAACTACAGCCTCCTGCAGCCTGGCCTGCTATGTGTTCTGGGAGCAGCCCATTCCAACCCTCCAACGAGTGACCAAAGGGAAGTCACCTTATGGTGCTGGCCTCAGTCCCCCATATCGGTACTGGATGGGGATGGCCTTTTCAATTCCTAACTAAGGCAGGCCTTCGTGCTGGGCCATGCACGCTCTCCCAGTCCTAAGAGCCTGGAGGGAGGCTTCTTTTCCCTTCCAAAATGAAGCTTTTTAAATAAGCATTTCCCACACAGCTTCCAATCACCAAACAAGAGCCAGCCAATGGGAAGCCTGCCTGCTACGGCTCACTTTTGTTTTTCTAAAGTCCATATTACAGGTTTTTTTTTTTTTAACCTCTCCACATTCCACAGAAAAGGACAAGACGTTTATAAAATTATGACTTTCTAGCAATCCTCCAATCCTTGCTGCTTACTGAGGCATTCTAATTTGTTTTTAATCATCTCATCTCCCCATTTTAAAACCGGGGAAGCCAATGCTCAGAGCCCAAGTGGCCCAAGGTGGCAGTCGGGCTATAAAGTAACACCAACATTCTCCGCGTTTGCACAGTACCCTAGTGAGTCAATGCCAAGTTCCAGATACAGCGAGAGCAACTGTGCCAAATGCTACACTGGCCTACCAGCCTTTCCCTGCAAGGCATGGCGGGAGTGCTAACTGGCAAGCCACTGGTCCCAACAGCTTTGCCCATGGGGCTGCTGAAAGATCACAGGCACTCACACAGGCAACAGAGGCGGGGCTGAGCAGAAGGGCCCCAGCACAAACCATGCCAGGCATTTAGTCAACAGAGAGCTAATATGAGTCAACAGTAGGTGCTACTGCCAAGCACGCCACTGGGTCTGCAGACGCATTCATAGAAGGAAAGTGCCTGGCTCCCTCTGACCAGACCACACCTGAAGGCTGAGCATAGCTGGACTAACAAGAGGGAGGTGCCCTTCCTGAGAGGGCTGGGTTTCTGAAGAGAAAACGGCTCAGGGTGGCACTGCTGGCGGTACCTGGAAGCTGGGCCCACTTTGGACTGCAAACTATAGGTGAGACTTTCTTGTTCACTTTTTTTTCAGTGTTGAGAAAGCTCTGACTCTCTACATGAAGGACCCAGAACATCCAGGCATGCCAAGGATGCCAGACCAGCCAGACCACCCAACTCCAAGTCGGTTGGGAGGGGATTCACTAGGAAAATGACACTGGCATCTTCTTTTATTAATCATAACAACTGGACCACGGCTTTGCCAAGTAACTGGATTTAACTTGCTCCCATGTTAAGCATCAAAGAGTTCAGGAAGTCCTTCTTACCCGACACCCGCCTCACATCCTGCACCCCCAACCTGCCCATCTCAACCCTCTGGACCATGCCACCAGGGAGTGTTTCTCCTTCCACTATCACTTAGAATACAAAACATCTTCCCAAAGGTGTCTTCCAGGAGCCTCCAGGCCATATCTCCCTGACCCTGGTGTTTACAGTAAGTGGCTCAGCACACTCGAGACACCATATAAACGATGAGTAAGTGCTTCGAGGTGCCACACGCTGGTCACACTTGAGTGTGTTACTGTGTTTGAGGCCATTTTGGAACACAAGTGTCTCTCCTGAGGGGCTAATGAAAAGGTTTATGACAACACATTACCACTTGTGTATGCTGAGCAAAGAGCAAAGGACTTCTTGAAGCTAACAGAGGATTTTAATTACAAAGGAGTCATAGTCTGGCTAGGTCCCTGGACCTTTTTTTTTTTTTTTTTTTTTTTTTTTTGGTTTTTTGAGATAGGGTTTCTCTGTGTAGCCCTGGCTGTCCTGGAACTCACTCTGTAGACCAGGCTGGCCTCGAACTCAGAAATCCGCCTGCCTCTGACTCCCAAGTGCTGAGATTACAGGCCTGCACCACTATGCCCGGCTAGTCCCCAGGTCTTTATGGGAGTGATCCAATATAGGACGAAGATTAGGGGTATCAGGTCAAAGGTAAATCCTATCTGTGTGACAAGCAGCTAGCCAAGGCCATAGCCCAGAAAGCAGTAAAAATCCAGAGCCAGAACAAGCATGCGTGGGGTCAAATGCCCACAGAAAAGGAATCTAGCAAAGTGGGTCTGAGGAACAAACACCACAAATTCACAGGGAAGCCACTGCCTGGCGCTAAACCACATAACCAGGAGAATTAATTACAGGAACTAGCACTCTGATCTGGGAAGATTAGTAGAGGAGATTTACTGATGCAATTCCGATATCTAATAAATCCTTAAATCAATGAGCTGTGTTCACTGGCAATTAATTTGTCTCCATCTTTCTTCCCTGAGAGCTCACGCGACAAAGCCAGCTTTTGCTTTTTATTTGTCTATGGACACGGTGCATGGTCATATGTCTGTTTGTATACATAAAATGGAGGTTCATTAAATCACACATTTAAAAAAGAAAAAGCATCAAAAAGATCTACCATCTGAAGGAAACCCTGAGATGCAGAGATTCTTCTGTGCCCTTTTAGAAAAAAGGGAAGAAGCCTTTTAGGACATCACTGTTCCCCTCCCCCACGGCCCCGACAGCTGCAGTCAGTCAGCAACCCAACCTGTTCATTTATGTACCTGTTTGGATTTCTTTAGCACACAGGCACTTTACTCCGTTAGCAATTTTTCATCTCAGAAACACCACTTAAGCCTGTCACACAAACCTGACAGGAGCAATACATTTTATAAGCCAATTATCCCTGGGGAAAAGACAAGAAAACTACCAAGCAAGGGGCACGGACAAAGTTCCCAAGGATATCATTCCTTTGCCAGATGCAAACTGCGCCACATCCTCTCTCAACCCAAGCTGCCTACTCACCTAGCCTCTGTTCCCCGCTCGCTCGCTCGCTCACTCGCTCACTCGCTCGCAGGCTGCTCTCTGCATCAGAGCTAGAAAGCCTCATTCTTGAGGAGCTACGGTAACATGCATGCTTTTAAAAAGACAACAGCTTTGGGCTGGGAAAATGTTGGCACCTTTTCTATGAAAAGGCCTCTCGAGGATATTTTTATGACAAAATGCTCTCCTATGGAGCACAGGAACTACAAAAATGAAACTACCATAAATTGAAACTCTCCAAATTAAACCCACACGACGCAGCGTTAGAGCCCAAGCCAGCAAGGCTGATTTTCCCCCATTTGAAACCCTTACAGGTTAAGTGTTCTCTCCTTAAGTCCAAAGAATTCCTACCACTCAGTTCCAGATTGTCCGAAGACCTAAATGCTCCAGACAATCCGTAACTCTTCTAAAGCTCAATTACTGCGGTGTCTTCTGTCATGCCCAAAGATTCCCGAAGGCACCGTCTGCCGCAGCGCAGTGGGCGCCCGTTAGTGCATCCTTTGATCGGATCTGACTGGCCCCAAAGAGAAAGGCTCTTCTGGCGGCTGGACTCCCTGTCGGAGACACTGGCGCTGGCCTAGCTTGCCACTGGAACTGGGCCCGGGTGCAACCACCTGTGGGTGTGTGGCCAGGACGCAGGCCCTGGTGCTGACACCCCGGGATGCCCTGCGCATCCCACGCACACTGCCGGGTATGGGAGCGAGTGGGTAGGCCATTCCAGAGGGGGCCGGAGCCAACTCCCCAGCACGCCAAGGCTTCTCTCCGTTCAAAGCTGACCTGACCTGACTTGGCTCCCAAGTCGCTCCACTCCCTGCGAGGTTGTGAGCCCGGGAGCCCTTTGGGATAGACTCCCTATGGGGGCCATCCACAGGGAATAGGCAGAAGGCAGAGCAGTAAAACTGTTCCCTAAGCCTCTTCCCAAACTTGGGACACCTGCTGAGCAGCAGGCAAGGATTTCTTCTCCTCCGAGGCCTGACACCCAAAGCGGGATACCCCGGAACAGCCCTGCGTTGCTTGAAAAATTCTACTCAATCCAGTATCGGAAGGCCAACATTGACAGGGAATGCTGACCACCTGCGCCAAGGGGAGGGGGCATAGGGACTGTGCATGGGGTAGCATGGGGCAGGACCACAAAAAAACCTAGGTGGTCGCCAAAGGGCGCCGCAACCCTGCGATGCAAGGTGCCAAAGACTGGGCCCCAGAGCATACCCAGGCGTGTGGTCCAAGAGGGTTCATGGCTGGGGAAGACTGGCAGAAGATGGGGGAGGGGTCCCCCAAAAGCGGCCCGGGAAGCTTCCCAGAGGGGAAAAAAAACACTGGGGCAGGGGGCTCTGCCCCAAGGAGCGCAGGCTGCCAGTGCCCCGCACGCGCCGCGTCACTCACCGGCAGGTCCACGCTCACTTCGGTTCCGTCGAGCAGGAAGACACGGCAGTAAAGGGTGGCCTTGGCAGCTCCTGAGGCGGAGATGTGCACAGCCGCGCCGCCCGTGAGCAGGGGCCCGCCGCCGGCCGGGAACACGCTGCCCCCGGGCGCGGCGGGCAGCACCGAGGAGCTGGCGGCGGCGGCCGGGCCCCCTCGCGGCCCCCCGTCGCGCTCGTCCCCCAGCCCGGCGGCCCCGCGCCCCGCCGCGCCCCGCGCGTAGCGCTGCATGGAGCGGCGGCCAAAGGTCCGGCGCAGGAACCGCAGCATCCTGGCCGGGGGCGCCCCCTGCCTCCGCCCCCTGCGCTGCCGCCGCGCCGCCGCCCGGGAGCGCCCGGCGCCGCCGTCAGTGCCCGCCGCGCCAAGCCGCGCCGCCTCCCGCGGGCTGCGGCCCCGGGCTCGCTCCCGCCCCAGCCGAGGCCGAGGCCGCGCTCCGGCCGCCCGCGGGACGCGTCGGCCCGGCCAGCGCCCGCCGAGAGTAGCCGCGCGGGAGAGAGCGTGCACGGGCGGCCCGTGGGGGAGACCGTCCCGCTGTTGTCGCCGCTGACGCTGCCGCGCGCTTGGGGCGATCGGTCGGTGCCAGCTGCTGCGTGGCCGCTGCCCCGCGAAGAGCGCCGCGGGGGGACCCGGCTGCGGGCTGCTCCCGCGCCGCGCGCCGGCCGAGGGCCAGCCGGAGCAAAGCGCCTGCGTGCTCCCGGCGCGCTCGCTCCCACTCGCGCCGCGCCCGGCCCAAGGAGGCCCCCGCCGAGCGCCTGCTCCCCGGGTGCCTTTTCCTGTGCCCGCAGCCCCCGCCTCCCACCTGGGAGGGCTGCACCTCCAGCCGCCGCCGCCGGCACTGCAGCACGCCCTCCTCCCCCGGGGCTGCGCCGGGCTTGTGCTGCCCCCTGCCGGCCCGAGCGCCCCCTGCTGCTGTAGGTGCGCTCACGTGCGTACACGTAGGTGAGCACACACGTGTTTCCGGGCGCGCAGGACCCCCGAGAAGTCCAAGAGTTCCTCCTCCTTGACCAGATGAAAATAAGGCTGCCTCCTTCCAGGGACAGCTTACTCCCGGGGCAAAGAAAAACACGTCTCTTTCTGGAAGAAAAAAAAAAAAAGCAAAACACCAACGGTACTCAGTTTCCCCTTCTGCAGAAGTGGAGTAGGCGACTTGGAAGGTCTCTGCTACTTAATGAAATTCTGTCTGTTTAAAAGCTCAACCCTGGCTGGAACTTTAACCTTCCAGTCCAATAGACCTATTCCAAACAAGGAAATTGAGGCCTGGGAGGAAGGGGAAGTACTTTTCCAGACTCCTTAGGAGACACCCTGCTTCAAGGACCTCGCCCAGGCCCAGAATTAAGGCAAGGTCCTGCAAAAGCAGTTGCTACTGAGAAGCTGGTCAAGGTTGGGCAGACCCCTGGGAAGTGAAGTAGAACAGGAGAATGAATTGCATAGGGCACATGGAGCAAATTAAAGACAGTGATTTGCTAAGGAGCAATGCTCACAGGTTCAGGGTTTGCCCACAGACAAGTGGGTTGTCCTGTGCTGCCGAGAGAGGAATGTGGGAAATGAGGCTGAAAGGAGGCCAGGCCTTTGGGGAAAATAACTACTGTTTATCAGGCCCTAATTTTGTGCCAGACATTACGCTAAGCCCTTTCCATATGTCTTAATTTAGCCTGTTAGCTTACAGGTTATTATCTCAATTGGACAAAAGAGGAAACTGAGCTTCGGAGAGCTTAAGAGACTGACATATAGGCTCACTGACTGGGCTCCGGAGCTATTGGTGAAGCATGGAACATGTTTGGCAAGCAAATGACAGTTTAAGAGAGAGCCGGGGAAGCAGGAACCTCAACAAAACGCACGGAGAAGCCAAAGCGTGAATGTAGGAGTCACTCCAAAAACAGACGTTTATTGAAAACCAGGCATTGTCTTAGATTTCCTCGTTTGCATCTTCATTGATCCTCATTCCCACTCTCCCAGACAGTTCTCTGTATTCCCAGTCACTTAGATGGATTTGGGAACTTAGGTATGTAGTATGCTTGCCCGAGGTCTGAGAGCTGGCCCGCATTCATTCTATGATGTTCTGGGGACCACCCATATGATAGTTCACTCAGTAGAGTTGCATCTGCAGTAACCCTTTAGATACCCTCTTATAAGATACTGTATAGATACTGCTCTTACCTCCACAACAAGATTTAACAGATACTGTGTACAAATTGGCATAGGCCAGGTCAGCTGACTAGTTTCTAAGGATATCCCTAGGAATGCTACAGCAGAATAGCCACTCCAAGATGTCCACCTATGCATTTTTGCATTTGCATCATTGTGTTTCACTGTATGTAGCTGGGGGGCGGGGGCGGGGGGGGGGGGACTTTGTTCTATGCTTGAGTTAAAAAGGTTAACGTGGAGAATAACTCACTATTATAGCCAGTGGAATCAAATAGGACTTAATTAGGAGACTGGAGAGACAACAACTGTCAAACTAAGAGTCCAAAAGGTAAGGGATGCACAGATACGCTGGAAGAGTGATTCTCAACCCGTGGGTCACAACCGGGCTAGGGGTTGCATATCAGATATCCTGTATATCATATTTCCATTACAATGCATAACAGTAGCATAATAACAGCTATGAAGCAACTATAAAAATAATTTCATGGTTGGGGTCACCACAACATGAGGAACTGTATTAAAGGGTTGCAGCATTGGGTAGGAAGGTTAAGAACCACTGCCTATAAGCAAGAAAGGTAAAGGGTGAGTTATGTCCTAGAGAGTCTGGAAGGAATGAAACACTGACTTCAGCCCTTGGGAGGCAGAAGCAGGCGGATTTCTGAGTTCAAAGCTAGCCTGGTCTACAGAGTGAGTTCCAGGAAAGCCAGGACTACACAGAGAAACCCTGTCTCTAAAAAGAAAAAAGAAAAAAAAAGACTTGAGCCTATAAGATCCATCTCAGCCTCCAGCATGTCAAAGTACCACTTTAATGTTGTTTTAAGCCACTGTATCTGTGACTCTTTGCCTCAGCCACACAGGAAGGCAGGCGTGCTTGCTCACTCGCTCGCTACAAGTGGAGAATCACAGCTTTGTGTGGTTATGCAGAGCCTCTCCTGCAGAGCTCCATCCAGGATCCATCAAGACAAGACATTTTCTTATCTATCTTCATTGCCCCATCCAGAACCTAACCCTCCCTCCCCTCCCCCAACCCCACCCCCGGAAGTAGTAAGCACTCATCAATTGCTTATTGAATGTCCACAGGTCCCACTTCCTCTCCCTAGAGGTTCTGTAGGGTGTAGGGTGCACACTATTTCCTCTTGGAGATGATGAAAATGAAGGTAATCAGGCTTAGATCCCCACCCTTGTGACTCCGTTCAGACCCAGAGGCTACGGACAGTGACATGCCGAATTGCGTGAGGATTCCTATCTATCAGGCCCTGCTCCCTTTGGCCCTTACATGGAGGAGAGATAAATATCCAGGCATCACTCACAATGGTTCTTGTCACTAACATATCAACCTCAGAATTTGGACATTTTATGAGCAACCTTGTGTTTTACAGTTACAGGACAGCCTGTTTGCAGCTGCTGTCTTCAGACCCTAAAGTCCCTAACTGTTTTATCCAAAGCCTACAACCAGTCCCACAAAGATTTTATTAGGTTTTTTTGTTTTGTTTTTTGTTTTTTTTTTGTTTTAGAGACAGGGTTTCTCTGTGTAGCCCTAGCTGTCCTGGAACTCACTCTGTAGACCAGGCTGTCCTCGAACTCAGAAATGCGCCTGCCTCTGCTTCCCAAGTGCTGGGATTAAAGGCGTGTGCCACCACTGCCCGGCGATTAGTCTTTTCTTACCCCCCACCCATGAGTAATATGAGTCCACCAGAGCTGTCTGCGTATGATTGTATCGTTCTTCCTTATCCACTGGTGTATATGTATTTGTGTGTGCACATATCCACATGTATGCCGAAGCCAGAGGTTGATGGTAGGTGTTTTCCACAGTCACTCTCTACCTAGTTTTTGAGACGAATTATCTGACTGAACCTGAAGCTCACTGATTCAGATAGACTGAGACACCAGTAAGTCACAGGGATCCGGCCTTCTCAACTTCCTCAGCACTTGGATTACAGGCATGTACTGCCATGTTTGGCTTTTATATGGCTTCTAGGGATTAAACGCAGGTCCTCATGCTGTGTGACAAGCACTTTACCAAGTGTCTCCTCTGCTTCCCAGTGCATCACACTTTAATGACATTTTTAGTCCTTAACTACTTTAGAACCCTGGCTGGCGCTATGAATCTGAATGCCTGAGTCCTTTCCAAACCCATGAGGCGGTGCCTTTGTGAGGTGAGTAAGTTGTGAGGACTCTGCTTCCATAAGTAAAATTAGGTCTTTGTAGAAGACTCTCTTGCACTTTTGGCCGTGGGAGGGCACAGCGACGTGTAGTGGGTAATAATTAATAATGAGTACCACCCTGCCAGGCCTCTTCACCAAGTCCCAGCCAGCGAGCCTTGCCCTGCATCCAAATGCCCGGTAAAGCAAGACTCTTAAACTTGAATAGTTAACCAAGCATGTTTATGTATAAGAAAGTCCCAATTACATAATGCCAATTTACAATGATAAAATATTATCCCAATATTTCTAACCTCTCCAAAACACCTGGAATACATCTCAAGCCATCTGGATATCCTCGTCTGCTCTGCCCACCTCATCTGCTCCACCCAGCCTCTCCCCACCCCTCACTTCTCTTAGCTCCTCCTCCTCCTCTCTCCCCTCAGTCACTGGCCTCTCACTGCCTCAATGTGAATGGATAGGAAATATCTTGCAACAGAGAGGTTTCACCTATAGAGCAGAGAAGAGGCCCTCACCAAACACCTAGTCTGTTGGTGCCCTCATCTTGAACTTCTCAGCTTCCTGATATAATGAGGAATAAATTTGTGTCGTTTGTGAAGCCAGCCAGTTTGTGCTATTTGGATGGAGCGGCCTAAGATACCAGCATTTCCCGTACACCTTTGTCTAGAGCCATCCCAGCCACCCCTCGGGAGAGTCTATACTACCTGCCTTTCCCGATTATAGCAGTCCCTTCATCTCAACTGGACCGCACTGATCCTCAGCCTTCCTAATGCTGTGACCCTTTAGTACAGTTCCTCATGTTGTGGCGACCCCCAACTATTATTTTCACTGCTACTTCGTAACTGTAATTGTGCTACTGTTATGAATCCTAATATAAATATCTATGTTTTATGATGGCACTCGGAGACCTCTGTACAGAGTCAGTCGACGCCCCCAAAGGAGTCATGACCCACAGTTGAGAAACACTTGCTGTGTTAGTTCATCCAGAATAGAACCCGTGGCTTGGGCTCCCGGCCATCTCCTCCCTGCAGCTCACTGTTACCCCTCTGCCCGTGGCCTCTGCTCACAAGCACTTTCCATAGCACCTTCCGTCTCTACTCAGAAGTTTTGTGCCGTCAACAAACCTTGACATTTCCTGTACATCTGCCCCCTCCAGTGTAGACAAATCATTAGATAACCTTTAGCCCTTTTTGTAAAGCACGTCTAGAAATGTTCCATTTGACCCAATTCTTTGTTTCCTTGATTGAGGCTCAATACAGTTGTGCCTGAATCCCTTCTTTCCTCTTCCCCACCAAAGAACAAGATAGCACTTGAATCTATGTCCCTACTTCTTCCTTTGTAATGTTATTCTTTCTATAACATTCCTTGAGGTCATTACATGATACAAAGTCATTTTGCAAACGTTGTATACATATGAGCTGACTCTTTCATAGATGTGTACAGGAGAACACATGTCAGAGCTCCACTGTAGATGTCATTGCTTAGACAATGTCCACTTGAAACATTGTCTCACTGTCCTGCAGCTTTTTGATTGGGCCAGGTTGACTGGCTGCAAAGCCAAGGGACCCACCTCACCACCTCTCTCATACTAGAGTTACAAGCACTTGCTACCACTGCTGGCTTTTAAAATTTTCTTTAATGTGGGTTTAATCTGGAAATCAAACTCAGGTCCCATGCTTGCAGTACAAGCAAGTACTTTACCAACTGAGTTCTCTCCCCAGTTCCCACATGTCAACTTAACCTTTCACAGAGTGGAGAGCTGTAGTTTCTACCAAGCTAATGTCTGTTTTGCTTCTTTGAGTTACCATATAGAACCATTCTGTCCTGACTCAAGGACTTAAAGATCTAGAGCACTGGTTCTCAACCTTCTTAATGCTATGACCCTTTAGTGCAGTTTCTTATGCTGTGGTGACCCCCAACCGTAAAATTATTTCATTGCTACTTCATACTGTGATTTTACTAGTTATGAATTGTAATATAAATATGTGATATGCAAGATATCTGATATGTGAGTTCTGTGGGAGGTAGGATATGGCCCACAGGTTGAGAACCACTGGTCTAGAAGAAGCTGACCCCATCCTCTGTCTTGGGTATGGGAACACATGAGCAGGCATGGCCAATCACTGGGCTGGATTGCTCCCAGAGGAATTGGCTCAGGAATGTCTAGACCAGTGGAGATTAGCCATGGATCTCAGGCAGCAATTTCTTTCCATTGAAACTGCTGAAGCATCTACTGGCTTTGCACTGCTTCTTGTAAGCTCACTTTGATACCATATAGAGAAATCCTGAGGATGAGGCCAAGACACAGAGAGGCAGAGTCAAGAGACCCAGGAGACAGATTTCTGATGACAATTTGTTCTAAGTACCTAGATCTGGCCATTGCCTGAAGTTAGAACTACCGCCTGCAATACGAGTTTGAAGAAAAAGAAGATAGTGATAAACTAAGATATAAATATATAAATATACAAATATATAAATCACGTAACACAATCTAAGGGCAGAATCAAGATTGACATGATTTCCTGAGTGCAGGGGGAGGAGGGGTCTTTCCTTTGCGCCCCTGTTCTCTTTCTTGAGCATGAGATGTAAACATGACCTCAAATATGCATTCAGTTTGTTCATACTTTGAAGGACTTTGTCCCAGGCAAATAATTAACAACTCCCATCTCTGAATTTCGAAGAACTAAATGAGCAATTGTAAGTAACTTAAACTCTTAATCCGGAAGTAGAAGTGACAAAAGAACCCAAATCTATGGTTTTGGCCAATTTTTTCCTTCTTGGGACCTCTGCCTCAACATCTAAGCCCTAGATCCCAAATACAAACACCCACTACCTAGCCTTTGGTCTGGACATAGAGATCCTATCTGGAAGAAAATGATGCCTCTTCTTTGCTGCTGGCAGCCTGAGTGTGCTTCCTAAATGAGGAGTCATTTCTTCCCTGAAGGGTATATATACTACATTGAGGAAGCATCCATGGCTCTGACAGGATGGCTTGTCCTAACAAACCCAAGGTACAGAGAGTGAGAGAGGGCATTGACGATAGTGCCTGCTCAACCTGCTTCCTCCCTGTGTCCAATGTGTCCTGCTCTTAGGTCACCCAAGCTGGGCTTACTCCTGCTAGACATCTCAGGTGAGCTCTCTGGTTCCTTACCAATGTGTGACTCTGGCTGGGGAACCACTGAGCACTAGGAACCATGTCTTTCATCCTAGAAAGGAGACTGATGACAGACTAAAGAATATGGCTCCACCCAGGCTAGCTTTGTGGAGCAGTGAGTTTATAGGGGGTTCTTACTGGGGATTCAAAGGCAACCGCATCACCAAAAGCCACCTCAGCAGAGGTTACAGTTCATGAAAGCTGCATCACTGGAGCTTCCCTCCCAAGCCGAGCCTCCATAACTGTTTCCTGTGGATAGCTTTCTGAGCACAGAAGCCTTGTAAAGTTGCCTTAGCTTTGTGAGTCTTACAAGGGGCCCTTCTCCCTCCAATAGGGAGTGGTAGGATACAATGTTCACTCCTTCCTACAACACTTTTTGCTTCTTTTCCACCCACTGGACTAATATCAGTGCTGTCCAAAGGAACTTTCAGCAGCAGTAGAGACTGGTGTGTGTGTGTGTGTGTGTTGTACAGTATGCATATGTGTATGTGTGTGCATGTTTGTCTGTGTGGTAGTGTGTGTGTATATGGCATGTGAGGGGGATGGTGTGCATGTGTGTGTGCATGTTTGTGTGTGGGTGGTGGTAGTGTATATATGTAGTGTGTTTGTGTGTGTGCTGGTATGTGTGTGTGTGGTATAAGTGTGCATGTGTGTGTGCATGTTTATGTGTATGGTGTGTATGTATATGATATGTGGCGGGCTAGTGTGAGTATATGTGGTATATGTGTGTGTGGTATAGGTATGCATGTGTGTGTAGCATGTTTATGTGTGTAGCATGTTTGTGTGTGCATGCTTGTATGTGATGATATGTATGTATGTAGCATGTTTGTGTGTGCATATGTGTGTGCAAGTGTGTGTGGTGTGTATGTATGTGGGGTGTGGGGTGTGTGTGGTATGCTGATGTGTATGTATGTGGTATGTGGTATGTGTACATGTGTAGGTATGCGTGTGTGTGTGTGTGTGTGTGTGTGTGTGTGTGTGTGGTGTATGCATGAGGGAGCACATGTTGTGGGTGCACACACCATGCACATATGTTAGAAGCCCAAGAGGGACATCAGGCATCCTGCTTTCTCACTCTACCATTGTCCCTTGAGACAGGGCCTCTCACTGATCCTGAAGCTTGGTGTTTTTCAGCTAGACTAACTGACCAGCAAGCCCTCTGGATCTATCTGCCTCCTGCCCATCCCTTCCCTAAAGGTGGAGTTAGAGATGTGTGCTGCCAAGCCCTGGCTTTTTATGTGGAGGCTTAAGATGCAAACACGGGTCCTCCTGCTGTACTCATGCAAGTGTTCCTACCTACACTACAGTCATGTATGTCCTCAGCCAAGCAAACAAACAAACACAAACACCTTTCTAAAATACTTAGTGTTTGTGTGTGTGTGTGTGTGTGTGTTCCTGCACTCTTACTAGCATATGTGCCATAGCAGGCACATGGAAGTCAGAACACAACTCTAGGGAGAGTTGATTCCTTCCTCTGCCTTATAGGCTCCAGGGACTAATCTTAGGTCATCAAGCTTGGCAGCAAGCTCCCCTTCCCACTAAGCCAACTTGCTAGCCTCTACCAGACATCCCTCCAAGCGCCCACCATTTTAGGTTGGTTAGTTGGTTGGGGTTTTTTGGTGGGGGAAGGAGGTCCTGGCTGTACTGGAACTCACTCTGGACACCAAGCTAGCGGTATCTACAAGTGGGCCCTGTCTCCCAGATGCTGAGACTAAATGTGTGTGCCACCACCATCTGGCCCTACCAGCCATTTTTAAATAATCATTGAGCACTGGGAAGGTGCTAGTATGACTAAGGTAGTAAATGTTAATTTGATCTCATATAAACTTAAATAGTCATAAGTAACTTGGTCATCCTATTGGCCAAAGCAGGCTTACAAAGCACCACACCCTATCACCTTTATATGACATATTTCCTCTTGCCTTTGATCCACTCCAATTAGAAGGGTCTAGATCCAAGGTGTTACTCTTGGACTGAGTCCGTGGTGGCTGACATTAGCCTTCAGATGCCTGATCAAATCATAAGACACAAAAATCCTGCTATCTCACCACCACCAGAGGCGCCAGCCTCTAATCTCAGCTTTTTGGAAGGCTGGGGCAAGAAAGCTGTAAGTTTGAGTCCAGCCTGGGTAACTTAGACTTTGATAGGGAGACAGCCAGGTGATCAAGGACTGGCCTTCAATATTCAAGGCCCTAGCCTTAACACCCAGTACTGAAAGAAAAGAAAAAAAGCATAACTTAAAAAAAAAAATCATATACCTAGCTGCTGTCAGCTTAGTCCAAAATGAGGTGACCCTTCTTCTGGGAGGCCCTCAGCACCTGGGCTGCTGCTGCCGGATGGTGCTTGAGAACTGTTGCCACAAACCAGAGCTCCCAGTGAAAGTATCGTCCATCTTGAGATGGCAGAGCTGATGGTACACAGCCAGTGGGATAGGAAGAACAGACACAGAAGCAACGTTCACCATTGGACTCACTCCACCGTAGGCTTCAAAGTTCTTTTTTTTTTTTTAATTGTTATATGTAAATACACTGTAGCTGTCTTTAGACACACCAGAAGAGGGCGTCAGATCTCATTACTGATGGTTGTGATCCACCATGTGGTTGCTGGGATTTAAACTCAGGACCTTTGGAAGAGCAGTCAGTGCTCTTACCCACTGAGCCATCTCTCCAGCCCCGGCTTCAAAGTTCTTATGCAAGCCAAGGAAAGAGATGTTGTTGAATATTTTTAATCCCAATCCTGGGTTTCTACCCTGCCCTTGACCATTTAGTTCCTGAATAAAAAACATGTACAACCTTTATATGTATAATAAGCCTTAATTAGCACAAAAGCTGGGCAGAGATCTCTTCCTCTCTGCTATTATATCTATTTCCCAGCCAATAATCCCATTACATAATTTGCCATGTTTTCGTCTGGGCTGCTCTTAACTCCAGTTAGCAAGCCCACATGGACATTACTGTAAGATTCTTACTCCAAGGCATATTCTCCCTTTTCATCGTCTTCTTTCTCCTCCTGGTCTCCCCAGACCTGAAGCCCGGGAACCCAAGAGCCCACCTGTCCCTCTTTTGCCCAACTAACGGCAGTAGGCATCTTTTTTTGTTTGCTTGTTTGTTTGTTTGTTTTTTGTTTCTTGGATTTGGTTTTTTCGAGACAGGGTTTCTCTGTATAGCCCTGGCTGTCCTGGAACTCACTCTGTAGACCAGGCTGGCCTCGAACTCAGAAATCTGCCTGCTTCTGCCTCCCAGAGTGCTGGGATTACAGCGTGCACCACCGCCACCGGGCACTGGGGCAGTAGCCATCTTTATTCAACAATCAGGGATAATTTGTGTGTGGGGGCGTGTGGGGGAAGGCAAGATTACAGTGTCACTTGAGTACTTGTGGTCTCTGGGAGCAGCCAGTATTTAGCATAGCAAGAGACCAACCCCCAACCAAGAAAGAAACTGGTGGAAGAGAAGGAGGTGGGCAGAGTCACATGCATTCCATGGAAGCACTGACAGGCACCAGGACAGCAACGAGCCCTGGAGGTAGACCTGCTAGGCTTGGCCCTCTGCTGCGGAGTATGACTCAAGACACGCCAGAGCCTGGGAGTGTTATGGTAGATCCAGACCAGCCAAACATCTTGGCATCAAAGGGCGGAAGTGAAGAGTCTGAAAAAAGACCAGGAACTTCCTGCTGATTCTGGTCAGACACTTCTCTCCTCCATAAAATGAGCAAATAATCCTGCCAAGTTCATTGTGTTTCTTCATGATGTCACTATATGGCCAAACAGATAACCGAGGCCCAAAATATGTGTTCTATGATCTGCAAAGCTCCATAGAAATGTAAGCCCAGCCGGCGGCAGTGGTGGCGGCCCACGACTTTAATCCCAGCACTTGAGAGGCAGAGGCAAGCGGATTTCTGGGTTCGAGGCCAGCCTGATCTACACAGAGGATCTAGACAGCCAGGAACTACACAGAGAAACCCTGTCTCTGAAAAATCAAAAAACAAACAAACAAACAAACAAAGTAAGCCCAGAAGAAGTGGGGCTTAGACATTGGACAAATGTTTGGGCCATAGCATTGATTTTAATATTTACAAGGCTACGAGGGCGGTTGTGGCATGCACTTTAATCCCGCACTTGGGAGGCAAAGGCCGGTGAAACAGTGAGTTCAAAACCAATCCAGTCAGTTCCAGGATAGCCAGGGCCTCACAGAGAAACCTGTCTTACAAAACAAAACAAAACAAAAAAAATTTACATTTTAGAAAGTAACAGTGTGGAAGTGCTGGTTTTCTAAAAGGCAAATTGGGCAGGGAGAAGAGCTAGGTACTAGCAATGGCTGTTCCTGACTAGAGAAGGAAGATGAGCTAGAGGAGATGGGTGGGGCTGGACTCTAACAAGTGTTTCTCACAGATGCCCTGTTTTTTTCATTCCCAAGGGACTAACAAAAAAGGATCACACCTCTTGTATTCCGGCAGAGATTTATGGCTTATTAAGGGCTGCCACAGAAACTTATTGCCAGGCTTAATTACCCTTCCCACCCCTCCCCCACCCCAGCAGGGATGTGTCTACCGAGGACACTAGGGCTCAGAGCAGCAGTGGGTGCCCCGGGTCATATAACTACCAAGCAGCAGAAGATTGGCTTGGGAGTCCTTCAGTCCCATGTGGCTGGGCCTCCTTCCCTCCCTCCCTCGTGGCCTCTCTAAACTGAAACCAGGCTCTTCCAGGGGCCACACCCAGCTCCTCCAGAACTGACTCATTGGGAGGGGACAGGGGCCCCGTTCTTTTGCTCCCCAGAGCTAGTTTCTACCCTGGAAGGCACCACTCTCTCTTTGGCTCCTGCTCTGAAAGCACCCGCCCTTCATCTTTCCAGCCTTGTTTTGTCTTCTGTCTAAGCAGCTAGAAATAAAGGCAGGCAACCAGGCGAGCCTAAGTGGGAGCCGCTCGCTGCCGGAAAGCCTTGCCCTGCTCCTCTCCGCTCTACCCTTGGGAGTCCAAAGGGATGAAACCACTGTGGGCTGCAACAACCAGATACGCTGTGCTCGTTGGCTGCCTGTGCCCAGTACCCTTCTCCAGTCTCTGACCTTTCCTTCGCTTTGGGCTGTGTCCTCCTCCAGTGGCTGCTGGAGGAGCAGAGGCGAGTGTACTTAGGTGTGGGCGTGAGGAACAGAGGGCCACATTCTTGAGTGCCATTTTTCCTTTACGCTTAGTGACCCGGCTCACAGGTAAACTTGGCCTCACCCTGGTGCTGGCATCCAACCCATCAGATTAACATTCTCTCCTCTTAAGAAGAGCTGAGGGGTGGGCAGGAGTCCTTGCTGTGGGGAGTCGGGCCATAGCCTTTCTGACAACAGTGCAAGCTAAGCTAGAAACATCCATCTCCCCTTCTTCCCTACGGTTCTAGCCTCTATGTACCCACCCCCAGCATCTTCATCACCTTTCCTTGGTCTCCTGGACCACTGCACACGCTCATGTGCTCTTCTTTTTTTCTTTCTAATGTATCCATTGCTTGTCCCTTAGGGAAATGGGCCAAGCCTTTCTCCTACTTAAAATCATGCAACGGGGCTGGTTCAAGAGACAACAGTAGAGATGGCAGGGCTGTAGGAGTCTGGAAAGATGACCTGGGGTGTATGTTGCCTACTGGACATGAGAATTTTAGCTGGCCTGCATTTCCCAGGAAGACTGAACACAGTTCAAGACCCCCGGAGGCCTGTCTTTAGATGGGGAAAACTGTCTGATGGTGTTGCTACGGACGTGGCTCTGCCATTGCCCTAAACTCTTCAGTCACACTAAGATGCCTTCCCAGCCATTATGGGTGAATCTGAGCCCTCTCAAATACAGTTTCTCTTCCCACAGTAAATTCTTATTCACCCTTGGGGACCCAGATGAGTTTGTCCTGTAAAGCCCTTTCTGACCCTGTGCATTGCCAGTACTATATACACACATGTCCCCTCTGCGTATAGATTAGGCCACCATGCTGTGTTAAAAGGTAACAGTGTTTAGCAGTCACAGAGTGTGAGGCTTGAACTAGTGCAGAGAAGAAAGGAACCCCACCCCCACCCCCACCCTCACCCCCACTCCCACCCCCCACCCCCACCCTCACCCCCACTCCCACCCCCACCCCCACCTCCACCGTGTGGGCTTCTAGCAGTAAGGGAGGCAGATGTAAGGTAACCCTGTGTTCTGCTCCATAGCTGCCTACCCTGCTTCTTAGATCAAGAGGACTTGGGTAATTAGGTTTTTCTGTCAACATGACACAAGCTAGCGTCATCTGGGAAGAGGGATCCTCAATTGAGAAAATATGTCCATTAGATTGTTCTGTAGGCAAGTCTGTGAGGCATTTTTTTAATAGATGTGGGAGGGGTGCAGACTGTTGCAGGTGGTACCACCCAAGGGCGTGTGGTCCTGTATAAGAAAGCAAGCCAAGACTGGGTGTGGTGCTGCACACCTTTAATCCCAGCTCTCTGGAGGCAGAGGCTGGCAGATCTCTGTGAGTTCAAGGACAGCCTGGTTTACAGGGTGAGTTCCAAGACTACCAAAACTACATTCTGAGACCCTGTCTCAAAAACAACAACAGCAAAAATAAATAAGAAAGAAAGAGAGGAAGGAAGGAAGGAAGGAAGGAAGGAAGGAAGGAAGAAAGAAAAAAAGAAAGAAAGAAAGAAAGAAAGAAAGAAAGAAAGAAAGAAAGAAAGAAAGAAAGAAAGAAAGGAAGAGAAACAAAGGTAGGTAGGTAGGTAGGTAAGAGAAAAGAAAATAGCCGGGCGGTGGTAGCGCACACCTGTAATCCCAGCACTCTAGGAGGCAGAGGCAGGGGGATTTCTGAGTTCGAGGCCAGCCTGGTCTACAAAGTGAGTTCCAGGACAGACAGCCAGAGCTACACAGAGAAACCCTGCCTGGAGGGGAGAGGGGGAGAAGAAGGAGGAGGAGGAAGAAGAAGGAAGAAGGAAGAAGGAAGAAGAAGAAGAAGAAGAAGAAGAAGAAGAAGAAGAAGAAGAAGAAGAAGAAGAAGAAGAAGAAGAAGAAGAAGAAGAAGAAAAAGAAAGAAAGAAAGAAAGATAGAAAGAAAGAAAGAAAACAAGCAACCCACAGAGAGCAAGTCAGTAAGCAGCACTCCTCCAATGGCATCTGCTTTAGTTCTTGTCACCAGATTCCTCCCTTGAGTTCCCACCCTGACTGCCCTCAATGATGGACTGTAAGATGTAGGAGAAAACGAACCATCCTTTTCCACATTGCTTTGGGTCGTGGTGTTGATCACAGAACTAGAAAGCAAAGTAGAACCAGGGCTTTGAAGGGTGGGTGAGCTCTTTATTCCCAGCTGTGTACAGGCCTCTTGGAGGGAATGCCTTCAGAATGGGCAGGCTTGAACCTGCTAAGAAGGCAGTATCAGTGAGTCTAGCCAAGAGGGGCAGAGAATCAAGCCCAGCCTGTAAGTGGTGGGGTGTTGTGTTCCAGAAATTTCAGTTGTTGGCTGCCTGATTCTGTC
Organism: Apodemus sylvaticus; assembly: GCF_947179515.1. Lineage (NCBI taxonomy): Eukaryota > Metazoa > Chordata > Mammalia > Rodentia > Muridae > Apodemus > Apodemus sylvaticus. The sequence continues at coordinate 70,827,394 of NC_067474.1, forward strand.
TGTTCCCTAGCCTTTCACAGTTCCCTCTAGAAACAAACCATCAGTGTCTAGGGGAGAGTAGAAAGTTTACACACTTATTTTTGCTAAAGCTCTTTCCCCTCAACTCCCCAACACACAAATGCGCACACACACACACACAGAGAGAGAGAGAGAGAGAGAGAGAGAGAGAGAGACTCAGCCACTGAGGATGGGCATCAGAATCTGGGCCAGAAGTATTAGGGGTAGGCAATATATGAATCCTGATTGTGCTACTCGCTGGCTGTGTGACCTTGAGCACAGAATATAAGCCCTTAGTTTCTTGTCTGTTACAGGAGTAAGGTGCTATTGACCTCACAGGTCTGCTGTGGGTAGTTAACGATGCAAGGCATGTAAACTATGTTTGGTAAGTACCCAATAAATGGGAATTGTTATTGTTAGCATTACTGGTTGTATTATTATCGATAATTTTATATCCATTAAAAACATAGGAACCTTCTTGGTTGGAGCCTGACTGGCCTTGGCAGGGACCCAAGGGAGGAAGGGCACACACTAGGCAGGCAGCCCAAAGGTCAGCAGCTCAGGATCTTGGGTCTGGGGGAGTGGAGGGAGGTAAGAACCAGTTACATAGGGACTGGGAGAAAAGAAGGGAGAAAGGGACGAAATACACTGTGAAAGAAGAGGGGGAAGAAGAAAGAGAAAGGGCTGGGGGTGGGGGTTAGAGGCTGTGGCTAACTGAGCCAGCTCCAAGGAACAGAAGCCTACAAACCGGTCTGAGCAGTCCCAAGTCAGATTGTTTGGGCTGGCATCCAGAGGGAGCAGCCTGGCCTAGCACAGCAGCCCTTGGGTGCTGCCTGAGGCCTCTGCTACCTGGGAGGTGTCGTCAGGAGTCCCACCCGACCCTTCTGGCTCTGGGAAGGAGACAATGAATGCTTTAGAGACAACTACAGCCCACACTCTATTACAGATTTGCCTTCTCACCTAAAGTCCCTCAAAGCCGTATTTGAAGCCCTTTTCCACCAAGGGTGCCAGGATCACGCAACATGAAAGGGACAGTCTCTTCAGCAAACTGTGCTGGGAAAACGGTCATATCGTTACCTAATACCATATGTGAAAACCGACTCCAACTAAGTCAGGGTCTAACTGTAAACACTAAGCCTCAAGAGATAATGTCATCGGGAGATGTTCCTGGCACCAGATTTGGCAGTGACTCCTTGGTTAAGACAACAGAAGCATATGCTAAAAGATAGCAACAGCGGCAGAAGAGGAAAGTATACCACATTAAAATGATAAGCCATTGTGTACCAAACGATATTCTCAAGCAAGGGAAAGGACAACCTAGAGAAAAAGAGAAATATTTGCAAATATATACTTTATAAGAAATTAACACCAAGCTGGGCAGTGGTGGCGCATGCCTTTGATCCCAGTACTTGGGAGGCAGAGGCAGGCAGGTTTCTGAGTTCGTGGCCATCCTGGTCTACAGAGTGAGTTCCAGGACAGCCAGGACCACACAGAGAAACCCTGTCTCAGAAGAAAAAAAAAAAAAGAAAGAAAGAAAGAAAAGAAAAGAAAAAAAGAAAAGAAATTAACACTGAGAATATATATGTGTATATGAAGAATACATGTGGGGGTTAGAGAAATGTCTCAGCAGTCAAGAAACATTTAGCTTGGATTCCCATCATCCCAACTGGCTATAACTCTGTCCAAGGGGATCTAATGCCCTCTTCTGGCCTCCAAGGGAGTCAGGGATGCAGGTGATGCATACACTGAACAAACTGAGAGGGAGGGAGGGAGGGAGGGAGGGAGGGAGGGAGGGAGGGAGGGAGGAAGGGAGGGAAGGAAGGAGGGAGGGAGAGAGGGAGGGAGGGACAGAGAGAGAGAGAGAGAGAGAGAGGGAGGGAGAGAGGGAGGGACAGAGAGACAGAGGGAGAGAGGGAGAGAGAGAGGGAAGGAGGGAGGGAAGGAAGGAGAGACAGACAGACTGACACAGAGAGAGAGAGAAAGAGAGAGAGAGAATCATTCCTAAATTGTACATAATACCTTGTAAATAGGCACCATGTGAATAGTTATTATATTGAATTGTTTAGCAAATAATGACAAAAAATAACATTTAAAGGTGTTAAGTAAAACAGACATTTCCGCCCCATGAAAGAACAAAGCAGCTTTTGGGGCTCCTGAGGTAAAGCCCAGGGAAAGCATGTACTGTGTCACTGAGCTGCACCTTCTCTGAGTATTTTTTATCCCAAGCTAGTCAAATCTTTGGATAGAAAACCTGTGGCTATGAGATCCAACAGTACCTCGTTCCAAAGTTGTTTATGCGGACAGCACTAGTCAAGTAAAACAAAAAAGTGTACTGTGGACGTGTTAAATACACATTTGAAAATAAAGTGCAGTAGAACACAACAGTGCAGGCCAAAACATAGTCTCCGATATACATGTATTCTCTACCTTTAATCAGCTTCGTTATTTTATGTGTATAGGTGTTTTAGCCAAGTGTGTCTGTGCACAGTGACACAGTACCGTAGGAGGCCAGAAGACATAAGATCCTATGTTAGCTGTCATGTGGTTGCTGGGGATAAAACCCTGGTCCTCTGGAAGAGCAGCCAGTGCTCTTAACCATTGAGTCATCTCTCCAGCCCATATTCTATGACTTTAACAAGGAAGAATGTTCTGTGTGGATTGACATTCTTGCCTTTGGATCATTATATTCTGTTGGGAGGGGGGTTAAGAAATATAAACAAACATGTTTACAAGGCATGAGGGTGATAAGTGTGTTTCTTTTTTTTCCCCTTTCTTTCCTCCTCTTCCTCCTCTTCTTCCTTCTCCTCTTCCTCCTCATCCTTCTTCTATACTAAATTCAAATGAGGATGTTTCTGACAGACCCTTTGGTAGCTTTAATGTTTTGTTTTTTCACTGTTAGAAGAATGAACTCAGGACCTCGGACATGCTTGGCCAGGCCCACCATTAAATATATCCTAGCCCTCCTTTAATTTTCTTACTTTTGAGTTTTTCAAGACAGAGTTTCTCTGTATAGTCGTGGCTGTCATGGAACTCACTCTGTAGACCAGGCTGGCCTCAAACTCAGAAATCCACCTGCCTCTGCCTCCCAAGTGCTGGGATTAAAGGCGTGCACCACCACTGCCTGGTTTGAGATGTAATTTTAATCAAGTCCTTTAGTGGGATTAAAGGCGTGAGCCACCACCGTGAGGCTCCCAGCCCTCCTTTTCCTTTTTATTTTTAATCAACGCCTTATTAGGTTACCCAGGCTGGCCTTGAACATGTTTCCACTCTGGAATAGCTGAAATGATGAGCTTGCACCAGGCCTGGCATCATTCTTTTTTGCTAATGAGACAGGGTGTTGCTATATATATAGCCCAGACTGGTCTTGAACTCTTGGTCCTGCTTCTGCCTCCAGAATGCTAGTATCATGTGTGTAACGTGTTATATGCTATGCCACCAAACCTGACTCCTTTTTCTTTCTTCTTTTTTAAATCAATACTGAGGACCAAACCCAGGTACTAATGTATTCAAATGCTTTCCCACTGAGCCATCCATTTCCCAAACTGCCAAATGCTAATTTCCAGTGCTGATAATACTGAGGAGAAACTGACATCCCCAGTTAATCAATGACCCTGAGTTTATACAACCTAATAGAAGGCAAAATTCAGCAATAAAATGAAGATAATTACCTCTTTGGTATTATTAGGTATAGTAATCCCTATATTAGTGATCTACCTAAGAAAATATTGACTAGGAAGCTAACTGTGAAGTACCACCCATCAGTAGCACAGCACAGACTATATGAGACAATAAAGCTTTGAGCGGGGCTCGGGGCTGGAGGGGAGGTGATGAGGTGAGGTAGCCGGGGTCTGTCCAAAGTGAATACGTATATATTAAATTAATTTGGTGGGTAGCCATAGGTTTGGCTTACTTGGAGGATTTGTTTGTTTGTTTGTTTGTTTGTTTTGGATTTGGTTTTTTGAAACAGGGTTTCTCTGTATAGTCCTGTCTGTCCTGGAACTCACGCTGTAGACCAGGCTGGCCTCATCAGAAATCCGCCTGCCTCTGCTTCCCAAGTGCTGGGATTACAGGCGTGCACCACCACTGCGCGGCACTTGAAGGATTTTAAAAACACAAAGTCTCAGGTTCTATCTAATTTCTATAAAACCAGCCTCTCCCCTGTCATTGTTAAGGTTTCTCTTGCTATAACTCTGACCATAAACAACTTGGGCGGTGGGGGGCGGGGGGGGGGGAAGAGTTTATTATCCCTTAAAACTCTCAGGATATGCCCACCACTGAGAGAAGACAGGGCAGGAATTCAAGGCAAGAACCTGGAGACAGGGTCTGAAGCTAAGGCCTTTGGAAGAAAGCTCCTCACTGACTTGCTTTCTATTGCTAGTTCAGTTTGATTTCCTTTATACCAAAGGGCCACCTCCCCGGGTGACATCAATCAAGAATGTGCCCTGTAATATAGACTTGCCTGCAGGCCAATCATGGAAGCATTTCTTCCATTAAGATTCTTTCTTCCCAGATAACCCCGTCTTGTGTCAAGCAGACATAAAAAACAACCAGTGCAGGCCCAGAGTTCCCTAAATTATTATATTTGGCTGCCCCCCTTTTATTCCCAAATGTTATCCAATGTCACATTCTCCCTGTTCCCAACTTAGGGTCTAGAGAGGATGACTGTGAAAAAAATAGGAGACATTTCTTTTGTGCCAGGTCGTAGGTCACGGTCAGCTGATGAACTCAGCTGCTCTGGGGTCAGTGCTCACACCTAATCTTACCAGCTGGAGATGGTTGGGCAGTAGTCCAGAATACTGTCCCTATCGCTTCCCCGACTCTCTTCTCCTTTGGGCCTGTGTAAAGGGAAAGTCAGCCTGGGTTGATTATCAGTCATGATAATCTCCTATGAATCCTTAGTGTGGGAGCAGATTATGATCCCCAAATTTCTAGTTGATAAGAAATCCAACCCACAGTTCAGCTTGAGTGATGGTAGAAAATGCTCAGTGAACAAGGCTGGCTTCCTGGGCCAAGAGGGAAATAAATATTCTGTGGCCAACAGCCACTGAGGCAATTAGCAAACATAACCTCCAGAGGCCTGGACTTCGGCCTCCCACAAATCTCAGAAAAGCCGCCTCCTCTCCTGTCAGGGTTTTAAGTAGCACTTTCCCAAATTATTTTAGCAAATTAGCAGTTTGGAATCCCACACTCCACTTCAGCAGTCCATGCCAACCTCATCCTGCTCAGAGGCAGGCTTTTGGATGCAGATAGCGCAATGTGTCTTCCTGCTGAAGTCTGGCCAGTGTGCTTCAGTTAATTGAGGAGAGGCTGCGTGGTCCAGTTAACTGAGGAGAGGCCTCCGCAATGGAGCTGGCAGGCATGAAGAGGCCAGAATGCCCACAGTGCAAGCAAAAGGAGAAGCTAAGAAGAGATCAAGATGCTATCTAGTCCTTTCGAAGCACCACAATGCAAGCCGACTTCTGCTGTGTAAGTGTGCCATTCACTCACTGCCTATGACCATCAATTAATTAAGGAAATACTGGGGGGGGAGGGGCAAGTTCGAGGGGCAAATTTGAGGGGCAAGGTCTAACTGTATAGTCCTGGCTGGTCTGGAACTCACAAAACTAGCCTTAATTTTGCAGCAACCCTTTTGCCTCTGCTTCCCAAGTGCTGAAATTATAGCTACCTGCTACCTCCACAACTGCCTATTTACAGAGTTGAAACGAACCATTTTTGTTATTTATAATTAGTAACATATTAGTAATGGACTTCTGTGTCACATTATCATGGTGCATATAAGGTCCTTCAATCATTTTCTCTCTTTTTAAAATTTATTTTAGTTTGTTCATTTATTTATTTGTTTGTTTGTTTGTTATATGTATGGTATTATGACAGCATATATGTCTGCAATGCTTGCATGCCTGGTGTTAAATTCCCTGGAACTAGAGTTACAGACAGCTGTGAGCCACCACGTGGGTGTTGGCAGTCAGACCTAATGCCTCTAGAAGAACTCTTAACCACTGAACTATCTCTGCAGCCTCATTTTCTTCTCTTAAATTGAATGAAAGTGTAACCTTCCATTCATCTGTTTCCCAAGACAGCATCCTTGTGTGTGGTGGCCACTCGTGTCTGGGGAATTGCTGTATGACGCAGTGCAGATGGGGAACAGTCAGTTCATTGGTGCAGAAAGAACCTCTGGGCAGAGCTTGTACGCATCCGCATGCATGCATGCATAGGTGTGTGTGTGTGTGTGTCTGTGTGTGTGTGTGTGTATTATACACAGGTGCCCATTTTATGAATTAAAACAAAAAATCTGAAGATCACTGGGTAATTCAGCGTTTGCCCTTGGATACCTAAAGAGACCCAAACCACCTAATCTAGGTCCTCCAAAGAGCATCTCACCTTTCCAGAACCTAACCCTGGGAGGCTCCCTGCAGGGTAATTCTCCTGATGCTCCCTTTCTCTGCAGAGACAAGCGCATCCAGCAGTGCCCTGTTTTTTGTCTTTTCCAGCATGGTGGCCATTTTTGTCTTCATTGTCCTCCTCCTTCTCCTCCTCCTCATCATTTTGATTGAGCTGGTTGGCTGTTTCTTTGTCTCTGTCAAGGCTTCAAAGGAAGAGACTTTCCAGAATTCTCATGCATTTGAAGTTTGGGGAAAACAAGGAAGACTATAACTTCAGAATAAACTGGTAACTTCAAGCATCAGTTTGATCCCCCAGGACTGCATAAACTTAATGTGGTGGTGAAACACCTGTGAACCCAGGGTTAGAAGGATCAGAAGCTCAAGGTCATTCTTGACTAGATAGCAAATTCAAGCCAGCGTGAGCTAGAAACCTTGTCTGAAAAATAAGCCTGGTATGGCACACATTCCTCAAAGTCAAATTTTAGGTGGCAGATCTGTGAGATTTGGGGCAACCTGGTCTATATAACAAGTTCCAGGCCATCCAGAGCTACAGGATGAGACTTTGTCTCAAAACAAATGAACACAAAACCTCCCCAAAAAAATTAATAAATAAATAACAAATGCCAACAAAAACTGAGCCTACCCCATCAGACCAACCGTCAGTCTCAGGCAGTAGAGAAGCATATCTGGTAGAATTTCTGTTCAGCTAAGCCCCAGACTCCAAATGTGTAGTTGGAAAGATTACAGGGACAGGCCCTGGGGTTCTGAGTTCCCACCTGCTGTTACCCCTCCTCAATTCTAGTGAGTTCTACAGGGCTACTGTTTCACTGCTGAGGAAAATGGTCACTAGTAGGGTAGAGACTGCCAGCCCGGCTCCCATGTAGCACCCCCCAAACAGCTGCTTTGTCTTCTGCCTTCCTAGCCTGCTACTCCCAGCCTGTGGAACCTCCAGACGTGAGGAACAGAGCCATCTGAATTGTTTGCAGCAATCTGGCCAGCCCCATTGCAAAACATCCTGATGATACCCACCCAGGTTCCCATCTGAAAGGTTTGATTTTTTTCCAAGAGAAGCTTTAATAGATTAATTAGTTCTTCGAGTCTCTCAGGGATTTGGCAAATAAACAATGTTGCGTTTGTACAGACCCAAAGAATAAAAGGACCAGTGTTTCTTCATTGAAACGAGCCAACGTGACATTCACGAGGGGCAAGCCAGAGTCAGAATCAAGCATCAAAATCAAGTGTGTTGGTGTGAGGCAAGGATGAGCTCGGGGTAAGCTCCCTGCGTGCCTAATCCTCGGGCCCTTTGGATAAAATTTGTCAGAGAACAGATGAAAACTTGTTCCTGCTCCGTGGGTGTGACTGCTTCCCATCTTTAAGAAGTTACCCTACAGGGAGGCTCTGCTCAGAACTGCCCGGATCACCTTTCTGAGAACAGCAGAGCTTATTAGCATTTCAATGGGGTGAAAGTGTTTGTGATTGTATTGACTAATTTATTCAATTCACTGAGGCTCCCACTGTACTTCACAGAAAGGTGATTTTTCTCAGGAGTCTCTGTTTTAGGACTAAGTGGGTGACCCACACTTCACAGTTGAATGTCTCCTTTTAAAACATTTTCTCCAAGTTGGTAGAGGGGCCGAGGAACCTGGTCAGTGGGTTAAGAACTCTTGCTGTTCTTCCAGAGGACCCAAGTTTGACTCCCTGCACACAACAAGCACCTGTAACTCCAGTTCCAGGGGATCTGCCACCCTCCTCTGGCCTGTGTAAGCACCCGACACACAAACACAACATTAAAAACAAAATAAATCTTAAAAAAGAAGAATTCCAGCCTGGCAGTGGTGGCGCAAGCCTTTAAATCCCTGCACTTGGGAGGCAGAGGCAGGCGGATCTCAGAGTTCAAGGCCAGCCTGGTCTACAGAGTGAGTTCCAGGACAGCCAGGGCTACACAGAGAAACCCTGTCTCGCAAAACAAACAAACAAAAAAATTCCTTGGACTGGCAAGATGTTCAGTGGGTAAAGCACTCACCATCAAAGCATGACACCTGAGTTTAGTGACCAGAATGCACAAATGGGAGGACAGAACTTCCGGCACTAACCAGGGGTTCTCTGACCTATCCAGGCTTGTCATGGTATATGTGTTAGTACACACATGTGTTTGCACACACACACACACACACACACACACACAATAAAAAAAAATAACTGTAATTAATTTTTGAAATTTTTTTCTTTATTTTAAAATAAATTTCTATCTTTGGTGGTTTAAAAATATAGAAAATAGAGAAATTCAAATTTCAATAAAGAGATCCAATATGCACTCACCAAGTAAGTATATGTAATAAAGCATTTTTTAAATGCTTTCTTTACTTTGAAGTAAGTATCTCTGGTGGTTTAAAGAATATAGATAGTACATGAACTCAAATTTTAATCAAGAGATTACACACACACACCTATTAAATATTCTTTCACATTCAAGAACCACAATTATGAAATTCCCCTCATTTAAAGATGGCTTTTCTAATAAAGAAGTCATTTAAAGAGCATTTTCATCTGTCGCCCATGAAGCGACATCAATGTGTCAAAAGTCATTCCTGCATAGCCTGCTTGCCTTTCCAGGAGCCTCCCTCTGGACCCCCTCTGCACATTTAGCTCCATCTTTTTGACGGGCAGGACCTCATGTGTGCCTGAGGCTCTTTGCAAATTCTGCTCCCACTACCTTCCTTTCTCCAACAGCTTAGCATAATCTTACTATTTAAATTGCAGAAATTAGCTGGGTGCTTTCAAAGCTCTTCGTGGACTCATGGCAACAAAACAGATACTGCTCAGCACAGGGAACCAGTTCAGCTGGTTCCGACTTATCAGGGAAGCCAGGCTTCTCCGGAGACTGGACCACTGAGCTAAACCGCCCCGCTCTCTCCTCCCCCAGTCCTTGAGGAAAAACCTCCTGTTTTCCAAAGTCCCACTCTTGAACTCAGGTCATTGTACCTCAGCCTACAGGTTTCAGAGTCAAAAAAGGAGGCCCTTAGCTCCTCCCAGCCCTGAATGCCCACCATTTTCTCTCCCTAGGTCCTGCTAGAAGGCCTGGAAGCCCCACCTACTCTAAGGGTGCCTCCCGGAGAGGCACTTCAGAAGGGACCTTGGCCTTCCTGGTTGGCATGGGAGCTATTTGTTTGGCCACAGTCAACTGAATAATAAGTGTCTCAGGGGAAAGGCCTGGCCGTCTCATCAGATAGCCCCAGCGAGCCTACCCAGTGGAAAGCTACTCTAGGGACCGGAGCAGAGGAGGTGTGGCCTGCTGAGAAAGAAACTCTTTCACAACTTCATGTTTTAAGAAATGGTGTTGATAGACCAGAAGGTAAGGCTAACTGACTGAGCGTCTGCTGTGTACAATGACTGAGCACCTACTGTGTACACATTCATTCACTTTGTTTGTCGGAAAGGGTCTTATGACTCTGAAGCCAAGACGGTGACTCTCCTGCCTCAGCCTCCTGAGTGATGGTACAAGTGTGTACCACCATACCAAACTCCAAATTCGATTGATCTCAACCATGTTCTGTGTGGGACTATGTGTAAGCTGCCTGCTTGTTTTCTTGATCCCGAGTCCATCTTGAACCAACACAAGCCTGTGGTTGCTGATGTAGTGGCAGTTCCGGGAGTCAGGTCCTTCATCAACAAAGCTCTCTCTACCCAGCACAGCAGTCAAAGGCCAGGGGTGGGGGTGGGGTGGGAAGGCGATTAGGAGCAACTCAAGTGTTTATTTGACTCTGTCTCTTGCATAAATAAACTAGTCAAATATGTTTGCTGGGAGAGGTCAAACCCTGGGAAGATGAAACTGGGTAGAAGAGGCAAAGTCCTCAGTCTGAGGAGAACAGCTGGTGCCATCTTAACTCACAGACAAGGCAGAGTTGACCCAGAGGCACTGCATGGCGATCTCGTGGATGCAAATCATGGTAAGCCCTTAAGACCCTCTGATCAGCGGCCAGCCATTGGGAAATGGAGCGAGCCTGTGAATTAGCATCTGTGGAGTCCCAGCTCCTGGCTCTTTCTCTGCCTCACACGCCTCCCTCTTAAAGCCATAGGGGAAGGTTGTGGTGGTGGAAAACAGAAAATAGAGGGCTGAATTCAAGCTCTGGGATTTGATGATTCTTGACGTTCTTGCTTACGATGCAGCGAGATGATCTCTGGCTCTTTCGAACCCCCCAGCTCCTGCCTATTGATGGAACACAGGCTTCTGGGCTTAGCGCCTCTTCAAACGCCCTTCAACATTTTGTTTGTTTTTTTGGTTCTCCTGTCTGCTTTTGTTTTTGCTTTTTGTTTTGTTTTGTTTTAAGAAAAGGTTTTTTTTCTTTGTAGCCCCGGCTGTCCTAGAACTCACTCTGTAGACCAGGTTGGCCTCGAACTCAGAAATCCTCTCCTCTACCTCCCAAGTGCTGGGATCAAAGGCGTGCGCCACCACCAGCCAGCAAGTCCTTCAGTTTTTACATATGGTGTCTTTACATGAACTCTGACCTTCTCATTCTTTCAGACCGTCTGGTGGGGAGAAAAAGTGGCCTTGGGTATGTCAGCCAGTGGGCTACTCCTCTAGCAGATGTCACTCATGGAGCATAAGTAACAGATTTTTTTTTTCCTCATTAAACTTAAGTGCTGAAATGATAACTTATTTATAGACCACTAAATGGCTTTCTAAATGGTGGCCAGAATGCATTTTAAAGTAAGATCTAAAGGAATAAAACACCTAAGTACAGACAGGACATATGGCTATTAAATTTATAGGGCTACTGATCCATTAGAGCCCTGGCTGTCTTTCATTCTTGTTTTAAGGCCAGAGCAACTCTGCTTTGGCTACATGTGGGAATCCCCTGGGGACTCTAAGAAACTCTGAAGTCCCATCTCCGGAGATTTTGCCAGCTATGAAAGCCCCAATGCTCTTCTTGGTCACCTAAATAATCTGGCATACAACCCAGACTCTCCCAACAATTCTAGCTTTGATGGAAGCACTTTTAGTGTAACTGCAACACAAATGAACAAATAAAATGTGCTGAGACCAGGAAGGCACCTCCTGCCTGGGAAGATGGATGGGGGGCGGGGGAGAGGATTGCTTCGTCTAAGGGTCAGACGATGCTGTCTTCATCCTTGGGGGATAGATCATGACATACTAATAACCCACATCCTACCTTACTTGCTGAGAGATTTCTCTTCATTTCTTCACATACCCAGTCACTGTGACTTCAAGTGACCATGGGCTATAGCAGACACTCTCTTTACCTTCTGCAAGAATCATCTCAAAATGAGTGGGAGGGGAACTCCAGCCTCAGGAACTCAGGTCTTTTACCCTCACCTCCTCCTCCCTACTGTCCCTGTCCCTTCTTGCCAGACACTTGTTTGCTGGTGACCCTGTGTGCCTTGGATAAGGGCAAATAGCCACCACAGTCCTTCAAGCGCCTGCAGAGAACTTGTACAGCAAGTTCCACAGCAAGGTCTGGCCTTCAGCTCTGAGAATTCACTCTGGGCCGGGGACTGTGGCTGCCTGGGGCTAGGGCGGGGCTCCTTTCAGGGCCTCCTCGACAAGTCAGTGAGGCCTTGGCAGCCTCCCTGTTGGTCATCTGCAGATCTAAAGATTCCTGACCACACTTGTGTCAGCCACAATAACCAAACTCTGTTCCTGACCCAAGATGGATGCAGACCTGGGAAGAGAATACCTGCATTGTTTGATTCTGAGATCAAGAGTAGCTTTCCCAGTGGCAGAGGGAAACCCTTAAATGCCTTTAATATTTCTGCCAGTCCCAGCAGGCTCTTTGCATTCTTCTCCAGGCCACAGAAAACCATTGTTTCAGAGAACCTGAAAGCGCCTCCTAGTGTAGACAATGTGTTAGGCATCACCTGAGCATCAAAATTCTAAAAGACCAATGGAGAAAATTAGAGACTTGAATTAAGATTGGGGAGTTATGGTCATCAGAACCATGGTATTTGACACATACAGAAGTAAAAACATGGAACAATGATTACATTATAATATTCAAATATGAAATGTAATTTTAATCAAGCCCTTTAGTGACTTGAGAGAATGCCCACAACACAATTATGTTGATGAACTTGTAGTATAGAAAAAAAAAAATCTATGTAAAGGTGTGCCTAAGGAAACATTGAAAAGAAATGTTCCAGGCTGGCAGAGGTGGTGCACACCTTTAATCCCAGCACTTGGGAGGCAGAGGCAGGTGGATTTCTGAGTTCAAGCCCAGCCTAGCGTGAGTTCCAGGACAGCCAGGGCTACACAAAGAAACCCTGTCTCAAAAACCAGAAAGAAAAAAAGAAAGAAAGAAAGAAAGAAAGAAAGAAAGAAAGAAAGAAAGAAAGAAAGAAAGAAAAGAAGTGTTCCAAAGAGGTATAAGAGGTTTTAATTTTTAGTCTCTATTTGAAAGACCTATATGAAACATGATATATGTATATATATATACATACATATATATATACACACATATATATATGTATATATATATGTATATATGTATACCAGAGTACAGCTTTAACATCAAGAAAAAGTCATCTCACTTGGGGTCTCCATAGGCAACAGTGGCATTGCCACTGATCTTTGGAAGGTTCGTGGTAATGGGAGGAATAGGTGGCAAGTGGGAGAGCCACAGGGATGCTAGAGGAACGCCAGAGCTAGTGCCAAACAAAGACTGCAGAGAAGAAGCAAGAAAGGGTTAACTAAACCTAGGAGGAGCAAGAACTGTATAGATTAGGCATAGTGAGTGACCAGCAGTTGGGGAACCAGCCAGCCATAGGTGACCTCACAGAGTCACTGGCCTCCTAAGTATGAGCTCCCTCTTGGAACCCCTACTAGAACCCAGCAGGCAGGGAGGCAGTGATGCAGGCCACACAGATCTGCACTGTGTGGTCCACAGCAGAGTATAAGAGGATAGTGAAGGGAGAGGGAGGCATACAAAAGATATGCAGAGGTGTGTGGGTGTGGGTGTTGTGTGATTGTGTGTGTGAGAGATGTGTGGTGTGTGTATGTGTGTGATGTGTGTGTGAGTGTGTGTGTGAGAGAGATCTGTGTGTGATTGTGTGTGTGAGAGATGTGTGTGGTGTGTGTATGTGTGTGATGTGTGTGTGTGAGAGAGATGTGTGTGGGGGGAGTGGTATGTGCATGTGTGATTGATTGTGTATGTGGTGTGTGTGAGTATGTGATGGTGTGTGTATGTGAGATATGTGTGTGGTGTGTGTGTGGCGTATGTGTGTGTGTGTGGTGTGTGAGTATGTGTGTGTGCTGCAGTTACAGGCACCTGCGCCAGCATGTCTGATTACATTTTATTTTATTTTCTCTGCATTGGTGTGAGGGTGTCAGATCCCCTGGAACTGGAGTTACAGACAGTTGTGGCCGCCATATGGGTGCTGGGAACTGACACTACCAGTGCTCTTAACCACTGACCATCTCTCCAGGCCCCGACGTCTGTTTTCTTTTTTTTCCCTTTTTTTTTGTTTTTTTTTGTTTTTTGTTTTTTGTTTTCGTTTTTTTCGAGACAGGGTTTCTCTGTATAGCCCTGGCTGTCCTGGAACTCACTCTGTAGACCAGGCTGGCCTCGAACTCAGAAATCCTCCTGCCTCTGCCTCCCAGAGTGCTGGGATTACAGGCGTGCACCATCACACCCGGCTCTGATGTCTGTTTTCTAAACTGTGAGAATCTAAATTCAGGTCCCTGTGCCTTGTATAGCAAGTGATTTATGCACCAAGCCATCTCTCCAGTCCAATAAACAAGTTTTTGAAAAAAAATTGTGAGTGTTGGAGAATTTATTAAGTCCACATTGTAATGGCTCTTGAGGGAGTTCTATTCTAACTCTATGTCCCGTTTTGAAGTGTATCCCTGGGCAGGTGAGGTGACTTAGTGGAAAGGCGCTTGCTGTGTAAACCCAACAACCTGAGTTCAATTTCCAGAGTATCCATAAAGGTAAAAGTAGAGAACAAACTCCTCTGCTTACACACATTGGTGTACACACACACAGACCACACACACACCACACCATACATACACCACACCATACACACAGACCACACCATACACACAGACCACACCACACACAATTCACACCACACACACCATACCACACACACACACACACACACACACAGAGACACACCTCTGCATATCTTTTGTATGCCTCCCTCTCCCTTCATGTCCTCTTACACTCTGCTGTGGACCACACAGTGCAGATCTGTGTGGCCTGCATCACCACCTCCCTGCCTGCTGGGTTCCAGTAGGGGTTCCTAGAGGGAGCTCATACTTGGGAGGCCAGTGTCTCTGTGAGGTCACCTGTGGCCATCTGGTTCCCCAACTAAAGGTTGCAAAAATTCTCTTATATTTGCCAGATGTAATTGTCGACTTGGAGGCTTACTGCAGAATAAGCTCACCCTTTCTAGTTCTTTCTGAACTGTAGCTGACTGGTTCAACTTAGCTGTTCTGCTTAAAACTGACTGATTCAAACTTTCTTCCGTCTGCTTCTGATTAAATTGCTCTGCTTGGAAAAACTGATTCTGAACTCCATGAACTGAACTCTCTGCATTCAACTCAACTGAACTCAACAACATCAACTGAACTTCATCAAACTGAACTGAACCGATTCAGCATCTCTCTCTCTCTCTCTCTCTCTCTCTCTCTCTCTCTCTCTCTCTCTCTCTCTCTCTCCCCCCCCCTACATTGTTCTTAGGTAGTCTCTCTTTCCTCTGCTGTTCTCATGACAAGAGAGCATATCCTATCTTTGTCAAATCTTTCTCTGATCTGTCACTTTGTCTGCCCCTCAATTAGACATCATTTTCAAACATGGGTGCTTCCTTCTACAGACTGACTTTACCTTCATTGTTTAGGATTAAAGGTGTGCACTAAGGGTGTGCCTGTGTTCCAGCCAGAGGGATTAAAGGTGCGTCATTCCAGCTGGGTCACACAGACCTAGAAGGTCTTTGGCTGTGATTGATCCCTTGTCAGAGCAGCCATGTTGCTAAATTAAAAATTCCTCTATGGAAGTTCATTCACTGTAATTAGATCTACACAGTTCTTGCTCTTGCTAGGTCTACATACTGAGCTCTAGAACAACTCGAGCTACATTAAAAAAAGTTTGGAAATATCATTGTCAAGTTTTGAGAGAATGGCCATTTGACTTCATGGGCAACTCCCTGGAAATGCACAACTCTTCACCTAGAAATGATTACTAACGGGGTTGGAGAGATGGTTCGGTGGTTAGGAACACTTACAGAGGACCCAGGTCCAGTTCCCAGCACCCACATAATGGCTCACAGTTATCTGTATCTCCAGTTTCAGGGGATTTGACACCCCCTTCTGGTCTCCATAGGCTTCTAGGCATACAGATGGTACACATACATACATGGAGATCAAACATTTATACATCTAAAATAAAATAATTCTTAATTTTTTTATTTTTCATGTTTAACTTTGGTCCATTTTCTTACATGGAAATTTCTCACACGACAGTTTTGTTTTGACATCTAGGAGACATGGTACAGGGGAAGAAACTCGACAGGTAGTTGTCACAGAAGGTATTCTGGGCAATGCTGTTGAACCTGAACCCAAAATCTATCTCCCACAGTCTTTGAAATAATCTTTGTTTTCCAAGACAGGATTTCACTCAGCACCTTAGGCTAGTCTTAAACTAGCCATCCTCCTGCCTCAGCCAATAGGGTCCTGGGATATTAGGTGCAAACCACCACACCTGGCTTTTCTAGAAGCTTCGTCATATTGGCCCCATAATGACTTAGAGTACACCCTCCGTGTTTTCCAGGATACTCTTCCTGGTGGCTTGAAGAAAATGCAAACACCTCTCCCATATGCTTCAAGCTAAGCATTTATTCTTCCTTTGACCATTTCTGTTTGTTAAGGTGTTTTTTTTTCTCCTCTTCAAACAAGGGTCTCACATGTTCTGAGGTGACCCATCTCCATGACTACAGTGAATCACCATAAAGAGCATATTTGACCAAAGCTGAACAACTGGGCTGGTGTCTCAAAGCATGTCAGACACTCTTCCAACCTGACAGGAGCTGAGTCCTGGGAGGAAGGGAAAACATTGACAGACACGTTGTCTCCTGTGTAGCAGAAAGGAACTGGCTGGGAAGGTGAATTAAAGATATGAGAGGGGCAGAAAAGTAGAAGGTGAAGACTGAGGGCAGAGTTCAGGCATCTGGTTACCATGGCAGTGGAAGCTAGGGGGCTGTCATTCAACCCTTCCTGGAATCCGGGAGTCAATGAAGTCTCTGTGTCTAAACCAGTTTCTCAGTGGGTCTCCGAGACTCCCAAATGAGATAATAGCATTGGCCACATTGGAAAACAAGAGTGCCTGGTGCTTGAGTTCTGAGTCAGCTGTAACTGTGTGGCCTCATGCAGTGACATCTTTACTAGGGTCCCATTTTCTCCACTTGTAAAGTGTGGATGACATTAGATATGTCTCCGTTTTAGTTCAGGGCTAAGAAAGGTTAATGCATGTAATGTTTAGTTCTGTACCCACTGACAAGCAGAAGACAGATATGACTTTAGTATTTCTGAGCCTGTAGCTAATTCAGACATTCACGAAAGCTATCACAAAATGTCCTTCCCACTCTGAACTTGCACTGACTTTTTGAGCCCCACCCAGCGTGGGATTTTAAGCATTTCCTTGCTTGATTTCCCCTTTGCTAATTCCTGAGGAATTGTTTAGTAGGAATGCTGACATTTGTGAAGTTACAGTTGCTCTGCTGTCCCCAAGGATGCTTCTGACTTGTGTTATTTTCCACGTTTCATGACCAGGGCAATGGTGACAGCGTCCTCCAAAGAGGTCTTTCTCTCTGCTGTATGGAAGTTCTTGGGCCATTTCCCAGAAATGACTTCCCAGAATAATTGTCATAGAAAGTTACACACAGGCCTTCTGTCTGCTGCTGAGCGGCCACCTACTGAGGTCAGTTCATAGTTCCTGACATTCATTTACCACAGTGATATGTAAAACCATTTTTGCTTGGAACTAGAAGATTATGGATTCAAGGTCAGTTCTACGAGTTTCTAGATTTCCTTCTTGGGTTTTAGTGCAGGTTCTCTGGAGGTATGGAAAGATCAAGTGAAAAGATTCATTAAGTCAGTTGACACATTTTTAATGAGCCTGCTTCATGTTCTAGGCCCTGTGGCTGGATGGTGGAGTTAAAGAGACACACACCTGCTCCATGACCTCAAACAGATCCTAATGAAAGGGATTAGTAACTTACCTATAATTTAATGTGTGTAGTAGTTAATAACAGGTGCTGCAAGATGAGTGTCTTCCCCAAGTCTCAGTGGCTTCTCACAAAAAAATAAAAAAGAAAGAAAGAAAGAAAGAGAGAGAGAGAGAGGGAAAGAAAGAAAGAGAGAAAGAAAGAAAGAAGGAAGGAGGGAGGGAGGGAGAAAAAGAGAGAGAAAAAACGGGTGGGTGGACAGGAAAGGCTTCTTTGTGTTCATGCCAAGTCCAGTACAGGTTAGGAAGCCTTTTTTTCTTCCCCAGCCACACCATGTATCATTGTTGCAGTAGACAAGGAGACGCTTTGGCTCTTAACTGGGCTCAGGAATAACAGAATCAGTTCCACTCATGCTGACCACAGCTGACCACATGGCCAGCCCTGAACTGATTTTGATAGAGGCTGAGACACAGAAGGACGCTCATAGGTACTGGAGCTTATTAACTGTTTCTGTCCCTGCAGGTAAAGCTGTGTCCTCGGCGAGCAAAGCCAGTATGTTCATTACAACTCTGGACAGAAGGAACCTGTTTGACTTGAGATATGCAGAACAAGAAATCATGGAGACCAAGGGTTTGGAGGTTGCCTTATAGAATTTATTTGTGTGGTGAGAAAGACACATGGTTGCAACTGTACACATAGGGAGTTCATAGGACATCTGCCAGAGTCCGTTCTCTCCTGTACCAAAGTGGGGACTTTGGAGACCTAACTCAGGCTGTCAGACTTGGCAGCTAGCACCTTCACCTCTGAGCCACATTTACAGCCTGCCTGGGGGTAGCTTTAAGGATCAGTTCCTAGAAAAACAACTGAGCTTTGGGAAGAGCTCAGAATCAGGAAATGTAAAGGCAAAAGGCTTTGTCTCTGATCTCTGAAGCACTGAGAAGGAAAGGGGGGCTTTTCAGAGATATCTTTATGGAGCTGAAGGACCCCATCCCAGCCGGAGATTTGCTTTTTAATTAAGGAAGGAGGGAGGAAACGCATTAGTACATGCTCGCCTTAAAGTTTCTCCTTTAAATATATAGTTATCTTTTTAAAGATGTATGTTAGCAGCCAGTATGACTCTGAGTCTGAAGGTTAAGATGGGAGTTTGTTAAGTGAATGAAAAGACTTAGGCCAGGGCTGGGCTGGAGAGATGGCTCGATCCTTAACAGCACTCACTGCCCTTGCAGAGGACACAAGCTTGGTTCCCAGCTGACGGCTCACAGCTCTCTATAACTCCACTTCCAGCGGATCTGATGTCTCTTCTGAGCTTTTTGGGCTCCAGTACACACATGATGCACACACATATACTCAGGCCTACACACACACACACACACACACACACACACACACTGTGGTCATTTTGGATGCAAAGATGAGCTCAGCTCAGCATATGGCTGGGGTTCAGTGGTTGAGCGTTTGCCTGCTGTGCTTGAGCCTCAAGTCTCCGGGTTTGATCCCCAGCACTTGTTCCTTCTAAAGTTTTCATCTTTTCTTCCATTTTGTAATTCTGTTCCAGGTTCTGCTTTCCCTCTCCTGCAGAAAGCTTTTTTTTTCCTTTTTTTCTCTTCTAGGATTTGACTTTTCATCTTTTATTTAGGTCTGAGTTTCTTTTAGCATTCCCTATGGTGCAGATTTGCCCAGAGGGAAAGTCATCTTTGAAAATATAAGAAATGGTTTTTGTTTTGTTTGAGACAGGGTCTTTCTTCTAAGAACCCAGTCTGTGCCCTTCCTCAGCCTCAGGAGTTGTTTTGCTGGCAGCACCTGTGAAGACGGTTTCCACCGTGATGGCCACTGTACTCTGCCATTTTGCCAGTCTTAAGCTGGTGTAATCTGTGGTTGCCCTTTCCTGTCAGGATCCGCCTGTGGCGTCAAGCCCTGCACCTTGCCACTTGTGTGGAGCAACAGGCCCTGCTTAGCTTCAGCTTGCTTCACGTCCATCCGGCAACTTGGATTTAGAACCTGGAAATTTTCTTCTCTGTTCTCTTTCTATTCTTTCGGGGACTTCGGTTCCAAATTCCTCACCCAATTCATGTTACAGTTACATGTATGTATAGACATGCATTGATATGATCTAACGGCTCCCCGATTTTCTGGTGGCTTTTGTTTCTTTAACTTTCTTCTCTCTAGTATCTAGTTATGATCTACCGCTAAGTCTATTTATTCCTTTGTTACTTCCTTTTGACTCTGCAGTGGTTTGGATGAGGGTCCCAAACAAAACTCCATACACAGAAATTTGATCCTCTTGTGAGGTATTGAAGCTGGCACTGATTCCAATTGTGATGCTTAGAGCACGGGGACTTTGGAAAGTGATAGGTGAGCCTACGTCATTAGCATGGCCACTCTGTGATTGACTCGTGGTGTTTTATGAGAAGAGAAAAAGGGAGGGAGGGAAGGTGGGAAGGAGAGGAGAGATGGAAGTAGGGAGAGAAAGGCTCAATGTAAGAAATATGACAAGCCCACCCCACCCCAATTTAGAACTTGGTATCAAGTACTTCCCCCATCCCTATCTAATACTTTGGTATCGAGCCCAGGGTCTTTGTAGGCATGCTAGTTTACACTGAGCTCTACCCAGAGACCTTACATGCCAGTGTCTTTACAAGTGCTTTTTGTTGTTGTTGTTGTTGTTTTTGTTTTGGTTTTGGTTTTTGGTTTTTGGTTTTTGGTTTTTGGTTTTGTTTTGGATTTGGTTTTTTTTCCGAGACAGGGTTTCTCTGTGTAGCCCTGGCTGTCCTGGCAGTGGGACCAAAAAAAAAAAAAAAAAAAAAAGACAGGAAGTGGGGCTTTGGGAGGGCATTACTTCAGGAGGGTGGGGCCAATGCCAACAGTATGAGAGCTAAGGAGATTCCTCTGTTCTGCAGGTTGTTTTTGTTGTTGTTGTTGTTTGGTTGGATTTTTGTTTGTTTGTTTGTTTTGTTTTTTTGGTTTTTATTTTTTGGATTTGGTTTTTTTGAGACAGGGTTTCTCTGTATAACCCTGGCTGTCCTGGAACTCACTCCGTAGACCAGGCTGGCCTCGAACTCAGAAATCCACCTGCCTCTGCCTCTCAGAGTACTGGGATTACAGGCATGCACCACCACCGCCCGACCGTTCTGCAGGTTAAAGACACTGAAAAAACAGGCATCAATGAACCAGGGAGGTTGTGAGAGCCTAGTGGTTGCAACTAGAGATTTTCTATGTCTGTGTTTGCCTAGGAAGATGGGAGTTGGGAGTTGTCTGGGGGGAAAAAAAGGAAGGACAAGAAAAGGAAGTACACATATTTACTTCAGACCATGTCCAGATTCAGGGTCTGAAGTTGTATTTGCTGCATGACAAGGGAATTCTAAGAGAAAAAAGTTAAAGCAAAAATTTGATTAGAACTGATAAAACAGAGAGAGGACCTGGGGATCCAGGAAGTCTTAATATAAGGATGGTTGCTAAAATTCCTTCCCGGGGAGATGTAAGCAGCAGGACCCCATCTCCTCAGGTGAGGGGTCACTTACAGTGGTGCGAGTGCTCTTCCTCCAGCAGGCCAAACCTGGAGAGCCTTTATCCGGCAGGTACGAGGGAGGGCTTGCTTTCTGGGACCCACATAGATGGAGGTCCGCCTCTCTCCCTGGCCTATAGACTTGAGCCCCTCCCTGAGGCCTTAAGTCAGAGTTGTGTAGAACAGATTAAAGATAGGGAGTACCTGGTTCCTCAGGTGAGGGCTCACAACCCTCCCCACCTCTCCTCACCCCTCTGTAAGGTGGTCATAAACAGTCAACAAGCCTGTCTGAGACAGTCCTTCTGCAGCTGGACCAGTCTGCCCCCATCAAGATGGTGTTTTCTCCTCTCAGAGACAGTCACAACAGGACGCTGACACTGTCAGGGCTTTAAGTATTCATAGAAATCTGACAGGGCCATTGAGATAGCTCAAGCAGTAAGGGCGCTTGCTGCTAAAACTGACATCCTGAGTTTGATTCCCAGAACTCCTCACACAGTGGAAGGAGCAAACTGATGTCAGGAAGTTGTCCTTTGACCTCCGCGAGCTTGCTGTGGAAGACATTCTTTCTTCCCAAGTAAGAAAGAAAATGAGAGAGAGAGAGAGAGAGAGAGAGAGAGAGAGAGAGACTGCTGAGTCTGTAATACATTTAGACTACTGTGCAAAGAAATAAACTACACACAGTTGGTAGCTGCTGCAATCAGGTTGTGTATCTTAAGAACTAGAAAATATCATGCTTGAAATCTTTGAAGAGATAAATAGTTCCCCTCAAGCCTAAGGCGAGAGCAGAACAGTATGAGAATAGGCAAGCTTGAAAAGCATCACAAAAATTTCATTTACATAGAAATTCTAGGAAAGATGTAAACAATTATCGAAAGAAAAGGAGCCTGTAAAGTCAGAAATGGGAAAGGAAAGGGAACCTGCGCCTGTTCAGGTGGTTTCCGTTCAGGACATCCGCTGGCCTTCTGCAAGCCAGCTGCGATGGCACACTTTGCAAGCCTACGAACTTACTACATTCGTGTGCACAGCGGCTCTTTGAAGCTCTGTAGTCTTTTAAATTTGTGTATTTCTTTGCCCCCACCCCCTTTTTTTGAGACAAGGTTTCTTATTGTGTATGTAGATCAGGTTAGCCTGGAATGCACAGGCAGGGCATTTTTTGATGTACCCGAGGAGCCGTCATCTCCAGGGTAGTCGTGGGATAATAATACTGTTAACACCGTGACGTAGAAACTACAGTGTTGTATGTAGCTCATTCCATGGGCACTCGATGGTGGGGGCAACAGCAACTCCATTTTCTGGATGAGGATCTTAGGCTTGCAGCCACCATTTCTCAAATGTCGAGAAAATTGTCAAGCAGTTCAAGATTTATTTATTTATTTTATGTATGTGAGTACACGGCAGCTGTCTTCAGACACACCAGAAGAGGGCATCGGATCACATTGTGGTTGGTTGTGAGCCACCATGTAGTTGCTGGGAATTGAACTCAGGACCTCTGGAAGAACAGTCGGTGCTCTTAACCATTGAGCCATCTCTCCAGCCTGCCAAGCAGTTTAGTTAGCATTTAAATCAAGGCAGGTTGAATACTTTGGCCAAACTTTTCAGAACAATACTAAGGGACCTGTAGTTGCTCATTGTGACTTTGATGTTTAGCATTATGGGTCACTGATTCATACAGGTTCAGAAGTTAGTCCACAGTCATCCCAGCAGGAAGCATGGCGGCCTGTAGGTAGACCTGGTGCTAGAGAGGTACTCAGAGTGCTGCATCCGCCTCAGGCAGCAGGAAGAGAGAGTGAGCCGCTGGGCCTGGCATCAGCTTCTGAAATCTCAAAGCCCACCCCCTTCAACTTCAAAGCCCACACACTTCCTTCAACAAGGCCACACCTACTCCCATAAAACCACACCTCCTAATAGTGCCACTCCCTATGAGTCTATAGAGCTCATTTTCATTCAAACCATCACAGATCTGACTCAAAACAAAGAAACAAACAAAAAACCAAGATAAAATAAAATAGCAATGCCTGTGGTACATCCAAGATTGATGTTTGTCTTTTATCTCCCTACCTAAGCTTGCACACATTCACAATCACCTGGCTATTATTTTTTTTAAAGATTTATAAGTACACTGTAGCTGTCTTTAAACACCCCAGAAGAGGCCATCAGATCTCATTACAGATGGCTGTGAGTCACCATGTGGCTGCTGGGATTTGAACTCAGGACCTTCGTTTGGAAGAGCAATCAACGCTCTTAAACTGATGAGCCATGTCTCCAGCCCACCTGGTAATTATGTAAAAGGCCCTGCATCTCCCTCCAGCGTTACAAATACAAGTAAATACATTCACTCTTACACATTACTGTAATCTTCAGAGTCCACTCACAGCACATGCACACACACCTGGATTCTTCAGGTTTCCTAGTTTCCTGCTTTTAGAAATCACTAGTTTCCTGCTTTTAGAAATCTAGGCTGTCACTCTACATTTTATATCATTGCTTCTTTTCCTTTCGCTTAAATGTTCTTCCTATGTAGCATTTTCAAGATTTCAATAATCTTCTACCCCCTAACCACATCAAAATTGATCAACATACATCCTTATTAATCAAGGTAAATAAATAACGATCCTTAGTTAATTAACCACTTACATTGGTTTTCACTACATTAGAAGTCTCTGCTTTAAGTGTCAGTGTGTACATGTCACTATTTAAAATTACTTTATTCTTTACTTTTTTTTTGTTCTAGTAATTAGAATAAGTCACTTGAAACTGTTCTCCCCCGTATTCTTTTCTGACTGTTAGGATCAATGACAAGTTTGAGTAGGCAATGTAAATGTCTTAAAAGTGTTTAATACTGACATTTAATTTGCTCTCCTCAACTGTACATGCCTGTCATTTCAACATGAAGGGAGCAGAGGCAGGAGGATTGTCCCAATTTAAAAATAAAATGCAGATAGACTGCTCTCCGAAAAGGTTATGCCAATTCTGTTCCAATCAGCCTACGGCCTGTCTTCTCATTCACTCCCTTACACCACGGAATTTTATCACTTCAAGGTGATTTGTTTGTTTATAGACATTATAGAGTCTATGTTGCCCAAGATGGTCTCCTACTCTAAGCTCAAGTGATCCCCTGTTTCAGCCGCCTATGAAGCTGGGACCTTAGGAATACACCACCAAGCTTGGCTCTACTGAGCTCTGCCTCTGGTTATACACATAAGGCTTCTTTGTTATGAAGGCCAATTGTAAAACAACAAACCTTGAAAACACAGCACAAAACCTCAGGTAGCACACACACACACACACACACACACACACACACACACACGACACAAATCCTAGCACTTGAGGGGATAAAGCAAAGGGATCTTGAGTTTGAGGCTAGCTTGGGCAAAGTAGAGAGATCTGATCTCATCAGCAAAACTAAACAGAAAGTAAAAGCCCCTCACCACACAATTTTGATTTAATATCACTACATTCCAGCTTTTTCAAATCCAAATATTTTCCATAAAATTGTCATTGACTATGCTTCAAAAACACGAGTTTCAGTTTTTGCCAAGTCTAAGCTAAAAAAAAAATGGCATCTCATTTTAATGTGTCATCTTGGCTACAAATATTTTTCTCAGTGTCTTGATGACTTTTTTCGTGTATTCGCAGTGTTCTGAATGTTGATGTGGTCAGATTTAGAAACCTCGCTCTTGGACTGGAGAGATGGCTCAGTGGTTAAGAACACTGACTGCTCTTCCAAAGGCCCTGAGTTCAAATCCCAGCAACCACATGGTGGCTCACAACCACAACCGTCCGTAATGAGATCTGATGCCCTCTTCTGGGGTGTCTGAAGACAGCCACAGTGTACTTACATATAATACATAAGTAAATCTAAACAAAATAGAAACCTCACTCTTTCACCTTATTGTGGCGCCTAAAAGTATCTTCTTCCACTTGGGATGGGAGTGTTTAATCACATTGAAAATGAAAGATTGAAAATGAAGATTATGGAGTTATTTGCTGTGCCTCAGGTTTTTTTCCCCCAAGATTTATTTATTTTATGTGTGAGTATACTGTAGCTGTACAGATGGTTGTGAGTCACCATGTAGTTGCTGGGATTTGAACTTAGGACCTTCAGAATCAATGCCCTTCATTGCTGAGCCATCTCTCCAGCCCATTGTTGTGCCTCAGTTAATAGAGTTGATAGAGCTTAGCATGCATAAAAACCTTGGGTTTAATCCCCAGTACTGTACAACAAAATGTAGTGAAGCAACCATTAATGGAGTCTGTAAGATCAGAAGTTCAAGGCTAGCCTCTGCTGTATAGCAACCTACATGCATTTGGTAGATATTTATTGATACCTGCTTAGTGTGTGTGTGTGTGTGTGTGTGTGTATGCATGTGTGTGTGTGCATGTGTGTGTGTGCACACGCATATTTGTTTTTGTATGCATGTATATATATGTGTGTGTATTTTGTATATATATATATATATTCGTGTGTGTGTGTGTGTGTGTGTGTGTGTGTGTGTGATAGAGATGGACCATAGACAACCCTCTCACTGGGAGGGAGAGAAGTTGAACATGAACTGGTATAGGTGCCCAGAGAGCTTCATTTGAAGAATGTGCAGGTAGGAAAACTTCCTAGAGGAAGAGGTGTCTGAGCTGGACCTAAGTGACCAGGCTGGCATGGGATATGTGACTATGAAGAAAGAAGATACAGCAGAGGACATCCTGAAGATATTCACTGTCATATTCTTTGCAGGACAGGGACAAGGAGACACTGTGGGGTATTGACCAGAATACTTATCCTTATATATTGGCAAATATGAGCTTTCTCCACCTTGCAAAGAAAGCTGGGTTAAAAGAGGCCATATGAAGGTGTTTGACCTTCTGTCTCCAAACTGAAGTGTTCATCTAAGTCATAATCACATTTGCGATACGAATGTAAATCAAAGCAGGGTGCAGAATGGAGGTATCTGTCCCTTTGGAGGACTTGTCCTTGGGGTAATAGAATTTGCATTCAAATCATATGGGCCAGGACCAAGGTAGCTGTTGCAACTGGAGAAGAGCCTTCTGACACTCTCTAGGGTCTTACGCAATGAGGACAGTATGCCGAGTTTTGGCCAGCAATGGGCTCACTGAGGACAGATGTCGGGCCTTTGGAACTCAGTTTGCTTAGAAGAGTCTGCCATCTTTCTGAGCATGAGAGTCTCTGTATCCATCTTCCAGTCATGGTCTGGGAGCCAGCATCGCCTCACTGCTGGGGATCTGATGCCCCCTTCTGGCCCATGTGGAACCCCCCTCACGAATATACACATAAATACACAATTAAAAATAAAATAAGCATAAACTGTTTTAGAGTCATAAGACAAACCTCATAGTTCCCTTGAGCCAGAGCCTCAGATGTGGCATTCCTTTTTTTTTTTTTTTCCCGAGACAGGGTTTCTCTGTGTAGCCCTGGCTGTCCTGAAACTCACTCTGTAGACCAGGCTGGCCTCAAACTCAGAAATCCACCTGCCTCTGCTTCCCAAGTGCTGGGATTAAAGGTGTGCACCACCACTGCCTGGCTTTTTTTTTAAATATCATTTATTTAATGCATATGAGTACACTGTGGCTGTCTTCAGACACACCAGAAGAAGGCATCAGATCTCATTATGGATGGTTGTGAGCCACCATGTGGTTGCTGGGATTTGAACTCAGGACCTTTGGAAGAGCTGTCAGTGCTCTTAACTGCTGAGCCATCTCTTCAGCCCCAGATGTGGCATTTTTGGTTATGAGTTTGTACTTCGATGCCCTTTGCAACCACTGCGGCACTGTGGCACTCTCTATCCAGATGGATTTGTTTTTTTTTCCCGTTTATGAGTATGTGCTTGTGTGTATGCTGTGTGTGTGTGTGTGTGTGTGTGTGTGTGCCTTCAGAAATCAGAAGAAGGCATTAGATTCCTTAGAGATTATAATAGGTGGTTGTGAACCATATGTCAAAGATGCCGGAACCCAAACCCCTGCCTTCTGGAAGAACAGCAAGTGTTCTAACCACTTAGACATCCCTTCAATCCTTGAAATTGTTTATTCCGGACACCTTATAGAAATGAAACCATGTAATCCTTTGTGACTGGCTTATTTCTTTTCTTTTCTTCTTCTTCTTCTTCTTCTTCTTCTTCTTCTTCTTCTTCTTCTTCTTCTTCTTCTTCTTCTTCTTCTTTTTTTGGTTTTATGGATTGTATTTATTTATTTTTTTTTGAGACAAGGTTTCTCTGTATAGCCCTGGATGTCCTGGAACTCACTCTGTAGACCAGGCTGGCCTTGAACTCAGAAATATGCCTGCCTCTGCCTCCCAGAGTGCTGGGATTACAGACCTGCGCTGCCGCCACCACCCTGCTGGTTTCTTTCACTTAATGTGTTTTTTAAAATTAGTTAATTAATGTTGACATGTGTGTAGTGTGCACATATGTGTGTGCATTAGTGAAGGTCAGAGGAGGTTGTCAAGGGTTTAGTTCCTTTAGTCCTTTAACTGCACCTAGGGCTAGGCTTGTAGCCAGCAAGTCTAATAATCCTGTCTCTCCACCTACACAGAGCCAGGGTGACAGGTACAATACCACACCTAGCTTTTTACATGGGCCCTGAGGACTAGAACTCAGGTTCACAATGTCTTGGGTAACAAGCAGTCTTAGCCGCCAGGCCATCTTCCCAGCTCTTGACAATGTTTTTAAGGCCAGTCCATACAGCATGTGCCAGCATCTCATCGCTCTTAATGACTGGGTAGGGATACTTTCCTGAGTAAACTCACCCTATCATATTTACTAACTCTCCAACTGAAGGATGAGTAGATTGTTTCCACTGGGGAAGGGGCATTCATTACAAAGCATCGTGCTATGAACATCTTTCTTAGTTCTTGATAGCATGAAGATGATAAAATAGCTACCTTTCTCCTGGATAAGAAAGGTGTAAAAGTGCACACACATACATATACACAGACAGTTGGACAGACAGACAGACAGATACACACACATACACACACAGGTCTGGGAAGAGTTAAGGACAATATGTTTAAGTAAGGAGAAATTTAAGAGGCTGGTGTGGGGGTGGTCCTTACAAAGGAAAGACCAGCTCTCTGACCTCTGAGCCCCTTTGCTTCCGGATCACGTTGGCCCAAGTCAAAGGCAGAATTCCTATGAGCTGTTTGTAATTAATCACAACATAGACTGGGTGCAAGTGCTTTGGTACTTTCTTTCGAATGTGTTTCTCTAGACTTTTCTGTTCCTGTTAGGGCGGTTTTTATGGTGGCTGGTAAGTAGTGTGTTTTTTGTTTAGCCACCTGACTTCTGGCCTTGATCTCTATCTTGACCTTCTCATCTGCACACCTCCACGGCTAGCCAGGCAGGCCTCTCTCTACAGTCCCAATGAAATCTAAGACCACAGTTCCTTCCCAGAGGGCCAGGGTCCTGGGCCAGAGTGATGTCATACTGGGGACACAGCCCAGAAGCTGCCCTCTAGTTTGTCCTACTGTGTTTTCTCCTGGTAATGTCACATGCATTTTATCTCATGCTTTCTCTCTTTGTCACTGTTTTGTCAGCTGTGCAATTTATTTATAAAGTACATGAAAATGAGATAGGATTATGAACAAATAGGAGAACAGAGACATTGTAATTGGCAGACATTGTAATTGATTAAATTTGGGGAAATGGATTTCTGGTCATATGAGGTTCTGGTCATATGTCTGGTAGAATCATTCATACACTTCAGAACCAATAGCTTATTAACTAAAGCAAAGTAGGGGACTATGGGGACACTGGGATTTAGTGATCTAGCTTTCTGTAACTGGAGACACTTCCATCCTATGGTCAGCGGGATCACCTTCCACCTCGAGTTACAAATGCTGAAATGTGAGTGGCCACACCTTCAGCCTTCCTTGCAGAGATGCATATGCTGATAACAAATGCCAGTCCTTAAACTCTGACCAGAGCTCAGAGGTGACAAGAAGCAGGAACTGTGGCAGCTGTTTAGAGAGAGAGAGGGCAGATGCTGGGCCAGTTCAAAATGTCTACAATAAGGTCAGCCTAGAGGTATCTATGGCCCACACTTTACTCTGTGGCTAGGAGTAGTGGTATGGGTCCTCAGAAACAGGTCTGACAATATTCCTGGCCACAGTACTCTAGAAGTCCCTTCATGGGCATGTCTATTTAGTTTGTCTGGGAAAAGTTCCTCGTGGCCCTGGGAATTGTCTGCCCGGCTCCAAATTATGGGATGCACGCTCAAGTTGCCAGGAATGATCTTGTTTCCCACGGATGCTTACTGGGCTGTGGACGTGCTGTGGTCAACTTCCAGTTCTGAGAGATTAGTAAGTGCCAATCAAGTCCTTTAAGTCCCTTCTATTGAGGTTGGGCCTGGTGGCACAAAAGCACTTGGGAGGCTGAAGCAGGATCATTGCCACTCATTCAAGGTCAGACTGAGCTACAGAAGACAAGAGAAAACATGGAAGGCAGGGTTAGAGATGGCTCAGCAGTTAAGAGCCCTGGATGCTCTTGCAGAGGATCTGGGTTCTATTCAGAGCATTCATACGGTGACTCACAACTGTCTATAACTCCAGATCCAAGAGATCTGATGGCCTCTTCTAGCCTCCTTGGGTATCAGATATGCATGTGGTACACAAACATACATATAGGCAATATTCATCCACATTTTAAAAAATACAAATCTTTACAACACACAAACAATTGAGGGTACAGGGAGATAGCCACGGAGAAAGCACTGGCCATACCCGTGACTGAAGTTTGGCTCTTCACAGCCAACATAATGTCAGATTGGCATGATGGCATGGCTCTAATTCCAGTGCTGGGAAGGCAAGAGACAAAGGGTCCTCAGGGCAAGCTGGCTTGCTAGACTAGCTGTCTCAGTGAGCTCTGGGTCCCGGCGAGAGACCTGACTTCACTGAATAAAGTGGAGATTGATCAAAAAAGACTGTTACCAGTGTCAAACTCAAGCCTCCACACGGACATGTACACATGTGCTCACATATGTGTGCCCACATATGTATAAACATATATACACATTATACAAATAAAGAGAAAAAAACAGTGGGGAAAATTGCGTTTCATTAACAAAATAGATGGCATTCCTGCTGGGGCAAATGTCTATGCTTAGGACTGAGAGTACTCTTTCACAGCTATCTATGGATTCCAGGACAGTTCTTCAGAGTATGACCTAGTACCTCTTCCAGTCTATGTGAGGGAGCTGTCACCTTGCATTGCTCTAGGGGACAGCGTTCACAGTATTGTCTAGGAGAAATAGAGCCAGTGGGAGTGTAAGGCTGCTCCTGGGGCCAGTTGTCTGGGATAGTCTGGAACTTAGACCAGGCGGTGGGTGGGGCAGGAGAGTGTGCACCTACACCCCTGCAGGGAGGGAGGAGATGCTCACCCACACTGGAAGCTGAACATTATCAGAGAAAACTACACAGAGTGCGTATGCCAAGATTGAGGCCTTCAGGACCCAGCTAAGAAGAACCCAACCTATTGCCTGCTTATGAGCCCTAGTTTCCAAGCACCTGTGAAGCCACAGAGTTCTGGTACACAGAGAGAGGTGAAGAGAGAAAGTTCAGAGAGAATCTGGGTCTCTACAAGTAAATAGGATAAACGAGAAAGGCTAAAAGGCTGATCAATGCATATGTTGGAGCTATCTCCCCAAATAGATGGTTTGGTAGTTTTGAATGTGGACAGTGTGTAATCGCATGGGAAAGAGGTCTTAATGAGAAATTGTCTAGATTAGTGTGAGCTGTGTGGGACATGAGGGACTTTCTTCACTGGGTTGAAGGTCCTGTGCTGAGTGCAAAAGAGAGCGCTAGGTGGAGTATGCAGGCATCTGCTGCTCTTTTAGGTTTTTCTCTGACTGCAGACCTGTCGCCCCAACTTCCCAGCAACAATGGGCTATAACCTGAAGTTGTGAACCAAATGAACTTTGTCCCCTATGTTGCTTTTGTCAGGCTATTTATCACAGCAATGGGAAAATAACTAAGACAGATGGACTCTGGAGATGAAGCCTCTGGGAGGGAACAGGTCAGATGAGTTTGTAGGGTAAGGGGGCCCTCGTGATAGTCTGAGGGGCCTTAAAAGAAAAGGAAGAGACCAGGCAAGATGGCGTCTCTCCGACATTTAAGGAAGCTCTGAGAAGGTTGCAGTTTGCAGGGACCAATCAGCACTTTGGTTTTATCCTTCCTACCCTGAAGAAAGATGAGAAACCAGTGTCTATTGCCACCCAGCTTAGTAATTTTGCTACAGCAGCCTCCGTGAGCCAAGACAACTATATATCCACTAAAGAGGCTACCTTCAATTTTAAAATAGTTTTTTTTGTGTATGTGCATTTAGATGCAAGTGCCCACAGAGGGCCAGAGGTTAGATCCTCTGGTGCTGGAGCTACAGGTTGTAGGGCCCCAATATGGATGTTGGGAATAGAACTTGAACCCTCTAAAAGAACAGCATGTACTGCCAACCACTGAGCCACCTTTTCAGGCCCCGAGAGGCTATCTTTTTTTTTTTTTTTTATTTTAATTTGGTTTTTTCGAGACAGGGTTTCTCTGTATAGCCCTGGCTGTCCTGGAACTCACTTTGTAGACCAGGGTGGCCTTGAACTCAGAAATCTGCCTGCCTCTGCTTCCCAGAGTGCTGGGATTACAGGCGTCCACCACCACCACCTGGCAGATTTATCTATCTGTCTGTCTATCTACCTATCTATCCATCCATCCATCCATCCATCCATCCATCCATCTATCTATCTATCTATCTATCTATCTATCTATCTATCATTTATTTATTTTTGGTTTTTTGGAGACAGGGTTTCTCTGTATAGCCCTGGCTGTCCTGGAACTCACTCTGTAGATCAGGCTAGCCTCGAACTCAAAAATCCATCTGCCTCTGCCTCCCAAGTGCTGGGATTAAATGCGTGTGCCACCACCACTCGGCAGCAGATTGATTTATTATTATATCTAAGTACACTGTAGCTGCCTTCTGACACACCAGAAGAAGGCATCAGATCTCATTACGGATGGTCGTGAGTCACCATGTGGTTGCTGGGATTTAACTTGGGACCTGCAGAAGAGCAGTCAGTGCTCTTAACCATTGAGCCATCTCTCCAGCCCTGAGAGGGACATTTTAATAACTAGATTTGGCTACCAACACCATTTGAATAGATTTATATATAAATAAGAATGGTACATAAATCAACTACTGGGGCCAGCAGGGCTGAACACAACCCAGAAGTGTCTGTACTGAGAATTCTGTGTAAAGACTCCAGAGTCCAGCTACACATGTCTTTTAGACTACAATTCCAAAGGACATCGCATTTCTTCCTCCCAATATCTAGTCCTTATCTGTGGCACCCACATCCATCCGACTATCATCCAGAAACAGTCCCATCGTTAGCTTCTCCCTCTGAGCACCTGCCAGTCATGGAGCTGACTGCTCATTACTCCTTCCTGAGAGATAGGCGTGAGAGATGCCAACTCACCTCTGCTCCCATCTCTGAGGACCTTCGCTGCCATCTCTGAACAGTCTTTCTATGCTTGTCCTCTGATTTGGAAGGCTTGGAGAAGCCAGGATTTGGCAGTGCTCAGAAATGAAGACTGGCTCTTGTGAGTTTGTGTGGAGGGTGGGTAAGAGACTGGTCTTTCCAGGGGAGGCTGCCAACTGTGCCTACATAATCGCTCCCCCGTCCTCCAAAATGCAGAACTGAATTTTAGGGCTGGCTCAGCTGTATAGACGATCCAGCAGTTAAGAGCACTTGCTGCTCTTTCAGAGGATCTGAGTTTGGTTCCAATACTTAGCTGTTCTATTTCTAATTCCAGTTACCTGATACTTTCTTTCAGCCTTCAAGGGTAACTGTGTTCATGTGCGCAGAAGCATATGGGTACAGACACAATTAAAAATAAAATAAAATAGCCCTGAACTCTGGCTGTAGAGAAGAGCGTGCAGAATACAGGCATTGCCTAACCTCTTGCTGCAAAATGTGCAGTCTTAGCTTAATGAGAAAGAAAAGCGCATGCTCTCCTTCCCCTTCCCTGCGATTTTTTTTTTTTTTTTTTTTTTGGCCATAATGTGTCTATAATGGCTGGCACTAGTGGGGCCATTTAAAAATGCGATGGACCATGTGATGGAGGCTATACACCGACAGAAGAGTAACCGTTATCTATCCATAGTGGGCTCCAGGCTGCTCGTGTTTGTAAGAAGTAAACTATGTCACTCGAGCCACCTTTGCTTTGGATTTTGGGTGCAGAATTGAATATATAAAACTACATTATAAATCACAATGTGCCAGGAGCTCAGTGGGCTCGGTGTGCCAGCAATGGCAAAAGTACTCATGACGAAGTTGGTTTCTGCCCTGCTCTGGAAGTCAGGCCACCTACTAAGGCCACAGCATCAGAGCCAGTGGTGGCAGGGTGCAGAAGTGTGAGTGCCAGTCCTTGTCGCTTTTCACAAGGTCCTGTGGAACGAGATGAACTAAAGCCAGTCAGAGACAGGCAGGAAGCATGCTTTGCTCTGGAGTTGGCAGCTGGTAGTCTGTACTTGGGAGTTTTGACTGACATCTTCACGCAGTGAAAAGTGCCAGGCCTATTGTCCTCCCAAGTACAGCTACCAACAGCAATGGCCTTGAAGAGGGAAGACACCGGACCAGGGCAGCAAGAAAGGTGTGACCTTTGCAGCTCCCAAGCGAGCTCTGGGGGCAGCCTGTCAATCTAAGCTTTCAGGAGGCCACCACCTTTAAATTGAAGAGGCACAGAAGAGGACCTTTCATCCCAGGATTGAAATCAAGACCAGATCTTTGGCCTGAATAATTCCAAAGCCTCCTCTCCCAGAACTATGAAAGTCTTCCCCCAGAGGAGGGAAGCTCAAAAAGCTATGTGAGCCCAAGGCTCCACTCTTTGGGAGTCTCACTTTGAATGGAAGGACAGGAATCCTTCCAGAGGGCAGGATTGGACTGTCAGGTGCTGTTCAAGGGACTGGCCACTGCCAGAGAGAGATCTGCTGCTCCTGTGAGGTCGAGGGACGGTGGGAGTCCAGGTTGCCTGCCCACCCATCTATTCAATGGCTGCTTCCTGTGTCTACTTCAGTGCTACTTACAAATTATGTGAGTTTTTAATCAGCTTTTAAGTTATCGGAGCCTAAAAAACAAACAACAAAAATCTACCCAAACCACCATTAATCCCAGCACCAGGGAAGTAGAGGCAGGTGGATCTCTGTGAATCTGAGGCCAACCTGGTCTACAAAGTAAGTCCCAGGACAGCCAGAACTGGTACACAGAGAAACCCTGTCTTGGAAAAACAAATCCACGCATATCAAAAGAAGCCTGAAAAAAATCACTATATAATTTTCTTTTAGTCATATGACCTGATGACATTTGGTTTATCTAATTCTCATGGGAAAAAGGGACTACACGGGGCCAAAGGTCATTCTTCCTCAAATTAATTCTCAGAAAGAGACCACTTGAAATTTAGTTATGTGCACTGTTTCCTCCCCACCCCTGGTCCCCGCCTTTATTTATTTATTTATTTATTTATTTATTTATTTATTTATTTATTTATTTATTTTAAGACAGGGTCTCACCTGTCTCTGGCTGGCCTGGAACTCACTATGCAGGCCAGGTTGGCACGGAATTCATAGAGATTTGTTCGCCCTTGCCTGCCTGAGTGTTGTGATTTAAGGCATGTCACCACACCCAGCCCTTAAAACTTTTTTTTTAAACATTTGATTTTTGAGGCCTCAGGCTTGACAGCAAGTGCCAGTACTCACTGAGCCACCTCACCAGGGTCTCTGTTGAAGTAGTCCCAGCTGCCCGAGAACGTGTTATGTACAGAAGGAACACGGACCCCCAGATCCTTCTGCCTCTACTTCCTGGATTGACCCCAGGGCTTTGCACATGCTCTGTAAGCACCCGACCAACCGAGCTTATATCCCTAGCCCCAGCATATACTTCTTGGCATAAAAAACTACCCTCTTGAACAAGACATGGCCCTGGGATTAAGGATACAGGGTTCACTTTTCTCCTCTCCATCCTGCTATGCTAACAAGCACCTGGATGTGTCTGGAGATGAAGGCAGGAGCTGCATTCTGAAGATGGGAGAGCATGTTGGGGGAACCTGGCACCTTGTTGATCACTGAGTCACTCTGCAACCCTGCAGGACAAAGGGTAGGTAGGGCTTTGTGCAAACTACTGCTTTCACAATAACAAAACCCAATTCTGGTCTAAAACTGGCCACCCAAAGTGAATGCTAAGGCCAAATACTGCGTGAGAAATCAACCAGAGGGAGGGTGAGGCGGATGGACAGCATCGAGTTGATAGGGGTAGGGCTACAAATAAGACATACAAATAAAAATGCTGACAGACGATAAAAGTGTTGCATAGCTTGAACGCTTTTATATTGATCAAGTTGTTTTTCAGCGGAGTCCCTGACACCAAGTCAGAATGAGAAAACATTTCAAATTTACAGGAAAACATTACTGATCGACTAAAGATAACTTTACAAAATATGGCTTAGCACAATCCTGCGGTTGCTGCTGCGGTGGTAACAGAGCTATCAAGAAATCTACATAGCTATCATCAGTCTTCCAGGTCTCATTGTTCAGGCTGAGGTCACGAGGGACTCGGCTCTCTTTTCTAGGTTTGCTCTAGGATGACAGGTAAGAACCAGGAGGGTGGTGATCTTGATCTTTGTAATTCCATAGTGATAAGGGCTGAGACAACCCTTTGGGGACAAGTCACAGACCAGGGTGTTTCTGTGTCAGCTCTTTAGACTTGGTTAAGGTTAAATTGCTTCCCTGAAATCTAACTGTAAGCTCATCTATTCCAGCCAGTCACCAGTGCTTTCCAATACAAATAGAAACTGGCTGAAGGCTGAGTGCAGAGCCCAGGTCTGGAGTAAGTCCCACCAACTTTTCTCTGCTGATGACACCTCTTTGTTGCTTTGGGAGGATGAAGGGGCTACTTACCGCCTCCAAACGATATTTTTTAAGGATAAAGGCATGTGGGGGGGGGGAGGAGGGAGGATCAACTATGAACCTACATATACCTCAGAGCATATATAAGTCCCATGGGACCCTGGGAGGAAACTAAAAATACCGCTACACGTTTGAGATCCGTTCACCCTGCCTCCCTAACCCTCCACAAACTTCACTTAATTTTTTCTTTCTGGAAAATCAACACACCATGTGTGGGTTCTAGGAGGGTGGTACCAGCAGGGAACCCACCAGATAAAGGATGTACATTGGGGTGTCTGATCTGTTCTTTGGGAAGGTGCTGGAATGTAGGATATAAATATCTTCCCCATTCACAGCCAGCCAAATTTCCCAGGCAAAATATTTAGCCCGATTCTGATGCAATTCTTAGGATGAAACACAGCTTCTTAAACACATCGGTGGATGTGTGGGATGCAGGAAGAGCCCGGAGCTTTGGTTTTTAATTGGTAACATTGACCCAGTTCACTTGGGCACTCTACTCTTTGGGGTCATTTTCTAGTCCTTCCCAAGATCCCACGGATTCTGTTTCTGGCAATGACTGCTGTGTCTGAACTGTTGGCCCCATACAATGGCAGAGAGAGGCCAGCTGCAGCTTTTTCAAGCTTCACAGAATATTATGTAAGTGTAACAGCAGCATTTTCATGACTGCACTCAACAACTTGTTTCCAGAAAAATAATAAAAAAAATCTCCAAGGACATTTAGACTCTGCAAGTGCTTTGCACACAGGGCGGTGATAAACATTTCTATCCAACAATGACGGTTTGTTAAACAGCGTGAATTGTACCCAGCACTCTCTCTCCTCCTCCTCCTCCTCCTCCTCCTCGTTTTGGTGCTTTACTGAGGGTGTTCTCAGCATCCAGCTTGAATAGAGGTTATCAGTCCTCTTGTGCTTTCCCCCTCTACAACACTGTTCTATGAAAACCTGGTGGGTCCCACCTGTCTGATGTGCTTGGGGCCATCAACCAAAGAGGTCACCCTTCCTCTGTCTTCAGTGCCATTGGCTTGTGTATCCCAGAGGCTGGGAATTAGTTTCCGTAGTGTGATCTAAGCCTGGTCTCAAGTTCCAAGTGTTGTTTCTCTTTATTTTACACAGACGGAAAGAGAGGCACAGATCCCAGGTTCCTAGGCCAAGGGCCACCTGATTCTACTTTCTCAGACTACAGGGCACTGAGCAGTGAGTGCACTTCTCACTCACGTCATTGAGGGCGACTAAGATGTGTGTGGGTAAAAGTCAGGCAGGAAGTAGGTGGACAGATAAACTGAGCTTGAAGATAAAGAACCTTTAAAACCCTGGGACCCTTTGTTCAGGCCCTTGCCCATCTTGCCACAAGGAAATGCTTTAATTGGTCTGGTATCTGCTACGTATCTATGTAGCTTCATCTACACACATGATAACATCAAAGTATCCTTTTCCCATAATACCATTAAGAAACCTACTGACTTTCTTTTCGATACATAAAAATGGCTATTTAAAAATACCACCTTAAAGCATTCATGTAATTTATTTTCCTTAAATAATAATTTGCTACAATCCTGCCACAAATTAAAAAAAAAATTAACATGGTATTCACAGAGCAGAATTCTTTAGGACAATCAAAATCCCAGAGTATTTAGAATAAATTAACATCAAATTGTGTTTATATTCAGATAGTCTGATTCTCTCCTCTGAAATGAAATGGAGACCATTGTAACCTAGGGCGAATGAACACATTTGTTCTTCTGTACAGAGATGAATTCTTTACATAAACTCAACAGTAATTTGAATCACGTTAGGAATCCTGAGAAAGTCAGCCACCTACAGACACACACATACACACAGAGACACAGAGACAGACATACATACTACCCTTGATTGAGAAGCAGTGTTTCTCATGGTCACTTACTAGAAGGTCATTTCTCAGAAGGGTCCAAAATTCTGAATATTTGGATGCTATCATCCCCTCCACCCCCAAGAAAATCGTCTTGTTTCAAGTGTGAGAGCTTGAAGTAGCAGCAATCCAGAGATGCAGTAGTTGGCGAGTCCAGTCATGGCGTCCGAGTGTACGGCAAGGGGGCGAGCAGAGGCTCGCCCACTTCCAAGCTGGGCCTCAGCATTGTGGAGAGTCCAGTTCCCAGTCTCGGCTGAGAATTCACCTGAACATACATCATGAAACTGGTTCAGGCACTGGGTGTGATCCTGAAGAAAAGGAATTTGGGGTGGGGGATGGGGTGCTTTGGATCGCAGAAGGGGTAGAGATGAGGCAGAAGGAGGGAGGGAGGGAGGGCAGAATAGAACTTGTTCATCCTCCAGCCTTAAGTTCCTTGTGCCCTGCCTGTGGTACATTCATCTGAGTTTTCCCTGGCATCAGGGGTAAAGGACACCAATTGCCAAGGAAGTTCAGCCCTTGGAGTCCCACACAGAACAACACACAAAACACATGAGCAACCACAAGTAGCCACATTGTCGGGCTTCTGGTGAGAGGGCGTCTACAGCACTGCTGGCGTCCCCTCTCACTGCTCAAGGATGGACGACAGGGGACGGTGACGTGTAGGGAGAAACACAGTTCCCAACTGGAGATCCCCTGTTGCTTATCTCTGGGCCCAAAGGAGTCATAGCTGCATGCATATCTACACCATCAGTTCTTATGTACAGGATAGCTTTTCCACAAAAAGTTAAAGTGCCTGGCTTCAGAGAAGCTCATCCCTTTCCCACAGTGACCAGCATCTCTGGGGGCCTCCAGGGGAATGTGTGTCCCCTTCTTCAGGAAGTCACCCTAGGGAAGGAGGAATGATTGCTTCACAGTTGTCCTAACTGGGATCCAGCCTCTGGACTAAGCCTTCTTCATACACTCGAAGAATTGCTTCACACACAAACTTGTATTGGCTCTGGAAGAGAAAAGAAAGCTGTCAAGGCCAGAGCCCCAGGAGTGTTGCCTCACGCCATGCTTAAGAGGGTCTATGAAGCACTTAGATTATATTTATGCCCTGAGTGCCAACTCTGGGCCTCGTGTTGGGAAAGACTGAGGTGAACTCCGGCCTTAACAGACTGGGTGGGTGAGTGGGGCACCCTCAGAGAAGTGTGGGCCAAGGGGGAGCTGGCTGCCGAGCAAAGCCGTGAGGCGTGTGAGCTAAGCACCAGCGTTCATCTTTCTCTGCGTGATTACCATAAACACAGCTGCCACAGTTCATGCCGTCATCCTTCCCTACCAAGACAGGTCCCTCAAATTATGAGTACAAATAAACCCTTCCCATCTCTGTTAGGTTCCTGGCCACAGTAATGAGAAAAAATAAGGCACTGATATGGAAACCCTGGCAACAAGGGGACATCTGTTCTGAGGTGTGTCTGTAAGGACCCACCATCCTGGCCTAGAACACTTAGTTACGTGTAGGGACCTGGATCTGGGCGGTGGAGGTTATGGACACAGGTGGACTGGGGGGTTTGGGTGTAGGATGATGAACCTAGATTCTCTTTCTTCTTAAGAGAGTTAGGGAAAGATGGTAACTATTTGGATGGCCCTTCAGTATCCACAGGGTATTGCTTCTAGAACTCACTATGGACACCCAGATTCTCGGTTGCTCTGATCTTTCCTGTGAGAACCCACCACATATAATCTTGCATATTTTTTTAAAAAAATCATCTTTTTGGCAAGGCAGAGTGGTACATCCTAGTATTTGGGAGGTAGAGGCAGATGATCTCTTGAGTTTAATGTCAGTCAGGACTACCAAGTTAAGACCCTCTCTTACAGGTATAAAAAAAAAAATCACCTTATGAAGTCAGGCGCAATGGCTCACATCTGAGCTGTAATCCTAGCAACCAGGAAGCTGAGGCAGGAGGATTGCCTTGAGTTCTACAGCAGTCTGGGCTACAGAATAAGAGCGTGGCTAAAAGCAACTCCTATTGCAAGTATCACCAAAATCCAAAAGAAAAGCAAAAAGATCACCTCTAGATATTTCTAATAGCTAACACTGTGTCTTTTGTGGTGAATAATAGAGAAAAGTATTTATATGTTTATATAGACACCCCCGCCCCCCATCTTTAGATAGAGGATCACTTAAATCCTTGGATGTGAAGCCACAGATACAGAAGGCTGACAAGGTCTCGTTAAGTTGCCCAGGTAGGCATTAAGATTGTAATCCTCCTGCCTCAACCTCTAGAATAGCTGGGATTAGACTCTCGCGCCAGCAGGCCTGGCTGAGGGGGTTCTGGGATCTGAAGCCAGCAGCATTTATTTAGTCTTCCATACGGCACAACCGTGCAGACAATGGCCATAAATGGATGACTTTTTTTCCTTAGTCATCTGTGTGTGGTGGGAGGACAGCTTGTCTTTCTGCAGATCCAGCTCAGGTTGGTAATAAGCATCCTTACTCCTAACTTATCTCCACAGCCTGAGCTAGTTTTTCTCAACTATATTTCCCATGTACAAACTAAGGACTCATGCCCTGTTAGGGCAATCTTACTTCTGTCCAGCAGCTGGTTGGCAAGTTCTAACTACTCAGAACTGGTTAGAACACAGACGTCCTGTTCCTTGCTTCACTAACCCCTCTCAATCCCCCCCACCCCCAAAAAAAACCTCTGGAGGTTTTATCAGGAGGCCATTTCTCTGTCTTTAC
Organism: Apodemus sylvaticus; assembly: GCF_947179515.1. Lineage (NCBI taxonomy): Eukaryota > Metazoa > Chordata > Mammalia > Rodentia > Muridae > Apodemus > Apodemus sylvaticus. The sequence continues at coordinate 70,868,017 of NC_067474.1, forward strand.
CAACTCATTCTTAAATATTCTTCTAGAAAATTCTTAGATACCCCTGGGACTTTGCCTATCATGACAGAGACTACAAACTAAGCCTGTTCTACTCGAACTGAGCTTGGATGTCTTGTCTACTATTTAGACAACCCCACCTGCTGAATGAATTATCAAAGGCTGGATGGCTCTCATCTGCAAGGTGGGTAATTGAGGCTATAGAGGTGTTCACGGGTTACCCAAAGGTTGTCAGTATCTGAGCAGGAGGCCAACCATACTCTGCTCTTCTTGTAACTCAAAATGACAGCTATTTCCTCCTAAGGACATTTGTCATGTCAAGCGTGCTGGCATGACAGAATAGGAGATAGCCTATGGGGAGGTAGGTACCCGAGTGACATTGCTTTCTTCTGATGAGTAATGATGGAATGCAAGGGGGGCTGCTTATAGGCTGAGTGGCAAATAGGATACGTCAGAGGTAAATAGAATGCACATCAGGGCCTGGCGGTGGTGGCGCACGCCTGTAATCCCAGCACTCTGGGAGGCAGAGGCAGGCAGATTTCTGAGTTCGAGGCCAGCCTGGTCTACAGAGTGAGTTCCAGGACAGCCACAGAGCCAGCTATACAGAGAAACCCTGTCTCGAAAAAACCAAATCCAAAAAACCAAAAAAAAAAAAAAGAATGTACATCAGATGGGCCTGGGCTTTGTGGTCACTGTGTCTCTGACAAGCTGTGTGACTCTGGGCACCTGACTCAGTTCCCTTGAACTCAGTTCTCTTCACAGTATCCCTGGCTTATGGACGTCTGTGGGAGCTCAGGAAATGTAGATCTCTGACTTGTTGTTTAGACATGGTCTCAGAATGGAACCCTGATTGGCCTGGAATGTTTTATATAGATCAAGATAGCCTCAAACTCAGAGATCTACCTGCCTCTGTCTTCTGTGCAGGAGTAAAGGCACAGAAGTATACCTAGCCAATCTCTCCCATGTTTTATTACCGAGTTTCTACTTACAGATGTCTGTACCATCATGGCGCGCTGGTCTCTCATTTTCCGGACAATATCCAGTGGGTAAACAGGCAGGTTCCTCTCAATTAAGCACATGGCTGTTTCCATAGTGACTAACACACCCGTTCGGCCTATCCCAGCACTAGGGAGGAGAGAGAAGCAGAGGCTCAGGCTCTGTCTGGACCTCATGTCTGTAAGGCAGAGGTGAATCCCTAATCAAGGCCCGTGTTTACCCAGGAACAACCCGGCTGCTGATTTCAAGAATCAAAACCACACATTCAGGTGTGATCTTAAGCTCCTTAAACAAAACAAAGCAAAACACAAAATCAAAACAAAACCATCCCCATAGGTCTTAAGGCTGGGACAAGAAAGCCATCCAGGAAGTGCAGAATCCACTTTCCCTAAATTGTGCCAGCTGTCAAGGTCAGAACCTTCAGGACAGTGAGGCGTGGTGCTTTTCCTTTTCTGCATCCAGCTGTGCTCACATGTTTATGATTTCGTTAAGTCCCAAGTATTTTGCAATTGTTAGGAAATGAGCATAGTTTACAGGAGCCTGTGACTGTGGAATAAGGGTGGGTTCGATGGCTGCCCATTTCTTCTGGCCTTTCCCAAGGGTAGAACCATTAAAAAAAGAGAAGACAGCGAGGCTCAGTACCTGCAGTGAACCAGGGCAGGCTCACCATCTACCCGCAGCGACCTCACATACTTCACAAACTCCAGGAAGTCTGACGAGTCATCAGGCACGCCGTGGTCAGGCCACGCAACATACTGGAGATGGGTCACTGTGTGTTCTTCCCCGGTCTGTGGAGGATGTGGTGGCCATGAGTCATCAAGCCAATGAGCCCTGCCTTCGTTACCAGCCAGGGTGGCCTTATCCTCAGTGTCCTCCTGTCCCAGCTCTGTCATGATCGCTGTCAGCTCCCATCAGGCTCCCCACCCTCCCAAAATATCAAGATGCTGTCTTCTTGACCCCCTTTGCCTCCAGAGGTTCCTTGTACTTGCTCCTATGCGTTCTGCAGTCAACGGTCGCCCATGCTGACTTTGTATGCATGCATAATCCTTCTGTATGGAGCTGAGGTTCTTACCTATGGCCTTGCTCATAATCATTGCAGGTCCCAAATGATAATGCGGCTAAACACCCTCCTACTGCTGGTCCTTACCCTCCATACATATACACAATAAAATGAAGTTTACCATCTTAACTAATTTCAGAGGTAAGGCCTACTGGCATTAAGTGTAGTTACAATGCTGCCCAACTATCTTGTTCCAGAAACTCCATTTTTATCACCCAAATAGAAACTCTGTAGCTATTACAATATAGGTCTCCATTTCTCTCCCCTTTCTTCCTACCAGGGCAAACACCATTATCCTCTCTGTGCCTGTGAGTTTAGGTATTTGGATAGAGATAATATCAGTATTTATCCTTCTGACTGGCCTCTTTCATTTGCCATAATGTCTTTTGGACTCATCCTATAGTGGGATTTGCCAACAATGTCCTCCTTTTGAGGTTGACTACTACTCTATTACATGGTTTTACCCGTAAAACTCTTGACAGGCAGACCCCAGGGTTGCCTGTCCTGCTTGGCTACTGTGAATGGTGGAGCTACACACACAGGGTACTGGCTCTTTGTCAGCAAGAGTTTCATTTACTGACCTACCTACCAGGCAGCATTGCAGCAGAGCTGAACGCCAGACCCCCCAGGGGCTACTGACTGGGCCTGCTGCCCCTCCATATGCCCCTCCGAGCCTTGCTCACCTCAGTGTTTGTAACTAGCATTTCTCGGGACACATAAGCAATGGTGCAGTCCTCTGCCTGACACTGGATGTGAAAGATGCCGTGGTCCATGATGTCAGGGGGATCCGGCCAGTACTGGTGACATTTGGTCTGTAAGGAACCAGAGAACAAGTCAGGCTTTTCTTAGGGCATGACCACAGGCAGGGTAACGGCATGGCATCCAACATCTGTCCAACATCTGTGACAGGAGAGGAGAAACTCAGATGAGACCCACTTGTGCCCATGGCCTGAAAGGAGTCAGCTTACCTTCTGGGGTTTGTTCACTGCGAGAGCAGCAGGGCCTGAGTTCAGGGGCTCCCGACCCCTGCCCGGGCTGCCCCAGGCTCCTTGGGCCTCTTTCTGCTCTCAGCACCCACCTCCCCCACCCCAGAGCTGCTCATTTTTCGCCCTACCTCTATCAGGAGACTTGGGACACAACCAGTTAAGTAAGATCTCACTTGGGTGTCAGGGCTCTACTGGAAGAATTTCCCGCCCCATTTACTGGCCGTTTGACTTCCAACAGCCCCTGACATCCTTGAATCTCAGATTTTTCAGACACTGACAGAGGCCAGCGAGGGTGCAACGTGGGGTCACTTGTGAATGAAGTCAGCGGTGGTCATCCACACAGCAACTGAATTAGGTTAGTGACCTTCCTCAAAAGTCCTATTTACAAATCTCTAGGCTGAGCTGGGCAGTGGTGGCGCACTCCTTTAATCCCAGCACTTGAGAGGCAGAGGCAGGCAGATTTCTGAATTTGAGGTCAGCCTGGTCTATAGACTGAGTTCCAGGACAGCCAAGTCAACACAGAGAAACCCTGTCTCGAAAAAAACAAAAACCACCGGGTGGGGTGGTGGTGGTGGTGGAGGAGGTGGCAGTGGCGGCGCACGCCTGTAATCCCAGCAGAGGCAGAGGCAGGTGGATTTCTGAGTTCGAGGCCAGCCTGGTCTACAGAGTGAGTTCCAGAACAGCCAGGGCTATACAGAGAAACCCTGCCTTGAAAAAAAAAAATCCAAAAAACAAAAAACAAAAAACCCAAACCAACCAACCAACTAAGCAACCAAACAAAAAATCTCTAGGCTGAGACAACTATCCTTTTCCATGTGTACTGTGTCTCCTGCGCCCTCAAATGCATTCATAGAGAACAGGGGCGGGGCCACAGGCGTTGTACTTGCCCTTCTGAGGGTGAGCAGCTCAGAGGGTAAAGGCACTTGTGTAAGCTTGATGGGGACTTCAACCCTCCAAACCCTGGTGGGAAGAGAGAACCGACTACCATAGATACTTGTTTATGTCCATGTGCTCTATCTAGCATGTTCAGTGTACACACACACACACACACACACGTGACACCACACTGATAATAAACAAAACAAAAATTGTAAAATACTTCTTCAAAGGTGAGTTGGGGCGATGGGACAGAGGTTGAAAGAACTGGCTGTTCCCCCAGAGGACCAGGGTTCAATTCCTACCACCCACATGGCAGCTCACAACTCCTGGTAACTCCAGTGCCAGGGGATCTGATCCCTTCTTCCGGCCTCCACAGGCACCAGGCACACACTAGTACACAGCCACGCATACAGGCAAAATATTCATATACGTAAAGACTTCCCATACAGCAAAGGCAGGATCAGGGCACTGGGCACTAAGTGGCTTGCCCTGGCCACGGAGCTGCACTGTGACAGTCTAGCATTCGTCCTGTGGTATGTCAGTGTCTCTCAATATGGTGGCTGTGGCTTTCTAATGTTCCTACTGCCTTCCCACGGTCTTTTTTTTTTTTTTTTTTGGTATAGAATAGAGTTTATTCAGGGCAGAGGATGGGAGTTAGTGAGGTAGAGAGAGAGAGAAAGAGAGAGAGAGAGAGAGAGAGAGAAAGAGAAAGAGAGTAAAGAGTGGAGAGTAGAGTAGTGGAGGCCGGCCATGATGGAGGCTGGCCATGGCCATGTGGAGAGAGGGGGAAGGGGAGGAGAGCCCAAGAGGGGCAGGAGGTGAGAGTGCCAGGAGGCAGAGCGATGAGAGAGAGCGATGAGAGAGAGCGATGAGAGAGAGCGAGGAGAGAGAGCGATGAGAGAGAGCGAGGAGAGGCCTTCCCATGTTCTATTTCCCCTTCCAAACTCTGCAGCCTCTTCCCATAAACCACTGCAGTTCCCACTTCTGGGTTCCACACCCAGTGTGAATCTGAGTGGTTGTCTATAGTTACTCTGCCAACTTTTTACTCCTTTAACAACAACAACAACAACAACAACATTATTATTACTATTTTTGTTGTTATTATAGATTTCTGTGTTGGCCAGATGGCTCAAGCCACTTTCATACCCCTTGAATAGCCTGCACTGAAGGCATGTACCATCATGTATAGCTTAAAAAAAAAGAACATTTCCCCTCAAATCTAAACTGGTTCCCATGTAAGTAAAAATGACATTTGTTTATAGCAGAGGTGACATAGCCAACAGACACATGGAATTTGTTGGGGAAACAGCTTTCCTAGCCTTCTTTTCAAATGTCACAGTGAATATCTGAAATTAAAGTATGCCGTTGGGGCTGGAATTAAAAGGTCTATTGGAACAGTTTAGATTGGAAACCTCGCCTAGTGTGGAGTTATTCTCTGACTCTCCAAGATTCAGAGGCTCTGTTTACAGGACTAGAGACAGAGTTGTCAGACACTGACAGCACGCCTGTCTGTCCATCTGAACCTGCATCTCCCTCATGTATACAGGAGAAGATAGCTCCCCAAGCTGTCTGTGGTCCTACCCTAGGATAGCTGGGGGACAATACTCTCCAAAGAGACCCCTTGTGCAAGGCAGAGCTAGCTACATGGCTGGTGCTCCCTGAGTGTCTTTACCAACGAGGAATCTGCAGGGAACTGGACTCATTTTCGGTCTATTTGGATCTGGATGCACCAGGGACACACCAGAAGAATCAGGAGTCTTGAAGGTCCAGGCTCTCGAACCCAGTGTGTCTTGGGAGCCTGTGTCTCATGCCTGTTGGGGGAGGGTTGTGAAGGCCCCACATCTTCTGAATAGTAGCTGTTATATTCCAGGGAGTGCTATTCTGCACAGTGCTCATTTCTGGCTTGAGACCACTCCCTAAGGCAGTGACAGCGACTATCGTGACTTAACTGGGGCTTGGAGGCTCAGCTTCACCCCATGTCAGGTCACAAGAACTATGGGGACAGAGCCCAGTTTTCATTCCAGGTTGATACCCTCTGAAGGGACATCAAGGCTATGAGGAGACAAGGCACTCTGCCACCATGGGGAAGCGGGTTGTAGAAGGACAAGGGGCGCTGTGGCTGGCTGGTGGCCACAGGCCACAGGCCACAGGCGGGCCTTGGAATACTCTCCACAAGGATTCAGTCACAGGCTGATAAGACTGCTCTTTTCTTGAGGTCCCAGCCATCCAGTCACTCTGACACAAGGGTTGGGAAGGAAAGGTGACATCGAAATGGTTTTGGAAAGGAAGGGCGTTAGGGCACTAGCAGAGCACACTGAAGGCTGAGCTCTTAGTAGAGGAAGACTGCTGTCCCAGGAAGACAGGCCAGGTAGGGATGTGGGAGAGGAGAGCCGTGGACCCCAGCGAGATGGCTGGGTCATCGGCACTTAGTTTCTTGCTCACTTGGTCCACAAGCCTCCCTGGGGAGGGTTGGATGAGTCAGAGACCCTAGGGCATTACCTCGCCTTCGGGTGCTCTCCAATGCAGCCGAAATGACACAGGAAGAAAGGACAGGCACAGTGGGGGCAGGTGAGGCAGGAGTGGACAGATGTCCTGCACAGACTGGGCAGGGTGCTCAGGACTGAAGGGGTATGGTGGACGAGGCAAGGACAAATCATTCAGGCCAAAGAAAACGGAGACAGAATGTGAAGTGTCACCCGGGCACCTAGGGGACAACAGACTACTACTCAGCAGAGCTGCGCAAAGGGTACAAGGTGGGCTGGGGACATGTAACATTTTGCTCTGTGCATCTATGAGCCATGCAGGGTATGGGCAGGAAATGCTGGACCGACCCTCTGTCAAGGCCCTGTGAGGGAGGTGTGGATGGACTAGCCTGTGGGAACCTGGACCAGTGATCTGCTGTTTTTGCTGTGGGAGACAAAGAGGAAGGTTCTGGGGTTAGGCAGGGGTAAGAGGGACACAGTGGGAGTCGTGAGTGCCAATGGCATTAAACAGTGAGCGGATGAACTGAAGAGGAAGAGGAGCTAAGACCTGCTCCAGAGGCTGGCGTCAGGGCTTAGGCAGATGTGTGCTGTGGCTCAGATGTGGAGCTGAGCCGCATATGCACGAGGTTGGTGGCTTTGGGATCATCTTACAGAACAGCACTAGGTAGATATGTTCAAGCAGGAAGTAAACAGCTGGACTTGGGGTTGAACCTTCCAGCAGGACACCCGAGGGCACCAGGAAGCAAACCAGATTTGGAACTAAGTCCCGTGGGAGGGAGCCATTTCTTTAACCGCCCAGTGCACATTCTCAAGGACATACAGAGAGCAAGAGGACTGTGCTATCCCAATCCCCTTCTTGTTAGCCTCATGGTAGTCGTGGGCTTTACTGCTTGCTACTCAGAGCAAATCTACTGCCTCTGGTCCAGCTGGACAGTGGGACTCTGGGGCCTAGTCCCTAGAAATTCGTCCCAATACTCAGAACCACCCAAGAGATAGGCAGTGTGTTTTGTGGTGATGTGGGAACTGGAGCCTTACAGTCCTATTCAAAGCTTGTACTTTAACTGACAGGTGTGATGGAAAGGAAGATTATACACACGATTCATGTGTAGATATAAAATATAGGCGGGGGTGGGGGGAGACATCTGATAGAAGGCACTGGTTTTCTCAACTGAAAAACGATCGATCTAAGAAGAAACCCCCACGTAGTCAACAGAGAACCTAACCAAAATAAGGACAGAGGTGAGTGACCCTGTAGGCTGCAGACTTGCCGACTTCAGGTAATGAGAGACTCTTCATTCTGGGCACTGCCTCCCTAAGGCTCAGGGCAGCACAGGAAGGTCTGGGACTCTAGTGTGTGCCTGCTGGGAGACCCACTTTCCTTCAGGCAGGAAGTCCCAGTAGGGACTACAAACTGGATGCACTGGGAAGTTCATCTTACATCAAAGGAGGGGCAAAGCCATTCACCTGGAATGACTGATTCGGAAGTGGGCGTGGACTGGGGCCGGGGACAAAGGGCACAGGTCACCTGAGAATCTGTAACAGAGAGGGAAGCAGGCAGCTGGGAGTTTTAAAGAACAGGTTTCTAACTACTGATAAAGGACGGAGTAAGTTGGCAGGGCCAGAGCTGCCGAAGGGATGGGCAGGCCTCGTGGGAACTCTCAAAAGCATGGTGAAGTTACAGTAAGAAGAAAGGGATGGGAAACAGAAACAGGCTGGGTCCCGGGGAGACCTCAGATGACAGGGAAGGACGGCTGCAGCCCAGAGCTGGAGGGGCAGGCCCTGAAGAGCGACAGATGAGGGTAAGGCTTCTTGTATTGTAGAGAGCCTTTCTCCCTGACCTGGAACAAGCAGATCAAGGCAAGTCGGGCAGAGCATCTGTCACCTGCCATTCCGTCAGGGGCACCCTGTTCTGAGAAGAATGACCATCTATAGCTGGAAAGGGGAGAGTGAACTTTGAAGCAGCAAGAAGCCTGACACCGGCAAGCCAGCCTTGGTGCTGAGTCACTGGGTGGATTCAGGTGTCAGCTCTGAAGAACTACATCTTGTGCTCAAAGACCTCAGGGGACCGCAGAGAGCCAGTGCCACAAACTGCTCCCAAGGAAACGTGATGTCTGCGCATTGAACTTCCAGAATACAAGGCAGAATAAAGGCAGACAGAGCACAGAATATTTGAGACCAATAACACACTAGAATCAGAGGCCTCCAGGTTATGGGGACAGATTCTTTTTCATGCAAGTCAAGTGACTCACTGTGTCACCAAGAAAGCCTCCGCCTCCGCCTGGGTCTAGGGCCACTTGAACATTCCATCCCTAACATTTTTGATTTGTTTTCATGATACATAGCAGAGAATGAGATTAGTGTTGCTGGCCTCAGGCGCAGGGCTTAGGAGAGAAGAACACTTGGGCTTTAATAACATTTTATATTTGTTTTGTTGGTGCACTTTGAGAAAAGGATCTCAATGCAGTCAAGGTTGGCCTCGAACTCCTGATCCTTGTACTTCTGCCTCTCAAGTGCTGTATTACAGATGTTTGCCACCGGGCTCAGCTCTGTTTAGCTCTTTTTCGAGACTTTTACACATACTTTTACCTTTGGCAAACAATACTGGATTTTTGTCTAAGAAACATTAAGAAAATAAAGGTTAGTAACATTAAAGCAAAAAGAAAAGTTAGTTTGAAGGAACTATGAAACACATGCAGTGCAATTCTGATGAGAGTCATTAAGGTAAATACAAACTGATGTTATTGGCACTGCTGGCTAACGTGTACAGCATTAATGGTGATCAATCACTTGGGTGTGATAGCACACGTGTTCCCTCCTAGCATGTGGGAGGGCTGAAACAGGAGGATTAACATCAGCTTGGCATACAGAGTAAAACCTATTCCCCACAAACCACAAAAATATCAGCAACAACAACAACAACAACAACAACAACAAAGACCCTGTACCGAGCACTCTTTGGAGGCTTCCCATAGCAGCTAGCTCAGTTCCCCACAGCCCTGCGAAATGGGTGATATTTTGCACAATTCCTTAATCACACAGGTAGAGGGGACAGCAGGATCTGACCCTGGCCAGCTGGCAAGTCCGCTTTCTTACCCACTATACCAAGTAACCAGATGGATGCAGGCACTTTAGGAAAACAGAGGGTGAAGCCCTGTGAGCTAGCGTGTGGGGGCTGGGAGTCTCTAAGTTCAAAAAAGGGCCAAGCAACTCCATCTCCTATTAAAACGAAAACCACACAAGAATGAGGCTTTCAGACAAAGAGCTGAGCTGAGCTGGAGAGGATGGTAATTTCAGCTGCGCTGCAGACAGTCTCTCACAATGAGGGGGAAGGCAAGATGGAAACTGGGGAAGGTAAGAACAGATGCTAGGATTAGCGAGCGCCCTTCGAAGCAAGCGTGCTCTCAGTGCCTCCGGGGACCAGCATTCAGGAAGAGGTTTCTTCTGCCCCTTGGGGACTTCGCACTTTTCTATTCTGATTTATGGGATGAGCAGAGACTCTGGCTAATGTGTGAGTGACAACAAACTGGGAGTCAAGGCTACAGCAGAGAAGTGAAGGGCCTGAAAGCGCTAAACTCCAATGACGATGACAACGTTTGGGGGACACTGGAAACATGGGAGTCCTCTGAGCTCTTTATACATACTGTCCAGTTTCCCCCAGCACCCCCAATGTGGAGGGCACTGTTTCTCTACTGCACATTCAAGAAAGCTAAGGTCAGACAGGCTTAATCAGGAGGAACTGTGTTTTCAGCGCAGTCCGGCCCAGTGCTGGATAGAGATGCCAGGAGTCAAGGGCATGTATATCAGAGGGACGAGACGGTGCCCCAGCAGACTACAATCCTGTGAGATGCGACATTGATCCCAGGCAGCCACAGACACGGGCAACACAGGGGTTCTGGGGCAGTTGTGTAGGGGGAAGTGGTGGGGGAAGTACTTCCTTCTAGCTTGTCTTTTTTAGATCTATTTATCTTATGTGTATGAGTATTTGGCCTGCATATATTGTCTGTTCACTATATATATGCTAAGTATCCGTGGAGCTGAGAAGCGGATGTCAGAGTCCCTGGAACTGGAGCTACAGATGGTTGTGAGCTGCCATCTGAGTGCTGGGCCATTGAACCCGGGCTCTCTTAACCACCATGGAGCCATCTTTCCAGCCCTTATAGCTTGTTTTCATAGATGCATGTGAGGACGTAGGCAGGAAGAGGACTTTCTCGTCACTGCGGGTGTCCATTGGAGAGTTACAGGTTGGCAGAAGGTCCTCTCCAGCCCTGAGACTCATGTTCTACGACAGCACAGGCTACACACATTTGAACTGGAAATGAAGCCACTTACCCGCCCTCGCTCCGTGAGAGTCGTCAGCATGACAACAAGAGACAACTTCTGATCCCAGACAACTTGCCAAAACTGTGCACAGGTGTGCGGCAGCGGTCCCTGAGTGGCGATGTACTTGTTCACAAGGTTGGCAGCGGGAATCTCCATCTATTGTGAGATCGGTAAGGTATTATCCATAGACTGTCAACTGACAACGGTGAGCAGGATTCTCCATTTACACTTCCCCAGTGGCTTAGCTGAATCATACCAGAAACAGATCTTACCCACTCACAGTCAGAAAGAAAAAAAAAAGCGCAGCAAAAAGCCACTTCCAGATTTGACCATAACGTGACAGAGCCGTGAGTGGGACTTCTGAGAGGACCAGTTTTCACAAGGGCACTTTTGCAAAGTCATGGTTTATTTAGTACATAGGGCCCGAGCAGCCAGTTCTGCTGCCTGGCTAGTTAAGGGTAGTTTTCAGTGTGGTCAATTAAAGTTTACTGATCTTAGCTTTAAATGGAGAAATCTAAGTTCAAGTAAGTTGCCCATGATGAGGATGTCTCCATAACACAGGCAAACCTTTCCCTTTTTTCTCTTTCTTGGGATATGACTTTATATAAAGAGGGAAAAAGCAAGCGCCTGGTCTATCGGCAGGTAATGGTGGAATACGAATGTGTATGCACCCCTCTCTCAAAGTTTTGTGGCTTTTCAAGTTATTTGGTGACCCTGGCTTTGCACCTCTGTAAAGCGAGGTCACTTGTAGTCTCACCAAACCACTGCACAATGACGGAGTAAATGGAAGCATGCTCTGTCACTGAAATGTCCCCTTGCTGTCCCCACCCTCATTGCTAGGACCAATGTGTCCTTTTTTTTAAATGCCCGGACAGATTCCCAGCTTACGTTCACATAACTGGCATTAATATAATCTTCATTTCCCTGCAGTAATACCCGGGTAGTGTCATCTGTGGGAGAGAGAAAAATTTACTATTATCCTGAATGTTATTTTTATCATCCCAAGTAAACAAGGGTTCAGTTCCCAGCCCCATCTGTGGCTCTCGCCTCATTAGCATAAACACTATTCCCCAACTGTTCTGAGTCTGAGATGGCTGCAATAAAGATGACGGTGTTTACAGACGCTCTGAAAACCATTCCAGAATCCCAGACAATCTGTTTTAAACAGGAAGCTCTATCTCCTGTAGGGGAAGGAGGCTCGGGCCGTATACTCACAGGGCAACACGTCTTTGTATCGGTTTTTATCCAAATTCTGGGGCAGCTTGGCAAATGTGACGGGTAAGCCGGGCTTCTTTCGGTAGAGTTGCTATTAGACAAAGGAAGACATTTAAAACCCCATCGCTATGAAAAGAGCCATGAACACATATCTTAATGGCAGAGGTCTTCATGCGAGACCCCCCCCCCCCCCCAATCCTAACATTTCAAAGTGATCCTATGCTACACGGAAAAAGAAAACCTCAGTAAGAAACTCTGGTAGAACAAACCAACTAAAGTCTTAAATATTTTTAAACGTGAGGATCTGGAGGGGAGAGAAGTCAGGCAGGGGTTGAGTCACAGACAATAGATCCAGGTAAGTAAAACCTTATTTTTATGACAACTGACAAGTGTGGGGGATAGAGGAGAATTCTGACTCACCTAAATTAGTCTAAAACTACATTTTCTTCCAGTTCAATGGAACGAAACATATTCATTGCTTAAGAGCAAGAACACTTCATTCACTGTTTCAGTAACACATTCCCATAGCATGTAACTCTGATCCTGATATAGTAACTTCATTTAAAGGGACAGTTCCCTATCCACACAATTAGCACTAGAAATTAAAATAAAGCCTTCGGTGCACAGACTGGACTTGCTGATATCAGGGCCGCTGTGACTTTCACCACAGCTGTGGAGGTATTAGTAGGGTTTTGTAAGTGGCAGGTGGAGGTTAATTGCTTGGCCCAAGATTGTAAGAAGCAGCTCGGGTATGAAAGAAGCAGCCACACCCCTTTTCCTTTCTATACAGCTGTTTCCACAGTTTTCACAACTGTCACCAAGCCCTCACACAAGTGCTTCTTAACTCCCCCGGAATTTAAACCCTTATTTCAGTGTTGGAAGGAGTATTTTTTTTTTCTAATTGCAAATTTGGGAAACTGAGACTGTACCAAATAAAACCAAACTTAAAAAAAAACAAACCAACAAAACAAAACAAACACAAACAAACAAAACCCAAAACCAAAAAACCTACTTCTAGAAGTCTACGGTGGTCTTTTCATATATTTTCCCAAGCTTATTATTTTCTGTATCTATATATATATATATGTATGTAACTGTACATAAGTATATCTGCAAACATACACAATACACATAGATACTACCTTCTTATAACTTTTTTTTATGTGTTTGAGTGTTTTGCCTGCATTGTGTTTGTGTACCATAAGAGTCTGGTGTCCATAGAAACTAGAAGAGATCCTAGGATCCCCTGCAACTGGAGTTAGACAGTTTTGAGCGTTAACGTGGGTGCTGGGTACCAAATTGGATCCTCTGAAAGAGCATGAAGAGCTCTTAACCACTGAGCCATCCATCTCTCTAGTCCCCATATTATCTTCTTAACATCAAAAGATGAGACTGCAGTGGTATTTCTCATGTTAGTCGATAGAGATAAAGTATCTTAAAGTAATAGATATTTGTGAGAGTTAATCCTGACTGTCAACTGGACTGAGAGACACTTAGATTGGATCAGTACACCTCTGGATATGTGGTGCCATTTGCAGGGAGACAGAGTGTCAACGGCCATCCCATCGGACCAGGGTGGAACGGAAGGCCCGAGGAGGCTGTCCATTCCAGTCTTCTCCTTTCTGCTTCCTGGCCGCTGAGAGGCAAGCGGCTCTGCTACCTATGGCTCATGCCTCCCTACTCTGTCTCACCACAGCCCAGAAACCACGGAGCCAGGCAACCATGGGCCAGGACTTCTGAAACCAGAGTCCAAACAAATCCTTGTCCCTTTCAACTGTTTTGCTTGGGCATGCACATAGCTTTAATCCCAGCACTTGGGAGGAAGAGTCAGGATCTGTGAGTTCAAGACGAGCATGTTTTAAAGAGTGAGTTCCAGGACAGCCAGAGCTACAGAGAAACTCTATCTTGAAAAACAAACAAACAAACAAACAAACAAACAAACAAACACACAAACAAAGCAAGGGGACAAAAGCAAACACAAAATTCCTCAGGGGAAAAAAAAACTATTTTCTTTAACTCTGTATTCTACAAATCTCTAACATGACAAGTGCCATAATGCATCATAGACATTTTTAATTCTCACCAGCCAAACATTTCACAAGCTGACTTAAACCGAAAGATCTGAGCATCTCATAGTCAGCGTTCTGGGAAACAGCTGCAATTGTGAAGCCTACTTCATCCTCATTATTAAACAGTATCTGTTTCCCATATTGCAAACTATTCTCCACACCGATGATTTTTAATGGCTTAGAAATTTAATTATTATAATTTACTTTCATTCTTGGTCTACTTTGCGATTAGTCCATTCTACAATGTTTCCCCTCGGATAAACATCCGAGAAGAGAATCCCAGCACCTGAGCATACCTGCAAGGACTCTGATACACACCACCAAACTGCCCTGTAGGAATGAATATCGGTCTGGTCACCAAGCTATAGCCAACATCCTCAATTAAGATTTCTTTGCATTTTGAATGGGAAGCTGAATACCCTTCCCCCTCCCCCAGCAGTATTTCTGTGTACTATGTTGTTTTATAAATTCACATCGTTTAGGCCTGTTTTATTCATTAGACAAACTGCATAAAACTTAATCAGAAGAGAGTTAATGTGGAGATTCAGGGTCATAATAATGGTATTGTATCTATACCTGATACATCTACTGGATGTTTTAAATTTGCCAATTCTAATAATGGTATTGTATCTATACCTGATACATCTACTGGATGTTTTAAATTTGCCAATTCTCCAAGTACTCAACTACTGACCTATGACCAATAACTAGACAGTTTCGGTACCTAACAATCTGAAGAAAGCTGCTGAAGCAACTCTAAGAACCGGTGGGCTTTTATAGCCAGTACGTACATTCTAGAAATGAAGTCATGGTTTATTGGAAGCTCTGGCAGAGACGTCATAGAAGGCAGTCGCATTTGTCTACATAGCATTTTGTTTCTAACAGATTAACTGTATGGAAGTAAAATCCAATTAAGTGACTAGGAACCAGCACCAGATAGAATTTCAAATAACAGGAATGTAAATGCAATCAACCTGAATTCAAGGAGATAAACACAGACCCAGAAAAAGCTGTGATCATAGCTTTTACCTGTATCCAGTAATAACAACCTGCTGATAGAATTGTGAGGTGCAAGGCAACCTATTTTAAAACTTTCCTGAATGTAGCTGTGGTGGTTTCAGGAAGAATGACCCCAAAAGGCTCGCATATTTGAATACATGGCCCCCATTTGGTGGAACTGTTTGGCAAGGACTAAGAGGTGTGGTTTTCTTGGAGGAGGTGTGTCACTGGGGAGGGGCTTTGAGGTTTCAGAAGACACTCCCAGTGTCTGTGTCTTGAGGGTGTGTCTCAGGATGTGAGCTCCCAGCTATGGCTCCAGAGCCAGGCCTGCCGCCATGCTCCCTAACACAGCGGTTCGGACCCTCACCCTCCGAGAACAGGAACCCCAAATAAAGAGGACCCGGGATCCCTCCTGCTACACAGCTCTGCTCGCTCTCCCCTCTTCCTCCCTCCTAATCTCCTACTATGACTCTATAAAAAGCTTGTCTCTAAAATCAACACACGCCCAGAAAAGGAGTACAACAGAAAACCTATTTATATAATTGAAAATTACAGAATTTTCAGAGGAGGATAAGTGCACAAATAACAATGAAGACTGGTTTGGCTTTTGCAGGGTCTGACAACTCTCCAGTCTGCATGCCCTTTGCAAAGGCTCACAATGGCTAGGCTGGAAGCTGTCCACTGGGATCAGGATTCCAACACTCTGTCTCGGCAGCGGCAGGTGCTGGCCTTAAGCACTGATATTCCCACTTTCCTCAGGACCCTAGGGTGGGTGTGAAGAGCCTGCTACGAGACAGGTCAGAGTTATAGCGGAGTGAATTAGGTCTCCATGGTAGCGGCCACAACTAGAGACAGGGGGGAGCCTGGATGACAAAGACTAGGAAAGGGAATGGAGGAAGAGGAGGTGAGGAGACCCTGCCAACTAGCCTGTGTCAGAGTGGTGACTTTAAAGATGCCTGCTGTCTTCTCCCATAGCCGCCACTCAGTTGTGAAGCATGTGAACTGTGTCACCAGAGGAACTGGCTTGAACTGATGAGGTGGAGAATGTCAAAATCCCAGCAATCTCAGAGTTTGAGATTTAGAGATCTCATCCAGAGACCATCAGGAGTGAGCTGCCTTCCTCCCTGTTTCTGTGCCAGCCTGCCTTAGAGCAAGTAACCTAGAGACCCCCAGCCAGTTGCAGGCAGTCCGTTACGTAGCACACTGGGAATTCTTCCCAATGCAAACGGAGCATCACCAGCATCTTAGCCTCGGCCCATAGAATGTATTTACCCCCGGCATTCCATCCCACTCTCCAAAGTTCTAGATAGTCCCTGTCCACATGGAATAAAGCCCTCGAGTTATTCCACCAAGGATTGTCTGACACTGTATGCTTTTTTACTGAGCTGTAACACTTGGGGAAAGGCTCTCTCCCCCAAAGCACTTAACCCTGTACCTTGGACCTGCCTCCCTGGCCAGGTTCCTGATGCTCACAGAAGTTCACATCAGAGTGTGAACCTCTGACATTACCTCTGCAGCCACAGCCTTGTGGGACCCTCCATGAATGCAGGGATCATATCTCATTAACCACATAAAGGTGAAGGTTAGCACTGTGGCTGTCACACAGTAGGTGCTCAATAAAAACATGGCCGTGTTGGGAGCTGCTGTTTGACAGAGGGTTAGAAGCTTGGGGTCAAGGGCTACACAATCCTTACTGCTTAGAAGGCTAGGCAGGAAGACCATCACAAGTTCAGGGACTGGGTTATACACTGAGCTCAAAGACAGACTAAAATATAATGAGATCCTTTGTCAAAGAACAAATAAGAAGGGACTGGAGATATGGTTCAGTGATTAAGAGTACTTTTTGCAGAGAAGACTTGGGTTTGGTTCCCAGCTGACAATCATCTGTAACTGCACTTCCTGGGAATCTGCCCTCCCCCACCCCTCCTACCCCGCCCCCTCTCACCTCCACAGGCATCAGACATGTATGTGGTACAAAGACCTCATACAGACAAACACTCAATAACATAAAATAAATCTAAACGAAAGAACGGATAGACAAAAACATATAAATAAATGGTTGGGGCTGTAGCTCAGGGGCAGAGCACTTGCCTAGTATTCATAATCCCTTAGGTTTAATCCTAAGGCACTATGCAAGAAAGAATAAAAAACAAAACCAAAGGTGGAAGCCACATACCACACCACGACAAGCCAAGCTTTCTTAGACACAGTGCCATATAATTAAGCTAAGGAGAACCTAGTCTCAGAATGGCACCAAGTCGTGGTTTTCCTGGAACTATCTGGTGGATTTCCTGGTACTGTCTGGTAGGAGGAGCCTTAGCAGTTTCCCCTCCATGAGCAGCTCACCCACACTGTGGGCATCTCTTTCCCCCTGTTCCTGACCCCCAGAGGTCAAGGCACCATCTCCAGGGCACCCGGGGCCGATGCTGGCCTTTCCATGCAGGCATGCTGCAATGGGGCGGGTGCCAGACTCTGGGATCCTTAACGGTCCCAGGCACATGTGTCTGGCATCCTAACAAGGATTCTTTGGACCCATTTCACAGACAGACACATAAGACGGAACAGCATGTTCTCTGGGGGCATGGGATGCACACACTGAATGCAGGGACATTCAGGGGCCCTGGTATTCTGTGCTTCCCATTGTCACTCTTCTTTCCTTATCAATTTTGTTGTTGTTGTTGGTTTTTTGGGGGGGGAGGAAGAGGGGCATAGCTCTTACCACTTAGCCCTGGCTGGCCCAGAACTCATGTAGCTCCACCTACCTCCCGAGAGCTGGCATTAAATGTGTGCCACACTGTCTTTCACCTTTTCTTTCTTAATGAACAAAAAGAAAACCAAACCAAACAAAACAAAACTAAACACTGGGCCAGGGAGACAGCTCAGTGGGCAAAGGTGATTTGCCACAGAATCTGGTGACCAGAGTTCAACTCCCCAAAAGACACACAGATGAAAGTAGAAGAGGATTCCACAAAATCGTCTTCTGGCCACCACATGTGCACTGTGGTGATGTATGTGTGATGTAACGTAATATATGTGCGTGTGACGTAATATAATGTATGTGGTAATGAGTATGTAATGAAATGTATGTGGCAGGCAATAATGCATTTTCTAAAGAAAAAACATTTAATTTTGTTCGTTTTCATTTTTGAGGTAGGGTCTTATTCTGTGGCCCAAGGTTGGCTTTGAATTCACAGCAATCCTCCTGCCTCAGCCCCCTGAAGTTTGAATATGAGGCATGTACCTTAGGCTGGCCTAGAATTCTCCATCCTCCTGCTTCGGCCTCCTGATCACAGGTGTGGGCCACCACATCTGACAGAAACTACCTTTTGTTATCACACTCTTTCCAGGGATCATATCTAAGCTTGAAGGAACAATTGTCCTTGCTAATTGCAACATGGGCTGATCTCGATCTCTGGTGAAGTGGTACTCGGCTCCTCTAGCCTTCCAAAAACAAATTCTGCCATTACCACAGGAGCCAGTGAGCCACTTGTTTTGACCCTAATGGGCAGTTCCTTGAGTGGCAATGTAGGCGTCAATTAAGAAACAGGGATCAGACAGAACTTGGTTTTGGTACAAATGGATGATGCGAGGTAATCCATTTCCACCCCACCCAAAGTTAGGTGGGGTGGAAAAGACCCTCAGTGGCCTCTCCTGGACACTGCTCTCTCTCCACCCACACAGTTATCCAACCATCAACTCACCCACCCATCTAATGATCCAGCCACCCACCTGCCCATTCATCCATCCGTCCATCTGTCAATCCATCTACCCAACACTCACTTGTCCATTCATCCGGGGAAAGAGGTTACTCCCTTGCAAAGTTCATTTCCTATCAGGTGAACTCCACAAGCCTCTAAGGAGGCAATAAATAACAGTAAGCAAGAAAGAAGCGGGTGGAAAAGAGCTGAACTCTACCTAAGTGTGAACCGCTGACAGTGATTGGATTGTTATTTAAGTCAAGGTCTTGCCCAGCGTAGTCTCAAAACATCACAACTCTTGGGTTTAAGTGATGATCCTATTGTCTCAGCATCCCGAGTTCAATACCCACTCACTCTGATAGTTTACGGTTTTGCTTGTTTTTAAGATTCATTTTATTTTTAGGGGTGTGTGTGTGTGTGTCATGATGATGATTTACACACATGAATGTAGGTGCATGAGGAGGCTCGAAGAGGAAGAGTCAGATCTCTTAGAACTAGAGTTACAGGACGCTCTGAGTCACCCAACACATGTGTAGGGAACTGCACTGGGTCCTCTGGAAGCCCAGTATGTGCTCCTAACAGCTCTCTCTAGTCTCAGGTCTTCATTTTCAAAATTGTTCTAATTCTAGGGCTATCCCTGACGATGTATGGGCACCGGATGAGTTCCTTAATATCTCTGAGCCTCCTTTTTCTCCATTTCTAAGAGGGATCTGGGGTTGTGGCTGTGGCTCGGTGGCAGAGTGCATGCTGAGTGTGGCAGGGGTCCTGGCTCAGACTTGGGCATGGAGAGAGTATACAGACCGGTCCTAATAACTTCTCCACATCCATTCCATAGAGAACGTGAGAGTTAACGTAACGTATGAAACATACACAGTAGATTGCAATGTGCTTTAGAAATGCTAATTGTTATTCTGTTACACAGGGGACCAGATGCCTTCTGTTTACTGAGAGACACAGAAAAGGAGGAAGGAATTCCCTTAATGAAAACAAATGCTTAGAATAAGCCTTACAAGAATGAGGATTGGGGGACCTGTGTACGGACCACCACCTCGAAGCTGGTGCTCTGTCATGGAGGAGGCAGAGTGGATGCCTGCTGGGGCTGGGACCTTTTTCCTGCACTGGTTCACAGGGCCCAGCGGTCACCAGCTGAACAGCCCAGTTGTCAAGGCCCTGGGGGATGGGAGGACCGAGACAGCCTCGGGCTCCAAGTTTAGTGCCCAGTGACCATGACCTCACGCAGGCTCCGCATGCTGTTGATGTCTCTCCTGGTTTACAAATAATAATAGCTATTAATTTTTATAGTGTTCTTATCACAGGCCAGATAAAGCACTAAGCATTTATCTATCTCATCCAATCCAGGAGACACCGAATTTACAGACAGGGAGCCTTTCTTAGATTTTAAGGGATGGCGTTAAGGGGGTAGAGCCAGAATATAAAGTCTGTCTGGCTCCGTGTGGCTAGACAGCCTCCTAGATAGCGGTGACGTGTATGCATCTAATAACAACTTCACAGGTCGTGGACATCCAATTCAGTTTCTTCAGCCTGGGGATGTGGTGGTTAGAAGAACAAGCTTGAGGTACTGTACTGGCTGGTTTTGTGTGTCAACTTGACACAGGCTGGAGTTATCACAGAGAAAGGAGCTTCAGTTGGGGAAGTGCCTCCATAAGATCCAGCTGTGGGGCATTTTCTCAATTAGTGATCAAGTGGGGAGGGCCCCTTGTGGGTGGTTCCACCTTTGGGCTGGTGCTCTTGGGTTCTATAAGAGAGAAGGCTGAGCAAGCCAGGGGAAGCAAGCCAGTAAGAAACATCCCTCCATGGCCTCTGCATCAGCTCCTGCTTCCTGACCTGCTTGAGTTCCAGTCCTGACTTCCTTTAGTGATGAACTGCAATGTGGAAGTGTAAGCTCAATAAACCCTTTCCTCCTCAACTTGCTTCTTGGTCATGATGTTTGTGCAGGAATAGAAACCCTGACTAAGACAGGTACCGGTACGTTGCCAGGGCTCCTGTCAGGCTCTGTGATTTCTGTGAGCCCTTGGAACACATACTTAATCTCAGATTCTCCTTCCTTCTGTGTGTTACAGGATGAAACCACACCTAACAGGGTGTGAGGAGACTTCTACAGCCCTTACACAACAAGGGCTCACCGAGGCTGCCTTTCCTGAGAGTTTCCTCTTTGGTCTGGTTTCCCGGGGGTCCCTCTGATCGAGTAGTATTGGAAGACACCCCCTCCCCACCCGGGGATGGCGGTTTCACACGATGCTCTCAGCAATCTAGGGCTCCTTGAGGGGCAGTGAGGGACATCGAGAGAGCTCTGTAACCACAGCAGCTACAACTCAGGGCGGTCAGTATCTTAGAACTCACTAAGTCATTATGTAAAAGAGGAGCTTCCCAGACCATGAAACCATGTACCAGACGTGAGAGTAAACTCCAGATGTACGCATTCTACAGGCATCTCCAACTACAATCTCTGAGGGCTGGGACAGACAGCAGTGGTACAGGGGGCATGATACCATCTCCACCTCCCTCTCTGGGCTCAATTAGTGCATCAAACCCAAGAGCTGGCTGGAGAGGCGGCTCATTGGATAGATGCGCTTGATGTGAAAGTTTGGTAACCTGAGCTCAGTCTCCAAAACCCACATACAAGAATGGAAATGAGTCCAGGAGGCTGTCCTCTGACTTCTATGTCTGTCCCTGTTGTGGCACAAGCCCACTTCCACAGCATCCACTAATAATAATAAATTAATGCCCCAACACACACAGACCCTTAGGTGACCTTGTTAAAGAACCAATGTCTAGTAGCTGTGGGCGAGATTCATGGTTCCCCAGGTGATTTCTATACACGTTGCTACAGGCTCACCCTTTAAGAAATACCTTTAAAAGGCTTTCAGAAGCCAATGAAATCACTGCAAGGAGAACCTTATAGAGGTCCCCTGTATGTAAAGAGCACATCAAGGCTGAGTCACAGCACAGGTAGCTAGCTTTCAGGAAGAGCAGAGAGATCTCAAGCACAGTTCAAGTGCTCCCAAGAAGAGCCCACAGCGCCTCCTTGTGGTTTCTCAGCCCAACTGGAACAACCAGTTGCCAGGGAACATAAACTATTAACAAAATTTTACTCTTGCTTGCTCTCACATACAGCCTCTGAACCTGAGGTTCCCAAAGCACCTCTGATATACTGTCTGAGCCAACAAAGGACCCACCAATGCCTCTCCCAGTCACAGCATCCCCAGCACCAAAAGGAGAAACCTCCCACTGTCCCAGCCTAGATCTGAATGAATCCTCACTTCAATTATTCTGGGGTGTTTAACAGCCCCATCATTTACAGCCGGCCCCAGGCTACCATGAGGCAAGCCTTCTCCTTAAGGCTTTTCTGCTCTGCACTCCTTTCCTGCCAGCCATAGGAGCTTTCTTCCTGAGTCACTCTGCAGTCAAATATATTTGACGGACTGCGGGCCTTTCCTTTCTAGGGTTTTTCTAGTGAACAGTGTGTTGTTTACCTGTTTCTGAATCTAACTGGAGCTCTTACATCGGTGAGCCTAGATCATGTGTGACATTGTTAAAACTCTGATCTAGTTTCTTTCACTAAATTCTTTGTGTTCTCTCTTCTATTCTCCCTTTCCGAGACAGGCTCTTACTATGTGGTCCTGACTAGGATCAAACTTGCGATCCTACTGCCTAGCCTCCAGCATACTGAGGTGCTATACACTTTTATCTGTTCACGGCATGAACAACTGCTTTCTTCTACTTCCGAACATGGAAGATGAACATTCTATTTTCATTTGGTTAGTGGTGGATAAAACTGTCTTTAAAAGCAGGGCCTCTTCTGCTTTTGGGGGTGTTGTGAAAGGCCTCTTGGGGTGCTGCTGTATTATCCCATGTACCGCAGATCCATCTTTCCTGAGAAAACAGGACAGACTTTAAATTTCTATGATCTGGTGGTTTTGGAGGGCCAGACACTGTGCCCTTGCGGGCTGATATGAACCTTCTGAATCCCTAAGTATACTTCTCACTTTCTTTCCTGTGGCGTTCTGAGCTCCTGCTGGCAGCTCTGCAGGTTCAGAGGCCCCCATCCTCAGCAGCCCCTGCCTACAGACCACTGCTAGGACAGAGCGGGAGAGCTCAACACCTAGGGATGTCCTGGTCCTTCCCCTGATGCTTTGCCACTCTGAGCCTGTGAGGTGGCCCCATCGGTCCTTATTATGGCCCTCCTCACCAAGACTCTGCTGCCCGAGGCATGTGAGGCAGAGTCACGTGACGGAAGACACAGGGCCTTGTCCCAGCTTTGCTGCCTGCTGCTCAGCTAACATGGTGTCACACAGGGAACGACGTAACTGTGTCGTTCAGCGGAGACGCTGGCCCGGGGACCCCCTTACCTCAAACTGGATCAACACTGTACCGCTTTCCAGACCTTTCTTTAGCAGCTCCATGGATCCCTCCAGACTGTCCCCACCCTCAGGACATGCAGGAAACATGGCTTCTGGGAAAAGCTGAGTCAGCTCATCTTCTGATCTGATCTCCGCCAAAGAGCGCACAGCTGGAACACATAGAGCAGACAGGACATTGGGCTCCCCTGCTTACCGGCCAGGGCACCACGTGTGTCGGTCCACTTGGCTCTTTAAATGGTTATTATTTGCACCCAATGGCGCTCGTAGGTGAGTGATCATGGTAGGCTATGGGCCAAAGGTGAGACGTGGGAATAAATGTCGTTAAAGAAAGAGCTCATGGGCTAGGAATACAGCTTAGTGGTAGAGAGATTGTTCAGCATGTGTGAGGCTTTAAGTTCAGTTTCCAGAGCCCCAAAGAAAGAAAGAAAGACTTATAGGGATGGTTTGCTCTCTGGTTCCCACCTGGCATCTTTAACATAGGCAGCATTCTGGGGACACAGGAGGCCCAGGCTCTCCCACGATTCCCTGGAATCTAGTTTCTTTTTACAAAAAAATTAAATTTTAGCCGGGCGGTGGTGGCACACGCCTTTAATCCCAGCACTTGGGAGGTACAGGTAGGCGGGTTTCTGAGTTCGAGGCCAGCCTGGTCTACAGAGTGAGTTCCAGGACAGCCAAGGCTACACAGAGAAACCCTGTCTTGAAAAACAAACAAAAAAATTTAAAATTTAATTATGTTTATTATTAGGTTTTATTATTATTGTTGTTGTTGTTGTTGTTATTATTATTTCTATTTATCATTTTTGTGTGCCTGTGTGTGAGTGCGTTTGTGGATGTCATAGATAACAGCTGCTTCTCTCCTACCATGTGAGCCCTAGGGGTCAAACTTAGAACTTGGTGGCAGAGCCTTTCCCTGCTGAGCTATGGTACCTCATGTCCCATTGGGTTGTCCCGTCTCCTCAAATCCTGCTCAGGGGTTAGTACCAGTGCTAACATCTCTATGCACCAGCCTTTGTCCCCTTCAAGCTCAATTTATCCCCTCATGTCAAACTCTATGGGAAAAATAGAGGCTCAAGGTCCTATCTTGTGTGTGTGTGTATGTGTGTGTGTGTGCAAGCATGTAGTGTGTGTGTGCAAGCATGTATGTACACACACACACACACACACACACACACACACGTCCAAAAGTTGACATCAGGCATCGTCCTCCCTTGCTCTCCACATTACACACTGAAGCAGTTGTCACGTGTACCTAGAATTCAGTGAACTGACTAGTCATGCTGGCTGCTTGTTCTGGGGGTCCTGTTTCTGCCTCCCACATGCTGGGATAATGTACCCTGTTTCTTACATGGGTGCTAGAGACCTGAATTCTAGTTCTTACTCTGACGGCTGGGAAATTACTCCCTCGCTGAACTTTCTTTCTCTCTACTCCCAATGCAGAAAAGAACTAAACAACGTTGGATTTGGCCATATGGTTGAACTGGATCCTCAGAATTCTGAGTCAGCTGTTGAGCCTTCCACTCCAGAGAGCTTGTCCAAAAGTCACCCAGCCTGTCTGGGTGGGGCATGGGAATGCAGTGTGTATCTTTACTTAACTTTAAAGTCCACATTCACTGGCCAGAGCAAATCAGTTTTTCTTGTGCTGTGTGATTTCTGTCATATTTGCTTGCAACCATTTGTGTTATCTTGTTTTTCTTTAAATCAATTCACATTTTTCACTTGTATGTTTATGCTAGAAATATTAATATTACAGTTGTTTGAAAACAGGTGGTCTCTAACAGTTCACGCTGGGTTTTCCTTACCTCCAGCAGGTACCGGTCCCTCATGGCCAACACAGGTAGCTTTTCCTGTGGGCCAGGGCACCCAGGATGTCACAGATGGTGGACTTTGGCCCCTTATCAACGTGTGGCTAAAACAACCATATGGCAGTAAGGCAACTGCCTCTCCATCCTGGGGCTTTGGTCCCTGAGTTTTCTGCATGGGGATGAGGACCCTTGCACTCGGGGAATCATGACGGTTAAAGGGGATGCCACCATAAAGTAGTTGGCACAACACACACTTTCCTCGGTGTGTCCCGTTACTGCTGAACTCCCATCGAGCCTCTGAGCTCCAGAAGGCGGGCGGCTGGGATTTGAAGAATGGAGTGACAGGACAGGGATAGATGGGGGCTGGAGGGCTTGCCCTAAGGCCTCTCAGAAGAGGGGGGGTGAGCATGACTCCAGCTGGCTCAGGAAATGAGTCCTAGTTGGAACAGAGAGCAAGGCATTGGGTTGTGCCTACACCAAGGCCAGACCTGTTAGTATTTAAAGCTATATAAGGGCCAGCAAAATGGCTCCATGAGTAGGTATACTTGCCACCGAGCCTGACAACTGGAGTTTGATTCCAAGGACCTTCGACCTCTCAGTGCATGTGCACACAATAATCGTGCATAAAAACATACAAAAATAAAATGGATAGATTAATGTAACAACTAAAAAAAAATGTGTGGGGAGCCGAGAAAGCCTCGAGTAAATTTATAGAGAGTAGATAGATGAAGTTGAGTGTTGTTCTTGGTGTCACAGGCGCAGTCATGTCAAGCCAATTCCTTAGACCCATGAAAAACCAGAATAGAAGGCCTCCCTGTGGTCCAAGTATTAGTATTTATGAAGTGGCCAGTGTGTGCAAAAACTAGTAACTAGAGCTTCTTCCTCTAGGACATTTACAAACCAAGACTGCCCGCCTACAGACACTGCCTGTGGAGACTAGCTAACTCCACCCTCTGTGCTGCACACAGTAAACACACTGAATGTCTAGGTTGTTAGAGCAGGTGATGCCAGCTACTAGGATGGGACTGCCTCTCTCCAAAAGGCCTGGCCAGGAGCCCTGCAGACAGATTTTTGTTGTTGTTGTTGTTTTTGTTTGTTTGTTTGTTTGTTTCTGGCAGTAACAAGCCAGACATCTTTTTTTTTTTTTTTTTTTGGTTTTTTTGGATTTGGTTTTTTCGAGACAGGGTTTCTCTGTATAGCCCTGGCTGTCCTGGAACTCACTCTGTAGACCAGGCTGGCCTCGAACTCAGAAATCCGCCTGCCTCTGCCTCCCAGAGTGCTGGGATTTCAGGCGTGCGCTACCACCGCCCAGCTCAAGCTAGACATCTTAATTGTTAAATAAAAACAAAACCAAAAACCAACCAAACAAAAAAACCTCTTCTTTTTCAAACGCTGACTACTATCCCAGTAGTATAAATCCCAGTACGGAAATGCAAGCTTGTAACTGGAGCATGCAAGAAGCTGAAGTAGAAGAATTGCTGCAGGCTGGAGTACAGTCTGGGCCACAGTGTGGGAGCTGTTCCAGAAAAAACAAAACCAAACCAAAGCAACTGGGTAGCCAAGCCACTGCTCCTCAGGTGGCATCCCTGAGGCTCCGCCCCCAGGAGTCTGTTACCTTTCCTCCTGATCACCAGGGCCAGTTCTCTCGAGTGGGACTCCCGGCTTGCTTTGATGAACATCACCACCTGGTCGTGAGTGTGCTCTGAGATGTCCCGGCCATTGATCAACACGATCTGATCCCCTTCATTCAGTTTAGGCATGCAGGTATCCGCCTGGTGGAGGGAAGCGACTTTCTCTGTTACCATAGCACCAGCCTCCAGGGGAAGAAGGAGGCCGCCTCCCTCAGACACCTGAGACTGCGATCAAATTCACCTCCTCTCCCCTAGGTATTGCTGTCATCATTCGTATAGCTGGGGCTAGGTGGACCTAGAAGCTGGTGGTGGGATTTTAAAGTGGTAAACTCTGAGACACTTCAGAACAGGTAAGCCAAGTTTACTGAAGCCATTTTTCCATGGGAGCCCCCCTTTCTGATTAGAATGACTCTCTAGATGCCACCAACCTTTTGTTTGTTAGATATCCTGTTTGAAAATGCTTAGCCAGTTAAGAATGAACATGTATCTGTCTTATAAGGGAGAAATAGATTGTTGTCAGCCCAATACCAGGGGCAAAAACCACTGTACATTAATGCTGTAGGAAAGCAAGCCTCCCCTAATCCCTAGAAACTACAAACAATAAGATACTGGGAAATAGCTTAAAAAACAAACAAACAAACAAACAAACAAACTGTATGTGTACATGTATGTGTGTGTGCGCGCAAGCACGCATGCGCACGCATGTCCACAAGACATGGACAGGTGTCTTCCACTCTATTTACAAGACAGGGTCCCTCGCTCATCCTGGAGCTTACCGATTCATCTAGTCTAGCTTTCCGTCTTGTTCTGGGGAACCCCTGACTCTCACACAGGGCCAGCCCTGGCCCCTGACTTTAATGTGGGTACTAGGGAGCCAATCTCTAGCCTTCATGCTTGGGGACCACGAATGTGGTCCTCTGAGCCACCTTCCTAGGTCCAGAGGTAAGCCTGACAGAGCAGTCAGCCCTCTGCAGAGGCCCTCTCTGAGAAGGCACAGTATTCACTTTTATGCTTTGTTGAAAGCAAGCCAGGGAGGATGGCGGGCACACTCGCCCATCTGTTCCATATAGGATTGGGAATGCATCGTGCTACTTCTTAAATATGCACACAGCAAGAAAACACAAAAGCTGCGCAGTGGTGGCACCTGACTTTAATCCCAGCACTTGGGAGGCAGAGGCAGGCGGATTTCTGAGTTTGAGGCCAGCTTGGTCTACAGAGTGAGTTCCAGGACAGCTAGGGCTACACAGAGAAACCCTGTCAGGAAAAACCAAAGCAAACAACCAAACAACCAACCAAACAACCAGAAAGAGGCAAAGGATCTCTACTGGAAGCATGTGAAAAGCAAACTCTGCCTCAGTTTCCTTCCTTTGAGCAGTACTTCCCAAAGTTAAATGTGCACACAAATCATCCAAGGATCTTGTCACAAAACAGATCCAAGGTAAGTAGGTAGGACCTGGGCTTGTACCTGTGCTGGGGCCAGAGGCGCTGCACATATAACAAGGCCCCAGGTGACACGGTACTGCAGCTTCAGGGATGACCACACTGTACAGCGTGGTTGCAGTTAACTGACATCCCATTCTTTGTCTCCGTCTGTCTATCTGTATTAACAAATACAAATCCACGCTGCTACCGAGCTACCGATCAAACTATGCAAGTAGCTCATCATCTAACCATCCAACCAATCAACCAACCAAAGAAAAACTAAATCCCAACAAAATCCAGGGATGGAGCGTAGAGATAGAAACTTGTTTGACATAGGGGAAGCAAGCACAGGAGGTCATATAGAATATGTTTACTCACAGGTGACTCTGGGTTTATCCTCGAGACCACAAGCGGCATCTTTTGATCCACTCCTCCCTGTCAACATTTTTTTAAAGTAAGCAAAACCAAAAATAAAACAGAACATTTGAGTAGTTTTGCTAACAAAGGTATGTAGACATAATAAATACGAGCCTTCTAGTTCAGGAAGGTTGTATGGGAGGCCCAATCTCGGGGATGGGGACCCCATTTTGGAATTCTAGTGCACACTGCTGAGCCCTCTTTACCCAGAAGCATGTCCTGACATCCCCATCACTTGAACCGAAGATGCCCTTGGAGGACCCAAGAACGTTTCCTGGAAAAGAACATGTTTTTGCTTCTTTAAAAGAGGAGGTACTAGGTCTCAGGAAGGGCCATATGCACTGGGATGCCCCCCCCCCCCACTGTGTGAGCAGAGCCTGCTCATTGCACAGTAGTACAGGAGTGGGGGTGGGCGAGGGAGTGCAGCAATGGTGGCAGTGGTGGTGGTGGTGACAGTCATGGGCGTGGGTGAGACAGAAGTAAGATGCTTCCTCAATGCTCTCCTAAGCTGTGTGGGAAAGAGGGCCCTGAGGCAGTCATTCAACTCCACCCCCCAGTCCCTGAAGCTGTACTCAAAAGGGTACAGCACCTGTTTCAATAACGCTATGTACACAAACAGATGGGTACTGGGAGGTGGCGGCACAGCTGCTGTCTAGAGGGACTCATTAGACAAGGAGGAGGCCCAGAGACATGAGCTAGCTGCTTTCCGGTATCAGTTCAGCAGGGCTGTAAGGTTCTCTAAACAATCCCTCCTGGGTGGGCTGTGGCTGCATTTGATCACCAACTACACACTCAATTTTCTGAGCCTCGGGGTTCATGTCTAAGATGTGTGTAGTGGCTGTCGTGTGCTTTATTTATTTCTTCATTTCCTTTGAGATATAAGGTCTCGATAGCTCTGGCTGGCCAAGAACTTGATATGCATCTAGCCTGGCTTCAAACTCATAATCGTCCTGTCTAAGTCTCTGAAATGTTGGAGTTAAAGGCATTTGTCCCTAAGATGGCAGGGACCTAGTATAGTCTTGCAAAAGTTGGGCATGTAACAAGTATGAAATACAAGGCAGTTGAAAAACCATATAAAAGCCCAGTCCTTAGCCCTGAGTAGTTTTGTTAAAGGTGTATTTATTATGTATGAGTGCTTTATCTGCATGTACACCTGTGTGCCAGAAGAGGGCATCAGATCCCACTATAGATGGTTGAGAGCCACCATGTAGCTGCTGGGAATTGAACTCAGGACCTCTGGAAGCCACTGAGCCATCTCCAGCCCCAAGTAGTTTTGCATGAGTGTGTGCACATGTATGTTTGGGTTTGCAATCACACATGTGAGTATATGGGTATGTGTGGAGGCCAGAGGTCAACTCTGGGGTCTCATTCCTCTGGTGCTATCTACCTTGTTTCCTGAGGTGGTATCTTTACTTGCCTGGAACCTGCTTCTGACTCTGGGATTACAGGAGAGCCCCCCACCCCCACCCCACAATCTCTGTTAGGCAGATCCTGGAGACTGAAACTAAGTCCTCATGTTTGCACGGCAAGAACCTTACCAGCTGAGCTCTTTGTAGCTCTAAGTGAGGTTTTCTGGTTTTGTTTTGTTTTGTTTTTAATGCAGTGTAGGTAAGGTAGCAGATTTCTGACTGAAATTCAAAATCCGCCTGAAGACTGTTTCATCACATACAACCTAAGGAAATTACAGAGGTTCACAACATACCTTAAGGTTAAATCCAAATCTTCCGTCTTCGTCTGGTGTGATCCGGATCAGGACTAGGTAGCCATCTCCGTCATCATTCTAGAATACAAGTAAGAATGTTGTTTATGCCACTTCCTTCTGCAGTGGCTTATTCTCTCTTTGTGAGAGCGAGTCACCAGGTCACAAGCGAATGTTACAGGACCGGAAGCCCCTCACCTTATCACAGTAGTACTGGCTGGCATCCTCGATGGACCCCCCTTTGGTCACCTTGTGGTAGTCTTCTAAGAACTGCTGGTCAACTCCGTCTGGGGAGCAGGAGCCTGGAGCATTTGAAGATGGGGACACAGAGCTGGATGACTTCTGGGTCAGGCAGCTTTGGGCTGGGTTGTTTTCGGACAAACTCCTTCACAGTGGGGAAAGAGGAGACGCTTTAATAAGTCAATCAATATTATCAGAGTAAAGAACATTGGTTGTTGGGGGCTGGCATCTTGAGATTGCCACGGGATCCTGGAACCTGAGCATTCCTGCCAAAGTCCTCGGGCTACCCATGCTCTCATCTAGGCTAAGTAAAATCAGATCTGACGTAGGGCAGGAGGGCAGGGAGGCAGGGAGGCCTGATGACCATGGGAAACAGCCCCTCCTCAGGGGCTTGGAAGGCTGATGGGGAAATGTGTACATCTACTCTAGTTTAACAGGAGAGCTGTTGCCTAGGCTGGTTTTGAACTTCTGGCTCAAGATATTTTTCTGAAAGCCTCGGCTTTCTAGCTGGGACTCTGCCTGGAGCCCACTACTTTCAACTTGCCAGGAAACAGAGCACGGTTTATGGAATAAGCGGCAGGGGCTATACATCGATAATTGTTGTCACTGACATAACAGCCTGCAAAAGTCCGCGTGCTTGCACAAGGCTTCTCCACACACCCCACACAGTGCCACCTTTGCTTTTGACTTCCGCTAACCCCCTATTCCAGGCCCTTGAGATTGTTCATTAAATGATGCTTCTGTTCACTACCAGTTTAAAATTGGGGGACAGGTTGGGTTTTTTTTTTGTTTGTTTGTTTTGTTTTGTTTTACTTCAGTGTTAAGAACCCAGGGCCTCTCACATGGT
Source organism: Apodemus sylvaticus (assembly GCF_947179515.1). Lineage (NCBI taxonomy): Eukaryota > Metazoa > Chordata > Mammalia > Rodentia > Muridae > Apodemus > Apodemus sylvaticus. The sequence goes on from NC_067474.1 coordinate 70,899,159, forward strand.
AAGCAAGAACTGAGCTTTTACCCACCCCCAGCCACACCCCCTGCCTAAATTAGACTACTCTAAATATAAAATCTGTACCTATTCACACACAATGATTCACAGTCTTAATTTATTTGAACAAAATATTCACCGGGAGACCAGTGTGGAAACAGATATGTATAAGAGAAGAATTTGTCCTGAAGGTTTATTGGTTGTCATCTCCCAAGCCTGTGATAAAAAAAGGTACTTTTGAGCCAGGCGGTGGTGGCGCATGCCTGTAATCCCAGCACTCTGGGAGGCAGAGGCAGGCGGATTTCTGAGTTCGAAGCCAGCTTGGTCTACAGAGTGAGTTCCAGGACAGCCAGGGCTACACAGAGAAACCCTGTCTTGGAAAAACCAAATCCATAAAACTGAGGGAAAAAAAAAGGTACTTTTAATAAAATGGTATCAATAAATACCCTGTTTACTTATGTTTTAAAATTTTAGTTCATGAGTTTTTATTTCACAGGGCTTCAAAGTGCCTTTTTCTTTCTTCCTAATACAAAACTCTTGTCTAAACCAGATAGGTCTACATAGTAAATTCCGAGATAAGCAAGGCTATATAGAGACCCTGTCTCAAAAAAAAAAAAAAAAAAAACAAAACAAGTGAAACAGACAAAACTAAAAACAAAACAAAACAAAACAAAATCTCTTGATCTCAGGGAATACAACGGTCAAGAGCAGAGTCTAGGTGGGAGGTTCTAGGCTCTTGTGGGTGTCTACGCATAGGCCTGGTCTGGCTCAGGGATAATGGCCATCACCACCACCCTACTGCACACACTGAAGCCCTGTCCCTGGCTGGCTCCCTGAAGAGACAGACTCCCTTCCATATTTGCTGTTGCTCTGTCCTCTGGTAAGGGGCTCATGTGTTGCCTAAGAATAGCGGATGAGAAGGAAGACGTAAGAAGCGGCAAGAAGAACAAGATTGCTTAAAGAAAAGGAGGCAGGGCAGCTGGGAGGACTGGAAGGCAATGTGGCGTGGGTGCTCAGCCTGCGGAAGGAGCCGGCACGCCAGGCCAGCATGAAGATGGATGTATGGCATAGTCTGAGAAAAAGACAACTGTCCTTCAGCATCCCCTGAGGAGCAATTCCAGGACAGCATCCACCGCAGATGCTTAAGTTTCTTATATAAAATGCTCTAATGGCTTCATTTTATTTATGTGCACCCTCCTGTGTTTTTAAGTCACCTTTAGGTTACTTACAGTACCCAATTCAGTGTCAATGTTGTACAACAACTTGTCCTGTCCTGATGAGAAAAAAAAAATCTATATATGTTTAGCTCTGACCTTGTGACTAGGAAAGGTCTCATGACACTGGACATGAAGCTGATTAAGTCTGTGGTCCCAGGATATGTGGGCAGAGAGGGTCAACTGTACCAACAATCTGACTGCTTAACAGCACAACAGACTGCCACACTGCTGGGGTTCCTGTCATTGATAGGGTTCACAGACCTCAGGGGCCCAGAAGATGGGCCACAGGAATTCCTCTTCTTTGGTTGTCTATGGAGAGGGATTGCCCCAAGGTCCCATCCAAAGGATACATTTTAAAATGAATGCAAGAGCTATCTGGTGTGTTATGCAAGAGGACAGACCTTCAGGAAGGAGGCAAATAGCCTCTTTAGTATGTTACTAAGTTACTATGACAAGAAGAGAAGACTCTGGGGTACCATGTTGGTGACCCACCAAAACAACTATGAAAGAGAAACAGTTTTTGGTATACAGATCAGAGACGCTGTGACCCTTGTCTCCTTCAGCATCAGCGCCGAGGATGCGCTCTTCCTTAGCACACACCTCTTCCCTTGTATCTGGGTGAAGGGATGGGGAATTTTGGGGTTTTGTTTTTACCATGAAGAAAAGTTGCATCTCTGCCAGCATTGCAACTTCCCCTGGAAGCAAGACGTTCAGAGCAGCGCTGGGAATAACAAAAGCGCCCAGCCCGCCTGGGCACAAAGCACGCTGCCAAGGCTTCAAAACTATAATCATAAATTCCGCGGCACTGCTATAAATATGGAACAAACCAGCAAGTGACTCATCTGCCGGGACGATGTTCCTTCCCTGTGCACTGGGGGTGGGGTAGGTGGGTGGGGATGGGGCTAAGCTTCCCCCCCCCACCCGCTTCTTTCTCTTTCTTCTCTTTTTTGAATGAGCACAGAACATTACACTTAATTCTTCTCCAAAAGAATTCTCCTTGCTGTCTGTGAGCTCGTTCCTCTGATTTCTCTGACAGAATGCTTCTTTTAGACTCTTAGCACAAATCTGCTGCAGAAAACATGTCAAACGCTTCTTAAACATTTTGTAAATACAATGATACCGGCCGAGTTTCTTCTCAATTAAGTTCAGACCAGCCAGTATCTCTTGCTTGGGTCAATAAAGATCTCCTCAAGTCCCTTCCCCCCCCCCCCCCCCCCAGATGTTAAGGATTCAGAAAGCCCAGAAGAAGAGTGATTTCCCCTGTGGAAGGAAGGGTCCTTGATGCCACGGAAGGGATCCAGGTTCTGGTTTTCCAATCGTATATCACATGTGAAGTCTAGCCACTAAACAGAGCTGTCAAGAGTGCCTTTATAAGACCATCATCTGTTTCTCTGAATCCTGGGCTGCAAAAGGGAAAGTGCTCTGGGAGTCACCTTGCAGAGAAGGCTTCATGGTGACATTCAGAGAATCAACGGGGTGGGGAAAAAGAAAAATCACTGAAGTCAACAGAGCCCAGACAAGCAGAAGTTAAATTGTAATTCATTCTCAAGAGTTTAAATGTAAGCAGCCTGATCTGGGTGGTGGCACCAAGAAATGCCCAGAAAAGCCTAGACATTCTAACATCCCTTGTGGATGTTAGCGGGAAAAATCTGTGTAGGCCATGCCTTTGCCAGCCCTGACAGTTCTCCCAAGCCACAGAGCCCCACAGTGTGACAGTGAAGGCAGATGACACAGTACTGACTCAGGTCTGGGGAAACCTAAAACTGAAGCCTTATCAAATTCCACTTTGTGGTCTCTTCTCCACAACCAGCAAGGATGTTTAAAGATGAACTCAGAAGGAATGGAGCTCTTTTAATTGTCTACTTGTCACTGGACAAAAGTCTTATACCTGGTCTTGACCTTAGTCATGGGAGGCAAGGAACCACAAGGCTCCCAGAGGCTCCCACCTACCCTGCCGATGTACAGCTGGATGACGCATGGCAAGTACTTCACTGTTGAGCCAGGCTATGATCCTAAGCTTGACTGTTAGGTTTGCTTTACTTTGAAGGACTGGCAGAGCCATCCCAGGAACAAGCTGGGATGATGGGAACGGGCAGAATCTGCTGACCGATGTGGCGGGGCAGTCCACGTGACCGACAATGCTCAGAATGCGTGTGCATTTCCTGCTGCTGAACACATGTCTTACTTCAGTTACCTTAAAGCTGAGCAGCTGCCTGTGGTGGGTGGCTGCACTGGCCTGCGGAAAAAATCTAGATGCTCTTCAGTGCCATAAACAGGAAAAGTGTACTGGGCTTCCCCAAGCCCGTGGCTGAGGTCCCCTAAGCCCTCTTTTCGCCTTGTGCCAAAGTAACAGAGTCATGGAGGACTCAGACTGGTTCTAATCGCCATCTTCTATACTCCCGCTTTGCATTTCTCGATCTGCTCCTAGCCTGCGAAGCCACAGGTTTACGAAATGAACTTCACACCTACCTACTGCGACCTTCCTAGCAGTACAGCAGGCTGCAAGCTGCAGGGACAGAGAGTGATCGCTGCAACTACAGAATCCTGGCGTTTCGGTCACAAGGAAACAATGAGCACAGGGATCATTTAAGCAGAGGTGTTAAAAGTGCAGATCATCCGAAGATCAAGTTGAAGACCATGCTGGGGGCAGGACCCCTGCATGGAAGTGGAGAGACCTGCAGTTCACCTGGGAAAGTCTGACATACATGCAGGATGTGCTGAATGTGCATGAAGCGTCGAAGCTTCGGAGGTACAGAATGACCAAAGTGCCTGCTTGCTGATCCTCCTCCAATGCGAAGACATTACCTTTCTTGGTTTTGGCCGTTATCTGGGACTTAACAGTTTGAATATCCAATGGCTAAGATTGACCTCCTAACACCTTACCCTTTCCTACCATGATTTAACTTACAGGTATGGTTTATGATCTACCGTTCACCTGTTTCAAAATATGATTTGGGATAGCTGATCCTCAAACACTCAGATATGACAGAATTGTAAAGGTGAGACACCTGCAGAGAAGAGACAGACTCGGGTCTGGGGAAGCAAGAACATTGAGTCTAACAGCTGAGCAGCCCAGAGCTCTGATGATCAAGGCCAAAGGGAACAGATGGAAAACTCAGACTCAAGCCCGTCTCTCAGAACAGACGTGCTCTCTGCTGGCCTTCATCAACGAGGGTGGAACGTCTCTTTAGGAAGAGTGGATATAAACTGGCTGTGGCGGCTTGTGCCTGTAAGCCCAGCATTCGAGGAGAGGACAGCAGGATCGAGAGTTCAAGATCATCTTCAGCTACACAGCAAGTTAGAGGCAAGCCTAGGCTCCGTGAGGCCTGCGACAAGTGAATGCTGTATAGAACACTGCAAGACCAGATGTTCAGTGGTCGCATGCTGTAAGCCACAGTGGGAAGGACACTGCCTCACTGGTCCCAAACGATAGAGTGACAACAGAAGGCTTGAGAAGAAACTGTCCTTGGCAGACATTTGACAATAAAAAGCCCACAGTCACATTTTTTAACTGGCGTGTGTATACACACACACACACACACACACACACATGTAGAGGTCAGAGGACAACTGGTAGAAGTTGGTTCTCTCCTTCCACCATGTGGGTATCGGGTCGACGGATTTGGCAGTGAGTGCTTTTGCCTACTGAGCCATTTTGGTAGCCTTGTTTTGTTTTTCCTCTTTACAGTATTAAAATGGAAAGGAAATGAAACCCAAGGGCATACTGTTGTTCTGAGAGGGCTCTTACATGCTAGTTCAGTCCTGATGACTAAGGTCACAGGGCAGCCAAGCTTATGTGATGTAGAGGAATCAGGATGAGCATGTCCCTGGGTCTATATTTGTGCTATATAGAAATATCAGTATAAGACCTACAGGTTCTGGGAGAGTGGTACGTGCTTTTCTCTGAGCTCCGGCACACAGGTTGTCTACTGTACAGACAGGCATTAGGATTTATGTTCCCATCTCAGGAGAGCACCTCTGCGAGTTTGCTGCAGGCACAAGATACTGCCTCCTGTCAACTGGCACCCCGGACTGAGCAAACTCAATAGGCCAAAGCAGATTCAAAGACAGAAAGATACAAGGAAAGATACAAAGTCTTACTCCCGGTGTGGGCTGTGGTTCTGGGAAACTTCAGAGTCGCTGTCTTTGGGGGACAGGGATCCCTTGTAGGTATAGAACACATCCTCAGTTTCTGTGATGTACGTCATCTCATTGGCCAGGTTGTCTACGGAGGAATGGCGGGGCTTGCGGATTTCATGCCGGAGTCGTGGACTTCGCCTGCAAAGTGGAGAAGAGCAGTAAGTACACAGAGATCTGACCCAATGGCAGCTGTGTGACCTTGTGACCGGGCCTCTCATAGATGTCCTGACTGGTGCTTAGAAAGCCAGATCCAGAGCCGGGTGTGGCGGTACACACCCAGAACTCCAGCACTAGGAAGGATTAAGTGTTAAGGGCCAGTTGGGGGAATTAATGAGAACCTGTCTCAAAAATAACCAACACAAATATAAGTCAGAACCAGTGAGGTCGTTCTTAATCCAGCAGAGTCTAGCCAGGATGACACAAATCTCAGGCGGGTTTGGGTGAGTGGTGTGGCTCTCAAAACCACAGTCTCCACTTAGAAATGGGAAGAACTAAACTGGCTTATGCCATTGGTCCAAGAATATTGATTAAAGGTGAGTTAGTCTTCTAGAAAACTCAAAACAAAACTTTTCTCACCAATTCAACAATGTACACTGACAGGTTTAGAAGGCAGTGTTAACGTCTCACTGAATTTCACTTGATCCAAAAAGGAATAGCTAACCTTAAAAAAAAAATGTGTGCATGTGTGGTTTGTCTGTGCGTCTGTGTGCGTGTATGCAGTATGTGTATGTGTCTATGTGTGCATGTGTGGTGTATGTGGATGTGTGTACGTGGGTTCCTTGCCCATTCACGTGGATGTATGGGGTCAGAGGTTAGAGACAAATTATCTTCCTCTGTTGCTTTCAAGCTTCTTGTTTGAGATAGGGGGTCTCTCACTGAACCTGGAGCCCATCAACCTGGCTAGGCTGGCTGGCCCCTTCGATCCTCCTGTCTCTGCCTCTCACTCCTGGGATTACAGGCATCTACATCCATGCCTTGCTCTCCAAGGTGCACGCTAGCATCTGTACTCAGGTCCTCCTGCTCACATAGCAAGCACTTTCCACAGGTGTCTATGAACCAGAGATGCTTGGGTTGTTTTTTTTTTTAATGTTCTCCTTTTTATAAACATGTTTGTTGTTGTTTGTTTGTTTTTAAACATCTAATGTGACAGGGGAGTAGTCAGGTGATCTCAGATAAGTCCCATCACCCTCTCTGGACCTCAGTTGTACTTACAGCCCCTGAGAATGAGCCAAATGGGACAGTGTTCATGGAACACTTGGACTGCCCCCGGTGCCAGGCCTTCTATCACTTGACTTCAAGCTCTCTTCAGCTATTTCTCTTTAGGACTCCCCGGGGACTTGCAATCCCCACTGTTCTGCACAATCAATACTATGTGTCCATTGTGTAAGAAGATGGCTCTTGTGACTCCTGGAGAGGATCTATAATTAGCAGCAAGAGAGCCAAGCCAGTGGTCTGCTCACATGCAACCTTGCTAGTTCCTGGAGCTCATGGGGGCTCTTTCTGCCTCTTTGACACTTTTCCACACAAACTAAGCTGGGTCTTTATAGCACGAATGTCATCATTGTCATCACCACCGTTGCCCAGGACATGTGGTCCCCTGTGGAAGGTTCTTTCTAGCAGGTCTCTCTCTCCACATCCCTTAGTCCCATATATCCTAGCTAGGAAATGTCCGCCTCTCTTGCAGGCCACAATGCTAATCCTACGGAGTCAGGGTACAATCTTTTCCTGCTTCACTTGCCCTCTTGCAGATGCTCGGACATTCACAAAGGCGGCTGATGTCTTTGTGGACCATTAAAATAACAAATAGAAAATTTCGTTTGATCCTTTTCTGACATAAGCTTAGGAAGAAGTGTTCATACATTATTCCATTTGTGGCAAACTTAGAACCCCAAGGGTCTCACATCTTTCCATCCTTAATCCTTTTCAAGTCTTTACCATGGGACTTCTTAGAGCTTAAAGATGCTACCCTATGCTATGATTCTACGGCAGGCATTTCAGGAGGCCTCAGGCCAAATGATATTATTTATTTATTTTGCAGGGTTATAGAATGAAACCAGGGTCTGCACATGCTGTATATGTAGTTTATCACTGAGCTATGCCCTCAGGCCCTTTCCGATTTATTAATTTTTCAGAGAAGTGGTTCAAGAATGTAGTTAGGTAGGCGGGATAATGTCTAATTTTCTAGCACAGCAGGGTAACTCTGATGTACAATAATCAATTAAAAAATCCAAAAGGACCATCAGAAAGGATTTGCTTATTTATTTATGAGAGGTTAGGTCCACATAGCCCAGGCTGGCCCTAAACTCTTTATTCTCTTCTCTCAGGCTCCTGAATGCTAAGCTTGCAGGGCTCTACCACCATGTCCAGCTATCAGAAGTGCCTTCTAAGTTCTCAGCACAAAAAAATACTATTTGTCTGATGGATATGGCAACCAGCTTAATCTGAATACTATGTATGTATTGGAATATCACAATGTATTTCGTGAACAGATGAAACTATTTAGGTGAACTTACAATTTTAAGGCCACCTTAGCATTATCAGAAGGCTCGCCCCTGCAACACGAGGAACACACATGGACGTCTGACCGTAGGCCAACTCTGTTTTTAAAAGACAGAAGGTATCTGTGGTGTATGGCATAAAAGAGGACATACCAGTTGGGGGTGATGGGAGGAGACCGGGAAGGCAGGCTCTTGGTTTCTAGCCTTTCCACCGACAGGGACCTCCTCATAACTGGGTTCCACACCATCCCGCCAATCACCTTTTTGCAATATTGATTATTTACAGACCTGAAAAACAAATGAAGGGTCATTGTTCGCACTGACTTGTCCAACAAGAAAGCAAGTGCCTTAAATAGTGGAACTGCTTCTAGACTGTACCAAATATGCCAGGTTAGAAGGAGTGTCAGACCAGCACAGACCAGCACAGACCAGCACAGCTCCACAACTTCAATGGATCTGCCTCCCTTGCCTCCCACTGGTACGAACTAAAGCAGTCATCCCTGCAGATGATATCTGTCATCCTGGCCACCAGATGCGGGGAACTCTTTGATAGAGAAGCAGAGGATGTGCTTAGAACAGTTTTAGGCCCATCCTCTGACTGAAGGATATTTCTGAATTTTATTTATAGTTACAGAACTGGAATCCCAAGGAATAGATCGCCTTAGTAAACTGTCTGAAGTCTGGTTAGCAGTGTCAGGTCTGGCATTTTAATTTCACACCATGCTCTAATGTCTTGAACATTCCCTGTGTTTCCCCAAGACCAACTGACAAAAACAACAGAACAAAGAAACAACGAAATTCAGGTTCTAGTTTACAGTAACGACTGCATCTGTCACTCTGATCAAAGTTCCCTGCAGCATCACTAGGAGACCTATTCCCCTGAGGTCAGTTGTATCAGAAGCCATGTGACCACTGATTAAGGCTGTAAATTAAAGTCAGGGAAGCAGGCAGCAAGGCTCCAAGGCTTAATGTGGCAGATCCCTAAAGCACATGTCATGGGTTATTAATAGAAATTTGGAACTGTCCTACTGTCCCTGGAAAATAATGAACAAGTTCTTCTTTCACAGAACCTATAAGAAGACCCAACACACAGACCTACTGATGTCTCTCTAGGGCTGAGCTGACTATGGTTTCCTCATCTGTGAAATGAACAGAAGAGATAAAGGCTGGGGAGATGGCTTAGCTTGATGCTTGCCACCAAGTCTAAGAGACCCACAGGACAGAAGAGAACTGACTCCCAGAAACTGTCCTTGGACTATTACATGTGTACCACAGCAGACATATGCTTCCCCCTATACCGCCCACACATAGACAGACAGACAGATAGATAGATGTTTAAAAAAAACAACAAGAGTCAAAATTAGAAATATAATACATATCATTCATGGATTTCTGAGTTCGAGGCCAGTCTGGTCTACAGAGTGAGTTCTAGGACAGCCAGGGCTACACAGAGAAACTCTGTCTTGAAAAACTGAAACAAGGGGCTGGAGAGATGGCTCAGCGGTTAAGAGCACCGACTGCTCTTCCAAAGGTCCTGAGTTCAAATCCCAGCAACCACATGGTGGCTCACAAACCATCCGTAATGAAATTGGACACCCTCTTCTGGAGCGTTTGAAGACACCTACAGTGTAGTGTACTCACATATAATAAATAAATAAACAAATATTTAAAAAAAAGAAAAACCGAAACAAATCAAAATAAAACAACAAAAAACAAAACCCGTATCATTCATTCATATATATACATATATATGTATATATATTCAAAATTAACAGCATACTAAATGATGGTACCAAAAAGAAACAGATGACCTGTACCCCAAACTACCTTCTATTCAAGTGATCCGATATAGAGGTTTAAAAGCAGCTGCTTTTGGGCTGGAGAGATGACTCAGTGGTTAAGAGCATTGTTTAAGAGCATTGACTCCTTTCCCGAAGATCCTGAGTTCAAATCCCAGCAACCACATGGTGGCTCACAACCATCCTTAATGAAATCTGACCCCCTCTTCTGGTGCATATAAAGACAGCTACAGTGTCCTTAGATATAACAATAAATAAATCTTTAAGCCAGAGTGAGCAGGACTGAGCTCGAGTGAGCAGAGGTCCTGAATTCAAATTCCCAGCAACCATATGATGGCTCACAACCATCAGTACAGCTACAGTATACTCATATATAAAAAACAAACAAACAAATAAATCTTTAAAATAAAAAAAAAATGGCTGCTTTTAAACTGTGTGTCACAAAATCCCTGTGTAATAGGGCAGGATCTAATGGAGCAGAAGAGTCCCCAGTAAACCTTTCCTGAATTCCTGACCCACAAATCTTGAGATATAATAGACTATTATTGCTGTAATCACCAAAGCAGGGGTGCTTGTGTGACAGAATTTGAGCAGCACCCATCCAGCATCCTGTACTGTTCACAGAGGAAGAAGTTTGCAGATAAGGAAACTGAGGCAGCACACTAAAACTCAAGGGAGAGAAGGATTTGAACTCTGTCATACTGTCCTAGAATAATACCCTTTCAGTCTCTCATACGCCACCTTCCCATCTGCCTGGAGAATCAGGTCTAGGCAATTCTTCTGTGGAAGAAAACTGCTTCCTTCTAAAGAACACATGAACAGGAAGGAACATTTCAACATCTGGGTGGGGGCCACATAAACACATCAACAATAGGGAGACTCACTGCCGGCTGCCTGCCATCTCCTTGTACTTCTGCAACTAGACTGTAGTGGGATTCCTCTCTACAGGGCCCATCTGCAGGCAGCACAGAAGCTGTGCAGAGTGGAGAAGCTCACTGGTTCTTCTAAGCCTTACACTCAACTGTATTATTTTCATGGACTGTAAATGGACTTTCTGTTTCCTTAACCTGACTTTCGCGACTGTACCATCTGTCTGCAGATCTGACCTGCTGGAGCACCTGAATCTGACTCTGGGACTCTCACAGACATGGGGCCACTAAGCTGCTATGGTTGTGGCTGCACACGCTAGGTTCCTGAGGCTCCCTCCTGGTGAGGGATGCCAGGCCTGGAGTGCTCAGCATGGCATTCGTCAGGGAAGTGCCCCAGGAGGGCACGACCCACTGAGTGTTCAACAAAGACGCACGGCAGCTTCACCAGCTGCAGCAGTCTGGGCTGTCAGTCCTGGCGCTGTGAAACAGCAGCAGGTGAGCCCTCTGTAGACAGCGGGGCTGTTGCTGATGGCGGACTGTATCACACTTGTGAACAGATGCCATCTGAGGCCTCTGGCTGGCTAGAGGGACCACCATGCAGTAAGAGGACTCAGTTTCCATGTGGCATCATGGGGACAAGGCTCCACAGGTGTCCCCACTACATTATTCTTATGGCCTGCTCAGTAGTAGAATACTCAATGCAAAGAAATACTAGACTAAAATATAAGAGCTAAACACTTTTTGTTTAGGTAATGTTTGTTTTTGGTTCATATGGAAAAAATACCACCCCTGTCAGAGGCAATTTGCCACTTACTAAATCATTACATTACCTAAGGACTAACATGTAATAGGAAAGCCACTAGAACATTCTTACAAAATTTCATATAAACAACAGGTCATACTTGAGCTTCATTTAGAACAAGCCACATTAACGATAATCAACCACTATTTTGAAAAACCAGCAAATGGTTTAGAAATCCTAACAACTTGGTGAACAATTTCTGCTGTGTTTCTTACAAAGCTGGCTGAGAATAAACAGTTAATTTAGAGACCCAAAGGATGTTGTTATTTTGGGTATATTAAGTATTTTGGATATCATTCCTGTAGGTAACCTTTATCTCTTAGGTTCATTACAGGAACCAAATACAATTAAATATGAGCCTTCCTTCTCTAACCACTAGGTAATTGTCAATTATAATCATTATTTAGTAACTATTATAGGTAATATATTCTAAGGTCACCTGACTCTGGATACCTCTATTGTGGAGGAGCGGTTGGCTTAGTGGCCTTAGTGTGAAAAGCCTAATGTGTTGGCAGCAGAATGATACTCAAGTGACCTTTATTAGACAGGGAGTGGTAGCAGTTGCAATATTAGCTGTCTGGGAACTCAGACGACAGCACGGTTGCAGGTGCAGATGCTAACGCTGGCAAAGTATCATGTACCTGAGTGTGTATACAACGGGCTCAGCGCCCCTGGAGACTCGGCCACCATTCAGGGACCTACAATCTGGAGTCCAGCCCCAGAGTTGCCTCTGTGCCCAAAGAGTCCATGAGCCACGGTGACCAGCACACATTAACATCTCAGGATAACACGGACGGTACCCTGAACGTATACTCACTTTTTGGGGTTCCTGGAGCCTAGAGTCCAGTACTGAGACAGAACATTCTTTTCCTGAGGTAGTAACTTTTTCGCCTGAAAGAACGAATGGTGCTCGACGCAGGATTTCCACAAGTTTTTACAAGATCGGTAATTCAGCATGTTGAAGGCCACAATATGTTCCCTGGATTCAGCCTGGGAGGAAGAACAGTAAAAGTCTAGATAGGACGGTAAAGTGTGTCAGGCTTGCTACCCATATGTAACAGCCAGATGTGACAGGAAGGGAGCAGGCTTCCGGACACCTCAGATGCACCCCAGTGCCCCAGGAATATTTTGGAGCAGAGCTGTGAACCCTCAGTGGCTGTGATAATAAAAATAGCCCGAGTCCATGTCTCCTCACCGTCTGGGGCCCTTCGCGGGCACTCGTTTCAAATCTGCGTGCGGCTCAGGGAGGGCTTATTTGCGGCTCCTATCTGATAACTTAATTCAGCTTTGTCAACCTCTTTCCTGAAGAAATACTCCTCCACCAAGCAGGCAGTAGAGATGTTAGAATTCTGAGGGTTCTCTATTTCTTACTTCAGAATATTATATATGTGCCAGTGCACATATATAATAAGCAATGTTGTCCTTAGTTTTGCCTTCAGGCTACTTGTGTTTAGGTTCTCTGATTCCATATGCATTTTGGTACCACCCTGACCCTCCTTGCCCTAGAGGTGGGGTCGGGGTCAGAGGTGGGGGCAGTCAGGCAACCTAGGTTCCAGTCCTTAGTACTCTGAGCTTTAGTGATCCCATTTTCTAAGGGTCTATTCTCTGCGTGGGGCTAGTCTAAGGGCATATCATATTTGAAATGTTGGGGCATGGACACAGGGACAGTCGGTGACAACTATGCAGCATAACAAGACAGGGCGTGGTGCAGAAAGGGCAGGCGCCTTGGTTCAAATTCCAGCTCCTTTACTCTGAGGCTGTGGGAGCTCTGGCTTCTCTACTGAGTGTACTTCTGCTGTGGCTAAGCAAACAAAACAGAGTTGTCTAGGATCCTGCCAACTCCTCTTGTAAGACCCAGTTAGTAACAAGCTATCACCTTCGGGACTTAGCCATGTGGACGCTTCCAGCCATGCTCTGCCAGGCGCCCAAAGTGGACCCTTTGCCTGATTCATACAGCTCCCTGAGAAGTGGGCACTCACTACTCGAGCTTCTAGAAACAAGGGAATATATACTAGAGGAGATGAAAGAAAATATCCAGCAGTTAAGGGGAAGAGGCAGGGTCTAGACCTAGAGTCTAACTATAAAGCAAGTTCATTCTCCACACAGGCACCAACTGACTCACGGAGAGGACCACAGGGTCTGAAGACCTGACGGCCATAGTCTTTCCTTCCTAAGACACGGAGAGCAATCCCTGAGGAGCTGAGAGTGGGACAAGCCTTAACAACGCAGCAGACACAGCAAGTGGGGACAGAACTCACCTGTTTTTGCCGCTGGTGTATGAAGAACTTTTTCCTTTTGAAAGAAATTTTGAGTATGTTCACCCTGTAGAAAGCAAAGCAAAACAAAACCACGCATAGCACAAAAAATAAAGCAAGATGCAAATCAAACAAAGACATCAGGGCTCAGCGGGCTACGGCTGCCGCTCTCCTGCATGGGTCCTCTAGTTCATGATCCGATGGCAGCGGGCTGCTGGGAGAGTGTCTTGGCCGAACTCAAGTAGCTGGCCGAGCTGGATCTCCACAGGGCCTCTGGATTGTGAGGCAGCTTTTAAATAACTAGGAGCGTGGGCCATGCGCACTCTTTGCTGTAAGTCTCTTTGTGACACTGAAGCCCGGCAGGAGCTGGTGGCTGCATGGGGGAAGACAGCTGAGGGCAGTGTGGAGCAGGAAGACAGACCTGGGCTGTACCCCAGCTCTGTTACATAACAGCCACATGTGCATAAGACAGAATAAAAGACACTCGTCATCACCAAATAGATTGTCATATACCAGGCCACTGTCAGGGGCTTTATAAATAAATACTGTCTCTATTGGGTTTTGCAACAGTCCAGAATAGTATGTAGTTATCCTCTAGAAGAGGAAGCTGAGGTGCAGAGATGTCTCTGCTTGGAGCCAGGCTCCAAAGCCTAGGATCTTGGACCCTATGGTATCTGCTAAGTGGTGGCCCATGACAACCTTTCTCACCAGTCTTATGACAATTAAGATGGAGGAAGCACGCAAAGTTCTTACCTGATTATGGCATACCATAGGCTTGCAGTGGTGGGTCTCCATTAAAACTGGTGATTGAAACCAGTGTGTGTGTTTGTGTGTGTGTGTGTGTGTGTGTGTGTGTGTGTGTGTGTGAGAGAGAGAGAGAGAGAGAGAGAGAGAGTGTGTGTGTGTGTGTGAGAGAGAGAGAGTGAGTGTATGTGAGTGAGTATGTTTAGGTGGTTGCATATGTGGAGGCCAGAGGTCTACCTTAGATGTCTCTCCTCGGGTGCTGTCCACCTTATTCTGAGACAGAATCTGTCTCTCATTTGACCCGGAGCTCACCAATTACATGAGGCTAGGCTGCCTGGCTGGTTGGCCAGCGACCTCAGAGATCACCCTCCCTGACCCACCAGTGTTGGGATTACAAATGTGTGACATCAAGCTCAGTACAAGCTCACCTTTTAGATAGATTTTATTCACTATGACAAACTACTATAATCTACACAGTACTGGGGGAAGAAAGGAGATGTACTGCTCTCTAGGACCAATTCAAGACCTTGCTAAGTAAGAGCATCTTAGAACACAGGACATTGAGTAGATAAAGGGAAAGTTTATTTAAGTGATATTTCCTTAGTGGGATGGACAGACAGACAACACACATACACAGAGCATACTTGCATTATATATTAGAAACAAACACCTATTATAAATAATCTGCTGGCATGCATACCTATTTAACTAGTGAAATTTGGAAATGACTGACTGCAGGCTAGATCAGAAGGCTCTTATGTCCTGTTATGAGGTGGTCATCACAGAGCATGCTACACCAAGATGGCCGGGTCTCCTCCATGCAATCCACGTTGAGGGACAAGCACAGGACTTCCTATTTCACAGGACTCTGGAGAAACTACTCACCAGGGTGTGAGTTCCCACCCTTGTCTTGCTGGGCACAGACTGCCTGTGTGCTACTGACTTCATATGAGGGTCCCCTGCTAGTCCCCCTGGCTTGGAGGGTTCTGTCCCAGCGAGTGCCTCCAGCTCTCTCTTTGACTGTGTTCTTCACCAGAGCAAATCTGAAGAACGCAGATGTGATTTCCAGACTGAAGGTCCTACATTGGGCTGCCTACTGCTCTTCAGTCACAGGGACTATGAAATGTACTGCGTGTCTAGAGGGACCAAGTCCTGTGCCACGTCCCAGGGACAGAAAGAACAAGTGGGAACTGCCACCTGGACATGTATGACCTAAGGAAGGAGCCAGGTGCCAAATGATGCGCACAGCCATAGCCTCGTGACCACTGCATGCAGGAGAATCCAGTTCCCACTAGAGCATCGACGATTGAGTCTCCACTCTGGTGTCCTGTGAGGCTCTCCATGGCCAAGTCACTCTCTAATCACTGGCCACGGCACAGCATGCTCTAGCCTTCATCAACCATCTACCCTGGATTGACCACCGTGTTCTCCCTGTTCCTGGAGATACACACTCTCGGTACCTTCTTTCTAGAACGTACACCCGGAGGCCAAAGCCTGTTCTCTTTAGTCACTTCTGTAGGCTCTGGGTCCTTCTGCACCCTGCCCTCCCTCACTCTCCAGGGCTGACCTCCCTACCGGCTCCTGAGGTTTCACTTATTACAGCTGGAGTCTGAGGTGCTCATGGGTTTGAACACTCCATCCTGTCCAAGTGTCTGCGCTTCACCTGCACAGCATACTGGATCCTCCGAACTGAGAGCCAGCTTTGCTTCCCGTAAGTTGCTGCTTTCAACTATTATGCCACAGTGTTATAAAAAGTAAGTAATACAGCACTGGCAACAGAGACAGGCTTTAGCAGGAGCCAGTCTGAATCTGAAGAATAACCGAGATTATCAGAAAGAGCCTCCTGAGGTGGTGTGCCAGAGTCCCTGTCCGGCCTACCCCCCCCCCCCCCAAGGCTTCTCTTTACAAATGTGCTTTGTGAAATTTTTGGCTTCTGGCTATCTTTAAGGATATCCAGAATCAGATATCCTTATCAGGTATCTGAAGTATCCTTAAGGGATCCAAATTTGCCTCTAAATGTGGTGATGTTCAAAACCTGCTTTTGTAACCTTCATAGATTCAGTCATAGATGGAGCTAAACTCCAGTGGCATCTGGGTTACAGAACTAGAGGATTAGAGACACTTAGAGAAAATCAGGCCTGTGCTCACTGCCTGGTCTTCAGAACAGAACTCCGCAGGCCACACCCAGTTAGCCAAGTCATAGCTGGGGTTTCCTGCTTCCAGCGAGGGCTCAAGAAGGTCTTGTCATCTGTCATGCTGATTCGGTGGTAAAGCTAAGCGGGACCATGGCACAGTTTGCTGAAAATCTAATGTACATCAAACTAATTGAAAACCAGGGACTCTAAGTGTACATCCTATTAAGCCTGTCCTCACAAACACAACTACTAGTGGTAGAATAAAACTCAGGAGTGGCAGGCTGGATGTGACTTTCAAATGCACCATTATTAGCAGCGTGAGCCTGACAGGTCTTACAAACTTCCTTGTTCTACAGCTTTCTCTGCTGAGAAGTCAGGGATAAGAACGGCTTATTCAGGGTTTAAGTGAGATAAGTAAAATATAGAGTAACACGACTTGGATATTGCCAACACTCGATAGTATGACAGCTGCGATCACGGCTAAGGCCCCTGTGACTTTATAGGTTTTTATCCCCGTTATAAATAATGCTGTGATAATCATCGTTCTGTATCCTCTGTGACGTTGTAACTAGTCAAACTGAGGAACAGGCGTAAACCTAATGTCAAAGCGGGCCTGCCACAACCCTGCTGCTCAAATCTCCTCCGCCCTGTCCATAAATTTCCGTGTGGCAGCTTTTTTTGCATGTGTGTACTTCCGTATCTCTCATGCCTGCAGCACTCGCTCTCCTCAACCTGTTCTACCATTGCCTGCACTCAATTATATTATCATTTATTAAAATGTATCATCTGGATGGTGTAATATTTTCCCAAAGAAAGGTCTGCTGCCTGGGTACAGCAAACTCAAGCTCATCTTGAAAAAAATCAATCCACTTTCCCCTCCTCACCCATTTCTACTTGTTTTCTATAGATTCAGTTGCCTGGAGTCAATCAGTCTGAAAATACTATGGCCTTGACTCTTGAGAGAGAGAGAGAGAGAGAGAGAGAGAGAGAGAGAGAGAGAGAGAGAGAGATTGAGATTATTTAGTGGACATAATTCATAGATTAAACTTTACCATAGGCATGTATGTAGAGGAGAACACACACACACACAAGCGCACACTATTTGCAAGTTCAGGATTACCAGAATCTAGGTCGGATTCCATGCACGTACAAGAGGATGGAAGGATTTCTCAACAAGACCTGCCCCATGTCGTTTATCCACCAACTAGCCCAACCACAGGACAACTGCTAGAGGGAAGTTAATGAAAACCAAAGGAAACTTTTCCAAGTGCCAAATCTGGAACAAATTCAGAGTTCAGAGCTTAAAACTTGGAGAACTGGGGACTGGGGCTGGGGGAGGGGAAGAGGGGAAGAGGGAGGGGAAGCGTGTCGGAGCTCCAGCCATTCTTCAGAAATAAAAGTTTAAAATTAGAGCTAGCATTGCTTTTGCTGGGCATATTTTTACAGCATGATTCAGACAATATGAAGGGCTCGCACTCACCAAGGGTAGAAGCTCGTGCAGATGTATTTCCGGTAGACTGCAATGCCTGCAGACGCAATTCCGATCAGTAGATCTAAATTGTGCAGATCCTGGGGGGGAAACGAAGAGTCCAGGTTCACAGTGTGTTAGTCTGCTAACTTTAAAGCACCCACGCTTTTATAAATAGCAGTGTGCCCCGCTCAAGAGGGGGATGCCACAAGCGCAGGAAATGTCCTCACTTAGCAGCCACTTAAGAACAAGTAGTTGGTACCCAGTTCTTCTAAAGTGAGCACATACACATCACGTCATGCGCACACACACACACACACACACACACACACACATCATGATACCTGGTTTAGAAGTTACTAGATTTTATGTACTCTACAGAGTCACATATAAACACTTGAATTTTCTTTTTTGGGGTGTTTTTCAAGACAGAGTTTTTCTGGCTGTCCTGGAACTCACTCTGTAGACCAGGCTGGCCTCGAACTCAGAAATCCACCTACCTCTGCCTCCCAAGTGCTAGGATCAAAGGCGCGCACCACCACTGCCTGGCTACTTTTGAATTTTCGACCATCAACTTTTGGAAGCCACATGAGACTCAAACAGGCCTCTTCCCCATATAGCTCCGTACAAATCTCAATTTCAATTACTGAAAAAGCTTTAGCTCTTGTGAAATGATAAAAAGAAAAGTTACGCACGTAGACATGACTCTAAATCCAATTAAGAAAGAAATGTTACTTATGAATCCAATGGAATTACACTGGATAAGGGCTTGTGTGCTTGGCACTGCCATATATTATACAGACACAGAAGGAAAGCAGAGAGGATTAAAATGGTTTTAAATCCACTTGAGTATAAGCAAATAACATTCAAAGGGACGCCTTCCTTGGGTGGCACATCATTTCTGTTTGCAGTCAGATATTGCTAAGTACAAACACCCGGTAGGGACAGCTACGAGTCAGTGTGAACTGCTGACCCTCCACTCCTAGCCTATGTTCCCTGGGGCTTAGGTGCCCCTCCATTTCCCCTTCTCACATTATAAAAATATTTAGGAAACAAACCCTCAAAGGTTTGTATCAGACTGAAGTACAGAATATAAGAACCCAGAACAGATCTGTGGATATGGATTAGCACTCGGCAGGTGTAACAAATGTTCATTTTCTACTGGGGTTGAGCCATCACAGGTAACTAAGGAACGAGGGGAGGTACAGACACTGGACAGGGAAGTGGTGTTGATACAGAGGAAGTTGTGAGTATTTGCACTAGGCACCAGGGTAAAAATCCCACACGTAGGTAAAGCCAGAATGGTGTGGTGAAGAACACAGCAGCCGCAAGCACTCACCACAATGTAGAAAGAGGAATGAATGGGCCAATGGCACCGGGCGAATGGCGTGGTGGGCTGAGGACTGAATCTTATCGTGCATTCTATTGTCGTTCAGTGTGCACCTTTCCTCAGATAACGGTAGTTTACTCCAGTTACCTACTTCCTAAATTCTCACACCAGCCCCACATACCAGCTCCCTTTGCAGAAGGGACCATGTGACCAATTCTGGCCGCCATGCTCGGAGTATTAGTGACATGATTCTCCTTGGAAGCACGGAGAAGCTGTGTGCCACCTTCGGCTTCTGACAACAAGCAAGCCACAAGGGGCAAGCACGAAGCTATGGAGAAGGAGCCTACACTGGGTGAGGAGTCACTGCGTGGGAAGAACTGCCTGAAGAGAAGTCTGGACCCAAGGACAATACAGAACTCAACTGAAAACTACTCTGTGTGGTACCACTCAGCTATGGGAGTGTCCACTAGGTACTGCCTGGTGTAGGCAATCCCTCTGACAACTGGAGGGACTGAGGTTGGATCTCAGCTGATCATCTGCCTCCAAACCCAGAATGGCTGTGTGTGTGTGTGTGTGTGTGTGTGTGTGTGTGTGTGTGGCTTAAATTAGGTTTATTCATTTTAGTTACACATGTAAATAGACCCTGTTTGTGCTTGGTGTCCTCAGAGGTCAGAGGTCGGAGGGCATTGGAGCCCTTGGTTCTAGAGTTATGATGGATGTGGGCTACCATGTGGGGGTTGGCAATCAAACACTGGCACTCTACAAGAGCAATGCACACTTTCAACCACCAATGTTTTTTTATGTTCTTTTGAAATAGGGTCTGTATATGTATGCCACGCTGGCCTAGGACTCACAAAGTAAAAATAGCCCAGATTGGCCTAAAAGTTATTAGATTCCTCCTGCCTCAACCTCCTAAGTACTGGTATGCACACACCCTGCTGCCCTCAGAGGTTCATTTCCCTGATGGCTGACAGGACTCCAATTTTGCCACTGACTAGGTTCTTGGAAATATTCTATCAAGGATATTCAATAGAACTTGAAAAGAGGGCTAAAACTTACCAGTTACATTCCAAAGCTGTTAATGTACAAGAGCCAATGTATTGCCCCATTTATGACCCATGTTAGAGAGCTCATAGGACAGAAGACAAACAAGTTCAAATGTTTCTATACGTTTCAAACACAGTGTGTAGATATTTATTTTTAAACATTTATTTATTTATTTTTAAAGATTTATTTATTATACATAAGTGCACTGTAGCTGTTTTCAGACACACCAGAAGAGGGCATCAGATCTCATTACAGACGGTTATGAGCTACCATGTGGTTGCTGGGATTTGAATTTAAGACCTCTGGAGAAGCAGTCAGTGTTCTTAAATCACTGAGCAATCTCTCCAGCCCTATTTAGGTTTTCATAAGACAAACTGATTGTGTGTGTGTGTGTGTGTGTGTGTGTGTAACCTTGACGAGTATAACTTGTGTGAGTATAACTCACTCTATACCAGGATGGTCTCCAACTCTGCCTCTGCCTCCCAGATGCTGGGATTAAAGGTGTGCACCAGTACTGCCTGGCAGTGTAGATTTTTAAATAGGCGAAAAAGCTTGGATCAGTTAGTCAACGTCCACAGGCTTCATCTGTAAATGGAGATGATTAAGAACACCAATTGGGTTAAGTTTCTGCGATCCTAAAGAGTAGCCTATAGCTAGTGTTTAATCTCTCTCTCTCTCTCTCTCTCTCTCTGTGTGTGTGTGTGTGTGTTTGTATGTGTGTTAGTGTGCACATTCTCAAAGGTACACATGTATATTTGTGAGTACGGAGGCCAGAAGCTCATCACAAAGGGAAGCTGGTCCAGCTCTAGCCATCGTGGCCCAGGAGTCTCCTGTCTCCACAGATCACCAGGCCTGGCTTATGGGTTCTGAGCTCCAGCTCAGATCCTCCTGCTTTTCCAACAAGAACTTTATGAAGTGAGCTGTCTCCTCAGTTCAGTAACTGTTTCTTTGTGGGCATAACTGGGCCAATGACAGGCAGAAATGGTAGTGTGTCATCACAAAAATGTTGAACAGGATTAGTCAGTGTGGTGGTTTGAAGGAAAATAGACCTCATGGGCTATTTGGTTTGTTTGTTTTGAGACAAGGTCTCTCTATGTAGTCCTGTAACTCACTATTTTTAGACCAGGTTGGTTCCAAACTCACAGAGATCCGAGTGCTGGGATTAAAGTCATGCACCACCACGCCCTGCCCAGGTTTATATATTTAAATGCCTGATCCCCAGTTAGTAGAAATGTTTGGGAAGGATTAAGAGGTGGGGCCTTGTGGGAGGAAGTGTGTCACTGGAGGCAGGGCATGCTTTCAGTTTCAAAAGACTGGTACCAAAACTGGTACAAGACTCCCAGTTAGCTCTCACGCACTCTCTGCCTCATGCTTGCTGACCAGCGTGTAGCTCTCAGCTACTGCCCGAGAGACATAGCCGTCTGCTGCCATGCTCCCTACTGAACTCTCTGGAACCATGAGTGAGCTACAACAAACGTTTCCTTTTATAAATTGCCTTGGCCATGGTTGTCCCTTCACAGCAATCAGAGTGACTAAGACGGCCAGTGCTGAGCCCGTGCACCGACCACCTAGGTGCTGAGTGATTCTCTATAACACCAGAGAATCAGTTTCCCACCTATAGAGTAGGAAAAGTGATAATCCCCAAGGTGATGGAACTACTGGAAGAAAACTGTCTCCCCAGACACAGAAATTCGCCCAGCAGATCACATGCATTAGTCTTCTAAACTAATCACAATGTAAAATGTTTATTGATCTCACAATCACGCCACCATAATTTCTTCTGCAAAACTACACTTGAATAGGGCTGGGGAGTGGGCTCAGGCAATCAAGTGCCTGCTGTGGAAATGTGAAGGTCTGAGTTCCAATCCCTTGCCTCCAGGCATGGTCTTATATGACTGTAATCCCAGACTGAAGTGGAGATGTGTGTGGATCGCTGGGCAGTCCGGCAGTAGGTATCAGGCTCAGTACAAATGTTTTAAAAGATAAAGGGGGGGGGGAGGAACTGGAGAGATGGCTCAGCAGTTAAGAGAACTGACTATTCTTCCAGAGGTCCTGAGTTCAAATCCCAGCAACCACATGGTGGCTCACAACCATCTGTAATGGGATCCAATGCCCTCTTCTGGTATGTCTGAAGATATCTACAGTGTGTGTGTGTGTGTGTGTGTGTGTGTGAATATATATATATAATAGTTCCTTAAAAAAAAGGAGGATATGAGAAGTGAGGTATGGGACACACCACACTCCTTTAAAAAAAAAAGATAAAGGTAGATAAGCACCTGTATACCTTGCATCTAGCTATATCCACAAATATATACATATGCGCGCGCACACACACACACACACACACACACACACACAACTTACACACCCCATAGACAAACATATACATGTTAGTGTATTTGAGTATCCAGCTCCAATCTGTGTACTGCTTAAGATGTAGTAAAAACTTTGGCTCAGCAAATTGCCACTTAAAAACATATTTTATAAAAGGGAGCATTTGAGGAAAAGAAAGGTGGGGGTGAGGGGAAGGTAACGAATAGTTAAGCATGAACCAAATACAATGATATGCGCCCCTGAACACCTTCCCCCTTTTGAGATGAGGGCGCGCGCAGGCCTCAGTCTCACCATGTAGGTGAGGATGACCTTGAACTCTGATCCTCTTGTCCCTTATGTGGGAATTGAACCCAGGGCCTCATGAATGCTAGACAAGCATTTTACCAGCCAACAGACATCCTCAGCACCCAAACCCACCATGCTGCATGTTTGCTTAAAAAGAAAAAAAAATTAAGACAGAAAAAATAGATTTTTTTCCCATTGAAAGTTTGTTAGTCTTCTACACCCTGATCCCTCAGAAGTATGGGGAAAACATCAACTGAATGACCAATAAGACCTGGATAAACTCAATAAACTTTTCAAGTATCTCTTAAAAAAATTAGATTTGTTTCATTTATTATTTTGTGTGCATGAGTGTTTTGCCTGCATGTATGCCTGTGCACCACATGCATATCTGGTTCCCAACGAGGTTTTGATACTCCATGTGAGTTCTGGGAATCAAACCCAGTCTTCTTTCTGCGAGAGCAAGCGCCTTTAAAGCCGAGGCAGTTCGATAGCCCCTAAGTATCATTTTAAAAGATCTTGTTTGTGATAATGGGAGGGAAACAATTCCCCAAGGAAGTTTTCGAACTTACATAATTAAAAATACTACAATAGTTTCTGAGCCAAAGGGTACATACTCTGCCTCCATGTAGCTCCACTCCGTAGAAGTCAAGGGTTCGAGCTATGTTGATGTAGCAAGATTCGGCTTCTGACTGCTTTAGCCCACTGCAGAAGAAAAGAGAAAATGCAAAACTCACCCAATAGGTGGAGAATATAACCTTGAGCTTTTAAAAATTAAAAATACCTGGAAAAACGTTGTAATAGTCCTCTGTAAGTTATTAACAGTTACTAAGTGCCTTGGGGCCAGACCCTGTAGGCACTCTAGCTTTAAATCCTAATGAAGCAGGTTTTTCTTCTTCTCCATGGAACCTGACCTCCTCGGGACCCCTCAGTTTTTACTAAGACACCCTCCCACTCAGTGGGCTCTCCCGGAGGTCTCCCGACAGTGAAAACTGTCTATCGCCTTTCAAGATGCCTGCCCTCTGTCGTGCTATGTTGCTCAATTAATAGGTAATCTTTGATCATTCTGCTTGTCTATTCTCTCAACAGTGGCCTCAGGCTTCAAACGCCAGTGGCCCTGTGCTATTTTAGGATGCTGACTTCTGTCCCAGGAGCAATTCCGGGAGAAAGGGCTGGCGGCGCCCTCTGAGAAGGTACGCTGCTAACTTGCCCTTTGTTTTTATGGCCCTTCCCAAGAAATGAGATGTCTCTGGAGGGCTGGCCTGGGTCAGCATGGTTCTCATTTAATGGGAACAGAACAGCTGCCACAGTAGCACTGGGTCACGTGAGGAGTGGGAAGAGGCTCGAGTGGGAAGTAGTTGGTAGAGGCAAAGCTTGTCCCAAGGCAACTCCCTAAGTGGAGGAAAAGCAGTCTCAATCCAGGGCCTCCCACCCGTCAGCTCTCCAGTCCAGCCGTCTCTCTACTCAACACCAGAGGGAATGGCCTGTTTTATTACAAGGGGTAAACAAAAGGTGCGCCTGGATCAATCAGCTTGGAGGCCACTCAATCAGATTGAAAATGGGCATCTCCTTGAGTAATTAACCAAGGTCAATAACATCTTGGAGGAGGAACAGGCCAGCTATCTTCCTCAATTCCTAGGGCATTTTTTTATGCTTCATAAAAAACGAAAGTGATGCTAAAAATACATTAGCTACCATCCCAGGTTAAACATACAGAAAACCACAGGAAGGCAATGGGCGGCATCAAACACAAAGTGGTAGGTTATCTATAAATACCCAGCCTGAGTTCCTAAGCCCGGCCCTGCCAGCCACCCCTGCTCCCCTCCCCTGCTCCCCCCCCCCCCCAGTCCCAGCACCTGTGCTGTTCATGGAGTGACTCCACCTTGCTTAAAAAGTCATCATTTTGATCTGGTATGAACTGGCTGTCGGCAAGATAGCCTGGATGATGTATGGAAGAATCAAAGTCTCCGAAATGAGCTATTAAGACACAACGAAATGAGCTATTAAGACACAACGAGGGAAAAATCATGATTAGCCTTGCCTCAGCAGTATGGTCCTTATCAACAAGCAATGATAACATCACAAGAAATACAAGTAAACCTTCATTAAGCTAACTTCATTAGCTTCCAATTACACGCTTCTAATCCGGACTTCTGCTTAGGGCTAAATTCCAAGTAAGTGCAGGGGTGTGGCAGGTGAGGGGCAGAGGTGATTAAGAACACAATAGTGTGCTTAAAAAGATAGCACTGGGATGCTCTTACAGGGCGCTGGGTAGGAATGCATTAATATATCTTCATCAGGATTCACATTAAAGAGGAAGAACTGAGACCCAGGAAGAAGGGACCCCTAACCCCTGCTATTTTCAGGAGAGTAAAGACCTAGGTGATAGGGACCTAGGTTAGCACCCTATTTCCTGTCTGTCCGTCCCGTGAGCTGCTGAGTCTTCTCTTGACCTCCTAGAAAAGCCAACAAGGTGCTGCAAATGCTTTCCCTGCGCCTAAAGGCAAAAACCTCTTTAATTTTTCTTTTGGTTGCCATAACACAAGGAGAGCCTCCTGAGTCATTTATTTGCTTGTCTGTCCTCTTAATTAGTTATACTCACCCAGCTCCCCTTCAACGGGAATAAAGTATAAGCTCCTTGCTTTAGCAAAGTCACTGACAACATTTTGATCAACATGAGAGCACTGAACCTTTCCCTCGGGGCCGGTTTTTTGTTTTTTTTTTTCCACTTGAAATCTTACACTGCTACCCTGCACAGAGCTCTGGGCTAACCACTAGGGGGAAACAGTTAACAGCCACAGCCACATGCATTTGCAAGAGCCCGAGGGAGGAGGGGTGGGAGGGCTGGGGGCTCCAGCTGGGGGTGGAGGGTGGGGGGCTGCTCCGTCCCCAACTTGGGTGACTCTTAATACACAGGCAAGAAGACAGAAAAGGCAGTACCTGAGTCCTTGTGGTCTCACCACAGGGCCTGTCTTATTGTCTGCTGAACACATACATGCCCCAAGTTGGAGATCCCACATACCCACGTTTCAAGTGATCAATCTGGCCAACGGAGCAAGACCTGCATTTGCTATTCTAACTTCATCTTGGAGCCTCTTCTTGGGGCTCACTTCTCTGATACTTTCCTAGACTCCCTTGCCCTCCCCAAGCAGGAGAGGGCACACACTGTGTGCATCCCCAGTAGCTGTGGTGCCCTTCATCCTGAGGCTGGCACAGAGCTTGCTGTGGCAGAGGCTCCGGAACATTAGAGAGTTAACTACATAGTTCCTAAACCTTCCTTTTTGTGTGCATCACAAGCCCCTGACTCGCCAGCAGCAATTTTCAGCCACTGGGCTGGAAGTATTTTCTCTTTCAAACATTGTACTTCTTGATCTAATAAGAACCTGCTTAGGTTAGCAGATCAGATAGGTTTTAAATACTAGACAACCATCTTGAAACAACCTGACAAAATGTATCAGAAAAAAAAATGTACCAGACAAAATGTACTAAGTATACATTCGGAGCCAATAATTTTATATCTAAGAATCAGTCCTATAAGAAATGTATGCAGAGCCAGGTGGTGGTGGTGCACGCCTTTAATCCCAGCACTTGGGAGGCAGAGGCAGGTGGATTTCTGAGTTCGAGGCCAGCCTGGTCTACAGAGTGAGTTCCAGGACAGCCAGGACTACACAGAGAAACCCTGTCTTGAAAAAAACAAAACCCAAGAAATATATGCAGAGCATGCAAATACATGTATCTGCATTTATCAAGGCCAGAGGAATATAAAGAGCTTAGACTTTAAACCCTCTAGTAGGACAGCAATGTTGAGTTTCCAGCCTCAGCCAGCTTCTGCCTTTTAGGTTCTGGGACGGTCTTCAGTGGCTCTTCTGTCAATCCTCCACAGTGGGAAGCCCGACGGCGCACACTTGGAACAGGTTGTCCTAAATGTAGGCCTTTAATTTTTCTCTAATGATAGCTTCCCGTTTATCACGGCCGACCTCTACATTACTTGTTATTCTCTATGGTACGTGTGGAGGTCAGATGACAACCTTGAGGAGTCAGTTCTTGCCTCTCACTGTGGGTTTCCTGACTGACCTCAGGCTGACAGGCTTTGTTGGCTGCAAGAGCTTTAATGCAAGGAGTCATCGCTCCCACTCTGTACACAAAGTTTCCTTCTGAACTGACACGGAAAGATGACGAGAGTGAAGACTACGAGAAAGGTCTTCATATGGTGGGTCCATGCTGTCTCCCCAGGCCACATGAGGCCTGGAAGGTGAAGCCATGCAGATGAGAGGAAAATCAAGACCCAGAGAACAGGGCTTCCACCCCTGTTCTCACTGACTCAGCAGGGTAGGTTCAGTATGAAGGGGTTTTTGGCTGTTGCCCCTTCAGGCACTGTTTAGTCCGAAGCAGGCATGTTGCATAAGGACCAGATGCCTCCATTCACAGGTGGGAACCTGAGGTTCAGCCAGGTGACATCACAGGGACAGATGAAGAGGGCACGCAAGCGCGATTAAACTGAGCACAATCCTCTTTCCTCAAGGTCTTGCTGCTCTGGCTGGAGCTCCAGCTGTGAACACCCAAGCCTGGCTTCAGTCAGCCCAGAAGAAATGGGAGCCACAAATCTAGAGATTGATGAGAACACACTGACTCTGGCTATGTGTTATAGATCACTGCCCTGTGTCATGACATGGCAGACGCCATCTTAATCATAGTAGCTGTGACTATAGTCCCAGAGCCTCACAGGACAGAGTCTATTGACTTTCCCTCCTAGAAGGAGTGAGGAGAATTACTCCAGCCACTCATTCCTACTGCCCTATCTCTTCCTGATCTCAAGAGGAGCAGACAGACACAGGAGGCGGAATGCTAGCTGCAGGGGTGGCCCATTTGTGCAGCTCAGGGAGGCCATCCGTGTTGGGTGGGACTGGTGATGCAGCTCTCTTTGAAGTCAGCCACACTCTTTCGAAGCACAAACCTAGCAGTTCACTAAGCTGGACTTGGATGGAATACTTTCTCTGGTCTGTTGTTGGTGTCCTATCTCCTGGTTCATGTCTTCCCGGTGGATGCAACGTGCCGATGTGTCCCAGAGGACAACCTCTTCTGAGTTTTTTGTCATGAGAAGAGGAGGCTGGTGGGCTGGGGCTGAGTGTGCCTTCCCAGTGAAAGGCTTGCTGTATGCCTGACGTCGTGGGTTCCTCCGTTCTCTGGCTCCGTGCAGTAGGCAGGTAAGCTGTGGGCTCACCAGCCTCGGTCTTCACCTCTCTCGTTTCTGTCCTTGTTGCTCAGGGAGGAAGTACACCTGGGGCCTCCTCAGTAGCCCAAGTGTCTGGCTGGCTGGCTGACTGACTTCCTTCCTTTCTTGCCAATTTCTTCTGAGGCCACAGTAAGATGAGTAATTTGGCTTGCACCTGCTCTGAGACCTGATCATTTTGCTTTCTTAGTTACCTGCCATGCTGTGTGTGGGCTGAGACTTCTGTCTTATGGTAAACTATATGACTCTATACAGCCAACAGGGCACTCTGGGCCGGCACCACAGAGCTAATGAATAGCAGAGTGGTGTTTCACCTTGCACGGGATCACACACCAAGTATGCTTAATTATTTATCACAATTTTGCTGACAGGAAGAAGAGATTTCTTCTGTAGTTAAAAAAAAAAAAAGGCCTTGGCTAGAAAACTCTATCCAGACTTTCTACCCACCATGGCACCTGCAGTGAAGTGTGGTTTGTTCAGCCGGAAAAGTGTGGAAATTGCAAAACCAAGACTGGAGTTCAAAGATTTAGTTAAGAAGCAAAACAAAACACAACAGAACCACACTCCACATAGCGCATTCATTTTTATGCTGATTATATATTAAAATAAGATTTAAATGGATCAAACCTTCAAATAACACTCACACACACACACACACACACACACACATTTTTAAAAGAGGGTCTCATATAGTCTAGGATGGCCTTATGGAGCTGAGGATGACTTTGAACTTGTGATCTTCCTGCTCTGAATGGTCATAGACCAGTGTATAACCTATTAGCTACACTGAAGCTCTGAATATAAATTTGTAAGCTCTCAGTAGCACTTTAGATAGGTATCAAGCAAGCAGCAGAAGTGCCTTCCAGCAAATTCCTTAACCTAGCCAGGTCTTGGTTTCCATGTTCAGAGGAGGTGAGGGATATAAATATTGTTCCACCGGGGTTTGTACGGAGACCAGATCCAAATACCTGGGCAGAGGCTCTGGAAAAAGCTGGTTGTAGCTGTCTGCTGTTTCATAGCTCCCTGGGGGGAAGTGCCACACCATTCCTCCCCCGGCACCACTGTCCATCTGATATCCCCAAGCAAGAGGAGTATGGCTCAGGTTAGAAGTCTTACTATTAAGACAGCAAGAGATATACTCCATCCCAGCACCCGGGGGAAGAGACTTCCTTCCTCAGCGAGCAGCCAGTGATACCTAGTCAACCTCCCTCAGGACTTACATTGTACTGCATAGGATGCTAAAACCACCGCTGAGTTGAGAGGGCAGGTTAACCTGTCAGAAGAAAGAATGATTAGCTAAGTCAGAAGAACCACAGACACCCATAAATCACAGACAGCCTGTGGCTTTCTTTTCTCCATTAACTATTGATGAGCAACGTGAGTGAATTTTAAAGGCAACTCTGATACACATCAATCTCGAATGACACATGGAAAGAGTAAAGAGGTTTTTGGAGATAAAAACCACAATTTTTGGTTTAAAATGATAAGTATTAACAAATATCAGGAAGCTAATGGTCTGACATTGGCCAGCATGCTCACACTGTAAGAGAAGAAGTGAGAAAATAGAATCTGAGGTAAGTATGCAGCCTTTGATCTTTCTAATAAAGACTTAGACTTTCTGTAGGGCTCTGACTATGTCCTAAAGTCCTAGAGACTGGGGGACTCTTAGATACCTCCTCTCCGGAATGGTGATAACTTATAAAATGGAAAAAATAGGGGGCAGGGGGAGGAGGTCTATATTTTAACATTTGTAATTCTGTTATTAAATTGCTTAATTCACTAACTACTGACTATTCCTAAACCCACCTACCCTGCCGAGGTTGACAGGTTCAACCATCTCTGCCTCTTTCCCTGTCATCCGTTAAGAAATCCAGACGTGGCCTGGCCTTGTTCTTCCTGCCAGCGAACCTCAGTCCTCCCAAACGCCTGTTCTCAGCGACTCGGCCTGTCTTATTGCTCTTTCCTCCTCTCAAACCTGACTCTGTGTTCTGCTCAAGCTCTGCCAGCTGACCTGGAGCACGGGCCACTGCTGAACGAGAGAGCAGGCCGGGAAAGGCTGGGGGCAGCGGTGGGAAAGTGAGCCACCCTTACCAGCACCACGAGACAAGAAGATTTTAAAAGCGTCTTCCAGTCCTGTGGTAGTTTCCATGGCAGCCCGTGATGTCCTCATGGGAGTCATCCCACTCGCCGGTGTGGTCTGCTTGACCCCCAAGAGTTTCCCTGTCTGTCCACTGTTCCCGCTGGTTCTGAAGGCACATCTGAAGGAAGCAGACCCTATCTGAAGGCCCCTGATGCCCATGAGGAACTCTGGGTCCCCGCAGACGTCCTTGTCTCTGGGTCAGTGGACGTGTCCTAGGGTTGCTCACTATCTGTTTTGAGCAACAGCATCTTCAGAACAGGGTGACTGTGATAAACATAGACTACGAGTCTCCAACTAAGACAGCTTCACTTAATGTCTAGCCTTTGCTACAAGATGGACAGCTGAGTGGATCTGGGGGTACAGCCTAGAAACGGGCTATGGAGGTTCATACTAGACAGAAAGAGCCAATGGAGACTGAAGAAAAATAATTTCCTAAGAATGATTAGTGCTTAAAATACATAACAGAGAACAAGGCCAGCCTGTACTCCTCTCATTCACTCCACATGCTCCTGTGCACATTTCTTTGTCTCTGTGGTTCAGGCCTCTAGGGAGGGGACTGCCCTGGACGAGCTGTCTCTGCAGAGAGACGATCCTACTGCAATGGCTACCAGTGACTACTCAGACAAGTCAGAAGAGCTGGCATCTGAGGGAAAATGCTAACCTCACAGCTGGCATCTCAGGGAAAATGCCAACCTCACAACACTCTTGGAGCTTGAGAGCGGGTGGAGACATGACAATGGCAAGGCTCTATCTAGGGGGATGGAATCCCGGATGTAGCCACATCTTACTACACTGCCCTCCTTTTGGCAATCCCACAGGGCATCTTGTTTGGGAAAGCCAAAAGGAGGGCAGTGTAGTACCAGAGTTTGGAGCATGGGAAGGCTGAAGGGGAGGCCGCGGCCTGGTGGCCGGCACAGGCTGGGACCTGCCTCATAATGGGTGGGTGAACAGTATTTACAGAAAAGCAAAGCATCTGCTTCTAAGGGAGCCTGGGCCAGGTATCCATGGGTGCAGAACAGCTCAAGAGCGGAGCTGGGCATTTCAACATAGGGTTCTCCTGGAGTGAAATGGGGCTATCTCACAAAAGAGGAGCCCATAGTACCCAGTCTATGGTTCGTGCTGGAGAAGGGGTGCACTACTACCACCATGGGGAAGGATACACAGAAGTCATGAAGGCCCTGAACTCTGTGATCACTAAGCAGCCAACAGTTCTGCCAGCCCCTTCAAGGAGGCTCTGGCAGGCAGGACTGTAGCACAGGGAAGCCCTGGTCTCTTCCAGTCTGTCCTGGTGCACACGGACAGCATCCCTCCAGACGGATGTCTTATCATAACCTCGGCCTGCTTTAATACCCTGCAGCTGTTCTTTTCCATCTGGTGGGCGTGAGACGCAGGCCTGCAGTGGGCAGGAAAAGCCCCTTCTCTCTGTTTTCCTGCAAGGCATCCACATATGGCTTCCAGCTGGAATGGGGGTGGCCTTTTGCTGTCCAGGGAAATCTCTTTTCTCCACCAACCCTAAACCTGGCTTATCCCCAGCACCCCACAGAGACTTTTCTAGGCCACGTGGCAGCAGAGCTCCTGAAACCCTAGGCACCTGTGATTCCCATTGCCCATATGGGTCTCACTTGCCTCATGGGCTTCCTGCCTCACATCATGAGTCACAACTGCCAGCCTCCTCGTGATACAGTTGGCCAAAGGCCTCTGATGACCCTCTACAGTAGAACTAAACTCATAGGAGGAAGTGGGGGGGGGGGGGAAGAATTGTCTTGCTGCCGTTTATTTATTTATTTTTTTCTCCATAAGGTGAAGGGGCTGGCAGGCAAGAGGGCTTAGTAGGTAAGGGGGCTTGCTGCAAATGCCCCCTTGGTGAGTCAAGTTCAATCGCTAGAAACCATGTAAAGGTGCAAGGAGAGAATCAATTCCACATATGTATACCTTTGTACATACATGGGCACATGGGTGCATGCATATGCACATAAACGTCCATTCTATCTATAGTAATAAATTTAAAAAACTTTTTTAAAAGAAAGAAGATACCTAGGATTTGGAAGATGGGATTTTGTGGGTTTGGAATTTTAATTCTCTTTCTGGCCACTTTCAGATACTGTCCAAGCACTGACACAGCCTGTATCTGACTCACAAACAGGTGCTCATCTGAACACAGTTCCCCCCAGAGAGAAGACAAATCATGACTGCCTCGCAGTGGCTCTAACTTACACCTGTTTGCTACCTGAGCTGAGGCCTGTTTTACATTCAGAACCTTTCCTTCCCCTTTAAAATTCCCCAAGTCTTTACCAGAAAGATCACTGCGTGTCTTGTATAAGAGTGTGGTAAAGTGGAATGAAGCTTCTCGATCATGAGTCTCTGTAAATCAGGAGGGAGCTGAAACCAGCCTGACACGCAGGCTTGGTTTAAATTGAACACTGTTGCCAGGAATGCATGCTCATTAGATTAAAACCAGGAATCCGGCTAGTCTGACAGGAAAAGAAGAATTCAAAATTCTCATTACCTTCCTTCACAAACATCCATCTTCAGTTGTAAGAAATACAAATGCCTGAGAAACAAAAGTGTTCGTTAATAAGTGCTCAAAATGCGACGACAAGGGGGCAAGAACATCAGAAGCACGTATTTGATAAACGGAGCATCTGCAAATACCGTTTTACTATTTGCAAAGTGCCTGGGTGCTCTGTGCTAGGGAGGGCTGAGGGGTGGGTGGGGTAGGGAGGAGCCAAGGGTGCCCCCCCCCCAGCTTGCTGCATGGGCTTTCAATGAGGCACAGGGACCCACAGCAGTCTGTACCAGCTGCCCACACACTCACAGGACACACACGTACACACACACTGTTCTGTGAAACTGCTAAGAGGAAGTGGTCTGTGAAGATCACAGCTTGGCTGGAGTGTGACTCCCAGCTGGGCTTTTCCCTGGAGCCTAAGAACCACAGGAGCTGGAGGAGAAGTATTGGTAACCTAGTTACCAGGACCAGCAAGCATCAGCTTTGAAAGCCTGGTGCTGTCCTGGGGGCAAACTATTACAGGCCCCTGGGCCCGGCAGGCTGCATCTTTGTCCTGGGACAGAGAGAGGGAAAGGAGGCCAAGCATCAGCAGCCTGGTGAGGCCAGGGAGCACCATGGAGGCATTTATATTTAGGGACACGGCATACATGTGACGCCTGGCTCCCATCTCCCACTCTTTTTTAAAACCCAGATTCAAGCGGGATTGACATTCCAGGGTCCGGCCAAAGATGACAAAGGGGAAGCCTCCTGAAAGCTAATCCAGAAGGCGCAGAAGCGCTGGGCGGGGGAGAGATCATTCTGGCAATTTAAACAAACCAGTCTCATATTCCTCGGGGTGGACAAAGGTCACGGAGCGGGCCATTTTGAGACCTGGCTGTTTGAAACAGCACCGCAAGCTCCCGTGTGCAGTCTGGGGCTGGGAGCCTGATACTCTGTGACTTTCTTCTTCATGTCAGCCTCACAGATTCACTGGGTAACACTATCTCTATTTTAACTTATTAAAAATTCTTTATGATAAAGAACTTGCAAATAAAAAACATAACACTACAAAATTAAGCAGGCCTCGAGCATACACCTCAATAAACTCTCTACAGTCAGAATTGACAATCTGGGAAAATGCCTCCCGTTACCCTGGACAGATATTCAACAAGAACAATCTCTGTGGGCTGCAGAAGTCACTCCTAAGCTTTGGATCTATACCCTAACTCTGACACAATTAGCACCACTCCATATTGTGTTGAACATGGGCATGAGTGGTTAACCTTTTTGTCTACTTGACTGGACTTCCGATCACCATGGAAACACACCTCTGGGTGTATCTGATGGCATTTCCAGAAGGTTTAAGTGAAGATGGAAGACCTACCCTCAATCTAGGAGGCATAAACTCATGGACAGAATAAAGGGTGGAAGTGAGCTGATGAGGTACTCATCTGTGCTCCCTGACCGTGGGTACACTGTGAGCAGCTGCCCTACACTCACAACCACACCCTCTACCCTGATGGCAGGTAGCCTCTAGGATCGTAAGCCAACACCAGCCCTTCTACCCTTCAGTAGCTTCTTGTTGAAAAAAAAGTCTGGTCACAATAAGGACACTCAGTAGTGGGATCATCTTTTCCACCCAGGAGAACATAACCAATTCTTTCTAGTTGGCTTCTATGTTTATCTAGGCTCACATTCAACCAGAATTAAGTGTTCTCTGCTCCTGGAAGGATACTGGGAGAAAGAAGAGAAGGGAGGTGTTAGAGATGATCCACTGGTAAACCTGCACTGATGGGCACAGATGAAAACGTGAACATTCCGGCACCCTTCACCAAACGCCACCTGGTCCTTTGCAGAGCAAATCCAAATCAAGCCCACAGAATCACATGCAACGAAATGAGAATCACAGAATGCACCCCAAACTTAGGAGGCTTTATCATTTTCTTCAGGGAGCTCAAACTGTCATTAGAGATTGTCAGTAAGAGGAATGCTGCTCAGAACGATCTAAATTTATCAATGTAACAGCAGTTGTGGAGGCTCACAATAAACAGACGTGTAAGTACCCTTGAGAAGAAAGGAAAGCTATCAACAGGAGAAACTTGGCATGTCTAACTTTGGAAAGGTTTGACCCCCTTTGAGAGTGTACTCCATCCAGATCCTGTGGTGGTACGACACAAGCTAGCATCACCCAGTAAGAAAGTATCCATGGGGTTATAATCTACACAGTTGGCCTGTGGGCATGTCTAAAGGACAGCCTTAATTAAGTTAATTGATATGGGAGGACCCAGCCCATTGTGGGCAGCCCCATTCCCTAAGGAGGCAGGAAACTATCTGAACACAAGTAAGCTTCAGATACTTGTGTGTTCTCGACTGTGGGTGGTGATGTGATCAACCTCCTCACGTTTCTCCCTTCACTTTCTTACAGTGATGGACTTTAATTCGGAACTGTGGGCTGAAACAAACTCCTCCCTTCCCTATGCAGCTTTTGGTTAGGGTGTTTTATTACAGTAACAGAATTTAAAATGGGACAGACCTCAACTTCAGAAAGACAAAAACAAAATAAAAACAAAAAACCCTAATGATTTGTCCCCCTTCCTAGATAAGAAACAAAATAATCAACACCACCATCACTGCATTCCTTCTTGGACTCTTGGGAGCCAAATTTCCTTAATAGGAAAGTACTCTTTGGACAGGCTACGTCCAAACGTAGAGCATAAGAAGTTCCTATGTGCCAAGAATATAGGTAAAAACCTTCATGTAGACCAGGCTGGCATCGAACTCAGAAATCTACCTGCCTCTGCCTCCCAAGTGCTGGGATTAAAGGCATGCGCCACCACTGCCCAGCTCCAGTGGGTGAATTAAGGGAGGAATCCAAGACCAATGCTAAGAAAAAGATCAAAGAGTCCCAGATGCTCACCGGCTGTAGGGCACTGTGCTGCCCCATTCCTGCTGAGTCAGAGATACCTAGTACCTGCTGCTCAGGGGGAGACGGCTATTGGCAGACTGACTGTCCACTGTGCACCTTAGGGTGGGAAGTGGGCCACGGAGTGGGGGTGGATTCCAGAGCAGAACCAGTGACTTGGAAGAGTAACACAGACCTAACTGACTTGTAACTCATCTCCAGCTAAAGTCTGCTCCCCACCGTAGCCCTGCTTGCCCCCCATCCCTGCGGCTACTCTGGGGATTTGAAGATGGCCTCACTTCTCCACAGGCTTCTCTCCACTCTACATTTCCCTGGAGGCTCCTTGGATGCACTAGGAGTGAGTGAAACTCACTCCGCAGGTCTCAGCTTCTTTCTTTACGGGTGTAGAAGCTGATGGCCGAGAAGGGCACTAGGGGGGCCATGAGATGAGGCTGGCCCTGGGAGCACCTCCTTCAAGCTTCCCACTTGGAAGCCTAAGCATGCATTTGGGGTGCCATACACCCGGGGCTCCAGCACCCAGGGATGAGACATAGAAGAGGACAGTGACCAGACATGAGCTGGAACTTGTTAAGGTAAACTCAACTTGGTGGGTCACAATGGTCACTTAAGAGAGAGAGGGGAGGAGGGGGAGGGAGGGGTAAGAGGAGGGAGAGAGAGGTTACAACATGCATACATAATTATTCAAGGGTATTCATCCTGACTTTTTGAGATAGGGTCTTGCTTAGGCTAGCCTCAAACTCCTGTGCTCAAGGGAGCCTCCTGCCTCTGCCTCCCCAGTAACAATTAGAGGTGTGTAGTAGCATTGTGTCTGGCTCTTCATATAACTGTAAAGCATCCCTCGACCAGACTCTACTTCATACTGTTCTGAGGAAACCCCAGAGAGGTAGTTTAAAGCACATACTGACAGATGATGTCACCAGGTTTATGTCAGTTAACTTGTGACATGACATGCTGGGTTGAGTGTCTCCACCCTGCCCCTAGTCCAGAGCAATGTGGTGAGTGTGAGTGCGAGTGCGAGTGCGTGCGTGCGTGCGTGCGTGCGTGAGAGAGAGAGAGAGAGAGAGAGAGAGAGAGAGAGAGGGAGAGAGAGAGAGGGGGGGGGGAGAGAGTGGAAGGTAGGCTCCAAAATGATTCAAAGCAGCACGCGCTTCACTGTGGTTCCCAATGAGCCACCTAGGCCTCCCTTACACAGATATCACATTTACCGAAGTGATAAACGCAGTCCCACCCCAAGGCCTGCCCCTGTGGGGGGAAAGCAATACATGCAGAAGG
Source organism: Apodemus sylvaticus (assembly GCF_947179515.1). Lineage (NCBI taxonomy): Eukaryota > Metazoa > Chordata > Mammalia > Rodentia > Muridae > Apodemus > Apodemus sylvaticus. Next base: position 70,936,123 of record NC_067474.1, read on the forward strand.
AGGAAAAACAGAGTAATAAACCAACAGCTGGCCTTTAAACATATGGAAAGCTAAAATACGATGTGTAATTGTCATTAAAAAAGAAGAAAGAAGAAACCGAGAGAACATTCTATGTCTGAGCTAATAGCATCTCTTTGGTGAGATTTTTCTGCCATAAAATGGGATTCAATAATCCAAAACAGCTTCTGCTTCTTCCCAGGGAGATAGCTTCCCTCCTTAAGAACACCAAAGGGATACTAACTGGCCAGGCTTCCCATCCTGAGGCAGTGTACCTCCTTTCCCTACCCAGAAAGCCCATTGCCAGGACCACCCAGAGCCAGCACAGCCTGCAAGTGCTGCGGGGTAAACGGCTCCTGTCACAGCCTTCCTTCCCTCACCTGCTTCACAAATGTCCTACCCCTGCTGATTCACCCTGCGGACAGGCCGGGTCCAGCCAGAACCCGTTCTCCCTCCTCACTCCTGCAAACGGGGACCTGGTGGAAAGTTCTGGTTTCAGCTAAGCTTTGTGATCCCCAAGGGACTTCATTCCAGCCCATCAGATGTCGTATGTGCCCCATGGGTGACTGCTCTACTCCAGGCCTGAATCACAAGAATCGACTTAGCAACCTCTGTGTTCACAACACTTACCAGATAGAGGTGTGTGGGGGGGGGAGAGACAGAGAGAGAGACAGAGAGACAGAGAGAGACAGAGAGAGAGAGAGAGGGTGCCCACATGCACTGTACCAGCCTGGGGCTGAGGGATATAGCCCACAACTAAAAACAAACCTGTGATTAAAATTTCAATCCAATTTTTACTTGGACTTCATGATGGTCGGAAGTTATACCCAATCAAGTTACTTGTCCATAGCCAGCAAACCAAGAGTTCATTTTTAGCAGCTACTAATTTGTATATACTGGACAGAGAACACCAAGAGGAAGAGGTCATTACCTGGTTTGTTCCTGCTGCAGTGTGTTGGGATCAGGTATAAAATATCTTACTCGAAAATGCAGGGTACAGGGGAAACCTCCTACAACATTTTTCAAAAACAAATTAGGTTTTCCCTTTAAACAACAAGAGTCCATGTACATAGATAGCTGCTATTCTCCCCGTAAAGGAAATTCTTATCACATCACCACAAGCTTTCCATTATAAAAGCCCCGGGTTCAAATCCAGAGTGTTTAAGTTAACTGTTTAGAAGTCTCCAAGTACTCCTAAAACATTTATACAGCATCAGCTTTGAAGGTGGTGTCACCCACTTCCGGCTGTATGCTTGCCTTACGGTCTTGTTCAAATAATGACATCTGTATTAAGAATGTTTAAAAGTCTTAAATTAGCACCTATACATAAAACTCATAGAGAACTGCAGCCACTCACATTTACATAGTGCCTTACACTTTCCCATCATTCCCATGTTGCATCTAGAACCTTTACCACCATGGCTACCTGCGGGCTGAGTGGTTTTGTTTTACTGATGGAGAAATGTAAACAGCTCTCTGGATTAGGTAGCCCGTGACAAGAACAGAACATTCGGTAACACTAAAGTTTCTGACTTGATGTTTTTTGGTTTTAAAAACTGGAAACCATTTTAATAATTTCAGTTCTGAGCATATTAAAATAGTCACCTGGATCCTGAGTGCTACACAGGTCACTCAGATGTTACTCAGGCATCACCACCAAGTGCCAGTCTGCTTGTGTGGCTAAAACTAGCCATGTGTCTGATACAAGATCAGACCAGTTATGATTGGGGCAATGGAAGATCAAGTCATGTTGCCAAGACATGGAGAGACCTTCTGACTTCTTGGTAAACATGCCAAGGTCCTGTCTCCTGGATCACGTAGCACTTTCGGGCTCTCTGAAATCCAAGTCCTTCTGCAGGCTGCCCAGCTGGCTGGTCCTTCTGCTCATCTTGCCTGCTGCCTTGTTTGTCGTGGCTCTAGGCCTCCGCCCCATATCCTCCAAGTCTCTTAGTTCCTTCTTCACCTCTGGGCTGGTACCAAGAGTCTTCAACGGTAGGTGTGCCTCTGTACACACACCTAACTGCCAGTGGGTGGCGCTAGCTCTGTAGAAAACTTTTCCCATTTCCTGCCTCTCTCTTACCCCCCCCCCCCTCAGTCTCACCCTTCTACCATTGTTACTTTGGAGTCTCAGGTATGGTCTCTTTGTTTTTCATTTCTTCTGTGGATTCAGAACGTGTGCGTGCATGTGTGTGTGTCCATCCATCTGTCTGTCCGTCCATGTGCGCATGGGTGCACAGTATTATCACAGAATTCCTTTTTTCTACTTCTACACTTGACCAGAACAGCAGGGTTCGAATCTGGTTTGGGCTGCATTGCCCAGACTCAGCTCAGTGCTTTGCCTTGGGCTGAGCACTGGGGATGTGTTTGCTGCAAGGACAAGCCAGAGAAAGAATGACAAACAGTTGCCTCATGTGACTGGCCACCTCCTGTGTGTCAAGAATCATGAAGGCTGTGGAACTGAGTGAACAGTCTTGAGAGGCAGTTAAAGCACCTCACTGTGGGGACAGTAAGAGTACTCAGCCATGAAAGGGCCAAGAAATGAGAGGGTAGGGGAGAACTAGTGAGTCCCTTCAGATAATAACAGGAGGAACAGGAGACGAGCTCAGGGACAAGGAGAAGATCACCTAAAGAGGGAGGAGCCTGAGGGGCGGTTCAGACAAGAGGCCTGCAGACTAGTCTAGTTAGTCTGGGACACTAGGTAGGTATGGGGCCAGTGAGAGCTGTGAGGGAAGCCAGGAGGAGAAGGGCTGGCCAGAGGGGAGGCTGGGCATGGCTGGCGTAGCTGTCCCACTGGGAGCTGAGAGCTATACAGAGGCCCACTCTTGATGGGTGAGCCAGCATCTGAGCTGTTGGAAGGTATGAGGGGTTGTGTTGGTCTTCCGTTATGTGTGTGCATTTGTGTGTACACACATGTGTGCAGGTGTCTGCATGTGAACATGGAGACCACAGGCTGATGTCAGGTGTTGCCTTCCACTGTTCTCCATCTTCGTTTTCTGAGACAAGGTCTCTTACTGAACCTGGAGTTCATCCTTTGGCAAGACGGCCTGGCCAGCGGAGTCCAAGAATTCCTGTCTCTGTCTCCAGCGCTGGGATCATGGGCATGCACCACAGAAAGCAGCTTTTTATGGTGGCTCTGGGGATCTGAACTCGGGTCCTTAAGCTTGAACAGCCAGCACTTTTACCAACTAAGACATCAGCCCAGCCCTTGTATGTCTCTCCTTCTTACTCTAGGCTAAGAAACACTATCCTTCATCCACTTGCTCACTTAGAAAAATAATTGACTGCTCCCTTGTTCCGAGCTGCCTCCTCTCCCTCACCCTCAAGGCCGCTCTGAAGAATCTCTCCCCACCCCCACCGCCCCCTTAAGTCCCCATGAGGAGAAGACAGTTCGCCGTGCACCCAGTGACCGAGCGAAGCGAGATCGTACCCACCTTTCAGCTGCTTCCTGAGGGGTTTGCTTGCCTCAAGCCATCTCTGTTGAGTGAGAAAAATAAGCTATGAAACCAACCCAAGCAGGGAAGCAGCACATCTTACGTGTGGGCACTTACAGGGGAGTCCACCGGGTCGTCACCATGCTGCAAGCCAAAGTATTCCTTCTCCGTCACGCCCAGGTGGCCATAAGCCATATCCAGAAGCGACTGGCCCAAATCTTGTTTCTAGATCAAAACCATCAGGTATTAAAATGAACCAAGAAATAGAAGTCACTTTTTTTTTTTAACAGTGGGCAAAAGAGAAAATAAAATTTATTGGGATTTTTATGAATACTTTCCACAGTAACAAAAAGCATTAATAAATTTCAAGTTATAAGGCTGCAAGGAGGGATATAGAAGTAGGGTTAAGACAAATTACATTAATATGTTTTCAGACACTCGGGATTTAAGGGACTAAGGAGAAAGGTCAGTAGCCCCTTGCATTGCAAGGGTGAGAACCTGTGTGTGTAATGGGGGAAGACACAACCCTGGAACTTGCTGGCCAAACAATCTAGCTAAATATGGAAGCTCCAGGTTCAGTAAGATCATATCTCAAAAAACTAATGCAGGGGGCTAGAGAGATGACTTCTGGAACTTGCAGAAGACTGAAGTTCTATTCCTAGTGTCTAAGCTGAGAAGCTTACAACACCTGTAACACCCACCACAGGGGGCCTACTGCCCTTTTCTTGCTGCATGTACACTATTAACACAGAAATACAAAAATAAAAATATATCTTAGTGGTGGTGCACATTTTCAATCCTTGTACTCAGGATCAGAGGCAGGCAGATCTTGATGAATTTGAGGCCGACCTGGGCTACATGGAGAGTTCAGAGCAGCTGTGGCTACACAGTGAGACTCTGTCTCAAATAAGCAAATGGATTAGACAGACAAGTGATAGATGGATAGATGATAAATAGGAAGATAATGTACTAACTGATTTTGTGTGTCAACTTGACAGACTGGAGTTATCACAGAGAAAGGAGCTTCAGTTGGGGAAGTGCCTCCATTGAGATCCAGCTGTAAGGCATTTTCTCAATTAGTGATCAAAGAGGGAGGGTCCCTTGTGGGTGGTGCCATCCCTGGGCTGGTAGTCCTGGGTTCTATAAGAAAGCAGGCTGAGCAAGCCAGGGGAAGCAAGCCAGTAAGGAACATCTCTCCATGGCTTCCGCATCAGCTCCTGCTTCCTGAACTGTGTGAGTTCCAGTCCTGACTTTCTTTGGTGATGAACGGCAATGTGGAAATGTAAGCTGAATAAACCCTTTCCTCCCCAACTTGCTTCTTGGTCATGATATTTGTGCAGGAATAGAAACCCTTACTAAGATGGACAGACGGATGGATGGATGAACGGACAGACAGACAGACAGACAGAATGTTGAAAAAATAAAATAAAGAGTAATAAAGGAAGATACCCAATATTGGCCTGTGCCCTGTGCTGTGGCCAGCCTGGCCAACTCATGAAGCTCCAGGCCAATGAAAGACTGAAGGCGTTTGGGAAATAATATTACAGGTTGCTTTCTGGTGTGCGTGCGTGTGGCTGGTGCGCGCACAACACGCTGAGCTTAACTTAGCTTTCTTAGGTTGCTTCCTTCCCTTAGCTGAGGTTCTCCAGTGACTTCTAAGTTGGAAAACTCACACATTACACAGCAAACACGCCATGACCTGCTGCGGATTACCCACAGCAAATGCTAATCCCAGGTCAGCTCCTGTTGGCCGCTGGGGGCCCAGCTGCAGCTCCTTCCCCTGGAGGAACCCAGAGAGTGTACAGGGAGGAAAACTCTCTACTAACAGCTAAAAATACTCGAATGCCATCCAAAATACCCTCAAAGTGACTTGGCTTGTGTCCCTCTGTGGGATTATCTGCCCTGCTGCTTCTCGTCATCTGAAGTGAGAAGCCGGTGGGGACATTTAGCCACACTTCACTCTGGAGCGGGACTCGGAGGCCTGCACCAGTGTTTATGGGGCAGCCTCTTGTGGGCCCTGGGAAAGCACCACAGGAAGCACCTCTCTCCTTGCTTGGCTGCAGGAGGGGTGACAACATGGAGTGTCAAACACTTTGAACAGGTCAAGGCACAGTAGACAGAGTTCTTAGAAGACACAGTGCGGAAGGTGGGGTCTGCCTGGGCACAGGGACAAGGAACCTCTTTGTGTTTAGTGGGGGTGACAGGGCGGAGTGTCACCCCTCCCATCTTTCTAGTGGACCCACCCAGTCTGAAGCTGACTGCACAAACAAAAGACAGCTGGGGACAGTGTGGGACCGGCACATGAAACTAGCATGGAGCGCTTGGGGAATTTCAGATTTTGTTTTCAGAGGTTGACCTCCAGGAAGGCTTTGAACCCAAACCATTCAACTCAGGACAATGCAAGTCAGAAATAGACAGGTATAGAAGAGGTTCTTCCTGTGAGCTTCTGAGAGCAGGTCAAGTGCAGAAAGTGGGTCGCAGAGACCAGGGCGGGGAGAACGAGGTGCTGTGTGGACACTCCTGCAGCAGCTGCCTCCACGTGACTTCATGGGATCTGGTCTGTTGTGTAAGAACTCGGCCAGTTTCAGAATGTATCACCTGTCCATTCTGAAGGCCTCTGGACCTGCCACCATCCGTCAGAAAAGAGTCTTCATGGGTTTTAAAAAAAAATATAGCCCTCCCATTCCCCCAAATTACCAGATACTCATGTGTGTGTGTGTGTGTGTGTGTGTGTGCGCGCGCGCGCGCACGTGCGCACACAGAATTATGGGTACACTCACCCCTGGGGTGTATAGAAGCCAAAGGTTGATGCTGGGATCTCTTCAATCACATCTCACCTCATGTGGGGACAGAATTTCTCACTGAACCTGAGTTTACAGTTTCAGCCAGACTGGCTGCTCAGGGAGCCGGAGGGCTCTTCCCATCCCAGCCCCTGTGCACGGTCACAGCCACGTGTAGCTTCGGCCACTTTTTACCTATACATGGAGGATGTGAACTCCCCATGCTTGCAAAAGTAAGCACCGTACCTCCCCACTGAGCCATCTCTCCTAATAAAGCAGAGCTATCTTCTCACTTACTGTAATTATTACTGTTTTGGCATATCGTTTATGTAACTTTGACTTCTTATGTCATTATTAACTGTAATTTATTGAACACCTGCAAAGTAGCTCTCAACATAGGCCTTGCCACCGAGGACAGACCCTGCGAGTCGACATGCCTGGCACACCCACACCATCAACCCGACTCAGAGTCCACACAACACCAAAGCCCTGTCTGTGTTCTTGCTGGATTGAGCCTCTCACCTCTGAGCTAGAGAAACATTCAGGTGTCAATCCTGCTCAATTCTAGTTCCCAAAGGAATTAAAACAGAATCCCAGGTGTCGTGGTGCACACCTTTCATCCCCAACATGCCAGAGGCAGAGGCAGGTGGATCTCTGTGAGTTTGAGGCCAGCCTGGTCTACATATTGAATTCCAGGCCAGCAGGAGATAGATATACAGTGAGACCATAAAGGAAGGAAGGAAGGAAGGGAGGGAAGGAGAGAGGAAGGGAGGGAGGGAGGAAGGGAAGGAGGGAAAGGAGGGAAGGAAAGAAGTGGGGGAAGGGAAATACAGAGAGGACCAGCTAGACCAAGAAAACATGACAGGGCCCTGCCAGCAGGTCCAATTGGCTCCACCTCCCAGGTATCACCGACAAGCCCCAGCTCTCAAGACGGCCCTGCCCACCTCCAGAACCTCTCTCAGGGACTGCTAAGGTAGCCTCTCAGCCTTCTCCCTCCCTGGCTACTTCGGACTGAGTGACCCTAAGACAGGCCATGTCGGGCTGTGATTCAGAGCTCTTTATGCCCCGTGTAGAAGCCAGTGTGCCCAGCCCCAGCTGGCCACTCACCCCATGCCTACTTGGAACCTCTCGGACGTCACCTCTCTCCTCCCCCAGGGCTCATGCCGTTCCCGGTGACCTGGCCTTTCACCACGTGGGTCCCAAGGCTCATCAGGCTTGGTGGCAGGCACCCTCGCTCCCTGAGCTGTCCTGCCCTTCTCTTTCTTGATACAATAAATAACACTCCCATCTTCAGAAGAGCAGAACATGGCCATACAGACAGGTCAAGAAGAGAGCCGGGCAGTGGGGAGGAAGGCTGGGAAACGAGTCTCTGCTAATCACTGCCTCTGCATCCCTGGGTGCTGGGTGCTGCTGAGAACACTCTCACATCCACAGTATGGGGCAGCTCCCCAGCCATGGTATAGACAACTAAAACTTGTCTTTTGCCTGCATCAAGATCACTAATGGTGGCAGAGACTGAAACAGAGAGGTTAGAGGGAAGGAGGGAAGAAGGGAGAGAGAGGGGGGAGAGAGAGAGAGAGAGAGAGAGAAAAGAGAGAGAAAGAGAGAGAGAGAGAGAGAGAGAGAGAGAGAGAGAGGTGACTGGGTAAAAACCCACAGGGTGGTAGTCCAAGTCTTTAACCCTAACTCTCAGTAAGCAGAGGCAGACAGATCTCTGTGATTTCCAGGGCAGCGTTAGCGAGTTCAGGCTAGCCAGGCCTACGTGAGAAGGAGAAGGTAGCGACGGGGAGTAGTAGCAGTGACAGCAGGGGTCTGCCAGTTTTCATTAAGGTTTAAGTGCTATGGCCTTTTCTGGTCACCCCTCTCCAATTTTTTTTTTGTATATTTAGGCCCAGACTGGCCTTGAACTTCTGCTCCTCTGGAGTCTACCTCCCAAGTGCCGAATCCCAAGCCCTTACCATCACATCCAGCCCAGCTCCTCGACCACCCTTCTCTTTCTCAGCACATAAAACTGGGGGCACAGGTGACTTGGGGCTGGAGTCGATGCCATTGGGACTGAGAGGCACGAGGAGTCCCTGGCAGGGGTGGTGGCCGGGTGTGGAACCAGCTGCTGTCCTCACCTCTCACAGCTGCTTACGTGAAGATCTGAGATCAAGGGCGCTGAGCAGAAGCCAGGCAGGCCCTTTAGGACTCCTGCCACCCGCAAGGCTGACCATCTCACAGAGCACAGCTGCGTGCCCCGCCCTGTGCCAGGACACCCGGCCTGTTCTCAAGGGGCTCACACTTTCATAGGACACTTATATCCTAGTAAATTTTTAAAACTATTTTTAAAAACATAAAGTCACATGGACTCGAATAAATTGCATTCGGAACATAGTCGTCCAAGGACCAGCTCAGCCTAGAGGGAGTTCAGGGCGAGGTATGACATCCCAGATATATCAACATTGGAGGACACCAACGGTTGGCGTCCCTAAGAGACAGAAGCACAGGCCCCACGCCCAGCCCCACCTCACTGTACCAGTTCTGAAATCGGAAGCTTCCTTGTCAGCTCATCCCTTTTTCGTTTTGTAAACCAAGAACTTAAACCTGTTTAAGAGGATTTAGGCAGAAAGAGAAAATCATGGAGAACTTACATTAACTTTAAAGGTCTGTACCAAGCCATCTAAAAACCGTATGCTGCAGATGACCTCGGATCGAGTTTTCTCTTTGGGCAATTCAGAGGTTCGTGTATTATTAATTCTTCCACCCAACGCACGTAACCGGGAGGTCATAACGGCCGCCGAGTGACCTGCAAGATGAGACACCTGTCAGTGCTTTCCAGGTAGCCAGCCAATCAGGCCCTACACAGGTTGGCCTGGGTCACAGCATCAGCTGCAGATCCTGTAAGGGGGGGAAACAGGGTAACAAAGCCATCTCTGCAATCAGAGCTGCGCTAAGCTGGTGGTTCTCAACCTGTGGGTCTTGGCCCCTTTGGCGAGAGGGTGTCAAACAACCTGTTCACAGGGGTCACCTAAGTCCACTGGAAAACACAGAGATTTACATTATGATTCACAATAGCAGCAAAATTATAGTTATGAGGTGGCGATGAAAATAATTGTATGGTTTGGGGGTCACCATGACATGAGGAACTGTATGCATGGGCCACAGCATTAGGAAGGTTGAGAACCACTGCTAAGCAGAATCCATTGCTCAAAGATAATATATCGTGTTAGGTTAGGTCAAGGAAATGCATGCATGGCTTACTTATCTGTTCATCCTGTTATCTCCAAGGAATCACCTTCTAATTTCCCAGAGCATAATTCCTACCTTAGGTATTTGTAAGTTTTGCAAAACTAAGCATGAAATATATAAAACACCCAAAAGCTGGTTAGTAAGATAAACACACACACACACACACGTTAAAATTAAGAACTTATACTTCTTTGTAAAAAAAATTTATAAGATTTATTTTATCTTGGCTGCAGAGTTGGCTCACTGGTTAAGAGCACATCCAGCTCTGCAGAGGACCTGAGTTCAAGTCCCAGCACCTCCGTCCCAGCTCACAACTGCTATGCTAATGCAAGCTCCAGCAGAACCAATGCTCTGCCTCCCCCTGAGGGCACCACACAAACTCACTCTCAGACACATGGCATACTGAAAATAAAGGTAAAGCATTTTCTTTTATAAAAATGGGAAGAAATGATGTTCTTAGGCAACTGCTTGTCAAAGAAATGCAAAGTAGAGCCACAAAATGAAGTCGCACATGCCCACTGCAGGGCTGACGTAGACTGAGAACAGTGTGGGAGGGGTCCAGCTGTCCTACAAGCAGAGCTGCTGCAAGGAACATAAATTGGGGCTGAAGAGATAAGCACTGCCTGCTCTTCCAAAAGTCTTGAGTTCAATTCCCAGCAACCACATGGTGCCTCACAACCACCTGTACTGGGATCTGAGAACCTCTTCTGGTGTGTCTGAAGACAATGACAGTGTGTGTGTGTGTGTGTGTGTGTATGAATGAATGAGTAGTTGTGTTAATTTATATGGACATAAATTAACTACTTTGGCAAACTTATGGAAAATCTCTACCAAGCTGAACACACACCTTCTGTGATATGACAATCTGATTCCTGAGTATGTGTCCAATAAAACAGCAATACATTTTATTCACAAATATATATGTATATGACTCTTCATAAATACCACCAGATGAGAAAAGATCTAAATTTCCATCAGCTGAAGGATGGAAAAATCGTGGCATGCTCAGACCATGCACCTGCATACAGCCAACCGGAGAAATGAATCCTTGCTATGTGCAAAGCAGGATTTTCTTTCTTTCTTTCTTTCTTTCTTTCTTTCTTTCTTTCTTTCTTTCTTTCTTTCTTTCTTTCTTTCTTTCTTTCTTTCTTTCCTTCCTTCCTTCCTTCCTTCCTTCCTTCCTTCCTTCTTTCTTTCTTTCTTTCTTTTTTTGGTTTTTTGGATTTGGTTTTTTCATGACAGGGTTTCTCTGTATAACCCTGGCTGTCCTGGAACTCACTTCTATAGACCAGGCTGGCCTCTAACTCAGAAATCCGCCTGCCTCTGCCTCCCAGAGTGCTGGGATTACAGGCGTGCGCCACCACCGCCCGGCTAGGATTTTATTTAATGTTACTTTAATGTTTAATGTTAAGAGGCCAGACACGATATATTACCTACAGCACAATCCCAGGTACTGAAACTTTAGGACAGACTAGCGGCTGCTTCTCGATGGTCCCGAATGCTTCTGTAAGGCTGTATATGAGGGGAAGGCAGAGGTCAGCAGAGGTCACTGCTGTGGGACTTCTCTCCACATTGTTGTTTTACATCTTAAGATTGTGTGTGCTTGTGTGTGTATGTGCCACAGTGACCTGAGGAGACTAGAGGACAACTCGCAGGAGGCGGGTGGCTCCTTCCCTGACAAGCATGGGTCCAGGGAATTGAACTCAGAATTGTCAGGCTTGAGGGCAGATGCTTTTGCCTGCTGTGCCACCTCACCCACACCCACCCACCATCTTTAAGCTGGTTTTGCTAGAGAGATCGATAGTGGGATGGTGGAATAAAGAGACGACGAGATTTGCAACTGAACATGGGACGGCAGCATCCGGTGGACATGCTCAGATCTACGCCTCCACAGAGAAGGTTGGAACTATAACTCGGCTGGGAAGGGAGACCGGGAGACTAAGGGGTTAAAGGAAGAGCAAATGCAGAGGAAGGTTGTAAGAGGGCATGCCCCCCCCTCCCGCGCGCTCCCTGCTTTCTGAGCATTCGACCCACACACACCACCCCCCGGGGGAAGTCTCTCAACTGTGCTCACTGTAATTCTGCACTTAAAAGTCACGAGGTATGTTTCTAGCTGCATGTCCTACTACACGCCTAGCTCCAGGAACTGGAGGTTCCAGCAGGACTAAGGTCTGGTCCTGGTTTGGTTCTCTGTGCCTCTCTGGCGCTAATGTGCAACTAGTTAAGTACGTTAAGTAAGCCAATCAATGCATGAAGAATGAAGCATCTCCTAGTTTTCTGGGTGATGCTCAAGTTATCCATCCAGGCTCCATCTGCTTTGGGGGACCAAGGCAGAGAGAGACACCCAGAGAGATAGCACCAGACACCAGGGCAGGGCCAGAGGTAAAGGCCTAGGCAGTGGGAAGAGAGATGTGTCGTCGCTCACCTGTGGGAAGGAGGGCAGAGCAGACCAGAGACTGAAGAATCAAACCCCTGGGAGAGCAAGGCCCACAGACTAGGTATGGAAGATGACAGAAGCTGTGCACTGAGTCCCTAGCAGAAAATTCAAGGTGCTCTAGGTAAAGCTCTATAACTAGCTAGGGACAGGAAACCTCAAATATTAATAATTTTTTTCCCTGGAGACTGACAGTACAAAAAAAAAAAAAGCCACCACTAAACAAGTGCGGACACACACACACACTCAATCACAGAATTTCCACCCACCCACCACCTCCACCATGCCCTTTTCAATAAAAATGTCACTGGCATCAGGGCTGCATTTTCTGAGTAATACAAAAAGTTATCAAAAGACAACAAATGTGTTCCCAAATGCTTTATCCCACACGCAACTGAAAATGTCAGCTCTGTTGCATGTTTCTTCTGAGAATCCCAGGTGGACTGTGTTCTTTTAAGATACAATAGCGTAGTTATGAAGTGCATTATTAATGGGCAGCGGCCCTCAGAGCTTCCTTGGGAACTTCTACAGATGATTCTGGGTCCTGCCTCCCATGGGCATTCAGTGCCCCGGAGCCTTTGGGAGCCCCTCACGGGGCAGTCTGAGAGCTGAGGTCGCTGAGGTCCAGACAGTGGCTCTTCACACAGCTAGGTCTGCAGGGCAGATAAAGTATCCTGACAGACCCTGAACAGAAAACCAACCAGGATTTCAAGGAGGCAGCATGCCAACCCCGGCAAGGCTTTGCAAATGGCTTCCCCCCAGGCAACCTCTTGTTCCTGGGCCAGCATCGAGGATCCTAGCACTGGAAACTGAACTGTGGCTGATGCTGCTTCCTAGCAAGGCCAGAGTATATTGGGGAGACCCCCCCCCTCTGATTGTCACATGAAGGAAGGCCTTGGAACCTGAGGACAGTGTCATTGAAAGATATTTCATGGAAACTGCAGAATATTCTTCCTGCAATTGTCCCTAAAACAACCCTTGATAAGAGCCTGCTTGACACTGACTCTTAACTACCGATTATCAAGCCAGGAGGTGTTTCCAGATTGTCTTGAAACTGTATCTTGACCGATCTGGCTGGACAATAGACGCTGACTAATTGTCCTGCTTCCTGCACCATGGCAATTGGGGAACTCGGGGTTTCTATGGCTTCCTTTATAAGCCTCTTAATTCTAAACAAAGCCAAAACCCAAACAGGAACACACTGGCCTCAGTAACCACGGATATCACAGCTGCAGGCGAGGCCACTGACATGGGAGCTGAGCCTGTTTGCACAGTGTTTCAAGTCAAAGAGCTCTGGGGTAGCTGGAACACTGGCTGTGGGTTCTACTGTGATTCAGATCTTAATCAAAGATGGTATTCTGGAAACACAATTTAGAAAAAGCATGATCTCATTATGCACACAGCTGGGGCTCAGTAAATACTGCAGAGTTAGAGCTGGAATACGTAGGTGCCTAGCATACTGCACGGGACACAGACTACATATGCGATAAAAGGTACTTCCTATTTACCATTGAGGTGGGCTCTCATGTAGCCAAGGCTGGTGTCCAATTTACTACAAAACTAAGGCTAGGTGTAATCCTCCTGCCTCCATCTCCCAGGTGCTAGGATTACAGGTATATGCAACCATGCCTGAATACAAGACTCTTAATTAACGCTAAATTTCTGATGTGAACAGGAACTGACTCTAGAATCCAGATTTTTGTAGGATTATCTTAACGTCAAATATCTCACATATTTATAAAGGCTTCATTTCTATGCTATCCCTTTCAAAGCAATTCACCGGTGTTTAAAGGCAGCTGCTACTATAAATGTTACATCCTCTGGGAAAAGAAAGAAATTAGGCCTTTAATTCAAGAATGCATGTTTCAGGGCCCAGGGATGGTAGACTGCTTGTGTAGCAGGCCTGGGGCCCTGGGTTTGATCTCCAGCCTTGCATAAACTGGGCAACATCCACCTGACACCCAAGTCCCTCAGGAGTAGATGGAGGTAGCGATAGCAGAAGCTTAAGGTTGTAAGACTTTCAGAAAAAGATAATTTTATCCAAATGGATATTGATTCAACTTAATTTAATTTATTTGAGACTGGGTCTTATGTAACCTGGGCTGGCTTAGAAGCTTCTAAGTAGTGAAGGAAACTTGGAAGTCTTGGTGCTCTTACCTATTAGATGCCACGCTTACAGGCACGACTCACCACAATCAGATCTTTTTAAAGAAAACAGTCTGGATTTATAAACAAATGTGTGGGTATTCTGTGTAAGTGAACCTTGGGTGAACCTCGTGACTAGTGCCAACCCAGGTAATCACATTCAAGCTGACCTTGCCAATACTGCCATCTAGTGGCCAGAAGAGGAAAGCACTCGCCTCCAACCCTACGATTTAGGAGGAGGTGACGCGGTGACACGGGTTGGCTCTGTTATTCTTTACCTTGCAATCACTCTCTGGGTTTGTAACAATTTCTTTGCGGCTTAGCTTCTTTGTCCTAATCCTTCCCCCCTGCTGCGCTGAGGAAAGCTTTCTTCCTTCCTCTCTTTTCTCTCTAAGTCAGAGCATCAGCAGATGAAGGATCTGCTGGACAGGGAGATTTCTAGCACAGAAAAGAGCACAGCATCCCATCAGCCTCGTGAAGGATGACTCACCAAATCAATAGCAATTCTTATCAATTAACAATATTTAATGGATGGGACATAGATGGTTTATTTAGCCGCTGAGAGAATATCAGTAGTGCCTCTTCTTTTTTCTTTTTCTTTTCTTTTCTTTCTTTTTTTTCTGGGAACATAGAAGCCGGGCTGCATTTTTTAACAATTGTGCAGGAGGGGAAGGGTGGGGGTGGGGGAAATCAACCAGGAAATCAATCAATCACATCACATGCTTTATGATTCTCCTAGAAAAAAATAAACCAGTTCCGCAACTCCAGCCTCCACCTGACAGGCAGTGCCCCCAGGCCCTCTGGTTTGGGACCAGGATAAGGTGCCCTTGCATTCTAAAGGAAGTGAGACTGCCTTCAACAAATAAAACTTCACAGGGGAGGGAGATGAGTCTGGATAAAGCACTCAACCTCTAGCAAGAGGACTGGTGTTTGGGCGTTCAGATCCCAGCACTCGGAGACTGAGGCAAGCCGGCTTTCTGGACTAGAAGAATCTACAAGCTCCTGGGTGAGTGAGAGGAGGCATCAGAAAATAAAATGGAGCTAGATGTTGGAAAACGGCTACCTTCAACCTCTGGCCTCCTTGGGCACCTGTACTCACATGGGTACAGACACACACACACACATAATTTAAAAAATAAGAGGAAACCAGGTGTGAGAGCTTATCCCTTAATCCCAGTAAAAGCAGGTGTCACTTGCACATGCTGGTGAGACACAGACACACAGACACACACAACACAGACACACACAGACACACACACACAGAACCCAGGGTTTGCTCTCAAGCACATGTTACAGGTCTGATTATCATTTTACCTCTACATATTTCAGCACAGGTCTCCTAAAACCAAGTTTATTTCAAAATCACAGTGAAACTATAGCATTCAAGAAAGCAAACACCGGACCAGGCGTTTATCTTAGAGCTGATATTAAATTTTTACAAATTATTCTGATTCTTTCTTTCCTCCTGTCCCAGGATGCAATGTGAAACCATGCTTATTTTACTGTCTGTGAGAAGACACACTTTAACAACCGCTACCCTAAGACAATGATACAGACAACCTGAGCGGAACACACTGGGAAGGAACTGCCAGCCACAATCTCCAGGATTTCTGGTTCTGCCCATCTGTGCTTATGACTAGGGTGTTGGGGGCCAGAGTGCTCTGTCAGTGTGAGTCTATGCACCATGTCGCTTCCCAGAGCTACACAGCTCAGCGACCGGCCCATCGCTGGGCGAGCTGAGAGCTTCTTAAATCATTGTTGATGAAGTGACAGATTTTCCAGTCTATAGCTCAGTGCTGGGATTAACCCAAAGGTCAAACAGAGAAGAAAAGTTCAAAAGTGATCTGTCACCTTGCGATCATGTAACCAGGTGTCTCAGAGTTGATGTCACTCAGACCCCAGATTCTCATCACTCTGGAACACCTGAGACTAAAGACCAGGACAGGCACGCACATACTGTATCCCCCTCAGACACGTGTGGAGGAGACGCTAGCATTTTCCTAAAAAAGAGTGGGAGTGGGGCTACGTTGCTTATGATTTATTAGGCTTGCCAAATGCTTTAAAGTTCAATTCAGCCAAATGAATTAAAAATGGTTTGGGGCTGGAGAGATGGCTCAGCGGTTAAGAGCACCGACTGACTGCTCTTCCAGAGGTCCTGAGTTCAATTCCCAGCAACCACCTGGCAGCTCAAAACATCTGTAATGAGATCCGATACTCTTTTGTTTTGTTTTGGTTTGGTTTTTGGTTTTTCTGAGACAGGATTTCTCTGTGTAGCCCTGGCTGTCCTGGAACTCACTCTGTAGACCAGGCTGTCCTGGAACTCAGAAATCTGCCTGCCTCTGCCTCCCAAGTGCTGGGATTAAAGGTGTGCGCCACCACCTCCCAGCCCAATACTCTCTTCTGGTGTGTCTGAAGACAGCGACAGTGTATTCACATACATAAAATAAATAAATCTTTTTTTTTTTAAAGAGCGGTTTTAGTTTTTGGTTCTAAAATATCCACGTATGTACACCTCAACACGGTTCTGTTTGATCAAGTTTAATTATGTGCAGTTGGTAACAAAATTATGACGTAGCACATGGAATCTCACCCTCATGGCTGTGACTCTGGCAAACTGACCAGTCCTCTCTGTCCACTGGCCTCTCCTTTTCATGGCTTTCTCAATTTCTTAGACACAACCTTGCATACCTCCACAATGGTGATGGCCCACGGTTAACGTTGGTAAAGTAAGGTCCACACTGGGCAGGCATGGCAGGCGGTGGATGACCCCAGCATTCAGGAAGCAGAGACAGGACGGGAAGCTATGGTCCTCAAAGTATAAGGTGGGGTGAGGGAATGACAAAGAGTCCAACACCAACCTTGGGCCTGCAGGGGAACACATAGCCCACACCCACACACCCCTACTAAGTTAGCTAAATGAGTCTGTTCATTAAAACAAGGCATCTTCATATTTATTGCTAAATTAATGCTAAAATCCAGTTTAAAAAAAACTATCACACTTATATACCAAAAAAAAAAAAAAACCCCCAAAAACAGAACAAAAAAACCCCACAACAACAACAAAAACTTTTAAAATAATACTTTTGAAGTTTAAAGCCTAGGAGAGACAGCACAGAGAGGTTAGGACAGCTGTTCTCCCAGAGGACCCTGGCTCAATTCCCAGCACCCACAAGGCAGCTCACAACTGTCTGTAACTCCAGTTCCCAGGGGATCTGATACCCTCACACAGACATGCAAGAAAAACACCAATGTACATTAAAAAGAAAAAAAAAAAAAAGCTTAAAGCCCGCTAACAAACGATAATCACACATGGTGTAAAAACAAAACATTTTTTTAAAACTTGCATATGTATTTATAAAATGCATCATCAGAGGTACACTTAAGAATTAACAATCAGTCTTGACTTTCACAAAACTCTTATCAACTTCTCTTGCAGCACCAATCCTCTTGCTTCCGGACTGCCCCTGCACAATCTCCTCAGTTGCTTCCTGGCCTTTAATTTGTTCAGAGAGGGGACCTCCCAAAGAAGTCCCCCCAACCCAAAGCAGTGCTGAAATAATCTGTCCGGTCAATTCAATTCAGACCAAGACCCGTAGTTAGCGCCCTTGTTCTCAGATGACTTCAAAATGTCAAGATAGTTTCCTTCTTCTAGAGCCCAGGGTTTATCTTTAGTTTTTATTTATAGGTTGGACACCAAGACACCGTCAAAAATAACAAAATAAAAAGTTAGCCTGGACCCTGGGAGGTTAAGAAGCGGATTAGGCTCCTCTGAGCGCAGGAGGGAACGCAGGCTGCGAAGCCGCGGGCGGTGGAGAGGGTGCCTATAAACTTTATAGTTATAAAGGGAACCTGCAGGCCCGCGCTACCTTCTCACGTCTGCCTCGGGCAAGAGGAAGCCAGGCCCAGGAGCGGAGGGTGTCGCACAGAGCCAAGGCAACCGAAACTACCAAGGTCCCTAGCCGCCCTCGGGCGACTCCTCCCCAGCAGATACCTACCAGTTGGGGAGAAGGTAGAAGACAAGATTTTTATTAGTTATTTTAATGTTTGGGAAGATGTTATCTAGCCTGCGAGTAATCCCCCAATTCCGGTCTTCTAGGGGGTATTTTCGGTCGCCCCACCCACTGCCCCCGGGACCTGTAGATCTTGTGTGTAATTACTTTTGGCTTCCTTTGTCATTACTTTGGCAAAGGAGTTCCGGACCATTTACTCAATATTCATTTACTCGGCCCCAGGCCAAGCCAGGAAGAGGCCAGCGGGTGGGGGAAGGGAGGGGTGCGGGGAGCCTAGCTTCCACAGGATGCGAAGCCCTAGGGGACGGGGGACGGGCGAGCCCCAGCGGCTGGGACCTTCCCGGGAGAGAAGAGTTCCAGGCGTGGCAAAGACTCCACACCCACGGAACAGCAAAGCAAGGTCGGGAGGGGAAGTTCAGGGAGGTTTTATGAGCTCCGGGGCAAAAGAGGAGCCCGAGGGATAACTGATATCTTAGTGAGAGTCTTAGGAGGATTAGGCCAGGTTCTTTGAGAAGCTTTTACATAAAAGAGAGGAATCAGGATATGGTGAAAGGTCTAGCATCAGGTGGTGGGAGGGTGGGAACTCCAATTTAATCACTTTTAGTGGAGGTTAACCTCAGCAACTGCTTACTTTTTCTAAGTTATTTAGAAAAGAGCAGACGCCCAGGCTTTCCAAGGCCAGTTTTGGCATTGGCAGAGGATAGGTACTCCAATTAGCAATTTTCGTTCGACTGGTTTTTGTATTAACCCAATGGCTAAACAGGTGACACGAACAGGTTTCATTGCCTGGGAGTTGGCTCAGTGGGTAAATCTTTTCCCTGCGAGAGCGAGAACTGGAGTTTGATGTGAGGTACAGACAGAATTCCCAGAGGCTCACGGGCCAGTTCACCTGGAATACGGTAGAGAAGTGGCATTCGTGGAAGGATGCCAAGTGTCATGTCAACATCTATGACCTGCACAGACATGTAACGAGACACACACACACCACTTCCACAACAGAGGAAAGACCCCAAGTAAAAGCTGCAACAACATGGAAGATACTGAGCTCTCTGCTGTAAGGGGGGGGGGGGGCTCCGAGGAACCTGGGGGTGGGAGGTGGCTGGTTCTTAGCTGACCAAAACCCATCACTAGAGGTAATTAAAGGAACTCTATGACGGCTCATATTGAAAAAGCTGGAGAGTATGAAAAATGAGCTTTAGGCTTTGGGGTCCAAAATTCTATGATGACTTCTGTTCTGAAAGTGCCCAGCAGGGGGCTGGAAGAGATGGCTCATCGGTTAATAGCACCAAAAGGTCCTGAGTTCAATGCCCAGCAACCACATGGTGGCTCACAGCCATCTGTAATGGAGTCAGATGACCTCTTCTGGTGTGTCTGAAGAGTGACGGTGTACTCACATACAGTAAATAAATAAATCTTTAAAAAAAAAGAAGTGCCCGGGGTATATTTCTGTCTATAGAAACCATATTTAACTGTAGAACTGTTCAGATTCTATCTCCTTACATAGATTTCCAGAGACATGATCCTACATAGATGCCTCATTCTTGAAAGTCTTAAATGACCCATCAGCTCTCAAACGAGGTGTAAGAGTACTATTGGCCGGGAGGTGGTGGCAGCGCACACCTTTAGTCCCAGCACTTGGGAGGCAGAGGCAGGCAGATTTCTGAGTTCGAGGCCAGCCTGGTCTACAGAGTGAGTTCCAGGACAGCCAGGGCTACACAGAGAAACCCTGTCTCCGAAAAAACAAAAACAAAAACAAAAACAAAAAGAATACTATTTAGAGAGAGCAAAGCATCACGTAAGGCTTAAAACGTGAGAATTAAGTAGTCCATTCTTAGCACTTTCCACCTAAAATTAAGCGACCAACCTCTTTTCGTCTTGCCGGTGGACAGTTCCACCAAGCTCGAAACAGACTGGAAAAAACAGGATGGAATAAATTTACTCTACAGGAACATGAATCAAGTTGCATAAACTTTACAAAAATACTGTGTTAATATTTGCCCTCAGCCATGGCCACACCCATTTGGGTGTCAGCCTCTGATATTTCGGTCTTGGGCTCCAGCCCCCACCCCTTTACAGCCAAAAAAAAAAAAAAAAAAAAAAAACCAGCTAAAGTCACTTTGAAAGGTTTGAGATGTGTTAATCACGGTGCATCCCAGCCAAGAGGCTGGAATCTCACAGTGGAATGTCCTGCCAGCCTCCGCCCTGCCAAGATGTCAGAAGCCAGGGCCAGCCGGGCCAGAGAAAACCCATACTCAGTACCATAGAGCAGCATTCCCCACGGTTTTATCTCAAGGAAACACATAAAAATGCTCCAACCCTTATCCCAGCTCCCACGCCCGCCCCTACTTCCCAGCATCCTGGAAAGGCTTTTCTTCCGCCACCTTTTCCTTCACGGGCTTCCTAGGAAAGAGGCCACAGAGGCTCATTCCAGCCCTAAAGCCCTCTGCTTGGAAGGCTTCAACCCCAACGGGTCATCCTGGGTTAGACCAAACACAGTAACCATGCTAGCCGCAACTGCCTCTAAAACTGAGGTAGAGATGTGCCCGCATGGCGCCTGGTTGGCTTCCAGGGTTTGTTTTTTTCTCATGATAGAATGAGGACAGAAGATTAATAAAAGAAATGTATCTGAACATTCAAACCACCACGTTCTAGAAACTGGACATGTGCAAAATGCCGAAAGGTATAATTGTTCCTAATGCTAATAAAAGCAAGTGTTTAAAGAAGAAAGTTTATTTTGCTGGTACTGTTGCATTTACTTGGATTGCCTGACATGTGTTGAGGCCAGTGCTTGGTGAACTGAAGAAAATCCATTTTACAGGAGTAACTAACTCAGCAGGCCTCCAGCTCAGCCACTGCTAGACTAACATGACCCTGGACAAACCGACCAATTTACTTCCTAGGTCTCTGCTACATGCCCTGTAAACATTTCTGAGGAGCAGCCGAGTACCTGGTCTTCTGTAGCCTCAGTCTACACTAGACCTACCTCATTCTTAGGACCCTGCCCCTCCCCCAAGCCGGGATGGCTGTGAGAGGAACAAGAGAAGGTCCCACAGGGCATGAGGGGTTTCCAAGTGCTTTCCCATCCATTACATCTCCGGATACTGTGGCTTTTAAAGGCACCGACCCGTTGTATAGGTCAGTAGATTAGCCTCAGGAGAGCATGCCCAGTCATGGTCAACTCCAGCAGTCATACGGATTCCCCACTCAGTTCCAGCATTACACAACTGCCAGCTCCCAAGTCTCCTGACCCATGCCACTGGGCGGGAGTTGAATTACAGGTGATTCACTGCAGGTAAAACAGGGCCCCATACTTAATCACTCGGTCTCTGTAATTTACTGGCTACAGGTCTATTCTTACCCTTTCGAGATAATCTTTATACGCATTCCCCAAGGCTCACGTGGTGGAGGTGAATTTCCTCTTATGGAGGAAGTGGTCCAGAAAAGCCGCCTTTCTCCCCAATTAATTCTGCAACATTAGAAAGGCAGGTAATGATATGGCTGTTTATTACCCGTGTTCCTCTACCGTAAGCTGACACAATGCTTTTAACAGGTGTTTCAGAAAACCTAAAAAAAGAAGCAACCCCCAAAGGACAGTCCTTTTCCTGTGAAGGCCATGGCTATTTCAGCACCTTTAGAAACTGAGAAACAAAGCAAATGATTTCCTCAGTCTTCTAAAAGGTGCTGGCTGAAAGCATCATGTGCCAATGAGGCCATTCCGGCAGATCAGAAGCCATCCCAGGGTTAATTATTAGCTTCCTAAGAGCCACCTAGTACCCGAGGCCTGACCCTGGAGTTGACCTTGAGCCCCTCCTATCCATTGACCCCAGGGAGCTCCTCACAGCAGCCTGGACTCTATAAACTTGACCCCTAGCTCTTTTACATTTGCAGGTACACCTAATGATTCCAAACAGAGGATCTAATCAAGAAAGACAGTCATTGTGGGGACTGTAAGCATGGGAGACACCTAGGGTTTGTTAGAGGCCCGAGTCTGCAGGAAGAAGATACAATCCAGCCTCAGAATCTAAAACACAAATGGGAGCTCAGGCTCAGCAAAATCGAATCTGCCTGTGCCAAAGCCAGGAGGCTCCGAGCACCGAGCGGAGTTGGGGGTGGGGTGGGGACTAACACACCAAGGACAGGCTCGCTCGGCAGAGCATATCTAAGGGCAATCAACAAGCCAATCTGCAGTGTGGATTTTGTTTTGAGTTGTGTTCCGGGGTTTCAGGAAGCTGTAACACCTCCACTTTACAGCATACCAGTTTGCATTATCACTGGCCTTCATGTGTTCAGGTGCGTCAAACAACACAGGCCTCCTGTCTTCCGGATTTACAGTGTTCCAAGTGGAAGTGGGTGTGCGTGACCTCAGCTGAACATCCACCGACTGACTCTTCATTAGTGGCGCAAACACAGAGAAGGAGCAGGTGCTAATTTCATAGCTACAGGGCCCAGAAGAGACGTGTGTTAGGGTGAAACCATGAAACTCCTTTCCTCAGGGTGTGAGCCGATAGGAAGAGGCCAGACCAATGCTCAAGCAAAAACCCAGCAAGACCAACCAACCAACAGGCTGTTGAGGACAACCTGGGGGTGGGGAGTAATCACCTAACTTTACCGTTTTCTGTCTTTTTACTGAGCAGAGCTATCCTTAACACTGAACTAGACGGATACTGGAGAGCCACCGTGAGTGCCACTCATGGCCACCCAGTACCTGGCTGGAAATCTGTATCTGAGACAAGAACGGGGCTCAGACCCTGAGCTGAGCCCAAGTCTCTGAGCCTGTGTCTCCCCTATGTCACAATCCATCCCACGGGCTCCTGAAAGAGCCAAGCTTTTTCCCCCAGGCACAGGATGCTAACACTGAACTTATTTTTTTAAACTGTGCTTTTCAAAATATATAGGGCCTAGAACTGACTATTTTAAGCACTTGTAAGTACCAATTCTGTGACATTCAGCATTGTGCAACTATCACCACTACTTCCAGAAAATTCCATCACTCCAAACACAAACTCTGTACCCATTAAGCAATAAGACGCATCTACCCAATTCCAAACACCTCTCTACCTTCTGTGTCCGTGTTTTGATCTTACCCAGTTTTGATCTTTAATGTAAGCAAGTGTGTGCTAGTTTGCTTTCTATTGTGACAAAAACAAAAACCAACAAAACATACAAAAAACCCAACCAAAATCCACTTGGAGAGAAAAGCGTTTATTAGGCCTACAGGCCACAGTCTAACCAAGGCGGGATGTGAGGCGGACCATGAAGGAATGTGCTGCTTTCCGCCCACTTTGACACACCCCAGGAACACCTGCCCAGATGTGATATCTCCTAAAGTGAGCTGGGTCCCCTAGCAGTCAAGAATATGCCCCACTGACTAGCTTAAAGGCCAATCTGATGGAGGCATCATCTGAATTGACAAGCCTCTTCCATTTGACTTGAGCCTGTGTCAAGAGGGGGGAGGGGGGAGCTAACCTGGACAAAATGGCATCAGGAAGCATCTCATTTTGAGTCTGGCTGACTATCCTTCAGCACGTTCTCTATGTTCTTCTATTTTTCAGGGTGTGTGACAACTTCTCTCCTTGTCACGACCACCCAACATTCATTTTTCTTAGCTCAACACATTTTCCCATGGGCTTTCATTCACTTGGATACCATTGCTGTCAGGGGTCCCTAGTGATGCAGTCAACTTTAGTGTGCAAGACTCCATGCAAGAATCCATTTGGAACTGAGAACGGTGGCCCACGCCTTTTGTCCCAGCACTCAGGAGGCAGAGGAATGTAGCTCGCTGAGTTCGAGGCCAGCCTGTTCTACAGAGAGAGATCCACGACGGGCAGGGCTGCCCAGGAAACCCTGTCTTAAAACAACAACAAATCCAGTGGATGTTTTTTCTGTTTTGTGCCTAAGGGCAAACTACCAGGTTATATGGAATTCCATATCTACCCTTCCCAAGATATACTGGCTAGTTTTATGTCAACATTACACAAGCTAGAGTCATCAGAGAGGAGAGAACCTCAACTGGAAAAATAAATGTCCTACATAAAATCTGGCTGTAGGCAAGCCTGTAGGGCATTTTCTTAAATAGTGATTGATGGAGGAAGAAGACCCAGCCCATTGTGGGTGCTACTATCTCTGGGACAGTTCTAGGATCTATTAAGAAACCACAGTAGGGTAGTAGTGTCGAAGGCCTTTAATCCCAGCACTCAGGAGTCAGGACAGACAGAGAGAGGCAGGTGGATCTTTAAGTTCCACACCATCCTGGTCTGCCAAGCAAGTTCCAGGACACACAAATTACACAGGGAAACCTATCTGTCTTGAAAACACAAGAGAAAAAAAGAAGGGGAAAAAAGGAAGGACGTGTGTGTGAAGGGGTTGTTAAGCAAGCCAATAACCATCACCCTTTCTCTGCCTCTACAGCAGCCTCTCTAGGTTCCTGCCCTGTCCTGGCTTCCTTCAATGATGGATTTCAATGTGGAAGTGTAATAGAAATAAACCTTTTCCTCCCCCAAGTTGCTTTTGCTCGTGGTGCTTCATCACAGCAATAGTCACTCTAAGAGAGAAGACCTGCTGGGCTTTCCTGGAGACCCTGGCCCACTTCACATTTCTACCAGCAATGTGCTTCCTTCCTATGCCCGCTGACACTTGGGGGTCCCCCCTCCCTTTTCTTCTGGTTATGACCATTCTCCTGGGTATACTGCAGTATTTCATGGCTTGGATTTTCCCGATCATAATGACTTAAGAATGAATGAGTTCCTTCATGCAATGCTTATCGGCTATCCACCTTCAGAGAAATGTTCATTCAAGTCCTCTGCTCACTTCTGAAACGAACTTGTCAAGATTAGAGCTGGTGGATTTTAGGACATTTCTTTAAGGATTTATTTTTAAGCATGTCTCTGTGTGTGTGAGCTTGTGTTTATGCTTGCAGTGCCCAGAGAAGCCAAGGAGGATACAGAATAACCTGGTTGTTATGAGCCACTTCTAATACGGGTGCTGAGACGGGAACTTGGGTCCTCTAGATGACCCCTGAACCATCCCTCTAGCCCCCAGTTTTAGGAACAAGTTCCTCATATTAAATCTGTATGAGCTTATGATGCTATAACACTTTCTCCTGGTCCGTAGATCGCCCTCACTTGCCTGGTGCACCAACATTCCCGTCTCGATGGCACTCGACGCACTTCGTGTTTTCCCTTGTGGTTTAGGCTTTTGGTATCGCACACCAAGAACCCACTGCTAAATCCAAGGCAATGAAGACTGATCCCTGTGGCTTTCCCTCAGAGGTTTTGTGGCTTTAGCTTTTATACTTAGCTCATCAACATATTTCCAGTTGATTTTCTTGGACAGGGTAACATGCCTCGGGCCTGTAAAAGATCAGCTCCCAATCAATCACTTACCCAATCACTGTGGGTAAGCCACTGTAAAGAGAAAAACCACCCTGGGGCGTGCATAACCTTACCATCCACCTGATGCTCCTGACTGCTACAGGACCACCCACAGCAGGCACATATTAAGTTTGATCAACTAGGCAGATCAAAGACTAAATGTGCAAGAACCAACCATGGTGTTTACACACATACCCAATGGCTAGTCCAAAATGACACAGAATCAACTTAACACCTCCAAGGAATGACAACCAGCTTCCTGTCTCAGGTCCTTGTCACACGGATGAGGAACTGAGACAGGACCTTCCCACGGCCTGGGCTTCAACTCCCAAGGCCTTTCTTTCCCCATTAGCAAGCATAGCCTGGCTCCAACATAGATATGCAAGAAAGACCCTTGACATTGTCCTGACAGGCTTCAGAAGGCTGGGGTGGGAACCTCAGCTTCTGGATCTCCCTTAGCTAGCCGAGGGCTTTGCAGGCTCTTGGTTATGGCCACTTCTGTCCCCTTCACCGAGCTCACCCTGCCTAGCTAACCACAGCTCCCTTGACTGCTCCCAGCTTGTGCCAGGCTTAGCCTAGCTCCAGGGTTCACACTTGCTGTTCCCGTGACACCCTTTAGATATTCATCGGGCTCTCTTCCTGCCCTCATGTGTGTGCTCACACATTACCTTATTAATATGGCCTTCCCCGTCATCCCTGAGGCCCAGCTCGCCCTTACTTTTCTCCTTAGCATATGAGTAAGTGGATGGAAGACAGCACAACCAGGTCTGCACAATCCCGCTAAACACCAGAGGTTATCTAGATGGTTCCACATGTACAGGTATGGCCTCAGAGGCACCCACGCTTACTTTTGGACCTGCAGGCTGTCTGGGACCCTTGAGCTTTGTCAGGGACAAGGAGAGCAGGCCCATCACAGGTCACCCAACACTCCTTCATCTGTCAGTCAAGCTCAGCATGTCGGTGGCAACTGACTTAGCCACAGGAGCTAGAATCTCTACCCGCAATAAATATTTGTGAGACGCTCGTGTGAATGAGTACGAGGCCATCTCACCCACACAGGGCTTGTGCTCACCCTGGGAAAAGGGCTGTCAGCCTTAACACATTCCATGGAGCCAGAAGGTGGTGATGGCCAATGAGACCCAGGAACCCCCAGCTAGGAAACATTCAGACATGGGGAAAGGTTGTAGCTGCGAAGTCCTTCCTCCTGGTGGCATCTACCACGCTGAAAATTAAAAAAGGTCAACTGCCAACTTTTGGGGGCCACTTTAGGGTGGTATAAAATAGACACAAGACAGCCATGAAAATGTCACAGCATGACCAGGTGGAGATGGCCAGGGTACATGTTGGTACTCCCATCATCTGGGATTCATAAAAGTCAGGAGTTCAAGGTCACCTTCAGCTACACACTGAATCTTGGGTTATCCTGGGCTACATGAGACCCTGTCTCAAAATGGTAGGCCAAAACAGGAACAGAAATTTTATAATATGAAAAACAATTAAAGTATTAGGTTTTTAAATGCCACATCTGTGGTGCGACTTTTGATAAACTCTGATGAACTTAAAGAAAACCAAGCAGAGAGTTTTTTGAAAGAAATGCAGTCACCTAAGGCTTTATGGGGCCCCAGGATTAAGACCTTAATCCTCCCTCCCCTGCTTGACACCTCCTACCTTCCTTCCATTTTGCAACCTGCCGGCCTAATTTCCTCTTCCAGGGCTGGCTCTGGCCCTAAATCCCACCCCCACAGGCTCTCAGGGCCTGCAGAATCGCAGACCTCCTGCAGACACTCTCACCCAAGCTGCTCCACTGCAGCCCCTCTCCCCACCTGCTGGGCCCTGAGGACAAAGCTGAGTAAGTGGGTGCTTCTACCCAGGAGTCCCCACAGAGGGGCGCCTTTCACACCTTCCAAGACTGAGACCTCTCTTAATATCTCTCATGGCAAGGAATCTGCCTTCCTGATTTCGGTCTTTTAAGATTAACTTTATATAAGATAGAAAGATGAGGATTACAACGCGGAACTTAAGGATCCTTGCAGGGGCTAAGGAGATGGCTCCGAGGGTACAGCGTTTGACTTAGGAATATGAGGACTGGAGCTTGGGTACCGAAAGCCATATAAAGAGGCCACTTGAAACCCTAGCACTCAGGAAGCAGACAGGCGGCGTCCTCAGCACAAGCAGCCTTCTTCTGTCACCATAAAATACAACCAAGGTCACTTATGAAAGAAAGCATTCAAGGCTGGGCGGTGGTGTTGCACACCTTTAATCCCCCCACTCCGGAGGCAGAGGCAGGTGAATCTCTGAGTTCGAGGCCAGCCTGGTCTACAGAGTGGGTTCTAGGACAGCTAGGGCTATACAGAGGCATCCTGACCTAAAGAACCAAAAACAAAATAAACAACAAAACCCTTTCGATTTAGCTATGAATTCAGAGAGCTGACATCTATGGGAACAAAGTTAACAGTGGAGAGCTCACATCTCGATCCACCACCACCACCACCAGGCAGAGAGCGCTCTGGAAATCTTAGGAGTCTTTTGGAGCCTGGAAGCCTGCCCCAGCGACACACCTCTGCAGCAAGAGCACACTCCTTAATCCTTCCCAAACAGTTCTGCCAACTGGGAACCAGACATTCAAGTATGGGAGCCCACGAAGGACATTCGCATTCAAACCACCTCGGTTTGTATTTTGTTGTTGTTGTTTTGTTTTTGTTTGTTTTTTTAACGAGGCCCTTTCCCTCATTATAGGAAAGACAAACATAACGAGTAAAACCAAAAACCCTGAACTGGAATTGATGGCAAACCTGTCCTGAGAGGTGAAAACCGCTTTCCCAGTTTCTGTTGACTGTCCCTCCGGGTGCTCCGCGGTAGAGAGAAGTTGGACAGAGACTTAGCAGGAAGTGGGTGGGGCCTCTTCTCCCTTAGGCGGTGATTGGTTAGAGAAGGCCTAAGGTCAAACCCGAAATATTCTCAGACTGGAGGAGGGAAAGTAGGGAGAGAGGGGCCGGAAGATGGAAAGAAGCAGGGAAGGTGAGGCGGCTCCTTCAAATGCCTCCAGCATTACAGAGTGACAGACAGAAGTGGTAGCCTGACCTAGAGAAGGGAGGGAGTCCTGGGCGGAATGAATGCAGAGGTCAAGGCCGGGTGTGAACCAATCGGAGCAAAGGACTTCATCGGCGAGCCAATCGGAGCAAGGAAGGGCCACATGGGAGAGCCAGTAGGCTGCAAGGACTGAGCGGTCGTCTTCAACCATCTCCTACACAGCTCTGCAAAGGAGGGTCTCTGAATCAGCGGCTTCCATAGAGCAGTGACAACGCGCTGGCCCACGGAGGGTCTGAGTCAGACCAGCAGCACTCAGAGAATGTGGCCCGGCAACCCGAGTCTTATCAAGTCCTCCAGGGGATTCCGATGTTCTGAATTTGAGAAACACAACCACCACAGTCTACAGAGTCAACGGAATGTTTGTATGGCCTTTAAAGATATATGTGAAAGTGAAAAAAAAATCCTCACCAGCCTAATCCCTTCTGTATAAAAGGATAGGAAAACTGCTCTAAAGGCAAGATACTTACTTTTGTTAGTAAGAGAAATGCCAAAGGGTATTAACAAATAATAAAAAAATATACAGGCTGTCTGATACACTCAGCCGGAGCAGACCCAAGAGTACACCCAAGACCTGGGAACACTCCTGAGGTGTACGCCCCAGCTGCTGCCCAGTGCCTGAGGGCCTTGTTAGGACTTCCATCTATGAAAGGAAAGTAGACTAAGGTTGCTTGGAGGTCCCTGAAGTTTTGACACTGTGACGACATTTTGTCCTGTAAAAAGGAGACTCAAAGGAAAATGTTTTTGCCTCTCTAAGCCTTTCTTTTAGAAGTTTTGTGTTGGCTGACATTTTTGTAGTATTCAGGCTTTGAACCCACGGCCTTGCGGGAGACCCACAATCAAAAAGAGCCACAGACTCAGGGCTCTTTTTGTGCTTTTTCCTTTTGAGACAAGGCCTCAACAATTTCCCCAGGTTAACTTCCAACTTGCTCTGTAGCCCAGGCTGAACTTAAATTTGTGATCTCCTGCCACAGCCTCAGGAGTAGCTGGAATTATGTACCTCCTGTGACACCAGGCTTGGCTGGAAAGGGTTTTGTTTTGTTTTTATTTTGTATTTTATTTTATTTTTGTTCTATTGAGACAGGGTTTTTCTGTGTGGTCCTGGCTGTCCAGGAACTCACTCTGTAGAACAGGCTAGCCATGAACTCACGGAGATCCATCTGCCTCTGCTTCTGCTTCTAAGTTCTGGATTTAAAGGCCTGTGCCACCACCGCCCAACAGAAAGTTTGTTCTTAAACAGCAAAATCTAACAGTAACCTAGAAAGTCTTCGCGAAGCTCAGCATTGCTAGTGCCAAGTGTTCTGAGAACCAGAACACTCCATCACCTGGTTCTCTAACAGGTGCCTGTTTATAAAAACACCCCACTGGGCCTGAGAGATGGCTCAGTGGTCATCTCTGAGCACTGACCACTCTTCCAGAGGTCCTGAGTTCAATTCTCAGCAATCACATGGTGGCTCACAACCATCTGTGATGGGTTCTGATGCCCTTTTCTGGTGTGTCTGAAGACAGCATCAGTGTATTCACATAAATAAAACAAATAAATCTAACAATAACCAAAAAGAACCACCCCACTGTGCAGGGCCTGCGGGCATATACTTTTATTCCAAGCTAGGAAGGCTAAAGCAGGGAACTGCTGTAAGGGCAGCCTGTGAGTTCCAGGTCAGCCAAGTCACACAGGAAGACACCATCTCAAACAGTCACAAATCGTGCTTCCCTGGATGATGTTCTGAAGCCCTCCTGGCCAGCTTCCCAGGAAACAGCAGCGTAACTTCCTTCACTTTTCTATCCCACAGTTCTTCGAAACCCAGGAATTCTGGCTGGTGTTTTCTGAGGGGAGAAACAAGAGCTAGGGACCTGACCGCAAGGACACGGGCACCCACCCCATGCCCCACCCGGTGCACACCTGACCCTGACCCAGGCTTCCTGATAAGTGGCCTGGAATGACATTGTCACTAGGATCTTTCCAATGACTTCTTGCCTGGTTTCTCTGCATCCAAGCCTGTCTGTACCTACTGGGCATCAATACCCAGTTCCTCGTGACTAGGTTCCCAATGCCACCTGCTTGCATGCCTCTGCCAATGGGTCTGATCACAGAGCTGAACTGGGAGTGGTTCGGGAAAGACATCCTGATCTAGGGAGACTGTGGTCTCCTGCTCTACCACATCTGGCTTACACATCTGCCATCTGAATCACATGGGCATTCCCTTGGGAGTAGGCAGTGAGGGACAGCAGGCTTGGCATGTTTCTCCCTGAGGCCTTAGATCACAAATCCACCCTGCTCCTCCATCCAACCTGAGCCTACAGTGAAGTTCCAGGCAGAAAAGAGCAAAATAGGGTAAGGGCTGTAAAGAGGCCACAGAAACATCTGAGGGGGTAGGACAGAGGCACAGAGGTGTAGGACCGCGGCAGGGAACACACAGGGCCCCTAGGCAGTGCCAAGGGCATCGATGGGTTTTGTCCTCACCCAGGTGGAGGATTTCTAGTACCAGGTTTGCTAGGCTGGTCTGATCTCAACCCGACAGTCAGACTTGGGTAAACGTGAACACATACACTTACGTACCTAGATCAGATGCGTTTACTAAAATCACACCCATTCACTTTAAAAATGTTTTTTTCCAGGCGATATACTTGGGGTCAAAGGTGCACTTGGAGGAGGATATTTGCGGCCAGGGGAACCTGAACAGTGAGTCTCCTTCCTCTCAATGAGTATTCCACTGGCCTTTCCAATATACCCATCAACCCACCATCGAGGTGCCTTGTATATCTGTGCTAACAGCAGGCTCACTATCCCACCCTTTTTGGGGGTAAGGCTATGATAAAAATAGGATTCAAACCTATTTATATAAAGATTGCAACAAATAACACCAGCATCCCTCACAGCAAGGCAGCGGTTGGGGATGCCTAGAGCCAGGCAACCACCGTGTAACTCCGCTCACTCATCAAGTATTTACCGTGCACCCTGGACTTTCCAGGCTGTGCCTGGCTCTAGGGACACACGCGTGAGTCAAACGAGAAAGGCCTATGTGGAAGGACCCGTGACAAAAGGATCGACCAGTGTAGCGCAAAACATGCCAAGGTCACAGGCAAGCCAGGGAGCTGTTCTGCTTTTGAGCATTCTAACAGAGACATAAAAACCGGAACACACCACACTCAAGCAGAGGCTTTGTTCGCTCAGCAAAGGACATGACAGAGGCAAGTGGCAGGAGCTAAGGCTTACAGATTAGGCGATAGTACCCTAACTGCGAATTTCAAGAGTCTATGGGGGTAGAGGAGAGGGATGGAGATGAGGCTCCCTTGGCAGACTACTTCTCTAGCAAACACAAAGCTCCGGGTTCTAACAGCACCAAACCCCGATGTGGTTGGTGGCTCACACCTGTAATCTTCAACTGCACATAGAGACTGAGGTTAGCTGGCCTCCATAAGGCGCTATCTCAGAATCAAAAAAGTAGTATTTGTACGAGATGTTCTTTTTTTCCTCACGTGAAAATCTTTCTCTACAAACACGCACCCGCACAAAAACACTTTATAACGCGCGCACACACACACACACACCTGAAACTATGAAAGCAGAAGAGAGGAAGACACCAACCAGCAGGAGAGGAGAGGCACAGGAGGGGCGGAAGAGGGTTAATTAACATGAGCAAGGTGCAAGTGTACCTGCTGTCTTTGCACTCTAACTACAAAGTAAAATAAGTTGCGTACTCTAGTGATGTCCAAGGATGTGACAGCTTTCAGCAAGTATCAGGGGACGAACCCACCAACGATCCTCAAATGGTGTGAGGAAAAAACACTGCACATGGGGATAAGACAAACAGGATAAAATGGTCCCGAGGGCTGGGGATGTCCCTCGTGGTGTTCTTGAAACTTTTCTTTAGGTCTGATTAGGTCAGAATAAAGTTAAAACCAAAGCTTAGAGAAAGAGAGGGAGGGAAGGAAAGAGGGAAGAAGGGAGGGAAGGATAGGTGGAGAGAGGGAGGGATGGAGGGAGGGAGGGCAGGCAGGCTAAAGGGAGGGATTGAGATCTATTCTGTCTTTGCAGCAGGGCCCCAGGGCAGACACGGAGACAGGTACTAATGCAAACTAGACTTATTACCATAAAATTGCCACCGTGACAGGGCTACCAAGGCAAGGCTGTGATAGCCTGACCGGTCCAAGCTACACCCTAGAACTGAGCTGACCTGGGTGGAAGGAAGCCATTTGCAAACCCGGTCAGTCCCAGGCTGCAGGACCATGAGGCAGGGCTGGAAGCTCAGGGCTAGAGTAGGTGGATCGGGGCCAAGGGAAGAGCTGAGCTTGAATCTGTCCTTACCCTAGAAGCAATAGACTGGACGGGTGACAGGACATGTGGAGGTCACTGTGGTGGCGGTGACAGCTGCCTCTTGGAGAAGCACCATATGTGTGTTTCTCCTGCCCCCTGACACCGTAATGTTCTACAAACCACACACATGTATTTGCCAACCCGACACGGGGAGGGGATGTGGTGGGTAGGAAGGGGTCAAGCCATGTGCCGAGTGGGCAGGGGATGGCTGCCAGGGAGCTGCTGCCTCTCTGGTACGGCCCTCAAAGCTGACTCATCTAAGGGAGGTGGGTACAGAGGCCAGGACTCCACCCCACACCCACGCCTATCTCCACTCATAAACACAACACCCAGCCAGCAAGGCCCTCCAGCCTGAATCCTGCTTTTCTTCAGGCCCGAAAAAGAGAACTCACAGCCCTGACTTGGGAGAAGGCCTCCACAGGGAAGCCACTGGACAGTGATTCCAGGACTCCCATACCAAAGGGAGGGACCTTTCACTGTCCCAGACTTTAGTGGATCATTAGCTTACTTAAGAAAACCTGTTGAAGAGACATAAGTTCTGCCATACCCTTCAATTTACAGGCAAATAATCTATTTAGGGACAGATGCGGGTTCAAGTCTTCACCACGCTGCAGGGCCTTTTGGGAAGTCACTACCATCTCTCAGCCTTGTTTGTTCAATGCATCTGTGAAATGGACTCGGTGGGAGGAGTTACAACGTCTCAGAGGCCAGGAGGGATGCTGTACAGTACCGGAGACTGGGTGCCAAAAGTCCATTGCTGCGGTCAGTGGCACACACGTTCGTTGAAGTATGTGCAAACCAGCAGTTTCTCAGGGGCTGGCAGTTTCCTGAACTATCCCAGTTCCAAAGCTCGTATTCTAACTTTCCACATAAACCATCAAACTACCTCAGAAATTCCACTCTCTTGATATCCAAACACCTCCCGGGGCCTTCTCTGACAGAGAGCGCCTGCGCCGACCTTCTTTTTTCACAGGATGGAGCCCAGCCTTATTTCAGAAAATGTCAGCTGAGCCCACAGCACCAGGGAGAAAAGCCCAGGGCCACCAGGTCTTCCTGTGATCTTCCATTTGGTAGCGGCCCAGCAGGCACTTCTGTCATCTACACCACTGAGGGAGACACACAGGGCGGACAAGCTCAGCCCTCACCTGCCTTCCAAACAGCCTTCTTGGGGAGGCAATATGGCCAGACTGTGGCTGTGAGGACTCAGGCAGCATCCAGTGGCCAGTAAAGACCATACTAATTTGGAATAAGAGACACAGAGAGGCATCTCTGGAACAAGGTGCTCCAATGCAGAGGAAAGAAAGAAAATCCAGCAGTTAGCTCTACACAGAGTGAGGCCTGCCTTACTCAGCAACTAGAGAGCACCCCAATTACTCTGAATGCCAACTACCCTGGAGGCATAATGCAGGCGCTAAGTCGTACCCTTCCCTGTGTATTTCCCGACAGCCGGTATTTCCCGACAGCAGTCCTTGCAGCTTAATAAGGACCTTTGACTTGACAGGACCTAGAATCACTCACACAGGAGGCAAGCCTGACTGTCAGCCATTTTCTAGATAGGTTAAATTAAGGTGGGGAGACCATTCACAATGTGGGTGGTAGCATCCCCTGATCCCGGGCCCAGACTACACAAAAGAGAGAAGACAGCAGAGGTGTGCAGTCGCTTCTCCCTGCTTCCTGACTGTGTAATCCAACCTGACCAAATAACTGAAGCCCT
Organism: Apodemus sylvaticus; assembly: GCF_947179515.1. Classification (NCBI taxonomy): domain Eukaryota; kingdom Metazoa; phylum Chordata; class Mammalia; order Rodentia; family Muridae; genus Apodemus; species Apodemus sylvaticus. Next base: position 70,970,640 of record NC_067474.1, read on the forward strand.
TGCAGTGAAGACGACTTTCCAGTCCTACTCTATGGGAACCAAAATAACCCCTTCCTCTTTAAACTGCCTTTGTCACAGCAATAAGAAAAGTTACACAGCATGGCTGCCATCACTGGCATCTAACTGGATCCTCCTTCAAATCACTCAGGAGACAGATGGGTGGATAGACGCACATACGCACGTGCACATGGCCGCTGCGATCCCACCGTGCAGCCTGTCACAGCCCAGTGCATCTTCTAGCTCGGCAGTGTCTTCTAGAAGTCTCTAGGCCTGACACATATTAGAGATTTCACATTAAAAAAATCCGCATGGCCGGACAGTGGTGACACACACCTTTAATCCCAGCACTTAGGAGGCAGAGGCAGGCAGATTTCTGAGTTCGAGGCCAGCCAGCCTGGTCTACAGCGTGAGTTCCAGGACAGCCAGGGCTGTACAGAGAAACCCTGTCTCGAAGAGAAAAAAAAAAATCTGCATTTGCTATTGGATCTGTGCTTAGGAGGGCCTTGAAATAACCAGGTAACTTGGAGGTAGAGGTGGCTTCAGGTGCAGAAACTCTAGAAATAAATGCAAGACTTCTGGATTTCAGGCGGGGGACTACAAAGAGCTTCACTGAGTCTCCTCTGCCAAAAGTTAGGAGACCTCTGTGAGATCAGAGCCTGAGATCACTGGACCTGGACAAGAGCGATGTGGACATGACCCAGTCCTTCCTCAGCTGCAGCCTGGGGGAAAGGCACCAGAGAATCGGTGCCCACACCCACTAGCTGAGCCAGGCTAGGGTACCACCAGCACTCCAGCCTGTCCGAGCCTGAGGAGAGAAAAAGGCTTTGCTTTCCAGGAATTGACTGATGTAGGAAGGTGAGCCCTGTAATTACGGTCAAGAGGGGGACCACAAGTCACCGATCCCTTCCCAACATACCAGTCCCTGGGAACTGAAAGGAAAGAGTCTTCGGGCTCCTCCAGCAAGCTACACCTATTCTAGAAAACAGTGCTCCTTGCACCCACACACCTGTATGTGGCTTACACGGCCACAGTGAGTCCTCTTACCTCTGGTCTCACTCTTTGCCAGCTCACATATGTGTGGTATGTGTTGGGGGGGAGGGCACGACACTGTAATTAAACTTCCAGGTCACAGCCAACAAAAACTGAGAGCAATTGCCAGCCCACAACTGAGACCAATGACCAACCTACAACCTCGATTTCTTCCTGGGATAAGGTCTGTCTATGACCTTGTCTTGCTGACAGGGAGTTGAGACCTCCGCAAACATATTAAAAGCTAACATACCTTTGCTCTGAGATCAGGTAAAGTGAGGGCTTCGAGCTGAGATCTTGCTAAGCCGGGAGTCCAGAGCCACACTAAGGCCCATCCCAGATCTGGTCTGAGCTGTATGGGAGATACCCTGGATTCCAGGTTGGGGGGGGGGGTCCCTCGGCTTATTCACCATGCTTACCTACCCACAGTCCCACACCTGCCACACAGAAACATTTGCTCACAGACACCACACCTCAGCTCTTCTAAATGCCCTCGGTAACCTCCAGTCTGCCACTCAGGTCTAATTTGCATACACCAGTCTGTGGAGGAGACAAATCACCAGGGACAGCACAGATCAATAGAGAGTATTAGGCATGTCTTATTCTATTCTAATTCTCTGCAGACTGGTATTCCATTAACTGTATGCTGGGATTTATGAGAGCGCTCATATACTAGAATATTTAACTAGAATGGCCTACTCTCAGTCAGAAAATAGCTTACCATTGTTAATTTTCAACTAGACAATCTCAGGAAGGCTTCCAGTTTCCAATACAGTCTAGATCTTGATTTAATCATCAGGAAAGACATCTGTGTCAGGTCTTTCTACACCACAAATGGCAGTCTTATCCAGAAGGAAAAGCTCTGACCCCAGAACCAGAAGCCTCGGTTTCCTCCATCCCAGTCAGGCCCAGAATGGTACAGTCGCCTGCTCACAGCCTCAATTTCTTCCTCTATAAAATGGGAGTGACACTTAGTCTTAGAGGGAGACCTGTAAAACTGAAGTGAGATCATCCGTATACCCAGCACAGCTCTGCAAGGTTATCATAAAAAACCTCTAGATGAAATCCTCAGTTAGCCCAGGTTACACAGAAAGCAGAGGCTATCTCAGTTAATTCTACTAAAAGAAAAATGAGGGGATGGGGGTGGGGAGGCATTTCAACCCAGACCCTATCTAGAGGCATTCCTGGAAGGCACGGTTGGAAGCGGGCGCAGAGACTACGGAGGCTGTTCGGCACTCTATAATGCCACAAAGAACTAAGGAACCCGTTGGGAGATGCCAACAGACCCCGATCCAAGAACATAGGGTTAAGCCCGAGAGTTCAGCAGCTCAGGCATCTTTTCCCCAAGCAGGCTTTCCAATTCATCCGCTTCGACATTTGAAAGACGGATCATCTTGCAAAAATAGTTCTTTCTGTAAGTGAGGCCCCCGAGTGTCAACTTCTGGAGTTTCTGAGCTCACAGACTTCCATTAAACAAGAGGCCTTCAGCTCACCACCGCTCTGTTGAGCTGCTTTTTTCAAAGCCTCAGCAGACGTTCTCCTGGGCACAAACACAGACCCATAAAATGACTGCCTAATTCTACCTTCCTGACGAAATGGGAGCCACGAGGGTCTCTAACTGAATTAAAATCACATCACGCCAACTGCTCGCTTGCTTTGTGCTGGGCACGGAGCCAAACACCTCCACACCATTTATCCTACTTAATCCACCACCAACCAGGCGAGGTGGGCATTATTGCTGCCTGCGTGCAGGGGAGGAAATGGAAGATCAGAGAGGTTAAACAACTAGTCCAAGGTCACCAGCTGGCCAAGGGGAAGAGCCCAACTTGAACCTAGGTCTCGCGTTTCCCAACCACAAGTTCCCTGTACCTTCACGGAACCCAGGTGTCAAGTTATCTTAACTTCTCATGAATTTTTAAAGGCAACCCTCAAGTTCGTAATAAGTTTGGGAGGCGGGGGTTTCCGGGGCGCGCTCTCTCCCCGCACAAGCAGCAGTGTCACCGCAAGTTAACAGAGAAGCCACCCCGGTCGCCTGCAGAACGGGGCGGATTGGTTTGGCACTGGAGTTTGTGCCAGGCCCAGGAAATGCCATCTTTGCAATCTGGAGGCAAATTCGCCCCGGGTGGCTGAGCCTCGGGGACCGCAGAGAGCTGGATCCCCACAGCCGTGCGCCCCCTCTGCCGGGCTGCGGATACCTCGGCGGCGAGCCCAGGGCTCGGCCAGACTTGAGCGCACGCCCACGCCCGCGCCGCGGCGTCCAGAACGCCCAGCCTTTTGCCGCCCACTCCCGCGCCCCGCCCCAGCCCAGCCAGGTGATCCGGGCCTGCGCCCCCCGGATGCCCGACGTGGCGCGGGGACCTGGGGCTTCCAGCCCTCCCGCTAGTCCTCCCGCGTGTCCGCCGAGCCCCGGACCGGGTGGGGGTGGGGTAAGCCCCGTGTGTCCGCGATCGCAGCAGTCCGCGCTCCGACCCTCCCCGCGGAGGACCCTGTCTCCCATACCTTGAGCATCCGGGGGCGCGGGGCGCCCAGGTAGGTCGCGCGGGCGGGCGGCACGGAAGCTCGCTCGCGCCGCGACCTGGCCGCCGTCTGAGCATGCCCAGTGCAGCCCGCGGGCGGCTCCCGCCGGCCCGGCTGTGGCCGCGACGGGCCCGCGCGCGGGGCGGGGGACCCGGGACAGGGGCGGGCCCGGGGCAAACCCGTGGGACGCTGCCACAGGGCTCCGTGGACCACCTGCCGAACTCCCGCAGACCTCCGAGGCCCCTGGCTCACGCACGCAGCCATTCGTGTCTTTAGCATTTATTGAACACCTACTGTGTGCCTGGCTTTCCCGGATTGCATGCCTAGGAATGGCAAGGGCTTGACGCTCAACGAATCTGAAATGACAGCGAGCCTTGCACGGTGGCTCCGTGGCTGAGTTGGGGGTCGCGCTGACTCCAGTGGCTCCGTGGCTGAGTCGGGGGTCGCAAGGCTCCTTTGCTGGTCCTAGGACACTAGGCAGGTTAGCCCTTCCCCAAGCCTGCAGGGCCCCTAGTGGCGGGCGTTCCAGCCGGCCTCTTCCGCCTCCTCCCACACCTGCCTTCCTGCGCTCCGACTGCACCTTCCTCCCTATCACACCCGGTGAACTTGACCCGCCTCGAGACGTTTGCATTGCCTTTCCCTCGGGGTAGGACGTCTTTTCCCCTGCTTTGCTGGTGCCCTGAGCCCTCTCGCCGTTCAGGTACCTTTCGTTGGAGAGACCTTTCTGGCTACCTTTCTAAATTAACCCTGACCTCTTGCTCCCTCTCCAAGTCCATTATCGCATCCCGAACATATATCGCTTATCCATTCAGCAGTTACTTACGTTCTTCACACTTAATATATAGACAAAATTTCTGTCCCTTGTTGGGAGTTTGGAAGGGAGTTTCTCGCAACAAACAACAGGTCCGTAAACAACGTAGTGTATTAGGTGATAAATTCTTAAGAACTGGGGTGAGGAGCCGGGCAAGAAAGCTAGGGGGTGGCCCGGTGAGAGCAGGTGGAACAACCAGATCAGGTGACAAATACCATTCAGTCACGCAGCTAAATGAGGAAGCTTTCTTGGGACGAAATAGCTGGAGCAAAACCGAGCGCAAGCGTTGTGCCAGTGAAACGGAAAGGCGAGCAGAGGGGCAGCTGGAGTCGGTTACCGGCTGTCTCTCTAGACTTAGATTCCCCCTTCAGGAGTACCTCCCCTCAGTGTCACTCGGTAGCTCCGCCTCTCCAGAGACCCAGCCTCTAAACGTCGCTGGGCTTCCAGTAAGAACTAAAAACGTTTTGTTGAATGAATATGTTAACAAAAGGTTGGCGAGATGGTTAGGATGCTAGGGTCGGACCTGGGTGCTAAAAGTCCCGAGAACCTTTTGTTCCCATGTCAACATGAGACCCTCAGCCGTGCCTGACTTCCTGGCTTAGCTCCCGGTCCCAAGGTAGTGCACCGCTGCGGGCGCCGTCTGAACGTCGCGTCCGGGGAATTCCGACCGAGCCTGGAGTCCTAGGGGCTGCACTGTCCTGGCCCCGCCTAGGATCGCACGCAAAACCTGGAGCTCCGGCGCCAGGGCAACACTATTCGGACTGGCGGGGAGAACACTGGGCATGCTCGGAGCCTAGGGAGCCCAGCGTCCGGAAGGAAGAACCCCCTAGAGGGACTGACTAGCCTGCCCACGGAGTCCCACCTGGCCATCAGTGTTCCATCTCCCGGCAGGGAGTGCTGGGTCACCCTCCTCCCCCAAGCGTGGTAGGAAGACTTGGAACTCAGAGACAGCTGACTGCACACGGTGTCCTCTACCAGCTGCTGTGTGATCTGCTTCCAGCGACTTGCGCTCTCTGTGCCCTAAATAATACAAATGCCTACGCTTGGATCCGGGGGAGTGTGGGGATTGGGGAAAAAAAAAAGAACGTGAATTATTCAGTCCACTTTAAATATTTATTTCCCCTTGATGAGGCTTGAATCCAGGTCTTTGCACACAGTAAGCACGAATCTCCTCCAGTGAATTAAGCCCTGCCCCAGACTCCTTTCTGAAGTGCCTAGCTCAATTATCCCATCATTTAACTCTTTTGGACGGCTAAAGTGAGGGACCTGGAAATTGTGCAGAGCTGTCCAGTTTCAATAAAGTCTGCCGGAATAAATCGTTACCTTTCCTCCGCTCATCACTGTTTAAGCAGTGTTCTCAGATTTGAGCTGGAAAATAGCTGAGAACCTCAGTGAAAACTGCTAAAAGTTATTTTTAAATTAATTAAATTTTTGTTCCCTTTTCGAGACAAGCATTTCTCTGTGTAGCCCTGGTCTCTCCTGGAACTCGCTCTGTAGACCCAGCTGGCCTCAAATTCACGGAGATCCGTTTGCCACTGCCTCCTTAAAGGGGCTTAAAGGTTTGGGCCACCACCACTCAGCAAGATTTGTTGTTGTTGTTGTTTTTAAATTTCGTATTTGAAATCATAATAGAACCAGGAGCATAATAAAAGAATACACAGCCAACTGGAAACAAGTGGATGTTAGTCAGTGTGTTTGTTTGTTTCGGTTTTTCCAGACAGGGTTTCTCTGTGTAGCCCTGGCTGTTCTGGAACTCACTCTGTAGACCAGGCTGTCCTGAACTCAGAAATCCACCTGCCTCTGCCTCCCAAGTGCTGGGATTAAAGGCGTGCGCCACCATGTCCGGCTATAAGTGGATGTTAAAAGGTAATGACTGATTATGTTCTGACACATTCGCTGAAATAATTATTACAATTAAATCTTGTTGGGTCCTTAATATGGTTCAGTGGGTAAGGACACTTGCAGTCAAGCCTTGTGCCCTGAGTTCAGCCAGTCCCCAAGACCCACACAGAGTGGAAGAGACGCCTGCAAGTTGTTCTCTGAAGGTCCACATGTGCACACACACACACACACACACACACACACATACATACATATATACATATATACATATATACAGTAGATAAATGAAATTATCAAAGTGCACTGCAACACGAAAACAATGATGAATGAAAAAGCTAAAAACAATTAATTGTGGAAAGGTGACAGAGACACGCTCGCCAAGAATGTAAATAATAAGAGTTTTGGCCCGGCAGTGGTGGCGCACGCCTTTAATCCCAGCACTTGGGAGGCAGAGGCAGGCAGATTTCTGAGTTCGAGGCCAGCCTGGTCTACAGAGTGAGTTCCAGGACAGCCAGGGCTATACAGAGAAACCCTGTCTTGAAAAACCAAAGAATAAAAAAAAAAAAAAAAAGAATAATAGTTTTAAAGCCAGGTAAAGCCAGGTGTTGCGGTGCATGCCTTTAATCCCAGCATTTGGGAGGCAGGGGCTGGTGGCTCTCTGTGAATCTGAGGTCAGCCTGGTCTACAAAGTTCCAGAATAGCCAGAGAAACCCTGTCTCAAAAAACAAAACTAAGAAAAAATGCATAACAATAATAATAATGATAAAGTTTGGGGAGTATTGGAGTTGGGTTTTCCTCTTTAAATTTATCTTCTAACTCCTAAGTGTTTTTTGCTGTTGTTTTGTATATGATTTTTTTTTTTTTGAAACAGGATTTTGTTTGGTTACCGACCCCTGGACAAGGGACTGAGGTGCATATTTTATGTAGCAAAGCAGAGCTGGCCTCCAGATTGTCCCAGCACCCCTTGGTACCTACCTGGCATACATACCCTGCCCCCAACATTGAATTTTCCAGCCCAGAGGCTCTTCCTATATAATCCAGACATTTTGGTCTGCCTCTTCTGCCCCTCTCCATCCTCCTCTCCCCCTACAGCTCTCTTCCTCTTCTCCTTTTCTGCACACACACCTTCTCTCTACTCACCCCTTCCCATGTCGACTTCCCTGACCTAGATCCGTGGGGCCAGTGAACTCACCTACCCATCCAACCCCAGAGCAGTTTCCTAGTAAACCTATTATATTCTAATCTGGCTTGAATTGGTCATTTCACTAGCAGACAAATAACCAACCTACCAGGTTTCTCTGTGTAGCTCTGGCTACCTGGGAACTCATCTGTAGACCAAGCTGGACTTGAACTCAGGGATCTGCCTGTCTCTGCCTCCTGGGTGCTGGAGTTAAAGTCATGCCCACCTTCTACATTTTAGTTTTTTTTGTTTTTTTAAGTTGATTAATGTCTTGATGTTGTGTTTGTGATAGTAAATACATAAAGACCTGGGTATGGTGGCCTCCATCTTTAATCCTAGTATTGAAAACAGGCAGGCAGATCCCTGTGAGTTCTAGGCAAGTTTAATCTACATAGAAAATTCTGGGACTCTATAAAGAGACCTTGTCTCAAGAAAACAAAAAGGGCCTGGAGAGATGGCTCAGCCCTCAAGAGCACTGGCTGCTCTTCCAGAGGACCTGGCTTCAATTCTCAGAACCCACATGACAACTCACAACTGTCTGTAACTCCAGTTCCAGGGGAATCCAACAATCTCACCCTGACATCCCTCCAGGTAAAACACCAATGCAAATAAAATGAAATAAGTCATTAAAAATAAAACGAACAAAATTAAAAAATAAAACACACAATGAAGAAAATTCCCCTCTAAAATAAACATATAAAAGATCAAATTAATTCCATCTTGTGTATATCTAAACTTATCTGTGATTAAGTTCAAATGAGGCCAATGTTTTCCATGAATTGTTCTTCGATCTTTACAATAGTTGGTTTGGTTTTGTTAGTTTTTGACTCAGTTTCATGGAAAACAGTTGGATGTGGGTTCACAGCTGATGACAGGGGTGGGCTCACAGCTGGTGACACTGGAGAGGATCTGAAGCCAAGCCCATTGACCTCCTAGCTGAGTGTCAGGTTTTATGGTCTGTTGTGTGCGCACGCGCGTGCGCGCACACATCACACACACACTCACACACACACACACACACACACACACGTGTGACTGATGAATAGAGGAGGCTGTCCTTTTAGTCAGCCTTGCTTTTTCCCTCCTTTGATGTGCTCTGGAGACCGCAGATTACGTTTACCCTTCTGGTCTCCAGTTACTGTTTTGTTCTCGGGGCCAAAATACTCAAGTCCAGCCTTTTAATCTAGCGCAGCTGGATTGGCATAATGTTATTAGCCTGAATGACAGGTGATCTTAAGAGTCTACATGCCCAATCTTATGTCAATGGGGTTTCTGGATGGACATGTAATCTTCACCATTGAATTTAGCCAGCTCTAAAGCAAATGGGGCCCAGTTATGAACAGGACTGTCCTGAGCCGTGGAGCCTGGGCCTGAAGGGACTCATGTAGATAGATGGTGTCCCTGGACAGTCATTTGGGCGGCAGAGTCACAACTCACTAGAGATATACAGTCGGCAGACTCCTCAGGCCTCAGCTGTGAGGAAATAGTCCTGCTGCTCTTTGCTGGGGCAAAGCAGAGGCCCCAGGAGCAGCCCTATTGCTATTATGCACAAAAAAAAATAAAAAAATAAAAAATAAAAAATTTAGTTTACTCTTTGTCTTAGTGATGCTGGCCCCCAAATCCAAAAATCCCCAAACAACAAACTATAAGGGGTGATTTCATGACAGAGGAAGAAACGCAGCAGGCTAAAAGTTCACCACTAGTAATAGACCAGATTGATGGAGGAGGGTCTCCCTATGAGCAGCGAGCAGTTAGCAGCCACCCCAGGAAGACACCATCTGCGTAGTAGAATACCCAGTGTCCAATACTGCATAGCAGCCATTGTTTGGGAGAATTAGTGGGAAGAGTTTACTGGAAAAAGCACCACAGACCATCAGTCATTCGCATTAAGACTCAGGAAATCTGGACAGTGATTGATTGGCGGGGCTCCCCGCTGGCTTGCTAATGCTTATGAATTATTTGTGCTGTTAATGCAAGCTCACGAGGGGTTCCAGAACAGAGAGGGATGGGTAAGTGGTGTTGATGGAGCACGAGAAAAAAAGAAAGGCTTACAGCACTGTGCTCGGGAGGGCCTCCACGGAGACTAAAATCACCGGGTTGAACTGTAGAAGGTTGCCACTGTGTGGGTCAGAATGACTGGATGCAAGTGGCTTCCTGTATTCCAGCCCAGTGGGTGTACGAAGGAAGACTAACAGCTGTACAAGCAAGGGACTCGTGGCCGGGTCTTTATTGCATATAGGGTAGAGACGCAGCGGTAGAAGGCGTCTTACATATGTGAAGGATGTCCTTGGGGCTCGCAGGCTCTCATTTTACAATAAGCCTGGCTTCTTCTACTGTCGTGGGAAATAAAGTGAAGCAATCTTAAAGCTGTCAGGAGAGAGAAATGCAGAAAGAGAGGGAAAGTGGTTATACTCTGAGATTATGAGAAATGGGAAGAAACTTTCTGTGGAGAACCAAACAGGCCTTTCCCTGTGGTGACTGTAGGTGGCAGGTCTCTGAGACCCAAAAGGAGAAAGGAGGAAGCAGTCAGGTATCAGTAAAGAAGTGTTCATCAACTCCAGGATCCCTCAAATGTAGAGCATCCATTCAACTATTTATTAGGCACCTACTGTGTGCCGGGCACTGCTCTACATGTTTAGGAAATACCAGTGACAGTGGACAAAACTAAGCACCCTCCCTCTCCTCTGGGAGATGCATTCTAATGCAGGGAGATGGGAGGAATGATGAGCAGGTCTCGGGGATGCAGATCAGCCTCGAGAGAGCTCGCTTAACACAGACAAGGCTTTATTTCAGTGGTTTTCAACCTGTGGGTTGCAGGGTCGAGTAACAGATTATCATGTATATCAGATGTTTGCATTATGATGCATAGCAGTAGCAAAATTACAGCTATGAAGTAAAAACAGAAGTAACTTTATGGTTAGGGGTCACCACACAGCAGGAACTGTATTAAAGGGTCGCAGCATTCAGAAGCTTGAGAGCTACCGCTTTTTCAGCTCAGCACTGCATAAAAGTGTGCATGGCCTATGCCTGACCTATGGCTATAATCCCAGCACTTGAAGATAGAAGTAGGAGATTTAAAAGTCAAGCTTGCCTGACATAGTGGTACATCCCTTTAAATCCCTGCATCCAAAAGACAGACGTAGATCAGTCTCTGTGAGCTCAAAGTCATCCTGGTCTTTGTACATAGTGAGTTCTAGGTTAACCAGGAACATACAGTGAGATGCTGTCTCAACAAACAAACAAACAAAGAAACAACAAAAACAACCAAAAGTCCAAGGTCATTCTCAGCTACATAGTGGTTTAAGACCCTCCTGGGCTACTGGAGACAGCAGTCTTATACAGAGCTGAGAAACTTAATCACTTATACAAAGACCTAAGGAATAAGAGGGATTTATTCACACAGTGAATCTTCTAACAGGGGAGCAGCGAATTCTACTACACCTGGGGGAGCATTTATACAAGAAGGAAGCCTGAAACCTTGGAGAAAGTGGCAGAGAACAGGTTGGAGAACACTGAGGCCTGAGATGAGAGCCTTCTCTACCAGCCCCAGATGGGCTCAGCTTTCGTCAGAGACAACCAGCTTCCTGGCAGTTAAATGCGCCTGCCAACACATCCAAAGGCAAATGCTGTTCCCGGGCTACCTGACAGTGATCACAGACACAAAGAAAGAGTTGAAAATCATGTAGCAGCTGCCCCTGACAAGGTCAGCCGGACCTTCAGAGAGACAGCACTGACCACTTCTCTCAGGATGCTTGCACCTTCAGGTACCCTTGAGGAGGCCCCTCAGGGATGAGTCATCCAAGTGATAGAATCAGACCGTAATAGACCCTACGGATCTGCTTCTGTTTGGGAAGCAAAAGTGTAAGTTGAAGGACTTTGGAGTCCTGCTTCGGAAACCTAATGTATTGAGGTTTTAGAAACCGAGACAGAGAAACCAGAGGAAGGAAGCCTGATCTATGGTCACCATGTTTAAGCAATGATATTTCCGGAAACGGGTACTATCTTTCCAGAGCCCAGAGAGAATGGTCTCTCAAGTGTCCCGGCCATGTTCTAACCTCACCAAGCAAAAGGGCAGAGGGGACAGGAAGAGGAGATGGAGATGGGGTATCCTATCCCCTACTGACAAGACTTCCAGATGTCAGGCTCTCTCTGCCTTTGGCCTTGGCTCCCACTCCTGAGGCCTAATCACGTTACAGGAGAGGAGGGAGGGATGAGGGTAGTGATCACAAGGGTGATGTTTGCTAAGGGGAGTGGACCTTAAAATAAACATATTAAAGTGTGTCGTAGGATACACAGAAAAACAGCCCAGAGAGGTCCTTGCATTGCTCGGAGGAACCGGACCAGTCAGTGAAGGGAGGGTGAATGTTTACCTTTTATCCTAAACATTTTGGTGTCTTCTGAATTTTGTCTCACATGATCTCTACCCTGTTTAACAATAAAGGTGTTGTATCTCTGGGAAAAACAATCATGGAAGAATGTGTAATTTTTTTGGAAAAATATTTTTGCTTTTTGTTTCCACTACCCAAGAGCAAAGAAAGCACTGGTTGTTTGACATGTCAAAGCTACATCGGGGCCCAGTCATGGAGAGGGTGCTGGAAGGGCGCCCTGCCTCAGGCTCTCACCGCCCCCTGGAAACTCACATGGTTGAAGGGTGGACAGGAAACAGAGCTTTGGAGGAGGATAAAAGAGAAAGAAAAGTGGCCACAGTCACCTCGGGGTCAGGAATGATGCTTTCCTGACATACATAGCTGGTCCCCAGCCCCGTGGTGGGAGAAACCAGTGAGAGAACTTTGGTGCCCGGGCCTCTGTGGGAACTCACATTCAGGGCAAAGACCTTGCCTGAGAACTCAGCTCACTTGGCCTTCCAGTTCATCCCCGAGACACCAGAAACTTGATCTGTGCCCAGAACACAGCGCTCCACCTCCTGGTGACATTTCAAGAACAGAGTTGCTGCTGGGCCGCCCAGTGCTCTGGTGACCTTCTAGCGTTGCACGGATGACACATCACAGGATTTCCTCAACTGCGCCCTGGCGTCCTGCTGGGATGGCTTTTTCATTTTTTCCATGGGACACGCATCCATTGCATCACGGTACAAACAGGCTGTCCAGCGGTTGCCTCTGTAAACAGGAGTCACGTGTGAAGTTAAAGGGCTCGTGTTCGGTGGGGGACAGCTGGAGTTCTCAAGGCACATCGTCTTCATGTAAGAGACGTGGCTGATGAGGCTTCTAGGGTTCCCGGGCAGGACGTCCCAGCAGCGCTTCAGAGCCCTGCACACACAAGGCTCGTCTCCGTTTCCAGCTTTGTCTCCCAAGATGCAGTTCTCCACTAGTCAAGTGAGAAAATGTCATGCTACCATTTCTTCGTTGTTATCTTCTGTTGCCAAGGCATGGATCTAGAGGCTGAGAAAGCCTGGACTGGACAGCCTCATCTGATCTTCCTGTGAAGGTTTCATATTGCTCTGTGAAAGTGAGGAGAGGGCCCTTCTGGAAGGGCTGCCTCACTTCATAGCCATGGACTGTCTTGTCTTCTTTTCTTTTATGTATTTCAAGATAGGGTTTCTCTCTGTAACCCTGGCTGTCCTGGAACTCACACTGTAAACCAGAGTGGCCTTGAACTCAGAGATCCACCTGCCTCTGCCTCCCAAGTGATAGGATTAAAGGTCTGTTTTTGTAACAAAGTCTCAAAGTAGCCTGGAGCTGGTTTTATAGCCTAGGCTGGTCTGAAACTCCTTCTCCCACCTTAGCCTTCTGGGTACCATGAAGGGTTACAGGCATACAGTACTACTGTATAATCAGTTCTTGTGGGGGTCGCGTAGGGGGTCAGGTATGGGGCAATGACTAACCCAATCCTGTGAGAAAGGTGTCAATTTTTAGATCCCCATCACTTCTCAGTATCACTACACAGTGATTCGAGTCTCAACACAGGTTTTGGAAGGAACAAACCAAACTCAAACCACAGCAACCTTTCCAAGCCTCTCTTGGGTCCTTGATCTCACCACAGCCTCGGCTGGCCCTTGCAGCCCAAGCACTGGCTCGAGTGTCTTGCTTGCTTCTGCTTGAGGAATAGAAGGTGCTCAGATCATCCTGTAAGGACTCAGACTGCTAAGGCTGCCTGCTGAGATCGTACTAGGTTCAAATCTTGTCTCCAAGGTTTCCTCCTTCCCAAATGGTCCTCACTAGCCTTCCCTGCCCTGTAGAGTGTTTGGGTGCTCTTTTCTACTTCACAGTGTTTGATCTTCGTTTTGTGCATTTGCACAATGGAAGATTTCTGGAAATTCCCTAAAAGTTCTTCCCAAAGCCAGGGTTCTGTGGCTGTTCTCCACCCACCCACCCACCCCTTTTGTTTTTGTTTTGTTTTTTCCAGAAAGGGTTCGTACTTTGTGATTATGTAAAATCACCAAGGGCACAAATCTTGCTTGGGGCGTAGCTGTAGGAGAATTTCTAGACTGGTGGGCATCATAAGCCAATGGACTGGGGGTTCAGACCAAAACAAAAGGAGCAAGCAAGATAAACACCAGCATCCTCCGCTCGAGCGGCGCCTCTTCCTGCCTGTGGATGCCACAGGATCAGCTAGGTGCTCCATATTCCAGCTGCCATACCTGCCCTGCCCTGATGGTGGGGCTAGAGAGCTGGATAGGCTGTTGGGAGCACTGGTTGCTTTTGCAGAGGAACCAGGTTTGGTCCCCAGCACCCACATGCCAGCTCATGTTTGCTTGTCCCCCTTGAACAAAAGGAGTTCTGTCGTGTCTAACAGTCCTAGGTCAAAATCCTTTTAGGACCTGGCTTGCTAAGTGATCAGTCATTAGTTAGACTGAAGTGATGTAGAGAGATAGACTGATACGCATCTGATAGTGTCCCCTGAAAGGCAGAAAAAAAAATCTGGACTGGGTGTCTAGATGCGCTCTCCGTGTCTTGCCTACTTGAAGCAGCCAAAGGAGTTAGGGCTTTATGGTTTCCCCACCCATTCTCCACAGTAGAGTCACCCGCAGGTGAAGGCCACACCCTTTCGTCTTCTCCCTGCATTGCTGAGTGAGGTGTTTTCAAACGAGCTCTGGGGCTGTAACCTCCACTTTTAGACAGAAGGACAGACAATAATAACACAGCCAGTAAAATCCTCATCAAAATTGCCAGGCAATAACAGGAGGGTAACAATTCTTTTGTGCCTCATGGTTTCAATTTCATTGCAATCTAAGAATCAACTGCAGTCTCAACCACAGGAAGCTGCCCAATTCTGTCAGACCCTGTGACAATGTTTCACCTGCGCACTGCTGGATAAACACATTTGGGCGGTCGTTAGGTCTCTCCCTTCTTGCACAGTCTGGAGTAAGCGGCTTCCTTTGCACAGGTAGGTAAAGGGATCCACACCCCCCCTTTCTTGCATTTGTATTCCCCAAGTTCACACATTAACACATTATATATAATTGTGCCAATCTGTCATCCCAACTGCGAACTCTCATTTATCCTTAAGTGTGTGTGTGTGTGTGTGTGTCTGTGTAGATGAGAGCAGGCACCCTTGAAGGCCAGAAGAGTTAAGAAGTTGCAAGTAGTTATGGACATGGGTATTAGGAACCAAACTCTGGTTCTCTGGGAAAGCAGTCTTTGCTCTTAACCACTGAACCATTTTTTTAACCTTCAGTTATCATATTTTGTGGGATGCTGGAGACTGAACCCTTGGTCTTGACATGCTAAACAAGTTCTCTACTACTGCATTGTGCTCACAGCCACTGAACTGTGCTCACAGCCACTGAACCATGCTCATAGCCACTGAACTGTGCTCACATTCACTAAACCATGCTCACAGCCACTGAACTGTGCTCACAGTCACTAAACCATGTTTACAGCCACTGAACCACGCTCACAGCCACTGAACTACACTCACAGCCACTGAACTGTGCTCACAGCCACTGAACTGTTCTCACAGCCACTGAACTGTGTTCACAGCCACTGAACTGTGCCCACAGCCACTGAACTGTTCTCACAGCCACTGAACTGTGCTCACAGCCACTGAACTGTGCTCACAGCCACTGAACTCTGCTCACAGTCACTGAACTGTGCTCACAGCCACTGAACTGTGCTCACAGCCACTGAACTGTGCTCACAGCCACTGAACTGTGCTCACAGCCACTGAACTGTGCTCCCGGCTCCAGAATCCCTTTTGACATACTCTAGTCAAGCCAAGTTTGTTGTGTGTTTTTGTTTGTTTTGGAGATAGAGTCTCATTTCTTTGAGGCTCAACCATATGGTGTAGCCAAGGATGGTCTTGGGCTTCTGATATTCCTGCCTCCACGTCCTATATTCTGGGATCACAGGTATGCAGCACCACGCTTGGCTTATGCAATGTTAGGGAGCAAACCCAGGACCTGTGAAGGCTAGGATTGTCTTCTACCAACTGAGCTGCAGTCCCGTCTCTAAGCTAGGTCTTCGACTTATGAATGTTAATGCAGTTTTCCCCCATTACACTAGCTTGAGTAATATATATTTTATAAAAGTACATAAAACCAGTACATAGTTCAAATGCCAGTTCATGTGAGGGAACAATTCCTAACAGTGTTATCTAGATGTTTCTCAAGTTCCCTGGGTTGAGGTCACTCTTTGTAGTTTGTGTTGGGCTCCTGACCCAAACACAGCCCATGCCAGTTATGAGTAATGAAAAGGCCAGTTTTCCATAGTTTGGACAAAGGCGACCGTGGGAATATGCAGTTTTCTCCAGTTGTGGTAAAATCGGGGAAAAGCCAACCTAGATAGGCTGTCCTGCGTGGGAAACGGGGGACAGATGAGGACTGTCAGCTAAGAGGAAACCAAACAAGCGGAAACGGGCCCATTCTGAAGGGCTTGGCCATGCCTGCACAGCTTTTCATTGGAGCAGAGGGAAACACTCATCTGAGTGGAAGAAAACTGTCTCTTCAGCTGTTCACTGAGAAACAATGAAGCAACCTTGAATACCTTACACTAATGTAAGGGGGAAAACCAGGGACTCAGTACATTCAAAGGAAGAAAAAAAAATCCAAATGCAGATCAGGACTTCTGTACTGAATGAGTCACGACGGCATGGCTGATAATAGCTAGAGATAGGAACCAAGTGACTAAAGGAAAATTAAAATAGAGTGTCTCGTTGCTTATCATGTAGCGCGGTTATTTGGCAGGGGCTGTAATTGCGTGGGGGCATTTTTAGTGGTGCAGTCTAGGTGAACATCATAAGACAAAGCTGTACTCACAACATTACGTTGCAAACAAAGATACTTGTGCACATACAATCTTCTAGAAGGGGAACAGCAACCTGAGTTCCAGTCTCAGACCCACAACTCAAAGAGATCTCTCCATAAGGGTACCAGCGCATAGCATGCTCTCTCTCTCTCTTTTCCCCCCTCTCCACAAAACTTCAACTTTGCCACCAGAAACAAATGCAAAAGACCCAGGAGTATGTCTTTAACTCAGGGTGATGACAGCACTGGCTAGGATTTCCTGATGGTCCCTTGACAGCAGCCCACTGAAGAGTCTTACATGCCCACGAGTAAGAATCTCCAGGAACCAGGGGAGGGTTTAGCTTATCAACAGGATCCCAAAGAGGAAAGAGAGAGTACACAAAACAGACTCTGTGTTAGGATTCTGTCTAAGTTCCACCCCACAGTTACCTGGCAACAGCCAGGTATGCCCCTCCCTACAGTTACCTGGCAATAGCCAGGTAGGCCTGGCCTACTATAAAAGGGGCTGCTCAGCCCCTCCTCTCTCTTACTTCTCTTACCTCTTATCTCTCTCACCTCTCTCACTCTCAGCTTCTCTCTTGCCCCCTTGGGCTCTCCTCCCCTCCCCCTTTTCTCCACGTGGTCATGGTTGGCCTCTGCTTCTCTACTCTCTCCCTCTCTGCCTTTCTCTCCCTCCTCTACTACCACCTTAACTCCCATCCCATGTCATGGCCTGAATAAACTCTATACTATGCCTGCATTTATCTGGTCCCTCAGGGGACCCCCCTGAGGCACCCCTTTCCCCCCACCACCGTAGAACATATTCTCACATCTCTTTCTCTTTTTTGATCACAACACCCTGGGCCCGCAGCCTGCCAGAACAGCTGGCATGTTCTAGTAGCAACAGGCAAAGAAGTAACCCTCAGGTGTCCACGGCACCAGTTCTTCCCTCCCACAGTGCGTTCAGCCTGGCTCCGTCTTGAGCTGACCAGTGGTACATCAGTCAGTGCAGACAGGTAGGGAGTCGAGGATGCCTGCTGGTTAGTGCTGGCCTTGGGAAAGTCCTGAGGCAGTGCCGGGAGGAAGCCTAGCATGGAGCTGGCAGTCCCTGCTAGTGCTGAGTATGTGCTGAGCAGGTAAGAGCCACCCCCCCCCCCCCCAACACCAAAAGAAAGCCAGGATTAACTTCTCTGAGGGGAGAGACCCAGCATGCAACTTGAAGCAGATTACTTGAGCTGCCTGCCTACACCCTGAATCATAAGAAATAAAAAAGTGCTCCCAAGCACTGTGGTTTGAAGGGGGATTTGTTGCCAGCAGCATATAACTAAGGCGGTCAGGGTAAGGGATCCCTGTGGCTTTAACTAACCAATCCTTGAGTTCTTGCCTAGGCAACTGCACACCTAACCCCAGCTCAGCCTCCTATAGCCCTGCAATGGCTCCTTGTTATTATTTTAATTTTAAAAACAGGCACACAATGTATCGGATGCCGTCATAAAACCTTCCAACAAACTGTGCTTTGTGATTCACTTTCTGGTCAACTCTCCTCCCCCCCTCTTCTCCATTGACACCCCCCTCTTACCTTAAAGCAATGGTTCTCAGACCCCCACCTACAAGAGCTGAGACAAAACATGTCTCTTTGAGGGAGATACACAGTTGGTCTTATTCAGTAGTACATCCCCAAGCCTAGAATGGTATCCATCTCATAGCCAGACCCCAAAGAAATGTTTGTAAATAAATGAGCAAACGGACCTTGGAGGTTTGTTTAAAATATGGATCACGCTGGGCGGTGGTGGCGCACGCCTGTAATCCCAGCACTTGGGAGGCAGAGGCAGGCGGATTTCTGAGTTTGAGGCCAGCCTGGTCTACAGAGTGAGTTCCAGGACAGCCAGGGCTATACAGAGAAACCCTGTCTCGAAAAAACCAAATCCAAAAAACAAAACAAAATAAATATGGATCACATGGGGGCTGGAGAGATGGCTCAGAGGTTAAGAGCATGAACTGCTCTTCCAGAGGTCCTGAGTTCAATTACCAGCAACCACATGGTGGCTCACAACCCTCTGTAATGGGATCCGACGCCCTCTTCTGGTGTGTCTGAAGACAGCTACAGTGTACTCATATACATAAAAATAAATAGATAGATAGGTAGATAGATAGATAGATAGATAGATGGATAGATAGATAGATAGATAGATAGATAGATAGATAGATAGATAGAACAAGGATCACAAAGCCCACCTCAGGAGACTGGTTTGGAGGGTGTAAGTGGGCCCTGGCAGCACATTGGCATGAAGACATCTGAAGGATGCCAAGACAGACAGCATACGCACTGCACCAAACTGATTTTTCAGTAACTGTGCTTTTGAGATGTCCAGAGAGAACCCCTTCACCATGATAGTTCCTGGTCTCCACACAGGCCTGAAGAGTCATGACTTAAATTATTAAGCAACTTCTGGGTGAAATTGGTCCAGCAATGAGGGCATCTGGAAACCACGGGCCCAGCCACTGCAAGCCTCTGAAAGGCATGTGGCAGTCAACCCTGTTCATCTCTGTCACCTGCTTAGGAAAAACCACCACTCCAATCTCCCTGCTTTCTGAAGAAAGGTGTTCACTATGAGTGTCTGTCAGGGACACTTTGTGCGTCTTAAGGGCTCGTGTGTCTCATTTATGCGAGTGGCGTCTGCCTCCTGTATGCTGCCAGTCTGGAATAACTAAGGTGTGTGATCCTGTGCTAGAATTACAGACACCATGCACAGAATTAGGAATGCTTTCACGGTATGTGGGCTAAGGAGAGGGTTAATATAGTTCAGCTAACGTATGTATTTATTTACTTTAAATTATGTATGTGCATACGGGCCTATGTAGGGTGAATTCATGTGGATGTAATTGCACTCAAAGTCCAGAAGAGGACGGCAGATCTGCTGGACTGAGTTACAGGTGGTTGTGAGCTTCTTGAAGTGGGTGCTGGGATCTGAACTCAGTTGCTCTGCAAGAGCAATACAGCTCTAATCCATTGAGACATCGCTCTGGCCCCATTTTTACCCAATTTAAGAAAACCAATTAGGATTCATTACAAGAGCTCAGTCTTTTCGATCCCAAAATGCCTTAGGGAAGGGTATGCCTGCGCACTTGTCTGGTGGTTTGGTTTGTTGTTGTTTGTTTGTTTTTCACGAGAGAAAGGGATGTCTTGGAATCCATAGGGACCAGGACCAGGTTGGCCTTGAATTTACAGAGATCCACCTGCCTCTGCCTCCTGAGTCCTGGTATTAAAGCATGGGAGACTACAGCCAGCTCTGGGCGTGTCTGCGTCCTTTTCTTGGTGAGTGTCATTTGGTGTTTTCCTTTCCTCGCCCATCTTCACCCCTTTTGTGCCTTATGGACCAGCCCTTTCCATACACCTGTGCTTCCCAGTCTTCCTAATGCTGCGACCCTTTAATACAGTCCCTCATGTTGTGGTGACCTCCAGCCATAAAGCTATTTCATAAAACTGTCATTTTGCTACTGTTATGAATCGTGATGTAAATATCTGATATGCAGGATATCTGATATGTGACCCCAAAGGGTCTTGACTCATAGGTCGAGAACTGCTGTCATAAACCAATGAATATATATTCACCTTTATCCTTATTCCTGGCTCAAGCCAGCTACCATATCCAGAATATTCTTTATTGTCTCTCTACACTCTTGGGTCTTGAATATTTAGTACCTGTTAGTGTCAACCCATCTGTCCAGATGTAATTGGCCAATCTTATTTCAAAAGTACACCCCCACCACCCCAACTAGATGTTTACCCAGGGACCCTTAGTGTGGTTGCTTTTGGGGAAGTACTTAAATCTCAACCCCCTTCCCACTGCCCAGCTCCTTGATGGCAGGGACTCTGTTCATGGTGTCTTACAAGTCTCTCGCCCTGAGCACACTGGGTAGACTCAGAGCAGGGGTTTACACACTGTTGTTGGTTGAATGTGTGCAAGCCAGGGGCGTTTCCCTGCAGGAGCGCTTGCTCACTCTGATTTTCTGCTGCTGGCTTGTGTGCTCCTTGTTCCCACAAGGTGCTTGCCAGATCTTTGTCTGCTGGGCCAAATAGCAGGTGTGAGAGAGTTCGCCTACATGGGTATTATATGTGAGTGAGATGGGTCTGAAGACTGAATTAATATATTAATGAACATTGCTTTTGAAGTTTTGACATCTACTGAATCCTCCCCTGAAATGCCCCACGGGCGCTTTCAAACACAAGTCTCAAACTGACTAATAAGTTTTGTCCCATAAAAATTGCTCCTTATCTGTTGGCTCTTTTCCCAGTTGCCCAGATCCCAAGCCCTACATAGTAATACTGTCCCCTCTCCATCGCAGAAAATGATATAGTCTCTCAATTCAACTCACATGATACTTCTCTCCACTTTCTAAGCTCTGCTTTCTGTTCCTAGAGTTACATGTATCATCCTTGACCTCTTGAAAACAACCTCCCAATTCATCTACCAGTTTCTAACCACCCCCATTCCTCTTCGAATACAAGCAACATGTTAAAGAGCACTTTTGAAATGGTTACACTTCTGATGATAGCATGCAGTCACTTCCACAGTGGACAGAGCCCAGACCATCATATGTCACAGTCACTGAACCACCTAGTTTAAGATGTCATCTTTGGGATGCAAGAGCTTGAGGCAGAGGCAGCAAAGGACATTTACTCTTTTTATTCATTCGGCAAGTACTGATTTACAATAACAAGATGCCGTGCGTGGTTCCAGGTCCCAGGGATCCATGGAAGACTTTGGTGTCATGGAGTTTATATGAAAGGGGAGGCAAATAATGAAGTCATTGGTATCTGCTCTGAAGAGGACCAGACCACTCCAGCTCCACCTTGAGAATGAGGCAAGTGGTCAGTTGCCTATGTCCTGGGTGCCTCTGTAACCACGCGCTTTGCTACGTGACTTTGTAGTTTCTTCTATGAAAAGCACAAGGATTTCCTGCTGCTTGACTTTGGAGCTGGCTTTGAGACTTGCAGGGACATGTTGGAAGATGGAGTGCAGTGGTGTTTGGGATGGGCTTGTGTGGTTGTGTTCATCGTGTGTAATTCCACTTCTACTGCAGAGACTGCCCAGGTGACTCTATGTTCCAGAGGAAGGAGAAAAAATACAAAGTACAACTAAACTGCAAACAAAGGATTGTTTCCAGACATTGACTTTAGGGAGTGGCTTCTTACTCAGCATTGATACAGGGGGTGATGGATAGTTAATTCTCTCTTTTGAGAAATTTACATGACACCTTTGAATTGGAAGTTCTGGTCCAGAGGGACTGACCTGCATTAGTATGCGGTCTCATATTTCTTCCGTATGAGAAAGTAATTCCATAGAAATGGTACCGGCATATAGCTGTTCCAGCAGCACCTAGGAAATCCGAGACTCTTTCCCATATAGCCTGAAAGAACCATTTGATGAAATGCTATCTCTGGACACCATCCAGACATCCTGGGTGGCAAACATTTTCTTTTTCTAAAGATCAATTTTTATTATTTTTAATTAGTGTATGTGTTTATGTAAGGGTTGATATACATGAGTTCATGTGTCCTCAGAGACATTGGATGCCCTGCACCCGGAGTGGTGGTTCCACGAATGGACAGGGAACTAAACTCTGGTCCTTTGCAACAGAGTACGTACCCCAACCATTGACCCCTCTCTCCAACCTAGCACGTGGGTATGGAACATGAGGTTCTATCCGGAATACTCTTCTAGCTCTAAAGTCTGACTTAACTCCTGTTAAATTAGTGAGCTTAATGAGATAGTTTGCCTGGAATCTTCTCCTGGACGATCCCTTCCCATGCAAAAAACCACAACTAATTTGGTTTATCTGTCCTCTTACCTACCCACTCATCCATGGTGGCTAGAAGAGACTCTGAATGCATTAGAGGCCAGTGGAATATAAATGATCTGCTCTTAGAAAGGGCCAGAGACGAATAGAAGGCGCATGCCTTAGTTCTTCTTCTGTTGCTTTGATAAAGTACCCTGACAAAAAATAAGGGTTTACTGTTTGGGCCATAGTTCCAGTGTGTAGTGCATCACAGTAAAGAAGCCAAGGCAGCAGGAACCTGAGGCAGCCCGTCAGATCACGCCCATGATCATGAATCGAGAGCCATGAGTTCTGCCGCTGCTCAGCTGCATTTCTCCACTCGTACAGTCCATGATCCCAGCCAGGGAATGGTGCCGCCCACAGTGGGCAGGTCTTCCTATCTCACTTAACCAACACAGTTACGATAACCCCCCATAGGCAGTCCAGAGGCCCATCTCCTGGGTGGCTTCTAAATTCTATCAAGTTGACATCACCAACCACTACAGGGCCATAGACTGTTCTAAGGTGGCGGAGTGTGCCTTTAATCCTAGCATTCGGGTGGCAGAGGCAGGAAGATCATTGTGAGTTCGATGCCAGTCTGGTCTACAGAGCAAGATCAAGGGCTGTATAGATAGATCCTGTCTCAAAACCAACCAACCAACAAGAAAATGAGAAGCAGTCCTAATCTCAGTGCAGACTGGAGAGGTTTTTTTTTTGGGAAAACCACTTACTTGTGTCAGGCTTTCCTCATTCCCCTATCCATGTGCGGTCTTGATTTTCAACCCTTTTTCCCTAAGCCTGGAGAAATTGCCTTTTAAGGTTCGTACCCTGGGCTTCTCCAGCTTCTATTTGGGTCCAACCATCGAGAGACAGCATCAGGATGTGAGAGAGTGGAGAAGGGAGAACGTGGGATGGATTTTTACTTCACCCCGCCCACTGGCTGCCTTTGGCAGTTCGCCACATTCTTCCCCAGATCTGCTTCTCTGGGCCTTTAAGTTTGAGGGGCTGTAAGTGCTTCCCATGCCTGCAGATGCCGCACACTTTCTCATCTTCACCTTCCTCAAACCTGTTCAGCCCTCGCTCAGTAGTCTCTCCACGACACACTCTCCAATTACCTTTGTGAGCGCGCCCTGTGCTTCCTGCAAAGACGGGAAAACAAAAACATTGCCTGGAAAGGTCAATAATTCTGGCCTCCGTGCAGCTCCGTTCAATTCAATTTAGCAAACATTGACTGAGTGAGGTCTTCTCTCCCAGGCTCTGTGCCAGGAACTGGGGTCAGAGAAAACACAGACACAGAACCTACTGGCAGGGACCTAGCTACAGCTTCCCGGGAGGCTGGATGCAGAGAAAAAGGGAACCATGTACTGTATCTTAAGTGGCAGCCAAGTAGGGTACACCTGGGTCTGGAGCTGTGAGGTGCTCCCTCCAGGAGCTATGAGGTCCTCCTTCCTCTAGGCCACCTGTGTTGGTTGGGCACCCCCTACCATCTTCCAGTTGTCATAATTTTGGCTTCTTTCCAAGGAGGCCTAAACAGACTGGCCTACCTAGCTAAGTACTCCTGGCTCCCAGTAGAGGGGCATCTGGGAGAGGAAGAGAGGCTTGGCATCATGGGCCTGGGAGGCCTAAAGTAGAGATGAGAGCTGTGTCTGACCTGTGCCTTAGATGGTCTGCTGGGATTCCTGAGTCTATGAGCTACTGCGGCTGATGCAAGGAGCGTGAACCTGGCAGACTCTGTATCCCTCAAAAAGCAATGAGAGCAATTTACCTCCTCTGGCTAAGAAGAGAACACTGGAAAGAGCAGTGGTCCTGGGACCCTCTGACTTGGGTTCTTTCTAGTGCTTTCTTTTTCTATCTTATTTACAAACCTGGGGATTGAACCCAGAGTTCTGAGCATGCTGGGTAAGCCCTCTACTACTGAACAACTCCCCATCCCCATGTTCCCCCCCCCCCCCTTTTAAGATAAGGTTTTGCTAAGTTGTTGAGGCTGGCCTGGAACTTGTGATCCCTCAGTCTCAGCCTCTAGAATAGCTGACATTACATCTACAGCACCAGGCCTGTTTCTAATATGGTCTCTGAGAATTTGTTACAGTTATGAGCTTATACAGCACCTTTGCTTGCTAGACTCTTGGGCATTTAACTCTGACCCACTCAGCCATCTCTTTCTAGGACCTAGCACTGTTCCTGAAGCACATAGTATGGCAGCAGGAAATAGCTATTTTGCTGAACTAAAGCTATTTATTTTGGTAGAAGAAGTAGTAGGAATAACAGCGTGGTTATGACCCTTGTTTGAAGAATGAGGTGACCATGGCTGGTGACAGAGAAGGGACCTGTGTCATTTATGACAGAGCAGACCATGAGGGTTGAGATGGCCAACAGGGATTCAGGTCAATGGAGAGAACACTTGTTACTTGCTGGAGACTGTTTGGAACAAGTTCACATCAGTTCTCTTACGCCGAGCACAATCTTGGAGGCATAAACGTGAACTGCACCAGGCTTTCCAGTCGGGGCTTCAAAGACTTGAAAATATGGATCTAGGATTATACCAAGAAGAGGCAGAACTTACACCCAAACCTAGACAACCTAGACAGTTGGTTTTGAGTTACCAACTCTGTTCTTGAGGCAGGAAGAAAAGGAAGACACAGGCCAGTCACAAATTATTTGTCATTTATACATACATACATATGTTTCTACACCGTGACTCATTTTCCCTTCACCATCTCTTAAAGAAGAGGAGAAACAGGAATTAAAAAAAAAAAAGATGCGTGAAGCACCCAGATTTTAGGACCTGAGATTTTGGGAAAACTGAGCAGCACAGAGGGACTTGAACGAGCCGGGGAGCCAGGTTCCCTCTGCTACTGAGGAACCCTGTGGCTCTGACCATGCTCGGTACACTCTTTGGCTTCATCTGCGTCCTTCTATCTATTTTCGGAAAACTTTTATGTATTATGGGGGGGGGGCAGGGTGATGGTGCTGGAGGGGGTGCATAATTTTAGCGTCAAGTACAAGTCTTCAGCGCCCTCTACTGTTCAGCTGCAGCGCTGTTGATCTGATTTGTTAAAGGGTCTCTTGAAAGCAAGGGCTACAGCTTTTCCCGCCTATAATAAGCTACCAAGTCCATCTACAGAAGTCCATAATGTAACAAAGAGAAAGCCAGTTCTCTCTCTTCCCTCCCATCCAACTTGGAAGTCCTGCTGATCTCGCCCACACAGTTGCAATTATTTTCCTAAGTGCTGCCGCCTGACTGTTCAAGCACACGCCCTCTCCACCCGGACCCAGCACCCCGCCATCATTATGGTCTGTACGCCACTGTACGCCACTGCCCTAGGGCATGCCTGTCTTCGTAGCTCGAAGTCTCTTGCCTTTGTAGTCTCTCCCTGTCCCCTGTCTACAGCATAGGACACATGGGCTCTCCAAACAAGTTAATTCAAAGGATGACAAGCAGACAGAAGAATAGATGAGCACAAGGAGTTCAGTGAGCTGCAGAAGGCTTGGGGGTGAGGAGGAGCTGGGACAGTCTGGAGGCTTCCTATACAGGAAACTCCCTAGTTCCAAACCTTTGGGGTTTAGGGCATCAGCAAATAGAGGGTGCAGATGGAGGGCTTTGGGGGATGCAGCTGCTCACACAGATGTGCTCCCCTTGAGAAAATGCTACACTCAGAGCACGCTTAGGGTTTGCATGTCACTCAACAAGAAACATGTTCTTTGAGTGGTGCTCGATAGGGACTTAGCCACATATCTGTAGTTTGGTCAGTGTTTTTCATGGTGTCCTCCAGTTCCATCTGGGCTATTCTGCACTGTGGCAGAAGGGAGTTTCCTGAATTTCAGGTCCATTCTCTATGCCCGAAGCATAGTTACAGGGTAGGGGCAGATTATTGGGTTTCTTTGAAAGTGTTTTCCACATCTGCTCTCTCTCTTTTTTTTAAATCATGTTTTCATATTTGCCATTTTTAGTTACCTTGTTGTTTTTCTTTTTTTCTTCGTGAAGCTGAGGCCCAAATCCAGGGTCTTGCTCTTGCTAGACAAGTGTTCTACCACTGAGCTAAATGAGATACCTCAGCACTTGGGAGGCAGAGGTAGGCAGATTTCTGAGTTTGAAGCCAGCCTGGTCTACAGAGTGAGTTCCAGGACAGCCAGGGCTATACAGAGAAACTCTGTCCCCCCAAAAAAACAAAAACAAAAAAAACAAAAAGATTCTTTGGTATGTGTTGTCAGTTTCCATTTGTGTCCATGTCTGTCTGTTTGTCTGTCTGTCTGTCTGTCTCTTTCTCTTTCTGTATGCCCACATGTGTGTATGTACATCTTTGGTATAGGCCAGAAGGTCAGAGGAGTCCCGTGGACTCTTCTTGCAGCTGGAGTCACAGGTGGTTATGAGATGCCAGGTCTGGGAATCGAACTTGGATCTTCTAGAAGAGCAGTAAGTGGTCTTAACTGCTGAACCACATCTCCAATCCCAACCACTTGTTGTTTTAAAGTCTATCTTAGTCACACGTGCTAGGCAAGCACTCTGACACTGAGCCACACACACTCCCAGGAAGGAAGACCGGGAGTCTTTGATCTCCCTGAGCCTCCGAAAGTGGCCTCTTGTTGTCAGAGCCATTGAGTTTTGTTTTGGTGCTTGAATCTCTTGAACACTCTCTCTTAAACGACTCCAGTCTTAGTTTCTAGAAACCACATTCCTAGTCTCTTTTGCGGGTATCTTCTTCCCAAGAACCTTACTTTGAAATTCTGACTGTGCTGCGCTAGGCCTGCTCCATTTCTAACTCTGCAAATTCTCCCCGGGTGATCTCATCCCCTCTCCTGACCAACCTCATGCTCATGACTCACCAAGACGATCTCAGCCCATCATTACCAAGCCCTGGGGACCATCCATCCCGATGCCTTTTGATACTGGAAGGTCTCGGTGGCAATCCGTCGGTATGCTGGGGAAGGGCTCTCTTCATCTTCTCCGGCCTCCCTGGGGAGGCTTTTTTTTTCTCTTCTGTGTTCTTTACTTCAGTGGGTGCCTCCCTGGTGCTTTTCTGGCTTCCCGTTCTAGAATATATCATTGTTACGCAGTACCCACAGTCCTTCCCCATTTTGACTCAGAGAGTCTATTTCTTAGACTCAGCTCCTTGATGGGTCTTGCTTTAAACAAGGGAACGGCCATGTGACATTTTCTAACAGGCTCTCATGGAACTGTGCTGTGGACACAGAGATGCTGCAGGTGGCTCTTTCGCCATCTGCCTGGATCTCTGGATGGAAGCAGCTTGGAGCAGACCTGATTTTGACCTGTAGCTAGGAGCCAAGCCCAGCTTAGCAAGCTCGAGCCTAGCGGACCCACAGACACACGAATAGGATCTAAGTGTGTGTGTGTTACAGCAGCCACCAGGACTTGAACTCACAGACACACGAATAGGATATATAAGTGTGTGCACGTTACGGCAGCCACCAGGACTTCTGTCTGCTTTCGCTACTCACTGGCCTCATCCAGCCCGCCCGTTTCCCCTCCCATGTCTGTCCTGATTCTTCGATTGTCTCCTTTCCCATCACGGCTGTCCCTGGCAGGCCTTGTCACCATCTCTTGCTCAGACTCTTACAAGGCCTTTTCCTGATGTCCTTACATCCAGTCTTGGCCCCCCCGCCCCAGCCTAGTCTCTGCACACTAGCAGACATGATCTTCCTAAATTCCAGTTCCGCTCCAGCCCCTTCTTCAGGCACCACAGGCCTTGTCCTAGACAGGCGCCCACACCCGTGGCGCGTGAGGCTCCCGGTGCTTTGGAAAGCTCAAGATGTCTGTGCTTTTCACACTGCTGATCACCTGTGTCTGAGCCACGTGCTTCTTCTGGCTCAGATCCTTCTGCCGTGGTTTTTACTCTCCTCTTGCCTTGGCCAGTGTCACCTGTCTTCCACCTCATCTCTCAGGTGACAATCTGAAAAACGGTTCCCCGGAGGAAAGACCCTGATCACTTCCAACGGCCATTTTCGTTGCGCTTGCACAGTGACCTTGGCTGTCCTATCAGCACCTTCATTCCCCAGACTCTCTCTCTCTAGTTTGCTTGTCTTTCTCATCAGATTTCCACAGAAGCCGGGCGGGGCTGTTATCTAGCTTGTTAAGTGGTTAAACAGGGCTTCAATCATTCTCTGAATCGAAGAACTACTTGTTGGATGAGTGTTCTGTGGAAATAATACGATCGGCTCAAATAATTTGTAGATGGAAATGAAAATCTAGGAACTCAGATGGAGAAACTGAGGCATAGTGAGAGGTGAGACGGAGATCCTGGAGGTTGTCGGTGGCAGATCTGGGGTCCAGTGGGGACCCTGTGGGCACTGTTTGCTGTCTGACTTACCTACAACTAGAGGAAGCTGCCCTCAGCAGCACCCCGGAGGGAACTGGTCGATTTTTAGGCCCTTCCCTTCCCCTCTCCCAGAGCAGCTCATTCAGAGTTTTCAGTGTAAGGAGATCTCCAGGGACCTCGTAGATAAAATGACTATACGACGGCCTCTGAGTGACCAAGAGGAGAGCTGTGATTTACTTTATTTGTAATCCTATATAAGGGGGGAGGGTATGCACACATGGCAAGTAAGTACCTCAGAGTCCAGAAGTAAGCACTGGCTCCCTCAGAGCTGGAGCTATAGGTGTCTGTGAGCCACTGGGCATGTGTGTGCTGGGAATGAGAGTCCTCTGACAGGGAAGCTCTTAAGCTCTCGGCTCTTAAGTACTCCGCTGCCCCTCTAGCTTGTCACACCCACTTTTCTGACCTTCTTCCGGTTTGCTGTAGCCTTTTATCAGACAGCAGCATCTATAGTCTGGATTCACAGTGAAAGAGCCAGGTTTTAAACATCCGTGCTAAGTGGCAGGGGAGGGAGCTGGGGTAGATGGGAACTTCCTATAAGTAAGTAGTGGATATTTGAAAACTGCTTTGGAGGTTGGATAGAGGAAGTGTACTGAGGAGAAAATACCAGGAACCCTCATGACCTTCACTTTCTTAAGTAAGACACCAAAAGCACAAGGGAGAAAAATACTCACTGAACTCCATCAAAATAAAAAACCTCCACGTATGTGGGAATGAACCCTATGGCAACACGGTAAAGAGTGAACCCACAGCGTTACCTCACACTCATGGAAACAGCCATTGGTGGGGAAAGGGCTCAGCTGCTAAGATGTTTGCTCTGTGAGCTTGAGGTGCTGAGTTCAGATCCCCAAACCCACAAGAAAAGCCAGCTTTGCTGATACATCTGTAAGCCCAGCCCTGGGGTGACGGAGACACCACAGTTCTTGGAGTTCACTGGCCAGCCAGAAAGACCTTGTTTGGAAAAATCAAGTGGAGGGGATGAAGTGATGGCTGAGCAGTTGAGAGCTCTTGCTACTCTTCCAGAAGACCCAAATTCCATTCCTAGTACGCACTTTCCGAGGGTTCACAATTGCCTATGTAGCTCCAGGGACCTGACACCCTCTTTTTTTTTTTTTTTTTTTTTTTGTTTTTGTTTTTGTTTTTTTGGATTTGTTTTTTTTTTTTTTTTTTTTCCTGAGACAGGGTTTCTCTGTGTAGCCCTGGCTGTCCTGGCATGCGCAACCACCACCCGGCTAACCTGACACCCTCTTTTGTCCTCCATGGGCACCCATACTCACACTGCACAGACACAGAGAGACTCATACGCTTAAATAAAAACAGAAGCAAATGTTTAAATAAAATAAGGTGGAGACCAATTAAGGAAGGCTTGTGGTACTCTCACCACACACACACACACACACACACACAGAGAGAGAGAGAGAGAGAGAGAGAGAGAGAGAGAGAGAGAGAATTGTTTAATTATAACAACTAGGCCAAAAGGCATAAAGAAAATTGTAACTCCCACATACCACTGTTGAGAGTATAAAATGATGCAGCATTAAAAAGCTTAAACTGGGTAGCCAGATGAAATGGCGCACGCCTTTAATCCCAGCACCTGGGAGGCAGAGGCAAGCAGATCACTGAGTTTGAGGCTAGCCTGGTCTATAGAGTGAGTTTCAGGACAGCCAGGGCTACACAGAGAAACTGTGTCTCAAAAAAGAAACAAAACAAAACAAAAAACTACTACCACCACCACCAACAAAACCGCAAATACTAAAACTGGAATCACCATATGACCCAGTGGCTCTACTTTAGTCCCAATTTCAAGTGGAGCCCTGAAAACACGTTTGCATGCCTGTGTTCCTAGCAGCATTGGTCACTACAGCCAAAACACGTGAGCAGCCTAAGTGTTCACTGGTGGCTGACCCAAGAAAGTGTGCTGGGTCCACTCGACGGTTAGGTCCAAAGGAAGGGACGTTCATACAATGATGGAATAATTTTCAGACTTTCAAAGGAGGGGGATCCTGACACGCACACGAAAACACTACATCCAGTAAAACCCGCCAGCCACACAGACAGAGCTGTATGCGGCTATGAGTCAAGTTCATAGAGACCTGGGGAGAGAGGTGATGGGGTGTCTGGAGCAGGGGTGGGGGATGTGCTGGATGAACACAGAATCTCAGAAGTCAGTCTGAGGAGGCGACGAGTGCTTATGTTGGCAGTGGGACACTCTGGATGCACAGAACTGTGCCTACAAATGCTCGGAACTGTGTGTGTCACGTATATTTTATGTTGTGATCATATATTTTATCACCATGAAGTTTTCAATGTGACATACAAACACATGCACCTACTGATCTCAAATTCCCCCAAATTTGCATTTGATAGGCCAAAAATGTACTTAAAAAAAAAAAACCCATTAAGGGTACATGGCTTTAATCCCAGCACTCGAGAGGCAGAGGGAGGTAGAACTTTGAGTTCAAGGCTAGCCTGGTTATAGAGTGAGTTTCAAGACAGCCAGGGCTACATAAACCTTGTCTCAAAAAAAAAAAAAAAAAAAAACTCCACTAAGGGGCGGGTGAGATGGCCCAGTGGGTTACCTTCTGAGCCGCTTGCCCCACAGGCCTGGCAACCCGTGTTCAACACCCAGAACCTATGTAAAAGATGGGAGAGGAGAAGCAGCTCCTCACGGCTGCTCTCTGACCTCCACATGCACACCCAGGCACACACACAATAATAAACAAAAATATCCATTAAACCCAGGCATGGTGCCACACACCTGCAATCCCACCACTCAGGGGACTGAGGCAGAAGGACGTGAAGTTCAAGGCCAGCCTATACACAGCAAGACCTCGTCTCAATTAAAACAGCAGCAGCAACAACAACAACAACAACAACAATGACAACAACAACAACAACAATAACAACAACAACAACAACAACAACAACTTGATTTAACTTACACAGTGGTGGAATAATCTGTTTAATGGGTACAGAGCTTCAATTCTTCAAGATGAAGAACCTCACAGGTTGGGTGTGTAATAACGAACTTAGACCCTACTGGTCTATATACTCTCAAATGGTTAAGATGGCAAACTCCTTGCTGTCTATTTTACAGTTAAAACTTTTAAGAGTGTCTGTGACAAGGCTGGGTGTGGTGGCCAAGGCCTGTACATCTCAACAACACTCAGGAGACTGAAGTAAGAGAATCATGAGTTCCTAATCACACTGGATTGTGTTTTTAAAAAATTGTGCCAGGAATCTACTGAAAACTGGGAAATGGTGATTGACAGCCACGGGGATGTGGAGAAACCTCCGCGGTTGTTCGGGAAGTTAACTGGGACATCCTCTGGGACAGTCCCTCCCAGTCTCAAGTCATGGGACCTAGAAGATTGGTGAAAGCAGACTGAGGGCCCGCCCAGACTTTCTGATTTTGATGACCTGGGTGGAGGAGGACTTTGAATTTCTAATAAGTCCAAGCTTAGGAAGCGGGTGACGCTGCTGTACTTGTCTGCGCTCTCTCCTCCTTTGCCTCCCCGGGAAGACACAGCATCTCTCCTAGGTAGAGTGCAGAGTACACTCAAGGGCCCTCAAGGGACCAGGACTCTCCATACTAATAGACATCTACTAGGACCTACTAGCATGTCCTCTCCACAATGAGAGGAGACTACTGAAACTGTGTCACCAGTCATTGTAAGCTTAACAGATTTCTAAAGTCCAAAAAAGCCTCAGCCAAGAATAGCTAAGAGAATTAATACAATAGGAAGTACAGTCAATCAAAACATGATATATATATGTATATATACGTATATGCATATATGTAAACATGTATATATGTATACATATGTATATATAAACATATGTATATATGTGTACATATGTATATATACATATATATTCATACACACATAATATTCTCACACTTTAGAGATACACAAAGAGGAGAAAAAAGAGAGGAGAAAGAGACTGGAAGAAACCTGTTAAGCCTAATATATACAAAATGCACCAACACTGAGTTTGGCTACCAACTGGAGTTCATTCTAGTTGTTCTAATCATTTTAGACTGTAGGCCCTCTTGAAGCCACCCCCTAGATCCAAATGAAGACGACACCCAGGCCCAGATATGATGGCCTACATTCATCCACTCAGCAGTCTAGAGGCTGAGGCTCATGAGTTCAAATCTTCTCACTACACAAAGAGACCCTATCTCTAAAATAAAACAGAAATAAAAAGAAAACTAGAATAGATCAATAAATGGATCAGTTCCATTTCTGCAGAAGGCTCCCTTCCCAGCCAATGACCCCATAATTCTCCCTCTATCCTCCAGATGCCTCATCCGAAGCCTCATATAAATGGAACCAAAGACTCTTTATGTCTATGATGTGCACTCTCCTTGTACCTTGAAGGCAGTATCTTGTCCTTTGTCAGTGTATCCCACAGATGAGTGTCACACTGCTGTTGGTGGATATCCAGGTTGCTATCGCTTAGCTCTTGTAAGTATTTCAAAGACTACTCATATATGTGCATGCTGGAGAATATCTGTCTCGGGTCTATGCTGAATGGTATTGTTTGGACATAAGATTTACTTGACTCTAATACCATCCAGTAAGTACTTGAGAATTCCAATTGTTCTATATATTTGCCAACACCAGGCAATATCATTGTTTAAATTACTGTAAATAATAAGGGAGAGGCAAATGCAGCTTTATTTGCATAATCCTGATGAGTAATAATAAGTACTTCTTTATACACTGGCCATTTCAATATTTCTCGTCAGTCTTTAGCCTATTTTGTTATGGGATAGATTTTTTTTATTGATTTGTTAAGGGTCTTTACATATGATGTATACTAGTCTTTTGACAAAGATATGTATATCTTTAGTTATTCTCTATCAATCTGTGGTTTCCCTTCTTGATCTTATGATTTTTGGTCTTTTGGTTGTTAGAAGTGATTAACCTTAATGAAAGTATCTATCAAGTTATTTGTTACCTTATACTTCTTTGTATTCTATTTTGAAAACTGATGCTTACCCTAAGTATATGAAGATATTTTGCCATGTTTTCTTTTAGAATTTTTAAAAGATTTATTTTTAACTGTGGGGTGCAGAGTATGTGCAGTAAAGTGCTGGTAGCTTCAGGGGTCAGAAGAAAGCATGTGACCTCTGGAGTTGGATTCAAAGGTGGTTTGTGGCCTGATTAGTGTGGGCATTGGGAACAGAGCTCAGACCCCCTGCAAGAGCATCAACTGCTTTTAACCGATGAGCCATCTTTCCAGCCCCTCCTTTTAAAATCTATATTATAGCAATTGCTTTTATCTTTGTATCCACAGTACAACATGTAACCTGTGTATGTTGTGAAGGATCTAGTTCCTTCCTTCCTCCCTTCCTTCCTTCCTTCCTTCCTTCCTTCCTTCCTTCCTTCCTTCCTTCCTTCCTTCCTTCCTTCCTCCCTTCCTCCCTCCCTCCTTCCCTCCCTTCCTTCCTCCCTCCCTTCCTTCTTCCCTCCCTCTCTGTCCTTCCCTCCCTCCCTTCTTCCTTTCTCCCTCCCTCCCACCTCTCTCTTTTCTGGAACCCCAGTTGACTCAACTTCATATAATGACATTTCACTTATCCATATCTCCACTGATTTGCTGTTAGATCGCCCATCCTAAGTCATGTGAGTGAGACTGACCTCCAATCTATTTCAATGCTGTAATTACATCAGGGTTATTTGGGGGGAGGGGACAGGGTTTTTCTGGCGGTGGTGGTGGTGGTGGTGGTGGTGGTGGTGGTGGTGGTTCTTTAGGTAAGGCCTCAGTTTGTAGCTCTGTCTGGCCTAGAACTCACTATGTAGCCCAGACTGTTTCCAAATTCTCAGAGATCCAACTGTTTCTATCTCCCAAGGGTGGGATTAAAGGTGGGCACCATGCTCATCAGTTGATTTGTTTTATTTTGTTTAGTTTTTGTTTGAAGTAGGGCCTTGTGGTGTAGCTCTGGCTGTCCTGGAACTCCTTTGTAGACCAGGTTGGACTTGAACTCACAGAGATCCACCTACCTCTGTCTTCCAAGTGCTGGGATTAAAGGCACATGAACCACCAACCCAAGTTTAGTTAGCTTGTTTTTAATGCAAGTTTATAACTGGTGGTGGGCCTCTTAACACTACCCACCTTTAGTCCCTGCTTTCCCAGGTCTTTTGCAGCCATATAAATTTGGACTAAACTCCCCAGTGTTCACTCAAATGAAACCGGAAGTTTTGGAGTCACAGATGGTTATGAGCTGCCTGATGTGGGTGCTGGGAATGAAACTCAGATCCCCTGGGAGATCAGTGCATGTTCATAACCACTGAGCCATCTCTCAAACAGAGGGTACGTTTTTTGTTTTGTTTAGAACTAATACCGTGGGGCCTATGCAACAACCATGACCAGAGGCAACTATTTACGACTAAACTAAACTATGTAGTTTTTCACCATTCAGTCTAAGCATCCTGCTTGTGTCCCTACCTGGGGAGGCAGGGGAGAGCCACAGTTCCAGGTGTGGGCTTGGAGATGGGCAAATATCAGCTTGTTCTGATGCGTGGGGGATGCGTCTCAAACAGAATCCTTAACATGTAAGACTTCTGGGGCTGGAGATGACACAGAAATTCAAAATGTGGAATGCTCTTCCAGAGGGCCCAGGTTCAAGACCTAGTACCCATCTGACAGCTCCCAACAATCTGTATTTCCAGTTTCAGGGGATCAAATGCTCTCTGAGACTGTGTTTGCATGTAGAGCACAGACATACATGCAGGATAACACCCACATGCATACATAAATAAATCTTAAAAACAAAACATATAAGACTTTCACAGGCTCCAGTGCCGACAGTGGTGCCTATGTCCAAGGTGCATTGTGAGAACTGTTTGGAAAGCTTGAAATACCTGGAGAGTGTTAGACTTTAAGGAACGCTGTCTGTTATCATTGGAACGGGGTTGTCTTCTGAAAGAATGACGCTGTAAGGCAGGCGATGCAGAGTGGAGAGAGAGGAAAGGGACTCTCCCTGGCACTCAGCAACAGGAGGCCTCAGGCCCCATGACAAAGTGACTGGACGAAGGCAGCTGGGCATGCGCGGGCATACATGTGGGCATTACACTGTCTGTACACTAAGAGCTGTCCGTCTAGGCGTGGGAATGGCAGAGTTACCATAAAAGAGAAGAAGCTAGTGATGAGAGTGGAGATTCGAGAATGACACTGGGGACCAGCAAGATGGCCAGGTAGGTAAAGGAGCTTGCTGCCAAGTTCTGACAATCTGAGTTTGATCCTCAGAACACCATGAGATGGAAGGAAAGGACTAACTCCCGTGACATCCACATGAGCACTGTGACCATGTACAACACACACACACACACACACACACAGAGGGGGGAGGGAGGGAGACAGACAGACAGACAGACTAAAAATTAAAAAGAAGAAGGCCCGTGGATCACCGGTCTCACTAACAACAGAATAACAACCACAGGCACCATGGGGTGGATAGTATCAGCGAACTGAGCACACTCCTTCTTTCTCCCTAAGTCTGGGAAAAAAAAAATACTGTGCTGACTGCAGATCGGGCTGGAGAAATGTCCTGAGGGTCTTGGATTTATCTCAGGATATCAAGGCCTGAGGAGGGGAGCAAGGCAGCCTGATGTTAGATGAAGTGGGAGTATCAGGCCATTTCATTTGCATATTAAAATAGTGATATCAATCTATGGAGAGGCAGTATTAAAAGCCCTTTAATGAATGTAATTAAGTCATTTGATCTTTGCAGCAACCCAGTGGAGTAGATACTGTTATCATCCCCATCTCTCCAGATGAGGAAAGAGAGGCATTCAGCAGTCAGTCAGGTTTCCTAGAGTCTCACAGTCAATTACACCAAACGTAAGTCCCAGAGGTCATGTTCTTAATGCCTGAACCCCAAGCAGGTGAATTTAGGCGTATGGCTCTTCATAAAGTCACCATGTTACCACTTCTACACTTGATCGTAGCCAAAAGGCCGAGAAGCTATTCATGTCACCATTTCTACTTAGCGCTTTCAATACTTTCCACTTTCAGATGCAACAGACACTTCTGTGCATGTAACTTTACTCTTTTGTTAAATCACCTCTTTAGGACTGCCTCCTGCAAACGGCATGACTTTGTCCCAGGCGATAAAACACTTCATAGTCGTTGCTACACTTTGGGATGCAGAGAGGAAGCTGGTCCAGGTTGGTCTCTAGAGATGCTCGCGTGCTCCAGGCTGGGCAGAGGATGCGTAGTACAGTTGTATTTATCAAGCAGGCAGCACAACATCGTTCTTGTATTTAACAAGCTGTTCACAACATCGTTACCAGGGTATGACTTTGCCACTTTCACCACGGAGGAAGCAGAAGAAGAACCATCCGTCGACATAAACACCCAAGTCTATCGTACTTAAATTTAATAGATACACAGCTGGTTGTCAGCAATTTGCAGCGTGTGACGTGGTAAATAGCCTTTGAGCTGGGATTCTCAAAGTCTCTCTGACTTCCAGGCCTTTTAGTTCACCACATTGGGTTAGCTGGGGTTGAACTTTCATCTTCTACTGTTCTAAACCCTGCGACTCCAGTCTATGTAGAATTCCAGAGGTGAGCAGCCCATGCTTGTCTACAGTGTGTACTAAGTGCAGACGAGCTGGCTGAGGGTGCTGTGTGAATTAAGTTCATAATTCATCCTTCCTTCCTTCCTTCTTTCCTTCCTTCCTTCCTTCCTTCCTTCCTTCCTTCCTTCCTTCTTCCTTCACTCCTTCCTTCCTTCCTTCCCTCCCTCCTTCCTTCCTTCCTTCCTTCCTTCCTTCCTTCCTTCCTTCCTTCCTTCTCTCCCTCCCTTCCTCCCTTCCCTTTCTCCCTCCCTCCTTCTCTCCTTCTTTCCTTCCTTCCCTCCCTCCTTCCCTCCCTCCCTCCCTTCCTTCCTTCTTAATTCTGCTCATAGTGAAAGGAGCCCTGAGGTCAACTGAAGGACAGAGCCACTGGAGCCAAGTGACCTTGTTCAAGCCTTGTTTTGCTTTTTGTCCTGCTAGTTCTGGCTGGGTGGCCTTGGCTAAATTCCACAACTTCCTGATGCTTAGGTTTTATTTTTCCTTATCTTTAAAGTGGGGAATAATAATACTCTCCCTGAGGTTTTTTCCTGTAAGAATGTGAGATAATGTTTGCAAACCTCTCACTCTTAGATGTTGGGACCTGTAATTATTAGTTCCAGGTTATCTCCTACTACACATCCTCTGTTCAGCCTGGAGCATGCGAGCATCTCTAGAGACCATCCTGGACCAGTTTTCTCTCTGCATCCCAAAGCCCAGCCTAGGACATGGTGGACCCCAGGAGGATTTGTTTACTGAATGGTTTGGAAAAGAAAAGGAAGGCCTGGAGAGTTGGCTCAGTGGTTAAGAGCACTGACTGCTCTTCCAAAGGTTCTGGGTTCAATTCCCAGCAACCACATGGCTCACAATCATTTACAATGGGATTCAATGCCCTCTTCTGGTGTGTCTGAAGACAGCTGAAGTGTGTGTGTGTGTGTGTGTGTGTGTGTGTGTATAATCTTAAAAAAAAAAGAAAAGGAAAGGAAAAAATTCTCCTGCAGTCTTCCTGAAAACCACCACACGGTCAGGGTACACACTTGAAATCAAGAGTCTGAGAACTCACTTGAATTCTTGTTCTTTGAATGCACAAACAGCTTTTCAGTTACGGAATTTTTCCAGTTACTCAACTTCTGGATGTTCAAGTCCCTCACAAAAAATGCTGTAGTGCTAGGCAGTGGTGGCACATGCCTTTAATCCCAGCACTTGGGAGGCAGAGGCAGGCAGATTTCTGAGTTCGAGGTCAGCCTGGTCTACAGAGTGAGTTCCAGGACAGCCAGGGCTATGCAGAGAAACCCTGTCTCGAAAAACCACATACACACACACACACACACGCACACACACACACACACACACACACACACACACACACGCACACACACACACACAAACACACACACACACGCGCACACACACACACGCACACACACACACACAAACACACACACACACGCGCATACACACAAGCTGTAGTACATGCATGTAACTTATGCAGTGCTCCTGTATACTCCAACTACATACTTAGAAAGTAAACCCCGTGGTCTTGTTCCAAGATTAACACAGGGAGGAGGCTATTAGTAATCAGTACAGCTGCATGCTTTTTCCTGAATGTTTTTGACACTTCTGAACCTACAGACATGAATGGAGCCTTAGGATCTTGTTTATGGGAAACCGGTGGCCAGCAAAGGCTCACTGTATTTCCTCTATGTTATGCATGCCTGATGCTCTTCCCTCCACATCATGACTGCTATCTACTCGGCTTCCAAATATAACCGAGTCTGTGCCTGAGGCGAGCTTTGGCAAAGGTTTTGGTGGCATTGGAAGCCGGGTGCTTAGTTCTGGTTTTGTCATTGAGAATTCAGAAAACTCCTTGGGCCTTGGTTTTCTTTCTGAGTGGTTGATTTCTCTAGCACAATGAGGCAAAGCTGGCAGACAAATGCACCGTGACAAGACTAAGGTCTGAATCCCACCCGCAGTTTGATTGGATCGACTCTGTCAGGACATAGCGATGTTAGCACCTACATAGAGTGAAACAGATCAAAGTTTTGTTCTGTCTTCAATCAAAAACTGTAAAAAGAATTATTTCATTTATGTTTATGTGTGTCTCTTTTTCTGTGTGTATGCACATGTGTGTGCAAGGTCCCACGGAGGCCAAAAGAGGGCGTTGGACTCCCTACAGCTGGAACCATAGGCAATCGTGTATTGCTCACTGTGGGTGCTAGGAACCCAGTTCTTTGAAAGAGGAACAAGTGCTCTTAACAGCTGGAGCATCCTCCAGTCTCTTGTTCCATTTGGACTCTGGATAAACAAGCAGCCTAACTGGCAGTTTTAACAAAGCCAGTGTGCATTATTTTCAACATGCTAATGCGACCAAACCTGACATGTCAACTTTGTATCCAAGCTCCACTTCCAAATCTGTCTTCTGACTACGGTTTGTTCTCATCAAAAATAGGCTTGCTGCTTTGGTGAGGTGTTGGTGCTGGGACAAGTTTTTATGAGTACTCCCCACAGGAATAGGAAGTAGGTTAATTTGGATGCCAAAGCTTGTGGGGTGTGTTAAACGACGGGCTTATGCTGTTTTAAAAATCAGTTTGAAAAGTACTTTTTTCCCCAACCTAGCTAGTATTTCTGGATTTGAATTTGGCAGAGGGTATTTCTAGAGACTTAGCTGCAAAAGTGATCCGGCAGGTGTTTTATACCTGGGACGTTCTTTATGATCTCTCACTGGGCCAACAGCCTTCACAGACTGCCTTTGTGAATCCATTTTTGTAGCCTGCTACTCAAAAGTCCAGACTAGACTACACAAACCTGCAAACCACAGGTCTAGTCAAGCCACCCTCTTGCTTTAAGGCCTTTGTCAGCTCTTCCTCATCTCTTACAACCAAACCCAAAGTCATCCTGGCTTGAAAAGAGCTGATCATCTCTCTTTTTTAAAAAATTATTTTAGGTTTTTATTAATTTACTTATTGTATATGAATACACTGTAGCTGTCCTCAAACACACCAGAAGAGGGCGTCAGATCCCATTACAGATGCTTGGTTGTGATCCACCATGTAGTTGCTGGGAATTGAACTCAGGTCCTCTGGAAGAGCACTCAGTGCTCTTAACCGCTGAGCCATCTCCCCAGCTCCCAAGCTGATCATCTCTTGATGCTATCAGTTAACTTCCATATTCCCCACAGCTTCTTTAGCCCCAACTTGGTCTATCTTTCCCTTTCTTTGTTTATAATTGGGGTAAAATCCACACATCCTAGAATTAAGCCTGTGTTGTGGGGTTCCTCCTGGGTCATGAAACACCATGACCAGAGTAAAGGGTTTGTTTGCCTCAGGGTTCCACATCACTGTTCATCGTCAAAGGACATCAGGACGGGAACTGAAGCAGGGCAGGGATCTGGAGGCAGGAGCTGGTGCGGAGCCCACCGAGGGGTGCTGTTCACTGGCTTGCTCAGCCTGCTTTCTTATAGAACACAGGACTACCAGCCTGGGGCAGCCCCACCCAGATCACTAATGAAAAAAAAAATGCCCACAGGCTTGCCAACAGCCTGATCTTACAGAGGCGTTTCCTCAGTTGAGGCTCTCTTCTCCCCAGTGACTCTAGCTTGTGTCAAGTCGACACAAAACTAGCCAGCACTGTGTCAAATAAATGAACACTCTGGAGTTTAGTTCGTTTACAGTGCTGTGCAGGTATTAATCTGTCAACCTGGGAGGATCGAGAATCACTTAGGGGAAAAACCTCTGGGTATCTGTGAGGAAGTTTTAGTTTGGGTTAACTGAGGTGTGAAGTCCTCCCCTAAATGTGGGTTTAGGGTCTGGCCTGACTCCACAGGAGAGACGGAGCTAAGTGGTAGCATCATTGCTCTCTCTGCGTCCTGACTGCAGAGGCACTGGCCTCATGCCCCTGCTGCTGTGTCCTTCAGCCCACAACGCTCTAGACCCTAGTACCGTGAACCAAAGTAAACCCTTTCTTCCCTGAATTGCTACTTTGTCACAGCTAAAAGGAAAGGGTTAGTACATCTGTAATCTAGTTTCTGGGGATCTTTATCACCCCCAAAGGAAATCCTGTCCTAAGAAACCTCCTATTCTAGCTCCCAGCAGTGAGTAATCTACATTCTGTCTATAGATTTGCCTACTTAGTATACTGCATATACATCAAATCATATAGTCCCAGATTTTCGACTCTGGCATCTTTGGCTTAGCTTAATGTTCTCAAATTTCATCCACATGGCTGCATGTCTCCCAGTCTTGTTCTCTTTAATGGCAGAGGTTGGACTGATAGTCTACTGTGTGAACAGTTCACATTTGATTTATCCAGTGACCCACTAGTGGGCTTTTGGGTTACCCCTATCTTTTGGCTAGTGTGAATAGTGCATATATGTGCCCACACGTGTTTGTGCACCTGATTTATATACTTTGAGGTATAATGCATATCTATCCCTGACCTTGCTGGCTCGCGGAGTACTTCTATAACACTTGAAAGACCTACCAGACTTTTTTTCTTCTCTTCTCCGTAACCATAACAGTATATTTAAGAGAATATATGCCACAGTAAACTATGCGATATCTTTAGTAATAACAGATTGTATAGGTATTTGGGGGGCAGGGATAATATCTGGAATTCATGTGCCCACTTCTAGAACCTGGCACAGGGGCTTCACAAAGATAATAAATACTTGTGGATTAGGTTGCCTTTAGAAGGACTGGTGTGTGTGTGCGCGCGCGCGCGCGCAGCGCGCGCGCACGCGCGTGCGCACATGTGTCTAAGCCATAGGACAACGTTTGGAGCCATCTTTCTTTTTGTTTTGGAGACAGGGTCTCTCACTGGCTAGGAACTAGGGTAGGTTGGCTGTCCATTGAGCCCGAGAGAGAGAGAGAGAGAGAGAGAGAGAGAGAGAGGAGGGGGGGGGGGGGAGGGAGAGAGAGAGAGGGAGAGAGAGAGGAAGAAGAGGAGAGAGGGGGAGAGGGAGAGGAGGAGAGAGAGGGAGAGAGAGAAGGAGAGGGAGGGGGAGAGGGAGAGGGAGGGGAAGGGGGGAAGGGGAGGGGAGGGGGAGAGGGAGGGGGGAGGGGGAAGGGGAGAGGGAGAGGGAGGGGGAAGGGAGGGGGAAGGGAGGGGGAAGGGGAGGGGGAAGGGGAGGGGGAGAGGGAGGGGGGGGAGTGGAGGGGGGAGGGGGAGCAGGTCCATCCGGAAGAGCACACAGAGAGGGGAAGAGCACTGTGGGAGGATTAGATAACACGCTTTCAGGCTTTTACTCTTGCTTTGCTTTAACTCATAACCCTATGGGCAATCAATCGCATTCCTCTGCCAAATGGGAAGATGAAAGTTTCCGCGATACACTGTCTTTTTGTTGCTATGAACCGAGGCTGGAGGGGCGGCTCAGAGGTTAGGGGCATGTGTGGTTCTTGCAGAGGTTCTGGGGAAGGTTCCCAGCCATCCAGGACTCTGGTTGAATCCCTCTTCTGACCTCTGAGGGCACCAGGCACACACGTGGTGCATATACACACACGCGGATGGAGCGCTCATATATGTAAAATAAAATGGATGAATGGTAAAGAAAGTATGAAGTCGTAGGTGTGAGCCTATGGGGCTCATTTGACGCGGGAGAGAGTGGTGGCGTGGGTAGGGAGGAGGCCAGGCACGAGCTTGGCCTGGTTCTTCACATCCCAAGAACCTCAGCGAAAGCTCCAAGACTCCAAGTCCCCCATGCATTCTGAGCCTTTCAAAGATGAGGAAAGCTAATGGACACAGTGTTCTTCAAAAATGCATTTAAAAAATGCAATATAGGAGTCTTTAAGATTTAAATGGCAGGAATGGAGAGATGGTTCAGTGGTTAATAGCACTGGCTGTTCTTCCAGAGGATCTGAGCTCAGTTCCTTGTACCCACATGGTGGCTCACAACCATCTGTAAGTCAAGTTCCAGGGCAATCTGCTACCTTCTTCTGGCCTCTTCAAGCATCAGATACACAGATTCATATACATACATACATGCATGTATACATACATACATATATACATACATGCAAGCAAAATACTCATGCATATAAAATGAATAAATCTTTTAATAAGAGATTTAAGTTGCAACTGGAGAGCTGGGAGCGCAGCTCCAAGGTGTGTGTGGTGCTTGCCCCTCACGTGTGAGGCCCCAGATTCCATCCCAACACCGAGAAGCAAATGCAAGATTTTTTTTTTTAAAGTAACTTAAGTGAGGATGGAATCAGAAAGCTTTCTTGAAATAGAGTAATACCTGTTCTCGGCTCAGAAGGGAGTTCCCTAGCCTCTCCTCAACTTTTTATATTAAAAATGAAAAGATATTGAGGGTAGATTTCATGACCAGAACTGCCAAACATCTTTTACTGTGAACTGAATGGATTCCTGACCCATGAGAGAATTTCCTGTACCAAGGCTCAGCACAGGAGTGGGCAGGCCTTGTCTTGTCCTGTGCCTGGCTCCTTCGCTTTCTCTGCCTCTCTCTTCTGACAAAATGTCTTGAGAGCATGTTGTTTACACCCTGTTCCACTTACAGTTCCCCCTCTTTTT
This sequence comes from Apodemus sylvaticus, assembly GCF_947179515.1. Taxonomy (NCBI): domain Eukaryota; kingdom Metazoa; phylum Chordata; class Mammalia; order Rodentia; family Muridae; genus Apodemus; species Apodemus sylvaticus. The sequence goes on from NC_067474.1 coordinate 71,014,443, forward strand.
GCTTCTGAATCAGGACATAGAGGAGGTCCACCCCGCCCCAATACTATGAGCCTCGACTGTGGCCACTGCTGACCTGACCCCTCGCTTCCCCTGGCCTGCTTGGCTTCTTGAGTGCCACTGACGCTCATGAGTAGGCCGTGTCTGGGGTGATCCTGCCTGAACCTCAAATTCTCCTGTGTTTATTCAGCTTGAGAGACAGGAACTGTCTCAGGCAGTGAGCGGCGAAGATAGCTTACACAAATGCCTGATTTACTGGGAACACTGAAGGTCTGACTCGCTGTTACAGAATGAACACGATTCGATTCCTAGACCGCTGTTAGCCCCTCCTTTTATTTTTGTGGGGCTTTTCTGGAGAATTGGATTTACCTTTTCACAGGAGAGCCCCGATGATGAAAACAGAAAGACATTTCAAGCTTAATATCTATTCTTTAACTTCCTCAACATTGGTTTTCGCTTCAAAATGTGAACAAACGCAAGTACACACTCTACCCCAATCCCTCCCCCCACTTCTTAAGAAAACTCACGGTTGTCCTCGGGTGGCCCACGTGGTGGTAACCCCTCTTGCTCCACCATGCTGCCTGTTGGCTCGATGCTGACTGGGAAGCTGTAATCCTTTAACTAGCACTTCAGAAATGCGCCGGTCTGTCCTGCAAACCCCGGGACGTGTTTCAGAAGTCTCGCCTCCATCGGCTTCCAAGCGCTAATGTTACAGGATTATTTTCTTCTGGGTAAACCTGTGAAACAGGTCTTCGGGCTCCAGTTCGTGTGTCAGAGTTTTTAATTGATTCTTCACCAGGTCTATCCACCCCATAATAGTAGTGCTGTGCGCAGGACATGTTTTACAGGAATAGTCACTCGGAGCGTAATTTGTTGTCGCATAGCAGACGGACTGTTTCACAATGCAAATAAATTTGTTTTGCGCCCTGATGATTGTGCTTGAGGAAGAGCTCTTTCCCGAGGCTGAGTGCGGCCAGTGAGGTCCCCGCCTCGTGAGAACGGCTCCTTGCCAGTCCTGAAGAAAGAAAGAACAGTTCAGTAGAAAAGAGTACTGCCAGGGGCCTGGGCCACCAGACAGGCGTGATCCAACATAAAGCGCCATATATGTTCTCTTGTTTAATCTTCTTGATGATATTGTAAGGAGGGAAGGATGGCCACCAATATGTTCATTTTAGAAGTAAGAATACTGGGGCCCACAGAGGCTCATGCCCTGCTCAAGGAAACCCAGGGAGTAAGCGGCCAAGTAAAGCTAAATGACAGATGCTCTGTTTAGTAATTACCATTTTCCTTGGCGAGTAGCCAAGACGATGCCACGAGACAGGTCTATTTCCTATTTCTCACGTTTCATAAATTTTAGAGACTAAACATTTTATACGTATGGGTGTTTTGTCTGTATGGTCACACACCACATATATGTAGTACCTAAGGAGACCAGAAGAGGGCATTAGACCCCCCCCCTACACACTTCAAACTGGAGCTACAGATAGCTGTGAGCCACCACGTGGGTACTCACAATTGACTTGGGGTCCTTTAGGATGTTGAGTAAATCAAACTAACTTTCAAGTGGACAGCACTGTTGTGATCTTGTACCTAGGACCTCACTGGGCCTTTTCTACCTCTGTAAGGGCTAAATGGGTTATCCTCATGTGGCCTATAAAAGAAGCCTGAATCAGTGGCCTTGCCTAAGCATTATTATGTGCTAAGTAATGTAATCTGAATTTTTTTCCTGTAACTCAAAAAATCCTGAAGGAAATCTGTCTGTGATAGAGTAGATCCTTCTGTCAGGATCCTGTCATGTCCTGTCCCTCTTTCCTTGCTACTTGTTCTATCCAGCCATCTGCCTGCTCTGCTTCCATTCATCCATCTGCCCGCCCTGAGTCCATCCATACATCCCTCTGTCCATTCATCCATCTGTCTGTCCACTTGTCTGTTCATCCGTCTATCCATCCATCTACCTGCCCCATCTGTCTATCATCTGTCTATCATCTATCTATCAATCATCATCTATTTCTATCATTTATCATCTGCTCTAGCTACCCATCTATTTTATGTTTACACATGTATCTATATTTATCATTTATTCCTTCACCTGCCTTCCTCACATCTATTTCTCTTCCCTTAGTCAAATTAAATCCTAAATCTCTCAATTTGAGGTAGTACAGTTTTTTTTTTTTTTGATTTTGTTTTTTGAGACAGTTTCTCTGTGTAGCCCTGGCTGTCCAGGAACTCACTCTGTAGACCAGGCTGGCCTCCAACTCAGAAATTCACCTGCCTCTGCCTTCCAGAATGCTGGGATTACAGGCATGCACCACCACTGCCTGGCGATAGTACAGTGTTTAAAAAAATATTCTCAATTCCTTCCCATTTTGTTTTTTTTCTCTTTTTTCCTGTTTGTCCTTCTTTCCTCCCTTCCTCCTCCTTCCCTCCCTCCTCCCCTTCTTCTTCCTCCCCTTCCTCTTCCTCCCTTCCTCTTCCTTCCCTTCCTCTTCCTCCTCCTCTTCCTTCCTATTTCTCCTCTTCTGACATTTCCAAAGCCAGTAACACTCTTTTCCTTTCAACACAAGTAGAAATACTCCTTCATCTGCATAGCCCAGCTGAGGAAGGAGTGCAGTGAGTAAGGAGCCATCAGTGCGTGCTGGGGTGGCCATACAGGACGAGCAGCGAAAGGAGAGCCAGGCAAGCCGACAGTGCTTTCCTCAGACAAAGAGAAGGTACAGGCAGATGGCTATTTGTTAGTGTTTTTCTTTGTTCCTTGTCAAACTGTTTTACAATGGAGAGGAATAGAGGCTTCCTGAGACCACACAGCTAGCGACAAAGCTATGACTTAAGTCTGTATTAGTGACATGAGTCCTGTGTTTGTCTCTCTATTTTTTTTTTTTAAAGACAGGGTCTTTCTATGCCTACTTAGTTGTCTTGAAACTCACAATGTAGACCAGGCTGGCCATGAACTCAGAGGTCTGTTTGCCTCTGCCTTCTGAAAGCTGAGACAAAAGGCTGTGTGTGGCACCATGTCACTTGCCACCCGTGTTTATTCTGTTAACAAGTGGGGGGAATGACTGCTTCGGTGTAACTCTGATGAGAAGGGCATTACTCACTTTTCTCATTGCTTTGACCAGTCACGTGTCGAGGAGTGTAGGGCGGGTGGGGAATTACCTTGGCTGACAGTTTGAGGATACAATCCATCATCACCAAGCAGGCAGAGGGGGGCCTCAGCTGTGGCAGCAGGAGTGTGGGGCTGCTTGTTCACATTCAAGCTGACCAGGAAGGGAACAAGGGGACTGCTCGCTCAGTTGTCCTCTCCCTTTTCTCCTTTTTAACTTAGTTTGGGACCCTAGGTTGGGCAATGGAGTGGGTGTTCCCTCTTTAGTTCTTTCCAGAAACTCCCTCACAGGAACAATGCAAGGGTTTCTCATTGCTGTCCTAGATGTTTCTTGATATAATGCAGTTGACAATCAAAAATTTCAAACTGGTTTAATTCTCAGCACACACAATGGTTGGCTCATGCTTGTAATGCCAGCTCCCTCGGATCTGATGCCCCTGGCATCTGTAAGCACTTGCCTTGTATGCACATGCCTACACAGACAAACAGAGATACACACAATTGAAAAACCAAATAAGTCTTTAAAAATTATTACAGGGGGAAAGTCAAACAATTAAGATCCCCTCTCTCCTCCTGCCAAGCACCAATGCAGAAGTGTCAATGCACGAAAGCTATAAAAACTATCCAGAGTTATAGGAGATCCATTGGTCTGGTGCTAGTCAATCATAGGGCAACCTGAGAGGCATGGTCTAGTGTTGAGGGGAACACACACCCACCAAACAAGAATAGAAAACTTTAGCAGTATTCTCTTATTACAGAACAGACTTTAGAAAAGTGAACATACAGGTGTGTAGCACCACCACTCTCACACCTTACTTGTTTATCTCTTCGAATAGTGGGATATTGTTCACAGCGTGTTGTACATTGGTTTAAGTTTGTCAACATTTACTCTCTCTGTGGCCTAGGATATCGATAATCCTGGGGAGTGTCCCATGTGAGCTGAAAGGGTGCATACCTGCTGATTGGGGCTATCATACTCTGTCAGGCCAACCCGGTTAAGTTGGTGGGAGTCTGGAGATTTGCTGTTATCTTGTTTTTGTGTGTGGGTGTGTGCATGAGTGTGTGCATGGGTGTGTGCATGGGTATACTGGTATATGTAGGTATGAATGTGTGTGTGAAGGATAGAAGTCACTCTTACATGCTATTTCTCAGGAGCCCTCGCTTGTCTCCTCCCCCCCTTCCTTCCCTCTCTCCCTCCCTCCCTCCTCTCCTCTCTCCCTCCCTCCCTCCCTCCTCTCCTCCCTCCCTCCCTCCCTCCCTCCCTCCCTCCCTCCCTCCCTCCCTCCCTCCCTCCCTCCCTCCCTTCCTCCTTTTCCTCTTGTTCCTTCTCCTTCTTCTCCCCCTCCTCACATTTAGAGACAAGATTTTTCTGTGTAGCCCTGGCTGTCCTGGAACTCACTCTGTAGACCAGGTGGACCTTGAACTCAGAGATCTGCCTGCCTCTGCTTCCTGAGAGCCCCATGGAATTAATAGAGTGCACCACCACTACCCTGCTTCCTCTTTATTTCTTTCTTTGTTTCTTTGTTTCTCTCTTTGTTTCTTTGTTTGTTTGTTTGTTTGTTTCTTTCTTTTTCTTTCTTTCTTTCTGTTTTTTTGGATTTGGTTTTTTTCGAGACAGGGTTTCTCTGTGTAGCCCTGGCTGTTCTGGAACTCACTCTGTAGACCAGGCTGGCCTCGAACTCAGAAATCCACCTGCCTCTGCATCCCAGAGTGCTGGGATTACAGGCGTGAGCCACCACCACCCGGCTAAAGATTTATTTTTAATTATGTGCATGCATATTGTCTGTGTGAGTATGTGCATGCAGGTACAGGCACCTGCAGAGGTTGTCAGAGGGCTTTGGATCTCTTTGGAGCAGGGGTTTCAGGTTATTGTGAACTCCCTGATGTGGATGCTGGGAACTGAAATCAAGCTTCTCTGCAAGGACGGAGCCACTTGTCTAATCATCATCATCTTCTTCTTCTTCTTCTTCTTCTTCTTCTTCTTCTTCTTCTTCTTCTTCTTCTTCTTCTTCTTCTCTCTCTCTCTCTCTCTCTCTCTCTCTCTCACACACACACACACACACAAGATTTCTTTGTGTAGTCCTGGTTGTTCTGGAACTAGCCTAGTAGACCAGACTGGCCTCAAACTCAGAGATCAGCTGCTGTCTCCCAAATGCTGTGGTTAAAGAGCATGCCCGCATGCCTGGCTTTTTATGAGGGTTTTGGAGAAACAACTCAGGTCCCTGTGCTTGCTGTGCAGCTTTCTCCACAGCACCAAGTTTTATTATATTTTCCCAATTTTCTGTGTCCTTCCTCTACCAGTTAGTGTGAAACACAGAATACTCCAACTATGATTGTGTGTTTCTCTTTTTTTGTGGCATGTATTTTGAAGATTTGTTTTTAAGAATATATACCTTTATAACTTCAATGTCTTCTAGGTGTAGCAATAGAAATAAACTTTTTGTTACTATGTAATATACTTCTTTATATCTGGTGATAAATATTCTTTGTGATGGAGTCTACTTTGTCTATTTTTAATTAGTGGATTTTGTGGTCTTATTTTAGTTTTATCTGTTTAAAGTGAGTAGTGGTGTGTGCACACACGTGCGTGTTCATGTGTGTAGATATAGGCATATATGTATTATTGTGCTTGTTTGGCTTACACTTCCACATTAGCAGTCCATCAGGACAGAAACTCAAACAGGCCAGAAACCTGGAGGAGGCAAGAGTTGATGCAGAGGCCATGGAAGAATGCTGCTTACTGGCTTGCTCCCTGTGGCTTGCTCAGTCTGCCTTTTTTTGTTGTTGTTGCTGTTTTTTGTTTTTTGTTTTTTTGTTTTTTTGTTTTGTTTTTTTTTCCCGAGACAGGGTTTCTCTGTATAGTCCTGGCTGTCCTGGAACTTACTCTGCAGACCAGGATGGCCTTGAATTCAGAAATCTGCCTGCCTCTGCCTCCCAGAGTGCTGGGATTACAGGCGTGCACCACCACCTCCCGGTTCAGTCTGCTTTTTTATAGAACTTAGGACCACCATCCCAGGGATGGCACTATCCACAATGCACTAATTAATAAAATACTCTCTGGAGTATTTTAATACCTTATGGAGGTATACCAAAATACATTATGGAGGTATTTTCTCCCTCCTCTCTGATGATTTTAGCTAGTGTCAAGTTGACACAACACTACCCAGCACAGAGCAAGTCTGGAGGTCAGAGGACAACTTCTGGGTGTTGGTCCTTGCCTTTCCTGAGACAGTCTCTTAACTGCTTTCTGAGCTTGGCTCAGCGGACCTTCAAGCGCCTTTCTCTTGTCCTGTCTTGGTTTCTTATGTCTTAGTAGGGTTTGCTGGGACTACACAAGCTGCATTATTGTTTCTGGTTTTTGTCTAAGTTCTGGGGTTCTGAACTCAGGTCACTAGGCTTGCACAGTGTGGTGGTTTGGATGAACAATGGTCCCTGCAGAACACTTGGTCCCAGTTGGTTAGAGGAATGTTAAGAAATGCTGTCTTACTAGAGGAAGTATGTCACTGGGAGCCATCTTTGAAGATGTTTAGCCTCGGCCCACTTCTCCTGCTCTCCTTTGTGATAAAATGCGATCAGCCTGGTGAGATGGCTCTGGAGTCTACCCTGATTCAATTCCTAGCACCGATTTGACAGCTCACAACCACCTATGACTCCTATCGAAGGGGACCAGATGCCCTCTTCTGGCCTCCACGGGCACAAACATACACAGGCAAAACCCTCACATACACATTAAAAAAAATGTGATTAATCACATCCTGCTTTGGATACCTGCTGCTATGCTTTCCCTGCTGTTATGGTTGATCTCTCTCTCTCTCTCTCTTTCTCTCCTGGAACTATAAGCAAAATAAACTCTTCTAATAATTGATTTGGGTAATGGTATTTTATCACGGTAATAGAAAAGTTACCACTGTACACAGCAGGCATCTGAACCCACTGAGCCAACTCCTCAGCTTCAAAGTGTAGTTCTTGTAGACTGTATTTAGTTGGTCCTTAAAAACAATCAACTAAACGACAACAACAAAACAACAGCAACACTCCAAATACATGGCAACATATGGGGGAGAGCACAAATACATGATGACAACCTATGTCTTCCAATATTTATTGACCATTTATATGTGACTTGAAAGGACTTTATTTTAAAGTGTGCTCAGATCTGTGCACATGAGCCGTGGTGCTTGTGGCAGACTAAGGACAACTTTTGGCAGTTGATTTGCACTTCCCACCTTCTTGAGGCAGAATCTCCTGCTGATTTTGCAGTGTGCTCCTGGCCTTCTGGCCTGCAGGCTTCTGGGTGTCTCTCCTGTTTCTGCTTCCCATCTCACTAGACACCCAAACATTGTCCACCACTTTTTAGGGACCCCCCCCCCTTTTCCTTTTTTTAATTCTTTAATCCTTTTTTTTTTTTTTTTTTTTTTTTTTTTTTTTTTTTTTTACAATCCAGTTTCTATCCTCCTCCTGGTCTGCTCTCTGACTGTTCCTCATCCTATACCTCCCTTGTCTCCAAGAAGATGTGTCTCCCCCCTCCCCCCTCCCCCCAGACCTCCCCACTCCCTGGGGCCTCAAATCTCTTGAAGGTTAGGTGCATCTTCTCTCACTGAGGCCAGACCAGGCAGGCCTCTGCTGTATATGTGGACCTCACATCAGCTGGTGTATGCTGCTTGCTTGGTGGCTCAGTATATGCTGCCTTGTTCAGCATCTGAGAGATCTCGGGGGTTCAGGATAGTTGAGCCTGCTTGTCTTCCTATGGGGTCACCTTCCTTCTCAGCTTCTTCCAGCTTTTCCCTAATTCAACCATAGGGGTCCCCAGTTTCTGTCCACAGGTTGGGTGTAAGTATTCGCATCTGACTCTTTGAGCTGCTGGCTGGGCCTCTCGGAGGGCAGGCTAGGCTCCTGTTTGTAAGTACACCATAGCATCAGTAATAGTGTCAGTTCTTGGGTCCTCCCCTTAAGCTGGATCCCAATTTAGGCCTGTCGCTGGAACTCCTTTCCATCAATCTCTTCTCCATTGTTGTTCCTGCAGTTCTTTTAGACAGGAACAATTCTGGGTCAGAGTTTGTGACTGTGGGATGGCAACTCCATCTCTCACTTGATGCCCTGTCTTCCTACTGGAGGTGGATTCTACAAGTTCCCTCTCTCCACTGTAGGGCATTTCATCCAAGGTCCCTCCCTTTACGTCCCAAGAGTCTCTTACCTCCCATGTCTCTGGCACATTCTAAAGGGTCCCCCCACTTCCTACCTCCTAAGGTTGCCTGTTTCCATTCTTTCTGCTGCCTTTAGGGCCCCTTTTATGTATGTTTTGGGGACTGAACGCGGGTCATCAGGCTTGTGTGGTGACACTTACCCCCCTCTGAGCCCTCTCCTCAGACTTCTTGGCTGTTTACATTTAACACGATTATTGATATATTTGGATTCATTTCACTGTTTATCATTTTCTGTTGGTCTTGGTGTTCTTTCCTGCCTTCCTCAGACTAGACAAACTTAATATCCTGTTTCCATCAGCTTTTGTCTATGATTCTGTAATTTTTGAACACGTGTTTTTATTGCTTCCTCAGTCTAGTATACATATGTAACGTTTTGTTTTACATTTTTGCAGAGCCGAGGTCCAAATACAAAGTTGTCACACGTGTGAGGCAAGTGCTTTACCACATCTGCAGTTCCACACCTAAAGATTTATATTCTGCTTAGAGGTGATATTTTATGAAAGATGGTAAAATGTGGCAACCTTAGAACACTACACATTTCCTGCCCTCTACAGCAAAACTTCATTTATTATGTCCATATAGGTTCAAAATCCCACCAGACAATACTAAATGTTTGTGCTTCCAACAGTCGGCGGTCAAAGGACAGTTTTCATCATACTGTGTGGGAGTGGCTTCCTCCTCCCTCCACATGGGTTTCAGGAGTGGAGCCCAGGTTATCAGGTTTGGCAGCAGGGGACTTTACCTGCTCAGCCATCTGGCTGGTCCGACCTTTTCATTTTAGAGCTTTGATATTTCCATAATTTATTACTGTTGTAGTGTTGTTATTGCTACAGGGAACATTTGGAAGGTGACTGCATCAGGACCATTAATGGGGAAATCCACGTGGGATTCGTACTTAGATCAGTTCAAGCGGCTTTCCTGCTTGCAAGGTCATGACCTGAATGTAACCTCCCTTAATCTTAGTGTCCTCACTGGAGCAGTGGGGATAATGACAGTATGTGCCCCCGAGAATTACTGCATTAAGGAAGACAATGCTAATAAAAGATTTTGCACAGTGTTTTGAAACTTACTAGGGGCTTAACCCATGGCAGTTACTGATGTGGTGATAGTGATAATTATTGTTATGGTATATAATGGGACCAAGTCACCACACTTGTGAGTCAAGTACAAAAGGCTTGGGAGGCAGTCATACAGCCACAATGTATACATTACACTACACAAAATGTGTGTGGGGTCTGAATGGACAAGACTGTTTTGGGTTTTTAGGATCAACAACTTTGGGAAATGGAGATTCTTGGATATAACACCATTCACATATCCCTCAGCTCATGTCAGTGACAAGAATGGTGCAAATTCCTGCGTCTTCTAAGACAGTGATTTTTCAGGGTGGCATGAACATCACCCAGTACCTTTAGGCCACAAATTCTTGCTACCCACTCTCTGTGTAGACAAGGATGGCCTAGAACTCACTATGTAGCCCAGGATGGCCTAGAACTCTCTATGTAGATCAGGATAGCCCTAAGCTCACAGAGATTCTGAGTCTTTTGTGTCTTGAGTGCTGATATTAAAGGTGTGTGCCACCATAGTCAAGTTCACTTGATAATTTTGTAGAAATATTTTTATGTGTATGAGTGTTTTGCCTTGTATATGTGTTACATGTGTGCAGTTCCAAAGGGGGTCAGAAGAGGGCATCATATCTCTTGGTACTGGAGTTACAAATAATTGAGCTGCCTTATGGGTGTTGAGACCTGAATTCAGACCCTCTACAAGAACAGTAAATGCTCTTAACCACTGAGCCATCTCTCTAGTTCCTTGACAATTTGTGGTAGTCTGAATATACTTGGTCCATGGAGTGGGACTATTTGGAGGAAGTGTGTCACTTGTGGGCATGGCTTTAAGACCCTCCTCCTAAACAGGTCTTCTTCTAGCAGCCTTCAGATGAAGATGCAGAGCTCTTACCTCCTGCACCGTGCCTGTCTGAATGCTGCCATGCTTCGGCCTTGATGATAATGGACTGAACCTCTGAACCTGTAAGCCAGCCTCTCTTAAATGTTGTCTTTATAGAGTTGCCTTGGTCATGGTGTCTGTTCACAGCAGTAAAACCCTAAGACACATTTTTAATTGACTTACATTAAAATTATTTAATTATATGTGTATGGCTCTTTTGTCTTCATGTATGCCATATGTACTACACACATGCTGGGTATCTATAGAGGCCAGAGAAAGGGTATTGGATTCCTTGGGACTGGAGCCGATAGTTAAGTACTGGTAATTAAACCCAGGCCCTAAGTGTTCCTTACCACTTGAGCTAGCTCCCCAGGCCCTTTTGAATGTCTTTCTATTCATAAATATGAATACTCTAGTCATGATTTTAAAAATTTATGTGTATGAGTGCTTTGTCTTCATGTATATATGTGCACCACACGTATGCCTAGTGCCCACAAAGTCAGAAGAGGGCACTGGATCCTCTGGAACTGGATGGAGTTAAGGATGGTTAGGAAGTACCATGAAGTTGCTGGGGTCTGAACCCAGGTACTCTTTTTAACAGCAGCAAGTGCTTTCAAGGGATGTGCCATCTCTCTAACCCTAGTCACCATTTCTATTAGCAGTGCTGCTCCCTCTGACTTCCTTCCTACCCTCCCTCCAGGCTGTGTCTTCCTCCTCTTTTGCTTATTCCAAGTTTCAGTTTCCTGCTTAGTCAGTCTTCCTCATTCTGATCCACAGCTTCCATGGTGATTTGTCTCTGTAGTCATAGAGACTTCGGTTAAACGCACTTCCCTGTCTATCACCTGTCTCTCAAACGCTTCAGTGGCGCTCTCTAACTTTTGGGATGACGTCCTCGTTTTCCCAGGCTTCCCAGTAACTTTCTTGTAAATCTCTCTGCTCCCCTCTCCTATCACCTGCTGCCAGTTGTCTCCCTCATCCCAGAAATATAGTCCGGCTGCCTGCTTCCCTGCCAATGCTTATGATGTACCAGCTGCCCGGCATGTGCCAACACTCCTTAGAGCATCTGGGCTTACCTAGCTGATGTGCCAGCTGCCCGACATGTACCTGCACTCCTTAGAGCATCTGGGCTTACCTAGCTGATGTGCCAGCTGCCCAGCATGTGCCGACACTCCTTAGAGCATCTGGGATTGCCTAGCTTACTCTGATTCAGCCTTTAGTACTCCACTCGGTCACTGCCTTCATTGGAATTGTCTCTGACCTGTGGCTCGGTTATTTGCTCTCCTGTGTGTTCTGGCAACTCTGAATTTCCCTCTGCTCTTGCTCTGATCATGCTGTATTAAGTTATTGCATTTCCCAGATTCATAGGTTTCTTTTCTTACTCAGGTTGGGATTCCTAGACCTCAGGTATACCTGGTAGTCAGCATATGTCTGTTGAAGGAACAGTCCTTTGTAAGGATCTTCATGCCCAGCTGTTCTTCCTAGGCCTCCTGCCCTGAAGGTCTATTCTGTGGTTTCTATTTGGGTTTCCACTTGCCTCTTTCTTCTGCCTCCATGAACACCAGGCCTACTTCTGCTTCCCAAGTACTGAGATTAAAGGCATGCAGCGCCACACCTGGCCGGTTTGCATTTTATCATAATCTTTTATTGAACAATTGTTCTGACCAGAGTTGTCTGGAGTGTTGACCTCATCTTACCACTCCCTTCAGCAATATGTTAGGCCTATCTTTCTCTAAAAGACAAGGTGCCATGCCTTGATACTCCTTGACTAACTCCTTTCTTCTCTCTCTCTCTCTCTGAATCCTACCCTTACTCTACCACTACTTTTTTGGGGTGGGTGGGATTGTTAAATCGACATTTGCCCTGGCTCTTCTCTTTATTGTATTGTTTTGGTTGTCTTTCTCTTTTTATGCCTCTAATGAGTTTAAAAACAAGGCCAAGTCTGTCTTTAGAGGCACAGTACTTAGCACAAAAGCTAGTGCTTATTGAATAGATGGACTGGTGCATAGTTAAGATACATGCATAAATGGACTAGTGGTGGGCTGGGTGGCTAGTTAGTCAAATGGATTAATGGAAGGATGAATGGATAGATGGATGTGTGAATAGGTGGATGGACAGATGAAACAGTGAACTTTAGTCATTTCAAACCCAGGTCTTTGATTATCAAGAGTGTGATATTTCCTTCTTCCTCTTATTTTCTCCAATAGAAAAATAAATTTCCTCAATAGAACACAAGAAGTAACACTTCTTTCTCTTGGAGGAGTTTCACTACTAAACTGAAGAGGAAGTACAGTTGCTGGTCTCACCAGCTACTTTGCAGATGTCAAAGATCTAGTCAAAGGGTTCTTGAGTTATAGTAATGTCTTGATGGCTAGAGAGAACTCTGTCTGCAATTCTGATGTTTATACCAAGTTTGGACTCTTTGAATCAATATGGATAACAATCCTTCCAAAGAGTGGGGTCATATTGTATAATTCATGACTTTGTTATAAGCAATGAAAACCCAGTTCAAACCTGGTTAAAAACAACCACAACAATAAGTAGTAGTAGTGGCACATCTTTATTTTATTTTTAGAATTGCTTTTTAAAAAAAAAATTAGATATATTCTTTTACATTTCAAATGTCGTACCCTTTCCTGGTCCTCCACCCCCCAAAGTCTCATAAGCCATCTCCCCTCCCCCTGTTCCCCAATCAACCCTCTCCTACTTCCCTGTCCTGGTATTCCCCCTACACTGCTGCATTGAGCCTTTCCAGGACCAGGGTCCTCTCCTCCCTTTGATGTTCAACAAGACCATCCTCTGCTGCCTATGCATCTGGAGCCATGGGTAACACCATGTGTACTATCTGGTTGATGTTTTTGTCCCTGGGAGCTCTGGGAGTACTGGGTGTCTCATATTGTTGTTCCTCCTATGGCACTGCAAACCTTTCAGCTCTTTGGGTCCTTTCTCTAGCTCCCCCATTGGGGACCCTGTGCTCAGTTCAATGGCTGGCTGAGAGTGTACCCCTCTGTATTTGTCAAGTGGCATACCTTTAATCTCAGCACTTGGGAGGTAGAGGCAGGTGGATCTCTGTGAGCTTGGCCTACAGAGTGAGTTACAGGACAATCAAGTCTACATTGAGAGACCCTATCTCAAAAAACAAAATAAAAAACCAATAAAAGAAAATCAAACCAAACCACAGACACTGCAACCAAATGATCTGTCTCTGGACTATAGATCCGTTGAAAGTAAGGTCTCTTTGGGCCCTGGGTCCTTGCACACCTTGCCCCTCTACCTTCTCCTGAGTATTGTGTTTTGCATCATGAGTATGAATACAGGACCATGGTCCATCCTGTATGGTCCTTAGGCCTGAATTTACTGAGGAAGATGGATGCAGACATTAGCTAGTGTGACTACAGACCAGAAACCCATATTCTATCCTGACCTTTACTTGCTGGTCCTAAGTGTCTGCTTGTATGGAGAAAGAGAATGATATGGGAATTTATCTTTTGAGTTAGGAATACAGAGTTTACAATTTAATGCATGACCTATGGCTGGTTCCCTCTAATTGCCAAAAATAAGGGAGTTTCCATTGCAAAACTTGGGGTAGTAAAACTGAGGCTTCCTCAAAAATTCATTTAAAAAGATTTCGGCCTTTGGGAAATAGGAAAAAAAAACCTTGAAAATCAGATTCTGTGCTACAAGGAAGGGATGCTAGGGATAGAGTTAATTATTCCAAAACAATAGTCAGCCAGGATTGCTGGTTATGCTTATGTACCTGGACCCTGGACTACATAGAAATAGTCCATCAGACCATTGGCTGACGAAACTTACTGCAGCTGGGGGCAGCCCAAATTAATGCCAGAGGACTTAGAAGGGTCAAAAACTTGTCTAATATCCAAAACCTTTAGCCCAGGCACTTCCCTTCTAGTGTTGTCTGCTGTTCCCTATGGGTTAACTCATCTAGATAACAGCTATATTACCAAGCCCCTGAGACTACTTGGTGGGCACATAATGATTTGACTAGATACTTCTCTTCTGATGCTTTCCAGACTAAGTAGACAGGTTTATCAGAACCTAAAGGTATTAACATTTCTGTTTCTGAATTAAAACATATTCCCTTGTAGAAATGATGCTACAAAATTGAAAAGGATTAGACTTCTCATGAGATAAAATTATGACTTTGGAAAAAAGACAACCTTGTTATTTCTATACTAATTGATCAGGAGTAATAAAAAAAAATCTTGGCATAGCTGGGGGGGGGTTGGAAATCCAAAAGACATAAGTCAGATAATTGGTACCAGTCTTTATTCTCTTAGTCCCCCTAAGCTAACTACTCTGCTATCTGTACTGACTGGGCCTTTTACATTCTGTATGGATTAAAAATGAGAGCCTGAAATCTTGATAGGCCTCCAGACCTTAGCACAACTGACTCCACGTTGGAAGTGCCATTAAGGCTGCAAGACTCAGCACATAGACAGCACCAGCTGGCAAAATGAAAACGAAAGTCTAATCTGTCAAAGTTCACATAGTTTTGGGAAAGTCTCTAAATGTTCTAACCTTCCCTTTCAACCCACTTTGTACTTCTGCTTCTGGTTAACTGTTCTTGTCAACTGATGTCAACCCAGAACATGGTTTCTGTGCTTAAAAAGCTCAGGGCCACACTGGGTCTCAAACATCCAATGTAGTCACCAATGAGTTCAGTGTTGTATTAGCCAGGGACAGACAGATTCTGGCATCTTATGGGTCAGCAGGGTAATACAAAGCAATAATTCAATACATATACCAAAGTGGAAAGGAGCATCTTGAGGGAACATACCATAAAAAATCAGTAAAAGTTTAATGTAATGTATATGTTAATTTCCCAAGTTGATCCTTATACACTATAATCACAAATCCAAAATTGGTATTATAATCTTTAAGTATGTAAAAATAGTGTGCCAATCAAGAACAGAATAAACTTTAAAGTTTATTTATAAAAAAATTGAACAATAAATTTGGTAATATTTAAAAACAAACAAAAAGGCTTTCAATTGGCTTTATTTGCTGAATACCCCACTGCAGAACATTTTAAAAAATTAGTTGGTCTGCCTCAGTTGCTCTAATAATGAAGAGCAAATACAGGTAGTTATCAAAGTGTCAGAGGAAAGCAAGTGCTGCTTAGCATGTGGAGAAAAATCATACTTGGCAGGCATGTAAATTAGTAGAGCCACTGTGGAACACAGTCTAGAAGCAACCCAACACATTCAAATAAAACTAGCATTTGATTATATGACTCTTAATTCTGGGCACATAGCCAAAGAAATTAAAATCACCATCTCAAAGAGCTGTATGTGTCACTACGTCCACTGCAGCGCTATTCGGAAAGATATGGAAACAACCCAATCGTGCCATGCTTGATGGACTCATAAAAAATGTCAGCAAACATTTGGTGGAACAACACTCACCCCTAAGGGAAAGTCTTGATATCTGGTGTTAGGACGGATAATCTAGAAGGACACTGTGGCTAAGTAAGAGAGGCCTGGGACAGGAAGACACATTTGTGATGGGGAGTTTTGTCAACTTGACACAGTCTAGAGTCACCTGGGAAGAGGGTCTCGTTCTGTTGATCACCTTGGCCTGTGGCAGCCTATCCTGATGCTTCTGAGGTGAGACCACCTACCCTGTACATGGGGTGGGTGGCAGAATTCCATAGGCGGAAAGTGAGCAAACTGAGCAGTTGTTTCAACTTCACAATAACAGGCTGTAACTTGGAATTGTGAGCTAAAATAAACCAGCTCTCTCCCAGCCGGATTTCATCAGGGCACTTTGTTCCGGATATTGGAAAGCAGGACACTCAGTTGTGTAATTTTAAAAGTTCAGTTAATAGAAACACACAGTAGAAGGGCCCATCATTCAGTCACAGGAATTAACTCTAGAGACTCGGTACCATGAGACTGGCTGCAGCGAGTCCTGATTACTGGATACTTAGAAATACGCTGAGATGGTAGATCTTAGATATTATCTTCTGACATAGAAGGTAAGCTGTGGTCCTGGTATCAACAGGCCTGATTTTGGTAATCATCTCCCAGTGCATAGATCAAAACACAACACTCTATCTTAAACACATGAAAGCTTAGTTATACTCAATACACTTGGGGAAAAGAATTCTCCAAGCTCAACAAGAACTGTCTCTCTTGTAGCAGTAATAACAGTAAAATACAGATTTAACACTTCTATGCCAGACATTGATGAAATCTTTAAATGCACTATTTCTATGGGATAGGTGATAGTTTTACAGAGGGGTCAGGGTTAAGGTCGCTCAATGGGAAAGCAGAGCCAAGCTTTTTACTCTCATACCTTACATTTTCTGGAACAGAAAATGCCGTTTTCAACAGCAACTGATGTATTTCCAGGACAGAAAAGGTAGATGGTAGCCACACCTCTGTTCTGTGGTGGTGGAACATTGTACCTCCAAACCGGGAGGAAAGAAAGCAAAATTAGTGCTTCTCCAGGATCTCCCTGGAGAGACAAGGCGGGCACCACAACTTTGCACCTGGCAGGGTCCTGAGTCTCACACTTCCTTTCTGTGTGTGTTTTGTGCAAGTATAAAAGGTGACACACACACTATAGGGAGCTGCAGGAGAAAATCAAAGTCTTTGTCTCTTCCCATTTTGTCCAAACTGTAAATAAATCCATTTTTCTTTACCAATATTGATTACCAATTATATATATTATATATTACATATATTGGACTGCAGAGAAACTAAGGTGGCAGGTTATGGACCCAGGTGTCTTCTCACACTAGGTCACCCAGAACATGCTAGGGTTGGGTTTGCTGTGCTATGAACCCGAGTCTCTGGAGACTAGAATAGAAGCAAACCACAAAATGGTGCTCGTTGCCGTAGCACTTGGCATCCCTCATTCTTAGGGTCTCTGCTCAGTTATTGCCCCTTAAAGAGAAGCCTTCCCTCATTACCCCATTGAAAATAGCAGCCCCGTCTCTGGGACACCGAGTTTAGTTTTTCATCCAGACATTTCTGCCACCCAGCATTGTAGAATACATGTCTGACTCTAAAGACTCACCCCTCCAACTGGAGAGCATTTTCGCCGGTATCCAGGCTGCTGCCTTGCGCCATATGTTTGGGAATAATACAGTACCTGGCACAGAGTAGATTATTTGTTGAGTGAATGAATCCGAGGTCCTAAAAAGATAGTTCCACTTGCTCCTTTCACAGCCCTGCCCTGTCCACTCGCAGACGTGAGTTTGTCCCTTAACATAAACTCACAGAATTTCCATTGACACTGAGCTAGGCGTGAATACCCCCTCATCTCCCCCCCACCCGGCTGCATTTAAACTCTTCTTGTCCACACTCTTCCAAAGACAATATTGATGTGTCTCCACACCTTGCTCCATGCTGTGAATTGTCATTCTCTGAAAAGGCCACATTCACATGGAAGATTCTGTAGCAACTGACCATCAGAAATCCAGGCCAGGAGACCGGAGCAGTTGTACGTCAAGTGCTAAAATGATCTGTCAGACCCACTTAAAGGCCATCAATGACCAGTCTTGATATTTGACCTGATGCTATTTTATTGCCATCAGGCAAAACTTTTGTGTTCACTGTATCAGGTCACTAACTCCCATCAACCCCAAATCCCAAACCCCAACCTGAGTCCTTTTGAAGAGGGTTCCTTTCTCTTCTGTGACTGTGTACCTAATGTCCCCGCCAACGTACTGGGAAAATGCATTCATATGACTTTTCATTCTATATGTATGAACATTCTTGTTCTTGTAATCTCTTCCGTGGAGGAGAGCACCGTCACCTTTGAGGTAGCTTCCATGTGAGTTTCTGCGCATTGGTCATTCATATTTGGCTCAAGACAAATTCTCTTATTCCTTTTGGGACAAGAGCTGTGCTTTGCAGTTTTCATTTAAGTAGCCCAAAGTATTCCAGATGAGGGTATGGAGGGATCGTGTAAGAACAACCTAGCACAGTACAATAGCACCCCGTGAGCTCAGGCCTGCCACCAGCTCTTCTCTCGGGTCTGTCACTGGACACCTTCTCGAAGGAAAACTGGAAGAAAGACCAAAACATTGACACAAGCCGGCCAAATTGGGGAAGAGGAAAAAAGCTGCCATTCACTGTTTCCAGCTTTATGACTTAAAGAAAAAAAAAAAGCTAGGAAGCACAGGTTGTAGCCTTTGGTGTGGGGCAGGGGAGGCTCTTCCGAGGCCTACTGCTCCGCGACTTCCGACTTCTGCCGCATTGCTTCCTTTCCCTTTTGCTTCCGGGGTCTGCCAGTCTCAGGCAGCCTGCAACTGTAATTCTCGTATCTCCTCTTGACCTCATGCTTCATCTTTGTCATGATTCCACAGAGTGGAATTTCTGGAGTCAAAGTCGTGTCAGTCAAAGAGCCAACTTTCCTGGGTGTCTGCCTCCTTGTGGAGAATCGCAGGGATGTGCATTTCCATCTGCAAAATCCTAGCTACACTCTATGGACAACTTAGTGAAAACCTTGGTTCTGAGTCAGTTTCTCTACACATAACATTATAGCTTTCAGGTTTTAGTATTTTCGTGAGACTCCTGAGCGTGGGAACCAGTGACTCTCTGGTTCCAGTGCCTTCTCTTGGGCTCTTTTCCTTCTGTTAGTTTGACCCGTCCAACTTTGGTGTGATGGTTTTTGTTTTATCTTATGTTTTGGTAAACCAAAGCTCTTTAGACTGTCTTTATTCTGGGACAGAGACCTGGGTAGCCAGCTAAAGGCGGTTTGCTTTGATTTTCCCTAAAGCTCAGATTTTTTTTTTATCCCATCCATTTATTATATTTTATTTCTCTGATCCATAAGGATAATTATAATTTTCAGTTAACACTCTAAGAGGACCAAGTAGTTAAAGCCCAGACTAACACCTCAGGTGAAGTTCTTAAGATGTCAGGAGAAGGGACAGCTACTTCCCCACCTCCCCTGGTATCTCCCTCCATTCTATACCTTGGAGACTTCCCTCTGGTTCAAAAGTTTGAGACAAATTATGGCTTTTGGAGAGAGGCTTATTATATTCCAAAAGGATAGGGTGAGAATCCATTTTCTCCCAAGAAACAAAGGTTTTTCTTCCGCCTTTTCAGACTGTGTGTGTGTGTGTGTGTGGTGTGTGTAAGGGTGCAGAAGGAAGGACAGGCAGATGCTTTTCTCTTGGATACAGAGAAAAATTTTCTCTGCTGTGGCTTTGGGCTGACCACTGCTTGAGGTCCATGGGACAGGATAGGGAGCAGGGCGGGAGAAACCCTCACCCATGACCCAAGTACCTCATATTTTTGCAACATTCATTCATAAATATAAAATCTGTCAAATTGCTCAAGGAGAGGGCAAGTTCCCAAACCCTTCAATTTCTTGACAAAGTAGTTATCCACTACTGGAAGTGACCGTCCTTTTCTAATCTTGTCGGTAACAGGTGTGAATTGGCCTCCCAGGGTGACAGGCTTCCTTTTCTTGGCTGTCTGTGAAATTGAACACAGGTCCATTTTAGACACTTCTGCTTTCTTGCTTGTCTCCTTGTGAGCATTGCCTTTCATGCCTGTCTTTAATCCACCCATATGGACTCTCTATTAAACAAAGCAGTAGCACAATAGCTACAGATCAAGATAGAGTGAAGTTAAAGAAAAATCATATCAATTCTTTCTCACCATCTACTTTTCTTCCACATTTTTTTTTCATTCTGTCCTTTCCACAGGGCTTAGCCTGTTTTCTGTTACCAAACAGCAGGAAGGTCCTTGGTCCTCACTTTTTTGCAGATCTAAGCAGGAAAGATTGCAGCAACTTCCCAATTGATGGGAAGAACCTCCAACCCCCGGGGGTGAGGCCCTTTGAGGGGTTTACTGAAGGAAGGATGTGCCCATTAGAAACATCCTGTCTGACATGGAGGGGACAAACCTACAAAGAGGGAGGGACCTGGCTTCTCTTGTGGAGACTCTACGTAAGGAAAAGAGAAGATACTGGTTTGGACTCTCAGGTGGCTGGTATCTACAGCCTGGAACTTGGAATGCATACTCAATAGGAAGGGCTATGACCATTTAGCTCCCACATTGTCATGGGTCAGCTGTGGCAAAAGCAGCCCAGAAATGCCCAGCAAGGACCAGTCAGATCCTTGTCCTCTTTGGTTTTGAGGTCACAGAAGCAGAGGCTGAGCAGCGCCTACACACAGCCAGAAGAAAGAACAGGGTCTCTGGAAGCTGTGTGCACATGACAAATGAGTCAGTTGTTAAGTGGAGAGGCAGAGACCAAGGCAATTGGGGTACACCCCAGCCTCAGGGACGAGGACGGACAGCATAAGATTTACGAGGAAGATGGAGGCCACATTTGGACAGCCTTGTGGGGTACGGCTCTGAAGGTCAAGGTGACGCAGCCTCGGTGCCTCCATGGAAGACCAGTTAGCAGGCCACGATGGGCAGACTGCTTCAGCAGAGCATAACCAGAGCAGCGGGCTGTGTGGGAGCTCATGAGAGAACGAGGGGTCTCCTAATGTGAGCTCTGAGTGTAGAGAAGTCAGAGGAACCCAGACTTTCAGCAAAACTGGACCTTCCTTGGTCGCTGAAACTAGCTTTCTGAAGATAGAAGTTGGCCAGAACATGGTCATGGTTTGGAAGTGAGGGGCTGGGGGACACTCCGGTTCTAGTCAGCAATGTCCTGTCATTGTGGGAATCACACTGGGAGGCTTCAGCATGCAAACTCTCCTGCTGGGTCTCCAGTATATGTTTGTGAGGGGACGCAAGCCCACGCAAGCCCAATCGGCCACATTCTTAGGACTTATCTCATTCTTCACTTGAATCTCAGTGGCAAGGGTTCCAGGCGCTCTGGGGACTGGAATGAGCTGGTGGCAGAAAATGAAAGACAAGTCAGGGTCAGAATGACCTATAGGTGAGACATGGCTCCCTACCTAGGCGTCATGAATGACAATCACCACCCTCCAAGGTTCTTCTCTGGAGGAGCTGCTGCAGGTGGCATTTGAGCACAAAGTATCTGCCAGCCGCATATTAACTACCAAGTGTTTAAAGGAGGAACATACCAACTGGGAAGTAGATTTTAAATTGTAGACTTTTAAGTTATATTTTTAAAATTAAAAATGCACTTGTTTTTAGTGTGTGTGTGTGTGTTTACATGCACCACACATGTATGCAGGTGGTTTCAAAGGCCAAAAGGTGTTAAGACTCCTCAGAACTGGAGTCATAGGCAGTTCTGAGCCTGACTGTGTTCTGGGACCCAAACCCACATTCTCTGCAAGAGCAGTAAGTAAG
This sequence comes from Apodemus sylvaticus, assembly GCF_947179515.1. Lineage (NCBI taxonomy): Eukaryota > Metazoa > Chordata > Mammalia > Rodentia > Muridae > Apodemus > Apodemus sylvaticus. Next base: position 71,035,937 of record NC_067474.1, read on the forward strand.
AACACTTAACTGTTGAGCCATCTCTTTAGCCCTAAATGGTACTTAATTTTAACACATTTCAATTTCAATGCAAAGGGCTAACTTAGCGGCCAATGGCCGTCCAATAGGCAACAAGGTGCATGATCTCTGTGTGATCACGTAAGCAGCCACCCCACACTTCCAATGTAAAACCAGCTCTCAGTCTCTCCCAGAGGCTCAGCCAAGCCTGGAGACACCAAGCAAACTGTCTGCACAGTTGGGTTGTAATCCCGAGAGTCTGCAACTGTAGACCAAGTGGAGATGCTAGGAATATTCTAGGTTTCCTAGGAAGCCCGTGAAACTCAAGATGGGAGGGGCAGGGATGATGTCAGGAAAACAGGCTACTGCTGGGAATGAGCCCAGTTAAAGGGCAGGTGACTCCGATAATGGCAAGAGGCCCAGGTTCCTCTGGGCAACAACTTTGGCCTGCTCAGTTCTTGGGTGCCTCTAAGGTCAAGGTAAGAGTTCCATAAAAGACTCTGATAAATTCTAAGGTGACTCCAAGGTACAACCGGACCAGAGTTTGGGAATTTGGGAGATGCAGTGCATACCCTTGATTCTTTCTCAAGGCTAGGGCATGTTACCCAGCACAGCTGCAGGAAGCGTCTGCTGCCCAGGACAGGCACTGGGACTGTGATACCAATGCCTTGCCTAATGAGTATTCAGGCACCAGGCCCATGTCTCCACGTCTGCTAGGAATGGGATGAGCACAGAGACTCCTAAAGCTAAGGTTGAGTCCATTGTCCTGCCTCTGGCAGTGAACAGGAAGGTCTTATCTGGCCGACTTACTAAGGAAAAACTGTGAGGACAAGACTGCTCAGTTGTGTTTTCTGAAACTCTGACATTTTCTGCACAGCAGCCCATCACTTGCCTGTGTCTGCCCATGTGTTCTCCAGAACTGGCAGCTAGATGTGACCTGGGTTGGGCCTCAGGGATGTCCCAGCCTCAGCTGCTCTGTACTGTGTGTTTCCTGGGAACCTCTTCCCTGGGTACCTTGCCTGGCTGCTGCTCTTTCCCTCTTTACTTCTCTGGCCACTGTTTAACATGTGTGCCCTGTGAGGACCTGGCCTGTCTCATGAGACTTCCCTCTTTCTCCTTATAGGTTGGAAGCATTCTCTACCTTCTAAGATTTCCCCCCATATACTCTGCTGCATTGCTTAATAGACGCCATGTCTTCGTGGGTGTTTCTACCACCCTGGTCACTTCTACACTTGCAGTTTGACACTGCATGCCCTCATAAAGCCAAGAAGAGCCCATGTACCAATCCTACCATCATAAACTTGTCCCCTGCCCTCTACTGAATCCACCCTGACCCAGGGACTTTGGGGAGGCTGAGGATCCTGTCTCGGGCTGCTCTTCTCAGGCTATCAAGTCTGTCCCACATGCTCATATAAACTGCGTGGTGAGACCCCAGCATCCTATGCTACCGAGCAGGGCAATCAGAATACCTTGCAGGGATCGAAAAGTGTGTCTCTAGGGCAGCCAATCCAGGTGACGCCAGGAGGATCCAGGTCCAGATGTGGTGTCTGGAAGCTGAGCCATGTTCTGCATTAAGAGACGGAAGACAGATCTGATGACCAAAGGGATGACTCTAGTTTCCCCCGAGTGAGTCTTTCCTAGCAACCATTCCTCTTTTCCCTGGGAGTAATGCAAGCCAGGATCAGCTGTGTCTTCAGACTAGTCCTGGAACAGAAGGTTTAGCAGGAGTTGGACTTAGGCGGATCCTGGTAAATTCCAGTTCTCTTGTGACTTTAGTGCTGGAGCTGGCTAGGGACACTAAAATCTAAAGGCGTTTGGGAAGATGGGTGGCTCCAGGCTCCCTCTGGCCACCTAAGTCTTGAGTTGCCTTTTACAGTTATTTTTCTTCTTATTTTCTTCTATTAACTTCTATGAGTGTTTTGCCCACATCTGTGCTCCTTAGGCAGCACATCTGTACAGTGCCTGAGGAGCCCAGAAGAGAGTACTGGAATTCAGAGGTTTGTACTCCATCAGATGGGTTCTAAGAGATGAACTTCTGCAAGAGTAGCCAGTGCTCAACCAAAGAGTCACCTCCCCAGCTCCCTTGAGCTGCTTTGTGGTACAAAGCCAGACGTTGAGGAGGTAGACAGCAGCCAGAGACAAAGCTCCGTCTGGCTTACAAACACCACCCTGGGTGGAGTGGCATTGGAATGGGAGTGGCAAGGTCACCTGGGAAGAATAAACATCTATGATTGAGACTCAAGCCCAGCACACATACTCCGTGTGACCCTGCCCCGCCTATACTCTGCCCTCTAGGTCTGGCCAGGACCTTGGGAACACTCCATCTTTATCTTTCTTGCTCCCCATGCTTCCCACACAGTGAGAAGGTTCTGGGAAGGAAGTGGTGGCGGTCTCTGCTCTAGTGTCCTCTAGTGGGTGTTGGTTGTGGGGAGAGTTTCTGTCTGTTGCCTTGTGTTCCTGCTATTTGCTGCTTCTGAAGAGAGTGGTGCAGAGGCTGGGGTGAAGTGTTTGCCATGTAAACACAAGGACCAGAGTTCAATATCCAGAACCCATGTTAAAAACCCAACCCAAACAAGCCAACCAAACAAGAAACCAAAACCTAAAAGCCAGGTACAGTGGTACAAGTTTGTAATCCTAGTACCAGGGAGGCAGAGGCAGGCAGGTCCCATGCTTACTTGGTGAGGTCCAGACTGGAGAAAGACCCTGTCTCGAACAAATAAAGCAAGGTATACAAGAGTTCTGAGGAACAACACCTAAGGTTAGCCTCTGGTACACACAGACCTACACACACACATGGACTTGAACACACATGTATAAATGTGTACAAATGTATAGGCAAATCCACACAAAGGTAGGTTAGAAAGTCACCAGCAGGCTGCCCCACTCCTACCCACAGCTGCCTTAAGTTAGATCACAGAAAAGGCGGTAGTAAGAGACCAGAATGCACATTGCGATGCACTCTCTCAAAAGCAAAGGCCAGAGTGAGGCCTGACAGGGTACAGTGTTTGCTCCCTCTGAGAACATCCGTCAGATGGTAGAATTGTCTTACATAACTCTCCATCCAGCCCTGTAACCCAGGGGCCATGGTACCCATTTAACAGACAAAGAAATGGAGGCCCAATAAACTGTAAGCCCTCCTTGACACTGATCTGGCTAATAAATAGGAGAGAAAAAAAATTAATTCAGGTTTTATTTGAAATTCTTCATCATCAATTCTCAGGACTCCCTTTTAGTAAAGGGAGATTTTGAGGGGAGGGGAAACTGATTCTGAGGCTATTTCTCCAATCTCCCACAGTCACAGGTGTTGGAAGATGGCCAGGAAGGACACTAAACCCACAAACCTTTCCTGTGCCCTAGGCCTTTTATTACCCATCAGGCCTGAGTTCTCACTGCTAGCTGGCTTTAGCCACTAGAACAGATCCTCTGCCCCGAAGAAGCTCTATTCTTACCAAAGGCCCATCCTTTCTTCTCTGTCACCACTGGTCCTGTACAAGGCAGTTTCTAGAAGAGTGACTTCATCTTCGTCTTCTTTGCAGTCAGGCACATCTCGGTCTTCTAAGGGTCAGGAAAAACCCCAAGCCGAAACAGCTGACCACACCCTCTCCTCTCCTCAAATGCTCAGGGACATGTCTCCTGAACCAGCAACCCAGAGGCACTGCTCTGTGCCCCTGCTACCAGTATGACTGTTGAGGATTCAAACTGTCACCAGAGCCCAACCAAAAGGCTTCTCTGACATCACCAGTGATACCAGAACATTCTATGGTCCAGCGCCAACGGACAGCAACTGTGTATGAACCCTCCAAGGGAATTTTTTCACTACAAATCCCTATGGGCATGCATTTGTGATAAATATTTGAAGTATAACATATATGAAAGCACACCCATTTACACATGCATTTGGTGGGTTTTGATATACTTATGTATCTTCTATCTTTATGTAGTCTATATGGTCAATAATTCAAGGACTGTTTTCAGCCTTAAAAGAGTCTTTGTGTTCTTAATTACTTTTCTACCCACCCTCAGTTTTAGAAATTTACCCATGTGCTTTCCGATACACATGTGTGCACAGGCATGCATTCGAGAGTGCACACACACACACACACACACACACACACACACACACACACACACCATGCTTTTAAACGGAGAACATACTTAGCAACAAATAATCTTACTGTTCCTTCTAGCTAGTCTCCTGAAACATAAAGTCTGGCTGGTCTCTGGTCTGGTTTCATGTGCCTTTTCAGGGAAGTAACCAAAAGCATTGTGATCTGTTTCAGGACTCACTGGGTGATCCTTGAACATCTGGGGCACAGACTCCCAGATGTTCCTCTCCACTTGCTTCTCAGGGTTGCTGGACTCCTTCTGAGAAATCCTATTCTGGGGAGCTCTCTGAGAAGACCTTGACATTTCCTGCTAGTCCAGGGGGGCATGCCAATTTTAATAAAGGCCTCTGTCTATCCCTGGAGAAATGAGGACAGCTGTGACACAACTGAATTTCCTCTAAACATTGCAACCAGTCACAGCCTGTCAGAGAAGAAAGTCACTGTGGGCTCTGTCCTGGGCCATAGCAGCTGTGTGGAATCAGCTGGGTATTCGTAGTAGACATCAGGTTTATTTCTGTACATTTGGGATGTTGTAGGGGTTGAACTCTTCTTCTTATACTTTCATACAAATGTTTCTTTTTTCTCAGAAGATCTTAATTTTTTTTATTACATCAATTGATTGTGTGTAGTGCGTAGTGCATTGTGCGTTGTGTGTGTGTGTCTGAGTATAGGTCAGAGGACAATTTGCAGGAATCAGTTCTTTCCTTCCACAATGTGGCCCTGGGGATCAAGTTTGGATCATCATACTTAGAGCAACAAGGAGCTTCTTCCGGCTGAGCCATCTCACCAGCCTCTGTCTCTCCTCTCTTCCTGGGTGTGGTGTGGCAACTAGGCCTCCCCTGCTACACCTCCCATCATGATGTATTGTGGTGCCACAGGACTGGAACCCACGGACTGAACTTTGAAGCTTCCAGCCTTTCCTCCTGCTAAGTTGTTTGCTGGAAGGATTTTGTGCCAGCAATGGAAAGCTGACTCAAGATGAGCCGATCTCAGATGTCAAAAGATTTAATCAGAATATTTAAGTGCTGCAGAGCATCATGTCTGACAGTGATGGAGGTAAGTTAGAATCAATAATAATAATAGACAAAAAATTTGAGAACTCTCTAAATACCTGGAAATGAAGCAACATATTTTTTAACCCAATCACCAGTCAAAGGAGAACAAGGAAAATGAGAAAATATTTTTTAACTGAATGAAAATCAAAGTAAGACATATTGAGATTTGAAGAGGAACAAGGGGTTGGGACCTCAGTACCTCCCAGTGGCCTAATATTCTTCTGTCAGGGCCCTGTCTCTCTTTTTTTTTTTTTAAGTGAAAATATTTTATTTTGGAAAGTTTTGAAGACAGAGGTTTTTTTATGTCTAAGTTAATAGTTATACCCAAACATATTTTATTAACACGAGAAATCTAGAAGTGAGAGAATAGAAATTGACATACTTGTAAGACAATATGTTAAATTAGCTAGCCCTTTGAAAATCCACTAAGTATAATAGAGTATCATCTTTGTAACACAGCATCAATATTATACATAGCAAGACCTGACATTTATTTATTTTTTTCTTAAGTTTTTTTTTAATTTTTTTATTCGATATAATTTATTTACATTTCAAATGATTTCCCCTTTTCTAGCCCCCCCTCCCCGAAAGTCCTGTAAGCCCCCTTCTCTTCCCCTGTCCTCCCACCCACCCCTTCCCACTTCCCTGTTCTGGTTTTGCCGAATACTGCGTCACTGAGTCTTTCCAGAACAAGGGGCCACTCCTCCTTTCTTCTTGTACCTCATTTGATGTGTGGATTATGTTTTGGGTATTCCAGTTTTCTAGGTTAATATCCACTTATTAGTGAGTGCATACCATGATTCACCTTTTGAGTCTGGGTTACCTCACTTAGTATGATGTTCTCTAGCTCCAGGGCCCTGTCTCTTAAAGGTTCCAAAACTGTTTGATAGCAAAATGATCTGAGGACCAGGTCTTTGGAGCACAAGCATTTGGGGACCTTCAGTATGTTGTATGCTGTTGAACACACCATGTGAACTTGAGAAAAATGGACATTTGCTGTTTTTGTATTAAGTGTTTTAGAAATACATAGTCAAATTGGTTGACTTTTAATTTTATACTATATCTGTATACATATATACATATATTATACATATACATACATATATAGTGTGTATGCATGTGTGCATGCTTGTGTGTGTGTTCTCCCTTGACTCAAGTCCTTGCCACTCCCCTCCCCCATCCATCCTACTGTCTGTCTTTAGGCAGCAGCTCACTCTGTGGCACAGGTTGGTTTTGAGCTTGAGACTTTTCCTTCAGCTTCCTGAGTGCTGACATTCCAGTCATTCTTGGACTTTTTCTGTTGGATTTAGAGAAGTGGCCTATGAGTCTCAACTTGTTATACCCCCTCTTTGTTTTTATTTTTTTATTTTATTGTTAAAATTAGGATATAATATTCACTTATCCTGAAATCAATCTTTTACTTATTTTTTTAAGTCAGTACAAAAAGAAATATTTTTGTTAAAAATATTAGAGGCCAACATTTAAAGCAGAGTTTGTACATGTCTTTGGAAGGACATAGAAAATGAATACAATGAGGAGACACGTGGAAACAGCTTCAGTTACCAGCACTGAAAAAAAATTAGTACAAAAGAATATAAATAGGAGTGTGCAGGCAGTAGTCCTGGGATCTTGAAGGTGAGCTAGATTCCTGATCTCTGTCATTACCAGTGAAAAATGAGCCCAAGGTCTCGTGGTTACTATGACACCTTTCCATCCATCAAAGAGCAAACACCTGCCAAGATCATAGCAGAAACACCCATTTTAGCACAGCTGATAGTCACATTGCAAGGGGCATAAGACAGCCTAAAGGTGTGGGATCCATTGTCGTTATTATAAAGTTTTAAGTAAACAACTCTTTATTGAAAAGATATGTATAGCAGTGTTTTCAGTTCCTAGGACAGACACTCAGGAAATGGTTTCGCATTGACGACGATGTGTTTCCCATGTACTCTAAGCCAGCATTATCAAACTCAGCACACATACAAGTCTCCTGGGAGTAGAGAAGATACAGATTTTAATTACGGGGTGGAACTCGCTAAGTCTCGCCTTAAACTGTTAATGTCTGGTACTGGCAGAGCAGAAGCAGTTACTCCAAGTTACCACAAGAGGGTACCCTGAGCAAACAGAACAGTTCTGCAGCGACTTAGCCTAGCACAGCTCCCTGCCCTCTTCCCCCTCCCGAAGTTACTGTACCACTTAAGTGGAGGAGACAGAGTAGACATCCTAGTATTCTAAAGGCAGGGTTTCCTTCAAGCCATATCTCTAGAGACTTCTCTAAGATTATCCTCACCAAACAAGAGACATTCACTATCTCTGAACTATAAATGTCAAATAAGAAAACTATTAAAAGGAATAGATAGAAAAGTAATATCGATGATAATGATGATAATGATAATACTAATAAAGAATGGTAATATCAGTTAGATAATGGGGCATATTAAAAGGGCACACTAGTTTGTTCTTTCATTTAATTCTCAAACCACCCCACAGTGTTGACAATGCTCTCATGTTAAGGGAAAGCCAATTTTTAGACACATTAATTAATAAGTTGTTCACATTCTGGAAGTTGTAAGTTGGAGAGCATAAATTGAAACATGTCTTACATGTTCACAAATACATACTTTTTGGTGTGGTTGTTACATTCTGGAAGTTTCCCCTGAGTTTGAAAATGGCCACCTGTGATTCTCAGTTTGTCTTATTCTTGTTTTGTTTGGTTTTAGTTTTCTTTTTTTTTTTTTTTTTAGACAGAGTTTCTCTATGTAGCCCTAGCTGTCCTCAAACTCACTCTGTGGACCAGCTGACCTCAAACTCAGAGATCTTCCTGTGTCTACCTCCCTAGTGCTGGATTAAAGGCATTCACCACAATGCATTTGTCATACTCTTAAATTTTGTTTTAGAATATGATTTATTAACATTATTTTATGTGTATGAGCATTGTGCCTCCATGTATGACTGTGCACCATGTGCATGCCTGGTGCCCAGAGATGTCTGAAGAGGGCATTACCGGATTCCTTGGAATTGGAGTTCTAGATGGTCGTCAACTATAGTATGGGAGCTAGAAACCTAATCCAGGTTCTCCGTAAGAACAGCCATTTCCCTGAACTACTAAACCATCTTTCCATCCTAAAGAGAAGCTGGAGGGATAGGCTTTGACGTGGGTGCTGGAAATCAAACTTTTTTTATGATTGATTGATTGATTGATTGATTGATTATCTGTAAGTACACTGTAGGTGTCTTCAGATACACCAGAAGATGGCATCAGATGGTTGTGAGCCACCCTGTGGTTGCTGGGATTTGAACTCAGGACCTTCAGAACAGCAATCAGTGCTCTTAACCACTGAGCCATTTCTTCAGCCCCAAATCAAACTTTTGACATTTAGTCATGAGGTTTTGCCTTTAACAGCTGAGCTATGGCCCAGTCCTGTAATACACTTGTACAACTGAGTTATGTGGTACAATTTCACCTCCAGAGAACATAGACAAGTGTCAGCAACTACACAAGGTTGTTTAATCACTACTACTATCTAACCTAGATCCAGAATGTTTCAGCATTGCCCCCACCCTGCCCCTAAAACAACCCCCCCATATATTCATTAGCAGTCACTGCCCACTCCCTTCTTCCCAGACCCCAGAACCACTAACCTACTTTCCATCTCTACAGGCGTTTCTTAGAATTGCATTTAAGTGGAACCGAGATTACACTTACTGTGGCTACTTTGGAAAGAGTAGTTATGTACCTTGTGGAGTGGAGGTGGGCTGTGGAGAATTCAGTTTCCATGCAAGCTGAGGAGAAAGGCAGAGTGAAGGCATATTTGTAAAACCTCTTAGAAAAATATAGAGTCAAGCTAAGCCCAAAATTCTGATAGTCACCCACTAGGAAGGACTTCCCAGCCTAGCTTTTGAGGCGGACATACAAATACTCATTGGTGTTACTGAGCATGCTCACACTTTGTACAGACAACCTTGGGTGATGGTGCCCACAGCTCTGTATCGGGCACTGACAAAGGACAGAGACAAACGAGTGCTCTCGGACTGAGCAGCCCGCTTGGTGTCACGTGGTCACCGAGCGGCAGTAGACTGGGTCCCACTTAGCACTGTTCCAGAGTCCATGCTCATGTCTCCGAACTTCAGGGATAACCTGGGGAACATCCTCCTGCTGTTTTTGTGTGTGCATGCGTTTGTGTGCGTGTTTGTGTATGTGCCTCTGCATGTACTGTGGGAGCATGCGTGCGTGCAGGCATGTGGAGGCCACAATCTTGGGTGTTACTTCCCAGATGCTATCCACTTTATTTGTTTATTTATTTATTTATTCATTCATTTATTCATTCATTCATTCATTCATTTATTTTTGCGACAAAGCCTCTCACTGGCTTGGGACTCCCGAGGTAGGTTATGCTCTCTTGGCATCGCCAGTGGCAGGGTCACAAGTGTGTCACTATGATTCTGGTGATTAGACTCAGGTCCTTGCACTTAGAAGGGAAACACGTTACTAACAGTGGAGGGATCCAATCTCCCTAGTGCACATCCTAGTGAATAAGTATCTAAGAGAGAACTGCAATACTCTACTGCCTGTGACCACTGAGACCAAAATGCTGGTAGTTGGGGTGATCATCTGAGAAGACTCTTGTTTTCTGGGCACAGCACAGCTGCACCTCAGAGCTCTTAAAGGCTGAATATATCACTGAGCAGAAATTTCTTTTCTACCCGAGCCTTGCTTGAGGGGAACAAGGACACCCAGTGTCTCCTTCTGCTTCAGAAAAGGGAAGGGCCTTGTCCCCAAGCAAGAGAAAGAACATGTTTTATCTGAAACTTCAAGAATGATGTCTTTCCAAGCCTCCATGGGGGAAACCAGACACCCTGGGCAGCCTCCACTTTCCCCACTGAGTGGGAGGCTGTCTCCGGGGTATGCTGCTTTGTGTGTGAGGCACCAGGGGATATGTTATTTGTGTATCACGTGCACATGGCAGGTGGCATCTTGTATCTGTGGAGCACTTCACTGTATAGCTCAAAACGAGCTGCGTAAGAATGTACGTGGAAAAAGAAAAGGCAAGACTTTAAAAGAAATTAAGGGCTGGGCAGTGGTGGCCCATACCTTTAATCCCAGCACTTGAGGCAGAGGCAGGCGGGTTTCTGAGTTCAAGGCCAGCCTGGTCTACAGAGTGAACTCCAGGACAGCCAGGGCTACACAGAGAAACCCTGTCTCTAAAAAACAAACAGAAAAGAAAAAGAAATTAAAGAACTTTTCTTGGAAGAATGCATAAGGCAAAATGGTAATGCAGCCTATCGATGACTAGAAAGTTTGAAAAGTGACCTTGTAGGGCTAGAGAGATGGTTCAGTGGTTAAGCGTATTGGTTGCTCTTCCAGAGGTCAAGCGTGAGATTCCCAGCACCATCTTGGTACACATCTGTCACATCCATTTGATTCCAATCCAGTGTCTTTGGCCTTCTGAGCACCACAAGAACATTGTGCAGGCAAAACACCCACATGCATAAAGTAAAAATGGAGGAAAAAATTGTTAAGTGACATCATTTGTTTTAATCAAGGGGAAGAGCCCAAAGGAGAGAATGTTTTGGCACAGCCACGATCCTGATACTGAGTGGCTAAGGTAGAAACCAGTCTAGACTAATCAAACCCTGTCTTTAAAAGGATAGAAACTTTCTGTGGGAACAGCACATAGCAGAGCATTTGTAGCATGCCATTTGACTAGATAGAAAAGCCCCTGAATGAATAGATAGACTCTGTGGGTAAAGTCCAGGTGTAAGTGTGTGGTGGGAGAGATGCCAGTTCTGGGATTGTGACTGCAGAAGGGCTGGAGGTGTTGGTCCTGTAGGAAATGGATCTTCAACAAGGGCTGTGACAATTCTTTAGAGTATGCTTGTAGGGTCCTGGGGACTTTCCACAGGCCTTTTTAGATGATTTTTAAGGTCAAAAGCATTTTCATGACACAGTGCGTTAGTGTGTTGAGACTGCTCTAGCCTGGGTGGCTTCTCACAATATAGACTTACTTCTTAGACTTCTAGATGCTGGGAATTCTGGGGAAGCCATTTTCTGGTTCATGGATGGCTTGTGCTTGATGTATCCTCAGGCAAAGGAAGGGGAAGGGCGTTTTCTGAGGCCTCTTTTCCTGCCCTTTCAATAAGTGTGCTAATTCCATTGGTGAAGGCCCTGCCCTCATCATCAGATGACTCTGCCAAGGCAATGACTCTTAATCATCACATCAGAGATTCAATTTGCAATATCTGAATTCTGAGGGGACACAAATACTTAATCTGTAGCAAACACTAGGGCATGACTTGGCTTTTTGATGAAATGGACACGCCCACCAATGGCATAAGAACAGCGTTGTATCATCCTGGAGAACTCTAGTACAGATCAAGGTTGTGGCTCCACACTGTACACTTCACTCATGCCTCTTGTACATGAAGTCAGTGTATGAAGAGAGAAACTGGCTTCACTCAGTGGTTACCTTAAGGGGCACTGGAGAGATGGCTTGCTGTATTGAGAGTACACACTGGGGAGCTGGGCAGTGGTGGCGCACGCCTTTAATCCCAGCACTTGGGAGGCAGAGGCAGGTGGATTTCTGAGTTCGAGGCCAGCCTGGTCTACAGAGTGAGTTCCAGGACAGCCAGGGCTACACAGAGAAACCCTGTCTCAAAAAAAACCAAAAAAACCAAAAAAAAAAAAGAGTACACACTGGGGCTGCTGGAGAGATGGCACAGCAGTTAAGAGCACTGACTGCTCTTCCAAAGGTCCTGAGTTCAAATCCAAGAAACCACATGGTGGCTCAGAACCATCCATAATGAAATCTGATACCCTCTTCTGGTGTGTCTGAAGACAGCTACAGTGTTCTAAGATATAATAAATAAATAAATCTTTAGGCTGCAAGCAGAGGTCCTGAATTCAAATTCCCAACAACCACATGATGGCTCACAAACATCAGTGAAGCTACAGTGTACTCATATACATAAAATAAATAAATAAATAATAAATATTAAAAAAAGAGTACACACTGCCCTCACAAAGGACTCAAGTTCAGTTCCCAGCCCTCACACTGGACAGCTCACCACTGCCTGGACCTCAGCTCTAGGGAATCCGACAATCTCTTTTGACTCTACGGGCATCTGAAAATACACACACACACACACACACACACACACACTATCTTAAGGTGAGAGCTGCTCTTGTGGAACCCATTTCCGTTTGAAGGATCGGCTGACAGGCCAACTGTGGTTGCTCAGATGAGGGAATTGGCAGATATTTTTCTTAAGAAAAATGAGCCCGCTGTTCCAAGGAAAACAACTAACAATATTTGTTACCAGCGATCGAACTCATGTTTTCATACATGAGTGCAAATCTTGGGAATTTCTTTCCTGCCCCAGCTAGCTTGCCGATGGCAATGCTGAAGTCCTCACAGACCTTCCTGATGAGCATGGACAGGGGATGAACAAATGGGATTTTTGATGCTGTGTGATCAATCAAGTGACATAACATTTGGAGGAGCTGCTGAGCTGGGGACGAGAATTATCTACACGATCTGCCCATCTTGTTATAGCTTCATTCCATTCTCTTTGTTTTTCTACACTTTCAAATTTAAAAATGTTTACTTGATGCAAAGTTGCTATTATGAACTGGGTTGTGGATCCTTCTAAAGTCACATGTGGTAATACTAACCCATACTAGATCAGAAAGTGACTGTAGTTGGAGATAGGCAAGTGTGATAAGTAGCTCTGGGTAGAGGTGGGGTTTTTTGGTGTGTGTGTTTTTTGTTTTGTTTTGTTTTTTAATCCTAGACACAGCTAGAGTCATCTTGGAAGAGAGAACTTCAATGGAAAAAACATACCACCATACCACCATCAGATCTTTTGTAGAGTTGGGCAGTGGTGGCACAAGCCTTTAATCCCAGCACTTGAGAGGCAGAGGCAGAGGCAGAGGCAGAGGCAGAGGCAGAGGCAGAGGCAGAGGCAGAGGCAGAGGCAGAGGCAGAGGCAGAGGCAGAGGCAGAGGCAGAGGCAGAGGCAGAGGCAGAGGCAGAGGCAGAGGCAGGCAGATTTCTGAGTTCAAGGCCAGTCTGGTCTACAGAGTTAGTTCCAGGACAGCCAGGGCTACACAGAGAAACACTGTCTTGGGGGAAAAATCATTTGTGGAAATGTCTGCAGGGCTGCCTCTGTCTCTCCTTTTTTCGTTCTTTCCTTCCTTTCTTTTTTGAGACAAGGTTTGACTGTGTAGCTGTGGCTGCACTGGACCTTGATAAGGACCCAGGCTGGACTGGAACTTAGAGAGATCCATCTCTGCTTCCCAAGAGCTGGGATTAAAGGAGTGTGCCACCAAGTCTGTGGGGCATTTTCTTGATTAGTGAAATGGGAGGGTCCAGATCACTGTGGGTGGTGTCATCTCCGGGTACATCCTGGATTGTATACTGAAGCAAGCTGAGTAAGTCTCAGAGAGTAAGCCAGTAAGCGCTGTTTCCATGGTTTCTGCCTCAGTCGGTGCTTGCTTAAGTTCCTGCCCTGGCTCCCATCAAGGATGGACTGAAGCTGTGAGAGGAAATGAACTCTTCCTCTAAGCTGTTTTTGGTCACTATCTTATTATAGCAATAGAAAGCAAACTGAGACAGTGAGGAGGTTAGAGGGAAACTGTGATCAGACATAACTAGTATCTATCCTGCTAGGGGCTGAGAATTTGAGAAATAATCCATTATGAAAACCAAGGTTGAGCCAGTTAAAGAATCCTTATTCAGAGACTGATATCTCAGGTAGATAGCTGGGTTCAGGATCGAAACTTCATCAGTGGGGTAGGGGTGGGACAGAGCAACCTTTTAAATCAAAAACACCCCCATAAATAAGGTGGGGTAGGGGCAAGAGTAGAGGCAACCAGTCAGATGCATGCATATTTTGTTTGTTTCCTGCCATTTTCATACCTGGCACCTTGATGGGTACCAGTCAAGTACCTTGGATGGCTTTCCTGATAACTTGGCCTGGATGGAGACCAGCCAATCAGAGCCTCTTTAGCAGCTACTGGATTTCGGTTCTGGCCATATGCTAACCATAGGGTGAGATGTTGTGGTCTAAGTTCCTAGGGGCACCTGGGGCCAGAAGCTAGCCCAAGGAATTAGGTTGTTTCTTAGAATTTAGTACAAAATGGAGACTGTATACAAGATGGAATCTCTGTAGCTAAGGAGGCCCCCAACCATCCTATAGCGAGCAGAAGGGCATGTGCATGTTGGAAAAGGCCACGCAGGGACAGAGTGGGACATCAACCGTCTGCAGGTGATGGTGAAAGAGCTCAGAAGAAACGGGCCTTGCTCACACTTTCAGCTCAGACTTTAAGCCTGCAGAAAACTGAGAAAATGAGTTTCAGTTATTTAAACTTCCTGGGTTATGACATGTTGTCTGGTCATGTCCCTGGAGTTGTTTATCTTCTAAGGAGACTAGATTCTTGGAACTGAAGTTCTCTCTCTCTCTCTCTCTCTCTCTCTCTCTGTATGTGTGTGTGTTAGTGTGTTAGTGATCAACAAACTGGACTCCATCTTAGAATCAGTAGCCATTTTATTACAAGGTCAAAATAAGTTTGTTTCTGTTTACTGTAAAACTTGAGTTTAACCAATTCTTGTCTCATTTTCTGGAATTTCCATACCCTATATCCCGACCTTCACCCTGAGAAGATAAGACATTTTGCCAAGTTCCTATAAAACCAAATTTCCCCTGGAAATCTCCAGCTCTTGTAAACCCCAAAGTCTTGGAGTTTGGGGGCTATAAAAACCCCACATCTCCTTTGTTTGGAGCTGAACTCTCAAATCCCAAACTTAGGGAGAGTCAGTCACTGAACCAGCTGTATTGTGCACATATAATGAGATATTTGGGTCAATGGGTCTTCACTCTCCTTCAGTGTGATTAACAGCACCAGTCTACAGTGTGCCTAGACTCTAATAACTTCCTCTCCTGCTCCCCAGCCATGCTGGCATACCTACAAACCCTTTTTTCCAAGCTAGTATCACGGACACTTCAGGTTCAGAAGAGAAGAAATTTGATTGTGAAGTCTCTGTGTGGTAAATGTGTAAACTTTTTTCTTTAATTCTTGAAATTATAATTGAATTACAACATTTCTCTCTTCCTTTCCTCCTTCCAAACCTTTCTGTATACCTCTCCCATTCTCCTTTGGATTTGTGGCCTCTTTTTTTCACTGATTGTTATTGTATGCATATGCATATACATGCATATATTTCCAACTATAACCTGCTCAGTCCAGATAATGCTAACAGGAGGACCTTTCATGTAAAATAAAGGAGAGCCAGATGTAGTGGCACATACCTAAAATTCTAATATTTAGGAACCCAAGGCAAGAAGAGCAGGGGGGTTGAGGTCAGTCTCTGCTACATTATGAGGTGCTGTTTCAAACAAAACACAAAAACAAAAACCAAGAGAAAAGAGGCACGGATTCACCTGTGTAAATGAGATGCAGTTTTACCTCCTAAGATGTGGGGAGCATCAAGCCAGTAGGAAAAGCATACTTTTGTCTTGTCACCTAACGTATACGTTTAGAAGGGTGTTAGGTTTTTCTGGTTTCAGGTCTTGCTAGCTTTCTAGTATTGAGGCAGGCAGGCAGCTCTGCTATTGTCAGGCATTTGTGGTTGGCCAGGCACGTTTGGTAGGAGAGATCAAAGGCCAGCTTAGACCTGCTGCAGTGGTTTCAACACCACCCCCCCAAAAAAGAAAGAAAAACCAAAACCAAAGCAACAACAACAACAAAACGTTCCAGGCATGTATGGGTATTTGAGTGCTTGTTCGCCAGGCGGTGGTGCTGTTTGGGAGGTTTAGGAGGTGCAGCCTTGCTGGAGGAAGCAAGATTGAGGGTGGACTTTGAATGTTGAAAGCCTGAAGCCACTTCCGGTGCGCTCACTTCTTGTGCTTGTGTTTGACGATGTAATTGCTCAGCTTTGGGGCCCCACTGTCACATCTGCTGTTTGTTGGCATGCTTTCCCACCTTGATGGACTCTTATCTCTGGAGTCACGAGCTGTAAACTCTTCCACAAGTTGCTTTTGATCATGATGTTTTATCTCAGCAACAGAAAGGTAATTAATACACCTGTATTGGGTGTCCCACAAGCTGAATACCTGCCATCTGTCCTTGAGCCGACTTCTCAAGGAGCAAAACCCCCTATTCATCGTATAATGCATGATGGATCGTATGCATGCTTAAGACTATGGGATGCACAGCTCAGCCACACACAGCTTATGTGAAGTTATAAGTAAGAGTATACCTGTCAATCAGGTTAAGGACCCATCCCGTCCTTGCCCTTGGGCACTAGGTCCTCTCCTCTGCCCAGGCTCACAAGAAGTTTGCCAGTCATGTGTTTCCTTGAGCCTTCTCCATTCTGTGGAGTGTACTGTATGTGTTTACTCTCACTTTTAAACAAATTACATTTTCATTACTGTTTTTCTGTGTTTTGTTAGACTGTCCATGAAACAGGGTCTGGGCATTGAATACCAGAGAACCTTGAGAATTGAACCCTGAGACTTGCCTTAGAAACAGAATGGTCTGAGTGGTGGGTGGAGAAAGTCTGCAGTACTGCTGAAGAACCCACTCTCCCTCACCTTCTTACTGGGAACCAAGGCCGACTTCCTGCTCTGCCATCGACTGAGGGATGAAGAACACGTACCATCCTCTTCAGCCCACCAATGCTATAATGTATCATCCTGGGAAGGGACTGGCTACCTCCTTTCAGCCTTGTTCTTCATTCTGGGCACATAGCAAAGCTCTCTTTAGCAGGCTACGTTACAGGAAGCACATGGGATTACTGCTGTTATTATTTTGGCTACAACTGTGTAGTGCTGGCTAAATCAACCCTTCCATGTTGGACCCTCTATGCTCTTTTCTCCCGCTCCATATGGGCAGATAAGCATGGGCTAGTAGACACTGCAAACTTAAGGGACAGCTTCCACTTAGTGGGGGCATCATAAGCTCCTATTGTGCTAAGGGACTGAGATATTTGGGGTTTTCCTTTTACAATAACTGTATTACCCACACTAACACTTATTCCCATTTTACAGGTGAAAAAGTTGAGTCTAGGAGTATTTAATTTACCCAAAGTCTCACAATGAACATATTCTCTATAAATGTGAATTGCTTGTGTTTTGTTGAAATTGAAAGGACAAGAGTGTCAGTGAGAAGTGGAGTGTGTGCGCCTGTGTGCACATATGCATGCATACATGCATGCATGCATGCGCGCGCACGTGTGTGTGTGTGTACATGTGTGTGTGTGTGTGTGTGGTGCTGCCATCCCATTAGTATTTCTGGGCTCTATGGACCCTGAGATACTCTGCACTTTAAGCAGGGACTGAGCAACGTCAACCCAGGTATCACTTTGCACTCTAGACAAGAGCAGAAGACTTTGTTTCTGTGCCTTGCTGAGCAGTGGCCTGGCCAGGGTCTGGAATGCTTTATCTGAGCAGAGTACTGCTGAGTTGCCGATAAATAAGCCCCAGCTCTTTTGTGAGATCTAGAGGGATAGCCAAGGATGGTGCTGACCAGTGAGAGCCCGTAACTGGCTGCCAGCCTTTCCCAGGGCTATCCAGTGTCAGGAGTCTGGCAGCAACTGGAGGGAAAACAATCTCAGGGCATGTCCCCGTCCACCTAGCCATTGGAACTTGTGCTAGAGCCCAACAGAGGAGGAGCCACCCTCTCTGGCCCTCTCCTGTTCTTTGTAGTTGAGGTCTAAGGCTGGGTCACTTGTCTCTTGTAACTATACCCAAGTGAGCATTTGTGAAGCCTGGGCAGTGATGGAGACAGTGACAGGCTGGTTTCTGCCTCTCTGGGCCCATCATTCTGCTACTAGAAAGGCAGTGACTCCTGGGGCAGACACATTCCTCGTAGGCTTTATAAAACCAAGGCCCGGGAGATATTGAGAGATGAAGGCCACATAATTTGTTGAGTACATTTGAGCCCTATTACATCCTCTAATTCTCTTATCATTGCAGGATTGAGTTCTAAAGTGTACAGAGCCATATTGGGGCAGTCATGCACAAGGTTTGAATTTGACATTGGTCAAGGACAATCCCTTTGACATATGTCAAGGACATAAAAGGGAAGTAGGTTAAAGCAGGAATTTTTATCCTAGGGTGGAGAAGCTCAGTGAAGGTTAAGCTCATTGTTCCTCCAGATCTAGGAATTCCTGAATTAAGCAGGTGACCCACCCAGCCGCCGAACAGTCCAGTCGAGACAAGGACCTCCTAGAGAAGCTAGACAACTTCCACCGGAACTCAGCCCAGAGTCTGGGGGGCGGGGGGAAGGGTTTGCCCAAATTGTTAAAAGGTCTGACCGACATTAAAATTTTGGCCTTGATCAGTGAAACATTGTCCTAGCCCTTCTTTCTTTTCGCCCCTTCCTCATCTATCCCTTAGCTTCTGTTCCAGCAACCTAGTTCGTAATAGCTGCAGGCAGCTATGGAATACAACACTAAAGTGTAGAAACATGGAGACACTAAGGCTGTGATGCAAGAAGCCTATTGGGTAGTGCCTTGAAAACAGCTGGTTGTGGAGCCAAAGAGACAGGATTGGGCAGGAGAGGCTATGTTGTCAGCTAGTGGTCCCAGACACTTTTGACCCCACTTTTGAGGCCGTATAGTCCTTCAACATGTTCTTAATTAAAGAAACACATGAGACTTTTTGTCTCTGTAGAGACTAGTCATTGCCTATTGGGCAAGGGGAGTTTCCAAGATGGGGCTGTGTTATGAGTGATGTTGGGGGTCAGGGATGGGGGTAGGGGTGATGGTGGGGTCCTACATCATGGATGGAAAACCCTGTTGTCATCATATCCCTTTTAGTCATGCTGACATTTGAGGTTAGGGAAACTTGAGCAATAACTATACGCGAAGGAAAGAGAACAATTCAGAACACAACACCCCTCATCCCCCATTACACACACTCTCCTTCCTTGTGGATTCTGGGGATTAAACTTAGATGCCAGGCTAAGTGGCAAGCATCTTTATGCACTGGGCTACCTCACTGGTCCCACAGACATTATCTTGATAGTTTCTGAAACTTGAGAGAGGTCAGCCCCTCTCTGCGCAGAAGCATCTGAGCAGCTGGGAAGCCTGTGCAGAGCACTCTTCTGGCTTATCCCCACGTTCATTGTCTTCGAGCTCTTCCTTCCTTCCTTCCTTCCTTCCTTCCTTCCTTCCTTCCTTCCTTCCTTCCTTCCTTCCTTCCTTCCTTCCTTCCTTCCCTCCCTTCCCTCCCTCCCTCCCTCCCTCCCTTCCCTCCCTCCCTCCCTTCCTTCCTTCCTTCCTTCCTTCCCTCCCTCCCTTCCCTCCCTCCCTTCCCTCCCTCCCTTCCCTCCCTCCCTTCCTTCCCTCCCTTCCCTCCCTCCCTTCCTTCCCTCCCTCCCTTCCTCCCTCCCTCCCTCCCTCCCTCCCTCCTTCCTTCCTTCCTTCCTTCCTTCCTTCCTTCCTTCCTTCCTCCCTCCCTCCCTCCCCCCCTTTCTTTCTTTGCATTTTACGAGTAATTTGTTGGAAACTGATCATTGTGCAAATGGAATCCTGACCCATAGAGATGCAAATGGGTTTTGCCCAGTGGAGATACTGTGGCTTGGAGACTGGCTGCTCTGCATTTATTTATGAGTTCATTGTAGCATTCCAGATGACTCTGATAGGCATGTTCTCGAGGTGCTCTTTGGAGCTGGCCATAACATCTTACTGCTTCTCTCATTAACGAGTTAAATAAATCTCTAGCACATGCTCATGGGCAGGTAGGAATGGATTAAGGTGAGTTCTCTCCCAGTTTAGTTAATTTTAAACCAGAGGAAGTCGAATATCGAACATTGCCTCGAAGGCTCACTGAGATGAGAGGGGTGGGTGGGGTGGAGGAAAGGTAGGTGGGGTGGGGGAGGGGTGGGGTTCCTGCTGGGAGGACTGATAGAGGGACTTAGTTCAGCTTCTACTCTGCAATCCCAAGCCAACCAACCACAGAATTTCCGGTTCCAATAGGGAACATCTACCTAAGATTTAATCAGAACCAGTACAGTGTGGGTTGAACTGCGTTAACTTCAAAAGACATTGAAATCTTGTTTTTGTTTTTGTTTATGTTTTGGTTTTTTGAGGCAGGGTTTCTCTGTGTAGCTCCGGTTGTCCTGGAACTCACTCTGTAGACCAGGCTGGCCTCGAACTCAGCAATCTGCCTGCCTCTGCCTCCCAAGTGCTGGGATTAAAGGCGTGCGCCACCACCGCCTGGCTGACACTGAAATCTTAACTCCCATTCCCTGGGACCGTAACCTTAGAAATACAATCTTTGGAGATGAAAAAGTCAAGATGAGGTCTTTAAAGTAAGCCTTAAACCAAGATAATTGTGCTTTCATGAAGGGGGCGTTTGCATGTGTATATATGGAGATAAATGTAAGGATGAAGACAGAGATGGGGTGCTGCATATGCAAGCCAAGAGAGACCATCAGGGGCAGGGAGGCGGGCACGGGACAGATCTCCTTCACTGGGCTCAGAAGGAGCAATGAACCTCTAGCTCCCCAAGCTATGAAAGAATACATTTCTGCTGTTTAAACCACACAGTCCATGCTAGGAGGTGACACAAGGCACCCAACAGCTCTAAGAAGCACATACCACTGAGTTTTGGCTGGTGATTCTTTGTTTGCCTCAAAGAGTATAATTAGGGCTACGGAGTGTTACGGGACACAGCCACTACTCAAGTCGGGAGGCTCTTCATCTTCTACGCTGTGGAACTCTCCAGGAAAATATAAAATCCAAAATAGCATGCCTAGTTGCTGCCTGACATTGTGTAATTACAACCTTCTGTTGGTTGTAGTTAAAAGAGACCCTCACTGAGCCTTCACAAGAGGGGCAGACCGTAGCTTGAATGGCACCTGGTTACTGTGTCCTCGATTCCCTGATCAGAGCCCTCAGACACTGCCTTAATTAAACCCCTGTCCCTGCCACGGGGCATCTGACAGGTTCCCATAGTTATTAGGAAGGTTTCCAAATAGGGCTGGCTTTCCTGTGCCTCTGTGGATTCTCATGCCAGGCAGGGGTGGTTTCGGTTGTTGTGAGATCTGAGCTCTTCACAGCAAACATTGGGAAAAAAAGATGGATTAATTTTAAACATTATTTTTGCGAATCTTTGGCTGGTCCAATTTTTAAAGCAAGAACATGACTACAAAAGAAAACCCAGGAGGACTGGGGGGGTGGGGTTGACTCCTGGGCGGAGTCACTGCTTGCAGATCTGGGGGTGATGGAGTAGGGGAGTGTGCAGAATCAGTCTTGTGAGTCCTTCTAGCCCAGCAATTGTCTGTTGGCCAGGTCTCTCTGCTGATGTATTTGATGCCTCTCTGATGCTCTGGGGGTGCCGCCATCCCTTAGCCTGGGTACACACTGGACTCTGGTAGAAAGATCTGATCAGAGGCTCTCCTGCAGCAACTCAAGTAGAACGATGGGGAGGCCAGCCCAGTGGAGCAGGATCAGAGAATCAGGATCCTGTCTCTCATGTTCCAGGCTTGCTGCTGTACATTTGACCTTCAGGGTGTATTTTTGCCTGTTGTTCATTCCTGAACTTCCCTCTCTTTTAAGCTGAGAGATGCCACTCCATCCTTGGGATTCAGCATGAGGTAACCCTCGAAACAAAACAAACTCAGTCCCAACTTGCACTGTATGGTCTAACACATTAACATTCAGCTGGAGGTGTGTGGAGGCACTCCTGGGAACTCCGGGGTATGCCTTACAGGTCGTTCATTCGTCCTTCCTGCCACCTCTAATCTTCTGCCTGGAAGCTTACATCCAGGCTTGGGAGGGACGTCTTGCTCTCTTTGCCTCTGGGACCCCATAGGACAACGCCTCTGCCCATCTGCTACTGTGCACACCACGGCGGGATGCTGAGGTCTATGGAAAGGTGTCAGTGTCCCCCATGGCTCCTGCAGTTGCCAGCTGGTAAGATGACTGCCTAATGTCACCAGGGCAACTGCCTGGCAATGTTCTGGGCAGCCCTGCTGAGGAGGTTCCTTTTTAGTCTATGCTAGACTTTGTCTTTGCACAGATTGCAGTTTAGGCTTAACTTACCAAGAAAACGTGGTCTGAGATGGCACAGCCACAGTTAGTTGACAGTGGCAGGTTTGAATTAGGGCCTGGAGCTCTGGCTATGTAATCCTGTGACATGGATGACAGCAATGGCTCCTTTGTGGCGCTGTCTCCACCAGAGTGCCCGCTCTTCTCATCACAAAAGAGATAGTATACAAGGTGTCTGCTTTTCATGGCGCAAAGCTGAAACCATTACTTGTGCCCTTCTGACACGCAGACTAAATGGTGAACTGGTGCCAGTTGCCTTATGGCTGTTGAATAAATATTTATAAAACAAATCAAAATGAAACAGCATGCAGGACGTTGGATGGGCCAGTTGTATTTTCAGAACAGAAACCTCCCCTGACATTTTTCCTGTTACCTGGGAAGAAGATTCTGGAACAGGTAGGTGTATCTACAGGTGAGCCTTGCAGAAAGCAGTGATTCAGACTGGACAAGCTGAAATTGTACAAAAAGAATCCACTTGATCAAGCAGGTCAGGTGCTTTCGGGAGTAGTTGGAGAATGACTCCAAATGAGATTTTCTCTTTTGTAAGAAGAAATTTCTGGTCCTGGCTGAGCTAATTATTATGTTTCAACTATCAAAAAAGTCACTTGAGAATGTGGAGATTGCCCAGGCCTGTAGCTTTCACAGTCTTTAAGAGGAAATGGAGCCTGTCTGAGAGAGAGGGCCCAGTGTCTAACCATCTTGCCTGGCCCTCTGAACCGCTAGTTGGATCTCTCCCAAACGGGCTGGGATGCTCCTGGCTTGGGATTATCACTGTGCTGCCAACACCTGCCAATCAAGATGCGACGAGGAGACAGGACCCGTGTTTGTTACTTTAACAGATGAATTATTATAATAACAATCTGTGTTTTCACAGAACTCACTGTGTGGAGAGCATTCCATGTGCTTCATCTCATTCAAAGTCATCACGACAGTAGTGTGAGGTTGACAGAACATGATGTCTTTACTTACCTTGGTAGATATAGAATTATTTGAGGATGTTTTGCATGTGTGTGAAGAGCTAGATGAGTACATGAGAAAAAAAAACCTCATGGTACAAGAAGATAAACAATAAAAAACACCTTTCTTAGCTCTGGTCCCTAGTTCTTTGTTCAAAACTTTTATGTATTCTCCTGTCCCAGGGTGGTTCTCAACTTTCCTAATGTGATGGCCCTTTGACACAGTTCCTCACGTAGTAGTGACCTACAACCATAACACTATCACTGTTACTTCATAACTGTAGTTTTGCTCCTGTTATGAATCATATTGTAAATATCTGATAAGTGACCCCTGTGAGGGTCATAACCACTGTGGAGGCCGAGACCCACAGGTTGAAAACAGCCGCCCCAGTTATTTTTCTCTGTACTCAAACTCATCTATAGAGATATGTGTGCACACAGATATGTAGCAAATAGTTATTTACACATATAAACACTACTCCAGTTATTTTAGTACCAGTGCCTTTGTACTTTTAAATCATTATTTGTTTTATGTGTATGGGTGTTTGGCCTGCATGTGCAAGCTGTACCCATGGAGGCCAGAAGGAGGCATCAGCTCCCCTGAGACTGGAGTTACAGATGGTTGTGAGTCTCCATGTGGGTGCTGGGAATTGACCCTTGGTCCTCTTGAAGAGCAGCCAGTGCTTTTAAACCGTTGACTCATCTGTCCACCCCCCCACCCCCATTCCAGACATTTGTATAGATACATTAAAGGTCAGGTTGCATGGAGTCCTTTCCCCCATTTTAGTGTGTGGCATTTTCTAGCTTCCATCTGGGGCCTCTGGAAACTTGCTTTAGTTCATGGGCAATTGAGTTTGGGACTCCACCCTCCCTTTCCCTTTCCTCTCTCCCTTCATCCCCCTTCACCCTTTCCATCTCTCTTCTCTCCATCCTGCCTTCCTCCTTCCCCCACAAAGAATATGAGACTTTGCTATTTATTTCTGAGCCCTCCAACTCTCAGGGCCAAGGTTCAGGTCCCACTCTTTGTAATCCACTGTGAGCATACCTGAGTTTGATTTCAAATTTACCTGTGTATTTTTTTTTTAAGTGGACTTGATGCAAGATTTATTATTGAACATGATTTTGTAGGTAGGGTATAGGAGAGCACTGTGGAAGCCTTCAGGAACACAGGGCTCTCCACTTGTCCAGAGGACCATGATTGGGGATGTATTTGACACCACAGCCTTCAGGAATGAGGCGTTTCTCAGCAACCATGTCTTTAAATTCATCTGCATTGAACTTGATGAAGCCCCACTTCTTTGAGATGTGGGTCTTCTGGTGGCCAGGGAACTTGAACTTGGCTCTTCACAGAGCCTCAATCACACGCTCCTTATTCTGCAACTTGGTGTGGATGGACATGATGACCTGGCCAATGTGAACCCTGGCCACTGTGCCCTGGGGCTTCCCAAAGGCACCTCGAATACCTGTCTGGAGCCTTTCAGCCTCAGCGCAGGACAACATTTTGTTGATAGGGATGACATGGAAAGGGTGGAGCCTCATTCGGATATGAAAGCCAGCCTTGCCACAACTCTTTACCACATTGGCACAAATATGGGCAGCCTCTTCTGCTTCAGAAGAGAGTTGTTCATAGTCATCTGACACCATGTGGCAAAGTGGGAATTCATCAACTTTCACTTTCTTCTGTCCCAGTCAAAGATGTGGATCTTAGCATCAGGGACACCATGGCAGATATGAGACTTTGGGTATGGCTTGTTCTTACAATACTGGTAACACCGGGCAGGACGGCGGCCCATGATGACAATAGGATTGTCGGTGGCACGCCAGAGGGAAAGAGCTCACCTGTGTATTTTTAAACACCTTATTTTAGGGGGAGGGTTGTGTATTGGATTTCTGCGTGCTTATTGCTGAGGTGGGAGTGGCAGTTTCTTCCATGACAGGCCGGGTACATTTCCCATGATGAACCAAAATACCACAGAAAAGTTATTTTAAGAAATAACTGTTATTTTGATAGAGTATCATGTTTCCTAGGCTAGTCTTGAACTCACTGTGGAGTCAAAAATGACCTTTGAGCTTTTGATCCTCCTGCCTCCACTCCTTGAATGCTGAGATTACAAGTATGTACTAACGTGTCTGGTTAGGTACTGATTGGGTTGAACCCAGGGCTTCATGCATTCAGGGCAAGTACATTGCTATCTAATCCATATCTGCAGCCTAGGAGAGATTAAGAGAGGTACAGAAAGGGAACCAGATGTTTTGTTGGTGCTGAAAATGTGGACTTTCTGCCTTCCACAGAGAACAGTTTGAATTGGTTTTACTTCCTTTGACCTCCACACATATGCCATAGCATACATGCATACATATAAAATACATATGAAATGCATACATAAATATATACATATACCCACACACCTACAAAAGGAGAAGATGGAAAAATGGTAATTTTATCATTCTTTCTGTAGGCAATATCTGGGATTCTTCTACCTTGCTCCCACAGACACATACCTGTTGTTTAGATACTAATGAAATATAGCTCGAAAGGGAAAAGGATGATGGGGTTCTTAATTTTTGCCTGTTATCAATTTTAAGAATAATGAGTTGGTATTTTGGAAATCTCTAAGACATTATTAGTACATTGTGTATGTGTGTGTAATGTGTGAGATGCATACGTATATGTGTGTGAGTACCTTTGTCCACATGCATGCAGAGGACAAGGAAGACCTTGTGTGCCCTCTGTCACCCAATCTTCTACCCTTGAGAAGGGTTTCTCATTGATCTTGGAGCTGTGGTGACATCCAGGAAGCCCCAGCAATCCTCGTGTCTTCCCCTCCCACAGATCTGGGAGTACAGGTGTGCAGGAGACCACACCTGACTTTTTTGTTGGTGCTGGGTTCTTAAATTCAGGTCCTCATGGTGGCACAATAACCATTCTTTCCCTCTGAGCCATCTCCTCGGCCTCGCCAATACAATCGAGTGGCACTCTCAATGCTATCACTTCCTCAACTTTTAAACTTTATTTTATATATTTTATTCTATTTTTATGTAGAAAGGTATTCTGATAATTTGTATGTCTATGTACCACATGTGTGCCTGGTGCATGTAGAGGGCAGAAGACAAGTTTAGAGACCAGAAGATTCATTTAGAGACCAGAAGCTGTATGTAGAAGCCAGAAGAGGGCATTGGATTCCCTGGAACTGGAGTTACAGAGATGTGGGCAGCCATGTGGGTGCTGGGAATTGAACCAGGGTCTTCTGGAAGAGCAGCCAGTGCTCCTAATCACTGAGCCATTTTTACAGGCCCCCTTTCCTTACATTTTGATAGAAATTCCCTGTGATGGCTTAATTTTTACCCATCATAACTTTTGTAATTAATCCTGCATGGGACAGCTCATATAGACAATATCCACAAGGATCGTGTGAATTGTTTGGACTTGAACTCTGGTCTATTGATACCTAGATACCAGTTTTGCTGCTAAGTAAACATGTGACCTTGATCCTATCATTTGACTTCTTAGACCATTACTTCCTCCTCTGGAAGACATGTTATAATCCTATTAACTCTGGGGACTACTGGAAGGGCTCAATTTGTTGTTAAGGTGTTCAGCAAGAGCATGCCAGGTAGTAAATGTTACAAAGTAACAATTCTCAAATTGCTTCTATGAAAATGTAACAGACTCACCCCATCTTCCTACCCAAGCAGAAACCCATGCTAAATGTGAGTACTTCCTATCAGTTACACCGGGTTTGCGTTGTTTGCCCGATCTTGGACCAGAATTCATCTGTAGCATCATTCATCAGATTTTAAATCTAAACATAACTCAGTCTCTCCCTATGATCACTGATGTTTCTTATTGCTGCAGTTATTTATTAGATGCAGCTATTTATTAGATGCATGTCTTTAACTTCCTAAGCCCGGGTGAATTTGGTGACTGAAGATGAACAGTATTCTCCTGACTTGATTTCCATCTTTGGCCTGTTCCATCCAGCATCATGGAATCTCTGATAAGACCCATGAGCCTCCTTTGCCTGGTTTTCTGGGTGGGTTTAGCCAGTGAGAAGTACAGACAGAGGAGTAAATAAATAAAGACAGTGGGCTTTATTTTTTAATTTTTAACAGACTTCCTTCCTTCCTTCCTTCCTTCCTTCCTGTATAAAAACCCTTATGTGGTAGCCACAGCTGGAGTCTAGTGCTCTGAACAGATACTCTGGTGTAGGTTTTCACAAGATCATCAGTGAATTCCTGATAAGGAGATGTGGTGAACACAGTCTCTTTCCAGAGTTGGGAGTCAGGTAACTGTAGGTCTTGGAGATGGCATCAGAGGTGGCCTTGGCCAAGTTGCCCAGGGTGGCAGTGCAGCCTGTGGTGTTTTTATTCCTTGAGCTTCCTTCCTGCCGATCAGTGTATTGCAGGTCTCTTCTGCAGGCTGTGTGCATTTCTTATCCAGTGTTCCCTCCGTGCCCTCTCTATTTTCTCACTACCCATGTCTGGAGTACGTAACAGTTTCTCCACAATGTAAGCTGCAGGCTTGATACTGTCTGACTTCTTTTTTCCTAAATCTTTCCTATATTTGCCACCTTCCTGGTGCTATGACAAGATGCTTGAGATATCCAGTTTACAAGAAATACTGGATTATTTTGGCTCACGCTTTCAGAGGTTTCCGTCCATGGCTGCTTGACCCCCTTGCTTTGGAACTATGGAGAGGCAGACGTTCATGGAGGAAGTATGACAGAGAAAGGCTGCTCACCTTATGATGGCCAGGAAGGAGAGAGCAGAGAGAAGACAATGATAGCTCCTTCAAGGGCATCTCTGCTTCCTCCACCCTAAAGGTGGCGCCACTTCCCTTTCAGATTCTAGCGATCCTCTCCACTTTGTAAGCAGCCCCTGTATTAAGCTCTACTACACAGCGCATGAGCTTAATCTGTGTTTTCCTGAGGGCCAAGTATAAAACTTTGTGTCACTAGAAGACCGGAAACAAACTGGATGCGGCGTGTGCTTGTAATCTCCATACTCAGGAGGCTGAAACAGGTGGATCTCTGTGAGTTCAAGGCCAAGCCGGTCTATATAGGAAGTTTCAGGCCAGCTATCACTATACACTATGACCTTGTCTTCCAAAAAGAAAAACAAAGAGGAGAAACTCAAAAGAATCTCATTAGGGATTAGTTTGTAAGTTATGCTGCATATAAATATACAATAACATAAATTTAAAATTTGAAAGACCGTTTAATGAAATATATTTAAAGGCCAATATTAATAGTTTAATACTATGTTATAATGCTTATCCAACTATATCAGGGTTGTTCAATTTCTTAGAATATGTACATGTCTCTGAATGGTAACGCAATGAAAAATGCTAGAAGCTGACATTAGTTCTCTATAGGATTATGGCCGAGTTTCATTTAATTCATGTTTTCTAAATTAAAAGACAAAAAGATTAAGTTTTATAAGAACAAAATCAGCATGTTCCATTATTTTTACATTATTTAAATAAGTTTTCTACTTATGGAAAACCCATGGATGTCAATCATGGGACTAACAAAATAATTACTTTAGGCTCCTGTCTATTTGCGTATTGCTATGGCGTCTGTAATTTAAGTTATTTGCTCACAGACCCGGGTGTGAATGCTAATATGTGAGTATGTGTATATTTGTTAAAACTCTCAAGGCGTTCTCAGTTGCTTTAGTCAACTAAGCATTTAGTCAGAGAGGCCACGGGCTGTTACTGCAGCCATCGGGTAGCCTGTTTGTCACCTCAAGAGACCCTTTTGTAGTGTTGGTGATTAAACACAGGGCTTTGTGTAGGTTAAGCAAGTTCTATACTACCAAGACACATCCCTATTCCATTAACAGAGACCCTAATAATTAGTCTGATGATTGGTTTTCATTGTTAAAGCTTATTAGTGTGATAGATACATTATTTATGTGTAACAGATATACTGTGGTTTGAATTTGACATGTGCCCCCACAAGTTCATGCTCTGGCTGCCCCGAAAGTCTCAGATTGTGGCTCTATTTTGAAGACTGTGGAGCAGGATCTCTCAACCTGGGTGTCACATATTATGGTTGGGGGTCACCACAACATGAGGAACTGTATTAAAGGGTTGCAACCTAAGGGTTGCAGCCTTAGGAAGGTTGAGAAACACTCTAGCTTTTGCTCAAGGTAGGTCCTGGATGGGAAAGTAGGTTACTAGGGATGGATCCTTGAAGGTTACTGTACTTCCAGTCTAGCATATCCTGGGTCCCATCTGCTTCCGCATGCGTAAGCTGCAGTTCCGTACTCCAGCTTCATGGACTAAGATCCTCTACTCTGCTTTCCCCACTGTGATGAAGTGGAAGCATCTGGGATGTTGAGCCAAAAGAAACATTTTGTCCTTGGAGTTGTTCTGTTAGGCATTTCCACCCAATGATGAGAAAGGGAACCAACTTAGCTCAGTGAAAGGAATGGCCTCATCTGATTTAAAAAGGTTTCCAGGGTGCCTTAGCTAGGGTTTTATTTCTGTGAAGAGACACCATAACCATGGTAACTCTTATAAAGGAAAACATTGAATTGGGGCTGTCTTACAGTTCAGAGGTTTAGTCCACCATCATCATGGCGGGAAGCATGGTGGTATTCAGGCAGACATGGTGCTGGAGAAGGAGCTGAGAGTTCTACATCTGGATCTGCAGGCAGCAGGAAAAGAATGCTCTACTGGGCGTGGCTTGAGTGTATGAGAGCTCAAAACCCACCCAGGTCAACATACTTCCTCCAGCAGGGCCACACCTCCTACTAGTGCCACTCCCTATGCATGTAAGGGTCTATTCTCATTCAAACTTCCAGACATGTTTAGATGGACTAAGACTGTAATGCTTTAGGGACACTTATCAAGTCCTAAAGCCACAGAGGGAGGCAAGAAGAGTTACATAAGGATCAAATCAGAATGTGCGATAAATACCCTTGGCTGATTTAGGGCGTGAGATGGTCACTGTAGCCTGGAGGTTAGCCTGCTACTGTCCATTGTACCCTGTGATGCTATGGAGTTTCTGGCCTTCATTTGTTACTAAGACTAGCATGCTTAGAGGCAGAGACCAAGAGTTGTGACTGGACAGAAACTTTCTAGATCATGACATGACTGGACAAAGAGAGTAGACCTTTCCGGGTCAGAGAATGCTAATGAAAAGAATTCTAGGAATGAAAGAGGAAAAATGACTTCCGTGGAGAACCTTGAGTATTTTCAGGAGATGCTACATGGTGGATAAGTCATCTATATTAACCAGAGTTCTCAAGAGGAATATAACCGATGGAATGAATGTCTAGTACAGGAGATTTCTTAGATTCGCTTACATAATAGGGCCAGGCTAGCTTAACAAGGGCCACTGCATGCTGGAGAATCTGTGAACCCTGTGAATCTGATCAATTTACAAAATACTTCATTAGTTCCAGTCCATCTCTGAAGGCTAAGAAGATTTTCTTGAGAGCTGTTCAATTCACATTGGAAGGTCCCAGGAAGCTGGGTTCCAATATCAGCCTTAGATAGCAGCAGCAACAACAGAATGGATGTACTCATCATCATGAGACAAAGGCAGGCAGGCAAATGCTGCTGCTTTCCCCTTGTATTAGCAACTCCACAGGAAATTGCCCCTAGAAGAGAGATTAATCCTTCCCGGAAAAGCCCTTCAGACCTACCAAGGAACATGTCTTTTGCCTGATTCCAGATCCAGTAAAATTGTCAGTGAGGGTTAAGAGGCACCCAATCATAGGCCTTAGTGCCTGCTGAGATAAGAGAAAATGGACATCAGTAACTGGGCAGGCTGAGCTGGCCTGAGATTTCTCAGTGTGGTCTGTTGTCTCTCAGTCGTCAAAATAAACATGGACAATGAAATCATACTCAAGTAATCTCTTTACTCAAATTCCATCATTTTTCCCCCTGAAGCTATCAAGGCAGCTGAATAGTGCAGTCTATATTTGAAGACCCATCTACTAGGCCATTTTATCCTGGCTTAGCTTTCAGGCATATATCTATCTAAAAATCATCATGTGAGCAGCTTTTTGAACAAGCATAACTGGACTTTTCAACACCATTGTCCCTTTAAATGCCCCTGTTGGCAGGTCCCTGGAGGCTCCCGAAGCGTTTGTGGTCAGCCTTAGATACCAACACATAGCCTGATGTTCCAAGTAGTAAGGGAGGTCTGGTAGAGTAGGAAAATATCAGTCTTTCAGCCACTTAAGTTTCTGTTAGCACTCTGTGGACCAGTGTCAGACAGGAGACCAGAGCTGAGGAAAAGAACCAATGTTGAGTTCTTTAATCCTTCCTGGTTTTCCCAGTTCTCTGCTCTGTTTGATCTGTTTCTCTAGGGTTAGGCTACAACCCAAAGGCATGTAAGAGGGTAGAGGAAATACCTCCCTAATTGCTTACAGTTGTAATTACATCGGTGAACTCTGGTGGCATCAGAACACATGCTTATTTCTCCTTCTCTGGGTTCTTCCTTGAGTGCCTCAAAGATCTCTTGCTGCAGCTGTCGAGTGCAGGTACCCTGGGAGGTCGGGACTAGGTCTGGCCTCAGTGGTTCCCTTCACGCCTTCTGGTGGGGTTGCTTCATCCCTAGTTGTTATTAATACTCCTCTTTGTAGAAAGATCTGTTTCTATCTAATGCCTGGTAATGTGCACTGAACCTAAGGCCTCACACATGCTGAGCAAGTGCTCGACCACTAGGCTACACCTCCAGCCCTGCATGCGTGCCTTTACCCCTGCTTCTTCCTTATTTTCAATGCAGCCCTCCCCTCTCTGTCGATGTCTCCTCTGGCCAGTCAGGCAGCATCTCCCATTTGGCAAGGCTGGAGTAACTCTAGCTTCTGTCATTCAGTCTCTAGAGTCAGGACTTGATATGATTTTGAGACCTAAAACCCAGCCTCACATGTTTGCCTTAAAACAAGAACAACTCCCCACTTCTTTCCCATCCTCTAATGTCCAACAAAAGATAAGACTACAACACACTGAGACTTTGCAAAAGAACCACACCTCACCTCCCAGTCTCCGTGACAAATCCTCAGCGTGCCCTCATGTGCCAAAGGCTTCCCCCTGTTACCCGGGTGTCCTCCCTGTTATTCTAGCTGAAAGTCTTCAGTGAAGTGATTTGCACAGTCCATACCCCACAACTCTAATCTTCCCACATATGTGGAGACAGTGCTATTCAAAAAGAGTCATTCCAATGTCGTAAGGATGATTACCATTCTACCACAAAGGAAGTGGGCGGGGATGCTCGTCAAAACTGTCCAAGCCAGCAGCATCACATTTGTTGTGATTCACTGTGAAGAATCCAGAGACTTAAATACATTCAACATCCTGGTGCTCACCTTGCATTTGGAACTTCTAGAGATATCCGTGTTGCACCGAGTTCCAAAGGGTCTCTGTCAACATCCTAAACCGAGGAAGAGCTGTTCCGACTGTCTGAACTCACAACATGATTGGGCAGGTGCTCACTGAATGTCTGTTGTAGGCCCACCACCTTCCTCCACAGCTCTCTGGTCCCAGGAATTCCTTGGCCTGTGGCTACATCACACCCATCTCTGCCTCCCCCGTCACCAGCTTTCTCTGTTCTGACTTTGTGTGTCTTGGCCAATCTCTCAGAAGGTCATTCTCATTCGTTTTACAGTCCGCTCTCTGCATGATCTCACCTTGATCTTCCCTTCAATGTTGTCTATTTCTAAATAAAGACACATTCTGAGGTTTCAGAGAGACGTGAACTTCAGACCTTAGCCACACACAATTTTTTCCTTAGTTATTTGAAATGTCAGGGGAGCCAAGGCTAGTTAACGGTGAAATGGCTGAGTGACTACCTCAAACTGCCCTTCCTGCAGCTATTACAGTTGTAGCCTAAAGCCGGCAATAGGAGACCAAATGCAGACTCTAGAAACTGCTGGCACTACCTTCCTTACAACTCCTGGGAAGCAAGAAAATAGATGATGCAGAGACACAAGACTGAAACCCGGCGCTCCACAGGTGATTCTTCTGCCTCATTTGGGGATGAATCCGATTCCACATGGGCAGGAAAACAATTTTCGGGAACTCGTGGTAATTGTCTGGGCTAGGATGAACAAAGAAATAATTGGAGACATTTACTCCACATGCCAAGAACAGAAAATAAGCAGTCTCCCCAATGGAAAAAAGTATCCTTCAACTAAAACATTCTCTCTGCCTGAAGCCTTCCCAACGGAAAAAAGTATACTTCAACTAAAACATTCTCTCTGCCTGTGGCCTCCCCCAAGATCCTCACAGCCCAGGCCCAGTGCCCTGTTTAACCTTTCATAACCCAGTAAGGAATTTCTGTTTTCTCATCTCCCCTTCCTATGAAAATTTAATGCCCTAGATAAATCTATTTAAGCATAGTATAGGTTTTTGATGCCTTGAAAATAAGAAGGGGAGTCCTTTCACTCATTTACAACTGCTTAGTTAATTTTGAATGAGAAACTGGGGCATGAATGTGCTTCGAATGTGTCTTCAAAGTCCACGTATTGGAAAGTGACTCTCCAAAGTCAAATGTTGATGTCTGGAAATCTGTGTTTGACAGGTGTGATGGCATTCTTGGTGGTCAACCTAACTACACCTGGAATGAACTAAAACCCCAAAATGGAGGACATACCTGTGAGGGGTTTCTGCTTACTTTAAGGTATGAAGATCTATTTCTGTTTTTGATTTTTGAGGTAGGAAGACACACTTTTAATTCAGATCTAATCCGGGCCATGCCTTCTGCTGGAAGCCTATATAAGGACATGGAAGAAGGAAGCTTTAGCCCTTTGCCTGCTTGGTCCATCCCTCCACTGGTGTTAGAGCCTACTTCTTCGGTATTCCAATCTCTACTGAAGAGCATCCAGCCTTACAGATTGAACAGTTTCTGGATTCTTGGACTTTTAATTCATAGCTGGTTATTGTCAGATTAGTGGAATCACAGTTTGTAACTCAATCTAATAAATTCACATATGTGAATTCTATATATTCTGACTGATACAAGAGATGATTAGGATTTAGGTCAAGGAATGAGGACACGGCTCCTGTTCATGGGGTTCATGGCTTTAGAGAAGGAGAGAGAGGAGAACCAGCACGTTTACTCTGTCTTACCATGGGCTCATATGTTTAAACTCAGTTAGTGGAACTGTTTGTGAAATATTAGAAGAGGATGAGGTGTGTGGCTTTGAGGTTTCAAAAGTCCTGGTCAGGGAGTGTGTGGCTTTCTGCCTGCTGCCTGCAGAGCTGCAGGTAAAGCTCTCAGCCACTGCTCCAGCACCAGGCCTGCCTGCCTCCCACCATCACGATCATGGACTAACCCTCTGAAACCCTCAGTTAAATAAGCTCTTTCAGAAGACTTGCCTTGGCCATGGTGTCAAGCCACAGCTATGCAACAGCAACTAAGACGACTGGGTTGTGATGTAGTTACAGCATCACATTTCCTGTAGTTGGACAGGAAATGTCTCTGCAATTTGTGCATTAAAGGCTTGGTCCCCAGCTGGTGGAACTATTGGGGAGTGGAGAAACTTTAGTAGGCGAGGCCCACATAGTGGAAGAAGTAGGCTACTGAGAGCGTGGCTTTGTCTGTCTCTGCTCCCTGCCCATGTAAAGTGAACAGCTCTGCTTTGTCATGCATCATCTGTCATGAAGATTCTGCCTCACCTCAGGCCCAAGGTGGTGAAGGCAGTCAGTCACACTCTGACACTCTGAGCCCAAATGAATATTCCCTTCCTTAAGGTGCTTGTATCATATGTTTGATCACAGTGACGAAGTGCCTACAAACCCACATAGCATGAAAATCTTAACCCAGAACATCCCCCTCCTTCAGAATTCCCAATCTTTAAACCTGACTTAGGGTTTTATTGCTGTGAAGAGAAACCATGACCACAGCAGAAAGCATTTAATTGGGGCTGCTTACAACTTCAGAGATTTAGTCCATTATCATCATGGTGAGAAGCATGGCGGCACGCAGGCAGACATGGTGCTGGAGACAGAGCTGAGAGTTCTACCTCTGGACCTGCAGGCGGCAGAAAGAGAATTGAGACACTCTAAACGCTCTTCCTCCAAGTAGGCCACCCCTCCTAATAGTCTCACTGCCTGTGGGTCTCTGAGGGCCATTTTTACTCAACCACAAAAACATAACCAGCAAATCTCTGTTCTTCTTCATAACTACTCAGTTCCACATATTATATTAAACATACCAACAATGGCTGAAGAAAATACGAATTTTCTTATGAGTCTGGGGGCTTGAAATCTGAAATTGTGTTATCAACAGGGACAGGTGTCCTCTGAATGGTCACAAGGAAAACGTCGTTTTGTCATTTTTTATTGTTTTTGTTTTTGTTTGTTTATGTTTGGGGGTGGCGTGCTTTCTTTGTGTAGCCTTGTACTTCCCTCTGTAGTCTAGGCTGGCCTCAAACTCACAGAGATATGCTGCCTCTTCCACCACCACCAGCTTCTGCTTTGCGTCTTGCAGCTTTACTGGCTCCAGAAATGTCTTGGATCCTGGCTGTCTCATTCCCTTCTCCACCTCTATTGCTCAGCCTTCTTCCCTCTGTCCAGCCTTCTTCCCTCTGTCCGTCTTTGTGTCCTATTCTGTCTCCTAAGACACTCTCATTGGATTTACAATCTATTCCCAGGCATATGAGCTCAGCTTGATCTTTCCTTTAAAAATTATTATATTTGTGTATATGTGTGTGTCTGCATGTACGCCTGAGCACGGTGTGCCTACAGGAACTCATGGAGTCAGAGGAAGCCTCAGATACATTGTATTTTGAGGTCTCAGGTGCACATTAACATTGGAAGATTTTGTTCAATTCATGACAAACCTCAAGAACCAGTTTTGTGTGTGTGTGTGTGTATACATGCTTATGTACTTATTTATATGTGCTCACATATACATGGAGAGGATAGAGATCAACATTGAGTGTCTTTTTCAATCACTCTGCATTTATTTTGAGAGGCAGAGTCTCTCATTGAGCTGGAAGTTTACTGATTTGGTTTCATTGGCTGGTTAACATATCTCAGCCTCCCAGTTCTGGGATTACAGACATGTGTCATATACATGGGTTCTGGGGCATCAAACTCTAGTCCTCATTCTTGCATGTCAAGCACTTGACTGACTGAGCCATCTCCCTAGCTATTCCAACATTTTGTAGTTCTGGAAATTGAAGCTAGGTTCTCAGGAATGTTGGGTAAACTACCATTGAACTATACTACCAGGCCAAGCACCAGTGTTTGCCCCATGGGGGGATATCATCTCTGTTGGTAATATATAGTCCATCATTAAATCTAGTTATTAGAAAAGGGAGCAGGTTTCCTCTCTGAAGAGCGGCTCTCAAGTCCTCTGCCAGTGATTCTTGTGGCTCTTGCTGACGCATGCTTTCCCTTCACAGTGATGTTGAATGGAAGGAAAGCTTTGTATTTTCTTCATGAATCAGGATGGTGAAGTGTTAACAAGAATCTTAGCGAAGGAACTCACCTGCCAAGTGGCTTCCTGTCCTTACGGTTTGTTCACATAGCCTTTCCATAGAGACACTCCCCACAGCCTTCCTCTCCTCAGCTCCCCATGGGATAGGAAAGCTCTATTAGTGTGGCAACCTTTGTGCCCAGAATGTGAATAACATTTCACAGTATCATTCCTTTTTTTAAAAAAGTTAATTAATTAATTAAATTTAATTTGTTTGTGTGTGTGTGTGTGTGTGTGTGTGTGTGTGTGTGCGCGCGCGCGCGCGCGCGCGCCACACATCTGTGCGAAGGTTAGAGGCCAACTTGCAGGAGTTAGTTCTTACTTTCTACCAGGTGGGTCTCAGGATTTGAACTCAGGTCTTTAAGCTTGGCAAAAAAATGCCTTTAGCCGCTGAGTCATCTGACAGGCTACTAGAGTGTCATTTCTATTTTTATTCTCTGTTATTTAAAAACCAACAGCACTGTGCTAGATGTGCTTCTGCTTTCATTATCCAAAGTATGTGTTAGGAGTTAGAGTCTTTCACAGAGCGACAGTGTGAGTGTTTGTGGGAGAGTGGGTAGGGCAGTGTGCCAGGCATTCTACACCCTGGGACGTGCAACCATCACCCTGCACCCCTTGCCCTGGGAGGTGAGCTCTTGTTGGCTTTTCACATGTGTGCAGATCATGTGAAATCATAGAGACAGTAAGCCCTCACATCCTGGTACAAAGCATGTGTTTATTGCAGTCTGCTCCACGGCAGCTGGGAAGTGACTTTCTTCTCTGAAACCAGATAAATTATTGTTATTTGGTTGTCTGTGTGTGGAAGTGTGCTTTCTCACCATGTTCTTATTCAGCTTGGAAGGATAGAAATTTCCAGGGCTTTAATTTACTGAAGGTGCATTGAGTGAACTTCCTTTTTTTTTTTTTTATTTGATTCTTTTATTTTGCACAGATTTCTCTACTGTTACTGTTTCCTAACTTCTAGAATGCTGCAATTTCCCTCTCTCTTTGGTCATTTCGGCAGGATCTTTTAATGGCAACTTTGCTTGAAGAGTCTTATCTCAATCATAGCCCATTCGATGTACCATTGGATAATATTATATTATGAAATCGATAAAACTGAAGTCATGGTGGCCAGCAGAGTTGGAAAGGCACCACAGGATTGCTGGCATCTTATTCAGACCAATTAACATCAACCTAGAGGGCTAACTAAAGGCATATGATGTGTACATCACCAGGTGTCTCTTCAGACAAATAATCTGACCTTAATAATAATATTAATAAATAAAATTAATATTAATAATAATAAATCACATTTAGATCTCAGTGGTAATACACCTGAAGACAGGAGGCTAGACACTCTTCCCAAGTTGGCTTCTTCAGATGGTTATTCCTGGTTGTCAACTTGATGGCATTTAGAGTCACCACAGAAACAAAACTCTGGAGGGAATTTCTAGATTTGATTAGCGGAGGTGAGATGAGCACCTTGGTTGTTAGCTTGTGAACTGCACCGTTTCACAGGGTGAGATCTCGGAGTGAGCTGAGTGCCAGCACCCGTCACTCTCTGCTTCCTAACCGTGGATGCCTGTGTGACCAGTCACCTCATGTTCCTGCTGCCACACTTTCCTGGCCATGGTATAATAGAGCCTCAAGCTAGGCGTCTTTCAAGACAAGCACTGCCTGTCTTAAGTTGTTTGTGTTGGTTATTGTGTCATGGCAATGACATGTGTGTCTAGTATGCCTGTATTCTTCATCACCTTCATCTCTCTATCCTTTTCCACCCCTTTGGGGCCCTACTTCCCTGGAGCTACTTTGCCTGATGGACAAGCCTCTTTGCACCTTTGTTCTGGAGATGCTGAATCTTGGGCAGATAACAGTGAAACCTTGCACTCCCTCCAGAACAAAGCACCTTCTGGACACATGCATCTCCCTCTTGCTAATACTTGCAGTTCCCTAATCTTAACCTTCATGTATTATCATCCTAAAAGATTGTCTCCACATAAGGATACAGGGTGGGAAAGAACAGAGCACTCTGGGAGGAGTTGAAGATATCAGGGATGAGCTTTGACCTAGCTCGGTTCACCACATATCTGCAAACCACTGCCCTGCCCCATGTTTAGATCAAAGAGCCCTGGGAATAGGGTGCTACAACCTTAGGTGCTCACCCCCAAAGATGATCTAAGGCTATATGTTAGGTTCCTCTAGGATATAGAACCCACTGACCTGGAATTCTAGGAATAGGCAGAATAAACCAAAGACAAGACCAATAGGGTCGTCTCTGTGGGGAGGCATAGGACCGTTAATAAAACTGCAGTTACTTTTAAGTTGGAAGATGCTGAAGGACGAGTTATGACCTGGGCAGGGCTTTTATTTTGCTCAGCCATAGCCCCAAGGGTCTTCAGTGATACTCCATTTTCAGCCAGGTCCCGGATGCCTATTTTCTGTCAGCTGTGGCTGCTGAGAAGGAAGAAAAATTGGAGCTTCCTTAGAATGCAGAGATTACTATATTCTTAGAGGTAGGTTGATCTGATTAGATGTTCCCACCGCTAGCCCTGTATTTTAGAAGGCAATATAGCTTGACAGGTGGTTTAATTCATCCTGGGGCACAGTTGTCACCTGTCACCCCAAGTGACAGACAGCTGCTCCCGGAAAGAGGCTGAAGAGCAGAGCGTCGTCCTCCTCCACCTCCACTGCACAGCTGTCACGTTCTCTCTCAGATTGCTTCCTTTTTTTTTAAAAATCAATCTTTTTAGATATTTATTTTTAAAGATTCATTTTTAATTATGTACATGTGTGTACACACACATGTGGGTAGGTGTAAGTGTGTGCAGACCCTGGAGAAGTCAGAGGTATCGAATCCCTTGGAGCTAGAGTTGCAGATACTTGTGTGTCACCTGCATTGCTTGGGTGCAGTGAGTTCTCCTAACCAATCAAACCATGTGTCTATTGTAATGAAATACCTGGTTCAAACTTCCCTTTTTTATTGAAAAGGGAAGTAAAAATACTTTATGATAACATTAAAGGTTTACATGGAAAACATTTCAGATAAAATAGAAGAGATACATAGAAAAACACGATAAAATTGACAATTTTCATGGAAAATTCAAGAGTAAAGTGGTAGACATGTAAAACATTGCTAAATTAATTGAAATATGGAATAGAAACATTTTATGATAGAATTGAAGATTTATGTGGAAAATATTTCTGATAAAATTGTAGAAAAATGTAGAAACACATGTTAGAATTGAAGATTATCATGGAAAATTTTATATAGATATAATAATTGGTAGGCATAAAAATATTCCTAAGTTGATTGAAAGTGGAATTATAAACATTTTCTGATAAACTTGAAGCTTTACATGGAAAATATTTCTGATAAAATTGAAGAAATATATACAAAAACATGTTAAAATTAAAGTTTATCATGGAAATTATACAGATAAAATGATAGGCATAATGATAATTCTAAGTTGATTGAAGGTGGGATTATAAACATTTTCAGATAAAAATTGAAGATTTATATGGACAATATTTCTGGTAAAATTCAAGAAATATATAGACAAACACTATTTTATCAGAACTGCTTTCGATGTAAATCTTTGATTTTATCACAAATGTTTCTAATTCCACTTTCAATTAATTTAGAAAAAGTTTTTATATCTGCCATTTTATATGTAACATTTTCCATGAAATAGTCTATTTTATCGTGTTTGTCTGGTTCAAACTTCTGCCCACCTACAGCGACGTTTGTGCCAGCACCCAGGTGTCTCTGTATGCTGTGGTTTCTGGCTCCATTGCCAGGCTTTGTAAGTAAGGGATCTTCAATAGATGCCCATTGAATGACCTATCTAACTGGAATGTCTTCCCTGAATATTAAAATTCCTCCCAACAGAATCATCTGCTTATGAATCATTCTGTGTAGTTTAGGGACTCTGCATGCAAATGACAGTCTTAGGTCTGTGACAGAAAGAAAACCTTCCTATTTTACTCTTAAATACTTAGACCCTTAATAGAATACAATAAGCTGTGAGCAGTACTCACTCCGCATCCCAGCGTCATTGAGACAGTCTCCTGTCTGGTTTCCTTGCTCTTGATTTTCCCTTACTTTAACTCACAGCCTCCTCTCTTAAATTAAGGACTGCATTAGTTAGGGTTCTCTAAAAGGACACAATGGATTGGATGAACATATGCATTAAAAGGGGATTTACTAGACTGCTTTACACAATATGGTCTGTGTAGTTCAATAATGCCTGTCTCATTCCTGAGAGGCTGAGAATCTGGTAGGTTCTCACTTTGTGAGGACTGGATATCTCAGAAACCCCAATCTGGTACTGAAAGCCTGGAGGATTCTTGGAGAACCTCTGGCTTCCAGTCCATGCCAGAACCTTGAAGAAGCTGGATTTAATGCCAGTTGCAGCAACAGGATA
The DNA here is from genome assembly GCF_947179515.1 of Apodemus sylvaticus. Lineage (NCBI taxonomy): Eukaryota > Metazoa > Chordata > Mammalia > Rodentia > Muridae > Apodemus > Apodemus sylvaticus. The sequence continues at coordinate 71,076,956 of NC_067474.1, forward strand.
GATGAGCTTGCAAGCAAACATGAGAGGAAGCAGGCAAAATGGAAACTTTCTTTCTTCCATGTGCTTATGTCTGGGATACCAGGAGAAGGTGTTGGCCCACATTTAGGGCAGGTCTTCCAGCTTCAAATAATCTGATCAAGGAAGTCTCTCACAGGCATGCCCAGCGGCCTGCATTTTAGTAGATACCAGATCCAGTCAAGCTAACAACCAAGATTAGGCATCATAAGGACGTGACACATTACAGAGACCAGCACAGAGTGGAAAAACAGAGGTTTCTCATTCAAAGTAATTCAACACAGCACAACAGTTGCCTGAAACCTAATGCAAGGCCCTTCTGTGCATACAGTCTGAGGAGTAAGTCCCACAGGTAGCTTACTTATGGAGTCAGCTTGACCTGAGTTTAGCCCTTACAAGTACAGTCATGGTCATGGTCATCTCTTACTCTAGGATCTTTAATAACTACACACAGTCTAAAGTTAAAATTTTAGGACCTTATAAATTCTGATACCAAGACCCCTCTGCTTCCCTTCTTGAATTGACTTTTATAGTCTCCTACATTATCCTTTGCTGTTCCTTTCTCTGTGTTTTACTTGAGCTAGCTCCATAACTCAGATGCTGAGTCTTCCACTGCCATCAGAACAAACTACATAAAGACTTCCCTGATATCCCCATCTTGTTTCACTATGTAATTCTGGTTGGCCTGGAACCAAGTTGACCTCAAAATTCACAGAGATATGTCTGTCTCTGTCTCTTGAGTATTAGGATGAAAGGCATGTGTCATCACATCCAGATCTATCATTTTTCTTTAAAAATATTTATCCATTTGAATTGCTAATAGGATTTCATCAGAGTTTATTCTTATTCATTCACTCTTTAGTGCACCCATGACTGGGCTAGATTTTGGGAGATGTGAAGACCTTGGGAAGCTTATTCAGTTCCATGATCCTTTTATTGGATGCTCAACAAATCCTTCCCAGCAAGAAAGGACCGGGAAATAAACAAATAATTACCAGTTGACTTTTAAGAAAGGAGCAAACAAAATCAGAGTGGTACCACTTGATACTTGTTAGAGTGACCACTATCACAAAGGCAAGATGTAACAAGTATTGGTAAGGCTGTGCTCAGGCACTTTAGCATAACTATTAGAGAGAAACATCTCCCTTCCCCTGGAATAAAAGAGAACTTTCAATCAATCCATCAATCATCAGCATGCCTCACTATGTAATATCCCCCCAAGGGCCCAAAGTCAGTGTGTTGCAGAGGTACAGGCATCCAGTGTTTATTGTAACATTATTCACAATAGTTGAAACATGAAATCAACTCAGTGTTTATTGTAACATTATTCACAATAGATGAAACATGAAATCACCTAAAGATGCATCAGTAAAAGAACTAGAAGAAATAAAAGCACATCCTTTTCTTTTTTGCGTACTATCATGTATTCTTTTTTATATTAAATTTATTTTATTCATTTTACATCCTTATATCAGCCCCTTTCTCCTCTCAGCAACCTCTCACACATATCTTCACCCCATTCTACTTTCCCATTCTCTTTTGTGAAGGGGATCCCCCACTCTGGGTGTTAACTCCCCACATTATAACCTTTGCCCCTCCCCCACATCAAGTTGTTGCAGGACTAGGCACAACCTCTCTCATTGAGGCAGGTGACAGACTCAGGGACAGCTCCTGCTCCAGTTGTTGGGGGACCCACATAAAAACCAAGCTGTTCATATGCTACATATGTGTTGGGGGCCTGGGTCCAGCCCGTGCTCTCTCTACATATGTGTTGGGGGCCTGGGTCCAGCCCATGCTCTTTCTTTGGTTCGTGATTCAGTCTCTGGGAGTCCCCAAGGGTCCAGGTTAGTTAACATCCGTGGTTTCTTATGATCTGCAAGATTTCTTCCTAAGCCTTTCTAGTTTTTAGATTCTCAGTTGAGAAATCAGGTGTAATTCTGATAGATCTACCTTTATGTGTTACTTGGCCTTTTACCTTTGCAGCTTTTAAAATAAGTTCTTTTCTCTGTCTATTTAGTGTTTGATTATTATGTGGTGGGAGGATTTTCTTTTCTGGTCCAATCTGTTGGTTCTATAAGCTTCTTATACATTTATAGGCATCTCTTTCTTTAGGTTAGGGACATTTCTTCTTTGATTTTATTGGAGATGTTTTCTTGTGCCTTTGAGCTGGGAATCTTCTATTCCTATTATTCTTAGGTTTGGTCTTTTCATAGTGTCCCCAATTTCCTGGTTGTTATGTGTCATGAACTTTTTAGATTTTGCATTATATTTGATTGATATATTGATTTCTCCTATCTTGTTTTTTATACTTGACATTCTCTCTTCCATCTGTTGGTAAGGCTTATGTCTATAGTTCCTGCTTTCCTTCTTAGTTTTTCCATCTCTAGGGTTGCCTCAGTTTGTGTTTTCTTTATTTCTTCTATTTCCCCTTTCAGGTCTTGGACAGTTTCAGTCATATCCTTCACCTGTTTGTTTGTATTTTCCTGTGCTTCTTTATTTTTATTTGCTTCCTTTTTTATTTTTATTTTTTATTTTTTGGTTTTTTGGATTTGGTTTTTTTGAGACAGGGTTTCTCTGTGTAGCCATGGCTGTTCTGGAACTCACTCTGTAGACCAGGCTGGCCTCGAACTCAGAAATCTGCCTGCCTCTGCCTCCCACAGTGCTGGGATTACAGGCGTGCACCACCACCACCCAGCTTTGCTTCCTTCTGTAATGCCTCTACCTGTTTAGATGTATTTTCTTTCCTTTTCTTGGATCCCTTTTCTTTAAGGGACTTATTCATTTCCTCTTCGATGGCCTCTATCATCTTTATAAGATTAAATTTAAGATCTCATGCTCATTTTCATGAGGATATTCAGGATTTGCTGTAGCAGGATAGCTGGGCTCTGGTGGTGCTATATTGCCCTGGGTCTGGTCGGTTGTGTTTTTCCATTGTCCTTTAAGCATCTGGTTTTCCCTAGTATTGGCTAGATGATCCTGATGGCAGCAAGACTTCTTGGGAAGGTGGGGTGAGCCATGGGCCAGAAAATGAAGGTTAGGGAAATGACTCTGCTGGCTGGACCTTGGGAGGGCCCCACTGGCAAGCAATTGGTGGGGCAATGTTCCAAGCTGGTAGTTCTTGGGCTCTCTGTGGGTCTCCACAGGGAAGCAGGACACTCTTGGGTTCCTGCAAGTCTCCTCAGGATTGAGGAGTGAGCTCAGAGCTGGCAACGGGAGTTCAGGGGACCACATGTAACTCAGCTCTGTAGGCTGTGATTCATGGGGGCCCCAACTGGGATGGGATTGGTGGGACAGGGTTACAAGCTGGTTAGTCTTGGGATCCATGAAGGCTTTCATGGGTGATCAGGGCATTCTTGGGGTCCAGCAAGAGTGATCCCAGAGCCAGGAAGTGTGTTTCAGAGGACTGCACACAACTCACCTCTGCAGACTGTGTCCTGGGCGGACTGGTGACTTTTTAATCTTCTATATAAGTCTTGAGAAAAAAAAATGGGTTGCTTTTTCTAGTCCCCAGAGGCACTCCATGCATGTGGTATACATATAAGCAAGCAGGCAGCATGCATACACATAAATAAAATCAATAATAGGGAATACTACTACTGTTACTTGTACTATTACTATGACTAAACCTGAGAATTGATCTTCGAGTAGAACTTTGGCAAGGCTGATGGCAGAGGGTCTACTGCAGAGACAACATGCTATGTTAGCATCCCAGTGTGGGATAATCTTATCTCAGGAATAAAGTAACTACAGTAAAGTGGGCAGAAGGCACAGTATGAACTGGATAGGGAAGGACAGTGAACATTAAGGGTTCTGCAAGTCAGAATTGGAAAAGGAAATGTGAAGGCATTTCTTGGTAGGCTGGAAAGTTGAGTTTAAGCAAAGAGGAAATGATTTGAATTCTAGTCTATGGAGGCACTGGCCTTCCAGGAGATAAGAATACAGAAAAAAAAAATCAAGGCTGAAACAGTACAGGTGAGAATTGGTGCTGGTCTGGACTGGAGGAGCAGTGATGTCTTTGTTGGAGATGTTCTTGAGAATGGAGATTAGGGGAGGTTGGTACAGCCAATCTGAGCAGAGGGGGTGTTACAGGGAACTCAGTGTTTGTCCTTACTTTATGGGTTCTTCTTTCTTCCACCCTTCTATACCGCTTTTCTTTTAGCTTTTCAATCCCCTAACACTAGATAAGAGAGAAAAAAGGATAGAGAGGAAAGGAAAGAGAGCCTTGAATAGAGTCAGGGGTTGGAAAGGAGGCAATGTTATTGTTAGACATTTTCTTCCTCATTAGGGGTGTTGAATTTCTTGGGGAAAATTTGATCTTTACCATCAGGATATCTAATTTCTTCTTGTTTCTTCTTTGCACATGACTTTTTTTTTTTTTTTTTTTTTTTTTTTAACAAACCACAACTAACAGCAACCAACAACTCATTCCACCTCTCAGGGCGCTAGCATTTATATACCTTCTGAAAAGTCCCAGAATCACAAAAGTCACAGTCTCAGAAATTATCTGCAACTGGAAAAATTATGCCCTTGCCAAATCATAGTCACTTGTTGTGGAAAATCTGAAGCAGTCCCATATCTCACACCTAGTATTAAAATGAAAGCACATTTCTATTTCTCTCTCTCTCTCTCTCTCTCTCTCTCTCTCTCTCTCTGTGTGTGTGTGTGTGTGTGTGTGTGTTTAAAGAAACCAAAATTCTCACAACAGAATCTAGGTGGACTATGACATGCTGTGCTGTACAGCCAAGGGTTGACTTTGTTCCTCCCTGGGAAGGAACAAGGAATGCTTGGTGCGTTCTATGTGACTTGTTTCCCTAGGACCTCGTGTCATGCTTGGTAATATGTGATTTGTGGAAGGAACTGCATCAGCCTGGGATTAAGATTGACAAAGGCAGGCATTTATGCCTATGTAGCTGAGCTTCAAGAAAAACTTTCGGACACCAAGTTTATGGTAGGACAGTCTAGTTGACAGCATTCTGCATATTGTTAGCCATGGTAGCTAAGCGAATTCCACATCCCTGCTGGGCAGGGACAGCTGGAGGCTTCATGCTGTAAGCTCCTCCAGACCTTCTGAAGTCACCTCTTCTGCAAGCTGCTTTTTATGTCTCTTTTGTTGTAAGAGGCTATGGCTGAGTGGCAAGGCATTCAGTGCATTTCTTGAGTCCCTGTTTTGAATTTGTCAAGGGAGCCTTGAAGTAACCCTCAGCAGTGAGAGTGTTCTTACAGACTTCCCAATGCAAGTGTATAAACTTGACTAAGAGGAGTCCTTCCTGACCCAGATCTTACTGTTAGCCAGCCGATCTGTGGAACCTGGAGGAATGAGAAGAGAATGAAGACTCTTAGTGCCCCTTTGCCAAGGGCCTCAGCAGGCTCCTGTCTTCCTTTACACCAATTTTCACTGAGAATCATGCTGAGGTTTCCCACTCATGGGTCAGGATAGCTCACATCATAATGTCATGCAAAATAAACATATGTATGTCTTCATAACCTGTGGGTTGGGGGTCGGACACTCTGGTTTAGTATGCGGTCCCAAACAACTCGAAAGTAATGTGGTCAGGAAAACCAAAAGGTTGTGCAGTCTTCTTTCTGGTCAGAGAGCTTCATGGGGCTGTCACCTGGAGAGACGGCAAAGAAAGGTCATAACCTCAGTCACTTTACACCATGACACCTGAGGAACCCTACAAGATTCCCATCTGGTTGAATCCATCCATCATATCAAAAAAAAAAAAAAAGGATTAGCTACAATTTGGTCTGAGGAATCCATCTTCCTACAAAGACCCTGGTGTGTGTGTGTGTGTGTGTGTGTGTCTGTGTGTGTGTATGTGTTCGCATGTGTCCCCTTAGGGCTCTTTGGGCAGTTGTCACAGGTGTTCTGGATACAGGTAGCTTGGAAGACTTGTCTTGTCCCAAAGGTCACTAAGGACCAAGGCAGAGTTCCAGTTTGAACACCAGGCACCTTCTCTCCTGGATGGTTCAGTTCAGATCACGACCATAGTGTTGCTTGCTGCTTCATAGGTGAGGCTTTGTCTCGAAGCTTAGGGTTTCCCACCCATTATCCTTGACTGAGAAAGGTTTACATGACTCTAGATACAGAGGTATAGGAAACAGGTGTGTATAAATGAAATATCCACTGAGAGATCATAAAGAAGTTTATTCTATGTTTTTTTTTTTGAGATGGGGCTTTTCTATATAGTCTGGCTGTCCTGTAGCTCTGTGGACCAGGTTGACAAAGATTCATCTGCCCTTGCCTCTCAAGTGCTGAGATGAAAGGTGCATTCCACCATGCCTGCTTAAGACATTTATAAAGAGCCAGTGAACCTGGTAACCTGAGTTTACCCCACCCCCCAGCCCCCGGAGCCCATGGAAAGGTGGAAAGGGAGAACTACCCCCGCAGAGCTGGCCTCTGCCTCTGCACTCATGCTGTGGCATGCACAACACACACGTGAAAGCATTAATCTAAAAACATTAGACATTCTTTATTAGACACACAATTTTAGCATTTATTGAGGAGGAAAGCAGAATTGCATAGTAACAAGGTAGATGTGCTTTTTAATTTTTGCATAAAGAATTAAATCTTGGCTTAATATCGGATATTGCAGGATGTAGAACATATCCGGTATTTTTCAGAGCTGATTGAGAATTTGATTTTAAAAACGTCAATGCTGATGGTGCTGCTTTGCATAAATACATAGTGCAGAATGTTAAAAAGTATCTTTAGAACCGCTTCAGAAATTGTTGGAGATTATGTCCTACTCCCAAGCCAAAATTAATTCCATAGCTTTTTTTTAAATGTGTGTATGTATGAATATGTGTGTGCATAAGTGAGTTTGTATGTGAGTGTGTATGTGAGAGTGTGTGCATATGTGTGTGTGTGTGTATGAGCATTTGGATGAATGTGTGAGAGTGCATGTGTGTGAGAGTGTGTACATTTAATGTGTGTATGTATACATGTGTGTGTGTGAGTGTGCATGTATGAATTTGGGTGTAAGTATGTATGAGAGTGTGAGTGCATGTGAGTGTGCATATGTGTGTGTATGAGTGTATATAAGTGTGTATGTGAGAGAGTATGTGTGTGTGAGTGTGTGTGTACGTTTGTATGCATGAATAAGTTTGTGTACGAGTGTGTGAGAGTGTGTGTGTGAGTATGTGTGGGCTCTTGTGTGTGTATGCATGTGTATGCATGCATGTGCATGAGTTTGTGTGTATGAGTGTGTGTGCAGGTGTGGAGACTAGAGGACATCCTTGGGAATGCTATCACCCTTCTTTGAAACACAGCTTCATTTGGTCTAGAGCGCAGCAGTTAGGCCAGATTGATTGGGCAGTGAACCCCAGGCATCCCAGTGGGAGCATTGCTGGAGTGCCATCATGCCCAGCACTTTCCTTAGGGGTGGGAACTGAACTTAGTTCCTTAGAACATTACCAACAGAACTATCTTCTAGCCTTACTGGACAGTTTTTTAAATTGTTTAAAACAAAACTCAAGTCAATAACTCAAAACAGCAATTTTGAAAAATCAACTACTCTAACACAATACCACCCAAAGTCATACTTCTTGATATGTACACGCTGAAAAATGGTAGTGGGAAAATTCTGTCTTTGTTTTCTTTAAACTGTTGTGTTTCTACAAGAGCGGAAAACTGTATACACACAGTAGAAGCACTGTGACTCATAACAGGACACTTTCTAGTCTTATCTGAGGCATTTCAGCAGCATATGCCGACATTAGTGTGCATACAGTCAAGACCACAGAGGAGTCACTTGATGGAACAGAGTGGGCAGAGCTAGAAATGCCTCTACACTTTCATTCATTACACTTTTTATTTTGAATTAAGTTTTGGTCACTGCACATTCAGAAACCTTTTACTATGGCCAAAATTTTCTCCTTCGTCCCCTCATTCAGTAATCAGGTCCTACTTGGAGTCATGACCCAGAGTTTAAGATGTTGTGGCTTGGGGCTGGAGAGACAGCTCAGTGGTTAAGAGTATTTACTGCTCTTGCAAAGGACCAACCAGCACTCATGCTGAGCAGCAGATAATCACTTGTAACTTATAAGTCAAAACTTATGACATCTATAACCAGGGCACCTTTTAGCCCCCCACAGGTATTCACACACACACACACACACACACACACACACACACACACACACAGACAGACAGAGAGAGAGAGAGAGAGAGACAGAGAGAGAGACAGAGAGAGAGATATGCAGGCAGACTGTGCACACATCCATGCAAATAAAGAGAAAATAAATCTTTAAAAAGGAGTTGTGCCAAATGGATCAAGGACCTCCACATAAAGCCAGACACTCTGAAGCTAATAGAAAAGAAACTGGGGAAGACCCTTGAGGACAGTACAGGGGGAAAGTTCCTGAACAGAACACCAATAGCTTATGCTCTAAGATCAAGAATTGACGAATGGGACCTCATAAAATTACAAAGTTTCTGTAAGACAAAGGACACCACCAAAAGGACAAACTGGCAACCAACAAATTGGGAAAAGATCTTCACCAGCCCTACAACTGACAGAGGGTTAATATCCAATATATACAAAGAACTCAAGAAGTTAGACTCTAGAAAACCAAATACCCCTATTAAAAATGGGGTACAGAGCTAACCGAAGAATTTTCACCTGAAGAACTTCGGATGGCCGAGAAACATCTTAAAAAATGCTCAACATCATTAGTTATTAGGGAAATGCAAATCAAAACAACCCTGAGATTTCACCTTATACCAGTCAGAATGGCCAAGATTAAAAACTCAGGAGACTGGAAGTGTTGGTGAGGATGTGAAGAAAGAGGAACACTCCTCTACTGCTGGTGGGAATGCAAATTGGTACAACCACTCTAGAAATCAGTCTGGCGGTTCCTCAGAAAACTGGGCACGTCACTTCCAGAGGACCCTGCTATTCCAGAGGATCCTGGGCATATACCCAGAGGATTCCCCAGCATCCAATAAGGACACATGCTCCACTATGTTCATAGCAGCCCTATTTGTAGTAGCCAGAATCTGGAAAGAACCTAGGTGTCCTTCAACGGAGGAATGGATACAAAAAATGTGGTATATATACACAATGGAGTACTATTCAGCCCTTAGAAACAATGAATTCATGAAATTCTTAGACAAATGGATGGAGCTGGAGAACATCATATTAAGTGAGGTAACCCAGTCTCAAAAGATCAGTCATGGTATGCACTCACCGATAAGTGGATATTAGCCTAGAAACTTGGAATACCCAAGACATAATCCACATATCAAATGATGTCCAAGAAGAATGGAGGAGTAGCCCCTGGTTCTGGAAAGGCTCAGTGCAGCAGTATAGGGGAATACCAGAACAGGGAAGTGGGAAGGGGTGGATGGGGGAACAGGGGGAGGGAAGAGGGCTTATGGGACTTTTGGACAGTGGGGAGCCAGAAAAGGGGAAATCATTTGAAATGTAAATAAAAAATATATCGAATAAAAAAAAAGAAATAAATTCATCGTCCTCTCCAATTAATTAATTAATTAATTAATTAATTAATTTAAAAAAGGAGTTGTGGTTCAAAAGAGCACCCATTTATTATTTATTATCCTAGACTTTCTGTAGGTCAAAAGTCTGGCTCGGGTTTTGGAGAGATGGCTCAGTGGTTAAGAGCACTGCTTGTTCTTCCAGAGGTCCTGAGTTCAATTCCCAGCACTTACCTGGTAGCCCATAACCATGTGTAATTCCAGCCCCAGACAATCTAATGGCTTTTCTGACCTCTGAGGGCACTGCATAGATGTGGTGCATAGATATACACACAGACAGAAACCACCCATATACATAATATTAAAATAAAGGTTAATTAAAAAAAAAGTCTGGCACAGACATGCTTTTAATACCAGCACTTGGGAGGCAGAGGCAGGTAGATCTGAGTTTGGGGCCAGCCTGGTTTACATAGTGAGTTCCAGGATGGCCAAGGCTACAGAGAGAAACCCTGTCTCAAAAACAGTCAAATGAACCAGAAACAAGACATCTGGCACAATTAGCTGAATTTTTTTCCTTAGGGTTCCTTTAAAAACTGCTTGCAGTTTACCTAGAGCTTCACACTCATCTGAAAGCCCAATGGTAGAAGAATCAATTTCTCAGACTTCTCATGTTGCATGATTCGCTGTCTGATGGAGGGTTACAGAACTATGCTCACTACTGGCTGAACTTAGCTCTCAATTCTGCTCTGTGGGCTGCTTGTTATAGCCAAGGATGTGAGCGACAGAGGCTGCTAGAAAGGCAGAAATCACAACCCAGTCAGATCCCACCCCCACTGCTGTGCTGAGCAGTCACTGGGAGGTGACTGTAGAGGGGTGACTGGCAGGAAGCAGGTTGTTTGGGACCATGTGAGGGTCAACCTGCCACAAGGAAACTGGCTAATTTCCCTTTTAAACTAATACACAGCACAATTTGGATTTTCGAAACCATTTTTGGATTCTGGCAGGAGGTAAATTATATTATTAAGGAAATTATGAGGTCCAGGCTGGCAAATTTATTCATTTATATGCCAGCTTATTTCACTTTATGTTCCATGAAAAGTTATCCCCCTTTTGCTCCTGTTTTGTCTAAAGGACAGTAATCTAAAGAGGAAAATGTCCAGCCAAAGCAGAGCCTGAGACAAGTTCCTATTCCCTGAGATTGGTTGGTGCACATTAGACTGTGTTGTCAGGATCTGTTTGCACGTGGTCACATTCTGACCCTGGCTGGTGTGTTTCTCTTTCTGTCTGTCTCCTCCCTCATCTTCCCTTTTCCTTCCCCTCCCCTTTTCCTCTCCTTCTCCCTCTGTGTGTTTGAGACTTTGTAGTCCTGGCTGGCCTGGAACTCATTATGTAGATAAGGCTAGCCTTAAACTTACAAATATCTTTCCCACTTCTGCCCCCCAAATGTTGGAATTAAAGGCATGCCCTACCACTCATGGCCAGGTCTGTTTTTCTACTTTAGAAATTTTGACACCCACTCAACTCCAGTGCTGATCTCTACTGGTCTTCATGACAAATCATCTCCTGGGTGTTCTATACTCTGTCGTCTCTGGAGATTTAAAATTGACTTTGTTTTCTTTGTGGACATTATTAAGAATATTAGATGGGGCTGGAGAGATGGTTCGGTGGTTAAGAGTACTGACTTCTCTTCCAGAGGTCCTGGGTAGAATTCCCAGCAACCACATGGTGGCTCACAGCTATCTGTAATGGGATCTAATGCTCTCTTCTGGAGTGACTGAAGATAATGACAGTGTACTCACACATATAGAATAAATAAATAAATCTTAAAAAAAGAGAAGAGTTTTGGATAGCATCCACACAGTTTTCTTATGGGCAGTAGCCATCTTGGATAGAAAATTATTCTTATGGGTTTTGCACCATGACAATCAAATACTAAACAAAACCATTCAATCAGTGGTGACGCACACCTTTAATCCCAGCATTTGGGAGGCAGAGGAAGGCAGATTTCTGAGTTTGAGGCCAGCCTGGTCTACAGAGTGAGTTCCAGGACAGCCAAGGCTACACAGAGAAACCCTGTCTTAAAAAAAATCAAACAAACAAAAATTTACCCATTCATACATTCACCTTTACTCATTCAGTTTTTATAAAATATGGACAACATGCACAACTTTTCTTTGAAAATTAAAATTTTCTGCAATATCCACCCAGCTAATTTTCCTTAGTATTTGGAACATGAGGCCTAAGGCTCTTCATACACATTTATGAACATTAGAGTTTTGGTTCTGTACTGAGAATTGCAATGATATTTCATGTTATTTAATTTTAAAGATTTAATTTTTTTATTTCATGTGTCCGAGTGTTTTGCCTGTGTGTCCCAGGTTTGTGCTGTTGCCTATGGAGGCTGGAAGAGGTTGTTGGATCCCCTCGAACTGGAGTTACAGATGTGTGAGTTGGCATGAATGTGCAGGGATTGAAGCTGGGTCCTCTGCAAGAGCATCAAATGCTTTTAAGCCCTGAGGCATCTTTCTAGCCCAACTTCCCTTTAATGGTAATTCTAACAATGAAATGGATGCATGGAAAAGATCATGGTGAGGTATTGTAGTAGTTTCTTGTCTCCTTGCTCTGACAAGATATCCTAACACAAGGATCCTTGGAAGGAGGAATTTATTTTGTTTTATAGGGGCCACAATCCATGGTGACACAGGTTTACAATCCCAGGTAACAAGGAACTACAATCCATGGCAACAAGGGATACAATCCATGGCATCAAGGGGATACAATCCATGGCAACAAGGGGATAGAATCCATGGCAACAAAGGGATATAATGCATGGCAACAAAGGGATACAATCCATAGCAACAAGAGGCTACAATGAATGGTGATGGAGGAAACAATCCATGGCAACAAGGGGTTACAATCCAAGACATTGAGGAATGCAGTCCATGGTGTCAGGGAGATACAATCCATGGCAACAAGGGGATACAATCCATGGCAACAAGGAAATACAATCCATGGCAACAAGGGGCTACAATCCATGGCAACAAGGGGCTACAATCCATGGCAACAAGGGGATACAATCCATGGCAACAAGAAGATACAATCCATGGCAACAAGAGGCTACAATGAATGGTGATGGAGGAAACAATCCATGGCAACAAGGGGTTACAATCCAAGACATTGAGGAACACAGTCCATGGTGTCAGGGAGATACAATCCATGGTGACTGGGGGATACAATCCACTGTGGCAGGAAAGATATGGTGGCAGGGGCAGGCTACAGTGCATCTATATGTAGAAAGCTCAGTGCAGTGAATGTTTGCTGCTCAGTGGGCTTTCTCCTTTTTATTCAGTTCAGGACCCCAACCACTGCTCCATGCCGTTCACATTTACTGTGACTTTTCCCACCCAAACCAACCTACACTAGATATTCCCTTATAGGCATCCATAGAGATGTGTTTCCATGATGATTCTAAATTCTATCAGGTTGATGGTCAAGATTCACCACATTAAGGAATCTTTTTTTTTTAAAGGGTAACTGCTGCTTACTGCTGGTACAAAGAGACAAAATGGACGAAGTGATGCTGCTCCCGTCCATGGTCCCGGCTCTCTCATCTTTCCAGGTGCTTTTTTCAGTGCCCACAGAGATGTCTGCATCTGCACTGTCCTCCCCCACACAGGATGTATTTTATCTATAACATCTGCTATGGAATAGATGTTTCCTGTCTCTGAAAACAGGGAGTTAAGGACGATCCTTAAACCCAACCAAAGCTGCAATCATTCCGCCTCTTCCTCTGGGGCATCAGGTGCTGGTGGGACCCAAGAATACACAAGTTCTCTTTCTGTAGTCTGGTTGGGGTTAATGGGCATGGTAGCCAAGAGGAGCATGTGTGTGGGACAAAGCAGGAGAATTAGAAACGAATGCAGTTAGACTTGTTGAAAGAAAGCAGAACATGGAAGGACTAAGGAGGAATGGGGTGGTTGTTTGTACGGCGCTAAGGACTGAACCCAGAGCCTTGCGTACGGTAGATGAATATGTTATTGCTAAGCGTCATCCTTAGCTCCCAAGAGCAAAGGTCCTAAAAATGAACTTAGGTACTGAAGATATTGAGGCAGATGCACCATGAGTTTGAGTCTAGCCTGGGCTTTATAGGATCACTCACCCTATCTCTTAAACATTTTTCTGTCTTTATCTACTCTCACATATTTTGACTCAGACATCTAAATAAGACCTAGGAGTCTGTGTTTCTACTTGGCAAAATAGAGAAGTGGTATGTGAATAACAAAAAACAGATTAAAGGGATGAATTTCCAATTTGTTTTTCCCTTCACTGATTTCATACATATAGTCACCAACATAATACAGTCTACTTGTTATTTATTTATTTATTTATTTTTGCTAGAGGTAGAATAATTGCAATGTTCATTATGTGAGAGATTTCTGAAAGCTGAAATTAAACTGACTGGTTGCTTCATTCAGGCATTCAGCCACTCTGCCCCAGGAGTGTTCATTCACTTTTCCTCTTTTCCTGAATTCAAGAATGTAGCCACCTATGCTTTATGAATGAGAGCGGGAAGCCTTTCATTCTCCATGCATAGAACTGCCTTCGGACAACCAGACAATGTCTCCTCTATATCTGTGCTTCTAAATCACACCCAGGCTGTCTGCTGCTTTTGTTCTCTTTTGAGAAAAACAAACCAAGGTTCTGGGTTTACAAAGACTCAGAGTAGGAAAGCAAATGATCTATTAGGGCAAAATTGAGCAACTGTACACGATGAATGTAATATAATGTAATTCAATTGTGTGAAATAGCATTATCAAACATGTAGACGTGTCAGTTTTAAAATACGTTTGCAATATGAAAGCTTTATGATTTTTATCAAATATCATGATAGATTTATGAGAAAATAGGCAGAAGACAAGAACCATACTGTTTATATTTTTATGTTTTTAGAGGAATTGGGGCTGAAACTGATTGTAAGAAACTGTCTTTGTAATATTTTACTTGTTCACAATGAAATTTTATTGTTTAGTGTTATTTTTAACAGAATATTATTATGTATAGAAACTAAAAGGAAATTTTAGCTTTCAGGCTATAGGTCCTAAGTGTGTCAAAACTGAAAAGCCAGGTGTGGTGGCGTGCATTTGGGAGGCAGAGGCAGGAGGGGCATGAGTTTGAGACCAGCTTGGGACACACAGCAAGACCTTCTTCCAACAATCCAAACCAAACCAAACATTAAGTACAGGTGTGCTGAGGATGCACACACACACACACACACACACACACACACACATACATGCACACTTTCTCACCTGATGTTAACAGAAGCTAGCTTAAGCTGAAGGTTGTACTGTGTAAACTTTTTCCAATGTCTTGGTTCAAAGTCTTCCTGGATTAGAGATGCTAATGATTTAAGATAGCTGACCATCCACTCTCTTTTTCCCTTAGCATGTTCTTGCTTCATGGGGGTGCTGCTGTCATCAAGAGCTGGAGCATTCAGAAGAGCAGGCTCTGCACCTCCCCGGGGCAGCATGGTGAATCTGACCGTGGTGGTGGGGGCTCCAATGAGCAGCCTTGAGGAGAGTGGTGAGGTGATGTGTTCTCTTGCCTTTCACTGGGAGAGCTGGTCCCAGGATCATGAGAGCTGGAGAGCTGGCCCTTTCCCTCATTGGCTGAAGTACTCGGGAGAGCTAGTCCTGCCACTCACCTGGGCAACACAGTGGAGCTGGCTCTGATTACAGAACCAGCTTCGAGGGCATGAGAGTGGGAGACCTGTCCCAGGCCCCTGCCAGCTGTAGCACTATGGGCAGTGGGCAGCACAGTAGAACTGGCTATGGTAGTGTGAGAGCTGGTGAGCAGCCCTGGAGAGCCCGAGACTGGGGCAGCTGGCCCAGCCCTTGCCAGCTGAGGCATTGGGTAAGCTAGCCGGGGCAGTGCTGGAGAGCTCACCCTGGTGGTATGGGTGTGGATGAGCTGGCAGGCTGACCAACTCAGCTGCCACCCAGGCTTAGATTCAGAGCTTTGAGTTGTCCCACCCTAAATATCTACCTCATATGTAAATTGCTGGAGAGGGTAAAAAGGCCAATCCTGTAGATCCAAAGCTTCAGGATCTCCATGATACAAGGGCAACAACTGGATACTGGGAGGAGTCCTGGTAAGGACCCAGTATTCATGGTATAGCAGAAGCCAGCGAGCTCAAACCAGACTCCCTGTAGTGAATATTTTTCAAGTAAAGATGTGTGGACAACATACAGCTTCCATGACTAGATGTTTTCTATGCTTCGTTTTTTATTTTCTTTTGTGAGGCAGTTGCAAGGGCAGAGGGTGGATACAAAGGGGTGGGAAGATGGGTGGGATTGGGGTGCATGATGTGATTCTCACAGAGTCGATAAAAGGTTTGGACAGTGGCTGCACCTAAGGCTGGAAGAAAGCCAGTAAGCTTCCTTCCTTTATGGTCTCCGTCTCTGCTTCAGTTTCTGCCTCCAGGTTCCTGACAAGTTCCTGTCGAGTTTCTTTTGACTTCTCTGTCAAAATAAACCCTTTCCTCTGCAAGTTGGTTTTGTTCAATGGTTTATCACACCGACAAAGATCAAAATAGGACAGCCCCCCTTTAGTCTAGAATAATGTGTAAAAATCTGGATCTTGGGGGATACAGATCCAAATTTTTATTGAGGAGTTTGTGGTCCTAGGCCATCTCTCCTTGGGCAAAACTAGAGAAAATATGTTTGTGTTTGTATATATATGTACATCTATATACATATATACATATGTATGCATATTTATCTATCATTTATCTCACCATATGCCAACATCTATTTCAGTTCAACACCATAATTTTCATTCTGGTCTTCTCTCAGTGTGAGTCACTCCCTTCCCTGCAGAAGCTGGCTCACATTTTAATGGACTTACTAATTTGTTCACTCTTCCCGAAAGTAATAATCTCCCACCTTTACTATTGTAGTCATTTGGATTTAGCTGACATTACAGTAACTGGATTTACATCAGTCCTGATGGTAGTCCTAATGTGATATTCTTGGATACAGTCTCACTAAACTAATCACAGCATATTTTGTTTTGATAAATTTCAAAATACCTTGTTTTCCACATTCAGCTAACTGTATCACACTATACAGGCAACATCACTACAGGCTTAAAAGTTACCGTCTGTGGTGGTTTGAAAGGAATAGCCCCTATAGTTTCTTGTGCTAGAATGCTTGGCCCGTAGGGAGTGGCACTATTAGGAGGTGTAGCCTTGTTGAGGGCAGGTTTTGAGGTCTCCTATGCTCAAGTTACATCGATGTGACACACAGTCTCCTTCTGCTGCCTGTGGATCAAGGGGTAGAACTCTTAGTTCCTTCTCCAGCACCATGCATTCCTTCATGCTTCTTGTCATGCTTCCTGCCATGATGTTAAAGGACTAAACCCCTGAAATTGTAAGCCAGCCCTTTATTAAATGTTCTCCTTTATAGGAGTTGCCAAGGTCATGGTATCTCTCAACGGCACTATCTAAATCCATAGCTGAACTGGGTGAATATGGTGGCACACAATAGCAATCCTCAGGAAGTGATGGCAGGAGGGTCTGAAGTACAAGGTCATACTCGGTTATATAGTGAATTTGTGTCAGACCTTCATTGTGTGACATCCCATTTAAATAAAAAAACAAAAACCAAGGCTGGGAGTATAGCTCAGTCGGCAGAGTGCTTGCCGGCGTGCACAAAGCCCTGGGTTCAATCCCCAACATTGCATCAATCAGGCATGGTGGCCATATCTGTAATCTCAGGACTCAGAAGGCAGAGTCCAGAGATCGGAACTTCATGGCCATCCTTGCTTTGGATATGAATACATTCATATTCTCAGTCAATATACCTCCAGAATTGCCTGTGATTTTGATATGATGGGAATAAAAAGACAATAATTGATTGAAGGTGTCTCAACATCTAGAGAAAAGCTTGGTTATTAATATTAAAGCCCAAGTTAATGTCTTGAATGATTGATACACAAACACCCACCCATTGTCTGTGGGGACTCTATGGTTTGGATAAGGTAAGGTAAGGCTTCACAGGTATGTTAAATCATCACCCCACCCCCAATTTTCAGACTTAATTTCTTTAACATTTTGTTCCAATAATAATATAATCAATATTCTAGAACCCTCTGCCTTGCTTTCACCTGTGAAATGTTTCCCGAAATGCTTGGGAAGGGTCTTTTTTGAAAAGAAAAGAATTCAGTCAAGAGATGCAAGTACTTTTAGTAAAGCAAAGCTCTCCAAAGAGAGATGAGAGTGGGTTGTCCTGAAGCAGACACTGCACTGTGGATTTTAAAGAAGTATTTGATAAATATTTATGAGTTAGGTGGCATATTCAGGGGTAATGTGACTTTATTCCTCCCCAAACAATGGTGAATTAGATCTCCCTTTTAGAGTATTCCTCCCATAGGTGGTAGGGGTGGGAATAAAATCTAACTGGTTCTATAATGAAGTCTGAGGATGCAGACCTTTGTTAGGTGTGGCAGTTGTGGCAGTGTCTTGGTGCCTTAGTTTCTGATACAGCAAGAGCAACCGAACTGCAACTTCAAGGTTATTTAACCACAGTGGGTAGCTAGCTGACTGTCAGGAGACGCAGTGACTAAGTCAGAGCTGCAAGTTTTCTTAGTTAATTCCTGCCTAGCTGGTATCGGAAGAACACGAGAGCCTCTCTTCTCCTCATCGTATTCTTATCTTGCCACTCAAGAGATTACATATTTTCCTTGGGTTTCTTGAAATCCCCCCTTTGTGCCTCCTTGAGTTTGCTTGTTGTTGGATCTGGTGTCCTTGACTCACCCTGGTGAAGACTTGGCAGACAGCCCTGGCTTTGGGTACTGATTAGGGTAGGAGGCCACTCTCGGTATGCATCAGAGAAGCAGGGCATTGCCCAGACTTTATTTTTTTTTTTCCTTCTAGCATAGGGAACCAAATCCTAAGACAAGCCTAGAAAGGATCGCTGCATCTCATTTGGATGGGAGAGTCTTCTGATTTACCCAGTGTCTGGCCAATTTACATTGATCGATTCACATTGATGGGGCTAGTCTGTTGCCTTAGTCTGCAATTTTTAATGTTAACTTGAATGTGTGCATGCATGTGCACATGTGCATGTAGGTGTAGGTGCATGTGCGTGTAAGCAAATAGAGACCAGAAGTTGAGAACCAGTGTTTCACTCAACTGCTTTCCACCTTATTTTTGAGACAAGGTTTATCACTGAGCCTGGAGTCCACCCATTTGACAAGAGTACTTACTTCCCCGGTGAGCGTTACAGGGTTGCGCAGCCCTGCTTCCCCAGCGCTAGGACTCCCCGGGTGCACTGCGAAACCTGGGTGTTGGATGTTCAGACTCAGGTCCCCATGCTTCCAGGACAAGCCTTTCCCCTTCCCAAGCCATTACTCCAGTCCGAGACACCTCCATAAATGACAGGGACTCTCCTTCCCTGCTGGAGCCTACCATGAAATAGCCATTGCATCAGCAAACTGCGTAACCAAAGGAAAGCTATGAAATATTAATGTGACTTATGAAGTCCAAAGTCATCATGTCCATCCCTTACACCTGAGTGGGCCAGCTGCAGCCCACTGATCCTCATGGCTATTTAAGACTTTTTTTTTCTCATCATCTTCTTAGTGAAGACAGTTTATCCAAAAGTAAAGATTGTTGGGCTGGAGAGATGGCTTAGTGGTTAAGAGCACTGACTACTCTTCCAGAGGTCCTGAGTTCAAATCCCAGCAACCACATGGTGGCTCATAACCAACCGTAATAAGATCTGATGTAATGAGATCTTCTGATGTGTCTGAAGACAGCTACAGTGTCTTCATATAATATATGAATATTATTATATATAATATAAATTAATTTTTAAAAATATATAATATTTTAAATTATATAACTTAATATATAATATAGAATAATGAATATATTAATATAACAATTATAATTTAACAATAATTATTAATTAATATAATTAATATTAATAATACAAATACATTAATCTTTATAATAAAAACCCAAACACTGTTTTAAAAGTAAAGATTGTTTTTCAGAGAAAATTTAGATCTGGATGCCTCCTATCTACCCATATTCCTACATGGTGGTAGCTGCCTACACCTAAGTAGAGTGGACCCTCGGGATGGCATATAGACTCCTGGTTTGCTGCAGTCCCCACTACTCCTTGACTTGACCCTCGACATAGCTCACTTGACTCATTTAAAACATATCGCGGTCTCAGTATGTCAAGCTAGAGAAACTCACCTAAGCATGTGCAGGCTGACATCTAAACGATGTGGGAGCAAGGTCACAGAAGATGACCGGATAGAAAAGGAGTGGGAGGGCTCTAAAAACAAAGTCACGCTGTTTGAAGATGGTTCATACAGACATTTTCCCTGCAGGCTGTGGCAGACCCCTCCTCTGATACTGTCTTGGACCGTTTCCCTCAGCTACATTGGGTTAATGGTGCGGAGGGGAGTATCTTCCTTCCCTGCAAGAGTCTGAGACTTTTTAGAGCAGGAGTACTGGATCTGGCAAGGAAGGACAACTGTCCCCACTCAAACTTTGCTTCACTTCTGCTCCCCAAACTATGTCCTCAGGGACTGTCCACCTCTTAAGCATGGCTGCTGTACTGGCCGGTTTTGTGTGTCAACTTGACACAGGCTGGAGTTATCACAGAGAAAGGAGCTTCAGTTGGGGAAGTGCCTCTTTGAGATCCAGCTGTGGGGCATTTTCTCAATTAGTGATCAGGAGGGGAGGGCCCATTGTGGGTGGTACCACCTTTGGGCTGGTGCTCTTGGGTTCTATAAGAGAGCAGGCTGAGCAAGCCAGGGGAAGCAAGCCAGTAAGTAACATCCCTCCATGGCCTCTGCATCAGCTCCTACTTCCTGACCTGCTTGAGTTCCAGTCCTGACTTCCTTTGGTGATGAACAGCAACGTGGAAGTGTAAGCTCAATAAACCCTTTCCTCCCCAATTTGCTTCTAAGTCATGATGTTTGTGCAGGAAGAGAAACCCTGACTAAGACAGCCATGAAGGAGACAAGAAGAAGAATGTGGATATGGCACAGCCCGGCTCTCTCCTAAGCTTTGGTGCAGGTTAGGGCTGGCTCCATAATTTTCCTGGTGTGCTTACTTTGTGGGGACTGGAACAAAGGATGTGGAAGAACATGACTTCTCAGACTCTGAGAAAGTTATATGAGGTCGTGGTTCACTTATCCTGGATTAAAATTAGGCGTGTGAATGTGGGGGCTGATGGGAACTGGTGACTTGACTGGCATGGAAGTAAAGTTGCTGGGGATGGGGCAGTCAGGTAGGCTTTGAAGCCAGAGTTTGCACAAGACATTTGAGTGCCATTTACACCATCAATGCCACTGCTGGGGGAAACCATCGTAAAGAGGAACGTGCTGTCTTAATGAATGTGGGTGACAGGAGAGAAAAGATTTATGGGTTATTAGTTTCAAGGACGACATCTGAGGGACCGGAAAGATGGCTTAGCATGGAGCTGGAGGGGTGACCAACAGTTAAGAGCACTGGCTGCTCTTCCAAAGGCTTGATTCCTGCTGTCCCCTCCTCCACCCCATGATGGCTTACAATAGTCTTAAGTCTAGTCCTAGGATATCTGACATCCTTTTTTTGGACTCTGTATATATGTCATGCACATGGTGAACAGACATACATGCAGGCAAAACACCATATGCATAAAATAAAAATGACAAAGAGATGGCTTAGCAGGCAAAGGCACTTGCCACCAAGCCTGAGAGCCCAACTTCAGTGTCTGGGACCCACGCAGTAGAAGGAGTAAGATGGCATTTCATTTGGCCCCTGCTAATCTGTATGTCTTGGCCTCTGCTCACTTGTATTCAGCAGGGCATGCCCAGGTCACAAAGTGATCCTAGTCTAGAGGGAGGTGATAATACACTTATTCTCACTTATTCATCCATCTATCCATCAATCCATCCATCCATTAATGTACTCATTCATTCATTTCTCAATTGCTAATATGCTTTCCCGTGTTGAAGTCAGAATCCCCCAGTGGCACCTGGCAGCTGCCCCTGACCTCTCTGTTGAATTGATGCTATTTCTTTGCCCTGAGTCATTTGAGCCGTAAGAACCAGGCTGAATGCCTTTCTCTTACCCATGCATTTGAGTTCTGGCATGTTCTCCACACCGTGTCCACTCTGTTCCAGTTCCTCCTGCCCTAGCGGAGGACTTTATCATTGTTTGGTCTACACTGAGGCAGCAGGCGTCCAGCCTTGGCCTCACTAACATCTATCATTTTCTATATTCTAGTATGTAGCCAACATGATATGGAGCTGTTACAGGAGACTGGGTGGGAGCCACCACCCTGTCTGACCTTCAGATGATCCCCCCTCCCACACCACAAGACACTCTTTCAGTTTTCTAGATGGAAAAAATGCTAAGTATGAAACGTGATAGAACATAAGTTATGGTTCCAGTTAAAGTCACTGAAGTCAGTCGTGAAAGCTGCTTCCGTTTGTTCTCAATGTGCTTTCACAATTTTAAGTAGAAGCTATAAATGAAGGGACACTTGTTTGCAATCACAAGGACCTGTGCATGATTTGAGGGGGTGAAGAAGGCACTTTGAGCAGTTGCCAACATTATCCGCCCGTCACCTAGGTTTCTGCCTTCGAGATCCTCTTGTTTCCTCTTTTGCTTCATCTTTAGCCACTTTCTGCAGGATCAGTGCACTGCCCAAACCGAGAGAGTGATGCCACCTCACACTGTATGTAATCGAATTGTATGTAAATGGAATTGACCAGCACTGTGGTCTTCCTCCTTGTCCAACACTAAAGCCAATTCTGTAAACATACAGACCTTTCCCTGTTGGTTCTTGGGTTTTGTTTTGCCTTTGATTTTGCTTGTTTCCCTTCCAAAAAAAAAAATCATTTTTACTACTGTTCCCCATCTTATTCTTAGACACACTGGCTCATGGACACACACACACACACACACACACACACACACACACACACACACTCAATTACTTCTGTTTTAAAGCTGTTCATCTTTAAAGGCATATTAATCCCCCCTGGCAAAGCTCCTATTTCCTTTCTCATCTCCATCTTGGTCAATGCTTACAGCAATGTGCTTAAATATTAAGTATATGTACATCTTTCTCTCACTAGACCTTGGAATCTTTGGGGGGCTCATATGTCGTGGTGGTCTCAGTTCAAATAAGGGTATCTAATAGCCTCTTTCCTTTAACACAGTGTTAATATGAACTTCTCTTTTACTACGTATTTCCTATTCCAAAGGTGATGTGAGTGAGATTATTCCTGGAAACCCTCCTCTACCTCCAAGGAAACGATCTTATCCCACAGACCCTTGAAAGACATCCAATTCAGCACATAGTCCCAATCACATGCCTAAGGTCTGGTGTGCAAACTATGAACACCGACGTCAGAATATGAGCATCAGATAAAGCCATTTTGCACAGATGAATTTATTTTTATAATTTTTCTCCAGCATTAAAGGGAAAGAAGACAGTTTTGCAGACTTTCTTACCTGCCGTGTGTGTGTGTGTGTGTGTGTGTGTGTGTGTGTGTGACATTCTAGATCTTTTAGGTACAAACAGTTCTGTCTAGGCATACGGCAGCTGTTGTACAAGAGAAATGTTGCCATGGCAACTATTGATAAGTTATTTCTCAGCTGTTGAAATGAGTCAGTTCAAGCCAGATTAGATTATATTAAACGAAGGTTTATTGGGAAGCTGCTCTCAGGCTGGTAAGTTCATTGGCTCCAAGGACCAAGGTCAGGGAAGTTGCCATGGGAAGAGAGAGAGAGAGAGAGAGAGAGAGAGAGAGAGAGAGAGAGAGAGGAGAGGAGAGGGGGAAGAGAGAAAGAGTGTGCACAGGGGGAGAGAGGAGAAACAGCAGGAGAAAGAGAGAGAGAGGAGAGACTGAAATGTCTGGATTATATAGAAAAGAGCCTCTGGGGGAAGGGCAGCCCAGCCTTTGGGTTGGAGAGTTCAGGGTTGGACACAGGGTCTACCAGGCAGGACTGAGGAATGCTGGGAGAACCTGGGGGCCAGGTCTGCTTTGGTATGTAAAATATGCACCTCAGTCCCTTGTCCTGGGGTTTGAAACCAAACAGCTATCAACTATAAAGACTTTGCTCTTATTAAAGATTCATCTAAGAAAACAACTTCCTAGGGTCTTGATCGAGAGTCATTTTTCTTTATTTTTTTTTTTTAACAAATATGTATTGAATGTGTGCTGCATGCTTACACATATGGACATATAAAAGAATAAAGCTATAAACATTCGTGTTTGTCACCGTTGGACTCATGTTCTGGTGGTTTATATATTATATTCTGTCTGCCTTTCTCTCACCCCTTCTGCCCTAGCCTTATTGGCTAGCTCTTTATTATGCAAAAGCCACACTTCTTATTCATCCAGTTAGCATTGCGGGCCATGTGACATTCCCTAGGGCAGCTTGTCTTTCTTTTTGGGCAGATGAGGAAGCAGTGACAAACATTTATATATCCTGGTAGTCTGGTACCAGAGGTGTAACAGTTAAGAATTGAGAACTTGGGGGCTGAAGAGATGGCTCAGCAGTTAAGAGCATTGACTGCTCTTCCAGAGGTCTTGAGTTCAAATCCCTGCTATCACATGGTGGCTCACAACCATCAGTACAGCTACAGTGTACTGATATACATAAAATAAATAAATAAATAAATAAATAAATAAATCTTAAAAAAGAAAAGAAAAAGAGAACCCTAGAAGGGGTTTCGTTAAAAAAAAAAAGGAATTGAGAACCCAAGGACACATTTTTTTAAATACAGTAATACAATATTTATGGGTCATCCCAACATGAATGGACAAAAAACCAAACCTAAACAAAACAAAAAAACCCTAAGCAGCACACACCCATAGAAGCATAGAAGAGCTGATCAGATGGTGCTGAACAAGATGATTAGCCTTTTAGTAAGTGAACAGTATCATGGTCTTCTGTCTCATGGCTTGACCAATGTGTCGGATCCCTGGGTGACATCAGGTTGGTTTCTCTTCGATGGCTGAGAGGTAGCCATTGTCCTTGGCAACGTTCCCTGTGTGAGTCCATGGTGTCACCATGTTATCTCTGAGAGTTCATTGTTTGTCTCCCGTTGTAGGTCAGACTTGGCAGTGGTGGAATAAATGTTCTGGCTCCATCTGTACACCCAGAATCATGGGCTGTTCTGAACGCATACGTCATGTTGTGGGTGGGTGAGAGGATGCTAACAACAAACAAATAGGTCCTTTCAGCCCTCTGAACTGGAAGAAAACAACAAATGGGCTGGCTTTAACGAGAGGATGGTCCTAAGTCGAGCATAGACGGTTTTGTATCACTGACCCTGCAGGTCTCTCTTATTGTCAATAGACTGCCATTACAAGAATTATCCAAGAGTCAGGACTCGGTGCTCTAAAGGCTCTGCCTGAGTCTACTCGCAAACCCGCACAGATCAACAGGAGCACTGCCCAGAATGGAGAGCATCTTTGCCCACACTTACCCACACTTAACTTAAGAAAAGAAACAACGTATATTCTGGCATCAGCCTTCCTGCCTTAGTCTGTGGGTGACTTTCCCAAGAGTCAGTAGTCATACAAGCAAATATTTGAGATGACATACTGCACAGAGAATTTATTAGTACAGAAGACAGATACAAAAGCTCACAATGACTCTGTAAATAGAGTGTAGACCTTCAGATCAACAAAATTCAGTTTCTCATTTAATTACACATCCCACCTGCACAGTTCTGGATGAAGAAACATCTCTTCCATGAGAAATGTTTCTTTCCTGCGTGGAGCTGACAGTAACATTATTTACATAGGAGTCTAAACACGTCAATCAGAGAATGTTACCAAACACAAACATTACAGAAATCTCATGGGTGACACTTGTTGAAGAGCACAACTGAAATCCAGTAAAGCTGAGGAGGTGAGGAGGTGGGGCATGCTTTTGTATCCTAGTGATCCATCTCGTGGTTGCTGTTGGCTTGTTAGTGTCCTGGAATTGGAACCTTGAGCTTCCCAGCACGGGGAAGCTTGCTAATATTTCCTTCTTGTTGATCTAGATGTGTAAAATTACAGCGATAGCTTCACTTGTCCACCACTGACGAGGGCTAAGATGTCACACATGCATCGAGCACATTTTCTAAATAACAAACATTAGCTTCAACAAATACTTCCATGAAGACCAATGAGTGTGGGGAAAGCTGGGAAACTGTTCCTAACCACAGGTACCAAACACCATTGCCCTGACGTGTGCCCCTCTGCCCAGTGATCCCAAGCTGATGTTGTGCTGTTTTGGGCCATTGTCACACTTTTCTCCCCACTTGGAGCTATTGAAGCAACACTGTTCCTGTTTCTCTCCAGCCCCTTCTAATCACACGCTTCTATTCCTAGTAACCTGGAAAACATGAACTGAGCAAGCCCACGGCTATTGCTAGTCAGGTGTACCGTTTGTTCACTTTGAATCAAGGAACACTAAAACCCTTTTTGGAGCAATGGACCTCACCCTTCAACTTCCTCCTCCTCCCAAGCCATAATGCTACCCAGAATTCCAGGCAGCTCCCAGAAGCCCGCACGGTTCTCAATATAAATGTTCTCATTCAACAACTTAGGCAATAGGACTTCAGAAAACTCCCACTATGTCACCTCTCTCAGATGGCTTCTCTTTTTTCTAGACCACTAGGTTGAAGACGTTAGAGCTAGTGATATATTTTTTGCTTGTTAATACCAAGACAAGGCTAGGCATTTAATACTCCAAACTACTGTCTCCTCATCTACGTTAGGCGAAAAGAATAAACCAACACAGAGGTAAACAGCTGCCTTCCCCCCACTGCAGGTGCAAGAGTCTGGGGTCCAGACAAAGGGCAGCCTTCAGGAGTCAGTGAATTGTTGATATAAGCAAGATGTTCCCCTGCCCCCAGGTAAAAAAGGTATCCCAGTTTTCACAAATTACTTAAGAACTCTCTGCTCTAGTGGATGGCTCCACAGTCAAGAGTAACGGCAGCACAAACTGGTCATTTTTTATTAGATATTTGATTTATTTACATTTCAAATGTTAACCCCTTTCCACGTTACCCCATTGAAAACCCCCTATCCCATCCCCCTCCTCCTGCTCAGCCCCTCCCCCAATTTCCTGATTTGCTTTCCCCTATTCTGTGGAATGGAACCTTCACAGCACCAATGGCCTCTCCTCTCACTGATGTCTGAAATGGCCATCTTCTGCTACATATGTAGTTGGAGTCATGGGTCACTTCATGTGTACTGTTTGGTTGGTGGTTTAGTCTCTGGGAGCTCCAGGAGTACTGATTGGTACACACCTCTTCAGCTCCTTGGGTTCTCTCTCTAGCTGCTCCATTGGGGACCCTATGCTCATTCTATTGGTTGGCTGTGAGCCATGGGTGTTTTGATCCACTTTCCAATAAGCATCAAAATATCCACATTTTGGTCTTCCTTCATCTTGAGCTTCATGTGGTCTGTGAGTTGTATCTTGGGTATTCTGAGCTTTTGGACTATTATCCACTTATCAGTGATTGCATACCATGTGTGTTCTTTTGCAACTGGGTTACCTCTCTCAGAATGATAGTCTCTAACTCCATCCATTTGACTAAGAATTTTATGAATTCATTGGTTTTAATAGCTGAGTAGTACTCCAATGTGTAAATGTATCACATTTTCTGTATCCATTCCTCTGTTGAGGGACATCTGGGTTCTTTCCAGCTTCTGGATATTATAAATAAGGCTGCTATGAACATAGTGGAACATGTATCCTTATTACATGTTGAAGCATCTTCTGGGTATATGCCCAGAACTGGTATAGCTGGGTCCTCAGGTAGTACTATGTGCAGTTTTCTGAGGAACTGCCAAACTGATTTCCAGAGCGGTTTTAACCAGCTTGCAATCCCACCAGCAGTGGAGGAATGTTGTGGTAATTTTTTTATTAAAAAAAAAAAAGAAAAAAGACATGAAGTTGTGGTTAGGTGGTGAAGTGGAGGGATCTGGGAAGAGTTAGGAGGGAGTGAGGGGTAAATATAATCAAAATATAGTATATGAAGATTTCAAAGTATTAATAAAAAGGTTATACTAAAAATTTGTGATCAAAGCCCAGGTAAGAGCAAGACAACTAAACTCTGCATAGACGGGGTTAGAGAGAGGTAGGGGTGAGTGTCGGTGGGTGGGCATGGGTGTGGGTGGGTGGGCATGGGTGTGGGTGTGTGTGGGGACAATGACAAAGATGACTGGATGGTGAGTCACAAAGTCTTGCCTCTAGCTGAGGAGCTTTCACAGGTGACAGCTGCTGGGGGAAGGAGAGTCAGTTTTCTTTAGAGAAGTGACCCTAGTTAGGCTGTCCGTGCTGCAGTGCCTGGTCCTCTACCTGTGCACCTAAGAGTTGTGCTGATTAATGCCTAAGGAAAGAGGACACAGGCCATTGGAAGGAGAAGATGTGGTTGGGGGAGATCAGGAAGAGGCTGGAGTTAAATAGGAAGTTTGTATGATTATACACTGTAGATATGTGCGATGTTCTCAAAGAAGAAAAAATTAAAAAGAGAACTGTGAACAGCCCAAACTATGTGTGTTATCTCAGGGACCTGTGATGCTGTCTTCCTAATTTCCCAGTTTTAGATCATAGTTTGGAGTTATTAAGTTACCAATGTTCAAACTGGAGAATTTTCCAAGTTCTAATATAAGCTTGCTGTGTAAATAAACCTCAGTAAGTTCATCTTATGAGCTATTAGTTAGCTAATTAACTGCTATGTTATAGTTAATTATTAGAAAATGGTCATATCCTGCTACTTCATAGCTATGCTATATTTATAAGTAGGCCAATCTTTGAAATTTTTATTACTGTTATGCATGAAGTATGTGGGCATGGATGTCATGGATGCCTGTGGAGGTCTGAGGATAATTTTGTGGGTTTTGTTCTCGTTTTCTGTCAAGTGGGATATGAGAATCTCAGGTTGTCAGGCTGCGTGTAGATACTCTAACCTCTGAGCCATCTTTCCCTGCCTCCTTCTCCCTCTCCTTCTCCCTTTCTCTCTCCCTCCCCCCTCTCTATATAAAATCTTTATTTATTTAAAAAACAATAGTTCACAAAATTTATGTCTCAATGAAAATCACATAACAAGTAAGTAGAACTTAAATGATGGTTTACATATTAATTTCTTTTTTAAATTTAATTTTATTTTCTGTCAATATATTTCTTATTGAGTAAATAAATATACAATCTATGGTAATATTCTTGTTTCCTTGAGGGAAAAAAAATCCACAAATGACTAGTACATCTAAAATGACAAGTCTATATACCCCAAAGGGCCAATTTTATTATCTGTAAGTTAAATTCAATAAAACTGACTTCAAGAAAAAGGAGGAGGAGGAAGAAAGGTAGAAGAATAGAGTGACCAAATCTTCAAGCACTCCTTAGAACCCACACTAGAAGACTGAGACGTTTCCACTTGATATGCCATGTAGGACTGACTGTCTTAGGGTTTTACTGCTGTGGACACTGTAACCAATGCAAGTTTTATAAAAGACAACATTTAATTGAGGCTGGTTTACAGGTTCAGAGGTTCAGTCTATCATCAAGGCAGGAGCATGGCAGCATCCAGGCAGGCATGGTGCAGGAGGAGCTGAGATTTCTACATCTTCATCTGATTGCTGCTAGCAGAATGCTGGCTTCCAGGCAGCTAGGGCGAGGGTCTTAAGCGCACACCCACAGTGACACGCCTACTCCAAGGCCACACCTACTCAACAGGGCCACACTTTCTAATAGCACTGCTCCCTGGGCAGAGCATATACAAACCATCACATGGACCTTATGGTGGCCAGTGGCTAAGGGCCTGGGGAGGCAGAAGCCTGAATGTTAAACCTCGTGACATGGCGTGGTCAAGCAATGATCCAGGCTGCCTTTCAGTATCCATCTTTCTCCACTCACGGGAGTACAAGCTGACTTTGGCTGTATTCTTGGGTGAGCTTAGTGAGGTTTGCTTTGCCCAGTCTCTCTGGAAGTTTCCTTGGGACACCATATAACTCCACTGTGGACATGGACATGAGTGGAGGATTCTGAGAGCTTTCCTGAGAGCTGACTGGCACCACAGGTCCTTGGCCTTTCTCTGCTTCTTCCTCCTTTGTGAGGCTGCAGCAGAGACACGAAGGCTGGAGCTGGTAAGGCTGAAAAGAAATGATTTTAGTAAGGAAGCCCACATGGATCAAAATTTTGAAGAATCCGGGGTCTTTTTAGCTTTTTGAAGACACTTGGTAAGTTAGACCGGGACTTAGGATATCTGAGTTTTTGAGTAGGTCAGGGCCAGAGGAGATGGCTAGGTTGGAAAAGTACTTGCTGTGTAAGTGCGGTACCCAGAATCCACGTAAAGAAAGCTGACCAAGTACCTACCACTGACTTCTTTCCTTCTTTTCTCATTCATTCATTCTTTCTTTTTAAAATGTTAGTATCTGTGTCTATCTATCTATCTATCTATCTATCTATCTATCTATCTATCCATCTATCCATTTATCTGTTTATCTATTTTACATTCCAACCACAGTTTCACCTTTCTCCTCTCCTGGTAGTCCCTCCCTGCCCTCCTCTCTTCTGCCCTCTCCCTCATCTCCCCTTCCCACCCACTCCTCCTCTGCTTCTCCTTAGAAAGGGGAGGCCTCCGTGGCTATCAACCTGCCACAGCAGGTCAAGTTGCACTAAGGCTAGGCAGCTCCTCTCCTATTAAGGCTGGATGAGGCAACCCAGGAGGAGGAAAGGGTCCCCAGAGCAGGCAACAGAGTCAGAGACAGCCCCTGCCTCCACTGTTAGCAGTCCCACAAGAAGAGCAGATGCACAGCTGTAACATGGTGGCACTGACTTATAGTCCCAGTGCTGGGCAAGCTGACACAGGCAGATTTTCACTGATCTCTGGCTAACCAGTCACACTAATCAGTGAGCTTCTGGTCCAGGGCAATCTTGTCCCCAAAAAATACGTGGAGCCTGACTGAGGAAGATAAGCAGTATCAACTTCTGTCTCTACAAGCATGTGGGCGCACACACTTCCCCTGCCCCCTTCAGGGTAGAAGACCAATAGTGCTTTTTATTTAAGCCTCATCAGTGGGCAAACTTGTGCTTAATGCATGACAGGGAGGACAGAGAAGGGGTTGGTGTCCAGCTGGTGATTATGAAAACATTGACAGGGAAGGGTCCAGGGAGGATGGCGGCAGGAGAGGCATGGAGTGCTAACTAACGGCTTTGATGAGTTCCAAACGGACACCACAGTCTCCGTGGTTCTGAGGAGACAGGAGCATATATGGACAGACAGCTCCAGGAACAGTCACTGGTCCTGCCTTCCTGGCTCCCTCCCTAGAGAGGGAGGGCAGGCGTCTCCATTGCAATTACTTCTCAACTCTGTTTTCTTTGTCTTGAAGATGGGTGGGGCACTTTCCAGCCTGCAGTCCTCACTTGATGCTGCTGCTCCTGCTGACTGCATGTCTGTCTCTACTGTCCTTTATGGTCTGGTAGAAAGTCCTTTCTTCAGCATCTGACCAAGTAGAGGACTCGACTTTACTTGGTTGTTTATTTTTGAGACAGTCTTACCTTACGTTGTAGTTCAAGCTAACATTGACACTTAGTCTTCTTCTTCTTCCTCTGCCCACCGGTCAGTGTTGGGATTACAGGGACGAAGATCACCACACCCAGGGAGGCCTTTTAAAAGATGTAAGTAAATTACCAAGGAAGTCATTCAAAAAAAAAAAATCAATGAATTCTGGGGTTATTCATAGAGTTCTGCAAACATCACAAGTTAATTTGAGATCGTCAGACACTGCATATTCTGATCAAAAAAATTATATGGGACAAGTCAGGAGTGGTGACTTTAATGAAAGGCACACCTTTAATCCAAGCTCGCTCTGGGGGAGGCAAAGGCAGGCAGATCTCTGTGTGTTCAAGGTCAGCCCCGTCTACAAAGAGAGTTCCAGGACAACCAGGGCTGTTACACAGAGAAACCCTGTCTTGAGAAACATACGTTATGATAGGTGTGTATGCATGTTTTGAATATGTATTTGTGGGTAGATGTGTGCGACAGGACATGTGGAAGTCAGAGGACTATTTTGGAATGTGGAATTTCCTCCCACCTTGATAGAACTCAGATCTTCAGGCTTACACGGCAAGCGCCTTTACCTACTGAACCATCTCTCTGACCCTTATTATTTATGAATTTATTTATCTATCTATTTATTTATTAATAACATCTTCATCCATGCGGTGTCCCCCCTCCCCCATGCATCGTCTTTCTCTTTTAGCCTGGAGCTCAGCTACTGCAGGGATTGATGGCTTTGCCTAGGCGGCACCCAACAGCCCTCCTCCTAGATAGATCAGGCAATTCTTGGAAGCACTGAAGCTTGCCCCACCTACTGATCATTGCAGTGGGTGAGGGGCCTGTTAGTAGAGACCTTTTCCAGTGGGCATCTGCAGAGAATTCATGCCCCGGGTGGTGACGGGGGTATGGGGCTTATTACCACAGGGTGGGGCTGAGGTAACTTGGAAAATCATATCCAATATAATAGTCGTTCAAGAAAACAGACCAGGGACATCTGAAGAGTATCTTCCTGGCAGTCAGGAAATCTGAGACTATGGAGTGACACTGAGAAGGGCGTGGGGTCGGCCAAGTGGAAACACCGCAAGAACTTGCCGCAGCGCAGCTGGAGTTTCTCTAGTACCTGCCGCAGATGCCGGCTGCGCAGGCACAAAGGCGTTTCACAGTCCCAGACAAACCCCACGGGTGGCAAGCCTTGCTATTTTTGCAGAGGCCAGAAGCCTCCTGCAACTTCTAGGTGGCCACAGCTGTCATCTTGCCTAGGAGGACTACATTGTTTCCCTACGGACCTTAAGCTGTGCCACCCGTCGCTACCGCCCCTCGTCCCCCTCCCACGCTTCTCCCAGAGCTCCGCCCGGCGCCGCCGTGGGTCCCAGGGGAGTCTCGGGCGCACCTGGAGCCTCAGGCGCCCGGGGGTGGGGTGGGGACTAGGGGCGAGGTGGCCGCCTTGCCGGGAGCACCGCTGGCGGCGCGCTCCCTCTAGGATCCCCTTAAGTAAAGAGGCTCGGTCTAGCGCCCAGCAAATAACGTTATCCAATTGCTTCCCGTGTTATTCGCAGGCTGGGAGCTGCGAGAGCCTGAGCGTTTTCTTGCCAGTGCTCCAGGGGAGGAGGGAAGCGGGCGGGGACCGGGGGACGGCTTGGCTGCTCCACCTAGCGCGGCCAGAGCGCCCCGGCCCTGGTAGAGGCCAGCAGCGCCCGGAGCCCCGCAGCAGCGCGCTGGGCTGCCCGGAGCCCCGCGATGGAGTGAGTATCCCCGCGCCGTGCGCCGTTCGCTGCCTCTCTGGGCATGTTGCCATGGTGACCGATCCCCGCTCATCTGGGTCCAGCATGGGTGTTTAATTTCAGTCCAGTGTGTTTGTCTAGATGTTTCTATAGCAGCCGCTGTGGAGCGGGCATCGGGCAGTCCTGAGCTGCGGGGATTTGTGTCACTGCCTTGGGGTACTTGGTGGGTCCTGTTGCTAAGGAGCCAGATCTGTTCTAAGGTTCTCTGGGTCTTTGCCCCGACCTTGCTCTTCTTGGGGAGTTGGCCTCAATAGCCATTACTTCCGATTCCAACCATGTCAGCATTATTGGACTGCAGTTAAGAGGTGTGTGTGTAGGGGCTGTCACTGCGGATTCGAAGCAGATGTGGTTCGATACGAATGGTGTGACGGAAGGATGATGAGTTGTAGGAGCTGTGAGGCAGAACTGGCTACTAGAAGCCACCAGAGGACCAAAAATAATTGATTTGCTCTTGGGGTAATTGGGGAAACGAGACAGAAATGTCCTAGCGTCAGTCCAAGGTTCAGTAAAAACGTTGGGCATCACCCGCATTGCATGGGAGGGTGGGGAAAAGATGGCATGGAGACAAGAGAGGCAGTAACCAGAAAAAGACACAATGAAGGCTCCGGGTGTGCACCCAGACTTAGGGTGCTCCATCTCTGTCTTTGCGTCTCCGTGTTCCTGGTCGCTCTCCCCGGCTGGTACTGCAGCAAGGTCCCCTTGACAGGCATTAGCCTGCCGCTCCAGGGAAGCCAGCCGGCAATTCCATCTTTGCTCACTTGGTCAGTTTCTCCCTCGCGCTCTCTTCCCACGGACACTCACTGACTCCGAGGCTGTATGAAATATTTCAGGTTGCAGATAATGTCATGTTTTCAGATACTAAGGTCTCCTGCCTAACCCCCCCTCCCAACTCAAGATTCAGCTTTTATTTTCTGCATAGCCAGTTGTAGAGATGCAATCTAATCCCCAGCCAGCGGGAAGGAGGAGTGAGAGGTAGTGTGGTGTTAGGACTGAGCTGGGGCTTGTAGAAAACAGTCCTTGGCTGGCAACAGCGTTTGTCGGTTTCCCTTGCTAGTGTTTTAATACCGGTGTTTTAATGATCATGAGCCTCAGTTTCCCCAATTGCACAACAGGAAAGATAATCCTTATTAGTTAGTTACTGAGAGGATCAGATAATGTTAGCTTTTCCTTTGAAGGGTTTTGTAAATCATGAGAACAAATAAAGGAGTTAGAGGTTAAGAGCTGGCCTTCTGAGTTGGGTTGGCTGGAACTGAGTCCTTCCACATATTGCTGAGTAATAGCTGTCTCTTTGGTTTCACTTTCCCACCTGGAAAATGAAATAATAGCAGCTGTTGTATGCAGGGTTTTTTTTTTTAGAAAAAAATAAACAATTTTTATACATATACATATATAAATACATGTGTTAATACATACATATACACATCTTAGAACAGACCCAGGACAAAGCATGCGTAATAAGTCTCACCTGGTGTCTGTAAGTAGTATCTATTGTTTATTATTATTGCTGTAGTCTCCAGCTTTTTCTGTTAGCAGTTTATAGGGTCTCTGATTGACAGAAAGCTGTTTTTTTTTTTGGACAATTTTCATAATTTAAAATATTTATTTACTTAGTTGTGTATGTGTGTGTGTGTGTGTGTGAGCGCGCGCGCACATGCACACTATAGTGCATAGGCATAGAGGTCAGAGGGCAGCCTGTGAGGGTTGGTTCTCTCCATGCGCTGTGTGGATCTTGGGTCATTAGGCTCCACAGTGCATGCCTTTACCTGCTATGCTAGCTCTGCAGACCACAGATAATTTATAGAGAAACAGAATGTCCTAAGGGCAACTGCCTACTGCAGTTCCCATGACGACATTGTAGAAGTGAATACTGGGGCAAACTCCTACTATTCAGTACAGAAACTGGGCAGCTTGGCCTCTAGAATGCTTCTTCCCCATTGGTCACATTCTTCACTTGGATACAGCCATTTACCAGGGATTGAATGCTGGCCCAGTTGCCTTCTAGTGTTGGGTCCATGAGAGCCTGTTTTTGCTGTATGGGTGAGGAACAGTGTCTATGATGACGTGTCTATCCTAGACTTAGCATCTGGTCTCCACAACTGTGGCTCAGACCCTGCAGGGCTCCCCACTGTTTTCTCCCAGCCTTAACTATGATTGGTACCAGGTGTGCCTACTTCATACCTTCCTCTCCCTATATACTGTGGTCAGCCTCACCTTAGCTTTTTCACCCCATGTGACACTTGAAGTCCTCCTTACCTTCCCTCAAGCCCGCCTAATTTCCAGCTGTTTATCTGCCGCACTTTCTTCACTTCCTTAGTGCGAGTTGCTTTCTACTCCTTTCTTTCCTTCATAATACTACATTTTTTTCTGGATCTAGCAAGTTTTCTCAAACATTAAGCCTTGCACTCGGGCAGCTCCTGTCTCATCCCTCAGCGAGACAGTTTCAGTCCCCTTTACTTACTGTGACCAGCTTAGATTTGCGAAGAAACAATGAAAAGAAGGAATGCATTTGGATTGGCTTTTTCATTTCATCAATGGGTATTTGTTGAGATTAGTGTTGGCCGATAAACCGGTCATGATTGTCATGGCATACAGCTCAAAGTCATGTAAGGGTGGATGCTAGACCAGTAAGCAGAGGGGCTATATGATGCAACACATAACACATGCTTTGAGAAAAAAGGATGCAGAGGAACTAATGGGAAGCGCTTGGCGGTTGGATTGGATGGCCAGAGAAGCCACCCTGAGGAATGGATATTTAACATAAGAGCTAAAGGAGGAGTAGAGTTGGTTGAGTGAGGCTTGGTGGGAAGAGGGAACTGTGAAAGCAGCATGTGCTAAGGCCCTGAGGCAGGAGTTATCTGGCTATGTTGGAAGAACTGAATGAAACTGGAGCTTTAAAGAATGGGCAGAAGATGGTCCAGGGATAAGGCTGAAGAATGGTGTGTGTGTGTGGTATGAGCACGTGTTGACGCGTGTGTATGAGTGTGTGTGAG
Organism: Apodemus sylvaticus; assembly: GCF_947179515.1. Taxonomy (NCBI): domain Eukaryota; kingdom Metazoa; phylum Chordata; class Mammalia; order Rodentia; family Muridae; genus Apodemus; species Apodemus sylvaticus. Next base: position 71,112,768 of record NC_067474.1, read on the forward strand.
TGTGGATTATGTATGGAAAGTTTTGTGTGGTGTGTGCATGTACAGGCACTCTTTGATGGTTTCTTTTCTACTGTGATAAAAATATGCTGACCAAAGTGACTTAGGCGTTAGAGGACTTAGGTTGGCATATAGTTTCAGCAGGGCATAAAATCTATTTTATCAGGGAAGACAAGAGAGCAGCCTGACACATTGTATCTATTGCCCAGGAGCGAAATGAGAATAGCATGTTGGGCCAGGCTATAAACTCTCAAAGCCTGCCCCGTCAGGGCTCCTCCTAAAAGTTCCATAACCTTTCCAAACAGCGCCACCACCTGGTCATCAAGTGTCCAAACACATGCGCCTGTAAGGGGCATTTCACATTCAAACCATATTAGGGAAAAAGTAGGTACTAGATACTTCTTGAGATTTCAGATTTCATCCTGAGTGTTTTGGAGGGTTGCTGAAGACAATGATAAAACATCAATTCTAGAAATGATATAAGATCCCAATACTTTTTTTTCTTCTTAAGGTACTTAAAACAGGTGACTTATAAACTGTTGCAGCCAACTACCTGGAGGCTCTAAGTGTCTTCCCCAAGGAAGGGGACAATCAATTTAAAAATTTGGCTGATTATGTGCCAGTGTTTGATAGACTTAAATAAGCCAAGGTTGTCAACTAAATTAAACAATATGAGAACAAAAGGAACTTCTCATTTATTCATGAGCATTATTGGTTTTGGTCAAATAATAGCTTCTTAATTTAGATTAGAAAAAGAACCATCATACCTAAGCAAAGAGGGTGGGCACTCAATCACTGGGTTTAAAATTCTCCTGGCTGTAATGTTCTTTCCTGGATGCTTAGATCTGAGAAATTCCATCCACTATGGTAAGCCAGAGATGAGGATGGCGGGGGTCTGTGCAGTGCCAGCACTTGGGGGCAGTGTCTTCCGTGTCAGGGGTGGCAGTTCCCTGGTCGTGGTTCTCAGTGGTTTGAGTGTGAGGTGGGTGTGGCTTTGAGAGCGCTCTGAAGTTTTCACACTTACTAATTTGATGCCACTCTTGAAGCTTTGCCTCACACTTCCCTAGAGCAGTCTGCAAAACAGCGTGGGATCAGAAAGGCATGAAGAAATAAAGCATGGGAAATGTTCAAACTGTTGCCACCCCTGCAAACACTGAGGCTGGGGTGATGCCGATGGCAGCCTGAGGCTCAACTGACGCTCCCCATCCACCCAGTCAGAGGCCCGAGAGGCGAGTTTAAAGCACTCTGAAAAGATCATAAATCAACCAGACTTTGGAGAGGCATTGTGGAAGGAGAGAATGAGACACTTCTGTCTAGGCTGACTGAGAACCCACTTTCCAAGATGCCTGGCCCTGAACCCACAATTCTCCTGCTTCTACCTCTTGAGTTCTGTAATCACAAATAGGCATTTGTGATTAAAGGTGGGTTTTGTTAATGAACAAATCCAGGCCCAGCAAACTGTGTGTTGGAGACGTAGAATCCCAAGTTCAGGACCAGAGTCCATTTCTCCCTCCCTTCATGCAGACAGCCGTGTCTTTCATGAGCTTTTGCTTAGTGTCCTTTCCGTGTCATTGCAGTGAGAGGTAAACTGGAATAAATGGTGACAAAGCACCAATGGCCTTGATTTCAAGGGGCTCATGGGCTGGGCTGCATGTGACGACAGATGCTGTATAAAGTTAGAAGGTTTTGCTCTCTAATCCCACCTCCTGTGGAATGTCTTGTGCTCAGTGCATTATGGGTATCAGACATATTTCCCAACATGTGGAAGCTCAGATGGTAGTGCTTGTACTTAGCATGTGCAAATCCCCACCACCAAAAGATAGGTGTGCAAGTAGCTTAAAAGTTAATTTATGATTATAAGCAATTGGAATGTTATAGAATCTGTGTCACATACATCTCCATTCCATTCTTTGCTTCAAACCTTAGCCTCTGGAAGTTGTTACCATTAATAGTTTGGAGATATCCTCCCGGGTAATTTAGATGCCCACAGCAGAGTCAGGAACACGTGTTCTTGTGGGTTAATACTCCCTTCCATCCACAATATCTCTATATGTTGCTTTGTAGCTTTTGTTTTATCTTCATGTTATTTTGTGCATAATTTGACATAGCAATATGTCCACATTCACTTCATTTGCATTTATTAACAAGCTTGTTTTGCTTTGGGAGTGTGGTTCACCCACCTCTCTTCATTGGAGATGTGTTTGGCTTCCGTTTCTTCCTATTAGATACAGTGCTACAGTAGACATCTTGGATGCTTCAAATGTGAATCTGAAAACTGCTCTCTGGAAATGCAGAGTGAGTGAATGAATGTGCATATTATAAATGTTGTCAACTACCATCAAAGTCTCCAGAAAGGCTGTGCCACTAGTCAATCTCATGTTGTTGCAGTGACATTAGCAGCCTTTGGGTGTTGGCATGTATGTGCATGGCATAGGCGCCCTGGGAATATTGTTCTAGGGGCCATGATCTTTCCTGAGCTGCTTCTGTGAGTTTAGTATTTAGTTGAAAGATTCGTTTTCAAACAAGACTCAAAGGCGACACATTTCTAACCTACCCCTCTTCCTTCCTTCAATACATTGAATGTGTATAGAGTTTTAGAATCACAGAGCTATGGATCTAGCTCAGTTGGCAGAGCCCTTGCCTAGCATGCAGGAGCTGTGGTAGATCCCCAGTGTGGCATAAGCTAGGCATGGTGCAGGCATGACGCTACACATCTGTGATCCTAGCATTCGACAGGCTGAGGCAAGAAATGAAGAGGTTTAAAATCATCCTTGACTACGTAGAGAGTTGGAGGCTAACCTGGGCTACACAAGACCCCATCTAAAACAATTAGAATCATGTCTTTCTCTCTCATAATTCTATTATGTGTTGTTTTCTGGCGGTCTGACATAAATCATTGCTGAGGCAAAGTCTGAGGCAAACCTGATTACTTCATCTTTGTGGGTGGCTTGTCTCCAACCCTCCTATACTCTTGAAATTTTTTTATTGGATATATTAGTTATTTACATATCGAATGTTATCCCTTTTCCCAGTTTCTCCCCTCCTGGATCGCCTCTATCCCATCCTCCCTCCCTCTACTTCTATGAGGGCGTTGCTCCACCCACCCCCTCCCACCTCTCCACCCTGGATTCCCCTACAATGGCGCATCTATTGAGCCTTCATAGGACCAAAGACCTGTCCTCCCCTTGATGCCTGACAATGCCATCCTCTGCTACATATGCAGCTAGACCCATGTGTACCCCTTGGTTGATGGCTTAGTCCCTAGGAGCTCTGGGGGGTTTGGTTGGTTGATATTGTTGTTCTTCCTATGAAGTTGCAAACCCCTTCAGCTCCTTTAGTCCTTTCTTTAACTCCTCCATTGGGGACCCTATGCTCAGATGTGAGCATCTGCCTCTGTATTTGTAAGGCTCTGGCAGGGTCTCTCAGGAGACCGCCATAACAGGCTCCTTTCAGCAAGCATTTACTGGCATCCATGATAGTGTCAGGGTTTGGTGACTGTATATGGGATGGGTCCCCAGATGGTACAGTCTCTGGGTGACCTTTCCTTCAGTCTCTTCTCTACACTTTATCTACATATTTGCTCCTGTGAGTATTTTGTTCCCCTTCTCAGAAGAACCGAATCACCCACACTTTGGTCCTCATTCTTCTTGAGTTTCATGTGGTAAAATTACTTTTAAGCATTGAAAACTTTAAAAATTCTCTCTGTTGTATTTGTTAATTCAAGTTACTATGTTAGGTATTTCTGGAAAATAGTGACTCTTGTTATTTGAAGATTCATTTTTCCATTTGTATATTCATTTCTTTGCTTGTTTTGGTTTTTGGAGACATCGTCTCACTATGTAACCCAGGCTTGCCTTGTACTGTGGTGTTGCCCAAACTGCCCCAAATTCATGATCCTCTCACCTTAGCCCCCTGAGTGTTGTGTTGTATCTGTGTGACATCATTCTTGATGGCTTTCATATATGGAGATAATTTTTATGCCCTCCAACATATAAATATCTGGTTACTCTGATTTTTAAAGGACAACTCATTGCTATAATCATAAACCTATTGTAATCATAAGCCATCATTGTGGTGGTTTGAATAGGAATGGTCCTCATAGACTCTGTAGAGGAATTTTAATCCAGTAACATTATTATTCTGGCAAGGGATCATATCTGAAGACCTTCTAGGTCTGAGTGATCAGGCTGGAATGACATACTTTTAATCCATTTGGTGGGAATATGACATACCTTTTAATCCCAAACAACAAAGGTAAAGGTAGTTTGTAGAAAGAAGCACCATGTTTGAAAGTAAGGAGCAGACAAAGTGATGAGTCAGAGAAAGATTTGACAAAAATAGTTAAAGATAAGCTATGCCCAACTCTCATGAGAGCAGACAGGAAAAAGTTTACTTAAGAGCAGTAGAGAGTGAGTCAGGAGTAGAGGGTGGTTCAGAGTCATTTTTTCCCAAGCAGATCAATTCAATGAGAATCTAAGAGAAGCTGGTTAGAATCAAGTCAGCTTGGAGAGGAGTTTTGAGCCAGAACAGCTGCGTTGAACCAGCCAGCCAGAGTTCAGAAAGAATTATAAAGGGTAAGTTTATTCACCAGTAAGCCTATGAGATGACAACTACATCTGGTGGATAAAAGAGACATTTACAGACTCATGTGTTTGAATGCTTGGCCTATAAGGAGTGGCAAGGGTATGGCCTTGTTGTAGGTGTGGCCTTGATGGATGAAGTGTGTCTCTATGGGGCCTGGCTTTGGGGCTCCTATGCTCAAACTCCACCAAGTGTGGCCCACAGTCTCCTTCTTCTGCCTGTAGATGTAGAATTCTTAGCTCCTACTCCAGCACCATTATCTGCCTGCATGCTGCCATGCTTCCTACCATGAAAGCAATGATTAAACCTCTGAACTATAAGCCAGCCCCAGTTAAATGTTTTCCTTTGTAAAAGTTACTGTGGTCATGGTGTCTCTCACAGCAATAAAACTCAAACTGAGCCTTCCATAAATAGTTCTTTGCTTGTTTTATCTCTAAGACTTTATTTTTTAAAAAGATGTTATTTATTTATTTTATGTATAGAAGTACACTGTAGTTGTGCAGATGGCTGTGAGCCATCATGTGGTTGCTGGGATTTGAACTCAGGACCTTCGGAAGAGCAATCAATGCTCTTAACTGCTGAGCCATCTCTCCAGCCCTCCCTAAGACTTTATAACATTGAAAAGTCTATGGATACCAGACACTTTCTCTTTGTAAGCCAGCACTTGTTTATTGTTATCTGAATGTGGTTTTCATATTCGTAGTGGTTTTAATGTTATTTTCAGTTCTTTCTTGATTCTGCTAGCACTTCTTTTTTCCTCTTAGGTCAAGATTTATTTATTATGTATTCATCTATGTGTGTGCATGGATGTGTGCACATGTGATGTGTGAGTGGACTCTTGAGTGCATGTGTAGAAACCTAAGGAGAGCTTCGAATGTCCTTCTCTGGCATGCTCTCTGTCAGTTCTTTTGAGGCAGAGTTTCTCCCTAAACCCAGACTTGCATTTTCTAAGCTAGACCAAAAGCCAGCAAGCTGCATTAACCCTCCCATCTCTGTCCTTCTCAGAGTTGGCATTAACGGCATTTGTTACATGTAACCTTGCTTGTTACATGAGAGCTAGGCCTCATTCCCATGATTTGTGGCGTGAAAGCTGTTAACCACCGAACTGTCTCTCTAGCCACTGAACTTGTTTTTCTACCAGGCCCATGATATTACAAAGTTTCTTGAATTCTCAGAGAATTGTTTCTTTGGATAATGTCTTTCTTTCTTTCTTTCTTTCTTTCTTTCTTTCTTTCTTTCTTTCTTTCTTTCTTTCTTTCTTTCTTTCTTTCTTTCTTTCTTTCTCTCTCTCTCTCTCTCTCTCTCTCTCTCTCTCTCTCTCTCTCTCTCTCTCTCTCCTCCTCCTCCTCCTCCTCCTCCTCCTCCTCCTCCTCCTCCTCCTCCTTCTTCTTTCTTCTTTTTTGGTTTTTTGAGACAGGGTTTCTCTGTGTAGCCCTGGCTGTCCTGGAACTCACTCTGTAGACCAGGCTGGCCTCGAACTCAGAAATGCTCCTGCCTCTGCCTCCCAAGTGCTGGGATTAAAGGCGTGCTGCGCCACCACTGCCCGGCTGGCTAATGTATTTCTTACTCTGTGTTCTAAAACCCTCTCATCGGCTCCTTGCTTGCAAATCTTCTCCCTTAAAAATGAATGCGTGCACATAACACTTAAGCATACTGAGTGCTTCACCCTTATTACTTACAAAACAGTTTTCTCAGTAAGAAAGAAATGAAGACAGCCGTTTCGGGAGGATAGAAATAGATTAGATATTTTTGTCTCATGAATATTTCTTGTAATTTTATCATGTCTTTTTGTTAAAAACAAAACAAAGCAAAGCAAAGCAAAACCTCGTAATGAGTGAACACATGATTTGGATCACATATTCTTGCTGGCTCCCTGGATGTGTTTGTGTGCAGAAAAGGTAAATGTTTGGTTCTTATTTATTACTCCTTAGTTGCTTTCCGTCAATGCCTGTAATGCCTGTTTTTCTCTCTGCTGTGATGAAATGACTGGTAGAGGCAGCTGGAGGACAGGGGACAGTGAGGACTATTTGGGGTCGTAGTTTGAAGGTGCTCACTACTGCGGCAGGAGTGGCCCGGCCAGGTGGTGAGGCAGCTGGTCATGTTTCATTCACCACTAGAGGTGAATGCTAGCACTTACTTAGGTCACGTTTTCCTTCTTATTCAATTTGGGACCTGTCTTAGCTAGGGTTTGATTGCTGCGAAGAGGCACTATGACCATGGCAACTCTTATAAAGGATGGCATTCAATTGGTCTGGCTTATGGTTTCAGAAGTTTAGTCCATTATCATCACAGGAGGAATCTTAGCAGCGTGCAGGCAGACATGGTGCTGGAGAGGGAGCTGAGACTTCTTCATCTACATTTGCAGGCAGCAGGGAGAGAGAGGGAGACACAAGGCCTGGCTTGAGCATCTGAAACCTCAAAGCCACTCCCAGTGATACATTTCCTTCAACGAGGCCACACCTATTCCAAGGCCACACCTCCAATAATGCTGCTCCCTGTGAGTCTATGGGGGCCATTTTCATTCAAACCATCACAGGATCCCAGCCCATGAGATGGCGCCCCCCACATTCAATGTGGCTCTTCCATCCTCAATTAGACGTTTCTGGACATGCCCTCAGAGACGTACACGGAGGTGTGTTTCTGTAGCAATTCTAAGTCCTGTTAAGTTGGCAGTGGGGAGTGTTCATCACAGCATCTATGAGGTAAGGGAGGGGGACATCATCAGTCACGGCCATTGTGATTCCTTTGATTTCTTCAACCCTGCCTCTAGATGTTTCATCTGTGTTAGACTATGAGTTTTCAGTTCCATTCATACAAAGAGAGTAGCTCACAGTCTCTCCGGCAGCCATTCTCCTATCCTGAAGCCAGCCACTCCACACAGATCACACCACACTTTGCAGTGTCCTCCTCTCCACACTAACCTCGTGCTTCCCCGAACTCTCTTCTTACCAGGAGAGAAGTTTGAAAATTCTTGGGGGAATCTTTAGAAAAACATATTATCCTTTAGATTTGTTCATTGAATAAGCAAACGTTTTAGTCTCTCAGAAGATACTTTCACAGTCTGTAGTTTCAGAATCTTAACTCTGCTCATCTCACAGGAGATGCAACTTTTAAATTTCCCACTGTTCAGTTTATTTCTGCAGGTTCTGGGGTGATACACAGAAAAATTGCCTGTGCGATATTTTTGTGGGGATGTGTCACGAATCTTGCATTCCTATGAAATAATATTTGGGGCCATCAAATACTATTTTTACTGGCAAGTTCAGTTATTATGTATTTTTAGGTATGAGTGAAATGGCTAATTCTTTGCAGAAAAAGAGTCTAGAAAAAGTGTGTATGATAGGTATTTTCCACCTGACACCTGCCCCACACATACAGCATGGCACTCTATGTCTTTGACATAGGACATCCATACATTCGGCCATCTTGCCCTTGGGTCTATCAGCAAAAGGCACTAGCAGGGGAGTCACATTAAAAGAAGAGTGAAGTGGGAATCCTTACTGTAGGGCTACCCTTACTGCAAGGTGAGGGGCAGTCTCCTGATATTTTCCTGCCTTCAGTCTCTCCAACAGCTCCTGCTGAACACCTTCCCATTGTCCCCTGGGGCTAGGTGGAGGCATGGCTACCTTATCGCTTGGCTATTTCCTGGCTGTTTCCCTGTCCCTATGGGTTTCTCTGCCCTTGTAAACAGGGTCTTTCTGGAGCTTGCCTCAACCTCCCACTCTGAGGATGTCTTCTAGTTCTAGTCGGAATCCTCCAGCAGAGTGTGTGAAACCACAATGCTTCGATGATGTCTTCTCGGAAATACAGTTCACAATACAACCTGGAACTTGGCCAAGGTTGTTGGCGTGTGCATTCTGATTGCCAGATCTCCAGCTACAAAACAGGACTGGAATCTTGAGCACTGCTTTGAGCAAACTCAGTCGTGAAGGAGCTCCGGTTCCAGAAGATTCCAACATACTCTTGCTTCCTATTGAAAAGAGCATTTTTCTTATGAATCATGATAAAAGTTTACCCAGTCCTACCTCTCTTCCTGAGAGGAAGAACCACATTCGGCATGAGCAGGCTTAGAGTCTTATTTTATTTGAAGAGATACTTCATTTCTTTATAGGAAGGAACTTTCCTAGTTAATATTCTATTTGCACAAGTGCACCTTCATAGTGTTTGACCTACTCTTTAAACATAAATATAAATTTCTCAACATGCTATACAAATGAATATTCTCTAATTTGGTGTCAAGTCACCAAATTATTTTCTTTCTAAATGTATTATTATTATTATTGACATAAGCTTTTGCTTTGTAGCCCAGGCTTCAAACTTAATAATTTCCTACCTCTGTCTCGTGAGTGGTAAGCTTGTAAAAGTATGTGTCACTATGTCTAGATTTATCTCGTTTAATCTTATTTTTCAAAGATAGTCCTAAAACATAAAGTGTAGTCTCTTGTATAGAGGTATTTTCACAAATTCTGAATAAAGAGGCTATAAATTAAGGGCATTATTTTTCCATCTATTTTAACATAGCATTTTCTGCTTGGAAAGTAAGTTGTTCAAACTGCCTGTTCCACTTTCAAAACTTCCCCTTTTCTGTTGTACTCATCGTCCCTTTGACCCATCACTGCTAAATGCCTACTGTGTGCTGAGCACTGTGTTTGTACCCATGACGCAAACATAAAGATACCATCCCTGTCTCCGCATTCCAAGGAGGAACAAACAGGAATGAATAAGTGATGATACTGAGCTATGTAGCATCCTGCAGCCAGAGGAAAAGTGATGGGTACTGTCAGAGGCTCCCAGGCACGGGAGCCAAGGGGGTGTGGAGTGTCCAGGGATGCCGAGAAGTTTAAAGCCAAGCTCTTGCTTAGTGTCCCAGATTGTCCAACAGTGGCCTAATCGTTGTTTATAAACAAATGTTTCAGCCAGCATTAGACAGAATTTGAAAAATGAATTTAACCTTCAACTATTATTTTTGCTAATACTGAGTCTTCCTGCAGGATCCCTCTTTCTGTGGGAGGTGGAGAATGCCTGCCCCCTTGAGGAACCAGAAACTCAGCTTTTCAGATGACAGTGCAAACTGGAGTCATTAAAAACAAAGGGCGGGGGGTCGGGGTGGGGAAGGCAAATCAAACAATATAAAGCAGAAAAATAGAGGCGGGGATTTTCTGGTCACCACAAGAAGCTTGGTAGGGATGTAATTTGTTCTTTTTTCTTTTGTTTTGAGATCACATCAAAAGCCTTTGATCTTTGTGTGTGTGTGTGTGTGTGTGTGTGTGTATGTGTGTGTTATGCACATATGTGTGGGTGTGGTTGCACATATATGGACACATATGGAGGCCAGTGCACAGTCTCAAGTGTCATCTTTGGAAGGTTGCCCATTTCCTTTGATACAGGGTCTCTCATTGGCCTAGAGCATGCCAACTAGACTAGGCCAGCAAGCCCCAAGTATCCTCCTGTCTGCTCCCCAATATTAATACAAGTGCAGGCCATCATACCTGGCATCTTTTACGTGGACTTTGGCGGATCCTTATCATTCATTGCAAAGCAAGGACTTTATTGATTGAGTCAACCCACCTGGACCCAAAACCTCTAAATTTTTGAAAGGCATCAAAACGGCCAGACTGTCACTACGATCCCTTCTGAGAAGTCACCATGAGCTTAGCCTGGGAACAATTTTAAAGTCTCTGTACTCTACTACAGATCTTCCTCCTTCTCTTCTGGAAGTGGGGGAGAGCATTTAAAATTAACGGCCTCCGCAGTCCCCGGGGGTTCCTGTGGGGATCAGTCTGAATCTTGACTCGGAAAGGCCTAAATTTCCCTTTTTCTTCTCATTTATCTTTGTTTTCAGATGCTGGCCAGAGCCCAAGGAACATTTCTATGGTACAGTGTGCTCATTCACTTTTTTCCTGAGGTTCCTCTCCTGCCACATGCCTGACCTCCATGCCGACCTCGAATGGCATGGCACTCCTAGCCTTAGGCTCCCAGCTATGTATTTGTAATACTTTTCTCTCTAAATCAAACAAAAATCAATGACTCTGAAAAGGTGGTGGGGGCAGGGCTGGAGAGATGGCTCAGCGGTTAAGAGCACTGGCTGCTCTTCCAGAGGTCCTGAGTTCAAATCCCAGCAACCACATGGTGGCTCACAACATCTGTAATGTGATCCAATGCCCTCTTCTGGTGTGTATGAGGACAGCTACAGTGTGCTTATATATACTAAATAAATAAATAAATAAATAAATCTAGAAAGAAATCAATGACAAGGAGAATAGGAGCTCAATCCGCAAGACAGCAGCACCCTTGCACACAGTATGGCGTGCACACAGCCCCAGCCCCACCCCAGTGCTGAGTATTCAACCCTCAGCTTTATGTCTGTTAGGGAAGCATGCTATCCTGCAGCCATAGACCCAGTGTAGGACTGTTAACAATGCAGCAAGCGGAGGGTCTCTTCATCCCTTTATTCTTCCTCAAATAAGCTTCCAGGTAAGGGTTTTCACTAATGAATTGACGTCCAGTGATTTGCATGTGCATCAGGCAAACTTCCAAAGCAAACCCCGGCTCTTCCTTTGTTTGAGGGAACTGAGCAGTTCCACACGACTGGGTCAAATAAACAGATGTTTGTTTAGAATGTCAGGGCAGTACAGGGGGTGTGCTTGAATTGTTTGGAAGGTAGGTGGATTTTACCTTTTAAATTTGAATATGAAATTTAAAGAAATTTCAAAGAAAATTCTATGACTTCAAAGAAAAACCTAACTGTATTTTCCTTGATCTGCTCTTTGATATTTTAAAAAATAATTGGTGAACCTAATCATCTGTAATCTCCTGTCTCTACAGGTCAGTAGTGTCCTGGTGTACATGTCAAGATATGGTCGGATGAACGTGCTTCTAGGGTGACTAGGTTGTGATAGGATTAGGAGGCCCTGACACTCCGTTCTTTGACTCAGATTGACACATTTGAGGACTTTAATGCAAAGGAAGCAGAATCTCTCCTAGAGGGAAATTTAAGCACATTACAGCTTTGAGTAGTGTTCTCATCTCTGTGTTCATGTGTATTCATATGAGCACATGCATGTGTGCGTGTGCATGTGCATGTGTGTGTGTATGTGCGCGCGCGCGTGCGGCACGTTTGTGTGTATGTATGTGTGTGTGTGTGTGATCAGCTGAGGGTCTTGGGAGGAGTCAGTGAAACCAATAGGAAGAAATGGGCAGAAGGAGGGAGAGAGAAGTTGACCCATTAGGGGAGTTATTACACCAATTAGATTTTAGGGGACTGGGGTGGGGGGCAGGGGACTGACTGTTTGGAGTTGTCTATGAGCTGGACTAATTCTAGATGCAGAGCTCCGCCTGTTCACCTGCAGCTTTCTGTGGGTCTCAGGAAGTAGGGAGATAAGTAACACTATCTGGCAACCAGGAGGTGGCAGTGGAGGTCATGGTAAAGGGTCAGACTTGGAATGTCATAAAAGACTGAGCTCTGTGCCAGCTAGTGCACTACAAGTTAAAGTAATTCGAAAGAAGGGGGCTTTCATTTGAGAAAATGCCTTCATTAGATTGGGCTGTAGGCGAGCCTTAGGGCTTTTTCTTAATTAGTGACAGATGGAGGAGGACCCTGGAGAGGTGGGTGGTGTTACCTCTGGACTGATGGTCTTGGTTCTATAAGAAAGCAGGCTGAGCAAGCCAGGGGGACAAGCCAGGAAGCAGCACCCCTCCATGGCCTCAGAGCCTGCCTCTCGGTTCCCTGTCCTGCTTGAGTTCCTGCCCTGGCTTCCTTTAATGATGTACTAAGATGTGGAAATGCCAGCTAAGTAAACCCTTTCTGCCTCAGATTGCTTTGGTAACGGTGTTTCATCACCACAATAGCAACCCTAAATAAAACAGAAATTAGTATCAGGATCATGGGCTGTTGCTGTGATAGACCTGACTGTGTTGTTTTTGGAGGGTTGTGGAAGGACTTTGGAGCTTTGGCCTAGAAAAGACATTGAATGTTAAGAGCTCTGTGGGCTGTTCTTTAGAAGCTTGGAAGGTAAGAACTGAGAGCGGTGCAGACAATGAGGGTGTGGGCTTTAAGACCCTCATCCTAGCTGCCTGAAAGCCAGTGTTCTGCTAGCAGCCTTCAGATGAAGATGTAGAACTCTCAGCTCCTCCTGCACCGTGCCTGCCTGGATGCAGCCATACTCCTGCCTTCATGATAACTGACTGAACCTCTGAACCTGTAAGCCAGCCCCAATTAAATGTTGGCCTCATAAGAGTTGCCTTGGTCATGGTGTCTGTTCACAGCACAAGGAGAGAGAGATAATCTTGCGACTGAGAAGCTGGTAGGGCTTAGAACAAGAAAGCTTGAGTCACTTAATGGACAGCCAGATGCAAATGTTTGGGAAGGGCTTAGTCCTATGACTGGTGTTCAAGGAGATTAAGAACTTAAATTAAATTAGGGAATCTCCATGGCAATTGAGATCCTTTTGCTATTTTAAATGAAGGTAGTCTAAATGATGTAGAGGCAGAGATAAGATTCAAACTGATTAATAAAATTGTTTAATCTTAGCCGGGCGGTGGTGGCGCACACCTGTAATTCCAGCACTCTGGGAGGCAGAGGCAGGAGGATTTCTGAGTTTGAGGCCAGCCTGGTCTACCTAGTGAGTTCCAGGACAGCCAGGGCTATACAGAGAAACCCTGTCTCAGAAAAAAAAAATGTTTAATCTTTTCTATTCAATAGTTTTGCTCTTCATCCTTATATCCATTTCCATAATAGAGGCTTCCCCCCTTTTTTTCATTTAAAAAAGTTTTAGGTCACATAAAACAAGGCAACACTCATTCCTTCTTCTTGTCTTCTGGTGTGGGGTCTGTGGGCAGCTCCTATGTTGTGCTGACTGGTCCCTTCTCTCTCTGAGCTGTCGACCCCTCCTACCCACCCTCCCTGTCCTCAGGAGTAGACTGCTTTCTTCACCGGTCTGTGGGCTCCCTGCCGTTTCAAGGCGTGTCTCCTCTGACTCTATCACTTGTTTTCTCCTCAGCTTTGTTCACCATGTGCTCTTTCCCATGTTGCTCTGACGGTGCTCAGCTTGCTCTGCTGCCTCCTCCTCCTCCTCCTTTCTCCTGCCTTTCTTGGGCCTGTTCCTCCGCCAGTGCAATTTCAACTGCAAACTTTCTCCATGTTTACCTCCATCTAGTGACTGCATAACCTTTTAAGTTCATTGTTAAAGGAACCTGTACTTTCCAGGAATTTCTTCTTTTCCTGGTGTTGCTCCTTGATCTGAAGAAGCTTGGCTTCTAGTTTTTGCAGAAAAACCATTAATGATCAGACTTGTAACTTGAAGACCTGTATCCTGGCTGTTGAGATGACCGACCACACATCAGGTACTACACTCCCATTGAGGATCTCACCGATGAGATGTGTTTCTCTGGAAATGGGCAGTGGCTGTATGCTTCATTCTCCAAGCAAGACTATGGCTGTTGACCTTCTCTCCTGCAGCTTATTAATGGCTTTTTGTCTTCTTATATGTAAGGTATGGGGGGCATTATGGCAGGCCTTGTAGAGTCATGGAACTCTATCTTTTCTCCTTCGTATATTCATTTAACTCGTCACACACCTCCAATAATCTTGCTAATCTCCCACAACTTTAGATCAGGGTTGGAAGCCTTTACTCCATCCCAGACCTTTCTGCTATACCTCATGTAGGAATGGAGAACTGAGAGACCATGTCTCTTGTCTGAATTTTCAGTGCATCAAGGGCTTGTCCATGCAGACACTCTAACTCTCTTGAGCACCATCCCCCCCCCCCCATGCCTTTAAACTCTGTTCCCTAAATATCTTTTAAAGAATGATTATGGTGTGTATATCATTAATGTTTATATCTCAAGAGACTTAAGAAGAATGGAGTTAGCATATTTAGTGTCCATTCAGAATACGTAGTGTGTCAGAAATAGAAGAAACCATGTACAAAAAAATCTCCAGCAGCCATAATATAAAAGGGCAAGCAGTCCCTTCAGAAGCAACAGGAGTGTAATATTTTCCTTGTCATGACTTCATTTCAACAAAGAAATTAAAATTTCAGGCAAACAGTGAAATAAGAAAATGAGTTAGAAATTCTGTGAAATTTGGTAGATAGTGTCATTTTTGGCTGAAGTAACGAAGTATCTAAGTATTTAACATTTCTAGATACATGTTAGATGTACAAAAATTGATTCAATAAAATATTATCATACAGTATACACAATATGAAATCTGTGTAATATAAAAATGCAATCTCAGTAGCTAAAAAAGTACTTGTAGACAAATGTGTAAGACCTTTATGTAAGAAAAAGAACTTATTACATTTTATAGGTTGATGGTTTACTCTGTGAATCTCTGTGAAAGATTTGCCTATGATAATGGACAGGGGAAAAGGTCTTCCCAGAGGACAAGAGACACTAATCAAAAAGGTGTTGATGCTTGATCTGACTCTGCACTCTATCCACATCCAAACACATGTTTTATATCCTAAATGTGGTATAAATATGATGTAACAGGGTCTTTGGCATGAAAAGGAAGGATTGTTTTAGAGAGTAGAATAAACCAGAGTAAGAACTGTTTCTATTTACATTCTATTAGTATATAATAAGTGTACATGTTTCTGGGGGACTATAGCATTTTGAGGTATATAGTGACCAAATCAAGATAGGTAATTAGCCATTGAACACTCAAGACACTTGTCATTTCTTGTGGTAGGGACAAAGTCCCCTCTTTCAGTTATTTTGAAACATAATAATCTTCTTGAGACATGATTTTGCTATGGTTCGGGCTGCTAGATAGCCCAAGCTGGCTTTGAGTTCCCAATCTTCCTGTCCAACAATGCACCATCATTTCCTCCCACCTAGCCACAAGAAGCTATTTAAGCTATTGTCACCTTACTGTGCTGAGTACCACTGGGGCTCAGTGCTTGTCCCTGACTGAAGTTTAGAACAGCTCACCGACTCTTCTGATATCCCAAAGGTCCTGGGAATTTCCAGCAACCACATGGTGGCTCACAACCATCTGTAATGGGATCCAGTGCCCTCTTCTGGTGTGTCTGAAGACAGCAACAATGTACTCACACACATAAAATAAATAAATAAATAAATAAATATTTTTTTAAAAAATCTGCTTAGCCTAGAAGGCAGACAGTGCATATTCTCACTCCTTTATGGAAAATGAAAACACTTGACCAGACAGAAGTAAAGATTAGAATAATGGGTGAGGGTCAGTAAGAAAGGGAGATCAGAAGACCTTTGGAAGAGCAGTCAATGCTCTTATAAACACTAAACCATCTCTCCAGCCCCCTAAGCAGAATTTTTAAAAAGAATCTAATTTTGCTGTTGTTTTCCCCTCCAGAGATATTTATATTATAGTGTGAGTAGCAGTATTTGCTCCCATGTGCATATGTGTACTGCAGGCGTGTCTGAGGCCAGAAGAGGGTTCAGATTCCCCCAAACTGGAGTGACTGGCAGTTGTGAGCCACTGTGTGGGTTCTGAGAATAAACTTAGGTCCTCTGCAAGAGCAGCAAGTGCCTTTAACCGCCCAGCCATCTCTCCAGCCCTGTAAGCAGAGTTCTATAATACATTTGTATTATAGATACGATGTGTTATGCTGAACAATAAATCCCCAGAGAGAATGTAATTCAATGGCTTTTAGGGCATTCTGACGAGCACTTTACCCTAAGTACCCACACTCCTTCCTCTTACCCCTTCTGCCCCAATTTCCCAGCTCACAACAGTCACTAAATCTGCTTGTATCTCTGTATATTTCTTGACTTAGGGCATTTCCTATCAAACAGTGAAACCGTATGATCACATGTGGCTGGCTTCTTTTTCTTGTCATAGTGATTCTGCAGCTGAAGAGTCTCCTAGGGCTTCATCTCTGTTTGATGAATAATACTCCATTACATAAGCAATAGGATTTTTAAATATTTAGCACTTTGCAAAGATGTGAATCAGCTTTAAGCAAAATTGCATGATCCGTGATTATTACTCACATATACTTTATTCTGATGAAAAATATGTTGTTCCATTAAGGAGCAGGTTATAGGACTGGTGCTGCACCCTGCAATCCCGGCATTTGGAAGTCTGAGTTGAAAGATTGGAGAGCATGAAGCAGGCCTGGGCTACTTAGCAACTTCAAGAGAGTAACACCCAAAAGCCCTTTTTTGTATAAAATGCAGATAAAATGCTCACATTAAAGCAAACAATTATGCAATAATATAAATAAAGTAAATGCACTTAAATGAAGATGTTTTAGAAAAATGGCTTTATTTTTTAGTTGTTTCCAGTGGCTTCTTGAGCTATAGATTTCAGTCAAGTATTTTATATTTTATTCATGGTTATTATTTTTTAGTGCTGGCCACTGAATTTAGGGCCTCTCACATACTAGGCAAATATCTGACTACTGAGATTTATCCCCAACCTAAATTATCTTTTAATTTAGTGTGATTTGTACATACATGTGCGTGTGTGTGTGTGTGTGTGTGTGTAGGCACGCCCAATTGTCTATATGTTGTGTACCATGTGTGTCCAGAGGAGGAAATGGAGTCCAGAGGAGGACATCTGATTCTCTAGAACTGGAGTTACAGGCATTTTTGAGCTGCCCAATGAGTGTGCTGGGAGGTGAACCCTCCTTCTTTGCAGGAGAAACGCTTTAGTACCAAACCCTGCCTTAAGCCCGTTTGTTTGCTTATTTATTTATTTATTTAAATTTTTCATTAGTAATCATTTTATTGCTATTTATTTATTTATTTATTTATTTTACAATTCAAATGTTGTCTCCCTTCCTGGTTTCCCCTCCACAAATACCCTATCCTATCCTTCCCTGCTTCTTTCTATTTATTTATTTTTTATTTTCTATATTCTTTGTTTACATTCAAAATGATTTCCATTTTCCTGGTTACCCCCCCCATAAGTCCCATAAGCCCTCCACCCATTCCTCAATTACCCCCTCCCATTTCTCTGTCCTGGTAATCCCCTACAATGCTGGATCAAGCCATTCCAGGACCAGGGCCCTCTCCTTCCTTCTTCTTGGGAATCATTTGATATGCTAATTGTGTCTTGGGTATTCAGAGCTTCTGGGCTAATTAATATCCACTTATCAGTGATTACATTCCATGTGTATTCTTTTGTGGTTGGGTTACCTCACTTAGGATGATATTTTCCAGTTCTACCCATTTGCCTAAAAATTTCATGAACTCATTGTTTTTAATTGCTGAGTAGTATGCCATTGTGCAAATATACCACGTTTTCCGTATCCATTCCTCCAATGAGGGTCATCTGGCTTCTTTCCAGCTTCTGGCTATTATAAATAAGGCTGCTATGAACATAGTGAAGCATGTATCCTTATTACATGCTGGGGAATCCTCTGGGTATATGCCCAGGAGTGGTATAGCAGGGTCCTCTGGAAGTGTCATGCTCAGTTTTCTGAGGAACCGCCAGACTGATTTCCAGAGCGGTTGTACCAGCTTGCAATCCCACCAGCAGTGGAGGAGTGTTCCTCTTTCTCCACATCCTCGCCAACACCTGCTGTCTCCTGAGTTTTTAACCTTAGCCATTCTGACTGGTGTGAGGTGAAATCTCAGGGTTGTTTTGATTTGCATTTCCCTAATGATTAACGATGTTGAACATTATTTTCATGTGTGCTTCTTTGAGTGAGTATATGGCAGATGTGTGGCATATGCATATGTACTAGCCAGAGAGGGTGTAGGGTTCCACGGAGCTGGAGTTACAGGTGGCTGTGAGCTGCATGACATGGAATCTGGGAACCGCACTCAGGTCCTCTGGAAGAGCCGCTACTGGGTAAGATCACTGAGGCATCTTTGCAGCTCCAGCCACCCAAGTAGCTTTTAAATATGATTAGAGGCCTTTATTTTTCATTTTAATTTTGCGATTACAACTTAATTACATTTTCTCTTTACTTCCCTCTAAACCCTCTCATATGCCTCTCCTTTCTCTCCTTCAAATTTATAATCTCTTTGTTTTCACTAATTGCTGTTGTGTGAGTCTTACATACATATACTCCTAAATATAATATTACTTGTGGTTGGAATAGGAATGGCCCCATAGACTCACATTTGAATGCTTGGCACATAGGGAGTGGCACTAGGAGGTGTGGCCTTGTTGGAGGAAGTGCGTCACTGTGGAGGCAGGCTTTGAGGTCTCAGATGCTCAAGCCAGACCTAGTGTTACTCTTTCTTCCTTCTGCCTCTGGATTAAGATGTAGAACTCTCAGCTCTGTCTCCAGCACCATGTCTGCCCACATGCTGCCATGTTTCCCGCCATGATGATAATGTACTGGATCTCTGAAACTGTAAACAGCCCCAATTAAATACTTTTCGTTATAAGAGTTACCACAGTCATGGTGTCTCTTCACAGCAATAGGAACCCTAACTAAGACATACATTCTTATATGTATGTTTCAAGGCTGATCTTTTGGCACCAGGCCACCAATTTTGGTGTGCTCTTCCTTGGGAAAGGCCACCTTTCCCACTCCTGGCTTTCCTCAGTTGCCTATTTGTGTTGATTAAGGCCTCATGGGCCTTTCCCTGTTCACTTTGACTTGTCTAGTGGTGTCATTCTTATTCAGTGTATGTTTGGGCACTTGTATTGGTGAGACTTTTATTAGGAGACACATCTCACAACAAACTGATTCCTCTGGCTCTTACTATCTTTCTGTTCCCCTCTTCTGCAATGTCCCTGACCTTTAGGTGTAGAGTGTTTTAGAGATACATTCTTTGGAACATTTTGATTAGCTGTGACTTTCTATAGTGGTCTCCATCTGTAGCAAAGAGGTTTCCTTGAAGAGGGCAGAAGACTACACTTATGTGTGGGTTTGAGATCACATGCTTATAGATTGTGGTTTAGATGATGAATCTCAGCTTGGAAAACTAGTGATCAATTTTTTTGTGTGTATGTGTTTTTATGGAAGAGAAAGATACAGGCTTAGGTGAAGGAATGAAACACTCTATAAGAATATAATTCTTGTTTTACATTGAATGCAGAGATGAGATCTCACACACACACACACACACACACACACACACACACATGCACGCGCACACACACACTTCTTCCATAGTAGATGATTGCAGCCAATTTCACTTCTCTCCCCAGTTTTTTTTTAAAGCACTTATTTATTTTTATTTTACCTTTGTGGGGTTTTTGCTCTGTGTACCATGTATGTGCAGAGCTCTCAGAAGCCAGAAGAGGGCATGAGACCCCCCTGGAACTGGAGTTACAAAGGCACCATTCTACTGGCATGAGGGTTGAATAACTGTTCCTGAAGGGATACTTTAGGATGTTGTCTACTACAGGAAAACGGAGATGATCTAGGCCCATCTACCTCAGGTAGGTTCTACCTCAGAGGGTTTGGTGCAGTGAGTTTTTACCCCAAGAAAACCAACTAACAATCAATCAGCCAACTGACCAGTGAACCAACTAAAACATTTTAAACACCTGAAATAAGGCAGTCATGGTTTAGGATAAATTAGCTGCAAAATATACGGGAATGAGGTAACATGTGTAGTCATTAGGGCTCTTTTTTGTTGTTGTTGTTGTTTTAAAGTGATGACTTTCTTTTCAAGTAACCAAATTACATCTCTGTTTAACACTATTTAAAGAGAAAAACCAGAAACTCACTACTAATCTGCTTATAATGCTGGCATTGGTTTATAAAGGATAATTTGGTTTGTTATATAGTAGGAAGGTCCACAACAGCCTCATTCAAAAGGGAACATCTTGTTTTACGTCATCGGAAATAGGATGTTGTCATTAAGAAACCAGTCAAAGCCTAGACTTTTAGGTAGACTCTAGTAGAAGATTAATTATATATGATTGAGATGAATAATGTATTCTGGGCAAAGGTGGAATATATGAAAGAGAGATCCGTAGAACTTCAGGTGGCCTGTGATGGGTTGTTTTTGAAATACTCTTCTCAGGGTTTGGTGCGAGATCAGTGATGGCCTCAGTGCTCACAGGGGAGTGTGAGTGCTCCCTATTTCCTGGAAGGGTTTAAGAGAAGGCAACATGGTTTCCGCCAAAAATCTCAGCAGAGTTCACTGGTAAAATGGTCCTGATTGTCTTGATTGATAAAAGATTTTCAATACTAGTTACTCTGATTTTGTGCTAGGGTGAGAAAATCACATTTTAGAAGGAAATTTCCACATAGTTTAGATTGTTAAATTAATTGACAAAGTTTCTTATGATAGTCCTTTCTCTTTTTAATGCCTTAAAGATTTAGAGGGATATCTTGTGTTTTATTCTTCATATGTTATTGTTTTCTTCTTTATTAGTTTTAGATTATTAATGTTGTTCATTAGTTTCCCCAGGCCATCAGCTTTTGAAGGTTCATGATCTATTTGCTGTCCCTAAACCTGTCACCTGGGAACCTGGCTTTCAGCACTGGAGTCTTTGGGGGGCACTTCATATACAAACCGTAACAGCAGTAATTACTCTTTCTTTGACTCATAACTTTCAATTATATATTGTAATTTTTAGTCAATGAGTCATTTTGTTGATCTATGGCAAAATTGAGAAAAGATCCGGGAAACTAATAAATGCGTATGTTGAACAGTGGGCGGAGCAGAATTGCTGTTCCTTCATGGAGGGCATGCATACTGACTCCAAAGTATGGCCCCTTGGGACTCTAATCAGAGTTCTAGGATACTTAACAAGTTCCTTCATGTAAGGGATTGGTAAGAATATTTAATATTTAAAAATGTGAATATATTTACATGGGCAGTATCTTACAGGAAAATCTTGCCTATATCTGTTTCATGTTGGCTTGTCTCTAATCCTGCCTTGTTTGTTTCTTTTAGTCATTTTTTTATGGTACATTTAGTTGTATGTATTTTATGAAGCCAGGGCCTTACACATGCTAAATAAATGTTTTACCACTAAACTATGGCCATCCTCAGTATGCCATATATACTTTAAATAACTATGAGAATATGAAAAATATTTGAATGAGGAAAATTTGGGGGGGGGAGAAATCCATTTTCCTATTCCAAATAAATGAATTAGTGTTTAAATTTAATGAAATAATATAAGCCCAGGGCTTTTTAAAGTACCTTGTGTTTTATTTGTAGTTAAAAGACACATTTTAATTTTGAATTTTCTTTCAGAAGATTATGTGTAAGTCTTTAAGACATTAAGTCAATTAACAATTTGGGTGCCTCTATATCCATGGACTAGATGCTGATTGGGCACGTTGATAAAGAGAAAAATCTCTAAATTAGAAAAGTATTACCCGGTCTCTGCCTGGCCATCATTGATATTGTGTTTATAATTTATAGTGCCCTTTCACATATTAATAAAATGTGTCATTATTAGGTTGGCAAAATACTGCCTCCACTTGGAGACACAGAGCTGTCTGCCCTTCAGCATCTTGGTCTCCTGGGCAAGGCTCAGACTTCACATTCTAGTCCTCAGTTTTGTTTGTGTGTGGTGAGATATGGTCTCATGCTTACTCTGGGTAGCCTAGAACTTCCCATGTAGACCAGGCTGGCCCGGAATCCATGAGATCTGCCTCCTGAGTGGGGGATTAAAGGCATGCAACCGCACACAAGGCTCCAGTTGCCAGTTCTAATGCTCTGCATAAGAAAGAGTTTCTACCTCACTGGTGTGGGCATCTTAGCAACCAGGCTTTGCTCAGCCTTACTCTCTCCTTGCCCTACTCGGACACAGTGAGAGTTCTGTATGCCTGTGGTCCACATAGACTCTTGAGCTCCACTGTGGGCCTCGCCTCACTGGGATGACTCTCTTCGTATTTACTGCATCTGAAGAAGGTTCTGGAAAGATGACAGAGAATCTCATTCAGGTGCTATCCTAAAAGCTCTAGTGCAATCTGCCACACTGCATTTCTTTAAAAAAATATCTAGAAGAGATCAAGAAAGTAAAGATTTTTAACACCTAAAATGGAGGCAAATGACCCTCTTTAGAAGTTTTCATGAATTATAGTCAATGGTGTTGAACTGAGGAAAACAGACAGTGTCCTTCATTAAGAAAGATAGGAAGAGCATATTGATGATATTAAAGACAAGGAACTCAGCTTTGTGCTTGCTGAGCCACCACAGGAGGCTCCTGTGGTGTTTTATTATAATTGTTAAGATCTGAGGTACTTTACATTCATTTATAATCATTAAGACATTTCAGATAGACTCAGTAAAAGTGGTAGGTTCTTGGCCATTTGATTGGCATTTAAGAGAACAGATGTGGACTGGGGAAACATGTGGTTGTTGAAACCATGGGTATAGACTTGAGTGGAGAAAGGGGACCTGAAAAAAATCCCTCAAAGAACCAACAGTTTCAGTATAAGCAAAGGATAATGGACATTCACGGTTAGGGTGACACAGAAAGAGAAGTAGAAAGGTGTCAAGACAGTGTGACGCCTTAGACTCCAAAGGAAGAGAGTGTTTTAAAAAAAAGAGTAGATCAGAGTCATGGCTTCTTCAGAGGGAGTAATGAAGTAGGTGGACTGTACACGTGTGTTCTGTGAGTGGTTAAATAAGGTGAGTAAGGTTAGTGCTGACAGGTGACAGGGATGTTGCAGGCTGGTCGTCTTTGACAACAGGTCAGAGGGCTAATAGGAGCCCAAGAGAAGAAGATGGGCAGAGCCAGGATGGTAAATCTGACTTTGAAAGTGAAAATAATGAGCAGGAGGAGAAGCTTATGTAAGATGAAGGGAGATTTCTCTTGTTCAGGTCAAAGACTTGAATACAATGACTTCATATGAAAGGATAGTGACATTAATGAAGGAGTGTTCCCAGTGAACTGACGACAGGAACAGGTACATGTGTTGGTCAAGAAACCTTGTACTCTGTAGCTTTGCAGGACCCCTTTGGAGATCTCTGGACTGTTGAGCTCTTAGATAACATTATGCTGGCACCAGCCTCAGGGAGAGCTTTAAGGTACAGTTTGGCCTTCTGCTATGCCAAGAATGGGCTCTACGTTGTCTCGTGTTTTCAAAAGGAGGTCTTTCATATCTTAAGCCCCATAACTTCAGCATGCATCATCAGCATTTATAATGCTAACAGAACAACTCTGTAAAAATTGTTCCGTTCTGCGCAGGGGTTGGGATGATTAGAATAAGCAATATGTCAGATCAAAAGACAGGGATGATAACATCAAGGCAGAGGGGAAATTGGGGTTGGAATATAAATTAAAGCCAGGCAAGATTAGTACACAGCTAACTGGTGTGACATTGTTCTTCTCAGCAGATAAGGATGGGCTGCAGATCTGGGGTCAAGGTTATTAGGGACTGAGCAAGGAAGAGAAAGCCACTGGCGACATGGTTTGCAATGCATACATGACAAAACCAAGTGTCACTAAAGAGAAAACACATTTTCTTAATGCTTAAACTTGCAATGCAGCTCTCTTATGTGTTCCATGTTCTTACCACCAGTACAAACGTTGGCTTTATAGCGGTTTCTGGGCTTCATAGCAGTTCCATCACTTCGCCTCTCTCTGGAAGTAGAATGGGAAATGACTGTAAGATGAATGAAATCCTGACCGGGGTCACCGGGGGCTTTGCACGTAAGAAGTTAGGTCACTGGTCTCAGTGCTTATACAAAACCATTCCTCGAACAATGCCCACGCAGTATTCCTCTCAGCTTTTAGTCTACTTGAAGCCCCTTCAAATGGGAAGCTCCTTTCCATTTCATTTCAGAACGGATTAACAGATTACCACCTCCATTGTTCATCATGAGCTGCACTCAGAGACAAGGCACAGATAAGAACATTAAGTCTCCTTTATAATGACTAAGGTTTTCAAATAGATGCCATTTCTTGGGACACGTAACTTATCTAAGAGAGGCGATCAATGGGCCTTTGCCAGTGTCCAGCAAAGACAAGGTACAAAGAGAGGAAATTAAAGCCCTAGGAAGAGGAAATCATTGTTCCTCCAACTGTTATGGTGGCTTTTTTTCCTTCCTAGAGGTAAGCCAACACTTAATTACACTGCTGATGTTCTGGGCTTGATAAGCTTAATGGATGGTAAACCATAGATGGCTGAAAGTCGATACTTTTTTTTTTTTAAACCCAAGTAAGTAATAGCATGTGTGCTTTGAAATAATTTATCTCAGAGTAATG
This sequence comes from Apodemus sylvaticus, assembly GCF_947179515.1. Lineage (NCBI taxonomy): Eukaryota > Metazoa > Chordata > Mammalia > Rodentia > Muridae > Apodemus > Apodemus sylvaticus. Next base: position 71,137,417 of record NC_067474.1, read on the forward strand.
TTCAACATGGAAAGCTTTCTACCCATCTTGGGGGAAATTCCTCCAAGAAATGGAACATGGCAATGGCAGACTCATGTGCCCAAATGGACTCTCACCTTTTCAAGACCATGCTAGAAATCTCCATGTCCTACCCTGTTCTGAACATCACATACCACAGACATGTATTCAAATGTCACCTGTTTGCCTCTTGGATAAAAATAATAGTTATGTACCAATTAACATTAAAAATGATTTTAAAAGAAGCAAATTTCCCTAAGCTTGTCTCTCCAGGGACTGAGTCGCTGTCGGGAGCTGTATTAGTTTCTGCTTGGCACTTCATCTCCTAATCATTCCAGTTCATAGGCTGCCAAACAGTGGCTGGGAAGCGCTTTGTCTTTCAAGCGTTGATTAGATGGAAATGCTTACATTTTTGGAGCCATATTCTGTGCAAGAAAAGAGAGCATTAAAGACAGTTGCTTCACTTCCAGAGAGACCCACAACTGAGCAGTGTGCAGAGATTCTGAGATATTGGAGCAGTCAGTCCTAAACTTCAGAGCTCTCCCCTCAAGGCTCAGGGAACTCTGTAGAAGAGGAGACAGAAAGATTGTCAGAGCAGAAAGGAAGGGATGACTTCAAAGAAGCAATGTCTGCCAGACACAGCAGCACTGATGAACTCACAGAGACTGTGGCAGCACACACAGGACTGTTCATAAGGCAAAAGTTCAAGCCAGATGGGGTTCCAGCAGTGAGAGGGACAAATAGACACAGGCTTCCACCTCTAACCAAACCACCATCTGCAATTGATACCTGCTGGCAAAGGAAAAATTAGTTTCCTCCAGTAGATTATAAAACTGCACTTAATGGTAAGCCCCATGTCCAGCAGTATAAGGCCAACACAAAGTTAATTCAATGGCATCTTTGTAGATGTTTTAATCTATTACTGCTTTATTTGGGCATTTTTGTTTGTTTGTTTTACTGGTCTTTTGACTGTATGTTACGGTTTCTGATTTTGTAGGTGTTGCATGTGTTTGTGTGTGTAACTTGTATTTTTTTCTTTTATTCTGATTTGTTTGTTTGCTTTCTAAAGAAAGATGGGGCATGGAGTTGGGTGGGTGGGGAGGTGGGAAGGATCTAGAAAGAGTACAGGGATGAGAAATCATGATCAGAATATATTGGATGAAAGAAAGTATTTTTTTTAAGAAACAAAAGAGACAGAAACTTCACAATAAAAGAAGCAGGGCTGAGCTGTTAATGGACAGATGAAATGTCTGATTCAGTCTGTGTGTTCAGCAAGAACTAGCCAGGTGACCTTGTTCTCTTCCTTGCTACAGATACATGCTTTGTCTTTCACCACGAATAATAATCTAATCTATGCAAATGCATGCAAAAGAGTAGCCATTTTCAGCTCTCCTCTGTGCTAATGCTATTTTATATTTCATTGACATTTATTCTGGGAGCTTATATTTGCTTTATGGTTCACCAAGATTCTCGGGTGCTTCTGTTGTACCCGGCTCTGCCCAGCCAGCTCTCTCCTGCCAGGATGTGTATGGTTTTCTTTTGATTCAAATCATGCAGATTAGATTTTAACTGTGGTTAAATTCCCCAGTGGTGACACCCAGCTGCACACCAAGACTTGTCCAGAGCACAGGGCAGGACGGCGGCAAGGGGATGGGGAAATGTGCATCTTCTGTCCTCTCAACATGTGACTGGCTGCCCATATGATGGAAGGCGGAAAGTGATACCTGAAAGTTGACCTAGGACTACATAGGCAAGTGTGCCTGCACGTGCACACATACTCGAGTGTGCGCTTGCGTAAACACACACACACATACACACACACACAAAAACCCAATTCATTACATTAAAATATTCTAAGGATAAATTTATGGGTTTGTAAATCGTGTGGCTTTTATCTCTGAACTAAACTGAAATCTAAGAGCGGCTCAAATACCAATGTAAAAGCTGTGATGCTCGTCACAGTTATTTGTACATAGCTTAGCTGCAAACAATGCAATCACATGAAAGTACCTGTAAATAATTTTTCTTAGTGACAAAGTCACAGCTGGTGCTGATCTAATGGTGTCTTGTTGTCTGCATTAAAAAAAAAATCTAGATTTCAGTTAGAGATTAGTGGAGTAAATAAGTTTCTCTTTAATTGCCCCAGATCATAGGTCCCCTAGATTCGTTTTAAAAATTAACTTTAAATGAAATATTTTTGATTAACTACTTCAGTACGTCATATGTGCATGTGATATATTTTGATCATATTCATCTCTACCCCTCTCTAATCTATCTCTACCCCCAATATCCTCATAAATTCATCCCTTTCTCTCTCTCTCTCTTTCTCTCTCTTCCTGTCCTTTTGGCTCTTATGCTGATATAATAAAAGAAAAAAGTTAGAAAAATAGAGAGCTTTCTTTCTTAGTGTTGTTCATAGAAAATGTTAATTGTGTTTCAAATCAATAACAACAGCTATAACATTAGCATAATTTAAAAAGCAATAAATATGTCAAATAAGTTTGGTTATTAGCTTGGCTTTTTGCAATAGTCACCTCTCAAAAACTATCTGCTAAAGAAACCAAGAAAACCGTTGTTTCCCATTGTGATTCACTCCTTGCTTCTCTTCACCTGGGCTATAAGCTCTTTGAGGGCACAATTAGTCCATGATGTAGGAGCCCAGTTAGTGCTGAGTGCAAAATGGACAGGGTTTAATGTACAATACACCACCTGGATTACATCTGAACATCTTCCAAGTGTCAACTTTATAGCTTTGTAATATTTCATCGGATAGGAGGAAGGGATTTCACTTAATTTCTGAAGGTTTTGTTCAGTAGCTCTTCTTGGATATCTTTTTGATGTACTTTTTATTTATTTCATTTATTATTATCGTGTGTGTGTGTGTGTGTGTGTGTGTAAGTCGTGCAAGTATGAGGAAGGGGCACACCCCACATGGGAATCAGAGTAAAACTTTACGGAGCTGAGTCTCTCTTTCCACTTCTATTGGGTTCCTGGGCTCACACTCAGGTTGTCAGGCTTCTGCAGCAAGTGCCTGTTCCACTGAGCCAACCCAACAGCCCTCACTGAGTAGATTGTATATTTTTCTATATATGGTAATATATGATATCTATCTACCTATTATCTATCTATCTATCTATCCGTTAATGCTTATGGTAAGCTGGCCCCACTTAGCAATGCAACTCTGATGGCAGTGAGGGTTCATGGGCTGTAACCCACGGCAGACTCTGTGCTAAGCCTGCTAGCACACTGAGAGATGGGTGGATGACACACACACACCGTGCCTACTGGCAGATGGCTTATGGTCCAGCAGGAAAGCCCAATTAAAGGGATAAGACAAACAAGGGGCTAAGGGATGAGTATGACAAAAGGCATTGGGCTTGAGCTGAGTACCTTTTTCTGGAACACTGCATTTTTCACAGAGAATGCCGGAAGAGCTAGGTTGAGACTTGAACTGTGGAGCTCAGTGCTTTCAGCTGTAATTGGCAGAATGTTAAAAACCACCAATTATACTAGATCTCGCTCTATGCCTCATTCCAAATCACTCTATATCAGATGGCAATGATTTTGTGGGGGAATCTAAGAAGACCACAGAATCTGGATGTGTCTGGGTTAAGTTATTTCATACCCTTCTCTCCATCCCAAAGGAAGTCTTGCTTGAAGGATCCTGGTGGCTCTGGATTTCTGCCAGGAAGAGACACTGCCCTGTCCTGTCATTTATATACCATTTAAAGCCATGGGACTGAGTGACAAAGCATCACAGAAATACTTCATTTCCCACAAAGATAAAGATTTAAGGGCCACTGAGCTGATGGTCTCAGTTTGATCCCTGGGACCCACACTCTGAAAATCAACACTTTCAAATTATCATCTGTCCTCCACATGAGAGTTGTGGCATATACACATCCCTCCTACGTGGATAAACAGACAGACAGACAGACAGACAGATATAAACACACAAATATAACAAATTAACACTAGAGGCCTTCTGAAAACCCATATGAAAACCTACTACTATAGAAGCTTCCTAAAATATACACGTATATGAAAGGAGTCTAAATAGGATCAATATATAATGGCAGAGACAATGTCCCAACTAGGCATCTTATGTCACTGAGTATAATAGTTTGAATGAAAATGGCCCCCCACAGGCTAAGGGAGTGGCATTTTTAGGAGGTGTGGCCTTGTTGGAGAAAGTGCGTTATTGGGGGTAGACTTTGAGGTCTCAGACGCTCAAGACAGGCCCAGTGTTACTATCTCTTCCTGCTGCCTTCGGATCCGGATACATTCCAGCTGCCTTTCCAACACCATGTCTGGCTGCGTGCCACTATTCCTACTCTGGTGATACTGACTAACTCTGAATGGTAAGCCAGCCCCTAATTAAATATTTTCATTTATAAGAATTGCTATGGTCCTAATGTCTCTTCACAGCAATAAAAACTCTAAACTAAGAAATGAAGTAAAACTTCCTGTGCCAGAAATGTCTGGAATCACATGGAATTCCTGTTTAATCATTGGCCAAAAGGGTCCCATAGTACCCCATCAAACACCATAGGATAATTCCAAGACTGTAGGTTCTCTCTACAACCTTATGGTGAGGCCCTTTTGCTGAAGACAGCACTTATTCATGTCATCAAACATGGAGAAGTTGAACTGATGCCCAGCTAGAAGCTTCATCCCTACTGACTAGTGCTCATGCTTCTGGAAGGAACTCTGATGCTACCAGAGAAGAAAGGGAGGAAATGCCTCCATGAGATCCAGCTGTAAGACATTTTATCAATTAGTGATCAGTGGTGGTGGGGGTGCCCATTGTGAGTGGTGCCATTCCTGGGCTTCTATAAGAAAGGAAGACACAGAGAGAAAGCCAGCAAGAAACACTCTTCCATGGCCTCTGCATCAGCTCCTGCCTCCATATTCCCACCCTGTTTGAGGTCCTGTTGTGACTTTGGTGATGAACAGCCGTGTGGAAGTGTAAGCTGAATAGATCTTTCTTGTCCAACTTGCTTTTTGGTCACAGTGTTTCATCATAGCAATAGAAACTCTAACTAAGGCAGTCATGGTACGTCTTCACCACAATAGAACACTGACTGGGACACTATAGTTTTCTGTATATCCACCATCCAGTATAGGAATTAATGTCCCCTACCACGAGGGAGGATATAAATGCTGCAAAATCATATTTGCATGAGAGGAGTAACTGAGGTGAATACTGCAGGCATTCACTGAAGGCTTTCTCAAATTTCAATCTGGTCAGAGGGGCCAGAAAACCTAGAAAGCCTTATTGAGGGCACAGTATACCAGGATCCTGAGGGTCTTAGGAGGGCACAGCATGCCAGTGTCTGGAGGAGGACACAGATACCAGTGAGTATTGTATAATGGGGTGCTGGAGAGGGTAGTGTATACACTGTATAGCAGAGTCCTGAGGAGGTCACAGCACAGTATAGCAGAGTCCTGAGGAGGTCACAGCACAGTACACCTGAGGAGTCCTGTGGAGGTCACAGTAAACAGTACTTCCACAACTTGCTGGAGTTCTCAAAATCAAAGGCATAAGGATTATTAGGCAAGAGGAGAACAGACATTCTACCTTTATAGACACGGAAGTCTGGGGTCTATCATAGTTCAGTGGGAGACTCACATGAGGTGTTGAATCGCAAGCATAGGAAGGCGTTGCCCTTCTGGTCTCAGGTCCTATGTATCCTCAGTGGGGACCAAGCTGGTCCCTGGAGGAGCTGAGTAAGCTGCATGTTCTCTGGGGTCCAACCCTCCTTTGGGAACATTAATGAAACTCTCCTGAGTCTCTCCCCCGGGGAAATAAAGCCCCCTGTCCATTAGAGGGTCAATAGAAGTGAGAGCTTTCAGTCTTAACCCAGCAAGTCTGAGGCTCCAACCTGTGAGCATCCACCGTGTACCCTTCTGGCTGCTACTGGGCATCCCTGCATCAGCCAGACTGCCTTGCTCCCACTCTCAGGAAGCTGTCCTCCTCGCCTGATACTGCTCACTGGTGTACCCTACCACCCTGCCTTGGATTGTGACCAAGGTGATGTTAAAAAAAAAATCTCACAACTTAGAAATGCAAACTTTCAAAATCTCTAATAGTGCCGGGCAGTGGTGGTGCATGCCTGTAATCCCAGCACTTGGGAGGCAGAGGCGGGCAGATTTCTGGGTTCGAGACCAGCATGGTCTACAGAGTGAGTTCCAGGACAGCCAGGGCTACACAGAGAAACCCTGTTTCAAAACAAAACAAAACAAAACAAAAAACCAAAAAACAATAACAACAGCAACAAAAACCAAAATCTCTAATAGTAAAGCACTTTAAAAGAAATCAGATACAGACATATCTTGAAAATATTAAAATGTAATATTCATATAATTATAAAGTTAGGATAAAAAGTCTTTTTCTCTTATGGATGGTGACTAAAAATGGTTACAGCTTCTCTTGGGTTCTTTCAAGAGCATATCGTAAAGATTCTCCAAATTTGTACCTCTTACTCTCAAAAGATCAAGTTAGCTTTTAAACATTCATAGTTTGGAAATGATCTTTTGTATTCCTTTAGTTGGTGTAGGTTAATACTATATAACCAGGAAGAGCACTCAAGGCTCATAATCTGTAACAAATATCCAACAGGAATTTATCGCATATGCACATTGTGCTGGTTGGTTTTGTGCGTTAACTTGACACAAGTTAGAGTCAGCAGAGGGGAAGGAATGCTTAGAGGGGATTCAATTGTAAGGCATTTTCTCAATTAGTGATTGATGGGGGCGCACCAAGGACATGGTAGGTAGTGCCACTTTTGGGCTGGTGGTCCTGGGTTCTGTAAGAAATCAGGCTAAGCAAGCCATGGGAAGCAAGCCAGCAAGCAGCACCTCTCCATGGCCTCTGCATCAGCTCCTGCCCCGTTTGAGTTCCTGTCCTGACCTCCTTTGGTGTGTAGAAGTGTAAACTGAGTAAATCCTTCTCCCCACAACTTGCTTTTTGGCTCTGTTGTTTCATTGCAGCAATAGAAACCCCGACTAAGACACACACGCTGAGGTTTTCTTGTTTGGTTTTGTTTTGTTTTAGACTGAATTCAGAGATTAAAACTAACCTAAGGAGCTGGAGAGATAAATAGTTCAGAGGTTACGAGTGCTTACTACTATTGCAGAGGATCCAGGGTCAGTTCCCAGCATCCATATGGTGCCTCACAGTCACTGCTAACTCCAGTTCCAGGGGACCAAGCTCCTTCTTCTGATCTCCACAGGCAACAGGCACTCGCATGCTACCCAAAGGGATAACACTCATAAAGTTAAAAAAAAAAACTAAAAGTATTAAACAACAGCCTAACCTAAGGTGTCTGGATGCTTGTGATTAGATGTTTGAAATAAGTAAATATGCATAGCTCACGGTGATGCAAACCCTGTGTCCTCCAGAGTGTGCACACAGTACGCGCAGGAATGGCTTTATAAGCTATGGCCACACTCTGTGCCATTATGAGAGGAAGCCAGATCCTAGCTGTATATTGTGACATGCTCTGAGACAGTAAATATGCTTGTCTGTGCACGTGCACTCTAACCTCTTCTCCTCAGGAAGAATGGCTGTGTATGCCTCAGAACAAAGGCTATGAAAATTAAGGGCCTTCGGGAAGAAGCCTGGTGAATTATGAAGCAGCAGAGAGGGAGGAATTTGAAAGGACGGTGGAAAAAATAATTGCAACTGGCTCGTAATGAGCGGATCTCAAAGGATAAACACAATAATCTTATACAGCTGTTTCCCCAAGCATTCCAGTCTCAGGTGTGTGAGTTTACACATCTGATTTATACACTGCATGTAAACATAACTTACAGTTTATCTGTGTTCTGCAGATAATCCTCATCTGTCAGCATGGGAGTGGAGCCACTGCAGAGCGAGCTCGAATCGAGGTCTGACTAGGTGGAAGCAGGAACTGCTTCCTGTCTCGTGATTTTCATGCTCCCTTGAGTACCTGAACTATGTCTATTAACTCCGTGGCTCCTGGGTCCTGGGGGATAAACTGTTTCAGCCTCCTGCAGTATTTTCCTTAGACAGAATTCTCCATTATTTCACTTTTAATGTCTATATTTCTCTACTACGTAACTTCTTTGAAAAATTAATATATATTATTGTATTTGCAACAATTATGTATATGTACATATAATGTGTTTCAGTCATCTTCACTCCCATCTCCCGTCTAACTCCTCCCAGATCCACCCCAACAGCTTCCTCGGAAGCTCATGTCCTGGTCTTGACTCTATGTCTTTATACTTACGGTACCACTTTGTGTGTATGTAAGCAGCGCCGAGCAATTTCATAATTCCTGCTTTAGCAATCTAACATAACATCATATCTCTTTTAATTATGATATTTAGTTGAGCAGTGTTTGTTGTAATTACCACTTTGGCTTGGTGTAAATCTACTCTCTTTGTTGTCTGCTAGAAATCCAAAGTTTTTCTTTTTTTCTTTTACATTAACTGACTTTTAGTGATCCCATCCCCCATGTTTGTTTGGGATCCACTCTACTCATATTTTTATGGTTGCTGCAGCATTTGTAATGTACATTTTTAAACCCATCACTTTTTTTATTCGATATATTTTTTATTTACATTTCAAATGATTTCCCCTTTTCTAGCCCCCCCACTCCCTGAAAGTCTCGTAAGCCCCCTTCTCTCCCCCTGTCCTCCCACCCACCCCTTCCCACTTCCCTGTTCTGGTTTTGCCGAATACTGCTTCACTGAGTCTTTCCAAAACAAGGGGCTACTCCTCCTTTCTTCTTGTACCTCATTTGATGTGTGGATTATGTTTTGGGTATTCCAGTTTTCTAGGTTAATATCCACTTATTAGTGAGTGCATACCATGAGTCACCTTTTGAGTCTGGGTTACCTCACTTAGTATGATGTTCTCTAGCTCCATCTATTTGCCTAAGAATTTCATGAATTCATTGTTTCTACTGGCTGAATAGTACTCCATTGTGTAGATATACCACATTTTTTGCATCCACTCTTCTGTTGAGGTATACCTGGGTTCTTTCCAGCATCTGGCAATTATAAATAGGGCTGCTATGAACATAGTAGAGCATGTATCCTTATTACATGGTGGGGAATCCTCTGGTATATGCCCAGGAGTGGTATAGCAGGATCTTCTGGAAGTGAGGTGCCCAGTTTTCGGAGGAACCGCCAGACTGATTTCCAGAATGGTTGTACCAATTTGCAACCCCACCAGCAGTGGAGGAGTGTTCCTCTTTCTCCACACCCTCTCCAACACCTGCTGTCTCCTGAATTTTTAATCTTAGCCATTCTGACTGGTGTAAGGTGAAATCTCAGGGTTGTTTTGATTTGCATTTCCCTAATGACTAATGAAGTTGAGCATTTTTTAAGATGCTTCTCCGCCATCCGAAGTTCTTCAGGTGAAAATTCTTTGTTTAACTCTGTACCCCATTTTTTAATAGGGTTATTTCGATTCTGGAGTCTAACTTCTTGAATTCTTTATATATATTGGATATTAGCCCTCTATCTGATGTAGGATTGGTGAAGATCTTTTCCCAATTTGTTGGTTGCTGATTTGCCCTTTTGATGGTGTCCTTTGCCTTACAGAAACTTTGTAATTTTATGAGGTCTCATTTGTCAATTCTTGATCTTAGAGCATACGCTACTGGTGTTCTGTTCAGAAACTTTCTCCCTGTACTGATGTCCTCAAGGGTCTTCCCCAGTTTCTTTTCTATTAGCTTCAGAGTGTCTGGCTTTATGTGGAGGTCCTTGATCCATTTGGATTTGAGCTTAGTACAAGGAGACAAGGATGGATCAATTCGCATTCTTCTGCATGCTGCCCTCCAGTTGAACCAGCACCATTTGTTGAAAAGGCTATCTTTTTTCCATTGGATGTTTTCAGCCTCTTTGTCGAGGATCAAGTGGCCATAGGTGTGTGGGTTCATTTCTGGATCTTCAATCCTGTTCCATTGATCTGCCTGCCTGTCACTGTACCAATACCAGGCAGTTTTTAACACTATCGCTCTGTAGAATTGCTTGAGGTCAGGGATACTGATTCCCCCAGACTTTCTTTTGTTGCTGAGAATAGTTTTAGCTGTCCTGAGTTTTTTGTTATTCCAGATGAATTTGATAATTGCTCTTTCTAACTCTGTGAAGAATTGAGTTGGGATTTTGATGGTAAACCCATCACTTTTACCTTCAACTATTAATATATACTCTTTATATACCATTATGCACTGTAACAATAATGTGAAAACCTACATATGTATGCATGCCTCTTTCCCTCCTCCTTGCCTCTTGTTACAGAGTTGTCATTGCTATTTATCTTACATAAAATACAAACAGTATAGTACATATAGTTTTTTCTTTTTTTCTCCCTTCCCTTCTTTCTTTTTTGTTAATTCACTTACATTTAAAGTTATCATTGCAAAAGATACATTTATTCTTATGTTTACTATTTCGGTTATCTTTCATTCTTCTGTGATATCTAAAATTTCCTCAAATATGATTTATTTCTAGCCACAGAATCCCCAGTAGCATGTATTAAATCTGTTAACAATGTATTCTTTTACCTTTGGCTTACCAGAAAAATAATTATTTTATCTTCATTTTTGAAAGCTACCTTTTATATTAAGGAATTCTATTTTGTTATTTTAAAGACTGAAAGATACTCTTTCTATTGCTTTATAAGGCATCAAAATAATAGTTGGCTGTGCTCCTTTTTAGTAGCTTCTTTTAAGCTTTTACTCTTTATCACTGGCCTTTAGAAGTTTGATATGTGCCTTGGCCTGGCTCTGCCTATGTCTGTTTTATTTAGGCTCGAGTATTCCCAACCTGTTAATTTATAGTTCTGGTCAAACAAATAAACAAGTTTATGTACCTTTCCTTAAAATATCAAGTGGATTTGTACACTGGAGCACATAGCCCAGGGAGCCTTTAAGACTTCCTTCCTGGTTGGGATGAGAACACAGTACATGATACCTGGGGAGATGGGTCAGATGACAAAGTGTTTGCTGGGTAAGCATGAAAACCCGAGTTTGGGTCTCCAGAATCCTTGCAAAAAGCAGAACACAGTGGCAAGAGAAGATGAGACAAGAGGATTTTGAGGACTTGCTTGCTATCCAGAAATAACTGAATCAATGAGCTCTAGGTTCAGTGGGAGGCCCTGTATCAAATAGTAAGGTGGAGGAATGATTGAAGAAGATACTCAGGGTAAACCCTGGGTTCCACAAATGTTCAAGTCTTCACACATGTGTGCATGCATATACACATGCACACACACATTCACACACACACAACCACATGCACACACAGATACCACATACAGACAACACACACACACACACACACACACACACACACACACACACACACACGCGCGCGCGCGCGCGCGCGCGCGCGCGCACATGCACACACACACTGGACTTCTGAAGTCATGTGTGGAAAATGATGTCAACACACAGTGTTGAGACTCAAGACTACAAATAGTCTCTGCCTCATAAAACAGGCCATGGCTGCATAAAAGTTTTTGTGTAGGTGAAATACAATTGAAGAGATTTCAACTTGTCTCTGTGTCCATTCCCTGAGACCAGAATGTAGAAACCTCTTAAATGACTTCATCTTTCTCCAGCTTCACCAACATGGGAGCTACAGTTTGAGGCAGGCAAAGAATTACAGCAAAATGCTTTACCTGGCCATTTATCCTCTCACCTGACAAAGTCATGAATCCATGCAGACACAGCTCAGAGCCCACAGGTCAGGGATGCTGCTGCAATTGCTTCTCATGGGTGCTGGGCATTTGTTTATTTGGTCCTGTACAGAAGTCAGAGCAAATGCTGGAAACTAGAGCCTGAGGAATTGATTAGTCCTTCTGAGGACCAGGCAGTAAGCAATTGTCATTTCTGCACACACACACACACACACACACACACACACACACACACACACTCTCACACACACACACTCTCACACATACACTCTCTCACACACACACTCACATGTGTGTGTGAGAAAGATTGGGGGAACACACCATAAAATTTAGTACTATGTGAGTATATAATATTTACACATATAATTTTGGTACATAAAAATGTTAAATTCTATGTAATACCACAGACAAAACTGAAAGGGTCAACGTGAAGCTTGCTTTGAGGGTTTAGGGAGATGGATCTATTGATACAGTGCCTCCTGCATCACGAACTGAGTTTGCATTCCCAGCATCCATGTAAAAATGCTGGGTGTGTTCTCTGACCCGGGGGTAGGGAGTAGGGATGAGGGATGCTCTAGAGCTTGCTGACCAGCCAGTCTAGCCGAGTGGTGGGCTCCATGTTCAAGGAAAGACTGTCGTGAGAGGGGAGGCCAGGCCACTGAGAGTGGGTAAAGGTGCTTGCTGCCAGGCCTGGCCACCTCAGTTCATTCCCCGGGACCTGGTAATGGAAGGAGAGGGCCAGCTCCTACAAGCTCTTCTCTGACCTCGACATGTGTGCTTGGCATGCTCATGCACACACATGTACACACCTGCACTCGAGTACCTGTGTACTCATACACATGTGCATAGAAGTATAACGCACATGCTAAAAAAGATGATGCTTTGGTTGTGATGTGCAGGATATTCAAAGGTGGGCTACTGTTCAGAGTTAATGACAGACATCTCAAGAGAAGAATGAATGATAGTCGCGAACTGACAATTCTGCAGAGTGGCTGCACTTAACCAGCAACGACAGACCGTTGTCTTCCCTGAGGTTGCAGAGTGCCGGGACTGTAGAACATCATGAGGGGGAATGTGATTGACAAGCAAGCACAATGGTTAGTCATGTATATTGGCACCTCTCTCTGGTATCAGCCAGCACACAATTAGTGTAAATAAAAAACTGAACCCACTTGTTGCTGATTGACTGTAATTCTGCATTCAGAGTTTATCACAAGGCAATAGTCAGAGGCATGGATGAAAGAACTTTTCTATAAAATTGTTTTTTTTGTAGCATTATTTATAATCATGAAAAATTGCAAATGATTGACTACAAAATTGGATGTCTAAGTAAAATTATACAATGGAACATTATTCTATCACAAATATCCGTGCATTTCCAGGGCTGCGTTTATGGGAAACCACTTAAGACACATTATCCCATGAAGATGAAATGAAAATTGTGTAGAAAGGAAATGGTCAGAAATATTCCTGTGGCCAGGATGACAGAAGAAGGACAGAGGAGGGGGGGTGGCTGGGATGGCTGCTTATACGTGATGGAAGGAGGGATTTTTTCTTTTGTTTTTCATTGCCCTGTATTTTCCTGTCTCAATTGTGAACAGACATCACTTTGATAATTTATTAAAAATCATAACACATGATAAGGAAGAGATCAAAATAATACTACACTCTCTCTACTCAGTGCAGAGATTTACATGCAAAAGAATTACAATGACTTTTTGGTCCAAAAACCTTAAAGATTCCCAGAAAGCTGAGATCAGTTGTTCCACATCTCAAAATGCCCCCAGATCTAACTCCATACTTACAGCTATATATCCAGTACCTCACTGGGAGCGCCAGGCTGTTTCTCACTGTTTGCTCTAGGATGTTCTTGGCAACCTCCCTATGTATTTATTTGAAGTTTTTATTTTAGACTGTTTTGTCTTGCTTTGAGTCGGAGTATCATTCAGTCCAGGAGAACAGATGTATCATTTCTTGGTTTTCGTTTTCTCTACTTGCTATCTTATGCTTTTGGACTCTGTACTTAATAGTAAATAAAGTATTCTTTTCATTGAAAAATAAAAACACGAATTTAGCTCCCAAAATGCATTAGGTCAATAACATGGCCGGAACCAAGGCAGGAAAGTGTATGGGATTATGTCGTGGCACGCTTGAAAACTGGCACTAAAGGCAACTTTTTATAGATGTGGAAATGTTTGAGAGAGGATTTTGAACTAAGTATTAAATTTTAAGAGATAATGTAAGGTTGGGATATAAAATGATATTTGGACATAATAAAACGATCTATATTATTTTATGGTTAGGAATAAATCTTTTGACATAATGGAGTTTTTTCTTTAAATCATCTTGTTAAAGTGTTTACCATCTGGTTAAACTTAGGAGTTCAAATGTGTATAAAAATAACTTATAGTTCTATTTTGTGGAGCTGTGAGGATTCAGGTTAACACTCCCTAGAAAATGTATTCGCCATAAGGCAATTATTTTGTTTTATTTGGTGTAAACAGTTTTGTTTTGGTCTGTTTCTGCTTTGTGACCCAAGAGGGTTGTTTTTTTAGTATATAGGATCATAGAGTGGGACTTATAAGTCTAGGATGTTTATTGTATATTTCAGGAAGTGCACATTTATGATATTTTCATTGTGTCTAAAATGTCTCAAAATGATGTTGACTAATAACAAAATTTGGGGCAAAATAACATCTTTGTCCTATGCCGAAAAAGTAAGAAGAGGACAAATTGCCAATTCTCGGGGCTGATTTAGAATTGCTGGGAGTAACACTGGTTATTTATTCATATCAGAAATTAAAACATTATCTAAAGAAAGCGGGGTGCTGTCAGTGGGAAAACCTGCAGAGATGTAGATACATAGTAAAGTCTAAAATGTAACATTTGTTAATGATTCAGGCTGATCACTCACAACAGTTAAAAAGGTAACCAGAATATTCTTTACTGGACTAATAGATGGAAAAGAATTCACTTGATCTAAATAAAAAGTTGAATTATATCATCCTTGGATAATTATATTCCTGTTATATGCCTGTCTAGAGACATGGGATTCAGTTTTAGTTTACTTTGTTGTCAGCCTCCTGAGTGTCATGGGAAAACCCAGAGGTCCTCTGCCACCCAGAACAACTGGGGAAGAACTCACTGGTCTCTTCCAGAAAGTTCCTTGACCAGGCATGTGTGTCTCATGCTGAGGCCTTTCAGTCTTAGGATGGTGGGTAGGGGCCACTCTAAGAAGAAAAGGATGACTTCCTGGCTTGGGATGGAGCTCAAGGTAGAAAATGCCTGTGCCTAGGGACTGAAAGGAAGAAGAGATCTTCTGGGAAGACCTAGAAGCAGGAGGTGGGCCGACAGGGCTAGGCCGACAGCGCTAGTGGGACTGGTCCTTGGATGCAGCAGGTTCTCATCCATGATGTGAAGCCCTTGGATGACACTTCTTTCAAATTCTCTATTATTATAATTCTTCTAAAGCCACAGCTAGATGAACCCTTGTTTCTGACCTGCTTCCTCATGTCTGATGTGTGATTAAAATCAGATGACCCTGGTCTGTGAGCTCACTCTTAAAGATTTATGATATTGACATAGGTCTGGTTGAATAGGAGTCTCATTCTACACCTGTGACACTCTTCAGTTCCAGCCAGATCACTGTTCAGGTTTTCCCTTCCTGATCCTGTATTCTAAGACCATTCCAAGAACAACATACATCCACTAAGACCCAGAGTCTCCTGGGTGTCCACTCACCTGGACTCAGCTCTCACAGAACAGCATAGGCTTTCTTTCATTTCTGCTTACCAGGTCTCCGGTGACCTACTCTAAGCCACTGCTGTTCCGTGCCCCTGGCCTCACCTGCTGAGAGCCAGCAGAGTTAATTCTGTGAGAGTACAGGTGTGAGTATCAGACCATACTCCATCGTAGCCATCTATACGACCTTGGTCCAGCTTCCCATACACTTCTAGAGAATTACAGTGCTAATACACAGAACATGATTTTTAAGGGTTGCAGGAGCCTGATAAGGTCAGGTACAAAGAATGTAAGTAACCCCGTGACTCTTATACATGACTGTGAGTGTCATCTGATGAGTGGGCAAGGTCTGTCGTCATTTACTGAGAGCATGAAGTGCTGCCAGTGTATTCTCCTTTAGCTGATCTTTGTTCCCCCATCCCTCACCCCACTTCCTATTTATTTCTATCTGTACCTGCAAACCTATGATGGCGAACTCCATTCCTTCCATCCCAGGTTCCACCATCCCCCACACTTCCTGGCAAACATCTCCGCATGTTGTCCGTCCACGGATGCCTTGCCCAGCTCAGCACCAGGGGCTACGGGGGCACCTACATCTTGCTGGGCCACCATCCATGATTCCATTTGTAACAGTTTTCTCTTTCCTTCTGTGGTGACTCATGCCGAGGGTTTCAGAGGATGTTGAGTGGGATACAATGTTGCTATGTGTCACACATTCTAAAAGGCACCAACAATTGAAGCTAAATACCTTCCCAGTGGGAGAACTGCCTAGTTAAGTGAGGTGATATCTGTCCCTCTCTGAATATAGCATGGTAGTGAAGATCACAGATTTTTTTTTTTTTTAAGGAAAGCCAAATTACTTAAGTGTGAATCTGCCTTTTGCATGACTTCAGTTGAATTATTTGAACTCTGAGTGCCTCCAGCTTCTTCAGATGAAGATAAGAGTAGTCATGCCTACTGCGTAATCAAACCAAAGGAATCCTCAAAAACAATAACAGACTCGTTTTAACTTCCCGGGCTTTCTGGTTGGCCCTGAGTCCCATCAGGGGAGGAAAAGAATAAAGGAGGAACAAACGTGCCCCCTCCTTGCTTGAGTCTTTCCATCACAAGGTCCATCATGCCTGTGCAAAGGGTATGTGGAGGGATTGTAGGGAGAGACTTAAAGTCACACTTGAGCTACAGATGCTTAAATGGCTTGGAAGGTTAGTCTCCTGTCTCAGCTCTCCCAGCAAATGTCCTCAGGGCTCTGTGCATGATGAAATTAATGTTTTTAAAAAAAACATTATTTTTTGAATGAATTGAAATTGAAATCATTTCAATTTCAAATAAAAAGCATCCACATTTTGGATTTTATGATCTGACTCCATGAGAGGCATGATGGTGGTGGCAGTAATAGTGATGATGATGGTAGTGATGACGATGGTAATGATTGTGATGCTGGTGATGCTGCTGCTGCTGGTGGTGGTGATGATGATGATGATGATGATGGTACATTTAGCTTAGGTTTCCTTGCATACTCACAGCCAAGCTTGAAGACCAGTTTATTACTCCTGCAAATTAAAATGGCTAAGCTAAAGACTATCGATGAGGGCAGATGCTGGCAAGGATGTGGGGAAACGGGAACACAGTCTTACATTATTGAAAAGGTAAAAGACTGAGGCCACTTTGAAAAGCTGTTTGGCAGTTACTCAAAACAATAAACCCAGAGTGGCCTAACAACCCAGCAAGCCAATTACTACATCTCTTCTCAAGAGAAATGAAAACTTATGTGCCCCCAAATGGTCTGCAGATGTTTCCAGCAACATTATCTACAATAATAAAAAAGCGGATCCAATACAAAGTCTCCATCAGTGGATGATACATGATACTTTAACTCTGCTAAAAGCTGTTGAAAAGTAAAACTTAAATAGGTGAACCTTGTTGTGTGTAAACTATCTTAAGGCAGGCTATTTCTTTGAGCTTTGGAAAGTAGGACTTTATATTTGGTCATTCATAGCCTTCTCCTTTCTTTTCTTCTTTACTTTTTTTTTCAGCCAGGACCTTGATATGCAGTCTAGGCTGGCCTCAAACTCACCATCCTCCTGTCTCAGCTTCCCCAGCACTGTCTTACAGATGTGCTCTACAGTGTGCAGCTTTAAAATAGCCATTTCCTGCCTTTGTGACCACATGGCTTCCCTTCCCAATCAGTGATACTCCTCGAGTTTTTGCCATATTTCTGGTGACCTTTCAATCCATGTCCGTGGAATGTGAGAAAGTCCCCCACTGATCAGTCTTGGGGGAATCCAGCATAGACCTCTGCCATGGGCTGAACATGAACCGGTGAATCCTGGAGACCTGTCAGTGTAATAGTGCTGAGGAGGAGGGCAGTGACTGAAGTGAGGTTAGTGCTCCTATGAGAGGTTGAGGCAGCCCTTGGCCCTCGTTTTGCCTGTGTGCTGTGTCAGGATATTGTAGGAAGCCTTACTAGGCAGGCTGATGCATAGCTATAATCCCAGCACTTGGGAGGAAGAGGCAGGAGAGTCAGGAGTTCACAGGCAACCTTTGCTAAATAGCAAGTTCAAGGTCAGCCTGAGCTACATGATAACCTGTCTCAAAGGCAAAAACCAAAACAGAAAAGAAGGCCTTTGCCACCCATGAAGTGCCAGAATATTGACCTTAGACTTCACCCTCTAGAATGATGAGAGATTCTGTTACTTATAAACTTCCCAGACTTGGGTATCTTTTTATCGCATAAACTGACTAGAGAGTGGCAGGGCGGTGGTGGCGCATGCCTGTAATCCCAGCACTCTGGGAGGCAGAGGCAGGTGGATTTCTGATTTTGAGGTCAGCCTGGTCTACAGAGTGAGTTCCAAGATAGCCTGGGCTATACAGAGAAACCCTGTCTCGGAAAAAAAAAACCCAAAATAAAATAAAATAAAATAAAATAACAAAAACAAAAACAAAAACCCAAAAAACCAAAAAACACCTGACTAGAGAGGTTTTCATTTGGAAAGCTGAAAACACTGGAAAAGTGCTTGCCTCTGGTCTGGAGATGCTAAACTGAATGTAGGTTTGGACAACCCATGCCAGACCTAAAGTCAGGTGCTCAGGACAAAGATGCAGACAGGGTTCTAACGACAGGTGAGTGGTGGGCATGGGCAGTGTTTTACAGGAACAGTATCTGTGTCTGTAATAATCAGACAATGGGCGTGACACAAGGGCTGTGTCCAACGGGATGGCTGCCCCTCTGTATCCAATGGCAGGAGGTCTCATTCTGAGCATGCACCAGGTTGTGATCAAATGCCGTTTAGGCTCCTAGCAGCTTCTGCCGATTTTCACAGTGTGGCTCTTCAACTTCCCTGGTGATTGATTGTGTGAAAAGGTTACTGTCCTTCCAGCCAACCCCCTTCCTTCTGTCAGTATCTCTGTTTGCTAAGAATCCTGCTGGATGTGGTTGCTGCATCCGGAACTGTCTCCAGCTCTCCAGGCATTGTAAGCCACGTGCTTGTGACTGCTCTGTGCCATCCGTGATCTCATTTATGCCTCAGAATAACTTAGGGACTTAGATGCCGAAGAAATAGCCTCATGGGAATGAAAACTCAAACCCAAAGGAAACTGCATGTCCTTCCGGTTGGGTCTCGCCGGCTTCTTCTCTATCTTCCTTGGTATCCCATTGGTTGCAGTTAGGAATCCCCCACCCTCTCCTTCTAACCTTCTCTTATTCCTTTAAACCGTCGTGAGCTTCGCTGCCAGGTTTTTCATAAAAAGTATTACCAGTTTCCCCATGCAACAGTCTCTAGCCACTTCCTGTTGTCTAGGTGACCAGACTCCAGAGAGACACCGTCTGCTGATACCTGATGCCGCTCTCCCCTCTGCCTCTGTCTCTTCCTAATTCAAAACAAGTCTATCCCATGCCATAAGATCTGTTTTCTGTTAGTTTGACTGAATTTACTACAGACAGTAGGCCTTCAATAAATATCCTTAATCTGGAGACAGACTGAAGACAAAATATTGAATTCATTCCTCATGTTTCCATCATAAACTCCAAATTCTATGGCCACGATGATTGGGGGAGCAATAAAACAAGCATTGAGCATCATATGGCAAAATGTATTGGAATGTGGTATTCTTGGCAGGAGCTCGTCTCAGAGTGGAAAATGTTTGCTAAGTATAAACATCTCAAAGACATGTGCGCCATCTAGCCTTTATTATTAGTCACTGGGATTTTTTATTTAGCAACTGAAGACTTTGTGAGACTATTCAATTCCTGGAATGGAATTTAGGGTTCTTTTCTGAAACCAGTCCAGCCCAGCCTTTGTACGCATGAGCATTCTTAGAAAGCCTCTGAACATCTATTCGTATGCATTTCAACTGGTGGTGAGAGGCCTCAAAATAAAGTCACCGAAGAGACTCTGCTTGCTCCTACTTCAGTGGCACTGGAAAGTTTTCAAAGGTCTCCTTTGCTTCTCCTATTGCCAGACTAGGTTATTTGAAGCCCCCACTCAGGGAAAAGTCAAGAATGGAGCAAGGCAAGATGAAGGAAAGAGGACTGGCAGGAGGAGGCCGAGGACCATGCCGGCCAAAGATGAGTCGAGGAGGCAAGGAAAATTATGCAGGGCAGGTTAGAGGTGACAAGGTCACCCATAGTTGGTACATCAGCCTGTGGAGGGGCTGAGCTGTGAGGCCTTGACTAGCTTCTGCCTTGCAATTCTTTCCTTCCTTCAGTAGGATTACTGTGGACCAAAGAGATTGTGCCCAGGGAGAACGCCTACTCCATCCCAGGGTGTTCCGGACATGTCTGTTTTGTTGTGCCACTTTTAGCATGGAGTGTGATTCTTTGTGAGACTGTTAAATCCTGTAGAATCCAGGCAGTTGCTTCCAGGTGCTTCACCTCTTGGGCTTTCATACTGCCACCCATGTGACCTTCGCAAAAGCACCACCATTCTGTTCTTGCTACTTTGACCTTTGAGCCTATTGAGTGACTTGATCATCTACTTGACCACCAGAGTTACTGCCTGTGACTAAGGTGTGTCTTTCTATCAGTATCATCAATTTCTACTTCATGTCAAGTGGAGCCTGTGTCTTTCAAGGGCTGTTAGACACATCCCTGGTCAAAGGCCTGGATAGAAGGAAGGAGCTGAAAAACCTGGAATGCTGGGTTGCAGGAGTCACAGATTACAGCACCCATGGGTGCCTTTGTGCCAAAGAGAAAAACACATCACGCTTGGATGGAACAGTTCAAAGTATTCTCTTCACCCACAAAGTGTATTGATTGATCTGAGAGGTGGCCCTCTAAAAGATACATGCTGGTCCTCACAGTCAGTACCGCAAATGTGATCTTACTTGGAAAAATGGATCTCTGTAGATGCAATTAAGGATCTTAAAATGGTATCACTCTAGATTGCCTTAATTCAGTGACAACCATCTTTATACAAAGAGGAGAGGTGCCTAGAAGACAGGGGCAGAAGCAGAGACTGCAATGATAAGAGATGTCACAACTTTCCATAGCTCTCAGAAGCAGGGCTTCCTGAAGGTTCTCTCTTAGAACCTCTGAAGGAAGCCATCTTGTTGACCTTGAAGTTTTGGATGTGAAGCCCCCAGAACTGTCATGACAGATGTCTTATTCCCTTAAGTCATTTCCAGTGACTGGGTACAAGAGATCTAGGAAAGTAATTCATAACCATCAGGTAGACATGACTTCCTGGCAATGTGACTGCAAGCTTTGAGCTTCCTCCTGTCTCATAGAACATCACTCAGCAAGGCTTTGATGGAAGCCAAAGAAGTACAAATCCATACAAAGAATTAGAGAGTCAGGGTATAATAATAAAAATGATTTGATTAGATTTTGGGGACAGATGAAGGCTGAGACTCAGTAGAACTATGTATCCTTTCAACGAGAGATGGGAGGAGGAAGTTGACGCTTATCAATCAATCTGATGAGAATTATTGTTCTGTTAACTTTACTGTCTCACCAACAAACTTTCATGACGAAATACATGTCCCACTCGTCTTCCTTAGATACATATTCTTTCTTCTCTTCCTCAGTATGGGTAACCAGTATGAGCACTTGTTTGCTGCCTCCTGGAACAGCAACACATAGTGTCTGCACTGTCTCACCAGGCCTTGCTCAAGAGCAAAGTCCATACTTCCTCATCAAGAGAGGCAGCAGCTAAGCAGAGCTTCTTCAGCTTGGAACTACTGCTTCCTGTATTGGTTATGCTTCTGTTGCTATCACAGAATACCTGATGAAACGTAGCTTTGGAGAAGAAAGCTTTTTGTTTTGTTTTTGTTTTTTTGTTGTTTTTGTTTTTCGAGACAGGGTTTCTCTGTGTAGCCCTGGCTGTCCTGGAACTCACTCTGTAGATCAGGCTGGCCTTGAACTCAGAAATCCGCCTGCCTCAGCCTCCTGAGTGCTGGGATTAAAGGCGTGCACCATCACTGCCTGGTTAAGAAAGCTTTATTTTGACGTATAGTTCCAGGGGGAATCAGTTCACCATGGTGGAGAAGTCATGCAAATAGGAGGCTGAGGCTGGCCTGGCAGTCCTAGAAGAACACTTGTCACGACATTTCATCCATACCCAGGAAACACAGAGAGAAAGTGCAAAGTAGGGGGGAAGCTATACTGGGGGGGGGGAAGCCGGTGGGGGCCGTGGCCTGAAAAACAGGCAGGCAGAGCCTGCATAGGGAAAACTGGCTAGGCCTGCACACCACACCAGGATAGGGGCAGTGGGTGCCCGAGTACCTGTGTGTGTGTGTGTGTGTGTATGTGTTTCCATATATATATATATATATATATATATATATATATATATATATATATATATATATATATATATAGAGAGAGAGAGAGAGAGAGAGAGAGAGAGAGGCTGCCTGGCTAGCAGGGGGGGGCGGGTGGCGGTCCTTGCTCAGAAGGTGGTGCTGTTCTGGCATGGGCCTCCTGGGTACCTGTTGAGGAAGCTTGGCTGAGAAGAGGCTGGGTCATCTCCTGGGGATGGTACCGCTGAGAGGCCTGATCCATGCTCCTACGCGGCAGGTTTTGATATGAAGAGACTGTTCATAGTTTTAATGATTTATTATAGAAAAGTAGGAAGAGAAAAGGAGATGGCCATGACCACGTGGAAAGAGGGGAAAGGATGGAGAGACGGGGAACAGAGAGAACAAGGACAAGATAAAAAAGAGAGAGAGAGAGCGAGGAGGGGCAAGAAACTTCTTTTTATAGTGGGCTGGGTTACCTGGCTGTTGCCAGGTAACCATGGGGTAGGGAAAACCTGGCTGTAGCCAGGTGATTGTAGGGGTGGAGTCCAGCCAGACCGATGGCCATAGGGTTATGGAGTTGAGAAGTCAGGAGTCTGGGTGCATGGCTCACTGGTTCTGTCCCTTGTAGAATGTTCTACTGGGTCTCCAGAGTAAGCCTTGCTCAACCAGGCCAAAGACTGCCTTACACAGTCGCACACTGTACAATCTCAAAGTTCATGTCTAGCCAGACTCCACACCCTAAGAGTCAAGAAGCTTCTTAAACAGCACCACCTGCTGGACAGGATGTTCTACTACATGGAGAATACATCTCATTCAAACACCTCCCGAACATTGCCATGATTTGAGATCTTTGCACCTTGGGCTTTGTACATAGCACCTAGGATGTACAAATCTGGTTTAAGACATTTTCATAAGGAACACAAGTACTGTATCTGTCATGTCAGCCTCCGTGGGCATTTAGGTGGGAAAGGGGCACCTTTACTTCAGGATGCTCATATTTGGGTGGCATTGTCTTTGGCAGACAAAGTGAATGAATTTCTTTTCATTAAAAAACAAAACAAGGTTGTGTGAGGGGGTTCTCGGTGGCTCCTTGGGTTTAAGAAAAATGAATTCACATTTATCCAAATGGAATCTGACTGGCCACCTGGAGCTTGAAAACATCTCTGTGTTCTGAACCTAAAAGGGCATAGTGTTCTGAAATGATATTAATCTATACTTGTTAACTGTTCATTTGATCATGCTTTGGTGTTATGTGACAGGATATTTGATGGGTGACTTTAAGTCTGTTTTTCCAAGCTTACTCCAGTGTGATGTTGGGGACCCATAGTGCAAGTCTCTAAATGAGAGGGTGGGGTGGGGTGGGGTGGGGGTGGGGGATGGGGAGTTGCCTAGAAAAGAAAAGCCCTATCCTGACTCTCATGAAAGCTGCCTCCTGAGAGCTTGTGCTTCACCTTAGAGCCAGGAGATGCTGCCCAGCGAGCTGAGAACGTATTGATTTTCACAGAGGATTCTGAGCCCCCATTCAGGCTGCGTTCATCAGGGCTCTTAGTGAGATGGTCCGAGGATCTGAAGTAGCTTAGCCTTTCAGAGTAGCAAAGAGTGGCACTGTGACCTCCGGGGTCTCTCTGCATGTTTATTTACATGATTCTTAACGAATCATGTAATTTGTGTAATTGTTAATGAAGACTTACTCCAAACGGGTGATGATTTACAGAATTACCCCCATGGTGTTCTATGCCTGTCCCAGGTGCCTGCTTGGATGTGCATGCATGTATGTAAGCAACTTGCATAAAAAGTCGGCTGTAGGGGCTGGAGAGATGACTCAGCAGGTAACAGCACTTGCTGTTTTTTTCCAGAGGAGCCAGTTTGATTCTCCGCACCTACATGCTTGCTCACAACTACCTGTAACCCCAATTCTAGGAAATCAGACATGTTTGGCTGGCCTCTGCAGGCTCTAGGAGTGCATGGGATGCATAGACGTATATGCAGGCAAAGATATCTGTACATATTAAGGCATTAAAAAGAAAATGCAGGTTTTGAAGAACCGAGTTGTACTTTTTGAAGAGATGCCTGTGCTTTGGAAGCATGAACTTGGTAACCCAACAAAGCAGAAATAATATGACAATCTTTCCTATCTTTGGGTTCCCTTTCTGTATTACCAAGTCCATTGCTTAAGAGATAGTTAAAGATGTTGAAGGACTTGATAAAGCATTATCTACATGCTGTTCTGCAGTCAGTGGTATAGCTAATTGACAAAGGGGAAAAATAATTTCGGAGTCTTTTGCTGATACTCAAATCATAGTTCAACATATTTCTTAGCTGGAAGGCTGTTTTATCTTTATCCAAGGTGCTGTGGATAGACTTATGGAATGAATTTTCCTGGTCTCCAGAAGCTTGTCAGCGGTCCAGTGACATGTTTTTTCAAATAATTCAACTAGTCAGGTCCATCTGGAAATCATTGTTTTGATGCCTCCTGTCTGTCTTTCATGTGAGTCTCCCTCTTTCAAAGGCTGAAGAAAGACTGGGGTGTCCCAAAGTAGTGTATAATACCCTGCTGACATTCAAACAAGTTGGCGGCTTTTTCTTTGGAGACATAGGTATTAGCAAAAGGGGGATGAGAAGCCTGGAGTCATGGAATGTTGGGCTCAGAGGGTCTTGTGGGCCCCTTACCTACATCCTAGTCAGGGAGACAGCCTCTGTGGCTTCCAGTCTAGGTGGTCTCCAGCTGCGGTCTCTGCACCCTCAAAGGAAAGGAAGCTTCCTGCTTCCCGAGGCAGCCTGTTCTCAAGGACTGTTCTGTTGAGCTGGAATACACTTAACATGACATTTGGTCTTAGTTCTGCTTTCTAAAAGAATGAAGAATAGATCTTTCTCTGATGGGCTGTACAGTTGAGACAAGGGAATAGAGATATTGGGTTTGATTCTACTTAAGCAGCCAGACAATTTAGAACTGGCTCTCGATCTTTAAGATGGAGATCAGAACCTCTACTACCTGGTCTATTGTGGTGTTTGGAACCATGTGTTTTAGCCATCTGTCATGGCGCTTGGCACATGGTAGGCATTTATTGAATAGTCCCCTTCTCCTTCTACTTGGAAGCTCTTCAAATACCCAAAGACAGCACGTCTCCTTTCTTTGGTGTTCTTTTCCTGAGCGGCTCTACTGTGGATCAAAGGGATGGTATCGAGGGCGGGAGCTGGGAAATATCTAAGCCAGTATGTCCTAAACTGTCAGCATCAACAGGTGGTGAGAAAGATTATTTTTATACAGTACGTGACTGGTCATTTATAATTACAGTTAAGTCTATCTAACGGATATATCTCATAGCTGTCTTATTATGGTGGGAGACACTATTTTCCTATAAGAGTGATATAAAATCCACTTTAAGAATAAGCTTATTCAAGAATAAAGGCGAATCAAGCACAAAGAGAGCTCTCACCAGTGCCCTTAATCAAGTGAACCTCCAAGAAAACCAAACCTGATTTCAGGATCTTATTAGCAAGTTTAGTTGAAAAGGCTGCCAATGGTAGGAGACACTGGAAAGGCAAACCGTAAAGGTCCAGGAAGAGGGTGTGAAGGATGTAGGGGTGTAACACAGAGGACTTTTTAGAGCAGCAAAGCTCTAAAAAGTATGATCCTGTAATGTTACATGTTTTTACATATTAAGAATTTCAAACCCCAGTGAATGCACAGTAGAACAAATTCTCATATGAGCTGTGGATTTCAGTTAACAATGTATTGATATTGACTGATACATTTTAACAAGATATTATAATAAGAGAAGCTGGAGAGGGTTATGGAAATTTGGTACTTTCTGTTCAATTTTTCTGTAAGTCTTAAATGGTGACAAATGTCTACTAATAATTACATCTACATATATACACACATAAATACATGCACACATACATATATACATGCCTACAAATACATGCTAGTCAATCCAACCAGTCCAATTGCTTATTTACTAGCCTTCAGGAGACCTTCCCTAATGCCATCCACAGATCAAGAACCCACTTCTCGGTTTGCTTGACGCTGAACATGAGTCTGGCAGTTCTGCATGCATCCACACCACTCATGAGGCTGCCCGAGAATCTGGGCTCTGGTGGGGGTGAGAACTCTAATTTCATAAGCATATTTTGGGATGGAGTTTCACTATGTAGTCCTGGATGGCCGGGAATTCAGTGTATAGACCAGACTGGCCTTGAAGGACCTCACAGTGGCCCATCTACCTCTCCTTCTTGAGTGCTGGGATTAAAGGTGTACACCACCACACCCAGTCTCATATCCACTGTTAGTAAATTGAGAAAAAAAATCTATTAGGCTGAAATGCAGAGTTTTTAGGAGGCTTGAAAAAAAGTGACTCTGCTCTCTCTCTCTCTCTCTCTCTCTCTCTCTCTCTCTCTCTCTCTCTCTCTCTCTCTCTCTCCTTTTTTTCTTATGTGCATTGGTGTTCTGTTTGTATGTGTGTCTGTGTGAGGATGTTGAATCTCCTGGGACTAGAATTACAGACAGTTGCGAGCTACCCTGTGTGCTAGGAAGCAGAGCAGGGTCCTTTGGATGAGCAGTCATTGCTCTTAACCCCTGAGCTATCTTTCCAGTCCTGTGGCTCTAGTCTCTTAATGTTTCCTCCAAGTCTGCACTCTGGTACCTGATACAGGTACAGCTATTATTGGGAGCAGGAAAAGCAGCTCTGAAAAGGGAAGGAATGGTTATAGCAGTTGAGACTTACCAGCCAGGGCGAATGGAGGATGAACCTAGGAAGCCAGCTCCTATAGGGGCAGAATGAAAGAGGTGACCCGCTATCCTGCCCCTTTTTTGAGTAGCTCAGGGTTCTGATGCATGGACAAACATATATGTCTGGTGGCCAGCTTACCCCACTCTCCACTTCAGAGTCTTATCTGTCACTGTCTCTCACTTCAGAAGCTTGGAAGCATATCAAAAGTGTTCATCATGGTGGAAGGAGGGGCTTTTGAGGCCTGCCCTTCCTTGAGGGACTATTGACTTGAGTTACTGTCCGTGACATTTTCATCAGTGGTATAGACATTGATAGGTTTCTCCTGCTCCGGTAAAGGCCCTCCCTCCCAGGCTCAGGCAAGAAGTTTAGATTTAGTGGAGCACATACACAAAGAAGACATGAAAGTGGTGTGTGTGTGTGTGTGTAATGGTGTATGTGTGTATGATGGTGTGTATGTCTGTGTGTGTGAGATGGTGTGTGTATTGTGATGGTGTGTGTGTGTGTGTGTGTGTGTAGTGGTGTGTGTGTGTGTGTTTGTGTATGTTTGTGAGGGAGGCTTGTTGAGAAGAGTCCCAGTGGGAAAAGAAAGGATTTGGAAGGGGGAGGATATGACTGAAATTTACTATTTATATATAATACCATCAACCAATTATTTGTTTGTTTATTTATTTTGAGTTTTTGTTTATTTTTGTTTTTTGAGACAGGGTTTCTCATGAGCTGTTGTGTGCTGCATGTGAGCAGGTGCTCACAGAACATGGAAAAAGGTGTTAAACCCTCCTGGAACTGGAGTTACAGGTGCTTGTGAGCTGTTGGGTATGGAAGCTGGGAACCAAACCTGGGTCCTCTGGAAGAGCAGCAAGTGTGCTTGAGGGCTAAGTCATCTCTCCAGGGTGAAGAACTACAGTAGTTATATATATATACACACACACACACATATATACATATATAAAAGAATGATGTCCCTGCTTCACTTTTATGCAATGCCAACAGGCATCAAAGAATAGACCCCAGAATACTGGTTTCAACCGTGTAAACAAATGTCTTCCCCACTGTTTCTTACCCCTTTCGGGTGCCCATGTGTTTCTGAAGTTGTTAGGTCAAGGATGTCCTGCTAGGTGGGTGGAAATGACTAGAACATTTCTGCAGCTTTGACATCATAGAAGAATTATCTTTTTCTATATGAGCAATTTGTATGCCAGTGTATTAGTTGGGGTTCTCTAGAGGAAGAGAACTTGTAGAATGAAAACACACATACATATTAGAGCAGCTTACAGGGTGTCCAGCTAGTCCAACAATGGCTGTCTGCTAACAGAAGGTCTAAGAATCCAGTAGTTGGATATGATGTCAACAGAAGGTATGGCCCAGATTAAAGATGAATCTTCCCACCTCAAAAGGTCCAAATTGAAGGTTGATCTTTCCCCTTTCAGGTGCTTTAATTAAAAAAAAATCCCCCATAGGTGTGCCTAGACACTTTGGTTTTAGTTAATTCCAGTTGTAGTCAGTTGAAATGGAAAATAGCCATCATAGTCAGCTATACAGATATAAAAATTTAAAGAAGCCAGAACAGTTACATGATGTGATTCTAGAAATGATAATTAAGTAAAAATGTGGGACAGTTAAATTTTTCCCCTTGTGATAGCTTGCCTCTGCAGAAGTCACTTCACTTTATTTTATGCCATTTCCAAGAAAGGTCCTAATTTGTCTTCCTGTAATGTCTGGCACTGCTCTGCATGCACCTGTTAGACACTGAACACCTATGGGCAGATGAATAGTGTTTTTGTTTGTTTGTTGAGTCTCATATAGCCCAGGATAGCTTCAAACTTGCAAAGTTGGCCTTGGTTTGGTTGGCATTAAATCCAATGAGAGGGGATGTAATTCAGTCGGAAGAGTCCTTGGTGAGCATGAGGGAAGTTCTGGGTTTGATCCCCAGCACTGCACACACTGAGTGTGGCTATATATTATACCTAGAATCTCAGTATTTGGGAAGAAGAGATAGAATCAGATGCTTAAGGCCATCCTCAGCTACATAGTAAATTCAAGAGTAACCTGGGATACATGAGACCCTTCGAAAAAAGGAAATGCAGTGAGATCCAGTGCAACATCCCAGGGTGATAGAACAGCTTGGTTTCTGAAGAGAAAGCATCAGTAGGAGCTTGGGTTAGTGTCATGACTCCGCCCAGCGTGCCTTGGTTGGTAACGGTGAAAGCGAGTGGTGGAGAGCCAGAGAAGGGAGTCCATAAAGATGACAGCTGAGGCCATTAGACTCTTACGCTCTCCACACAGAGGATCCGGGCAGGAGAGCTTTTCAGGTAAGAGTGTAGCTCAGTGGTAGAACTGAGGCAGCCTGTCCTCAGTCCTGGCTAGCTGAGGGTCCAGAGAGCCAGTCATCATGCGATTGAAAATTATCAATACATGAGTACCCCACATTCTGGGGCAGCAGCTCCCAAATTTCTTTCATTGGTTTTAGGAAAGAGTATAGGGTATCAAGCATACATGTACCAGATGCCTCAGGAAAAGGCAACAGAATCTGTTGGAGGACCAGGT
Source organism: Apodemus sylvaticus (assembly GCF_947179515.1). Taxonomy (NCBI): domain Eukaryota; kingdom Metazoa; phylum Chordata; class Mammalia; order Rodentia; family Muridae; genus Apodemus; species Apodemus sylvaticus. The sequence continues at coordinate 71,166,850 of NC_067474.1, forward strand.
CTGGCCGAAATAGCAAAGCACAGGTCTAAAAGGCTGGTGAGTCACTCTATAAAGACACCACTGGATGACACAGATGGCCTTCTTCCCATAGGAAGCAGAAACAGCGAGGTAAAGGTGGCCACAGGCTTCTGCAGGTGGTCTGTGATGTTTGCCTGGATGCAAATGCCCAGCAGGAGACTGTTCTAAAAAGGCCAGGCTTGGAGTGAGCCTCCAGACTTAGCAGTCATCTATGTCTGCCGAAAAGAATGCTTTCTGTGAGGTCTGCTGTATTTAATGTGGCTTGCCTTGTGCCAAGGCATAGAAAGAGATCTGGGTGTGCTGCAGGCACTGCTGAGGACAAAGGAGGAAGCGTGGAAGATGTGGAAGTGCAGGAGATAAAGGACAGATGTGGGCAGAGAGAAAGAGACTACATAAGTGTGCACAAAACCCCAGGTCCGAGCCCCAGAGCCAGGCAAACCGGTTGTGGTGGTGAAAACTTTTAGGGCCACGACATGATTTTTATTCTCTTTTCGTGCTTTGATTTTGAATATTTCCACTGATCTAGGTGCTTTGACGGAAGGTTAGTGCTTCTTAGTTCTTCGGCTACTTGACTTTTCAGTTTTTAAGTTACTTTTCCCCCCATAAAGATGTGTATAATGAGATTAACTTGTCCCAAGGTATTTCTTACTCCAGTTACTTTCTTCAAAGTAAATTTATATTAAAATGATGGAAAGCTTACCTATGACTGTGGAAACACTTCTCTGAGTTTTCTTCCCTCACCCTCTTTCTGTGTGTGTGTGTGCGTGCGTGCGTGCGTGTGTGTGTGTGTGTGTGTGTGTTTGTGTGTGTGTGTGTGATTTTTGCATGGCCATACATGTGGAGGTCCAAGGATGATGTCTGGAGTCATCCTCATCACTTTCCCACTTATTCACTGAGGTAGGATCCATCCATCAAACCAGAGCTATGTGGCTAGCCTTGCCAGCTAGCTTATTCTGGGGAACCCCTGTGTTTACCTTCCTTTGCTGGGGTTCCAGGCTGGCTATTCTGCCCACCTAGCATTTTCAGGGACTCCTAGGGAATCCAGTCAGCACACTCATTTAGCAAGCCCTTTAACCACTAAACCATCTCCACAGGCCCTTGCCCTAACTTTTCAATAAACTTCTGCTGGAGTCCTCACAAGTTAACAATCCTTGGCAGACATAGGTGTTTTCCCAGCTCTGGGAGTCTGACCTCACCCTTGGCCTTGGTGTCGATGTGTGGTCTCTGCTCAACGCACTGTTTTCCTTTCTTTTACTGGATTCCAGTGTTGATTGTGTCTCTACTTACATTCTCACCTGTAAAATGAACAATTTAAAAATGATTTCCACACTCAAGTTGAAACTGAAGCAAAAATAAAAAATGCATTAGTGAGGGGGAAAATATGCTCACCAGTAAAAAAATCAAAATCCAAGCCCAAACTCTGGAATTTAATTATCTCAAATACAAATAGTTCCTTTTTTCTTTTCTTTTCTTTTTTCTTTTTTTTTAAAATTATTCACTTCGCCACGGTTCAGTGTAGAACTGGGACATCATGAAGCAAATACAATAAGGGAAGAAAAGCCTGCCCATTTCAGTGTTTGCATTGACAATCACTATGTTTTGCTCAGTAAAAGTTTACTCTTAAAGATTGCTCCAATACTGTCAGGAAAAAGTGATTCCAGGAGCTTGTTAACCCTGGTCCAGTAGTCATCTAAGGCAAGGAACTTAACTTCCCACTCCATGTCTTCATTGTAAAATATAGTCACATCAGAGAGGTGATCGAAGCTTTGATTCTGCAGTCAAAGTCCTGAAGGCTAAGGAGTTTAAGTTGCCTGTCATTTGAAGACTCACTAAATAGTGAGGATCCTGCTGTGGGTAAGAGTTTCCATATGAATACTGACTGCCATGTTGCTGTATGAGGGTCAATGGAGACTTGGTGGTGGAAGGTAGACCAGATGGCTGCTTCTAAATTCTGTTGATGATGAAAGATTGCAGCAAACAGATAATGACAATGATCCACTCTAGAGCAGTGTTCCTCAACCTTACTAACTCTGTGACCCTTTAATACAGTTCCTCATGTAGTGGTGACCCCAACCATAAAGTTATTTTCACTGCTACTTCATAACTGTAATTCTGCTACTATAATGTAAATATCTGATACAATATATCTTATATGTGACCTCTATGGGGTGTTACAATTCATAGGTTGAAAACTGCTGCTCTAAAGCTTCTGATTCCCTCCTAGATTCTTCCCAGGTGTTCTAGGGCATAAAAGAAGTGAATATTGGGGTGACAACTCATAATTCAGTCTCAGTGTGAACCAACACCAAAGCAGAGATGCTAGAACTAGAAAACAACTTGTTCTTGAGCAGAAAGTGACACGATGAATTCTGTGGGTGGCTAGTGATGATACCACTCCTTCATACTTTTTTTTATTAGTTAGTGCTCTTAAAGCAACGAGGGAGAACGAACAGGCTTGGGAGTGATGAAAGATTGAAATTCCTTCCTAATAACTTGGTTTTGAGACACTTTTAAAGACCTTAATATACAAATAGAGACAGTGAGTGGATTCCTGGATCTGAAAGTCCTGATGAATTCTGATGTGGAGTTTGGATCCTAGTGGCCAGCTTATAGATGACAGGTGAAACCATGATTGAATTGGTAGAAGGTAAGAAAAGGGTAGAGGGAGGTAGAGAAAGAAAGATAGAGAAAAGACAACCAGGATGATGATGATGAGGGGAGAGGAGGGAAGATGAGGGGGGAAAGGAGAGGGAAGGGGAGGACGAAGAGGATAAAGAAGAAGAGGAGGAGAAGGAACAGGTTGACGGAGAGGAGGAGGCAGAGGCAATGGTAAAGATACAGCTCAAGAAAATGCTGATATTAAAGGGATTTGTCAGAGAGATACAGCTAGAAAAATTATAGAGTTCATTTGGCACTATTTAACAGTGATGAAAAGAATTTCTTGCAGAGGACCCAGGTTCCCAACACCTTTACATCAAGCAGTTTTCAACCACCTGTGACTCTAGTTCCAGGGAATCTGACACTCTCTTCTGGCTACAATGGGCACCCGTGTGCACATGCTTTATGAACCCACACCCAGCACATGCACGTAAAATAGTAAATAAATAAATCTTAAAAAATAAAGCAAATTGCTCAGATTAATGTTATGTAGTAGTATCTAAAAATACAGGCACAGATAGATGTATAAAAGACTCATTCATTCATGGTTAAGACACTCATTCTTTCCATCTATTTAATATTCATTGAATGCCTACCACATTCTTGGCTCTAACCATCAATGATATAGCAATGAGAAAGACAGGTTTTTTTTCCCTACACCTGCACACCTACATCCCCCAACACACACACACACACACACACACACACACACACACACACACACAGACACACACTAAACACTTTAAAGCCTACTCCCTAAGAGGCCTTGGGGCATGGAGATGGTTATGTTGTTTTCAGGCCAAGGGACCACTTGGATTCTGCAGCAGCACACGGCTTTGGCTCTTTGTTGTAGCTCTCTCTCATTCACTTAAAAAATTAACTGGATGGTTGACTGTAGGATTCTAGCCAAAGCCTACTCCCTTAAAGAAATCCCCAGTGCATCACCAAGCTCAGCCAAGCTGGCATCTGCCTGCCATTACTCAGGCACCTGGCATTTGCAGGTGGGGCTCATTCTGCAAAAGCGTCAGCAGGTTCTTCCTCACCTTCCCATGGTCACTGCTAAGTGGCAGGAGCAGCTAATGTCACTGGTTGACATGGCAGGTTCTGAGGACAAATCCTGCAGGGATTGATTTTGTTTTTATTATTTATCTTTCATTTCCCCTGTCATCAGGGTCGTCTAGCTTCAGGGGTCTAGCTTCAAACAAAATAAAGGCAAATCTTTCTACTATCTAATTTCCCTCCATATTAATTCTTACAATTTTCTTAGACAGCTAGAAGATCAGAGCTCTTCTTTTTGATGGGGAGGTATGTTGTAGGTTTTTATTAAAATCTTAGCTAATTACTCTTAAAACTTTCTATCAGTATATAGCCAATGATGTCCCTTAATCTTTGTTCTAGTTTGTTTTCTGTTGCTGTTATAAAACTAACTGAAAGTGTTGTTGGGGAGGAAATCATTTATTTGGCTAACAAGTTACAGTCCATTATCGAGAAAAGACAAGTTATAGGTCTGGGGGCAGGAACTGAAGAGAGACCACAGAGAAATGCTGCTTACTGGCCTGCTTTCCCTGGCTTGTTCAGCTTCCTTTTCCACGTTCATAAGGCCTCTACTGCAGGCTCCATCCTGTTTTCCTGTATTGCCAGGACCACCAGCCCAGGGATGGAATCACCTACTATGGGCCGGGTCCTCCTCCATTGAACAATAATTAAGAAAATGCCCTAGAACCAGATCTTATGGAGGCATTTTCTTAATTAAGTTTCTCCCTTTGAAGACAATTCTAGTTTGTGTGTCAAGTTGATAAAAGACCAGCCAGCATAGGTCTCTTGCTTTTTGAGCCATGAGAGTTACTCTAAAGAAATGCATAAAGAGACACCTTAAAATCAAATATAACAATCTTCTACCTGACCTGCCTCAATCTGATCTTTGAGGATGTGTCCAGTCATTCTCTCTAAACAAGACATCTTCCTTTGTGCAAGGATTGCTTGCCCGATTGATCTTCCTGCCAAATAGCTTCCTATTTCATGAAACATTCTATCCAGTCCCTACAGAGTCAAATACCCAAGCTCTCATCCCACTGTGGGGATCTTGGGGAGAAGCCATTTTCTTCAGTCACTCACTGATCTCCTGATTCAGCCTTCCCACATTTGTTGAATCTCCCAGGCTGTGTGATATTAGGACAACATCCTTCTCAACCTACTCCTGGTGAGGGCCTCCTTTCAGGGAGACAAATAAGGTAGAGAAGCAAAGTAGATGCTGTGAGGACTTTTCTTTGAATCCAGATCCTGCCCACTGCATCTCTGCCTTCCTGGAGGAGTTTACCTACCCAGATGCCAACACATGATGGTACCCGAGAAAAGACCAATACCACTTTTATCTTTCCCCCTAGAATGACATGCAAGTAAGGAGTGACTTCCCTACACTTGGTACCCACGGAGGAGTCCCTGTCTCTCCCTTCACTATATCTCTTCAGCCTTCAGGTGGTATGTTGTTCAGCAAGCATGAAGGCCTGAGGTATACTAATAGCTTGATGTTTTTTGACTCATAAAGGACTCTCCTTAGCTCGGGTTCTATTGTGTGATTTACTGAGACACTGCTCATTTGCTCTGTGGTGGCATTAACTTTATAAGGTCTGGATCTCAGACCATTCTCAATACATAAGTCTTAGGATTGCCTCATTAGACTTTACCCCTAAGAGAAAAACTCTACATGCTGACTTGGTTCATAATATGCATTGTCAGATACCACCTGATGCCAGGGTGATGCCAATAAATGTCTTGCAAATACTGACACGTTCTGTGCCATCCACCATGCACAAACTCCATGAATCCTCACAATAAACTCTGTGGAGCAGCCAATCTTCATAGCTTGTTTTGCTTTAAAGATAGAAATTCTGAGGCCCGTAGAGATCAAGTCATCTGCCCAAGGTCACAAAACTCAGGGAAGCTATGGTGTGAACCCAAAATATCAACTCCTTACTTATTTCTTTCTATTGCTGTGACAAAACTCCATGACCAAGGCAACTTATAAAAGAAAGTATTTGGTTTGGGGCTGATATTTTGAGAAGGTTAGAGTCCATAACTATCATGGCACAGAGTGTGTAAGCAGGCACTCAGACATGGTGCTGGAGCAGTCCTGAGATTTAACATCGTGATCTAAAAACACAAGGCAGAGAGAGAATGAGACTCGAAGATTCTTTTGATACCTCAAGGCCTGTCCCCATGACACATATCCTCCAATAATGCCAGACTTCCTAATCCTTTCCAAACAGCCCCACTGACTGGCACCAGGTATCCAAATATAGTGAGGTAATAAGCAGAAGTCTTAGGGTTTAGAATCACTAGCCTATGGATTCTGAGGCTAAGTAGTTGTTCACTTCAGGATGACTTTCTGGAGTCAGAGGGGATGGTGGTTTGACCCAAAAATGCTTAAGAGACATAGAATGCCAGAGAGCACATAAAGACTTGCATGGCCTGCTTTGCTTTTCTTTCTCTTAAAAACTCATACACAAAGGAGGCCTGGGCAGACTACCACAACCCTCATGAAAAAAAGCCTACTGGTGAGTATACTGAATTTTCTCCATATACATAATTTGATGCCCCAAAGCCAGACTCACTGAAGCTCTAACTTTCAACGTAGTGGTATTCAGAGGTAGAGAATTGCAAGAGGTGATTAGGTCAAAAAGGTGGAGCTCTCAAGAATGGGCAGAGTGTCCCCTTACTCATCCTGCCTTCCCTTCTTCATCCTTACCTCCCATGTGGGGACACAGGAGGAAATGACACAAGATCTGATGACATCAGACACCAGACATGCTGGCATCATGGTCTTGGACTTCTGAAGAATGAATGGTTGTCATTTAAACCACAAGCTTTATGGTATATTTATTACAGATGTTACAGAAAGCTGAACAGATCAAGACTATCCTTTTCCTGGGTTTTTACCCCAGGAAAGGGGTAAATAAGTGACCTCAGACCAGGTATATCCATAGAATTCACACTTTTTTTTTTTATAAAGGAGTGGGTAGACAAGGCTGAAACAATGGCTCAGTGGTTAAGAACACTGACTATTCTTCCAGAGGATACAGGTTCAATTCCCATGTGGAATAACATCACCTGGGTTCCATCCCAGTTCCAGGGAATCCAATACCTTTTGCTGGCCTCTGGAGGCACTTCACTCACATAGTGTATGAGTGTGCAGACAAAAACTTACAGAGGTTTTCATTTGCATAAAAAACCAGCAACGAAATAAAATTACAAACAAAGCAAAAAAAGAAAACCTCAAAATTGTAGGAGTTTTACCTTTGACTCTGGGTTCTTTTGTGGAGATGAAGAGAGAGTAAGATGGGAAGAGCTTGACAGAAACCACAGCTTCTTCGGTGTCTGCTTGAAGACCTATCTTCTCCAGGCAAGCAGGCCTGCTCACTCAGCCGTGGGTGTCTTCTCCCACAGGCACCTGTAAAACTTAGTGTGAGAGCCTTTGCCACATCCCAGAGAGCTATTTATCTCAACACATTCCATCTTGCTGTGCCTGTCCACCAGCTCAGTGTATGCAATCCTTCAACAAGTATTTGTTCAGTACCTCCTTGCTTCCATACCTGAAACAAGAATAAGAAACTCATAGACCAATAAATGAATCATCAGTGTAGTCTAAGTCATCCCCGAGGCCAGCGGTGGGGGAGGGACCCCCAAACTGTTGGGCGATCAGAGAGAATGCCAAGCGGATACTGTTCTTGACATGAGCTGTGAGGATATAGAAGGAGCTTTCTTGAAGGACCAGTGGAACAGGAGAGGAAAGGGAATCGTCACATGGCTGAGAAGAACTATGAGCACGCAGGCAGAGCTGAAGGTCAACTGTGTCTGTCAGGGCCAGGCTGATGGATGGACCCATAGACACAGCCCAAACCAGCACAAATTGCTCCTGGAAGAAGCTAATTTACTACCCGGGCTTGTTCTGTTTATGGATGTGTCTCTGCAGTTCTGCAGTGTCTGGCATAGAGGACATGCTAAATTCATACTTGTTTATAGAGAAAAGTATTAGAGAACTGGGGAGATAACCTAGTCTGCAGAGCACTTGCCATTCAGGTCTGAGTGCTTTAACTTGATCCCTAGAAGCCAAGTGAAAGCTAGACACAGAGGCACACATCTGTAATCCCAGTGCTGGGGAGGTAGAGGAGTGATGATCCTGGGGCTTGATGGACAGCCAATCTATCCAATAGATGAGTTCCTGGTGCTGTGGGGGGAAAAATACAACCATGTCTCAAAAAAAAAAATAAGGTGGAAGAAAATTGGTTAAGACACCCAACCTTGACCTCTGGTCTCCATGTGCACATAGACACACTTACACATAAACCAGTGCACAGGCGCGCACACACACACACACTCAATTAAATTAAATTTTAAAATATTGGAGATATGTTAATGAATCTATGGTTGTCCCAGAGTTTGGATTTTGTCCTGAGGGTTGAATGACTTTTGGTGGATGGGTCAGATATTTTGAATAAATACACAATTAACTTCAAAAAAAGTAGTAAAGGGGGTTCAATATGAGGACTGAAGCAGAACTTGTTAATACCATCTGCTTATAAATACGTGTAATCTTAGTAATAAAATATTAAGAAGTATTAGTAAAGCCAAGTAAAATAAGAGTATATAAGATACACATTAATACACACACACACACACACACACACACACACAACTCTACTATAAACCCTTGGTAAAAGATAAAAAGAGGATTTAAATAGGATAAAAAGTAACTCCGTGTTCTTGAATGGGAAAATCAGATTGTAAAGATGCCACACTTTCTTCAAATAATATACAGAATTAATACAGCTTCAATTAAAATCCCAGTGAAATTTTGTGGTACCTCACAAATAGAGTTTAAAGTTCATTTGTGTGTGTAAATGGCTGAGAAGAGCCAAGAAAAACAAAGTGTTTTTGCTTTACTAGATCAAAAGATAATATATGAATGTATGGTAATTAAAACATTGTGGTACTGCGGGAGAATTGAAAAATGAAACAGAATAAAGCCCGGGCCGCCAGACTCCTTGTGTGTGCAGCATGACAACGGCCGACATGATTGAGTCCTTACTGTGTGCCTGGCACTGCAGTCCGTGTGCTGTGTTACTGTGTTATTCACATGGTCCTCACAGGATTCCTTCCAGTCAATCCCAAACACGTGCAGGCGGGGACACAGCGCAGGGCCACAGACACAGTGTGGGGTTTTCAGTGGGGCATGGTGGCACATGCCTGGAGTCCATCTCTTGGGAGGTAAGGACAGACGGACCAGGAGTTCAGGGTCATCCTCGGAAACAATATGAAGCCAGCCTGGGTGACATGAGACTCTGACTCCCCCTACCCTCCAAAAGATAATAATTATGATTAAAATAGCAACAACAAAACTCTTTTTGTGTCATTTTTATTTTATGTGCATAGGTGTTTTGCCTGTATGATTACGAGTCCTTCCTTCTTTCTTTCCTTCCTTTCTTCTTTCCTTCCTTCCTTCCCTCCTTCTTCCCTTCCCCCTTCCTCCCTTTTGCTGTCTTTTATTTCCTTTTGATGCTTGAATTGAAGCCAGGGATTTTCATATATAAGGTGGGGACTCGATATGGTTAGTTTTGGTCAAATTGACACAAATTAGAGTCACCTGGGACAAAGGAGCCTCAGTTGCTTCCATCAGTGTCCTGTGGGCATGACATGTCTTCTTAATTAACAATTGATGTAGTCTGGCCCAGTCTGCTGTGAGTGGCACTGTCACTAGGCAATAGTACGGATCGCATAAGAAAGCAAGCTGAACCTAAGTGTGATGACCAAGGCAGTAAGCAGTGCTCTTCCAAGTACTTCATCTCCGTTCCCCAGGCTCCCGTCTCCAGGTTCCTGCCCTGGCTTCCCTTGGTGGTGGACTGGAACTTGGGATGTGTAAACCAGATAAATCCTCTCTTCCGCAGAGTTGGTTTTGGTCAGTGTTCTATCACAGCAATAGAGAAGGAAACTAGGTAGGGCAGGGCTCTACATCCAAGCCACATCCTCTGTCTTTACAACCTTTTCATTTTATCATGAGATAGAGTCTCACTAAATTGTTTAGACTGCCCTGAACTTGCTCAGTTGCCTAACCAGGCCTGATTATAGACCTATGTGACCAGGCCCGACTGAATACTGAATCTTTTGCTGGCCCTTTAAACTCTTAGATTTTGTGTTCAAGTCAAGATAACTCAATTTACTCCATCCTGTCTCAGCTCTGTGTAGAAAAACAAATGATTGTTGCTCCAACCTTTGAGCATAGTTGGTAAATGTAAATTAAAGCTATGCTTAGCCATGGACACAGTTATAGGATTTTTTGCATATGCACATATGGGTAATGTGTGTGTGCCTATGCATGCATGTTTGCATGTATGTAGGCACAGTTGTATGCTGCTGCACATGTGTGCACGTGGGAACATGAAGTTGATGGTAAATATTTTCCTGATTCCTTTCCATGTGACATATTGCGGCAGGGTCTCTTACTGCTCCTGGGCTAGTCCCAGGATGCTCTGGGCATCCCTGTCTGGGTCTCTTGTGGCTGCCACACCCACCTGCCTTTTCTGTGAGTTCTGGGGATCTGCACTCATGGCCCTCAGGGATTTTGACTAAAGGAATGACAGGCTGGGCACATGGAAATATAGACACAGGGATGCTGCTTGAAGCAAAAGTGTAAATCCAAAAGTACAACCCATCCTCCAGAGCAGCTGTGCAGACTGGCTCTGTAAGGTAAGGTGCAATGTGCAGATGCTGGGTTGGCTTTCCTTGGGGAGTCACAAGCATCCAGATGGAGCACCGTCAACAGACCAAAGCACGAGTCCACCAGAGCTGAGCTTGCTGAACCAATGAATGTATTGTGTTTTTACTTACAGTTAAAGGGGTTCCCAATAGAAAGGTTGGTGTCCCCAATGCTGCCACACCGTTGGAAAGCCTCGCACCAGCATGGGTAGAAATTCTCCAGAGCTGCATAGACAGAATTATCTGCTGTCCCTAGTTTTCTTTCCACAATCTATTATCTCTCAGGACCCTGGGATCATATGAAGCCAGCATAGAATTACACAGAGCTGGGAAGGAGGGGTAGGAAGGAGAGGCTGGAATCCCAGTCAAGCTTTAATGGCCTCCCATGTTCTCCTGTGAGGGAATGGCAACAGGCTCAGTCCTCAGGGGCATTTGCAGGTAATCACACTGTTCTAATTAAGACACGAATGCAGATATGATGCTCAAAGAATAGCACTATAGTATGGTGGAGTACTATACAGACATTAAAAATGTGGCAAGGAACTATGCACAGTTAAAGGAAAAGGTTGATCTCAGTACCTGGGAGGTTGAAGCAGGGGGATAATTATATCAAGGCCAACATGTGCAGGCTATATAGGGACACTTGTCTATACCAGAACAGAGAGGGGGCATGGGAGAAGAGGAGGAGGGAGAAGAGGAGGAGGAGGCAGAGAAAGGAAAAATATACAAGGTGTATTAAAGAATATATTAAATGCTAGAGTGCCTTGAATTGTGTTTCACAATGATCCCAATAAGACCACATATGCACAGAAACACACACACATACATACATGCATGTAAATATATACATGCACAGAAGAATACAGACACAGTCACACATATATATGCACACACATGTATGGAAAATACAAGCATACACATATACATACATGCAGGTAAATATAAACATGCATAGAAGAATATATACATACACATATACCTGTACATACATGTGTGGAAATATAAACACACACAAATATATATGCATGCATACATACACAAATGCACAGAACATAAACACATACACACATGCACACAAGCACAGAAAATAAACACATACACATATATATGTACACATACATACATAGAAGAATACAAATATACACACATATATGCACACATATGCACAGAAAAACAAAGACACAAAGACATACAAGCATATACATAAAAACACACACATATATACATATACATACACAAACATACACAGATACACATGCACATCCCCAACACAAACACATAAATACCCATAAAACACACATACACAAACATACACACAAACACATTTATAAATACAGATAAATATACAAATACATATACAAAGACACACATACACACAAAATAAGCACAACCTCCCCACAGAGACACAAAATACACATATACTCAAGCACATATATAGACATACACCAAATCATAGAAACACAATTGCATACACATGCATAGATACACAAACACACATATAATCTGCTTACCCTCCAGTCTCATGCTTTCTATTCTGTGGCTCTAACCATTGCTCAAGAGACCTCAGCACCTTCCCACACTGAGCTGACTCCTAGACAGAAGATGCCAGAGATGTTTGGTGTTTGTGGGAACTTCTCAGCCTGGGAGTTTGCCTTCCACAATAGAAGGCAGCTTCCTATTGGCCCAGCCTCCCATTCATCTACAGCCCTGAAATATGCTGTGGCTGGGTTCAATCTATCAGGTGTTCCTGTCCTGGGTTTGGAGTCCTAAGTTGGTGGCTTAAAGCAGCAGGTACCACAAGGTCAATCTGGCAGAGGTGATGGCAGATGCAGGTGTTCCTAGGAGTAGCAGTGATAGGACTTCTTGGGGGAAGCAGCCAGAGCCCAGCATCTGTGGGTTCAGCAAAGCAAGCCATGGACTGCTGGCCTGTAGCTCTGTGGGGTTCGGGTGGGGCTGGGGCGTGGTTTGGGTTTGGATTTGGGTTTGGGTTGGGGATGGGGGTGGGGGGTGGGGAGATGCTAACTTGTCTCTGGCCATGCAGCTTCTAAACCAGCAGTTCTCAAACCATGGGCTGCTACCCTAGGTGAGCAGGGAGGGTGTTGAATGACCCTTTCACAGGGGTCACCTAAGGCCATCAGAAAACATAGATATTTACATTACAATTCATAACAGTAGCAAAAGTACAGTTATGAAGTATCAATGAAATAATTTTATGATTGGGAGTCACCACAAGGCGAGGCTCGCAGCATTAGGAAGGTTGAGAATTGATATTTAAAGCCCAACTGGCTAGACTTCCCAAGATGAGCCCAGGCAGGATGGGGGGTGGGGGTGGGGGGTATATTATTCTAAAACACCTCTTTTGTTACATTAGTTGGGTTTGCTTTCCTCAAGCTTACTGCCAGAGAACCCTGATTGATAGTTATTTTTGGCACGGCCATATTTTGTGGAGAAATCTGATTTCAACATCCATTATTGCAGATTTCTTAAATTAGAACACACTTTTAGGTCAAGCTGATGTGTTTTGGCAGCTCCGTTTATTTAGAGCTGTGGGCTCCAACGGAGTAGCTATTGAGCACAGATGGCTATAAACTTAAATTAATTAGGAATAAATGAAACCTTCAGCCACCACGTAACTGCTCAGTAGCTGCATGTGGCTGGAGGTTAGTGTACTTAACAGTGACATTTAAAACAATTCTGTCACCACAGAGAGGTCTACTGGGCGGCAGAGTCCACAAGCACCGTGAACTCTCATTTTACTGTCTCACCCTGCCCCCCACCTCAAGCAACCGAAGGGGAAAAGATTACTTTTGGATATATGAGCAACCCCATGTGGCCACATTTGAAAAAAAAAAACACGTTGATCCTGCAAGTAGATTTCGGGCTGCTTTACCTCGCTGTTTGAGTCATTCTTCTGTCTTGACCTCTGCCTTCTGACCTCCCTTTTTCTTTGCTGAGACTGGGATGGTGAGTTAACTCAGGTTATTTAGACACGGGCCACAAATCCTCTCACAGTCTTGCCATCCTGATGAGGTAAGTGTGGTGATATGATCCAGCGGGGAATTAGTCTGGACGGAGTTGGGGGAGGAGATAAATCTCTGACTTGGAGCAAATCTCTCCACTTTCTAGGTCCCAGTTCCTTCAGCACTCAACTGAAGCAATTTAATGGAGTCGTTTCTAAGCGTGCTCCACGATCTCACGGGGACCCCTGATGATTAGTTAAACTCTTTTCAGGAGAGCTGAAGAATGCTTGGCAGGGGTCGTTGGGAGGCAGACCATACATTAATTACATTTACTCCCAGAGAGGAGTCCTTATTCAATTTGGTGGGCACTGACCCATTTTACTGGTGGCAAAGCTCATAATGTAAAATGAAAAAATAACAAAGTGAGATCACACTGCCCCCCCCCCCACTTCATAGCCGATTTTTTTTATTGTTATAGTGGTTAATGTTCAAATGTTGGTGAGCGACTTGCAAATAACTGAAGTTTTAAATCTGTTCTCTCGTTTTGGGTGGCCTAACTTCATGCTTGGCAACTCATTGCCTGCTATGGGAACATGGTCTACCAAAAAAAGATCAAATTGTTCCGAATAGCTAGCTGTGTGTTCTCCTAAAAAACAAATCCAAACTCACATTTCAAAGTGACTGGGTGAGATGGGCCACCTGGTATATATCAGAGAAAGAATGCAGGGTCCTGCAAAGGGCTTCCTTCCTACTAAGGAATTCCAATCTATACCTCCGCGTCCGCCCCCTCACTTGACTCTGCTCTTTAGTATCAGTCTGAATGTTAGTCTTGAGCTTCTTGAGAAGCCAAGGTCTTTTAGGAGAGGCCACGAAACCAGAGCTGATTTCATGAGGTTGAGTCTCTAAAAATCGCTTACCATTATGGCTGTGTTTGAGTATGTGTGTGTATTTGTGTGTGTGTGTGCATGAAAGTATGTGTGTATATGCATGTGTGTTATGTGCATGTATGTGTGGACTCACATGTGTGTGTGCTGATACCCATGCCTGTGCACAGAGGAAGACATCAGTGTCCTGTCTCTTGCTCTCTCTCTCCCTTACTCCTTTGAGACAGGATCTTTGATTGATTCTGGAAGTAGACCTGTAGCCAGCAAATCCCAGTGAGCCTCCTGTCTCCACCTACAACAGTGTTGGGCTTCTAGGCAAGTGCAGTCAAGCCTGGCTTTTGACGTGGATGCTGGGATTTGACTTAGATCCTCAAGCACCTTACCCAGTGAGCTGTCTCTCTAGCCTCTTTCAAAATTTCCTAGCACTAATCTGTATGTTTCTTATTATCAGTAGGGTGTTGCATCCACAATGCCACCTCATAAGCTCATTCCAGAGATGGGGAAGCAGGGGCTCTAGGAGGCAGCAGCCTGCCTCACCTTATTCACATCTCAGAGCTGATCAGCAGTACAGAATTGAGAAGCTTTGGAAGTGGGAGTTGCCAGACAGATCTTGCCACCACATGTAGATGGAAAATGCTCACAGGTACAGAAGATGGATATTAAAGAAGTCCACTCTGGTGACAGCAACTGATCCCCCTGTCAGTTACATTTCACTTAAAACCCTTCACCCCAACAGTTGGACATTTTGAAACATTGTGGGATCTTTCTAGGCCCCTTTGACTTAAGAGTTAAGGGTCAGTTTTACATACACATGAATTTTCAAGAATCCTACAGACTCGTTAGAAGTCACATTATCAGTGGAAAGACATGTAACCTTATGCCAGGGATGAATATTAACACAGGAATCTGTAGAACAATTTTTCTCCTGGTTAAGGCAACTGAAAGCTCCGTCTTCCCCAGGAGGGCTTCTCAGAGCTGGTTGGACCTGGAGGTTCATATATTAGACTCACCCACTTTCTCATTCCGGCAATAAGCCTTGATTGCACAGGAGGAATAATTTAATGTGGCATTTTGCTGAAACATCCTGTAGATATTTTAGGTATTTGCACTGGGAATTTTTTGACCTTTGAATAATATATGTGCTGAGAAAGGTCTTGGGATATTTTAACATGTTAAGCTGAGATAGCCCCAAAGGGGGTTATTTTGGTCCCTGTGGCTGCAACTTTATTTCAAAAGCCTGTGGGATTTTTACTGTCTCTGAGGGAACTTTCAAGATATTTTTACTGCACTGTATTTTGTGCTATTTTGTGACTCTTTTATCAAAGGTGACTGGCAGTCAGCTGATAAGTTCTCCTTATCTCCCATTAAGGCTTTCTCTCTACCAATGAGCATTATGTGAATTACTTATGAAGCCACAGAGGCCATCTGGGAGGCACCACCGCCATATTCCAAATTGGGTTCTTGTTCTTAACATGGACACATACTGTGATGGGTAATATCACTCGTCCGTTTGACAGGATGGAGAGTCACCTAAGAGACAAATCTTTGGGTGTGTTTTCCAGGGAGGTTCTAGAATTGGTAAACTGAGGTGGGGTATCCCAGCCTAAAAATGGGTAGATTTATTCCACAGGCTGGCCCTCAGCCCACATAAAGGACAAAAAAGCAAGCAGAATGCCTGCAGTCCTTTCTCCCTGTTGTCTCACTGCAGATGATGGAACCAGCTCCCTCTTTCCCCCACCGTGTTTGGTGGTATTCCTTCTTAAACCACAGCCAATGGAAAACTAACACACAAACTTCTTCAACATTTAAAATCTCTTGATCTTTTGACTATGCCAGTAAAAAGGAGTTCAGGTACTGAGCAGGCCAGTAGAACAGAGGCATCCCTGGAACTGGGTCTCTTCCACAGGTGGCTTCTATTCAATGAATAAATATGACCCTGACTAACAAGGCCAGAAGAAATTCTGCTATCGGTGCAGTATAATAGACCACAAGTTCAGCTGAGAATTAGTTGAACCACACACATTTTTACCACTGTGCCCAAACACAAGGAAACTGATGCTCCCAGAATGCCAGCTGGCTCCAAAGCTAGGGTCTGGCATCTCCAGAGAAGCACAGACTACTGTCACAAGCATTTCTGCCCTGGTGGCCATTGTTTTCTAAAGAGGAGGAATTTTACATTGGGGAATTGGTAGATGGGTGTACAGGAGTTAGTTCTAAATTGTATGAAGTCTTAAAAGAAGATTCAGGGTTCCTGTCTGGTGTATCACTGAATTTCTAGACTCTGTTATAGAGACTGTGGGAAGTAGGTATTCAATAAATACTTATTGAACAAATGCACTAGATTGCTAATCAGGTTCCTTGCAGAGACTGAAAAGCCACTGCACATAGGGATCTGCTGGAATTGGGTATTGCTGGTGAACAGGAACTCTCTGGAAGGATTAAAGGAACTGTAGTCAAAGGAAATGAAAACCTCAGAGGAATGGGGACATGGATACTGAGTATCAATCTTTCCAGTGGAAATCCAGGAGGACAGGCCAGCACTAGGTAATCAATAGCAAATCTTCACAATAAATTGTGAACAAATAGCCCAGGTCTTAAACGTCCTACTGAGATTACTGTCCAGAAGTTGGACCTGGGCTAAAAAACAAGGCCAGTTGCTTTTGTGAGATGGTGAGCCCTTTCTGGAAGGTATCAGGTTCCTCCTTGCTGGTCTCATACTCCTGCAGTGTGTGGGCTTGTTCTGGAGTGTGGCCTGGGGATACATTGCTAAAACAAACAAGTCAAAGATGGGTCACGAAACTCTTTTACAACAGGTTAACTGTTGTCCTTTGGTCATCGCTGTGCTTCTGAGCATTCGCAGTTGTCTTAACAGATCGAAAATCATTTCTAGTTATCCCTGAGATTTAGAAATGTTTAAATATATTTGTCAAAATATACCATATGGAGGGGCTGGGGAGATGGTTTAGTGGTTAAGCCATCTGCTTTTTCCAAAGGTCCCAGTTCGATCCCATCACTCACATGGTGGCTGACGACCATCTGTAACTTCAGTACCAGGGGATCCAACACACTCTTCTAGCCTTGACAGGCACTGCACACACTTGGTGAACAGGTACACATGTAAGCAAAACACCTATACACATAAAGCAAAAAGGAAGATGATCTTAAAAATAATGTTAAAATACACTGCATGAAATTCTTAAAGAATTAGTGAAAATAATACTTATTCATAAAAACCCACTTTTACCTTCTTTTATAGATTCAAGAAGGATATC
Organism: Apodemus sylvaticus; assembly: GCF_947179515.1. Classification (NCBI taxonomy): domain Eukaryota; kingdom Metazoa; phylum Chordata; class Mammalia; order Rodentia; family Muridae; genus Apodemus; species Apodemus sylvaticus. The sequence continues at coordinate 71,184,391 of NC_067474.1, forward strand.
CTTTCCGTTGTCAGCTTCATTAAAAGGAATGAGGCCACAGTCTTTTCCAATGGTCTTAGGTTAAATGGGCTCACTGAGTTATGAGCCCTACTTTCTCAGCAGTGTGGAGGTGGCTATCCTTTTTTTTTTTTCTAGCCAGTTATATCACCTTAAAAAACACTCACATACACACCATGGAAAAGAAAAGTGAAATGTAATGCTTCTATATTAATGAACCATTCAGTGCAGATGTAGATAGCAGTTCTTAAAGTGCTTTCTCTGCTTCCCAATTAGTTGCCAGCCAGTGCTAACCAAGCATCCTTAAGTTGGACTGAGTCTTGGGTACTATAGATGCTGACTTAACACCTAATGTATGTACTGGTTACCTTAGGCACAGAAGCTTGGAAGTTGAAGAACTGTTTTGAAGCAATGGCAGAAGAGATTGTCTTACTTTTAAGTTATCTTCCCCAATGGCCCATCTCTTCCTTGACTGTCTGTAGTCATGGGCTCAGATACCCCACGAAGGAAGCAGCTCATCCCGGTCACGTTGCTCTCGTCTCTGTGCTGGGTAATTGTCTCAGACATTTCTAACACCTTAGATCTCAGCAAATTCACCCCTTTCCTACAGTCTCGCTGTCTCATTCTCCCCAAAACAAAGACATTTAAGAAAAATGTTATTCATGACTCTAATCCCCCAAACAATTGCCCTTTTAGAATTTGCAAAAAGAGTTATGAAGTATAATGCTTGTTTTTTATTGTTTTTGTTAGTATACAAAATAGCAGGTTTCACTATGATATCATTGCATTTGGCTCATGTTGGAACCTCGTGAGAGACCCTTGTCCCTCTCCTGTCCCTTAACTGATCCCTTTCCTTCCCTCCGTTTGTCTGTCTTCTGCTCTCATGTCATGTATAAATCAAAGTGAAATTATAAGTTAGAATATGCCTTTCTTTTTATAATCTGACTGCCTAATTGCCCTTTGTCTCCTGGACCTCATATGTAGTTATATCAAATCTAATTTATTGCTTTTGGCAATTGAATACTAAAGATTGTGAAGATGTTTATAATATAAATCATAGCAGATTAAACACATTATACCTTCAACATGTTCTCGAATGAGGAAAGGGACAGGTAACAGCCCTGGTGCGGGCTAACACTTGTGCATTTGCTATGTGTGTGTGTGTGTGGGGGGGGGAGTTACTGTCTTACTTTGGCTCGAAATGCTAAACAAGGCATGGGGTAGCCTTGGCCTGATTCCATCTCCATTCATGAAGCTGGATGAGAAATTGTACAAAGCTAGTGCTCCCATCAGTGAACATGTGAATCTGTGCATAGAACAACAGTCCTTCCACACATGCCTTGTGCTATGGTTTCCCCAGAACTCTTGGGTACATTGCCACAGGACACTGAGTAGGTCAGGTGGGCTGATGGGGACAGCATTGGAGTCAAAGAGTCAGTAATCTTAGCTGTGTGACCCTGTGCAACTCAGCCCCACAGTACTCCCCACCATTCTTACAAACTTGTCTTGTTTGCACATATGTCTACCCTCTAAGGAAGGTGGGTGGTAGCAGTTGGAGGAAACTTTGCTCTGCCAGGTGGGTGGGTGTTTTGTATGTAAATCTAGAAGGGTTAGCAAAGAGTTAAATTTTCTTCATGTGTTCATCCACAACATGGATGTCTGGCATAAGGGTTAACAAGACAGAAAAAGAACCTGCTTGCCCAAAGTATGCCTTCTACTTGGGGCAGAAAGAACATAGCCATGTAGTAAGGTAGGAAGAAGAGTGAAATTAGGATATTGGTGAATGCTAGGGGCAAAAGAAAGCCAGGGGAGGCTGGATGCTCACTCGAGTGAAAGGTTTACTAGGGAAAGGCATCTGTCTTGGAGATTTTAGAGAAGCCCCTTTCTCTGTTGGGAAGACAAGTGGTTCAAACTGCCAGGGTTGCAGATTGTTTGTAGCAGAGGATATGCAGACTCAAAGACCCGTAGGGCTGAGGAGGCTGTGATGATGAATTCCCTAGGGAGATTGCCACACTGACAGTACAGTGAAGGTTGTGTGCTCATAGGTGAAGTGGGAGGCAGGCAGTCCTCATATCATGAAGACAAGCCTAAGTAGAGTTTTCACCCTAATGCTGTGATTTTCAACCTTCCTAATGCTGCAACCCTTTAATACAGTTCCTCATGGTGTGGTGACCACCAACCATAAAACTATTTCATTGCTCTCTCATAACTATGTAACTGGGTTACTTTTGTGAATCGTAATGTATCAGATATTGAGGATTCTGATATGTGACACCTCCAAAGGCATCATGACCCACAGGTTGAGATAGGAGCTCTAGTGGAATGTAAGCTGTAAGAGTTTTGAAAAGGATGCTCCCATTGGTGTATATGAGAAAGGAGAGGGGATCTAGAAGGTTGGGAGGGAGGGTTAGAAAGCCAGAGACAAGAAATAAAGTGATTTCTATGCTTCTCCAAAGTAAATCCATGTCATCTCTCCCCTTCCCACTGGTTTGATAAAGAGAACCACCGAAGACATAAAACACATATTAGACTGTTCAAAGGGTAGTGTGTGGCGAGGCCACTCACCTCCATCTCTCTTCAAGAATCTTCAGGAAGCCTTACAATGACCAATAGCTCTCTGGGGTGATAGGTTTTTAATAGTGAATGGGGAGGGACACTGGGTCTTGCATAATGCCTGAGCAAGATAAATGAAGAGAAAGGGAAAAACCTTAGCCTTCCAAAGCAGATACTCACAGAGTGACCATTGTTTTCCCCTCTAGTTCTCTTCTCTGTATGCAGTTAGGGTTGGGCCATTTCCTAATCAATGGTGTAGCCCTGAACTATAGTGAGTTCATGCTAAGGCTGATGGTTTATAACCCTGTAGCTCTTGTCTCCAAAAGAAGGAAACTCACTATTCCTACAGTCCACCCTCAGTGTTAATCACAGCATTTAATGTCTATTTGGGGGACCAACCGGGAAGCATCAGAGTTCCACTTTTTCCCCTACTGCTACAGGGATGGTTGTCTAACAGGGTGTTGGAAGGATGTTTGGGTTTGTTGTTTCATCTGCAGAAACTGGAAAGTTGCTGCTGTCAGCTACTTGGTCACAACCACACTTTCCTTCACATCACAAAGGAGGGCTTATAGTGGACTGGAATATGGCTCTTGGCAGTCCAACAGCATGTTCAGTCATGGACGTGCTACAGCAAAGGGGAGGTAGAGCTGCATTTGAATAATTTCATGTCAACGCCTAAAAGAGAGGCTAGATGACTTAACCTTGACTTAAAGAAAGCCCAATAGGGAGACCACAATTATAGCTAACTTCCCTTTTCCTTGACAGAGTCTAGAGGTCACTTTATACTCATTTCATTTAAGATACACCCATGACTTAATTATAACCATTTTAGATAACCACCCCTGTCCCCCTGCAGTAGCTTTAAATGCTTTCTTAACTGTGTAGTCATTTTTCCCCTTTCAGCTTTATCTTGAAGAATCAATCCAGATGACAGCTTAGGAGTAAGGAATGCATTGTGAAGAGCAGCCTGGAGCCAGGAAGAATAGAATAGATTACAACTGAACACTGAAGCTTAAACAGAACGGTGCGAACAGGCAGCCATTTGGCACGTGCCCATTTAAACTTAAGTTCACTACATTTAATGATAATAAATTGTATTTCCTTAGTTGTACTAACTAACCAAATTTCAGGTGTTCAAAGTGACCACATATGACCGTCTACCACATTATAGGTTAGATATACTGTGTTCTTCTCTTCAAAGATAGTCCTGTCAAGTCTAGGAATTTTAATAGTCTGAGTCAGGAGTTCTTTAGAAAGTATGAAGAGACACCCCCTACGGATTTCCATTCTCATTCTCAGCCCTCTCCAGCTTCCCTCCCTCCACACCTGATCACCATCTGCATCCCCTCCCTCACCCCCTCCCATCCAGTTCCCTCTCTTCTCCACCAGTTCTGATGACTGTTTTGTTTCCCCTTGGATGAGATGCACACATCCTCCCTTGGGCCCTCTTTATTACCCAGTTTCTTTGGGTCTGTGGATGGTAGCATGGTTATCCTGCCCTTGACAGCTAATGTTTAATTATAAGTGGTTACACACCATATGTGTCTTTCTGGGTCTGTGTTACCTCACTTGGGATGATATTCTCAAGTTCCATCCATTTGCCTGAAAATTTCATGATGTCTTTGTTTTTAATAGCCAAATAGCATTCTGTTATATAGATGTACCACATTTTCTTTATCCATTCCTTGGTCGATGGACATCTGGGTTGTTTCCAGTTTATAGCTATTACAAATAAAGCTGCTATGAACATAGTTGAGCAAGTTTCCCTGAAGTATAGTGGGAAATCTTTTGGGAATATGCCCAGGAGTGGATAGCTATGTCCTGTGGTAGAACTATTACCAATTTTCTAATAAGTCATCAAACTGATTTCCAAAGTGGCTGTACAAGTCTACACTCTCAGCAGCAATGGAGGAGTGTTCCTCCTTGCCCCACATCCTCTCCAGGATGTGCTGCCACTTGAACTTTTGATCCTAATTAGCCATTCTGATGGGTGTAAGATAGAATCCCAGAGTCATTTTGATTTGCATTTCCATTATGACTAAGGATGTTGAACATTTCTTTAAGTGCCTCTTGGCCATTCTACCATTCAAGATAACTCTTTTGAGAATTCTCTGATTAGCTCTGTGCCCCATTTTAAAATTGGGTTACTTGGTTTGTTGATATCTAATTTCTTGAGTTCTTTATATATTTAGGATATTACTCCTCTGATCTTTTCCCATTATGTAGACTGCCATTTTGTTCTATTGGGATGGGGGAGGCTTTGAGGAGTCTATGGGTAACCCTAGCTCATATTCTTACCAGCAGGAGATGTAGACACTGAAGTGGCCACTTTGTATAGCCAGACAGGACTTCTAGTGGAAGGAGGGGGACATCAACCCATCCACAAAACCCCCAAAATTGTCCCACCTACAAGATGCACAGGGATAAAGATGTAGCAGAGACTGAGGGAACAATGGCTGGGTCAACTAGAGACCCATCCTATGGGAGAGAGCCAACCCCTGAGACTATTAATGATACTCTGCTCTGCCTGCAGTCAGGAACCTACCAAACTGTCTCCTGAGAGGCTTCGTTCACCAACAGATGGAAACAGATGTAGAGACCCACAGCCAAACATCAGGCAGTGCTCAGAGACTCTTGTAGAAGAGTGGGGAATAGAACTGAGCTAGTTGGAAGGATCAAGGACACCACAAAACAAACAACCTACAGTCAACTAACCTTGGTCTAGGGGGCCTCACAGAGACTGAGCCAGCAACCAAAGAACATGCATGGGCTGGACCTAGACCCACTCCCAACAAACATTTGTATCAGATGCACAGTTTGTTCTTCATGTGATTATTTATTTATTTAATTCAATATATTCTTTATTTACATTTCAAATGATTTCCCCTTTCCAGAATCCCCCCTCCCCAAAAGTCCCATAAGCCTTCTTCCCTCCCCCTGTTCCCCAATCAACTCCTTCCTGCTTCCCTCTCCTGGGATCCCCTAATAATTTTAGAGGGGCTGTCTCTGACTCTGTTTCCTTCCATTGTATCCCCTTCCTTTACCTAGACTGCTTGGTTAGGCCTTAGTGGGAAGGGGCTTAGTCCTGCTGAGAGTAAACAAGTGGTACCGAAGAGGGGGGGTTTCTCTTTCTCTGAGGAGAAGTGAAGGGGGTAATAGAAGGAGAAGTGGGAGGGGTGCTTTTATTGGGATGTAATGTGAATAAAAAGAAGAATTATGAAGAGACAAGAGGAACTTGCCAAGGAGTTTCTACAACATTTCGATTTCATATGCCTTAACCACTGATATCTTCATTAGCAGCTTCATAGATTGAAGTTGACTAGTTACTGCAGAGGAGAAAAAGAAAAAAATCTTTCTTACTATTTCGAATTTGTTAATAGCGTGTTGTTTGGCTGTATGAACAAAGGCATCTGCAGCTGTGGAGAGCAGGCCCACCTACCAAGTCATCACCAGGCCCTGTAGCAATGAACTCAGCCCTCTTTCCCCCAGGAGAGGTAGACAGAGCATCTTTAGTTCCATTGTGTCACAGTTATATTGCTCAAGTGGACTGAGGGAAAACGTCTTTCCAAGCATGACACTGTCTGGTAGACCATGCTGAGGACAGATGAGAACACTTGACTTTCCAGTTGTTACCTTGGGCAAGACCAGACATACAACAGCCCCTTCTCTGTAGTTGAAGTCATCTGTTCTTTTGAGCCATCTGATTTCTTCTCTTGGTTTCTAGCTAAAGTCCTCTTCCAGACCTGTACATTGTCATGTACACAGGATCCATAGGTGTGTCAAGCTGACCTTACTCTATAACAACTTGAACTTAAGTAGAATGTGTGTTCTTGTAAATGAATGTATGTGTGCGTGCGTGCACGCGCACATTTCTAAACTTAGCCAATGTATTCTCTGAGGAGTATGAGAGGTCATGTTCCAGAAACTTCTCACATCTAAGGACTCTGTATTCGTGGCAGCTTAATGGGCTAAAACATCCCAGGTCAAAACATGTCGTCCAGTCCACCTTGAGGTTAGAGTAAAACAATTTCCATTGTAAAGCTGTAGATCTGGGCACAATAGAGATGAATGAAATGCCCACAGCTGCACAGCAAGTCAATCATGGAGTGAATCTGTGATGTCTTCACTTCTTGATGCATGATTAAGAAGTTGCCCCTCAAAACTGATGCAACTTGTAAACTTATTGCCATTCAGTACTGTGGAAAGACAAAAAAAAAAATTGCTTCTCTTTAACCTACTCTGTTGTTTTTTGGATGGGGGAGGCTCACAATATATTTCTAAACAGTATATTCTACACATAACATACTTACATGTTGCACATATGCATACATACACACTTTATATTCACTTCACAACATACTCTTTCTAAAAATGATTTATTTATTTTATAACATCAGAAGAGGGCATCGGATCCCATTATAGACAGTTGTAAGCCACCACGTGGTTGCTGGGAACTGAACTCAGAACCTCTGGAAGAGCAGGCAGTGTTCTTAGCCGCTGAGCCATCTCTCCAGCCCTGCAGTGTACTCTTTGTGAATGTGCTTTGGTGGTGGAGGAGGGGAAGGGAAAGATGGTATCCAAGTGGACTTATGTGTAATGACTTTTCGGTCGTGCCCACTGGTACTGGTTAAGGGTGTGGTGGAAATGTGCCTCCATGATGCACTTCCCCACCATGCTGATGAATGAGGAAGAGAGGCCGAAAAGGGAGCCACCACTTCCTTGGTTTTAGCATGAGAATCTGAGTTTACTTTCTGTTTGTATGCAATAGACTTGGGAAGATGGGGTATCCCTCTGGTTTTCAAATGTTAGGGACTGGGGCCAAATGTAAGGAAAGCCAAGTGGATATTTCTCCCACGGTGGTTATCTTTAGTCTGTGCTAAGGTCATGGGCTCTAGGCCAAATTCACACTGGTTCTTAAAATCTGGAAAACCACCAACCACTGAGACTTTTGCATAGGCATGAGCAGGATGTTTTGCCTTGCTGTATATTCATCTATGTGGGAAATAGGAACTGGGTCCAGTCTTGTGTAAAACAAGATAAATGGCCATAATTGTATACCTTTATGAATGGGCATGCAAATAAATAGATGACATAGAACAAATTCCAGTAAGGATAGTGAACATAGGGGCAGTAGATCATTTACAATTAAATCAAGTGAGATGCTAACTTATTGGAAGGCATATGTAATGAACGGTGTGGATGTTGGGAGAGTGGTTAGTATTTCTAAAACAAACAATAATCAAACTCTATTAGTCACCCTTGCTAGATGATAATCCAAACAAGGTGAGGCACCCTAACTGGGCATAAGTAGTATGATTCCCAGGGCTTGAGGGGTAGAAGCTGATTGATCAGAAATTCAAGGTCATCGTCAGCTATATAGCAAGTTCAAAACTAGCCTAGACCATATGACACCCTGCCACAAAGACAAAACAAACAACCCCCAAAAAACAAAACCCAAAAGAACAAAAAATAAAAACAATCAACTCAACAAACAAACAACAAACTCCTATCCTTGTTTTGATAGGAGTTGAGAACAGAGGTACATTGAAAAGCATAGTCCCTTCCTTTTCAGAGGGTTGTAGAAAGCCTTTTTTCCCTTGACTACATGCTGTGAACATGCTACACAGGAGACAAGCAGTGTACAAGAAGCAGTTTAGGAGCCTTAGTGAGCTGAGCCATGGCCTAGTGTGTACATATCTTCTGCATGCTTAGTTATTCTAATCGTTAACATCTCTGTGAGCTTGAGAGAATTTAAAAACTGACCAGGACGAGAGAGGGCTACACATATTCTTTAATCTCCTTATCTGGGAAAGGCCAGGATGCATCCGTTCTCATTCCAAATCTAAGGCATTAAAGTAAGAAGACAAATGATGCCTATGTCTGGATCAGAGATAAACTTAAGGGCTCCCCGGGGAAGCCACCTCGTTACAGAGAGACACAAAGGATGTAAGAACCAGTGATCAGGTGAAATACCAGGGTGCTGTTAATGGATTCACTGATTCCAAATCCATGCAGCCAAAGGGAAAGTCTGGCTGCATCGTGCAGAGACGTGTCACCGACATTGCCAGAGTGTGTTTGAAAAGTGACACAAATGGAGGAGAGCTGCTGCCACTGTCCACTGAGCTGGTGTGTGGAGCTCTGTCAGCCAGAAGGAAGCCAGGTGCGCAGAGTGGACGCTGAGAGAGAAGTGGGATTGCACGGGACTGGGCGCTGTGCACATCTTAGCTGGATCCACTTACTGAAGGGATTGACAGCCCAACAAGGATCCTGTCTGTCTACCACAGGGCGTAATTATAGTGAATCTTGACACCACATTGTTTTGGAAACCTGTTGAGGGTTCATCCATCGGATTCCAATGCTTGCTTTTCCTGAAGAACCCACAGAAAGACCTGTTCAACTAGGTTTCTGCCTGTCTCTGTTCAAATGGGCAGCCGCCGTCTAATGGAAGTTTCATTCTGTGTTTCCCCAAGCTGTTGCATTTAGGTGGTGCAGCCCCACCCCACCACACCCCCAAAGTCTGTGACCTGGTAATAACAAATTTGTCAAGTACAGTGTTAGTGTGTGAAAATTCTTGGCTGAATCATCTAGATAGTAAGAGTCACAGACTGTCATTATACAGTTGCCATCTGAACAGAAAATGTCCTTGATATAAGAATTGTTTATAAAACTTAATATTGAAGATAATATATTGTATTTTCTATGTATTTATTTTGCTGTTATTTAATTTTTAATTATTATTGTTATTACTATCATTATGTGTTTGTATATGGTATGTGTGGTTGAGTGTGGGCACATGTACCATGGCACTTGCATGTAGAAGTCAAAAGACAGCTTTCAGGACTCCATTCTCTCTCTTCACCCCGGCCATCAGGGTTGTATATTTTGCACACTGAGACATCTTGCTGGCTATGCTGTGCACTTTTCTTATACGACCTTGCATTTGCCTGGGAGACAGGATCTCTACGTCCCCTTTAAAGATAAAGACTCAGCTCTGGGAAGCATCAAGCCTTCGTTTTCTGTTTTCTCACGATTGCTCTCAGCCTACGGAAGTCTGAAGAATTCAGGCAGGGCTTTGGGACTGGCTCCTTCTTGAGAAATAGACAGAAATAAAGAGAGTAAATTTATCTTTATTCAGAGAACGATTGTGTATGTAGTCTATTAGGAAACTGACAAAAATAGTTAGGACTAAGCAAGGTTTCAGGGTCACAACTCAGTTTACATGCAAATGCCAGTCACATTTCTATACAGTACTGATGAACATTTGGGTGGCAGCATTTTTTAAATGTTGTGCTTAGGAAAACAGCCCCTGACAATCTTGTTGATTTAGCTTTAAAGGAGTATAGTTTCCAAAAGAAAACAGGGCAGGCAGAGAATTGTTACTATGAACATGGAAATTCTGTTTCCAGAGAACTGAACTCTTAGACTGACAGTCTCTTTTACACACGCCCACGAGTGCGGAACAGCCGGCCAGAGCCGCACAGGGGCTCAGCTCTAGACACTTGAATTCTGCCCCTGTAACCAGCTAGCTGCTTTTCTTCATTACATGTCTGCCAGTTTACTGAGCCCTGTGTCCCATGGATGATGACATCTGATGTGTTCTCTACTTCCTGTGCACAAAGGTGCAGCTGTTCTGAGCTCCCAGCATCCCTATTTTACACCTGACAGCATTTAGGGACCAATAGCAAGATAAAACCACTTTCTTTTGCATTTTCAGTTTTGCTATTTTCAGTTTGTATCTATTTGATTCTCATAAGACATCGGAATAAGGAAACACTGAAACTCTTAATTCACTTTTATTGCTGATGGAGAGTTAAGTCCCTGTGCTTCTAAGTGACAGAGAAACAGATGGAAGGAAAATCTACTTTGAAAACACGTAATGATTCATGTAAGACACCAGGCTTAGTTGAAAAAGTTGAACTTTCACTCATTCAAGTAGTCAGTTCAATTATTATAGTTCAATTATAGTCAGTTATTGGCTTTGAGAAACCTGGAACATGATTAAGGAAATATAAGTGTTTATATCCATTCACTTACACCAGTGGTCAGAAAAGAAGACGAAAGGGCGCGAAGCCTCCTGCTTTAGAGAATGCCACCAATTATTAAAAGAGATAGCATCATAGCCTATTTATCTCTATCTCTATATCATTATCTATATCTATCATCTATCTATATCTATCTATATCATCTCTATCACTATCTCTATATCTATATCATCTCTGTATATGTCTATACCTATATAATCTATCTCTATCTATAATCTATGTATCTATGTATGTATCTATGTATGTATCTATGTATGTATCTATGTATGTATCTATGTATGTATCTATGTATCTATGTATCTATCTATCTATCTATCTATCTATCTATCTATCTATCTATCTATCATCTGTGTGTTGCACATGTGGTGTCCACAGAGGCCTGAAGGTGTCAAATCTTCTGGAACAGGAGTTATAGGACTTTGCAGGCCACCACAAAGGTGATGGGAATTGAACCTGGGTTTTCTGCAAGAGCAGTCAGCGTTCTTACCAATGAGCCATTTCTCCAGCCCATAACATGTCTGGTTTTTTAAAAATGTAGATGTTACAACTGGTGGGCGCTTCACTGATTTTGAGGCATATATGCTACAGAGTCAAACATTTAAGGCATGGAGAGGGATCTTAGGCCTGTACTAGTTGAGTCCTCTTTATTCCAGTTGAGGGAGCATGAGCTTCGAGATTTCACCTGATTACTTGCGGTCACTGATGGGTGACAGAACTCGTCTTGGGATCCAGAGCCAGCCCACTCTATGAGACCAGGCTGAAGCTTGGGAAGCACCTCAGCCCTCTTAGCTTGTATTAGACAATTTCAATAACTTGCAGGCATCCAAGTGACTGTGGATGCAAATGATAGCTGTGTAGCCAGTCTCAGTGGTGCCCCAGGGAAGGACCACAGGATTCAGTCACCCCAGGGAGAGACCGCAGGACTCGGTCACCCTAGGGCATCTCTGCCCCAAGAGCTTCCACCCCCAACACGAAAGATAGTCTCGTACACTAGCCTGCTCCACCTCTCATCTTAAAACATTTGTCTGAGCTGGCTACACAGGTCCTGGAAAGCATCACGGGGTTCTTTGAAGTAGGTTGTTTATTTTTCCTGCAACACATCTGCTATTCATTTTATTTGGATCTTAAAATGCAGTGTTTTGGCTTGTCATGTGAAAGAGAAGTCTCCATTTTAAAAAGCCTAAGGTGATGGTTTTCATCTGGTCTACCATCACCTTCTACACATGTGTTCCTGTACTTCACAGACCCTTTCTCTGGGCCTGAGACAGTACCAGCTGCTCAGGAAACAGCGGCCAAGGAGAAAGTCACTGCTGCTACGATACTCATTCCAGAGGGCACAGGTAGACAGTAAAGACAGGTGTAACGGACATCTTTATGGATTAGGTGTTGATGAGGCTGTGGCCAACACGAGTGAGCTGTGGTAGGAAGCAGTGGAGAGCACACTTACAGCCTAGAGAGAATGGCTGGGGAGGGAGTCTTTGCTAGTGTGGTAGTTGGGCAGATCCAAAGAGGTAGAGAAACAAGTTGTGTACGTGTGTGTGTGTGTGTGTGTGTGTGTGTGTGTGTGTAAGAATTCTAGAGCAGTGGATCTCAGCTTGTGGGTTGCAACACCTTTGGGGGGCAGAGTTGAATGACCCTTTCACAGGGGTCACCCAAGACCATTGAAAACAATGGTATTTACATCGTGATTCAGAACAGTAGTAAGGATAGAGTTAGTGAAGTAGCTATGAAAATAATTTTATGGCTGGAGGTCACCACAGCATGAGGAACTGGATGAAAGGGTTGCAGCATTAGGAAAGTTGAGAAAGACTGTACTAGATAGAGACAACATCAAAGACTTGTTCCTGCGTCAGGAGACTACTGGGCATACTCAAGACACAAGAGGACCAGCACAGTTCCTGTGGAGGGAGTAACACCGAGGATAAGAGTAATGTAAGGGATGGGGAACAGGCAGGGCCTGTGCCATTCAGGACAGCACAGACCATTGCTTTACTCAATTAAGCTTTTGAAATTGTGTGGGCTAAGAGGATGGCCCGTGTCTGGACAGAGCTCTGGCCACTGGGCAAAGGTGGACATGGGGAGTCACCACTGCCGGGTAGGCAGATGAGCAGGCATCAGGCTGTGAGAAGCCACAGGAACCCCCTCCCCGCTACTGCTCTGGAGTGGGGAAGGGCAGTTCAAGGGTTACTGGGGAACCGGCAGGGCTGAGTTTGTAGGTCCTTGGGCCTCACAGAGGTTGAGGATGACAGGTTCTCACTCTTGGACACCGCAGATGCCGCTGGATGGTGCAGAAGAACTGAGAACAAGGGGGAGGGTGGGGTGGTGGTTGGATCTAGCCTGGGGTCAAAGGGGAAAGAGGGAAAGTAGGAGCTGTTGGTGGTTCCGCTTGGCTTGGTGCCTGGAAGTGCAGAAAGGTTTCTCTGGGAGATTAGACGCGAGGCTCTTTAGGAGAAGGCCTGCTCCATTGCTCCAGCACTGTGGGTCCCGATGACAGGAGGCAGTCCATGCTGTTAAAGCATTTATTGTTTTCAGAGAGTTATGATGAGTGAAAAGTAGAGGCCAGCCATGGCCACGTGGAGAGGGGGGAAGGGAATGGGGAGAGAGGGGGAGCAAGCAGGCAAGAGAAAGAGCAAGAGAACAAGAGAGGAAGGAGGGGGCTAACAGCCCCTTTTATAGTGGGCCAGGCCTCCCTGGCTGTTGCCAGGTAACCATCAGAAGGAGCATACCTGGCTGTTGCCAGGTAAATATGGGTGTGGCGTCCAGACAGAATACCAGGAGCTTAGGGCATTGCCCTATGTGACTGATGGCCACAGAATTATGGAGTTGAGGACCTCGTGTCAGGAACCTGGAGTCTGAGAGCATGACAAACTGGCCTTCCATCCCTTCCAGAATTATCCAGTGGGGCACCGGGGTTTAAACCTAGCTCCAACAGAAAACAGGCTACCCAGGCTACCTTTCACGGTCCCACAAAAATGGACTGAGACCATTCACTCAACTCTTTTTTTTTTTAATTCAGGACATGGGGAGGGAGGTTGAGAGGGTAGTGGATACAGAGAAAGGGAGGGGGGAGGGAGAGAGAGGGGGGAGGGGAGGGGAGAAGAGGAGAGGAAGAGAAGAGAAGTAGAGGCTGGCCATGAGCAAGTGGAGAGAAAGGGGGAAGGGAATGGGGAGAGAGGGGAGACGGAGCTAGAGAACAGCAGAGCAGAAGCAAGAAGACAAGAGCAGGCGAGCTTCACTCAGCTCTTAAGCATTCATTATGCAGGATTTTGGCAGCTATAGCTGTAGCATAAAACCAGGTAAAGTTCCTGGAGGAACTTATAAACCTAGGTAAGTTCCTGGAGGTCTGTTCCAGTGTTCTGATTTGGTCATTGTTCTAGAATCAGTCAGCACAATGTTTTGAATCTGATTTCTTTCACTCAGGGTAGTGTCATAGAGACTTCCCATTTCTCACTTGTCCATAGTGATATCATAGAGATCACCCATCTCTCACTAGTGCATAATGATGTCATAGAGAACCATGCACCTCCCACTTGTACATAGTGATGTCATAGAGATCTCCCATCTCTCACTAGTGCATAGTAATGTCATAGAGAACACCCATCTCTCACTAGTGCATAGTGATGTCATAGAGATTACCCATCTCTCACTAGTGCATAGTGATGTCATAGAGATCACCCATCTCACTAGTGCATAGTGATGTCATAGAGAACACCCATCTCTCACTAGTGCATAATGATGTCATAGAAAACCACGCATCTCCCACTTGTACACGGCTGAGTCCTCTCAAATATGGGACTCTATCCTACTTCATTTGATTTATTTTGAGGTTGTTTCCTGCTTGGAATTATTTTGAGTAGCACTGCTTAGAATATTCTCTAGCACATCTTTTGTAAATACTGTCTTCCCTGCTCCTAGGTGCCCACCAAGGAGCAACGTGCTACATCATTGAGTGACATCTTTTCCAAGTGCTGGTATTCTACATCCTCCCATCATCAGAGTAATAGTACTTTTGTTTCATACTCTTGTGGACACTTGGTTCTGCTCAATGGGCTTGTTTCTGTCCTAATCATTCTGGAAAATCTGAAATATACCTCACTCCTGTGGGCCCTTCACACTCCAACACCGCAGATTGCATCCAGGGCCTTCTACATGCCATACAAGTGACATTCATGTCCCCACCCCTCATCGTGATGTTTAACTCTTGGAGTGTACTGCTGAGTTCTAATGTTGAACACAGAGCCATCCACTTTTTAGCATGGGCACATTCTTTTTAAAGCTTAGTGTATGTGTGTGTGTGTGTGTGTGTGTGTGTGTGTGTATGCGTATGCGCACTTGCATGCATGCATTCACAAATACCACAACCTTTGTTCAGAAGTCAGAGGACTTTAGGGAGTCCGTTTTGTCCTTCCATTACAGGAGTCTAGGGATTGAACTAAGATGTTCAAGTTTGACGGCAAGCACCTTTATCTGTTGAACCATCTTGCCTGCCTTCTTCAGTGCATTGAAAATGCAGTGTCCTCCAATGATGTCTTTTAAATAGGAGTCCTTTGACAGATCTACATCTTTTTTCTTCATTTGTCAGTGAGGGCTGTTATTAATTGTGAAGGATTTGGAATCACAGATCTTCAGGCGTATCAGGGAGGGACGAGTTATCCTCTGCACACGCCCGTGAGGAATGACATTGATTAGGTTAAGTAGGTGAGAGGATCTCTCCTGGAAGGGGGCAGCACCATTCCCTACGTTCATGTCCTGGATTGTCTAATCGGAAGAATGTGAGCTAGGCTCGATCACCTGGTGCTCTCTGCTTCCTGACTGCGGACGTGCTGTCACCAGCCCCCAGGCTCTTGTCACCTGCATGCCCTCACCTTGATGGAATGTGTTCTTGATCTGTGAGCCAGAATGAATCCTTCTCTTTCAAGTTTCTTTTGTCAGCTTATATTGTCAAAACAACAGGAAAATAAGCAAAGACAGCATATTTCCATGTACATTATACATACCATGTTACCATGTTACACATAGTATGTGGATAGATATGTAACATGTATACACACACACACACACATAATTATACATAATATATATTTTGTCCAGGCCTCCTATTTATATACTTACTATTGAAGATAGTAGAAATTTTAATTTAAATTTGAAGAGCAGAAATTTTAATTGAAATGAATTTTAAATGAAATCTGATTTATCATTTTTTTGATGATTAGCACTCTCTGAATTATGATGTGTGTGCTTGTTAGTGTAGGTGTGTACAAATTGTGATGTGTGTGCTTCTTAGTGTAGGTGTGTACACAGGTGCATGTATCGATGTACATGTGCATATCGGCTGCATGTGCATATGGAGGCTGGGGTTGGCGTGGGTGTGCTTCCTGTATCACTGTTCACCCGTATATTTGAGATTTGATTCAGCAACACTGGTTGGCCAATGAGATTCATGGCTGGGCCTTACTCTGCGCCCCCCCCCCCAGTGCTGGGGCTACAGGAGTATATTACTGCTCCTGGCTTTTTTTACATGGGTTCTGGGGATTTGAACCCAGATCCTTGTGCCTGTATGGTAGGAACTCTACAGACTGAGCAATCTTCCCAGGCCTGCTTAACACTGTTGTTTTATCTGTGCAGTTTTATCATTTAGGTTTGGTTCTAAAGTTCAACGTGTACCGATTTTTGCGATTGCAGAAATGTGGTTAAAAGATTCGGATATTCAATTCCTTGTCACTTAACTCGAAACATTATATCTTCCTATTCTGTTAGGCGAGGGACACCCATCCCAGGCAAACAATGACAACGACAAGAACACAACACCCTTCTCCAAGTTCAAGTGAGCCACTGGGAAGTTTGAAGAACTTAAGGAAATGCACACGTTTTGCATTGCATCATAGTTGTTAGTGTGTACTTGCACGACTGTGTGCGTGTATGTGTATATAGTAAGAGTGGATATGTCTGTGTGTGAGGGAGGGTGTGTTCATCTGCACATTAACCTGTAGAAGGTAGAGGTTAGAGTCATAAGCTCTTTTAGGTCATTCTCCATTTTTTTCTTTTTTTGAGGCAGGGTGTCTCCTTAGTTGATCTGGAGCTTACCAATTGTCTAGGCTGGCTGCCCAGCAAGTCCTGGGGATACACCTGTTTCTGCTCCCCAGTTGCTGGCATCAGAGGAACTCACTACCACAACCAGCTTTTTCCATGGGTGCTAGGGAATCTAAATTCATGTCCTCATTCTTGTGCAACTTATGCTCTGAACCATCTTCCCAGCCCATTTGTGTGCAGTTTAAAAACACATATACCCCACATTCACATATTTATTTTGAGAGCAAGAACCATATCTTGCTTACATTTTTATCCTCACCTTCGACACCTAGGACAAGGCTTAGCAAGCTTTTAGTACTCAACAAAAGAATAAACATCTGAATTCTAGTGACCAAGTCTGCTCGTCTCCTGTAGCATGCAATGTGATCATTTGTCTTTGTTCTATAGGGTCTCACACAGACCTTGACCGTTTCCACTGGGCTTGTAAGTCTCAGATTTAAAGGGCGTTTGTAATATGAATGCAGGATTATATATTCCTTTGACCCAGACCACATAACCATATGCTGAGCCCTTGCTTGGTTAACTTTGCTTCTATTTTTGATTTATGCGTGTCATATTCAGGATAGGGAAGATTAAAAAGCATCTGTGGACAGCAGAGGAAGAGCGTCTGGAGCACAGCCCTGCTGTATCTCGTCCAACTTCTCAGAAAGACTCAGAACAAGAGGCAGTGTGCACCCTGAACTGAATGGAAAACACAGGGTCATACAGCCATGATCTCCTGGAGGGAATGGCAGAGCTGGGGCGAGGCAGGAAGAGCAGAGAGATGCAAGAAAGGAGGATGCCTCCTGCCCCTGTATCAACACAGCTACTTCCCTGTAAGACAGCCAAAATGTTGTTCCCCTCCACCCTCATTTTTCTATCCACCAGCTTTAGAGATTCCCTCAAACAAGAGCAAAGAAAAGAGGATCTTTTCTCCTCTCCCAGAAACACACTTTAGGAAATGTGGTCCTATCCACTTGGATAGATGGGTCTAAGAAGTAAGATCCGTAACACAAGTGTCTGTACTCCTCTGGATCTATGACACGAGTGTCTACACTACCCTGGATCTGGGACACAACACTCTCTTGGAGTTGCTTTTTACATGGGTTGAGTCAAAGGGCTCAAAGAATCCAAGCTTTGGTAAATCTGCAGCCTGGGTAATAGCTGTCCTTCACCTGTCTTCCAGTGATGGCCATGAGGTCATCACACCTCCAGACACTCTTCCTCTGCTGTCCACAAATGTAAAATATGGGCATCAAAAGGGCTGGCCCCATCCTGAGCGTGGCTGCTGATGTGCAGATTAGGGAGCACGTACTTTATTTAAAGAATTACATTGTAAAACAAAACTGTGAAAATGGCTTCTGTTCTTAGAGTTAGTAGAAAGTATGCTGCAGACATCTATTGTGTAAGCGGGGAGGACACACACTGAAGTGCACAGCATTCTCAATATCTTTTGGGAATTAAGTCTTTTTTAAAAAATTATTAATTTATTATGTATACAGCATTCTTCCTGCATGTATGCCTGCAGGCCAGAAGGGGGCACCAGAACTCACTATAGATGGTTATAAGCCACCATGAGGTTGCTGGGAATTGAACTTGGATCCTCTGGAAGAATAGCCAGTGCTCTTTACCTCTCTCTGAGCCATCTCTCCAGCACCTAAGAGTTAAGCCTTTTTAATGAAAATTGACACTTTCTATCTTGTATCACGTTTATGATTATTAATGGCAGAGAATGTTCCAGGATTGAGACTTGAATTTGGGGACTTAGGTTTATCAGGCAAATGCTCTACCACTGAGCTACGTCACCTATTCTTAACATGTAATTGTGTACATATGTGTTCCTGTGTGTATGTGCATGCATGTGTTTGTGCACATGCATGTGGAGGCCAGAGGTCAACTTTGTGTGTCATCCCTCAGACACTGTACACCTTTTTGTTTGTTGTTTTTGTTTGTTTGCTTTGAAATAGGGTCTCTCACTTGACGTAGAGTTAGCCTGGAACTAGGCTGGGCTGGCTGGTCAGTAGATTCTGTGGTTACACAGTGTGCTGCACTCCCCCAACGGAGCCATCCCCCAGCCCTTGAACATGGCATTCTCAATGTGCAACTGCATACACATTTATACCATGCACTTTGACAATCAGAGACAAACCTTGTTTGTATTTCTGTCCCCAACATTGAGAGTTAGCATATTGCTTGTCATAAAAACTCAGCGATGATTACTGAAAAGTTCCAGCAAATGACAAAGTATATTCTTTACCGTTCTTGATCTATGAGTGCGTTCTTTTGTTTGTGTCCTAGTTGACCTTTATAAAAGCAGAAGTAGAAAAACCACAGGACCATGGGGCTGGGGGTCAAACACAGACAAGGCACAGCAGAATTGAAAAACGGACTCCCAAGTCTGAACTCTGGAAACCCAGGACAAAGTAACATTCTGATTAGATGACAAATAACAGTGAAGGTAACACTGGCATTAAATCATTATTTAAGATAATTTCTAATTTAAATTTAAGAAAAAATAAATTTAAAATTTCCCTCAGAGCGTAAAGAGAGCGGAACGAATACATGAATAGCGGGAGAAATAGTGCAGGCTTTAAAGGGCAAAGATGCCATTTCTATCTAAAACTTAGAGTCATTTCAAGTTCCTGAAAATATTCGTAATAGGAATCATGATAAAGGCCAGAGCCTAGAGCATGTTTCTCACAGCCCAGATAGTCACCAGGGTGAAGAACAGCCTTGCCAGTCACAGTGTCAGTCACAGTGTCGCTGTGCAGGTGGCTACCTTCTCATAGCTCCGCCTCAGCCTCTTTCTTCTTTGAAACAGAAGGTTGTCAGCAGGTGGTGGGTCTCTGCTAGACTGTGCCATTTATGAATTCATAAGGGTTTTGAAGGTGAGAGCTAAGCTCACAAGTCACCGTGTTATCATCTCAATGGAGATCGAGAAGATTACGGTTGGAGTCTCCCTCTTCCCCATAGAGCTTCATTGTGCCTTAAAGCCACTTGAGGCAATGTAGCGATAGACTCCAGGAATGTTCCGAAAATGGCCGGTGTTCTCATAGTAATGTCAGGACCTCACAGTCTTCGGGATGCTACCTGCCATAGTCTTTGGTGAAAGGTTTTGAGTTTTGAGTTGGAGAGAATAGAAGGTTTGCATCAGGACCTCACAGCCTCTGGGGCGCTACCTACACAGGCCAGCAGGGAAAGGTTTGAGTTTGAGGCTCAAGAGGACCGAGGGTTCGTATCATGTGCACACTGCCCTGCCCATTAATGTAGTCCACGATTCTCACCTCTCTCTCTCCCTCTCTCTCTCTCTGCTGTGAGGTGTGCATGTCTCTGTGGGTATATGTATGTGAGGCATGGTGTGTGTGTGTTATGGTGTATGTACACAGGAATGCGCATGTCATACACATATAAGTACTCCATCTCAAGGAGGGCCAGAGGGGAATGGCAGAGTAGAAACCACTCACACCTTCCCCAGCCTCGGTCCCACTTAGATGTCCAACATGTTATCCAGCTGCCAGATCGTTTTAGAATGGACATGTGTTCATGCTTGCGCACGTGAGAGGGCCTGAGGTCATCGTCAGGTGTCCGGCTCAACAGCTTCTCCACCTTGTGTTTTGAGATAGGGCCCTGGCCGCCCTGGAGCTTGTCAGTGTGGCTAGGCCGTTTGGCCAGCAAGTGTGGGGGTGGGGGTGCAGGGGGTACATGGGGGTAGGGGGACCCTCCTGTCTCTTCCTCTCCCAGAGCTGGGATTACAGACGCTCTACTTACTTGGCTTTTTATGCAGATGTTGTGGACTCTGAACTCAGGGCCTCAGATTTCTGTGAGGAGATTTTACCACCCAACTGTCTTCTTACCCTCCGCTACTAGACTTTCAGCAACAATTAGAAAGAAAGAAAAACAGGCGAAAGTCTTTGGATTGTGAGCAGTAAACACACTGAGGGGAAAGCGGCCAACAGTAAAGACTTCCTAAGGGCCTTCCTCTCAGGAGCCTTCCAGGGGCAGCTGTTGGCTCCTGGCTTCTGCACTTGATTTACATGGCCGTCTGAATTGCCCCGGCAGTGACCACACCGTACTCTAGTTCCAGAATGCAATTTATTTGTGTTGTGACTCCATCCAAAACAGTGCAAGAAAGCCAACTGCCCCTGAGCTAGTCAAAAGAGAGACTGAGGGCTCTTACCGTCCAGAGAAGCTCGGTGCTCTGGAGTGACAATCCAGGCTTTGTTATGGCTGGGTTTGGATGGAGTGTGCTGGAATCCTTGCCAGGGTGCCGCTCCCTCCCTCCCTCCCTCCCTCAGGCTGGAGGCTACACAGCCTCAGGAAACACTTCAGGCAGCTCCACAGGCCTGCTTGGCCTTCCCTTATATGGAGTTCTCCCTAAGGTACAAGAGAATGATAGCCACTTCCAGTGTCGACAGCAGGGAACAGATGACCGTGTCAAATCCCCTGGGATCTCAGTCCCAGGAAGCCCTATCTACTTAGCCTCTTGTTCTAGGACCTGATAATGGATTTTGGATACCAACAGGCTGAGAAGTTGATAGGCGTCACTGAGAGACAATGGCCAGATAGCTCCATGTGAAAGAGTGGGAAGGAATGTCTCCTCACCTCATCACGTTAGTCACCCAGTACAGTGTAGAAATGAGAAATTGGAGCAGTATATAAGCTACATAATAGATGTTTGGTCATATACATAGTTAATCATTTAATTCAGCTTTAACGTCAAATATTAATTATTATTGATGAATAACTATGAGAACCCGGCCGAAGTGGCCTCAAACCTTAAAAAAAAAATCTACCCAAAGAAGGGATGTCTAACCTTTGAACCTGTAAAATAATACCCTTTACAAAGTTACAAAAAAAATTCTCAAAAAATTTTAAGTAAGTTTACATTTTTTGTTGGACAGAATTCCCAGCTGCGTTCTACCATATTTGACCTCTGGACCTCATGTTGGCTACCCAGGCTAGCCCAATAGAGAGATGCATAGCTGATAGCTCGAGGGAGCTGAAGGGGGATGGATGGATCTGGCTCTGTTTTAGGAATACAGTCTCACCTCTCGCATCAACCTTATTTGATAAGACTAGTTCTAATTGGAATTTTGTAGATGATGAAACATTAGCTCAAGATTGATCCACATGCCCACCATGGCACAGCTGCTGTGCAGTCACCTAGAACTCAACCCTTAGCGGTCTGGTTCTGGGAAGATTTTGTTTGCTTGCTTTGGTTTGGTTTGGTTTTTTTGAGACAGTGTCTCTCTGTGTGGCTCCGGCCATCACGGAACTCATTCTGTAGACCAGATGGACCTGTAACTTGCAGAGATCTGTCCGTCTCGGCCTCCAGCATGCTGGGATTAAAGGCATCATCCCTGGCTTCTAGGAGGATTTTTAGCTAGTACAAATGGAAGAGGCCACAGCAGGTCAGAGATGGCAGAGAGGGTGTGACCAGAGCAAATCCTGGGGAATGGGAGCGAGTCCAGTGAGACTGGAGAACCTAAGAGGACAGTGTGAGGTCACACTGGAAATACCAGCTACTACTGAGTGGCGTAGAGGCTTGAGGGCAGGTACGGGTGAGCCATCTCACTGTCACCACTGCTCGTAAGAGCCAGGACTTCGTTTTCTGCTGAGGATGCTCTTTTCTATCACTTGAGAATAACATATATGCATATGATATGTTTGGTCAGGTCCACCATCTATTGTTTCTCCTTTAATTCAACCTCTGTCTCCATAACTACTATTTCCTCCAATTTCATGTGCTCTCGTCTCTCTTTCCTTTTTTTAAGCTCATGGTGTTTACTTAGTGATGCCAGCATGTGCATGGGTCTAGGGACATCTACTGGAGCGTGGGTCACCTCCCAGGGTCTGAATCCTTGAAGACAGCTGAGCCCCCCACCACTTTGTTAGCATTCTGTCTAAACTTCACCCCATAGTTACCCGGCAACAGCCATGTGGGCCTGGCCCACTATAAAATGGGCTTTTGCTCCTCCCCCCTCTCTTCCCTTCTTGATCTCTTGCTTCTCTTCTGCTCTTGCTCTCCCCTCCCCATTCCCTTCCCTTCCCCCTCTCTCTCCACATGCTCATGCCATGGCCGGCCTCTACTTCTCTACTCTCTCTGCCTTTATCTGCCTCTACTACCCTCTTAACTCCCCTCCCCATGCTCTGCATAAACTCTATACTATACCATCATGAGGCTGGTCCCTCAGGGCAAAGGGATGCCTTGGCATGGGCCCACGGAGACGTCCCTTTCCCCACACCCCATCACACCCCCATAGAACATAGCTCCTTATCTCTCTTTATCTTTTTTATAAACATGTCATTGGTGCTGTGACTTGGATTCAGAAACTGCAGGTTTGCATCCTACCTCAGCTGCCACAAGAGAGCCATGCTTCCTAGCCCAGAACTGGTCAGCCCCCATTCCCCACTGGTCAGAGTAACCATCTGCATGGTCCCTGGGGAAAGTTCTTGAGCTCAGAGCTACCCCTGTGTTGTCCTTGAGGATGGGCGACATTTAGTCTTTCACTGACCCTCGTTTTATGAGTTTTCCCCTTGGCTGAGATTTCCCTTTCCTTAGAGACAATTTCTTTCTTGCTGCTGAGAAATTTCCAGGCCCAGGTAAATGGTCTCTGGCTCAGAAGCACCTGCTCGGAACGTTAGCCCCCAGATTATCACGCAATAGGTGGTCTGGCCTGTGCTAGAATCTCTCTTGGGTGGTTAACGCCCTCCAGATGCTGGTAGGGGCAGTTAATCCTATTCTCTCACCCAGGGTTCAGCTTTTCTGCTGCCGGATCCCTATAAATGAGATGTCTTGGTCTAAAATAATATCTCTACATCGCTGCTAAACTGGCACTTTCTTGCTAATGACCTGTAGCACAGACTTTCCTCTCCCCACTCCCTCATTTGTGGCCTGCTGCGTCAATAGAGTTTAATCGGTTTACCTGAAAAGCAGGTCTGTCTCTGGCCCCTGCCAGGAACTCTACTGCCCTCATGCCTCTCCATCTTGGCTCTGCATCTGTCTATCCAGCTCTGCAGTCCTGCTTGGCTCCCTTATTCCTAGCACAGACTTCCCCTCACCTCTCCCTCATTGCCTGCTGCAGCCACTAGTTCAGCCATTATATGAAAAGGGGTTTGCCTGATAATCCGGCCCCTGCTGGGACCCTATGTGCTGCCCTCCCTGGTTTGCTCCTTACCTCTGCTCTTGGTTTTCCAACAGAAAAGTGAGTCTGGCCCTGCCTCGTCCTGTCAGAGGCCCTGTCAGACTTGGTTCTCCATGAGTGTGACCACCTACTGCCCCCGCCAAAGTTGCCACTGGGCCCTGCCTGTTTGTCTACTATTGTAGTTGCTTTTAGATGTCCCACTACAGCTGAGAGAGAGGGAGGGTGGGAGGGAGGGAAGGAAGGAGGGAGGGAGAGAGAGAGAAAGAGAGAGAGAGAGAGAGCACGAGCTTTGGCCTTGTTTGAGAAGCTGCTCCCCCCCACATACGAACACCTTTCTCTCTTCCTCTCTCTCTCTCTCTCTCTCTCTCTCTCTCTCTCTCTCTCTCTCTCTCTCTCTCTCTCTCTCTCTGCCTGGGACTTATAAAGTGAATGCTAGCGGTGCAGTCAACCACAAGAATAGCATGTGTGATTTGCTGGGATACAGAACATGCTACTTCGGGCACTTCCTTTTCCCTGCCTACCCCTGACTCCAACATCTAGAAGCACTGGGCTGAGACTTCCGGCTGCTAGTAGGAAGTCTCGCCCCATGCCTGATCAAAATAACCACACCATTCCAGCTGCCAACCACTGGCTACAGCTACCGCTGTTTAACAGTATGAGCACACAAGTTATTTTCATGATTCCTAGCGATTGTACACCTGTGCGATCGTACACCTGTACGATCGTAGACTACTCTGCGTGCCCAACCACTACTGGCATGCTGGTCACAGGCTACAGTGCGAACCAAACCACTGCCACAGCCATGCGAGGCAGCCAGTCCCTCTCTCCACAGTCGAGCCATTCCCACAGCTTGCCTGCCAGAACAGTTCGATCTCAAGCCATTGCTGTTAGTTCTTATTCTGGTCCTAGCCCAAAATTTCTTTGCTAACACAACAATGTGCTTTCTCTACCTACACAACCTGTCCAAGTTACTTATAGATGATGATTTCATTAAATTCTATTCAGTTATAACCAATCAATATAGCCCTCAATCCTGTCAAGTTTGTTAATTTTTAAGTTTATGACAGACAGAATTCCCAAAGCCATTAACAGTTAAACCTCACGAGGTCTCAGATGTGGACACAGCTACAGGATACTGCCTGGATTGTGATATGATAATTACTGAAAAACAGAGTAGACAACACTGGATACCCTGAGTTAAATGACTTGGCTAAATCAAGGTAAGTCGTTTCTCATGTCACATGTATCCATTCCACAGACGAGAAAGCTCTGTTGTCTTCGGTGCTTGCAAGCCAGACTGACTGCCCAAGTTGCCATGGAGACAAGGGAGACCACAGGGAACTGTTGGCTAGTGGACTCTGTCATTTTTCAAATAATATAACTGCTAGATTTTTGTTTACTTCTCAGACTTCTGACTACATTGACAGCTAAGATTGCAGCTAGAAAAAACTTTCACAGATGTAATCTGTCATTTCCTTACCTAAACTCGGTTTCCATTAATTAAATACTTCATATTTCCTTTTCATGTTATGCCAATGTCCTAATATTATCTAAGTTCCTATAAATTTGCCTAACCCTAATGGAATGTTCCACTATACAACCCAACTTTTTAATCACAAATTCTTGTTCCTTCTGCCCCACAAAAGGCTCATCTTAAAGACTGTTCCTGTTGTTAACTCATGTTGTTAAACTTATAAGCTACAGGAAACCCACTCAGATCTACCTCTCCTGGACCAAATAGGCTCCATCCAGATAAGTACATTTGCCCAAAGTTCCCACTTACTACCTATTCCAAAGGGTGGGACTCCTCTGAGTTTCAAATGTATATCCTAAGAAAATATTTTTTCTTTCAATCAAACGTACTTAATCTTATTCCCTACCTATAATAATAATATATTTTCAACATCTTGTCAAGTCCAGGTGCTTATTGCATCCAGGACAGCTTTAGAAAAACAACCTTCAGAGGCTTCAATCTCCTCTCAAACACAGACACTTCTACTGGATCTCTTCCTTCTGACCTATCCTCAGATGGCTCCACACATCCTAGACAGCAGGAAATAGCCTAATCTCCTAAGACTGACAAACATCTCCCATACCCATTCTTCTAGGTTCCCTAGAGACATGTTGCTCCCAATGCCAACATGAAGCAGTCAGATATTACAACATCCTATTCCTGCCACACCATCACCTCTTTCTAATTTTTTTTTTAATTAAACCAAAATGGGGGAATGTTAGAATTCCATCTAAACCCCACCCCACAATTGCCTGGAAATAGTCAGGAATGTTCCTCCCTACAGTTACCTGGCAACAGCCATGTGGGCCTGGCCCACTATAAAAGGGGCTTTTGCTCCTCCCCCCCTCTCTTGCCTTCTTGATCTCTTGCTCCTCTCCTTCTCTTGCTCTCCCCTCCCCATTCCCTTCCCTTCCCCCTCTCTCTCCACATGCTCATGGCCATGGCCGGCCTCTACTTCTCTACTCTCTCTGCCTTTATCTGCCTCTATTACCCTCTTAAATCCCCTCCCCATGCTCTGAATAAACTCTATTTTATACTATACCATCGTGGCTGGCCCCTCAGGGCAAAGGGATGTTTTGGCACGGGCTTCCCCCATAGCTCACCACACCCCCATACAACATATCCCCCTATCTCTCTTTATTTTTTTAATAAACACATCACCCTCTCCTAATAGCTATCAACTGCCAATAGATTCTCAATTAGGGGAGGGACTTCCTGAACACCTCAGCCTCCATGTTGGGATTTTGGTCTAGTTTGGTCTTGCTTTGATGTCACAGCTTCCTTGAGTTAATGCATGCAACTGAAAACTACTGTTTGTCTGTAGTTACCCGCAGCCTCTGCCTCTTACGATCTTGTCACCCTCTCTTCTTCAATGACCCCCGAGCCTTGTGGGGAAGAGGTGTGATGCAGAAGTTCCATTTAGGGATGAGCTCTGTAATCTCTTATGCTCTGCACAGTGACTAACTGCTGGTCTCTGTTAATCTCCATCTGCTCCGGGGAAGAAATCTCTCTGCTGAGGCTCAAGAGATGAATTATCTTTGGGTATAACTATAAGTATTTAGCTTTAATTTCATGTCTATTTTTGCATTGGGTCGTCCCCCCCCCCAGGCCTTTGACCTAACAAGCTTCAGATTCTTGGTTCATTAGCAGGAAAAAGCTAAGATATTTTATAGGTCTTTATTCCTCATAGTGTCCTTCGTATGCAAATGCCCTTGTCTTATGAGTGGTTGGCACCAAGTACCTAGATTCCCAGTTACTAAGTCTCTCTAAAGGTTCCCTTATTATCAATCCTTCTTCAGTGGGTGTTTGACTCTAGATATGTTATAACAAGTATATTCTGTTTTGTTTCTGGAAACGGCTGACAGCTTTGCCTTGGAATCTGTGAAGAAGTGGTACAAAATCTTACCCAAAGGTGTGGAATCAAAAGACAAACATAAAATTCACTGTCCTCCCCGCTGCTCATTTGCATGATGCAAAATGGCCTCTGGGAGAGGGAAGCACCATCAGCCATGACATCGCTACATGCTGCTGGTGTGAGTGGGGGGTCAGCAAAGTCCAATCAAAGAGCAGTGTTCCCACCACTGAAATACGGCGGCTCTGTCATTTCAAAGAACACCAGCTGCCAAGTTGTTCCCTTGACCAGTTTTACCAAAATATTTACCAGCTGAGAGTCATTTTCACGCTGTGGAAGCTGGTGGCCATCTTGGTATTTACATGTTTAATTTCTTCCAGGGCTCTCATCTGATGAATCATTAGGTGAAGGAGACTTACGTTGTTTTGTTTTCACTGGATGGCCAGAGGAACGAGGGAGCTAAGACCTGATCAGCGGCGTGGGTTCAGCTCTGTGCTCTCCCCATCTGGACTGGCAATCGAGCTGCCCTCCTTCTGCAGGGGGCATGCCAGCAGCCCGGCTTCTCATTCTCAATACAGGGCGAGGTTTCAGGTCGCAATACACTAAAGAACAGGAAGAAGAGGGAGAGAAGGGAAAGGGTACAAGATGGCAAGTCCAGATTGCCTCTGCTCTCTTGTTCTTTTTCCTCTTCCTCTCCTGTCTCCTTCTTTGCTCCTTCTCCTCCTCCCCTTCCTCCTTTCTTCTTTTTTTAAAAAAGATTTTGTGTATATGTGTTCATGTGTATACATAGGCATGTGTGCTGGTAAAGTCTGATATTAGGTGTCTTTTCAATCACTGTTCTAATTTCTTTGTGACACAGTAATGTTTCATTGAACCTGGAGCACACTGATTTTTGCCTGGAATAGCTCTCCATGGACCCCCAGGGTTCCACTTGTCCAATCAAAGAGAACTTTACTCTTTGATTAGAATTTGCTGACCCCTGCTCCAACAAGCAACATTTAGCGAAACCCTAGCTGATGTTGTATCTGGGGATTTCAGGCATGCAGCAACACACCTGGCATTCTATAGGGCTGCTGGGGATCTGGACATAAGTCCTTTGTGCAGATACTTTACAGGCCAAACCCTCTTAACCAATGTGTTTGTATTTGCTTCCTCAATTGGTGCTGATGCTGGTGTGGTAGAAGCGGGCATGGTGTAAACATGTCATAATGCCGACAGTTGCCTGTTTATGCTCTGGAATTTGGAATATACATATATACATAATTAGAAGAGAGAAGATTCCTTTTTTCTCATCTCCAAGGCTCTGCTCTAGGCTGTGTGCATACACAAGCATCAGAAAGCCAGCCTGGATGTCCTGCTGGGGTCCATGGAACAGGGAACAGTTGACAGTGGAGCAACCTGGCACTATGGGTCTTCTGAAGGGGCAATGGCTATTCAGACCCAGACATGGTTGTCATGTAGACATTTTTAAAATGTGGACAAACAATTTTATGTTAAACCCTGTCTATGTTTGTCTCTTAGAGATAGCATCCTTCTATGTAGCCCAAACCGGCCTCAAAGTTATGGCGATCCTCCTGTCTCGTCTAAGTGCCAGGATTAAAATCACATGCCATCATGCCTAACTTATTACTTCTTTTGAAAGGCATAGTTTGCCCTCCCACCCTAAACTGTATCATGGCCACTGATTTTGGTTATCTGCTGGCCAGTCTCAGAGCTACACTGTATCTTGAGGGTTTCAAACAGCAAGGACTCTAAGACAGAAGCCATTGCAGCCAGGGACCCTTACCTCCCCACATGGTCCTCACCTCTGCCCTTGCTGAGCCATCTACTTAAGGTGTGAAGTTTGTGTGCACATTTCTAAACATACCAGCCAAGAAGCCTTGAATTTTGCAGGCAGTTCTGTTTCATTTGTTTGCAGATGCTTTTCTGTGCATAGTGTACCCCCCATGAACCCCCAATAAAAGGTCTAAACAGTGAAGGAGACTCATGGTGAAATCGGGTGTGAGCATTTTCTTTCCATATCCCTGGGGGAGGGGTCGCCTTAATACTCAGTTATTCAAATGTGTATTCATTCTGGAAACATTTTAAGGATGTTTACATTGAAACCAGATGCCGGCTCCACAGACAGGGGCCCCCATTTCTGTGGCTTTTACAGCTTTTACTACTTCTCCCAGTGTTCTCAGTGGGGTCTTTGTTTCACTCTGGAGGCCAAAGAATGTGTCTTTTGTTTGTTTTTCTTTGCCCTCAGGACTGGCCAGTCTCTGGAGAAAACCTCTGGCCATGCTGAGATTTGGCTAGTAGCCCTTTAGTTTTGCTTCTGAAAGTCACACCCACATTTGATGGTTCAAGGTTTCTGAATGGCTACATGCCTGGGTTTCTCCAAATGCTCTTTTTCCCTCCTCCATGTGCTTGGTGTTTTTATAGAGGTCTGGGCAGCACTCCGCTAATGCTTATTCCCAAATACAGAAGTTGAGCTCCTGCAGGAAACCCAGCAAAATGAAGCTAGGACTTCTTAAGGACATTGGGACAAAAATGTCATCTGCATCTAAAGCCTTTATTTCATGGCTGAGCTGAACGGAGTCAGGTAAAACGTTGGAATACTCGTTTGTTCAAAGGACTCAAGCAATTGGTCTGAGGAGGGACAGCGAGATCTGGGTGTCCTTATCTGAGCTGTTGACAGTGGAACATGTAGCAAGAACCAGAAATGGAGAAAGTCTAAGAGAAATTAAATGGCAGCAGAAATGTTTCCTAAGGAATGATGGTCTACTTGTGCTTTTGTTTGGTCTGATGGTTCCTTTTATTTATCAAGAGAGATTTTGGGGGGGCTGGAGAGATGGCTCAGCGGTTAAGAGCATTCACTGTTCTTCTGGAGGTCCTGAGTTCAAATCCCCACAACCACATGGTGGCTCACAACGGTCTGCAATGAGATCTGGTGCCCTCTTCTGGTATGTCTGAAGATAGCTACAGTGTACTTACATATAAAATAAATCTTTTAAAAAAGAGAGAGATTTTTTGAATACCTAATATATACTAACAAGACTGCATACTAGGAGTGGAAGAATCCACAATAGTATACTGTATCAAATAATGTGGAGAAAAGAGCATACATGATGATGAGAAATCAGAGAAAGGCATCTGGCATAGACCAGGTAGACTGTTGGTACAAAGAGTTCTCAGGATGGAGGTGGCCCCTAAAATAATCATAGGTGAACAATTCCTAGACCATAAGTTCTCAGATGTTCATGTGCTTAAGCACCACACAGGACTCAGTCTTGTTTTATTGATGGTTTAAATCCAAAGGACTGGAGTGGAACCTGGGCTTTCTCTGGTTCCTCAGTGAAATGTCAATGTGACTTGAAGTAATGAATGCTGTAGTTAGCGCTAACTATCAACTTGATGGTGCCTAGAATTACCTGCAAAAGGTTTCTATAATTATCTTTGTATTGGTTTGTTTTGTGGGCATGTCTGTGAGGGATTGCTTTGATTATTAATGGATATAAGATTGCCTAGCCCACTGTGTGTGGTTCCATTTCCTGGCCTGGTGAGGAGCTAGGTGAGGATGAGCCGAGCATACTAGGCAGCAAGCAGCAGCTCTCCTTGGTTTCTACTTTATGTCCTTGCTTGACTCCTGCCCTGGCTTCCCTCAGCAATGGACGGTGACCCGGAAGTGGAGGCCAAACAAACCCTTTCCTCTCCTAATTTGCTTTGGGTCAGAGTGTTTTATCACATCAACAGAAAAGTACCTAGACTATGTAGGAAGACGCTAAATGATGACCTGATATGAGAAGAGGGGAAAGGACATGATACAAAGATCTCAACCAAAGGAACGGCCTGCCCAAAACAAAAAACAGAGAAGAGAGAGAAGCGCCTTGCTTAGTAACAGAAGTGCACAGATGAGCTTGACCTCAGAAGCCGGAACTGGGTCACACGCAAGCTGGATCGCAGAATTCAGGACGTGGGGATTTTTTTCCTGAGGGTAAGAGGAGTGCTCTTAAAGAGTTTAAAGACAGATGATGTCCAGAAGCACTTCATTTTAGAAGAGTCTCCCTGACTGCCATGTGACAGCACCTCACTAAAGACAGGAGCGTGTGTGGGACAGCTGCACTGATGTACTTGAGCCAAAATCATGCTTGGGAAAGCAAGCACCCAACACCCAGCTTCTGAAGATTATAGGGCTGCATCTCGAAGCCTTTTAATGTCTGTCGAATCCTCCCCATCACTTAATAAGCAACTTTTTCAGTATCTTCATGTCTTGATGAGTTCATTGTAAATGAGTCTTGGGCATATGGGTCAAATTCCCCATGATACATGGACCAGTATATAACATGAACCTGAAAAGTGTTACACACATTTGTAAAGATATGTACATGCGTGTCTTGATTACCTCACACTCACGATTCCATATTAATTCTACAAATGAGGCACCTCTAGGAGGCAGGGCCTCGTTTTTTAGAGGTAAGTCATGAGGGAGGGGCCTGTATGCAACTGGTGTAGTAGAACATAGAGCAACAGAGTAGTTCTCTCTGCTTCCCTGGCCTGTCTAGATATAAGGAGCCTCTACCATGTCCCTGCTGCCGTGAACGTGCCACTGGCTTCCCTGCTTGGATAGACTACAGCCCTCTGAAACCAGGAGCCCAAACCAACTCTTCCACAAAGTGTTTCTGTTGAGTGTCCTGTCATGGTGATAACAAATGTAATTAACACAGTAAGGCAAGTTCAAGGCCTGCTGGGCTTTCTGGGTAGGGCTATAGTTCATCTGTTCTCTGTGTTAATACAGAAAACAGGCCTCATATTCCATAAGATAATGACTGTTAATCAAGAGGTCACTTGTGGTTTCCAAGACAAAACACTAGAGCTGAGATTTATGCTCTGACTCCATGATTCATAGTGTATGATTGTTGTAGCAGAATTTGTCCCTTTTTCAAGGAGAGAAGTCAGGAATGTGCCCACCCAAAGGGAGCCATGGAGATTCCACTGTTTAAGACTGAGGCCTAGCAGACACCTCGGAGCCGTAGAGGCCTGTGGGTACTATGACTGAGACACTCACTGTATGGAAGACTCCTAGAGCATTCAACTTCTCCCCTCATAAGTGGAGAAAGGAAAAAAAAGGAGTAAATCCTCCCTCAGCTTGTTCCAAACTCCCCCTTTCCTGCTGACAAAAATGTAGCCTACAAAATCAGTGAGTCAGTTTCACCTGTTATCTTCGCTGTAGACCTGCAAACTTTCTTCCCACCCTCACCTTGTATAGTCCTAGTTTGCTTAGATATAGGATTTCCTTGAGGTTTTTTGTAGAATATAATGATAATTAATTTTATCACCAAAAGTTAAATATTTTCCAATAATTAGAATTTCAACTTTATCATATAGCTCAAAAACAGAGTTTGTCTGGTCTTGTTTTGTTTTTTAGCATTTCATACTACTTAAGATGTAGCTAGCTTTTTGTAGGTTTAAGTACCTTCATATTAAATGTTTACTGACAAAGGTTTTCTTAAGAATCACATAATTGGGAAGGATTGTAGGAGGGGTGACTGGGAGGGGCAGTGAGCAGAATGTAAAGTGAATAAGTTAAAAAAATTTAAAAAAGACTCATATTTAACTTTTTTTCATAATCAAAGAATGGTTAAATATCTAATAACCTGGACTGAAGTAAAAACTGCTTGATGTCTGGCATCTCCACCACACATGAAGTGACCACTGATTTCCACCATTACAGGCTCCCGTAAACACAAAGTTCTTCATGAAAATCTACACACACACACACACACACACACACACACAGCTTGGTGGTGTGATCCCATACAGAACCCTAGGCTGTGCTCTCATGACTCAAAGGACTGCTTATCCCATAGCAAATTACGAAAACGCATCCTGAACTTTAGAGTCTATAAATCTGTATGCTGTGTGTAGTGACCCCAAAGAGGAAACACTTTATTTTCAACCCATTCAGCCATCAAACAAGCAAAAACAAATGAGCCAGCCCAGGGTCTTCTAGAGCCTGCTAGAACTTAAACACCAACCTCATCATTTACAAAAACTCATGCCAAGGTTCATAAAACAAGGTTCGTAACGCAAGGGATGGATCCCAGACTTCTCTCTTTTTCCATGATTTAGTTGTTTGGGCTTTTATTCACTTAAAATTTGTTTTTGAATGTACCGTACTCACATGACTCAGAATCTAAAGGCACAACAGTTATATTAAACGCCCTCCCATCCTTACCTCTTTGCTTCTTCTCAGACATCTACTCTGGTCCCAGTCACTGGCATCCCTTCCTGGAAACGGTCCCAGTGTATCAAATATACACAGTGTAGCAAATATACACACCTACTCTCCATCACCCCGGGCATTATTACTCTTCTTATTGCTGTGACTAAATATCCAATAAAAACAACTTGAGGGAGAAAGCGGTTATTTTGGCTCATAGTCCAAAGGGATACAGCCTACTGTTGTAGGGAAGAGATGCGGTCTGGTCAGACCCAACAAGAAGAGGAGTGTTTACCAGGGCTCCACTCACTTTCTCCCCTTTGCGTTTGTGTGGAATCTGAGACCCCACCCAGCCTGTGTAGGATAACACTGCTCACTTCCAGGTGACTCTTCCCTCCTCAGTTAAAACTCTCAAAACTTTCACAGACATTCCAAAGGAGGCGTGCCCACCAAGGCTGCCCCAGAAGCAGCTGGGTTTCCTATCCCTCACTAAAACCGTATTCAGGTGCCAGGCCGTGGTGGCACACACCTTCAATTCCAGCGCTTGGGAGACAGGCAGGCAGATTTCTGAGTTCGAGGCCAGCCTGGTCTACAGAGTGAGTTTTAGGACAGCCAGGACTATACAGAGAAACCCCGTCTCAGGAAAAAAAAAAAAATAGAAAAAAAAAAAAGAAAAAAACCGTATTCACAAATGTGGTAAGTTTTGCTGGTCCAATACTTGCAGGATGTACTATTGTCATCTTAGCCTCGGTGGTGTGACCATCTTCTCACGCTGGGTTGTACCTCATGTCCTACATTCTTCCCCTAGTTTGTTTTTTTCCCTCCTAGATTGCTGATCTACTGGTTTCGTTGGAAGGAAACTAACTCACCGATTATAGCAAGAGTTAATGTCTTTTTATAGATCTAAGAGCTACTGTATTTTTCTGTGGGGCTGAAGACAGAACCTAGGGCCCCTTGCATGCTAGGCAAGCATTCTACCCATGATCTGGATCATAGGTGTGCCCTCCATTTCTGGATTGTAGTTCATTCCAGATGTAGTCAAGGTGTCAACCAAGAATAGCCATCACAAGAACCTAGATTTGTGCCCCGCTACTCCCGGTGTCTTCCTTATATTTGAATGTCCTCTAATGTCATGTCCCTTTTTCTCTTTCCATAGGATGAGGGACTGTTTATAAAAGCCACCTAACAGCCAACTGTTTTCCCTGAGTAGCACAAACCTAAAACCTTGGTGTTAGTGTTGACCACCTGCCTGCAGGGCAAGACAATGGGAAATATGCATCATTCAATTTCTGGCAAATATGTCATTATGTTACAGATTCTAGAACTAGACAAACTAGCCAGGCATGGTGGCACACATGTGTATCCCAGCACTGAGAAGTACACGCTTGAGGAGTAAGAGTTCAAAGCCAACCTCAGCTACAGAGGTCAGGGACAGCCTCTGCTACATAGAGAGTTTGATGCCAGCCTGGGCTTCATAAGACTCCATCTGAGAGGGAACAGACAGACAGACAGAAATACGGTCAAGTTTGTAACAGATTCTGCAAGTCATACATAAACATATGCTGAATTAAATATATTTTTTGTACTTGGTAGAGAAGAAAATAATGAACTGAAATCTGTAGGATCTGGGTAAATAGAAACTCCTCTCTGAAATGCCTCTTGAGTTTCCTGGATGGATAGTTCCCTTGCTTCTGAATTCCCAGAGAACTTTGGCCCTTTTAGGGGACTGTGGCAGTCTGTCTTCTCTTGTGGTTAGCTACACATAAGACCATTCTCAAAAGCACAGCTCATTTCTTACTTCAATCACAGATTTTTTTTTTCTAAAAGAAGCTTTAAAAGTCCCAAACCCAAACCATTTTTTTTGTTTTTTTTTTGTTTTTGTTTTTGTTTTTTGTTTTTTTTGTTTTTTGTTTTTTTTTGTTTTGTTTTGTTTTTTTTTGAGACAGGGTTTCTCTGTGTAGCCCTGGCTGTCCTGGAACTCACTCTGTAGACCAGGCTGGCCTTGAACTCAGAAAT
The DNA here is from genome assembly GCF_947179515.1 of Apodemus sylvaticus. Taxonomy (NCBI): domain Eukaryota; kingdom Metazoa; phylum Chordata; class Mammalia; order Rodentia; family Muridae; genus Apodemus; species Apodemus sylvaticus. The sequence continues at coordinate 71,219,780 of NC_067474.1, forward strand.
CCACCTGCTTCTGCCTCCCAAGTGCTGGGATTAAAGGCGTGTGCCACCACTGCCTGGCTCATAATTTTCTTTTTTAAAAGTTAGAATCATTGATGTATAATTTAGATACAGTAAAATTTGCCGTTATTAAGTGTCTAGGTCACGGAGTTGGAAGCAGTATCTGGAGATGCATATCACCTCTCAAACCAAGATTCAGGATGATTCTCCCTTTACACAGTGTCTCCTTGGGCCTGAGTTGTCAAGCCCCCGCCTCAACCCTGAGTCCTCATCAATCACCAGTCTGATTTCTGCTCCCGCGGCTTTACCCCTTCCAGAATGTCTTATAAGTCTTGAATTTTGGAGCTTCGGTGCATCTTTTTTTATCCTCAGCCACCGTACTTTCTGATTAAACCCTTGGGAAACAATTACCTCCTGGATCTGTGGAATTTAGGCTGAGTACCCTAGCTCACAGAAGTCATGCCAGTGGTTTAGACAGCTGTCACAGGGAGGGGCAAAGAGCAAGGGCCGGGAGGGTGGGGCACCGCAGACATGGAGGCAGAACAGAAGCCAAGCTTAGTATGCATTAGGATATCCTTCACTTTGGGGAATTACTTTGCACAGAGCATTTTCTAAAATCCCCAGGACAACCTTGGTAGGATTCGCAGTTGTCCCTCCTCTGCAGGTGAGGATGCGATGGCTCAGGCCATCCTAGCACTATGCCAACCAATAGAACGAACTATGATTTAAAGGACTTTGCTCTGTTGACTGGTTCAGGCTTCTTCTTCCTTTGATTCTAGTGACAGTGATTTATGGTGCACAGCCATAAAGCTCAAAAAAAAAAAGAGGTTCCCTTTCACTCGCCACATTGATCCCCAAACTAGTGCTATATGCTGTATAGTAAATGATCATTATAAAATAAATATTATTAAATCAACCATCTGTCCAACCTTCTATCCTTCTAAGGTATATGCATGTATTTCCAGGTCTCATTCTGCCAGTTCACTGGGTAATTTTTAACTACTCTATTTTTCTTGTTTTTACTAAAACCACAGACTCAAATCATCTTTGAGTTCTCTGAGATTTTGTGACAGGAACAAATTGTCGCAACACTTTGCATGGAAAAGTGTGAGCTCATCTCCACCTTTCCCCTATTGAACTATCATTTGAACAAAGAATATGAATTGTGCTCATTAAAGACCATGCCAGACGCCAGATTCAGTTAATCATTGCTTGTTATGTTCTTTCTCTAGACCACAAGAGTAAGAATCAACATTAAGTCGGATGAACTAAATGTGAGTGCCCAGGAATAACTGTAATAAGTATTATATGTCTAGAATCTATTTGAATATAATTAGGTTATGTATAAAAGAGTACTGAGATAAATGACAACTTTTATCTTATGATAATTTAACATAGAGATGAATCAATAGAATTAGATGCCAAATATCTCCTCAAATAACATTATGGCTGTTGTAAAAGCAACTTGTATTGTTGGAAATAGAGCCTGCAATGCTTGAAAAATGAGAGCAGATAGTTATGTTGGGAATGAGAACAGAATGTGTCACTTTACAGGATGCTCTGAAATGACATCTAGGGACAAAGATAAAACAATGTAAAAATGGCATTTTGTCATATAAACCCAGGTATTTCCAAAAGAGGATCCCTGACTCTTAGGAAATGTCTAGATTTTCTATTTCTTGTTATTGCTTTCTGCTGCAACCCTTGATGTTCCTTGCCTCACAGACACGGTGCTCCAATCTCTCTGTGTACATGGCTTTCTCTCCACAGCTGTGTGTCTCCAGTCTCTCCTCCCTGCTTCCTCTTATAAATATATCCATCTTTGGGCTTAGGATTTGTCCTAAATTCCGAAGTCTTAACTCTGTTAGATCTTCAGACCTTGCTTTCCAAATTAGGTACCATTCAAATGTCCTGGGAGTTGGGAATTAGATTATCTTCTGGGGAGCCACTATTCAGCTCATTACAATGTTATATTCCAAGATCTTATTGTCAGGCTGGGCATGGTGGCACACTCTGGTGATTCCAGCACTTATGGGAAAGGAAGGCAGGAGGATCAAATTCTAGGCCAGTCTGGTCTACATAACATGAACCTCCCAAGAGAATCTGACTCTCTCATGCATACAATTAAAATAGTATCCTTCCCTCAGTCTTCACACAGCAATTCATTCTCAGTAAAGTAGTCCGTGATCCTTCTGAAATAGTCCTTTTCTTACACCCTTCAGTGTCTCCTATTGCCTTTGGAAGAACATCTGGCTTGCTAAAGGAGGCTAAGAATGGAGCTCACCTCGTGGCCACCAATGCCATTTCCTGGAAGTCCACATGTATACTTCTCTGCACAGCAGTATGACTTCCTGAGCCCCAAACACAGCAGTCTTCCACATGCTGGTCTTTGAGAGCCTGTTCATCTGATGCATATACCCATGCAGCCTCCGAGCCTCCATCATCACTGCCTCTCCTTGGAGACTCTGGCTTCTTCCTCCTCTTTCCTAGCACATCTTGAGCTCATCCCTGTCACACAGCGTTATCTGTTGTTCCTTAAAGGTCTACCAGTGTTGCTTATTGAGGCCAAGGCCTTACTCAGATGTCAGGGCAGTAATGAAAATGTAGAAATGGATGGATGGGTGGAGAGAACAGGATATCACATAGGCGTGAATGGGTAGATGGGATAGGATAAGATGAGTGAGTGGGCGGGGAACTGGTTGGGTGAATGGGATGGGTAGGGTAGGAGGGTAAATGGTAGAGTAAATAATATAAGTAGGAAAAAAAAAGAAAGAAAGAAAACTGAGTTCCGGGACCACATAGAACCACAAAATGAATTCTGAGCTAAATGGAACCATGTATGGTTAGATACTCTGACCAGTTATAAGTGAAGAGGGTGTGTTGTATAAATTATGAACAGCTGTGTATCTGAACAGTACTCAATGGGATGTCCATAGTCGCTACTGAAAAGCTCATGCTACCTCCCCAGAGATTTATGATTCTTCTAATTTTCCAATGACCTAAGTAAAATAAGCCCCCTTAGGAATAGATAATCCGTGGTCCTCATGCCTTACACTTCAGGATGAATAGGATTCACTCGGTAACTAAGTTGGGCCTGTGGATGCCTAAGCTTCACCTTGGGAGATGCTGAAAAGGCTAGTCTTGGGGCAAGGTCAGTAACTAAGCAACTAAGGTGGCTTAGTTGGAGTAATGCTTGTCACACAAGATTGAGGACATGGATTCAAGTCCCCAGAACCGACATTATAAAAAAAAAAAAAAAGCAAGAGTGGCAGCATGTGCTCACAATCCCAAAGCTGGAAAGGTAGATACAGGGGGATTCCTAGGGCTTGCTTGCCCAGCCTCGCTGAATTGGTGAGTTCTGGGTTTAGCCAAAGATTGTGTCTCAAAGTACAAGCGAGAAAGTGGTTGAAGATGGCATCTGTCAGTCTTTGACCTACACACACACACACACACACACACACACATACACACACACACACACACACAAATACAAATTCTAGCCCTACTAAACTGGCTGGTCAACTTTTGTGTGTCAACTTGACATAAGCTGTAGTTATCACAGAGAAAGAGCCTCCATTGAGGAAATGCCTCCATGAGATCCAGCTGTAAGGCATTCTCTCAATTAGTGATCAAGGGGGCAGGGGAGGGACCATTGTGGGGTGATGCTATCCCTGGGCTGATAGTCCTGGGTTCTATAAGAAAGCAAACTGAGCAAGCTAGGAGAAGCAAGCCGGTAAGCAGCACCCCTCCATGGTCTCTGCATCAGTTCCTGCCTCAAAGTCCCTGCCCTGTGTGTTCCTGCCCTGACTTCCTTTAGTGATGAACAGCAATGTGGAAGTGTAAGCTGAATAAACCCTTTCTACCCCAACTTGCTGCTTGGTCATGATGTTTTGTGCAGGAATACAAACTTTGACTAATACACCTACCGTGGGACTTTATAACCATAGACAGTTTATTAATTCTTCATCTCTGAAGAGGGAGAGGGATTATTCCTCTTCATAGGACTCTATTGGGTTGTTGCTATGGTGGTAGAGGAGCTTGATACAGACATGGGCTTTGCTTAGTATCTTGTCTGTTATCACCAACACTGCCACCATGAAAGACAGTAGTTTATCTTAATCCTGACTGAATGATAAAATCACCTGGGAAACTGAAGGCAGATGCTTGTGTAGTCAGTCTGGAGAGAGCCTTGGGCATGGATGTAATTTTGAAAGAACCACAGTCAAGAACTGGTGTGCACTAACCAGTAAGTACTTCTCTCCTTGAATGTTGTTTCTAAAATTCCTTCCCTGGAAGAGCAATAAACAACATCCACATGCCCCTCCCTTGCATCGGACCAAAGAATGGCCCTTCCTCATAGTTACCCTTGAGGACCTAATGCATTTATTGGGCTTCCTTGCAGAACATGGGTGCGGGGCTACAGCCCATAGGAGGATCATGGGTGCCCTCTAAACAGCCACATTAGAAATCCTTATCTAACATGCATGATGGCTTCTCCACAGCCACACAGGTGAAGCCTTTCTCCCCAGACTTGGCCTATATACTCTAGCCTCCTCTATACCACAAAGCTACTCAATTAGGACAAAATTGCATACAAGTAACTGTGAGGAGGTCTGTATATTCATTGGTCCTCCTTTTACTCTCCCTTCTCTCCATCTCTAAGGAGATGTTAATAATCCACAGGCCCGATTGCTATGGACTCTCAAAAGCAGTAAGTACCTTGGATCTCATAAAGATGGCGGCAGTGTTGTTCAGAGAATAGCACCAGAGAGTAGATGTGCATATGACTCATGAGAGACCTTCCAAAGCCTGATTCATTGTCAACGTGTCTTGCTGATCATCTGCATTTGAAACAAGCCTTGAAGTAATTTTGGTGTGCATAGGCCCCACTGTGAGGATCCAAGCATTAGAATTCTAGTGGGAGAGAGACCCTGGGGCCTGAGACACAGCTCACGAGGCACAGCTATTGATTGTGATGCAGGCCATGTGGCTCTTGATCATACCCAGACCTGCAGCATGCTTGACATAGCTCTGAGCAGGAAGCTGCCTCAGCCTGTATCTAAACAGCTAGATCCCAGGAAGATGCAGGCAGGCAGATTCTCCGTTGCTTCTCTAATCAGATCGGTCAGTTGGACACTCACAGCCACCCCCAGAGTCTTTTCAGAAAGCATTTAAGAAAAGCTGACACACTTAGCACTTAGTCCTGCAGACTGTGGGGCTCTGGGTCACCAGTTTTACCCATAAAAGGGCCATTTGTGCATCAGGCTGCTGAGCCAGTGACTCTCCCAAGAGAGAATGGTAGTGTTGTTTCTGTATTTGGCACAAATGACTTGAGTGTTTTCCAAACACCATTAGATGCCAAAGTTCCTGGCTTTTGTTTGAGTACAGGTGTAATGACTCAGAGGCCCGCAGCCAACGGAGGCAGGAGAGGAGAGAAAGGTGAAAAGGCAGAGCTGGCCCTGCATCTTCTTGCTAACTCAGTGTAATTTCTTCACTGCAGCTTTCCCAAGGCTCGAGCTGTGAGCAGAGGCCCTCTCCAGTGCCTGCTGTCTGGGGTAGTGTGCATGTGTGTGTTAGAATGAGCAATATCATGTTAAGTCTCTTAAGGCAAAGCTGGTAGGATCATCACTGTTGCTCGTTTGAGTAGCAGATTGCAGAGACCAACTCTCTCTATGAGAGCCTTGGGTTTTCTCACTTTACGTTAGAATCCCAGAGCTAGAGTCAATGTTAAGTTTTCTCTTTTTTTCTTTTCTTTCCTTTCCTTTTCTTTTTTCTTTTCTTTCCTTTCCTTTCCTTTTCCTTTCCTTTCCCTTCCCTTCCCCTTCCTTCCTTCCTTCCTTCCTTCCTTCCTTCCTTCCTTCCTTCCTTCCTTCCTTCCTTCCTTCCTTCCTTCCTTCCTTTCTTTTGAACCAGTACATAATCTCACATTTCTCCACATCACTAGAAAAATAAAAACAACATAGACTTTCTCATGGGACAGAAATTACTAGTACTGTCCAATTACTAAGGATGGCAAATTATCTGCTCTACAGATATGGCACTGTTATTAAACACAGAGTTTTCTGGTACCAGTACTCTGAGTCACTCTTTTTTTTTAATTAGTTATCTGTCTGTCTATCTATCTATCTATCTATCTATCTACCTATCTAATTCTCTCTCACCCCCCCTCATCTTCTCTCTCTCTTTCTAGGGGTGATGGTAGTAGTGTGTGTGTGTGTGTGTGTGTGTGTGTGTGTGGTATATTTATGCAGCTCACATGCAGAGGCCAAAAGGCAAACTTTTGGGCCTGCTGAGCAATCTCTCTGCTCCTTTTGTGATCATGCTTCTAACAAGCTTGACAAGCCTTTATGACAGCCCTGGGACATGCCAGGCACAGGCTTGTAACACAGGCTTATAATCCATGTGTGCTACCTAAGTTTTTGTCAGCTTAACACAAGCTTGGGTCATCTGGGAAGAGAAGCCCCAATTAAGAAAATGCCCCCATTACATTGGTCTGGGGTTAAGACTGTGGGGCATGTTCTTGATTAATGATTGGCAAGGAAGGGGTCAGAGCACTGGGAAAGAGATACCCCCAAGCAGGTGGTGTAGGAAGGCAAAGAGGGGAAGCAAGCCAGGGAGAAGCAGTGCTCTCTGGCCTCAGCTACGGTTCCTGCTGTGCCTTCCCTTCCTGGTGGAACTACACTGTGAGCTGAAAAAAGCTTTTTCCTCTCCAGGTTGCTTTCAGTCATCGTGGTTATTCTAGAACCTCTGAAACACCATCTTAAACACTATTGGCTTCCTTTTCTAAATGGGGGAACATGCCTGAGAGAAAGGGTGCTGTTTCCACGGTAACACAGTCACATCTCAAAGTCACTTCTCTGTACACATTCAGGCTGTAGCTTGAACTCCTAGAGCGCCTGTTGTTTCCACCATGTCTCCTGTATCCTCCCCTGGGGACTTTGGACTCTTATGTCCTGCTGTGCCTTTCCTCCTTTAGGCAAAGGTGTAGTTTTCCGGAACTTCTGGGCACTAATTCTACCAGTGCAATTTGGTCCTTACCACCCTAATGCCACACACTTCCTAGGAGCTCCTTTTGTTGGTGATGACAGAAGCTCCACAGGCTGACAGTGTTTTGACCACTGGGACATACAGCTCCAAGGATCGCATCTCTTTTGGATCCTCTGTCAGATCCCCCTGCACATTCTTGCTTCCCTTCCTCAGCTGCACCCCCTACACGGTTCCACCCCTCAGAAGGCTTGGGTTTGGCTCAGCCCTTCAATGGCTTCCTGTCCCACATTCTTGCCCTGTTCTGCCACGATGGTATCTTTGCTGCTTGCCCAATATCCAGAGCACAGACCCATCTCAAAGGCTGTCATTGGTCCCTCAGCCTGAACATCGCCCCCACTTTGTGTTTGTATGACTTCATGCTCCTTCTAGCCAAGTCTTCCTCCCACACCTAAGCTGGCACCCACGACACTCCCTTCCTTTCCTGTGCATAGTTTTCTTCAGAAAGTCTTTGAAGATAACAGTCACCGTATTATAGTGATATCTCTTTGCTTTGGGCCACTGTCTCCTTCCCCTGAGTATAAGTGCAAAAAAGCCACTCATTCCAGCGGGGGTGGGGGGTGGGAAGGTGGGGGATGAGGGGGTTGGGGGGGAAACAATGATAGCTCATATAAAGTATAGGCCCTGGGCTGGAGAGATGGCTCAGTGGTTAAGAGCACTGGCTGCTCTTCCAGAGGTCCTGAGTTCAATTCCCAGCAACCACATGGTGGCTCACAACCATCTGTAATGGGATCTAATGCCCTCTTCAGGTGTGTCTGAAGACAGCTACAGTGTACACACACACACACACACACACACACACATAAAAATAAGTAAATAAATATAAATATATATTTTAAAAAATAACAAAGTACAGACCAAATACGTTTGCTAAGATGGGAAGAGGGATGGTGGGAGGGAGGGAGAAAGGGAAGGAGAAAGGACCGAGGGAAATGAAGGAAGCCGTTGACTCAGTTGACTGTTGTTTGAGATCTATTCCTGAGAAATGATGACGTACTTCAAAAGGAAGGAAGCTAGAAGCTTCTAACATCTAGTCTCACAAGGGCACATTTTTTTTCTGCAAGTTCAAATCTGATATGCTAACAAACGCCACTTAGAAGCTGAGCAACAGCAGGCTTCTCTGTGTCTCATCTCCAGAGAATGGGGATAAGTAAAAACAGCATTGTCTTCCTAGAGATGTTCTGAAGATGATACTAGTTAACACTTGCTGAACCCTTAAAGTGGACTCAGGGACACAGTACCATGAGCATATGAAATTAAAAAAAAAATTACTTCAATGCAAAAACTTTTATCCAATCTTCAGTTCAAACTTTTACTTCATTTAGAAAAATATTTGCAGACTCAGATTTTTATTTGAGTCATTTGTCTCTCTGTCTTATTACAACTCATTAAAATGCCAGTTTGGCTCTTCTTAAAGTACAAGTAAAGTACACGTCTTGGCCCAGCCACTCCCATAGTCATATTCTTATCAAATAACTGGCCTTTGTAGGCCAGGGCTGCTGCTGCTTCCTTTATCAATAATGAGATTATCGAGTGTTGGGTTTTTCTTTGCTCAGAGGCAAGTGGGAGATCTCATCTCAGCCCTCAGAGGTTGGTGAGGGCTGGGGTATTGAAACTGGATACCTATTGTCGCTTGCCTCATTGGGTCACCACCTTGGAAGACTGCTGTCCCCTTATTAATGCTGCATTTGTTTTGGCTTGAACCAAGCTAACAGCGCCTTTAATTCAGCAACAGACTGTTTTCCTTGGAAGCCCAAGGTTTTGAGAGCCCAATGGTTTTGAATCAAGCTTTGGATTTTGGCTGGAAGTTCCCAATTGGAACTTTCCCCAACAGCAGTTGGGGGAGAAAGCTGAGCAGGCCTTTGGAATGGGGATCTTGAGTGTTGGAAGCTCTTCGTAACGGTGTTTAATGAAGCAGAACCTAACACTGCTTGAGAGAGACGGACAAACCATATGATTACTGTGTCAAGGCCGCCCTGGGTTTTATTTAAATGAGCTCTTTTTTTGTTGTTTTATTTTTGTTTCCTCTTAGAACAGAAAACAGTTCCAGGCTAATCTTAGGAGGTGAGAGAGAGAGAGGGAAGTTTTCTCTGCTTTGAAAAGGTGCAGAGAGCCCAAGGCTGGAGGACCCAAGGCTGGGTGGACATTGGGTGTTAAGAAGCTTTGGTGAGAGGAGGTGAGTGGAGGGAGCATTCCTGGGGGGGGGGCTGGCTTTCCCCCCCACTGTGTTGTCTTTCTCTGCCAGAGGCTGTTACTGGGGAGCATGGATCTACTTAGAGCACAGACAGTAAGTGGGCAGCCCGGCCCCACTGGCTGGACCTAGGGCCACCTCCTGAGCAGGTGTTTCTCAGCATTCTGAATGAATGACCAAGGCGAGCATCCAGGTCTTAGTGACACCGCCACCATCCTTGTCCTCTAATATTCTAAGTTCTGGAGAAGAGAGTTTTGTTTGTTTGTTACCTTCTTTAACTAGAAGTCCATAGGTCTTCTAGAAGTGTGCTTTAAAGGGCTTAGAGAGTTCCTGAAACTCTAGAAATCATCCTCCAAGTGCTGCCTGCACCTGGGAAAGGAACAATCCCAATAGTCTCAACGGGATTCCAGCCCTGCCTGTTCCTGTCTTAAAGCTTAGAGGCACTCTTTAGGATGGAGAGTTCAAAGAAAAAATTTTAATCAAAAGGAAGAAGGACATACACAGATAAAGACAGGAGGGAGGCATAGAGAGAGGCAGAAACACACACACACACACACACACACACACACACACACACACACAGAGATGTGTGAGATGACTCAGTGGGTAGGACACTTGACTCTTGATCATGCAAGGCTTACAGCCTAGGTTTAGTCGTGGAACCCATGTGACATGAGAGGACAAGATTGTCTCTGCTGAGTTGTCCTCTGCGCTCCACATACATTTTGTGACATGCAACCACACACACATTGCTCTCTCTCTCTCTCTCTCTCTCTCTCTCTCTCTCTCTCTCTCTCTCTCTCTCTCTCTCTCTCTCAGGTTTGTCTAATCCATGGCTCCTCCTAGCTTAAGTGGCTTCCTTCCTTATGAACAACCATCACTCACGATGGCTTGTGGGACAAGATCTCCTTCAAAGCTGTGACTTTCTGGTTCTTGGAGTTCAGAAGGAATGACAAGTGGAGCCATGAGTTTGCCAGTGTCATATTATGTTAGGAACTAGACGGGATAACCACTTCTTCCCCAAGGGACAGACAGACATACCCTCAGTGGGCGGGATTTCGGGAACTCTGTGAAGTTAACAAGAGGAGACTTGGGAAGTTAGGAGGAGGAGGGGAGGCTGCATTCCAGGCATAGCTCATGGTATGAGAACGCACCAAATTTGGAGTGCTACAAACAGATGAAGAAGGTGTCAAGTTCTCTGGGGAGGAGAGGGTACTGCAGACCAAATATGGGGGGGAAACGCTGGCAAGAGGCTTTGGTGGCTTAGTTGAGGTTAAAACAAAGGAGAGTCTTGGGGACCCTACCCTCGCTTATTTCAACAAAGAGAAGCATGTCTCACAAAATATGGAGGCAGAGTTCAGACAGTTCTATGGGAGAGGCTGAAGCCCCATCAGAGAACACTCTGGTCACAGGGAAAGCTACCTGTTGCAGTGACTTGTCCTGGCCATTTGCAAAATGCTATAGCAGAAGATGGCTTTGGGGTGAGTGAGAGGTAAGGAATTAGAGAGCAAAGAGTGGGGATCGGGATGCAAAGAAGGGAAACTACAAAACAAGCACAGGAGGCTCCCCAGGTCCCACATGGCTCAGCAGCCCTCTACCCAGTAATGGCTGCACAGAGGTCTGTTCCACGCTGAGGGCAGGGCAGAGCATTCTCCTTCCGTGCACCCATCCTACCAAACTGTTCCTCAAACAACCACAGCAGTTCACCCAACAGGGAGAGAGAGAGATCAGCTCTTCATCAGGAACTTGAGGGACAGACACTGCTGTCCCAGGAGAGGCCTGGCCTAGAGAGCTGCAGAATCTCTATTTCCTGAAGGACTGGGTCAGACCTGAGAACTCACGGGAGTCTGGGGATTGCGTTCTCCAGATCTGGAGTGTTCTCATACCTCTCCTACAAGGGAAGAGTGCAGATGCCTTCCATCGTTGGGTCAGCTTGGGTGTGGGGAAGGTTCCCTCAGAGCGCTGGCTCCCTGCCTTTTTCCAGGGAGCTCCCTGGTGCTTCTGGCTCCCCAACAGGCAGCCGCCTTTGTGTCTACAACTTTTTCTCCCCACCTCCTCAAGTATGCCTTCCCCTCTAGTGGGATAAATTTAGCCCTTGAATGAATGCAGAAAGAAGAACACGTGGAGGCAAGTGTATGCCAAATAGCATTCAAATATAGGCTTGGCACGCACACAACGGGCCCAAAACACAGTCAAGATTTTCTGTTTCTTTCCCTGCCTTTCTCTGTTTCTCCAATCGCTTCCTCAGACCACTATAGCCGTCTCTGCATTTCCTTAAGCTAACTAAATGTGGAGACCAGGATGTAGGGCTATTTGTCTTTAGTTACTTATAACTTAGGGATCATTTAGGAGTCAAAGAAAGCCCCTGATGCCCATGATAATTTTCCTTTCCTGGTTTAGCTCTCTTAGAGACCTACTTATCCAGTGCTCAGAGCACCTTTTTTGTCTTATGTAAGGGGACAGGCTTTGATACTACTGGACTGAGCCTAGGCAATTGCATGAACATGGCCCTAGTAGTCATCATATCCCCAAGTCACTAACTATGGTGGTTAGTACTTTGTCAACTTAACACAAGCTAGAGTCATTTGGGAAAAGGGAACTTCCACTCAAAAGAACCATGGCTCCATCAGATTGCCTGTAAGCACGTCTGTGGGAACATTTGGGGGCTGATGATTGATAACGGAGGGTCCAGCCTGATGGAGGAAGATCCGCTCCTGGATAGAAAGCCCTGAATCTTATAAGAAAGCAAGAAGAGCAAGCTATGGGAGCCCAGTCAGTAGCCAGCATCCATCCACACTCTCCCCCTCAGTTCCTGCCTCCAGCACTGCCCTGCTTGAGTTCCTGCTCTGACTTCCCCTTCATGATGGGCCATGACCTGGAAGTTTGCAATGAAATAAACCCCTTTGTCCCCTAAGCTCCTTTGGGTCACAGTGTTTTATCACAGCATAGAAAGCCAACTAGGTCACTGACTTTGGAATCTTATCTTTCTTTCTGGTTCTTTATCCTACAGTACTAGCAAGAAGCAGGTAGGTAACTGGCTATCTCTTATTTCCTGTTTACAAACAAAGAACCCATCTCTGACATGCAGATAGTCTAGAGCAGGGAAGTGGCTGGTATGTGGTTGTATTCAGTGGCAGTTAGCATGAGGGTCTGGATTTTAGCTTCTGATTCATGTCTTTCTACTCCAGGGTGCTCTGGGGAAAGATAACTTGTCCAGGGGGCTATGGTTGTATATCAGTAAGGAGTGACTTTTGAGACTGTCTGGTTGACTGCTCTGAATGAAATGGGCACAGAGGGGACAGCCTCTGTTAGTGGTGGGTGTAGAGCTTAGGCTATTCCCAACTTCAGTCTTGCTTCCCCAGTCATTGGATGGGACAGAATCACAGTGGCAGGCCACCCTCTCCCCACTGCCAAGCTGGCAGGAAATCTCTCTCCTGGTCAGCAGTGCTGACTTGTAGAATGCACTGGGCATTATGGAATCATGGTTAATAATGAAAGTGTCGATGACCACACTACAAAGAGGGATTCCATGCTGACAGGGCACATCATGGGCATTGTGCTGGGACAAACTGGACTGGCTTCTAAGCTCTCTGTGAAGCCAGTGACCCAACTGTGTCTAGTGGCATCAGATCACCAGGCTAGGGCAGACCTGACTTTTCCAGAGATCTTTCTAGTTTGTAGCTAATTCACCCTTAAACCTGGAATCAGTTCTACAGCTGTGTGCTTTTACTACCCAGGCCTGGGCTCTTTCCCCAAATGCCCAGAAATAATTATTTGCCCATTTTCTCATAGGACTTAGTCTATCATCATTTAAGAATTCTCTTCCGGGGCTGGCGATGACACTCAGTTGGTAGGATGCTCGCCTACCATGTTTAAAGTCCTGGGTTCAGTCATCAGCACCATGTAAAAGAAGGAGGGGTACCACACGCTTGGATACCCATTCAGAAAGTGGAGGCAGGAAAAAAATTAATGGAGCTTCTTATATAGACTTATCAAATAAACTGATTCCAGAAGATGATGCTAGGTATATATTCACCATTAGAAGGAGAATACTGTAAAGACATTTCTGGGCTTGAAAGATGGCTTGTTGGTTAAGGGCACTTTCAACTCTTCCTGCGGACCCACATTTAGTTCTCAACACTCAGGTGCATGATAGCTCACTACCATTCAGTTTCAGAGTTTCTGATGTCTTTTTCTAGCTTCTGAAGACACTGCACGCATGTGGTACATGGGCATGTATGCATACAAAACCTCATATACATGAAGTGAAATAATAAAGGATATTAACAGACCACCTTTTTTCATTTAAAAATGCATGACATCTGTTCTATTTCTCACAACATCCAGCCCAGGATTCCAACTTGTCTTTAAAACTCATGTCTATCATATGTCATACCCACCTCCCACTTCCTAATCCACTTTCCAACGCTTTTATTAACAAGGCTATTCTGAGCCGACTTACAAATAGTACAATATTGTCTGCAGATACATTGGAGTAAGGTACATGTGAATGCTTCTTAAACATCCAACACTAATTCCTGTTGAATTAGTGTTGCCACCCTGTTTGTTCTAGCAACTCACATCAGTCAAATGGAAGCGCTGTTGTCGAAGCAAACCAGTAGCAAAGGAAGCCGTCGACTCGACACCAATGGTCATGCCTAGCCGTATCTTCCACCATATCTGCTGCACAGAGACCTTAGTCTCTGGTTGTACTTAAGTAACTCCGGCCTACCTACCTTCTCTCACACTTTGGCATGCTGCACTTTAACCTTTCTTTGTCTTCTTGCTCTGTGGGGAGTCCCTGTGTTTCTGTCATTTGAATCCACAGAGAAAAACAGCACATCCTTGAAGTTCCATCAAAGTGCTCATAACCATAGGAGCCAAGGGGATACCAAGGGTGGGTTTCCTCCTTTGGATGCTGGGTAGCCATTATGTACCTTAAAAGGTGATATATACTAATTATACAAAGAGGCTTAAGAATGACATGTCCATGCTTTTGTATTGTATTGTACTTTCATTGTGCGCACACCCCATTATCCTTTCTGTTCTGGTACCCCTTTCCTCCTCCACATCCCTGCCCTACACTCACGCATGCTTTAAATGACCATATAGTCCTAAATGATCTCATTCAAAAGAGAGTCAAGGCAAATGTTTCAGGAGATGCTGGCATGCCCCTCGAATCACTTTTGTGTGAGGAAACCATCAGGTTGATAATAAATTGCACACTCCTAGCCACTCCCCAACAGGACATTGGCTTTTTCTTAAAGCATGGGCTTTGGGAAGTCATTTCTCTTTTGGCTTACCAAGATCCTGTTTTCCCCACAGGGAAAATAGTCTGTGCTCATTTGCAGTCCCCAAAAGACTCCTGTCCTAAAATAGATTCCTGAAACTTCTATCAGCAAAACATTGATTTTGCATATCTAACATTCTGTATTCAGTCTGTGTGATGCTTTACCGTGCCACATCTATCAAAGAGGCCATCCCACCCCTGGATCGTGCTAAACAGCACAAGTTAGTATCCCCACAAGAGCTACTGATTCATGACACAGCTTGTGCACCACTGCAATATATGATACCAAATTCTAAATGTTTGGAAGGAGAATAGTAGCTAATATAGTTGTAACTGGACTGTCAAATCTCTGTAACACTACCCAATTACTTAATACCTAGGATTGACTAGCTACAGCGTGAATGTATATTGGGGTGTAGCTTACTTGGTGCCGTGTTTGACAAGCATGCACAATGCTGGATCCCTAAGATCCCATACTCCAGGCATGGTGGTGTGTGCCTGGAATCTTAGCAGCAGAGAGATAGATGCAGAAGGATGAGTAATTCAAGGCCATCTACAGCTACATAGTGAGTTTGAGGCTGGACTGGGCTCCATGAGACCCTGTCTAAAAAAATAGACATAATTTGGGTTATAAATGTCTGTGTTTATGATAGGTTCAATGGTTTCCAAATGCTAGAATTTAGATTGGAAGGGAACAGTGCTGGGAGAGAAAATATTCTCCTTCTGCTTGTTGGCTGAGCTTCCGCCATCCAGTTAACATTTCTTCTGTTTTACTAGGGTCCTTTAGTTACAAGCAACTGAAGTGGATTCTGGTGGATAAAAAAAAAAGAAAAGAAAGGCACTCGTGTTGCATTTGGTAGCTTAAAGAATAGTTAAGTAATCTATAGAAGAGGCTTAGGTCATGGACAAGACCAAAAATAAGCTATCAGCCTGAACTTTTCTCAAAAATGTTCTCTTCAAACTTCTTGGAAGGTACAAGAGAACGTGTTTGGTTAAATTCAGATTGCAGGCCATGCATAGCTTCCGGGAGATCTGGGGAAGCAGGTGTCTGGCATTTCCCCACTTCTGTGATGAGATGTGGCTTGCGTCTCATATGGTTTAAATGTAGGAACCCTCCCAATGATTGGAAAGGGTTCACCAGTTGGGCAGCTAAAAATAATGTGTGCCTCACTTCCTAACTGGCCTGAACCCAATGTCAGCCATCCTAACTTCCTCCCGTCTTGACTTTTTGATGTATCTACCTGGACAATTCTCAGTTCCGGGCGAGCATGGCCATGGAGCAACGGGTCTCAGATGCTTTAAAACCACCGAGGAAGTACGCACAATTGGTCTTGAGTCTTTGGTTCTGTAAGTTTCATTAACAAAATGACTCTAAGTCCATATGTAGTTTCCAGATTGACATACAGGAATTTAATTCTGTGCATGTGGTCATAAAATTCTAATGCAGATGGCCGCCTAGGATCCAATTTTTAAAAATATATGTATTTGTCTCGACGTATGTCTGGGCACCATGTGTGTGCAGTGCTCACAGAGGCCAGAAGAGGGCATCAGATTTCCCTGGGACTGGAGTTGCAGGCGTGTGCTGCCGTGTGGGTGCTGGGAATTGGATCTGGTCCCCCTGGAAGAGTCACCACAGCTCTTAACTGAGCAATCCAATCCCACAATCCATATTTTAGGATTCCCCATTGCCCAGAGTGCCTTTCTAAATCATTTCAAGTGTTCAGAAGTACCACCCTCCAGTTCCATCAGCATCAATCACTTAGTTGGCAGGCCAACTAGGGCAAGGCTCCCCAACTACTCAACTACTATAGAATTCCAACTCAAATTTTCTTTCTGTCCCTCCCCTTTCCTCCCTCATTCTCTGCTGCATTCTTCCTCTGTTCCAAGGTGGAACTGGTGATGGATTCTAACAAGAATGCTCTCTGGTCCATTCGGAGATGTGTATTCTCCTTTGCTCTAGCATCTCTCAAGTCTAATATTCCCTTTGATAGCCAGACACTCTATTCTTTTTACTCTAAAAATCCTTCTCTCTACTGACTACGTTCACTTCTGCACTTCCTAAGATCCGGAAAAGGTAGCTGATCCTCCAGCACCTCATATCGATTCTTATGCCTCCTAAGCAGTTCCTGCTCTGGAGTGACTGCTCTCCAGCGCCTCACTCCTGAAGCCTACAGCTTCTCCTCAGCCTGCTTTGTCCTGAACCACACGGAAGCACATGACCCCGATGCAATGTCCTGTCTCTTGCGGTGGCTTTGGGAGCAAGTCTCCCAGTTTTCCCTTCTGGTCTTCAGATCTTCTTCTTCATCCGTGTCCTTGGCTGACTGTCTCCCTGGTCTGATTCCCCATCTTGGCTACTCTCAGCTCGTTGGCTGTGACCAGCAAGGAGACTGCACTGAGCACTGTGTCCAACTCTAATTCTTCCCCTTTAACATTCAGATCTTTACAAATGGTGGCCCCTGAAGAGTCACCTAGGCCCCTGTCTTTTCTTACCTCCACTTCCACCCTTCTTTGTGAAAACTAGTTAGTGTTAAATATACATAGAATTCGATGTTTTAGCCATTTTTAAATATACAGTTTGGTGACTTTAAGTACGTTCATTTTCTCCGGCACCATCATTCCTCCCAAGAACTGACCCAGGACTGACTCAATACAGACTAGGCGAGCACTCGACAATTGAGCTGGATTCCTAGCCTCCATCACCCTTTTGATACCCTTTTAATACATAGCTATATGGGAAAGGACCATTTCTTGTTAGCAGGGTTTTTCTTGGGGCCTGTGCTATCATCGTGTCCCTGTCATCAGAGGGGTTTAGAGTTTAGTGCCTAACCTGAACCTGTCTTATATTACAGGGGCTCCCATGACCACTTGACTTTTACGTGGGTGCTGGGACTATAAACTTCAATTCTTACCCTTAAGTGCTTTGCCCACTGAGCTATCTCCCTAGGCTCATAGCCACAATCATTTTTAAGGATGTCTCTGCCGTTATTTGCAATCCTCCACTTTTTTCAGATAAGGACACTGAGGCTCAGAAGACATCCAGGGCTTCAAACTCTGAGCTGTCTACAGTTGGTGTGTCACCAGAAGGGTGGCCTATCTGGTGATAAACCCTGCCCTTGAGGGCCCTACCATCTAAAGCATGCGGACAAGACAGCATTTATTTGTTGCAAATGTCCCCACGTGGAGCCCAAGCATCTGGAGCCAGCTAGAAAGCGCTGGGGATACTGGGTGGCCGTAGTCGGCATGTAAGGACACGTGCTGGGGCCCGCATTCTGCCAAAGGCCCCTTCTGCTGGCATCTCTACTCAGAGCAGAGGCGCCGCCTGGTCTTGTCTAGACCCTGAGCGCAGCGCGCGCGGCCACCGAGGCGCACCAGCTGTGCGCCCCCCAACCCCCAGCTCGCTAATCACAAGCGCCCCAGGTGCCCCACTCGCGAGCGACGGCGGCAGCCACGGGTCCCCCACACCCCAGGGGCGGAGCAAGGCGCGGAGACGTCAGGGCGGGGACCTAGCGCAGCCGAGCGCGCTCTCCCGGAGGCTGCGGGCGGCCCACGTCCCCGGCTGGCGCGGCCGGTGGTGGCGGTGGCGGTTGAGACTGGGATCTTGCAGTTCGCGGCGGCGCTGGGGCGCAGCCAGGCGGCCGCGCCGGTGGAGACCGAGGCTGAGCTCTGAGCCAGCCGTGGGCACAGCTTTGCCTGCCCCCCAGGAGCAGACCCCACGCACCCTTAGGCTGTCCCTGGGGTCGAGTTGAGCCCCCTACGGGTGCCCTTTTATCTCCTTGGGTGACTACAGCGTGTGTTTTGTTTTTCTTCCTTCTTCCCCTACCCGTGTGCCCTTCTCCAGGATGGCAGAGGCGGAATTGCACAAGGAGAGACTGCAAGCCATAGCAGTAAGTCCACTTTTCATTTCATTTTCTTGCTCTATTGTCTGGGATGGACGGGGGACCTGTAGGCTCAGGGCCAGGGATGTGCCAGCCTGGTTGCCTCAGGCCCTGTGCTGGGGTGAAAGTCTGTCCAGGCTTGGCGTCGCTGCCTTTTGCCTTTATATGTCTGTAGACTAAACCCCTGGGGGCACACTTGGGACTAGGAAGATTTGAACATGGAAAATTGGCTTAGGAATAAGATGCTTACTGCTGTGCGCTTTAGGGATAGACTAAACAGGCGAAGGGGGGAGTGTGTGTGTGTGTGTGTGTGTGTGTGTGTTGCGGGGACTCCTGGAATATTATTATTACACAGTGTCCTTAAGCACATTGTCTTCAAACTCCAGAGAAGGGAGGGAGAGAGTGGTGGCCCATGATGGCCATCTTCTTAGCCTGCTATCCAGCCAGTCAGTTGAGTGGTAGAGCGTCCCCCAGAATCCAGGAGTGCCGTTTTCTTCCTCTGTTTGACATTAACAAGGGCTCTGGCACAGGCCACCACCCTAGAGAGGGTAGGGACATCTGACAGCTGGGGATTGGAAGTAATATTTCAGGAGAGTCTCTTTCTCATGGGTGTGGATTGTCTGAAAACCATTGGTTCGGCATACAAAGGAGCATTCGGCTTTGGCAAAGTTCTGCACTTTCAGAGTACTGTACCATGTGCATCTTGGGTTCAGGCAAGAACTGTCTGACACTGCCTCAGCTGGAGAGGCCTTGCCAGTTCTGCCAGTGTTCCACAGATGTGGTTTTCACTGGAGCCACCACAGCTGGATTATATATTTCCTCTGTGGATGAGGGAATGGTTACTGGCGCTCTATGAAATAATGGCAAATTAAAGGAGGTCTGCTAGAATATTGGCACAAAAGAATCTGCAGACAGTCTTTCACCTAAGTACTTTTTCCCCTGTGCTCTAAGAGTTCCCTGGAAACACATAAATTTGTTGGAGAAATACTGTGTAATGTTTTGGAAGTGACGGATGCATGAAAACGGTTTCAAAGGCCTTTGGACGGTGGAGTATTCATCGGCAAAGTGCATGCAGGCCTTTCCCATTTGAGAGACATTTGATGGGGACTCAGCAGCTTGACCCCCTTTCTCAAACTCTTCTGATTATGCCCCAGGGAGAGAGCTGTGTGTCCAGAGCTTGGCTTCTGAGGCTGTCTTCAACTTGGTCCTCAGACTCAAGGGAGCTGTCTGTTCTTTTCTTCCCTTTCCACATAGTGTGTGCACATTTTGGTGGTTAATGAAGTCGCTCATGGATTCTAAAGTCAGTGTCAAGGCAGTGTGGCTGTCTGTCTTGAATTTGCTCCGAATGGTGCCGTGGAGCTGGTGGGTGTTTTGTGTCACTGGATAAAGGGCTGCTTCAACTGTTGACAAGTGTCTGCTCCAGAGAACACTCAAGCACTCCCATGGGCTGCTGATGGCCGTCTGCAACAGTTGTTGCATTTTCTGCCTCTGCATGGGCAGTGTCCCTGCATGCCTGAGGGACAGCTGACTCCATGAAAGGACTCACTTTCTGAGCACAGTGCCATTAGTGGCTAACACCGGAGCCACCCCTTCCAAGTAGGCTTGAGTTATCTCAGCCACAGCCAAGGCGGTTTTCAAGAATGATCTGGGGGGGGGGGTCAGTGTTCTCTCGAGCAGATAAGAAGGTAAGCACCCACCCATGACAGTTCAGCTGTGGGACTGAGTTCATCATGCGGATCTGAGAGTTGTTGGGGAAAATTTTCTAAGCGTTATCACTATGAGTGTGTGTGTGTGTGAGAGAGAGGGGGGGGAGGGAGGGAGGGAGGGAGAGAAGGAGGGAGGAAGGGAGAGGGAGAGGGAGAGGGAGAGGGAGAGAGAGAGAGAGAGAGAGAGAGAGAGAGAGAGAGAGAGAGAGAGGGAGGGAGAGAGAAGAAAAGCAATGGTAGAACTGTGGCCACAATCAGTACATAATTTTATGCCACATTTTGGCTTAGTCCGCACGCTTTCCAGATTCAGCAAACTTTGCCTCTCTTGGCCCCTTTTCCAGAATTCTCAGGGGGATCTGAGACACAATCTTTCCCCAGAGCTTAACATGCCTGAAGTCCCTCTGGAGATAAAAGGGAAGAGAATAACTCTTCACGTCTTCACTTACTTGGGTGCATGGGTCTTGCTCATTCTTGAGTCTGGGCCTCAGTTTTTTTCTCTATAAAATGGGCCCAGTAGTTTATCTCTGCTTTTGAAGGCTAGGAAAGTGAAGCCTTTGGCCCACATTTGCCATGGGGTGGCATTCATTTAGAGGCCTCAGCTCTTGTCCACACTGTTGGAAAGGCATGGGGCAGCTCTGCTTTCCATTCCAACTCTGGAATCTCTTCCTCCACAGCCAGGACTGGGACCCCAGGGCCCATTCATCTGCCTGCTCAGCAGGTTTCTGTAGCATGTCTCCCCTCGGTATTACCAATGCTGCCAACAACCAGAAGGAAAGTCTTGCCCTTGGATGCTTAATTTTGAAATGGGGTGGGTGTTTCATCATGTAGCTCTGGCTGGCCTGGAGCACACTGTGTAGACCAGACTGACCTTGCATTCACAGAGATCCACCTGTCAGAGCTTCTGGAGTTCTGGGATTAAAAGAATGTGCCTCTACTCCAAGCCCCAAGCTTAATGTTTGAAAGGCCAAGTGTCACCCAGGTCACCCAGGATATCTGCTGCATGATCGTCTGTGGGAATCACCCAGTGTGGATTACTGACTGGGTGCAGTGCCTCAACGGAATCTGCTAAGTCAGGTCTGAGACGAATCAGTGAGATTAGAAGGCTTTTGTGTCCTCTCAAAAGAAGAGCAACCCCGTCCTTGGCAAGTGCCTGTCCATCTTGACTCTTTCATCTCTAGGAATACTCACCCAGCTATCTGTACCCTCAGAACCAACCAATGCTTCTGGCAACAGTGTGAAGGCAGGGAAGGAATTCAATGATCACCACTTCCTGAACATTGTTCTTTGAACAAGCCCTGGCCTCAATTAAACACAACGTTGCTCATAGTCAGGGATGAATTGGAAGAGCATGTGAACAATTATTGTGAATGAAACAATTAGGACAGTGCCCATGACCTCATATTGGAAGCCAGCTTCAAGTCATATGGAGCAACAACCCCACCCCTGACCCCAAGAGCAGTCACTTGAGCAAGGTTTGAAGGGTGGGTGAAGTAGCATCATAACCTTCCCAATAACCATGGATATTTGTTTATTTTTTGCTTATTATTTATTTGGAACAAGCAATGTGAGAAAGGAAAAAGCAAAAGCAAGAAGTTAAATCAGTTGGTGGCATGAACCTGGTGAAAGACTGGTGTGTGTAGCTGTGTGTGTTATCTGTGTGCATGCACATGTGTGTGTCATGTGTGTGTGCATGTGTGTGGTGTGAGTACATGTGTGCTATCTGTGTGCACCTGTGTGTAAAAATGTGTGTATGTGTGTGTGCATTTGTGTGTTTTTTGTGTGTATGTGTGTTGTGTGTATATATATTTGTGTTATTTGGGTGTGTATATATGTATGTGTTGTGTGTATTATCTGTGTGCATGTATATGTGTGTATCATGTAAATGTGTGTAGTGTGTGTACATGCATGTTATCTGTGTGCATGCATGTGCACATACATGTATACATGTGTCATATGTGTGCTTTTGTGTGTCATCTGTACACATGTGTATGTGTGTTGTGTGTGTAGATGTGTGTTATCTATGTGGATGTGGATGTGTATATCATGAGTGTACGTGTGTGTGGCATGTATACATGTGTGTGTGCTAAGTGTACATTTGTGTTATCTTTGTGCATAAACATATGTGTTATATGTATGCATTTGTGTGTTATCCATATGCATGTGTATGTGTGTTGTGTGTATACCTGTGTATGTGTGTGCATGTATGTGTTACCTGTGTGCTTGTGTGTGTACATATTTCCTATCTGTGTGCATATGTATGTGTGTACATTGTGTGCATGTGCATATATCTGTGTGTGTTATCTGTGTGCATGTGTGTGTGAGTGTGTGTAGATGCACTTGCTTTTGCCTTTACCTTTGTGTGTATTGTAGAGGTCAGAGGTAGATGTTGGATGTCTCCGTCTTGTCTTGTATTTTTGTCTTTCTGAGGCAGAGCATCTCTCTGAACTTAGAGCTTCCTAATTTTGCTAGACTGGCCAGCCAGCCGCTGACATCTGCCTGTCTCTGCCCTCTAACACAGGAGTGTAGACATGTGCTCCCATGATAGGCTTTTTACATGGGTGCTGGGAATCTGAACTCAGGGTTCCAGGCAGAGCCAGTATGCCTTACCCGCTGAGCTATCTTCCCAGCTTCCACAAACTGCTTTTCAATTTTTATTTATTTTTATTTCTGTGTATATGTGTGAGTCTATGTGCAACATGTGTGAAGGTGACGGAGAAGGCCAGAGGTATTTGGGTCTCTTGAAATTGGAATTGCTAGTGATGTGTACTGCCCGATGCAGGTATTGAAAACAGAACCCTGGTCCTCCAAAAAGGACTAACTGCCAACTCCAGCCCTCATGAAATCCTTTTAAAATGTGTCATCTCATTTAAATCTAGCAAGAAGCTTATAAAGTAGACATTACCCTCCTGTACCATTTTAGAGATGGCCAAGTCAGAAAGAAAATTGTTGGAACATTAAACATCAAAATTGAAGTTTCAATCCACAGAAGAGGTTTTGAACTGCCCCCTAAGGTGGCTGCAGTACCTCATCTTTCCTCAGGAGGGCACTGTGCAGGTGGTCTACAGCCTCAGTGTGAGCCCCTGGGACAACAACAGCCTAGTTGCATAGCACTGGAGAAACTTGAGTAAACCAGGGGATGTAAATCCTTCGGAGACTCTTGCAAGTCTGGGTTCAGGGCATGGAGACACCCAGGATAAATTTGAACCCAGTGAGTAACATTCTCTTGGGGAAGACACTGCTCAGTCTCAATGGAAACCGACTTTGGGGGAGGGTGTTGTGATGCCTCTGTATCCAAGAGGGAGATAATCTTCTTTGGGCATAAGTGAAAGCCATGAGTAAATGTCATAGAGGCTCTTGGGTAACAGCCTCAAGAGCCCCATGAATAAAGGTCCCAACATGACTGTGCCAACGTCTGCTGAAATACAGAATGCTAATTGTACCCACACTTCCCTGTGTAGAATTTTCTCGTATATAAGGAATGCACTCTGTGGAATGACAAAAATCTCCCGTCACAATTGCACAGAACCTCACAATTCACACAAGTGGTCTACATGCCGCTTCCATTCAGACATGTGGAGGCGAGTATCAGTGTCTCCACCGCACACTTGAGCATCCAGACCCACACAGCAAAATGCAAAAGAGTTGGGGAAGCTCTGGTCTCTCCTGCTGCCTACTGGTTTTCTGTGTCAGTGCCATATCCAGTCTGAGTGCTGAGCTCAGAGGTACATGGGCTTGGGCATGTTTTTATAGAATCAGGACCTTCTGAGATCTCACTTAAGTTCTCTTTCTCTCCCCCCCACGGGCCTCTCTCTCTCTCTCTCTGGTTCCTCTCTCTCTTTCCACCCTCCTCTCTCCCTATCTCATCACCATCCTTTCTCCCCACAAGTTCAGTTAGCAAGTTGATGGCTTCCACCTGACCCCATTCCTTGTCCTGAGTAGTCCTAGAGAAAATATCTGTTGGTTTTTCCTTAGCTTCATTTGTAATCCCTTTTCTTTTTCACTGATTCCCTGAGGTTTAAGTTTAATGAGGGCCTAAGGGTCCTGGGAGGCTAACGTCCTGGGATTGACCCATGCCACTGAGGTTGGTTGATTTGAGCTGCATTAAAGCCCTTGCTATACTTTGCATATGACTCACCCCAACATCCCAAGTCAGGAGTCCAGAGCTGTTAGAGACCTAAAGTTAAGCCTTTTACTACAAACACTGCTCTTGTGGGGACTGTCACATACATATCCCTGAGGACCTGGGTCACTGGTGGAGAGCTGACAAAGAAATAGGGAATTCAGAATCTTGGGTATTTATCTGTTCTCTCCTCCCATCTCAGGTGCTCTTAAGACTCCACATAAAGGCCCAAGAACCCGTTTAGTAAGGCTGTTAGTGAAGAGGAAGGGTTTGGCCTGACTTGAATGTGCAAGGCTGCCCAGTGAATGAATAGGACTCACCTTGGGACCTCCCGGGGTCATTACAGGTCCCAAGTGTGCCACAGGCACCTTACACAAGCAAGCATAAGGGTCACAGGACTCTATGGAGAGTTGTTTGTATCTGGGAGTTTCAGGGCTTGAACCTCTTAGGACAAAGAGCCACCGCTCTCCCAAACTTTAAAGTTCCGTGAGAAGCAGAGTACTTAACACTTTTTTAAAAAGTCATTTTGTAACAAGCAAGCAGTGGGGGTTATGGGTTGCGAGGGGCCAAAGTCTAAAAGAAAGCCAGGGCTCAGTGGCGCACATCTGCCCTTCTCTTTGGGGACCCCTGCTATTGGTCCTTTGGGCTATTCCCATTTCACATCTGACAGCTCTGTGGAGCTTGTTGAACACAGTAAGGTCACTCATGACCTTATGTGACATGACTCAGGCTGAGATAACAAATGGGCATAATGTATAAGACAGAGTTCTCGAAGGCTGCCAGGGCCTTGCGCAACCTGGGAGGGTAGTTACAAGCATGGGTTCTGGGCTGGGCTCTAGTCTGTTCATTAGTATCTACATGATGCCCTTGTCCTTGGGTTTCCTTGTCTGTGAGACGGAAATGAGGAGAGACGCCTGGACGTAGAGTTGCTGTCAGGGGTGATCTGGGAAGTTTCCCGAGACACACTCAGAGCAGGCATCCAGTGAACATGCACAGAAGTTTCTATTTACAGTAAATAAATGGCTCAGAACTCATGCATCTTGAAATAGAAAAGACACAAAGGGACAGTTCTGTCAACCTCAACGTTTCTGCCAAATTAGGAGATTTTGGATGAACTGCTTAGAGTTTTCAGTGTAGGCTTACAACAGTAACAGAGTTCCTATGGAGGGTGGGGGTGGAGGGTGGGGTGGAGGGTGGGAATGGGGGGTGGGGAGTGGGGGTGGGGAGTGGGGAGTGGGGGTGGGGGTGGGGTACCCAATGGCTAGAGGAGGACACTGGGCAACTTGCTCTATTACGCTTTACCTTATTCTTTTGAGACAGGGTTTCTTACAGAGCTTAGAACTAGGCTGGGGGATCAGGAAGCCTCCAGAGCCTCCTGTCTCTGCTTCCCACAGTACCAGGGTGACAGGCTTGTGGGAGACCAGGTGTGGCTTTTTATGCACGTTCTGGGATTCGAACTCAGGTTCTCATGTTCATCAGCACATGTTTTCCCCGCTGAGCCATCTCTCCAGCCCCAACAGGATCTTTTGAAGCTGTGAAGTCAGTAGATTACAGAAGCAAGTGTGTAATCAGGGACACTGAATGGGAAAACCAGGGTCTATGAAGCAGATGCCACCAAGCAGTGAGGATGCAGGTGATTTATGCTGTGTGAGAACGGGGCTTCTATGTTATACATATAACTCATCCTCAAGAGAAGCCAGGCTTCTAATTTTTAAACAAAGGCTCTCCAATTTAAACGAAGAGTATGAAGGAGTTTAAAAACTGAAAAGATTTGTGGTCACATGCAATTTCTCTTTGGTCAACAGTCAGGCATTTTTGTGACCTTTAGATGGGTGGGGTTTGAGCTTTCCAGTTTGTTTTCTATGTGCACCGGCTTAGCACAATTTCATACTTGCAGAGGCTGCAATGTAGCCCTCTGGGCTTCTCCAAGGTTATTCATAAGGCTGCAAAATCAGACTGTATTTTCACTAAGGATTCATGAGTTTGGTATCCAAATGTTTGGATTCTTAAAAAAACAAAAAAACAAAACAAACAAACAAACAAAAACCCTTTTGTAATAATTTTGACACCAGGTTGAGTCCCTTACGGTCGTGGATTTGATTGTAAGTCAGGATGTTCACAAGTGGGTGTGTGGCTGTCTTCTAAATCAACAGAACCTCCAAGACTCTGTTATTATGGAAGAATCTTGAAGAATATTTACCCAAGGTATGCAAATCTGACATGTTAAGTCAGATATGCAAATCTGAGTCTGCCTCGAATCAGAATGCTTGAAATGATCCTGATTTATTATCAGCCTCAGGTACGGAGAGACACTGTCGACAGCAGCTCTTAGAATAGCAGTGACAGACGTTTGATAGCCTCTCTCTCTCTCTCTCTCTCTGAGTGTGTGTGTGTGTGTATGTACACATGTGTGTGCACTTGTACACTCATGCAGTATAGAACAGTGATTCACATTGCCCTTAGGAGATCGATTCCTTAAAGCACAAACTGCTGCTCCCCACTCCCAGAATCTGAATGAGTAGACTTGGGAAGGAGACAGGAGAATTTGCTTCTCTAGCAAGTTCCCAGCTGTTTCTAGCTGCAGCTGCTGTTCTGGAGAACACACTTTGAAGACCACTGCTAAAGCTGGAGATAATAGTAAAGAACTGTGATGGTCTGAGCCTTCATCGGTGCCCTATGCTCATCATGACTTGCTTAAGAGTTTAAACAAGCAGAAGTAAGTTCAGTCCCATTGAGCAGGAACTTACGGCAGCCCAGCCTGAAGATGGCACAGGTGCATCCACACCCACATCAGCACATCGGGTAGCTCACCAACGGGAGGCCTTCTCTGGGAATGGAACCTAGTGCTTGATTCATTAGGTCCTGAGTTGGCCTCTAGAGTTTAAGGACTTATGGGAGGAAGTTATAGTTTACCTTGAGTATTTGCTTAGTTCTACTTACATAGAGAGAAAATTCTGTCTGTTAATCGCTTAAAGACAACTTGTAGGAGAATTTGCTTGGGATCAGATGAGTGGCTGGGGAGGGTTTGTCCGGATTATCTGAACAGGCTGTGAGGGTTTGCAAGGAACTGTGACTGGCTAAGATGGTTGTGTGCTTTTTACTGATGCTGAGTGGGTTGGGAGCTTTGCCCAGCGTTGGGCTGACCCAAACTATACACTATAAAATTCCTTTGAGGAAGCTTTCTGGGAGCAACTCAGTGGAGCCAAGAGGTGGAGAAAAGATTTCTAGGGCTACGGAGATTACAACTCAGTGGGTAAAACATCTGTTATGCCAACGCCAGGACCTGTGCTCAGATCCCTGACCCACACATAAGAACCAGGCATGGTGGAGTGGGCCAGGGCAAGGGGTGGAGAGGGCAGAGATGCATACTGGTGCATACTGACGAGCTGGGAAGGTGAGCTTCTGGTCCAGTGAGAAAAAATAAGGTGGCGAATGAAAGTATCTCACGTCAACTTCTCTCACAAGGGAGCACCCGTGTCACATACATGTGTAAACCACACATAATAACTAGCTATATTTTCACCAGTGTGAGGGCTTATAGAGAAGTCCATGACGGGGTGATGTCATCTGTAGGTGCAGATAGCTCATTGCAAATCAGCCAACTAAACCTCACCGATCACCTCAGCTGCTTCACCTGTGACACTAATCAGAAGCCATGGTGGGCAGCAGCTGATGTGTGAGTACTCACTAGCAGTTAAGAATTCTCCCCCGCCTGCATCCACACACACAAATACGGCTTGTCATTGGCGTCTCCAAAAAGAGTTTATTCTCCCAAGTGTGTCATCCAGGCATCTCTATTTGTAGCATCCATTGTCTGAGCCAGCTCTTCATTTCTGGGAGAATTCAGACTCACCCAGTCTCTATTTGTCGTGTGACACAAAGCACAGAAGCTGCACTGTGCTGGACGGAGCCACAAGAACAAGGACGGCCTGTGGGTGACGGGCCACACGGCACAGGGCACTGGGTGGAGAAAAGGTCTCTCGGGCATACTCTGAGCTTGGGGATGTCGTGCAGTTGAATCCTACTTCAGATGGGAAAGGCCAGTGGAGCAGAGGTTGCTGTGGGTCGGTGCATGTCCGAGCTGCCTGTGTCCCGCGTTAATTATTACCTCTGCATTTTCCAGCAGTCCTGTGCTGAGTTAAAATGTTCATAAGGAGATTATTGGAAAGAGAAGTAAGAAGAATGACAGGGCTGGAGAGATGGCTGATAGAGCACCTTTCTTGTACACACAAGAACCTGAATTATATCCCTAGAACCTATTAAAAAAAAAAAGATGGATGTGGTGAGACTTGTAATCCCAGTACCGAGAAGGCAGAGATATGCAAATCCCTGGGGCTCGCTGGCCAGCCAGACTTACCTAGTTAGTGACTTCCAGGCCGATGACAAGCCCTGTCTCAAAAAAAAAAAAAAGTTGTAGAACCTGGAGAATGACAGCCAGTTATCCTTGGCCAACACACACACACACACACACACACACACACACTCTCACACTCACACTCTCACACTCACACATACACGCACACAGACACACACTCTCATACTCACACTCTCACACATACACACACAGACACACAAACACACACATTCACATTCTCACACTCACATATATACACACTCACACATACACACTCACACACATATACATATACTCACACACACATATACACACTTACACTCATTCATATACATACTCACACATACACAGCTACTCGCATACATACATGCTCACACATGCTTACTCACATATATACACACACATACTCACACATATACAGACTCACATACATACATTCATATACATATGCACACTCACACACAAATATACATACCCTCACACACATACACATACACACACTCATGTTCTCACACATACACAGGCTCACACTTATACACACACTTACATCCACACACTTACATACACATACTTACACATTCTCACAAACTCACACATTCTCTCATACACATATATTCACACATATACACACATATTCACCCAACTCACTTATACACACATACACACATGTACTCACACAATCACGAATATACACATATACACTCACACATACACATACACACATATACACTCACTATGAACACATGCATGTGTGAGCACACACACATTATATATATATATATATATATATATATATATATATATATATATATATATACACACACACACACACTAGATTGAAAGACTATTTGCATAGTGCTTGGACATGGGTTAAAAATATTTTGGGCTTGCCTTTGGCCTTAAGTTTCAGTGCCTCGAGTATCATATAATCTAGAAGAAAGACACAGGGAGGCCATCACCTTTCCATTGTCTAACATGGAAGCATAAAGAGAAACCATTTGAGTCCCAATATTAAAGGCTGGATGAAAGGCCTAGGGCCAGCCCTCGGAGCAGGGTTTCTGTTTCTCACGCCCCCACTGCAGATGATGTCATTACTCTGAGAGCCTTTGAGCCCACATTCTGTGTTTGACCAAAAGTCTTCAAGGCATTTGTAAAACGCCCCCTCCCCACTTTTTTTTTTTTGCTGGAAAATTATATAGTCTTTCTATTGCCTTATTTACTATTCTAGATGGTGGGATTGCTCCCCATCCCCCAGTCTGCTAAATTATAACCAGTCATCTAAGTATTCTTTTTATTTTTAAGTTCAGGGCTGAAATATAAAACTTTGAGGGTTACCAAAAAAATGTGATCCTTAAAAGGAAAATGTATGCTTGAAATTTTAACCCCATGAGCAAAGGGAAAGGGATGTTTTTTCTTTCTCTTTTCCTTCATCTTTCTTTTCTTCTTCTTCTGGATTTGATATTGACAACACTGAGGCCTAGAAACACCAGTGAGGGCTTCAGGCTCTGGGTGGCTGGGATACCACGTGGGCTCTGTAAGTGACAAGGGACTGAAGCTGTGATTTGAGAGAGGTGACTCTTGACTGAGTGCCATGGAGTCTGGTACACAGCTTCCCTGACATGATAACCGTTGCCATCTTAATGGGGTGAGATGAGTTTGTGGCCATTGAAGTCTGTGCATGCGTGTTCAGAACCTAGTGCTAGGAATCAACTGAAACCTCAGAACACCATCATCCTAACAGTAGACAGATAAGTGTGATGCAGATGAAAGACCATCCCGGAGGCTGGATACAGAGCACACTCCTGAACCCTCACAACCACTGCACACACTCTTCCCCAAGCCTTATTCACAGTGAGAATGAAATACACCTGATCTGATAAAGGAAATGAAGACACACAAGAGGCCAAGGTGAAAGTGATTTTCTATTCCTCAGTTATCACCTTTCCTGCTTAGATGCTCCTGGTTGTCTCTGGCTAGCTGTAGCTCTCTTCTTTTCCCTGAGTCAAAGCTGGAAGCAGCGTGAGCTAGCCAAGGAATCATCTTAAGTGGGTGTCTGAGTTACTTTTCTACTACTGTGCTAAGACACCATGACTGTACTGGAACAGTAGCTGAGCGCTTACCTCTTGAGGCACAACTATGAATCAGAAAATGAGAACTAACGGGAAATATTGCTTTGCAATCTCAAAGTAGATCCCCAGTGACACACCTCCTCCATAAGGCCACATCTCCTAATCCTTCCCAAACAGTTCTATCAACTGGGGACCAAATATTCAAATATATGATCCTATGGGGGCCGTTCTTATTCAGTTGGTCATCTTCCCTTTTAGAGACAGGTATGCAGGAGGTCCAAAAATTGAGCAAAGGGTGGACAGTCTACCCTACAGATGCTTCTGGAGGAGGTTAGGTAAGTTTCCTAGACTTTCAGATTATCTGGATGGTAACTACTGTGTGGGATAATTCACATTAGGGTAAATCCTGGATATGCACAGGAGCTAATTAGTGTAGCTGAGCCCTGGAGACCATAGTAAAGGGGAAAGACCAGGATCCTAGGGGGCTGGAATTGTCATTCCTACCACCAGGTGATAGATTTTTGGGGCTCAAGCCTAGAATCCTCTGCCTTAACAAGAGAACTTTCAGGAAAGATCTATCACTGTCTAAATACTCACAATCATTTAAACCAAATATAAGGAGATTTTAAATGGACCTAATTAGCTTCATTCCCCCACCCCAGCCCACTCTGGGTCATAAATTTTCTACTTATGCCTTTCAGAGTACATTTTATTTAATCCTAAAGCAATTGTGTATGAGATGGGTATTGGAGGGCTCAGATCTAAGTGAGATATAAATACATTTATGTTTGTTTGAAGACTGGTGAGCTGTGTTAGCAAGAAGCCCATTTGTCACAGACGCAAGGGACCTTTGGGATCTGTGTATTATTAAAAACAAAGGGCAAAACAGCAGCAGCAGCAACAACAGCAACAACAACAACAACAACACACAGGCTGGGCTGAGAGTCAAGGCTCCTGGAATCAGGCCCTTCTCCAGCATGCTGGGGCAATCCGGAGTTCTCGTAAGAAAGCCAACTGTAACCCCTCTTAAAAGGAGAATTTAAGGAACAGAGAGCAAACATCAGTGTTTTGATGTCTGAATTTAGTATGATATAAATTTGTGTGGTCACCACAATCACGGTAGGATAATTCTATCTTCCCAGGAAGCATTGTTGTTAAAGCGGAAATCTAGAGCACTTGATCCCACCATGTGGATCAACTTGCATGGAGAGCCCAAGTTGATCAAGGCTAGACGCCAGACATGTTGGCTGAAATAGGGAGCTGGGCTTTCTGTCATGGTGAGGACTCTGAGTTGTCCTGAACCCCACTCCCCAGACTTGTGTGACAAATGTTTGCATCACCCTTGTAAGCATGTCCCTTTTCAGCTGACTCTTAGTATCCCTGCTTTTAGCACCTTAAGCCAGAGGGTGCAGAGCTGTTGCATAGATGCACTTATAGGAACGAACGGGTGTTTGTATGAAGTTCACACCTAATGCGATGCCTATGTTTGTCTTTTGGCAAGCCCCACTCCTTCACATAAGGGTCATCTTTGCAAGCAGGTTTACAATCCACCCTGTCTGTGTTTCTGTCAGGAAAGCAAAAGAGAACTCTTTGGTTTTATTTATTTAATTACAGTGTGTGTTATAACCATACTTTTTGGCTACTTTATTGGGTTTTTATATCTACCAGCTTTTTCCACCCCAATCCCATCCAACCCCTGAACAAGAGGTAGGTGAGAAAGAAGGTTAGAGGAGAAAGGGGGGCATAGATCTCTTTAGGATACTTCCTGCTGATTAGGGGTGTTCCTAGGGGTGAGTCCAATCTTCATTGTCAGGATATCTCCAACCAGAAATCCAGGAGATGTAACAACAGGAACGAGCAGCAGCCTCTCAGGGGCTCTGGCAATTTTATACCCTCAGAGTCCCCAGAATTCCAAACAGAAAGTATCTTCAGCTGGCAGAATCTTGCCCCTGCAAATCATAGTTAGCTGCTGTGAACAATCTGAAGCAGTCCCATATCTCTCACCTGGAATTAAAATACAACATATTCATGTAATATAACAAGATTTTTTTTAAAGAAACCAAAATTCTCACTATAGTGTGTGTGTGTGTGTGTGTGTGTGTGTGTGTATGTGTGTGTGTGTGTGTGTGAGAGAGAGAGAGAGAGAGGGGTCAACACTGTGGGAATCAGTTCTCTCTTTCTATCATATGGGTTCTGGGGATGAAATAAAAAAGGTCATTGATCTTGGTGGCACTGAGCCATCTCTCTGGACTATGATTTTGATTTTAAAGAGCTGATTTGTGAGGCCACAGGACATGTGTTAGAGGGAGATACATGTGCCTCCTCAGAAAGTTAATATATACTTTCAAGAATTGCTTTGTGAAGTCGTGTATGGTGGTACAAACTTTAATCCCAGCACTTGAAAGGCAGATGCAGAAAGATCAAGAGTTCAAGGCCAGCCTAGACTACATAGTGTACACTTATCTTAAAAAATGATAACACAAACAAAAAACAAATGTAAAAAGGAATGGGGCCCTAGCACAGTGCTGGAGCAGCCATCTAGTATGTAAAACATTCACTGTGTAGTTCACTGCACCGCAGAAAATCAAAACCACCATCACCAACCAGAAATACATGTTCCACAAGAAACCAATCATGTCCTTTCAGAAGGAAACAAGAGCTGGTCTGACGTATACTTGAGCAGGGAGGACAGGTGGATGGAGAAATCAGTAACTCATTGCCTTGCCTCGATCTCCTCTGTTTGTCTGCTCGACCTCTCAACACCACAAAACTGCAAAAGCTGAAGGAGAGAATTGGTCGCACTGTGTTTTAAAACAATACTGAAATGTCAGGGCTGGCAGGATGCTCAGCGGTTAAGAACAATTGCTGCTCTCCCAGAAGACCTGTGCTCAGGTCCCAGCACCAAAGCATAGCTGCCTCTCACTCCAGCTCCAGAGGATCCAATGTCCTCTGGCTTCCGCAGGCATGCATGTACAGTGTGTGTGTGTGTGTGTGCGTGCGCGTGCGTGCAAAACCCTCATATACATGAAATAAAATATAAATAATAAAAAGAAATGGGAGCCATTAGCACTCCATAAAAACACTGAAAATTAGCCTTCCCCAGGCCACAGATCTCACCCTCTGCCGAGCGAGACAGCGCCTCCTAGTGCACAGCGCAGGACTTACACAGCGCTCACCATCACCCCATTCCTAGTCTGGATACTCGGATGATGTTATAATAATGGGTGTGATGAATCGTATTGACCGTCAGTTTGACAGAATGTGGAAGGAGATAAGCCTCTAGGATTGTCTGGGAGGGGCTTCTAGATTCGGTTAACTGAGGTGGGAAGCCACATGCCAATGGCTGATGCCACCATCCCATGGCCAGGGGTCCTGGGATGAATGAGGGAAGGAAGTGGGCTGAATACCACAGATTTTTCTCTGCTTCCTGACCGAATGCATTGTGACCAGCAGCCTCAAGCCGCTGCCACCTCCCCCTCCTGCCACCATCCCTGTGGTCATGTAGACTGTGTGCCCTGGAACTGGAAGCCCCAGTAAACCCTTCCTGCCTAAAGATGCTTCAGTTGGGGTTTTTTGCTGCAGTGATGGCACAATAACTGATACAGTTGATTATTTTTATCTTGACCTTTTGCTCACCTATTCCATTATGGTGACTTAGGAGACAAGAGAGAGATCCTTTCTACACAGCAAGTCTGCATTGAACAGTGAATTATTGTAATTAAAACAACAGCACAGGAGCCCACGGTTCTTTTAGTTTATAAAATTAGTTTTATTTTATTTTACGTAAGTGATGGTTATTTTCTGCGTGTATGTCTGTGAACCACTTGCACACCTGGTGTCTGTGAAAGCCGGAGGAGGACTTCAGATTCTGGGGACTGATAGTTACAGACAGCTGTGAGCCGCCGCGTGGTTGCTAGGAACTGAACCCAGGTCCTTTGGAAGAGCAGCTAGTGCTCTTAACCCATATCTCCAGCCGCCTCCCCCCCCCACCCCTGCCAAATGCAACTTTTGATTTAGAACAGGAGCTAGCAAACCTTCCCCCATGTGCCAGAGCTGTTGGGCAGCCTCCGTCCAGCAGCCTGGCTCACACCGTTTTCAATGACTACACAAACAAACAAAAAATTTAGAAATATTTCGCAACACTCAAAAATGTAATGAAATTCAAATTTTATTATCTACCAGTGAGGCTTTGTGGTACCACAGTCCTGTGTGTTCATTTCTGTGCTGTGTGTGGCTGTGTTGGTGGGGAGCCAGCAGACTGGGGTCACAGCAGAGCTCAAAAGATGACTAAGGTCTAAACTGTCTGTTGAGAGAAAAACTTTGCTAATCCACAGTCCCGTGCAGCACATCTTCTGTGACTGTAATTACAGTAAAGACTGTTAAAAGCTTTTAGTTAAAGAAATGAAAGGGGGGTCAGGGAGATGGCTGAGGATATAAAGTGCCTGCTATGGCAGTATGGAGACCAGTCTGGGCACCATGAGAAAAGGCAGAAGAATGTACTAAAGAGCTGGCATGTGACAACAAGTCCATCTTGCTGACTTTAGAAAACCAGATAGCATGATCCCTTAGAGTAGACGTGTGCCCATCTAAAAAAAATTTCAATATACTTTAAAACATATTTTTTCTACCAATAAGGTCAGAGGACAGAAGGGGGAAAGCACTGCAGATTTTCCATATGAATTTTCTGTATTCCATAGAATTTGCTAGAATGCCAACTTTTCTCTTCTGAAGAACTTTCAGGGTGAGGTGTTAGAGGTCAGAGAATGCACCTGTGTTTTCTGTGTCTAAGAAGCCAAGGAAAGGTGGTTTCCAGTCAGCCAGACCATTTCCTCAGAGTCTGTCATCCCCGGGACCCATCCTGCCACAGCTTTGAATTGCTAATAACGTGGGGGTTCCCAACAAGATGGAGACTTGGAGGGGGGCGGAACTCACACCAGCCCTTCAGTTATTCCGGCTCTTCTCATGGTGCCCAGACTGGTCTCCACACCATCACAGCAGGCACTTCATATCCTCAGCCATCTCCATGGTCCCCTTTAATTTCTTTAACTGAAAGCTTTAGTGGCCATGGGGAGCTGACCTGCTTTGGGCCCCCCTGAAGCATCAGGTGCTTCCTTTGTCCTTCCTCTGTGCCTTATCAGAAAGGTCAGCAACCATTTGCAATCTTTCAGTCTGGACGTTTCCCCAGGGCATTTAGTGTTTCTGTAATATTTTCAAATTGCCCAAGGTTTGGAGAGACAGCCCTATTGTGAAATTATGTTCAAAAACCATGATGTCCACAGGCCTTGGGGTAAATGTGACCGTGCTGGAGACAGCAGTGTGTACAATCAAATTGTTTGCATTGGAGGTTCTGCTTCCAGTTCCTGGCCCCAATGCTCTCTCTTTCTGGGCTGCTTGTTGCTATTTACACGAAGAATTGAGAACCCCACCACGAAGTTCAGGATTTCTCTTCTGTGGTACCGTTAACGTTTCAGTCCAGATCATTCTCTGCTGTGGCTGTCCCACACATCACATGACATCTAGTAGCATCCCCTGACTCCCCTTCTCCTCATTGTGATAATCTTGGTCATTGCCAAGTGTTCCATGAATGATAAAATAACCCCTTTTGATGGGCTGGAGGTGTGTGGGTCGGTTGACAGTGTTTAGCTAGCATGCGCAAAGTCCATCGATTGATTAGTCTGGAGTATTATAAAAACCAGGCATGGTGGTCAATATCTGTAATCAGCTCTTGGGAGGCAGAGGTAGGAAAATCAGAAGTTCAAGGTCATCTTTGGCTACATAGTAAGTTAGGGACCAGCCTGGGATACACAAGACACTGTCTAAAAAAACAAACATCAAAAATACCCTCCTTTGAGAACTGCTGATGTGCTATGTAAGGATTACCCGGCCAACTGCATTTCCCATTTTTATATCGTCAGGAATTTGTTTCTTTAAGTGTGAACTCTCAGCACTAATGATTTGTTCCTCTAAACCTTGGTGGGGATAAGGGATACTGGAAAGATGGCTCAGCATTTAAAAAACCCGTATAGCTCTTGCAGAGAATCTGAGTTCAAATCCTGACATCATTTTGGGCAGCTCACAACCTCCTATAACTCCAGCTCCATGGGAACCAGATGTCTGTGGCCCACATAGGCACCTGCACTTACATGTGTGTACCCCACCCCTCAAAAAACATATACATAATCAAAAAATTAAAATTTAGATCTTGAATTTGTAGTTTTTTGTTTTTGTTTTATTTCCATAATACCCTACAAAATGTATAGCTTTCTCAAAAAGGATGATACCTAGAGCCTGGGTGTCAAAGACTTCACCCAGACAGCGGCTCCCTGTCACAGTGTCTCTGAGGAAGAACTTTGAAGCTGTAGTTTGGTGTTGGGCAAAGGACACCAGCTGGATTGGTATTGTCCTTGGAGCACAAGCTATATTGAGTTGCTCGGTGTGAATAGACTCTGGATGGAGGTCTCTGCAGCCTTACCTGAACTGCTGTTGGGGCATCAGCTATACAAGGTTCCTACCACTCCTTGGATGTATGTATGAGAGTTTTCCAGAACTGATGGGAGACTGGGCAGAGAAGGCGTGGAAAACGTGGGGGAGGAGGGGGAGGAGAAGAAGCAACAGTAGCTCAAACTAACTTCCTGTCTTTTTCCCCTGCCTGGAATTTATTATCAGTGAGTTCTGCAGACCGGAAGTCTGAAATTAGTAACTACAGCGGGAGGTGGTTAGAGAGGCTTGATTTCTTCTGAGGGCTGTGAGGAAGGATTTTCCCACAGTCCTCTCTCCTTGGTGCGCAGAGAGCCATCTTCAGTATGTCTCTTGGTATCATCTCCCTTCTCTGTGTCCACATTTCCCCTCCATATCGGGACACCAGTCGTTCCGAGAGCCTGTCCTGGTGACGTAACTTTGACTTGATTCCCCTGTAAAGACTGAGTAAGTTGCCTTCTGGGGAGCTAAAAGTGAAGACTTTGGGGGATAAGACACAACGTGTCCCTGGATACAGCTCAGCTTCTACAGTGGAATCTGGGTCCCGAGAGAAGTGACGTCAGAAGCTGGGTCCTAAGGGAGGTGACGTCAGGAGCACGTACAGAGGAGCCGTACACCCCAGCCCTCTGGTCCGCTTTCACACGCGACTTCCTTTGAGTCCCAGAACCTTCAGCATCTCTGGGCTTTCTATCTTTTGTCTGAAAGGAGAGAGCAGGACAGCATTTCACACTCCCATGTGACCAATATTAAACATCACCCCCCACATACCTGGTTAAAAGCAGTGAGACATGCGGTGAACCACCTCAATGGAACTCAGAACAAGAACTCAGCCACCTCTACCTCTGCCATCTGCATTTTCTTCAGTAACTTGGGCTGCTCCTAGCTTACCATAAACAATGAATGAAATGTTCTCCATAGGGTCACGGTTGTCCCTAGTTGACAAAATTCTCCCACTTTCATCATGCTGGGTGATGAGTGAGCAGAGCAGGTACTAATTGCCACGGGGACTCCAGGCACAGCTGTGAGGAGGTTTGTCTCAGATCGGCAGGGCTCCCTTCACAGCCCACTCGCTTCCTGCTCTGGACCAGCTGCCCACTGTTCCAATGCACCTCCCTAGTGCCCTGCGTTCTTCTTCTGTCCTGATGCCCATGCCACACAGGGTCACAGAGATTCACAAGACCCCTAGTGGGCCAAAGGAGGAGAGTGGACAAAGTCAACAGGTGTGGGATGGAACAGAAGAGTGTCCAGAAGTGTCCTGAAGTCTACTGTGGCCAGCGCCTGCTGGGAAATGTCAGTAGAGTCCAGCAGTGTTCAAGACAGAGACTGATATTTGGTCCCATGTATGGTGGGGAGCCTGGAGATGTGTAGTTTCTCAAGGACTGCTGTGTGACAAGACAAGGTGTGAACCTTCCTAGTCCCTGGTGCTTACTGCTACCAAAGCTGTTAACATTCCAGAAGACTCCTGTGGTGGCTCCCAAGTCACAGAGGTTCACTTAAGTTTCCATGGATAACCTCTGGAGTCATTTTCAGCGGACTGACACCCGCAGTGGTATCTTCACCCACTTGTGCTGGAGACCTTGTATCCTTTGAGAGCCAGTTTATCGCTGGAATGTGAAGGCTATTTCTGGACAATGACATCCTCTTCAACTTTCAGAGGAGCCTGGGGATAAAGAGGGGGTGACTCAGCCTTCACTTATTTTAGGGAAGCTAAGAATTTAATCTGGAGCCACTTAGCTTTCCCATTGCTTGCCAGTGGTATGCTATCGAGGTGGAGATCAGCAGGCAGAAATACTGTATTGATCATCAACCGAAGGCTACCCAGCTCCTCCTACACCGAGACCAGGTTTATGGATTTTTAGCCCAGGATATAAAAGTGACATCAACAAACCTTTAAGTCCACGGAGTATTTTCAGGGCTGATGAACTGGTGTCATAAAAGCTCCTGTTACAAGGTGAGGCACACTGCAGTGTCTTTGCAAAATCACCTCATTTGATGGAAGCATTCCTACTCCGTTAGAGGTGTTGCCTTCCCTCGTTTAGCAAGCAATGAGTGTGAACCTCAGAATGTTAAACACAGACCCCAGGTATGAGCCCAGATTTGAACTCTGAAGCCCATGCCAATGACCCAAACATGACTGACATGCGTCTCACTTGCTGTCAGCCCTGGTCATGCTCTGAGGTCATTCATTGATTGTGAGAGTATTTCCTGCTTACCTCAGACCTGCTTCAGGATCCTTCTCAAAAGAGGGCTCAAGGCAGCCAATGCTCGCAGCTGAATGTTTGCAATACCGGGAAACAAGCTCCTCTCTCGTTTTAGCTTTCCTTTCCTTTGTACTGACTCAAAACTAGAGTCTTGATTCTGCGTGGCATTTTACTCCTGTTACTCATTTCTTTAAAACCTGCCTTTATTTATTTGATTGTTTATTATTCATTTTATTTGTTTGTTTGTTGGGCTGGTTGGTTTGGTTTTTTGAGCCAGGATCTCTCTGTGTAGCCATGGATATCCTGGAACTCATTCTGCAGACCAGGCCGGCCTCAAACTTATAGAGATCTGTCTGCCTCTACCTCCTGAGTGATCAGCCCACCAGAGGATTTACTTATAATCTTTATTTTTTTTTTAAATGAGTCAAGAACTCATTAGAGTTTTCTATAGTCAGTGGAGAATCTGTGTGTTTTATTGTAGTTTATTATTATTGTGTCTATACATGATGGAAAAAGTAGGTGTGCCACGGGGCCCATGTCGGGCGTCAGAGGACAAGATTTTGGAGATGTTCCTCTCCATCTTTGAAGGGAAAAATTTTTGTTTTCTTTTCATTGTAGGACCAATAATGGGATTTTAGGAAAATAAACACATATGAGCTTTACGATGCATTGCCATTTCAGTAAGATACTGTCGGGGAAACAGAACCATTTCAGACATTTTTTAAAGTAGTAATTATCACTATAGATTATTGGTTTAGTCATTTTCAATAAACTGTTTTGCTAGTATCCCATGGTAAGAGCACTCATAGGTAAATGGTTGAATTGCGTGTGTATGTGTGCATGCGTGTGCATGTGTGTGTGTGTGTGTGTGTGTGTGTGTGTGTGAGCCAGAGACTGATGCCAAGAATCTCCCTCAGTTTCTATTTATCTTATTTTTGAGTGACAGAGTCTCTCACGGAGCCCATGAGAGCTCACCAATTCCATTAGGCTAGTTGGCCAGCAAGCAAGGTTGGCATCCTCTGGTTCCCACCTCCCCAGTGTTGAGATACGTGGTGCATACCACTGTGCTGGTGTTTTTATGTAGGCACTAAGCATTGAACTCAAGTCCCTGGGTTTGTATGTCAAGAACATCACTGACTGAATCATCTCCCCAGCCTCTGGATGCTTATATTTTGATACTTAGAACATCTCAGTTGTTTCTGATCATCTGAGTCAAAATACCGGCACTCAGAACAGATATCCCTGTCCCAACCCCCAGAAAAGCACCCCTGCTTCCTAAACGTGTCACTGAGCCGATGTGCTTGGGTCATGCTAAGCTAGCTCAGAAGCCCTCAATCTCGTGGATTCTAGGACATAAGGACCACTCTGGGGACATGTTCACCTGCCCTCCTGAGATGCTGGTGGCCTGGCAAGCCAAGATCAGAGACCTGAAAAGCATCACAAGGCTGCACCAGGGACATGGAATTCAGTCCTCTCCTTAGCTCCTCCCCACATCCTTAGGTGTGGCTGCTGAGGAAACTGTTAACAGGCCTGTGAGCTGTATGGCAGAGACAGAGAAGGCCAGAAGCAAGCCGGCCCCAACAGGAGGGAGCAGACACCCCAGGCTCTATCCTCTCCATCTCTCCGCTTCTCCACAGACCATACACCCTGGTAGGCACAGTAGAAAGTAAAGGGCATAGCTTGGAATTCCTAGCACTTCCGTGTGATGTGTATATGTTCTTTGGGAGCTAAGAAAATCAATGGAATTAACTGACCTGAACTCTGTTCCATGGCCAAATCCCAGGCTGGGTTCATAGAGTCCAAAGAAAAACAAACGCTCTGTCAAATAACAGTTCCTCTGGCCACCCCAGAGGCCTTGCTTTCTCCCAGGCCACTCTAGAGAAAGATAGCTCAAGGCCAGCTCTGACAGCCGGAGTGAGTTGCTTGAGATCTGCAGACTGCTCTTGCCAAAACCACTTAACTTGTTTTCCCAAAAGGCCTCTGGGTGCAACTGAGTTTCCAGCTACTCCCTGAGTTAAGGGAAACTTTCACCTGACTGGATAGTGTTCCCTGTCCTCTCACCATTGGAGGAAATGGATTCTGAACAGTTGCAGCTTCTTTCAGGGAGCAGAGCAGCGCGCTGAGGAAATAGCAGAGCCAGCATGACATCACAGCAGGTCACGAATGGGATCGTCCGCATAATTCTATTACATTTTAAAATTCCATTTGTGCACAATTGGGATGCAGTTAATTAACTGCAAGTCAAAATACCAGTCTGGGTTTCAGGGAGTCTGCATTTTAATAACTTCTTCCTTCAATGCAACATTTCCATGACCAGGAAAAGCCCTTCATTCCAAGGTTGAAGCCATTGAACTCGATAGGTCCTTCGTCTGTCAACAGTCCCGATGACTTATGAACCAGTAGTGAAGTCAAGAAGTTATCTTTTGCTGTCTGGGTAACTGGATTGTGTATTCGTGCTCTGCTGGACTTTTGCTCTGATTGAATGCATCTTCTCCAAACCCACATGTTGCAGAGACTTGGTCCTCAGACTCTGGGGCTTTAGCAGATGATATTGCCTCAAGGAACTAGGGCCTTGTAGAAGGAAGTTAGGTCACAGGGGTTGTGGCCCCAACGCCTTCCTGTTTCTCTCTCTCTTTTCTTCTCGGCTGCTGCGAAGTGGCTTCTTCTACCACATGATCCCCCAAGATTTTTGTCTCGCCACAGGTTGAAGCCCAAACCAACTCTTTTCCTTCTCAGGCATCTTTGTTGGTGATGAGAAGTAGACAAGTCAGCTTCCGTCCTGTACAGGATTGTCTCCGTTAGCTCACAAATCAAAACACCGAAGGCAAATCAGAGAGAGCCAGAAGAGTCTCTTTCTGTGCATTTTTCCCAGACTGCAGTTGACTGATGCTTCCCTTTAGGGAGAAGGAACCTAGCATTTTATTGATACCCCCCCCCCCATTTCCTTTAAAACAACACATGTGGAGCCAGAGAGATGGCTCCAAGGTTAACAGCACTTTCTACTCTTGCAAAGAATCCAGGGTTGGTTCCCAGCATCCACGTGGCAACTCATGGCTGTCTGTAACACCATTTCCAGTGGATCCCAAGCCATCTTCTAGCCTCTGTAGGTACCAGCCATGTGGTGCACAGACTTATAAGCAGGCAACATGCCTATACATGTAAAATACATATATATACATATATATATATTCATCTTTAATTAAATGTATCATGTATTCCCCAGAAGTGAAGAAATAATGTTAAAGATTCTTAGTAGAAGACAACAAGCTTGGCATTTTAACATCTTTAAAGAGAACCAAGAGCCTGTGCGCTGGCTCAGCAGGTCAGGGTTTGCCACACAAACTTCGCAACCTGAGTTCCAGCTTCGCAACCTGAGTGCCAGAGATGGAACTCACATGGTAGAAGGAGAGAACCTAGTTCCCAAAGTCGTCCTTTGACCTTCACATGTGCACTGTGACACAAAAGTGACTGCCCCCCACTATACACATACATCATACATACACATGTCACAGAATACACCACACACACCAAATACATACACCACACACATATCACATATAGACATATATCATACACAATCATATACATATCATACATATACATCACATGCAAATGCACATCACAGTACACACCACAAACACACACACCACAAACAGAGACACACATACACACCACATACATACACCACACACATACATCACACAATCACACATACATGCACACATACCACAGGAACATCACACACATACATGCTCATCATAGCATATACCACACACACACCATAGATATCACACATCACAGACACACACATATCACACATATACCACACACACACACACACACACACACAACCAAACAAATGAGGGAAAGAAAACAAAGTCTCATCCTGAGACAAATGGTGGAGATGTTTTTGCATAGATTTTGTAGAGTTATAATGCATTCTGTATAAATTTTACAGTAAGATTTTCACTTCACAATTTCATAAACTTTCTCCTGCTGTTATAA
This sequence comes from Apodemus sylvaticus, assembly GCF_947179515.1. Classification (NCBI taxonomy): domain Eukaryota; kingdom Metazoa; phylum Chordata; class Mammalia; order Rodentia; family Muridae; genus Apodemus; species Apodemus sylvaticus. The sequence continues at coordinate 71,263,109 of NC_067474.1, forward strand.
TCTCTTCATGAGTATAATTTTTAATTGGGTAATTTTTTAGGAGTTCATTTGGTTGTAAGTATCAGAAAGTCTGAGATCTGGCATTATACAGGGATTTTTAGTTGTATAGAAAGGGAGTTGAGAGAGAGTTGGGGCTCTTGGGACAAGGGATCTACCCACAGAGCACATTAGAGAACCAGCTCCTACGACTGTCCCACTTGTTGTGATGACTGCCATCACAGGCTGACCTTGCTAGAGGAAGCAGAAAGCTGTTGCATGGGGTTGTATCACATGACCACCCTGGCTGAAAATGACTCTAAGAGCCGGGACTGTTGGGCTTACAATCCCAGCTACTAAGGAGGCTGAGGCAGGAGGATCATGAATTCAAGGCTTTCTAGAGCTACAGAGTGTGTGCAAGGCCAACCTGGGCAATTTAATGAGATGTTCTCTCAAAACTAAGGAGAAAATAGAGGCTAGCCCTATAGCTGAGGGCAGAAGCCTAGGACCAGCCCTGCCCTGCTTGGCACACACGAAAGACTGGGAAGATGAAGGACATAGCTGCTCTCTGCAGAGTAAACGTTTCTAAGGATAAAGAGACAGGAATTAGAATTGTTACACTGAAGGACAGTTGATTTTTCTTTCTTTCTAGAGTTCTAGTATGATTGTTTCCTGGGTGAATGGTAGGATGGAAAACTGCTGCTCTTAGCCCCACCAACCCTGAAGTTCTCCAGCAGCGGCAAACTAGGATCAAAACCCCACCAACGGAGATCAGCTTAAGGGCGGCGGCACTGGCTCTGAGCTCTGAGTACAAGATGCAGGGAAAGGGGGCTCGTTCGTCTTCAGGTCTGCTCCAATTTGGAATTAGCAACTTGGTGGGATGGTGGGCCCATGTCCTTTGAGGCAAGGACTGAATAGATGCTTGGAACGTTGGTGGGAGGAGTCTTTCTCATCTGGTGAAGCAGACCAGTTTGACCTGTGACATCTGCATGTTTCAGATTTTTAAACCAGGGAATATTTGCTAAATACTTAAACCAGTACTGGTGATATCTGTTGTATAGTGGGACCTTTCTCCACTGTTGGTCCAGTTTATTTACCTGAAAGGTACCGGCATGGTGTAATACACCTCCTAGACTTCTGGTACCAGTGGGATTTGAACCCATCTGTATCTTGAGTCTGGGCCAAACACCAACCCTGCCCAGGGTGAGACGTCTTTTTCTTCACTGCCTGTTAGCATGACTTTGTTATTCTTCCTGGTGTCTTTGAGTTCCCCCATTGTGCCAACACAGTGTGAGGATCAGTATAGGCTCTACTTTGACATGGCCAACTATAACCAAGAAGAAGCCTTTAAAAGGTTGTCGTTTAATTTTATTTGCAAAAGAAATCCTGTTGAAATGAACTTTATCCTCTGAGGCCATACATTGTGCCATCTAGTATGCAAGCATGTTTTAGTGTCTGTGTTGCTGGTGCCTTTACGGATGCTGAGGGCATCATAGTAAGTACAGTGTAACTCTGTCCTCACGGGGATTGCAGTACACTGGGAATGAAGGGGAAGAATTGTCAAATGAACAAGTAAATATGAGATGGACCCAGTGATCCAGATAGGTTATCACAGTGCTCAAAGGGCGGAGGTAGGAATTGCCATGAATTCAAAGCCATGAATTCAAAGCCAGGCTGGGCTACATATTATATGGAGTTAGCCAGAACTTCACATAGCAAGAATGTATATGTATACGTATATGTATAAATTATATATGAATGTATCAAGTAGATATATGCTATGTCCCTTGCAGTCCAGGGACTGGAGAATGCTGAGGAGAGAGCCCACTTTATAGTATGAGAGAGCCAGGGAAGGCATTTCTAGAAAAGGTGACATTTGCAGTTTGGAACGACAAAGGGGTTGGGATCATGTGGGTATCTGCAGGAGACACAGCTGGGGAAAGCACAGCAGTCACACTGGCCCTGAGCAGACACAGTGCATTGGGGAAGAGGTGGGGAGGCTGAAGGAGCAGTAGAGTAGGAGAAAGGGGGTGGACAGACTGACAGGAAGTGACTGATGATGCGGGAGCACAGCTGGATCACACTGCGTCTTCCTGCGGGGTGGGTGATGACTTATGGGAGTCGGAAGCATGGGGATGGTGAAGCCTGGGCTATTTTTACCGAAGATGACTGTGGCTTGTGTGGTGTGACTAGTTGGGAAGGAAGGAGACCGAAGCAGGAGCAGAGGGACCAGTTAGAAGGATGCTGAGGTAACTCTCGGGGGAGAGGAGAGCTGGGAGAGCCGGGAGAGTGCAGTGTCCCAGGCGGTAGTGAGTTCCGGTCCCTGGCGGTAGTGAGTTCCGGTCCCAGGCGGTAGTGAGTTCCGGTAGAGCACAGGGAGTCTCATCCAGGATAGCCCGATAGGAAAGAAAGGAACAGGTCAACACGCCCCAAAGGTTTTGGTTTAAGCAACAAGGAAGATGGAGTTTCCTTATAATGAACTGGACATGCCTCTTGGGAAGGGAAATTGGGGCTGGGTTTGGGAATGTTGAGTTAGGGACGCTCATTTGATACTTGAGTGGAGGTGTGAAGTGTGCAGTGTCTTAATCTGTCTGGGCAGACGTAACACGGTGCCATGAGCTGAAAGAAGAGGTCTATTGACGGCAGAGAGGATGAGGAACCCAAGCTTGGGATGGCACCATACTTATTGTCTTCTTCCCTGGTTCATACGACACCTCCTCTGTGTTCCTGCGTGAAGAAAGGAACATAGCAGATCTCTGAACACTCTTTTCCTTTTTCCTCCCTTCCATTCCCCCCCCACACACACCATGTGTGTGTGTGTGTGTGTGTGTGTGTGTGCACGTGCATATGCGTAGAGGAACGATAGCAGGTGCATGCATGCAGAGGTCAGAGGTTGACCCTCCAGTGTCTTCCACTATCACTTCTCACCTTTACCTTTTGTTGACTTTAGAGACAGGGTCTTCCTGTGTAGCCCTGGCTGTCCTGGAACTCACTGTGTAGATCAGGCTGGCCTTAAACTCTCAAGAGTGTCCACCTGCCTCTGTCTCCTGAGTGCTGAGATTAAGGGCATTTGTCACCACACCTAACTTCCATCTTTATTTTTGGAGACAGCTCTGTCACTGAACCTAAAGCTAATTGAATTTGCTGCACTGGCTGCCAGAAAACCCATGCTATTTTATTCTATTTTTTTCAATTATGTGGGCATGCAATCCTTCACCTGACTTTTTTATGGGGGTTCTGAGGATTCTAACTCAGGTTCTTGTGCTTACATGACAAACACTTTACCTACTGAAGCATCTCCCCAGTGTCCTTTCTTCTTTTTCTGATATATGAAGAGAATCTCAGCATGTGTAAGAATTTAATAAAGGCAAAAATAGTAGATCACTTTATTGGTGAACAGATTACTTAAACACTTGCAACAATGCAAATGGGAGAAAACTAACATGAAATACCTCTTTTATAAGGAGCTGGTCCAATTCTTATGTTTACTGTCTCTGTGATCTGCTCATTCAAAAGCAGCTGTCCTCAACCTGTGGGTCGTGAACTCTTTGAAGGTCAAACAACCCTTTCACAGGAGTTGCCTAAGACCTTTGGAAAACATAGATATTTACATCACAATTCAATAACAATAGCAAAATTACAGTGGTGAAGTAGCAACTTCAAAGACATTTAGTAGAATCTTAGGGTTGGGGGATCAGCACAAGATGAGAACTGTATTAAAGGTCGCAGCATTAGACAGGTTGAGAACCACTGCTCTGAAGCATAATCTAATACCATCACATCAGTGTTCAGGGAGCACACAGACTCCAGGCAGGTAGGTGTGTGTGTGTGTGTGTGTGTGTGTGTGTTGTTCAAGAGATGGTGTTTTAAGTCCAGAGGTTGAGTAAGATCACTGTGTAGGGTCGAAGGAGATAGAGAAGAGGTCTGAGGTTGGAGCTCTGGATTGTTGAGATGACAAGGAGCCAACAAAGGAAATGAAAAGGGGAATCAGGGAGTTAGGTGAGACCTGAAGTTGGGCTATAGGATGTGCTTCAGGAGAGGGAGAGAGTCCATATTTATCAAATGCTGACAGAGCCCAAGAAATCTGGGGCCCAAGGACTGTCCACTGGATTCTTCTCTCTGGAACTCCTACAGTGGTGAGCAGGAGGAACACAAAATGGGCAGGACTTAGGGGACCCAAAGCCTCACTGTGACTTGATGTCAATGGAAAAAAAGGACAGTGGTGGCCGATAAAGGCAATACAGTGTGAGCATGTTTGAGAGCGATCTGGGGAACGTGAGGACCCAGGCGAGTGGGACTGGGGTGGGGAGTGGTGATGGTCCTCCAGTGGTGGCCGGTGAGGAGGACACCATGTGTTTACCTGCAGGGCTTGTTTGTATACTGGAGCAGCAGAGCCGAGAGGAGCTGGTGGCTCTGAGTGGGTCCTTCTGCATGCTTCCATTTCCCAGCGAAGCTGGAAGCAAGGCCACCTGCTGGCACTGAGAGAGGTGCGGGACAGCTGAGGACAAAGGGAAGGGCGTGAGCTAACTCTGTTGGGCAGCTCAAGAGGACTTGACCTGGAGAAGCATAGTCAGACCTCTGGACATCCCCAGTGTCTTCCCTGGGGTTAGGAATCCTGAATGGACAGCAAGACCTGAGAGTAAAGTCCCAGGTCGTGTTTGTCCCGGTGCCTTCGGCCAGACAGGTGTGGGTACCAGTTAGGAAATTATTGGATTCCATTTGAGTCAGGTTTACCAGACCAAGATGTCACGAAGAGAGAGAGGTAAGGGAGGAGGTGAAGGTGAGTTTGGTTATTGATTATGGAGTTTGAAGCTGACCAGCAAAGGATTTGAGGTACCAGGGAGGCAAAGGGCGCTGGAATGAATGGCTTATAGCTGTATAAAAACAGCATTAGGCTTCATTCACTTCTATAAATTATATCCCTTTTTATAAACTAAGTCATGTTTCCAATCCATGATACAAAGTTACTGTGTTAAAATACAATAAATATTTATAGATAGAACCCCTATATAATAGCAATCCTTATCTTTGTTACTGATGCTGCTCTTTATATTGAATATTTTAAAATCTTATCAGGGGGTGATCAGGGAGAGATTGAGAGGACTTGTGGCTAAATTCTAGAGCAGTCGGCAGAATGACAGTGGAGGCCACCTGTGAAGAGACAGATCTCTGGCCAAACCCCCGAGGCTGGGCTTGAGCACATGCCTGGTGTCCACTGGCCAAAGAAGCTATAGCCTTGAGGATGATGGCACAACTGGCAAGCAGTGGGATGTGCAGATGGCAGTGCTTGCTAACAGGGAGGCAGGACTAGGCAGCCAGCCGTCTGGATTCTGGGTCTGTGAGGGCTGGGACATGGGATTGGCAGGAGTTGCATCTTACAACTGGGGCGTGCACATCTGAGAAGGGGGCCATGTGTAGGACAGAAACACTTAGGAACGACATCCTGGCATTCTGTTCGTCCCTGCTGAGTCACCGGGTTTACATCTGGGGAGCAGGGTTGTTTACAGGGCCCAAAAGCCTGAAGAAATAACCACTGAAAGGGGCGGGCTTGAGGTCATCTTACACTGAAGACACACCTCCCACTACAGTTTGGACCGGCTCAGGAGTTGCACAGGACTGAGGCCAACGGCAGGGGCACTCACAGGTCCAGCTGTAGGATCTGGGAAAGGCAGGGGCAGAGGATGCGAAGAGAGACTGAGGAGAAACAGCTGTGGCCGTCCCACTGAGCAGATGGAAGGTCTAAATACCGTTACACCATTTATTCCATCCTTGGCAAAAGCCATGTTTAGTTCATCTCTAGCCACACTGCTCAGTATTAACCTGAATCCGAAGAGGCTGAGAGGAAACCACGGGGCTTCCTGTTGGACTCTTTATTTTTGTTTTCCTACAGTAGATGTGCATGCCACATTAGCATCTTCACGTGGTGTGCGACTCTGCCAGGCCGTCAAACCACACTCTAACCCAGGAGCCTCCCTGACTTGTCATGTGATCTTGCTGTGTTGGAATCTTCATATCCTTGGTGTGGAAGTAGCAATAGCTGTCTTCTCAGTGACATTTAGATAAGATCTATAGATGTGCTGGAGGTAGGGGTGGAAACGCAATTCAAAGCACAGCTGGGAGGCTTCATGGGCAGGTTGGACTACAGAGGCCTTGGCCTTACAAACCCAACAGAGGTCAGCATGGATTAAGTGGGCCAAATGAAATCTTTGATGGTTGAGTGATTTTTAGAAAATGATTGCAGGTCTGCACAATTTAACAAGACTGCTCATAGCGCCTGGAAATATTTTTTCCAGAGCGGATCAGAGAAAGCCAACTTTGAAATTGGTCATTGCTGTAAATCAAGTGGCAGGCTCTCACTGACCTAGCTTCCCCCCAGAAGCTTTCCCACAGGGAGAGATGGAAAAACTGCTGTGTGGCTGCTGTGGCTTGATTTGTGAGGAGCCGAGGGATCTCTGCCAACACTCAAGATTGCCCATCATTCAGCTCCATGTAATGAATCGAGATGTCTGTAATTCAGAAGCCAGTGAGATGTGTGACTCGCACAGATAGTCTAAATGCACCCCAACTGCCTGCAGCGCACAGTGGCCTCTGTGCCACCAGTCTTTCCTTAGTTAATGATTCTTGGCCCGTTGCTGAAGCTTCTGCTTTTTAATGTCTAACGTCACAAAGTCAGCATTTCTGAATTTTTCTGTCCTCTCTTTAAAACATAGGTAGAGGTGAGAGATCATTGGAAGCGATAGATTGTGCTCTGAGACCTGACCTGGATGTCAATGCTGTCTATGAGTTATCACCCATTCATAACAGTTCAGGTCTTTGGGAGCTCTTCCGCGCCAGCCAGGGCTTGTCAAAGGCTCATTCCCTCATTTTTCTTATGTCAGGTCCGCAGAGTGCGCTCTTTACTCCAACTGGTGAAGTTAGCTACGGTCACTACAAGATGGTTCAAGTTGTTCCCTGGTCATATGTACTCAACCTGCTCTTTTAAATCAAGGTCTTGCTTGTGTGTCCCAGGCTAGGTTCAAACTTTCTATATAGCCAAATCTAGCCGTAGACTTCTGATTCTCCTGCCTCTACCTCCCAAATGCAGGGATTACAATTGTGCACCACCAGGCCCAGTTTATGCAAAACTAGGGATAAAACCCGTGCTGTGCATGCCAGCCAGGCACCCACCAACTGCACTACATCCCCAGCACCTGACCATTTTACTCTCTTTTCTGAACTCTTGGCCTCGTAGTTGGCTGCATTTGGATCTGTGCGGATGCTGTAACTGATCTTCCCTGACCCACCCTTAAACTTCCCTGTGCAATGGTGGTACCCTCAAGGATGACATCACAACCCCCCCCCCAGGCTCACATTAAGACTCAGATGGAAAGCCTATTTCCTATAAGCAAAGGCACTTGTTTTCCTCTTGTGCCATTTCCCCAAAGGTTGGCTCCACTGCACTGCTGTCCTTTGTATCTCATAAGTTCATGGAAGGGTCTGTTTCTATGGCCCGATGTGTACACTTGATATCCAAGAATTGATGAAGTTTCAAGAAAAGAACATCTAGAAACATCCAAGTATAGATATGGATATATTAAGTGTGAACAGGGTTGTTGGAAGACTCTAACACTGTCTGCCCCAACCGAAGACTTCCTAAGAAATAGATGGAAAGGTGCAATATTTGGCTCTAGGAGAAAATGAACTTCCTAGCATGGGGGCCGCCTGTTCTACTCAGCTACTTGTATGAAGAATGAGTACCGAGGGTCTCTGTGTGCTAAGAGTTCATGGATGGTCCACTGAGAAAATAACTAGTAAGGAGGATTTACAAGGCCAAGTTGTACTCTGAGAGAGAAGCACGTGGTACACTCAGAGACGAGTGGTCACAGGTTAGTAAAGGCCGCTCATGTTTGAACAAGTCTCTCAGACACCAAGACTTATCTATCTGCTACCAGGTGATATATTTTCCTTTTCATTAGCTCTTTGAGAGTAGTTTTATACATGTTTTGATCATATTCACCCCACCCCAAGAAGTATCAGTGTTCTCTACCCACCCAAGTTAATGGAAAACGAAAACACGAACAAAAACTTGTACTGCTCAAATATTCTTGGATGTGTGGCCGTCCACTATACTCCAGTCGACTCACGAGGGGCTGTACTGTTAGAGAAAACTGTTTCTTCCTTTTGCAGTAGCTAACACTTGCCAATAACTCCACCGCTAGGGATGAGATTTCCTGCCCAACTCTTACGTGGAATTTTTTCTGGCTCAGGCTTGTACAGGTCTCACACATGCTGTCATAACTGGTATGAGTTCATCTGTGAAACTGCACTGCCGTGTCCAGAAGATACTGCTTCCTTCTGTAACTTACATTAGGCAATATACTTTCTAAGCAAGCTGCTATAACCGGATTGAGAGTGTAAGATAAGAAACGTGAACAAGGCTAATGAGAGGTGGATCGTGGTCTTGTGTGTCCTGGCAGACAGAGACTGAGGTTTTCAATCTGGGATTCTCTCAGGAAGTGGTCTAGCGGGGCTTTCATTGTTTTAGAGAGTATTCCACTGTAGCATAGAATGCAATTTGAATTGGGAGAAATAAGGGACTGCCAGGGACATCAGTCAGTGTTGATCTAAGAATAGATTAGGGACCATGTGAAGGCAGAACGTGGCTGTGGAGCTGGGGAAGAAGGAGTAGATGTGGTGAATATGGCACTGAGTTGCTGGATCCTGGGGCTGATTAAGTAAAGAATAAGAGGTATGGAGAAATAAAGTATGGGGAAGTCCGTGTTTCATACACAGGAGAGTGGACAGTTGGTAGTGAACACATATGAGGGAAAACAATAAACTTAGTATGGACATATTGATGTCAGTGTGTCTTTAAAACACACAGGTGAGGTGCCTGGTGTGGCAAATCAATATAGAAGCATATAACTCGTGAGTGTGACCTGGTTTGGGGACCACAGCCACTCGACTAACTGAATGGTGTTATCCAGGGAAAAAAAATGAAGAACATAAGTCAGTCTGACAATCCACCTTTAAGGCATGAGGCAGCCAGAGGGTAGGAGAGAAATCGGTAGGCAGAAGGGGGTGGTTGGAGGAGATAAAAGAATTTTTCAAGAAGCAGGGAGCCATACGTGATGCCAAGCACTGTTGGCAGTGTTCCGGGACTGTGTTGACAGCCTGGCTGAGACGGAAGACCCTACCCCTGTAGCTGGTACTTACATCAAGGCATTTGATCTTGGGGATAAAGGATGGGCTTAACCCTGATTTGGGACTTTTAGCCAGAAGGAAGGTAAAATGTGTTAGTGGTGTGGGATGAGACTTATTGAGGCCAGTGATCCACACGATCTTAGCTGAAAAGATCTGAAGGGAAGCTGGAAGAGCTGTGCTGATCAAGAGAAAAAGAAGCCGAGCGTGAGATCCAAGAGAAGGTGTGGTGAGCATGAGCTGGCGAGAGACAAGAAAGGACGAGACACTGGTTGGGGTCTGGGCTGCTGCATCGAGACGTTTCATCCACGAGAAGAAGTCAGAGTTTGGCCTTGAATGTAGATGGACGAGGAGGGTGGGAATCGAAGTCGTTAGAAATGAGTTATCAGGGATTCATGGCAACAGGATGTATGTGAGTCACCCAGGGTGATAGCGGTGGCATTTCATGTGGATTCTATGAACCAAGCGATGAAGTCACCAGCGGATACGGGGAAGTGACCAAAAGATCAGCGACAGAGAAGAGTTGAAAAGACCAGGGAATGAGACTTTTCTCATGAGATCAGAGGGGTTGTCACATGGGCGTGTCATTAGAGAGTAAGGGCAGTCCCAAAGCCACTTCCCAATCCTGATGCTGGCTGACTTAAAAGCCCACCATCTCAAGTCTGACACTAGCCCTGTTTGCCTGGAAGGGAGCACATCACACTTTTCTAAAGAATAAATAAGATCCAAACTATGGACTTTACAGTTTGTCCTAGCTGCATTCAGATAGATGCATTCACCCAAACTGAACTGTCCAAATCGGCAAATGAGTATGTTAAGAATAAACCTGAAGCATGTAAAATGATCTGAACAAAGTGACCGGAGGAACAAGGCTCCCTTAATTAACCTAAGTTAAGCTTATAAATCTATGGTTAAGCTTTGAATTGCAGTAAGCATTTAAAGTGTGAAAACACCCTGGTTGGCGCTTCCGTGGCTGTCTGCTTGGCCCTTGGGTATAGTCACTGGCCTCTTGGCATGATGTGAGGCTGGTTTTAAAATAGGCACGCCCCACGCATAGCCATAATGTCCTGCTCTGGTGCATACTTGGTACCCAGACTTGGTCTAATACAGAGAACTGTCAGGGTAGGAAAATATGACTAGTTATAAATCACAGAGATAGCAAGGATAATTTTAAAATTTTAACCTTCTGTGATTGAAGAGTTCAGGTGTCTTCATGGCTTAAAGATCTGGAAAAAACAAGCAAACAAAACAAAACAAAACAAAACAAAACACAAAACCCAGAAACAAGAGTTTAAAGGTGAATGAGGGTCTGGGGAGATGCCTGAACCTGTGTATAGCCAACCCAGCGGCATGTGTCTGTAATCTCAGCATTCCTATGGTGAGATAAGAGGTGGCACAAGAGAATCCTGGGCCAATTAACCTGGCAGATGCAGGGTGAACATCAAGAGATCCTATGTCAAGCTAGGAAGTGGCGGCTGGCACCTGAGGTTGTCCTCTGACCACCCCTGACACAAAGACTAAAACGTCAAATTAAAAGGCCTAGTAGATAAACTGTAGAAACCCATCTCTCTGATGAACTGGACCAGAGTATGCACAGTGCGTGTGTATCAAAAGGAAATGCAGGAAGCTAGTGGTGGCTGGCAGGGGAGGCCCAGAGGCCATCACAGAAAGCTTCATTCTGTTTTGCGACTTGACTCCATGTGCGGTGAAGGAGGTAGCACAGCTGTAAGCCAGCTGTGTTTCATTTCAGCTTGGAAACAGGGCCCTTTGTCCATTCCAAATGTTCTCGCCACCCCCCAATCCCTCAATTTCACGGACTTTGGTTCTTAGTGGAAAAGTCGTTGACACACAGGTTCGTTCTTGGAAGCAGCTGCTCGAGGCTTTTGGCAACCTTTCCGGATTGAATTTAAGCCAACGGGCCATTTTGTGATATGCAATAAGGTAAAGAAGTCATTCAGTGGATTTCCCACATAGCCTGTGAGTGCCTTAGTAGCTGCACTGGGAACTGGGCCAGAGAAGGCTTGGCTTCCCTGCTGAGATCATAAAGGGATGTGGCGCCCCCTCGTGGAGAAAATTTCTTAACCACATTCCTCTTGTTTTGCAGGGATGAGAAGGCATATTAAAACATACGCTAATGAGTGCTGTGGGCTGCTATAAAAATAGGAGAAGTATAAATAAGGCTTTCAGAAACTATTTACTGCCTAGTGTTTTAATGGTGCAAATAACGGCTGTGAGCCGCAGCACCCTGTAACCTGAGTGCCCATGGACAGGCGTAACACAGGACGCTGCTGTCAGGGCTCCTGTCAAGTGGACAGAGACATGCTGACGTTGGCACCAGCACCTGAAGAGGCTTCTGGAAGTGCTGGCTATTTACTTTTAGCTTGGTGGTGGCTACCCAAGAACTCATTTAGCTAAATGTTGATTTTGTTGTTTCTGGACACACTTTTTAAAAATGTGTTTTAATGCAAATCTTTGATTACCCATATTGCTTTTTTAAATTTAGAGCCCTTGATGGGAAAACTCAAAGACCCCAAGGCATATATGGGTTGTACACTTTGGTGCTTTCGGAATAAGGCACAGATATGGATGATTCGTAGTGACAGGTTCGGTATTGTCAAAACCTTGAGTTTGGGCTGGGAAGAGAGCTCGGTGTGTAAAGCATTTGATGGATGTGCGTGAGGACCTGGACTCGTGTAAGACTGGGTATGGTGTTTCTGTGTCAGGGTGGAAGGCAGAGGCGGGAAAACCCCGGTGGCTTGCAGGACAGCTATCCTAGCAACACATGCACAGGGATCAGCAGGAGACCCTGTGTCCAAACAAAGTAGATGCCGAGGCCTGATGACCACCATACATGCGCTGTGATGCATGTGACACACACTGCCACACATGCATGTACAGACATGTAAGCATGAGAAAGAAAGATTTGCAAGGAAGGCAGCCCATCGTGAGTCCTAGCGTCAGAAAACTAATCACACTGTGTTTTAGAATTAAGAGGCAAACATGCGTCAGTAACTGAATTATCTGGCTTCTGACAATGATGACAATTCCTAATGGAACATTTTCTAGAACAGATCACTTAAAAGCCCTAGAGTGAGAAAGCAATCAACACTAGATATTCACCATGAATCCCACAATTCCAAGTTACTCACTCAATACTAAATTATCCAAGTCATGTAATACAATTAAAACTCACCTTGAAGAAATTTTCACAGAAGTTTCCACGTTTCTGTGATCCTGGTGAGAAATAAGTTTGTGTTTTAAGCAATAAACGTCAACAACAAATTGATTCCAGGGGCACCTGTCAACTTCCCATGATATCCTGTTAGCGATTTGGGAAACAGGAAGAGAGAAGACTCTTATCCAGATTCTGGGGTTAGGGGATAGGGTTCCTGAACAACCTGATCCTATAACTCCGCCCCTTTCTTGTCCACCGGCACAGACAGGCCTGCACAGCTATAGGAGCACAGGTTTCAGTGGCCACGCCTCCACACTCCTCATTGGAAGCTGCTGGCTCAGCGAGATCCTTGCTCCTCCCCCTCCGGCCCCCTCTCTCCCTCTCAGCAACTGGATCACCTACCTGTGCTGTATAAGTTCACCTTTGGGGCCCTCTTTTCTTTCTCCAAACACTGTCTATGCAGCGACCAGCCTTTATAAATTAGAATAGACCGTCTTGATTTCTTTGGTGTTCTAAAACCACAAACCACCAAGAGCCTGGTTCTTTTAAATGCAAAGTCGAAGTGAGAGCCTGTGCCTCCAGAAAGGGATTGGCCCGGTGTGGTGCACGCCTTTAACTCCAGCACTGGAGAGGCAGAGGCAGATGGATAGCTATTAGTTTGAGGCTAACCTTCACTGCAAATTTCAGTCCAGCCACGGCTGCATGATGAGACCATGTTTCAAGGAGGGAGGGGGGGAGGAGAAGGGTTAGAAAATGTAGTTTATTCCCCTACATTGCTGCTTCGAGCCTTTCCAGGACCAAGGGCCTCTCCTCCCTTCGATATCCCACAAGGCCATCCTCTGCTGCCTGTGCGTCTGGAGCCCTGGGTAACACCATGTGTACTATCTGGTTGATGTTTTTGTCCCTGGGAGCTCTGGGAGAACTGGGTGTCTCATATCGTTGTTCCTCCTATGGCACTGCAAACCCCTTCAGCTCCTTGGGTCCTTTCTCTAGCTCCCCCATTGGGGACCCTGTGCTCAGTTCAATGGCTGGCTGAGAGCATCCATCTCTGTATTTGTCATGCACTACTAGAGCCTCCCAGGTGACAGCTATATCCAGCTCCGGTCAGCAAGTACTTTTGGGTATCGATAATAGTGTCTGGGTTAATTCCTAGATAATTATATAATTCCAGGATAATTATATAATTCCTATATAATTATTCCTGGTTAATTCCTGGATAATTCCAGGATAATTCCCTGTCCTCGAGTCCCAGGACAGGGAAGCTGGAGGAGGTTGATTGGGGAACAGGGGAAGGGGAGATGGCTTATGGGACTTCCGGGGGGACCAGGAAAGGGGAAATCATTTGAAATGTAAATAAAGAATATATCTAATACAAAAAAGAAAAGAAAATTAGTTTATATGTACTTTCATGAAAAGCTCTTCTGTGACCTACTATTATTAAAAATAAAGTTTAGTTTGGAATTGTGTGTAAAATAAAAACTTGAGATCGGTTCAATGTGATTAACATAAGTCTTAGAGTTTTATTGCTGTGAAGAGACACCATGACCAATGCAACTCTTATAAAGGAAAACATATAATTTGGGGCTGGCTTATGGTTTCAGAGGTTCACTCCATTGTCATCATGGCGGGAAGCATGGCAGAGTCTAGGCAGGCCTGGTGCTGGAGAAGGGACTGAGAGTTCTACATCTTGATCCACGGGCAGCAGAAGGAGATTGTGCCACATTGGCCAGACTTGAGCACATATGTGACCTCAAAGGCACCTATAGAGTGTTGCCTTTCTTCCAGCAAGGCTGCACCTACCCCAACAAGGCCACACCTCCTAATAGTGCCACTCCCTGAAGCATTCAAACACATGACTCTGGGAGCCAAACCTATTCGAACCACCACAACATATGTGGAACATTATATAACTGTTGTAAATTTCTATGCCAACATGAACAGGTCAGACATAACTTACATAAGGTCTATGCTGTGTCGAAGGCTATAAAGCAGGGTCTGGAGTTCCTTTGGGCTTCTCCAGGCATTTGGACAAAGAATTGTCATTGGCTGCACATTAAACCAAGGGTATATAACAGCCCACGGGCTGTATTATATGTTTATTTTGTGGGACACAGCCACACAAGCTGTCCCAGGCCTCAGGCCATGGGTTAGACACTCTAGCTCTGGAATGTTTACAGTCATACTTAGAACATTTTGAACAACTGACAGGAGGAGGGAGCTTTGGGTTCTGGTTTCGTAGGTGTCCATCCATCATGATGGGAGGCGTGACCAAGCAGCTTACGTCATCACAGTGGGACAGGAAGTGGAGAGGTGGGAAGGCTGGCTGTCTCCTCTTCCTCAGTTTGTGTACTCCAGCCTCCGGGGCATGGGATGGTGCCATTCAAATCTAGGGTGATGTGGAATGTTCTCACAGACACAGAGGTGTGCCTCGCCCACCTTCTGGGTGACTCTAGTTCCCCTCAAGTTGACAGTGACTACTGAAACTCACTGGCTTTAGGAGTTACTTGCCAAAGTCTGCCCTAGTTGGTTCTTGACCACTACAGGATCTCCTACCCACAAGAACATCCCAATATCACTCAAGTGCCCAAGTCTATTTCTGGGCTCTGAGTTTCAGATCATTTTAGAACTGTTCCTCTCTTTTTGAACCAGGCACAGGCTCTGTCTCCAACATGTATCGTCACCAAGGGAAATGGCAGCCTCGTGAGCTTTCAAGTGGCACCAGGTACAACCAACCCACATCAGGGGTCTCCTTTTGCACAGCTCCATGTAACCGAGCTCCCGTTTCATCTTACTTAGGAGTGTTCATAGACTGCTAAGCATGCAGTCTTTCATACATTCACTCAACAAACACAGAAAGCTTATTTTTGTTGATGAAGTACTAATGACAAGAATGTGGATATAGAAGGCATGACTCTGGCATCACAGACTTCGCAATACTGAGGGAAAGATACTCTGGTATGAATTCAGGGGCTGTAGATACAGATCACAGTGGTGCTTTTTCTGTGCTCTCTGATTAGAAACAGACTAGGGAACCCATAAAGCAGGGATCTGTCCATGCTTGCCCCAGGCCCGTGGTCCAGCTGTTTCCAGTGCCTCCCTGGACCACATGCGTGACTCTACCAATCCTGGAGGGACTTTGTAAAGTGTGTGTGTGTGTGTGTGTGTGTGTGTGTGTAAAACAGTTATCCTAGATTCCATTGCTTACAGAAGCACTTCAGGACTAAAAGCATGTGATTTTTTTTCAATGAAAAAATAGTTTTTCATAAGCTTATGTTTTCCCTTCGAGACCTGGGCGCCTTTTCCTTATTCAGCCTCTGCTCATGGGGCTAATTAGATTTGAAGGGTAAAATAATACCAGACTTTCGGCTGTGTGTTACATGAGAAACCTATTAGCGGGGAGCCAGACATTCTAAGAAGTGGAGCCCAGCATGGGCCGGCCCAACAAGAAGAGGGGCGTCATTGTGAATACACCGGGCCGTTTCCCAGAACCAGGAACAAACGTGGCTGTGTATGATGTAAGCCTCAGAAAGTCACTAGAAATTTTTCTGTCCATCTTTTTTCTCTCTGCCCCTCTCTTCTTCTTCTTTCCCCTTCCTTTCCTTCCTCATCTCCCCCCTCCTCTCTCTGCTCAGCTTCCCCTGCCTTTCTGGTGTGTGAGATTGATCGAATGTTGCCACCCTCGGCTTCCTAATTCCCCGTGTCACTAGCCTAGACACACCAGCAGTTCCCTTCGGATGAGCTTTGGTCGGAATCCCTGGGCAGCTTATGTTAACATCAGTGCTGGAGGCTGCCTTTTGAGATGCTGGGTAGCCTCTGAAGAAGGAATGTATATTCAGAGCAGGATGGATAAGGCCAAAAGCATGGGCTATACCTGGGTCTACATCCAAGGCAGCGTCTATAATCCCTCTGGGGACACACCTCTGACTGGAGATGGCCAGATGGACCCTATCCTAAACCCATGTCGGGACACACAGCTCCAAACAGCTCCAGACTTAGGCCTCAACAGAGTAGTTGACTTCACAAATAACACTAGAATTTGGGGCAGTCCTTACCCTGGCTTAACCTTCATTTTCTGTTTAAATTAGAAGCACTTGAGGCAAATTTTAGTTTTTTTAAAGGCCATATGATGGGAAATGGAACAGGTGTGCTAGCAATATAGTCTAGACATTGACCACCGTGTGATCCATTGGGGAGTAGCATGGGACTCTTATCCTTAAGAACCTTCTGGAAATGGGGCTGCTCACTCTCGTAGCTGACTGCTTGATAGAGAGGTGGCCCTCCCTGGCACTGTAAGAAACCCGGGGGAGGCTCACAAAAGATTCATAGGGCATAGGTACGCCGGCCTATTTCTTACTGTGATTTTTCTTATGTATGTGTGGTGATGAGTAATAGGAATTTGAATGCTCTATACAGAGAATATTCTCTGAATTGTTTTAACAAAGAGAAAAGAAATGCTTTGCCGTGCTCTGCACTTTTTTGTCCCCAAAGCCTTTGAATTACAATTTTGTGTTGCTAGAGTTCCCAAGGTCATGAGCCTGGAGAAGGTTAGTGCGCCCCTCCTGTGGAAATGCCAGTCGCTGTGCCACAGCAGGAATTGTGTGATTCTTCCTTCGCTCCTTCACTTCTCCTCCCTTGGTCTCCCTGGTAGATTGCCAGTGGCTGGACAGATGTCAGGGGAGCAGATTTTGTAAATCTGTGGTTAAGTCCTGGAGCCTGGTTAGGGGTGTGGTTCTGGGCTTCCTCTGTTTCTCCAATGGCATGATTACCTCTGCCTTTGTCACCATGATCTCTGACGCCACCACTTTTGCTTTCCGAAGTCTCGTCTGAAGTTGAGACAACAGGCTAGTTCTGACTCAGCAGAGCGTGCTGACCAGGGTCTGAATGGACACAGTTGGCCCTTTCAGTCTCCAGGGCCAATGTCTCCAGCAGGATCCTTTGGTTAAAGCCTTATGCTGCTCCGACAGTTACACAAATTATAGCTTTTCTCAATCTACGGCTGGTTTTGGTGCTAATAATTGATGACATTGAGTCACACATAGGTTTTACACATCAAGAGAACATCAAGTGTAAGACTGGATTATTTATTAGGATATACATAATGATTGTGATTGCTGTGAACCAGGTCATATGTAAGTAGGAGGTGATAGATTTGATATTCTTAGAAGGTAAGTTTGAGATAAGCCCCAAGATAGCCTATGGCCAGGAATTTAAATCTAAGAGTTCCCTTTCATAGGCCAATCCACAATTATCTTTTAAAAATATATAATGAATTAGTATACATGTCCTAAGAACTTAGAAAAAGATGCACTGGAAACCTAGCAAGGAAATAACACAGAACTCTAAAATTGAATTTAGAGTGCAGTGCTGCTCTGTGGTTTTTTTTTTTTTTTTTTTTTTTTTTTTTTTTTTTTTTTTTTTTTGGTTGTGAATATTAATGTCTGGGCGAGGCATCTTAGTCAGGCCATAAGCAGCCGCTGAAGTGCTTCGGGAAGCCTCCTGGAGAGGTTCTCGGACCTTCAGGGGTTTTATGAAGTAATGGCAAGTCTGCTTTATTTTGTGTGATCCTACTGGAAAACACATTTTGATACAGTTGTAATTACTTGATTTTATCTTATCATTTGGTTTGTTCTTGACTTGCAAAAAGGAGTTAGGGAAATTAAGTTTCTCTGGAAAAACTGGAAGAAATGAGAAGAATTAAGAGAAGCAGAAGGTCTGAGTTGTGATAAAAAATATCTTGGGGTACATAACAGGGTAGAAGGGGGTGTGGGAAACCCAGGCAGGGCTACCTGGTAATTTCTGTCGGTTGTGAATATCACTGAGACCTGGTAGGCTTTCGCATCTTCCGTGAGTGGGCATAATTGATTCAA
Source organism: Apodemus sylvaticus (assembly GCF_947179515.1). Classification (NCBI taxonomy): domain Eukaryota; kingdom Metazoa; phylum Chordata; class Mammalia; order Rodentia; family Muridae; genus Apodemus; species Apodemus sylvaticus. The sequence goes on from NC_067474.1 coordinate 71,281,307, forward strand.
AAGAGCATGATATTTATTAGTGCTGTGATCCTCGTAACTCAGTGGAGATAAAGCTGTGAGTCCTTGCTTTGTTGGATAGTGAACACCCCATAGTGATGCTATCAAGTGATGCTGGACTAGCAGCTATTAATCCCTGCTCGGGGATGCCATACTAGGAAGGTGCTTCACTTACTGATGTGACGCTGGTGCTGATGGGAGTGGTGGGGAGACCATCAGGGTCATTTTAAACTCAAATAAGTAACATTGGAATTCTACTGTAGATTTCAATTAGTTCGAGGACTCAAGTTGGTCTATTGAAAACTCCAGCCACTGATGCGGTAACTTGCACAGGACATAAACAAGATCAAACCAGCTAAAATTCCAGCCCAGATGGGAAGCACCTCTCTAGGCTCTGCCCCTTAGTGAGGAGTTAAGGGCAGTTGATCGCTGCTGGGGAAAAGGCTCTGTCTTTCCTCGGGAACTTCTACTGCTTGGTTCCCATGTTCCACTGAATGGCCCTGCACGTATGGGCAGCACTAGCTGACGTAGTGGACTATTTTAAAAAAGAAAAAGAAAGTGAAATTGGAAGGAGCATAGCACACTGAAAGTTATTAAAGTAGCTGGAGGGAGAAAATACAGGGGTGGGTGTGGTCGTGTTTTGTTATGATAGTTAAATGAAACGCTCAATAATAAAGAAGAATTACAATGTTGCTTAAACTCTAGCTGCTGGAAACTGGACTAGTCAAGTCAACAGCCTGAGATTCATACCACTAGAGGGAGCTCACCCCTGGCACTGCCTGGAGAGACAAGACCCAGAGGCTGGATAGCCCAGAGACCTAGGACAAAACCAAACACAACTGGAAAAAAAAAGCCAATGAAGTGATTCCTAATAATAGTCTGCTATACTCATAGATTGGAGCCTCACAGGTTGTCATCAGAGAGGTTTCATGCAGCAACCATGGAAACAGATGCAGAGACTCATAGTCAAACACTAGGTGGGGCTCAGGGAATCCAGTTGAAGTGGGAAGAAGTATTGTAGGAGCCAGAGGCGGCAAGGACACAAGAAAACCCACAGAATCAACTAACCTGGGCTCATAGGGGCCTCACAGAGACTGAACCCACAACCAGAGAGGCTAACCTGAGCCCTCTGCACATGTTACAGCTGTGTAACTTAGTCTGCTTGTGCGACTGCTAACAGCGGGAGCAGGGGCTGTCTCTGGAGACCCATTCCTCCTGCTGGGTCGCCTTGTCCAACCATAACAGGAGAGGAGGTGTTAGTCTTATTGCGACTTGCTATGTTGTGTTGATATCCATGGGAGGCCTGCTGCCCTCTTCTGGAGAGAGACAGAGAGAGACAGAGTATATGGGTACACACAGAGGGGAGGTGGGGGAGAGGGACTAGGAGGAAGGGAGGGAGGAGAAACTGTGGTAGGGACATACACACACACACACACACACACACACAAAACTAGCTTCTGGGCTGGTATGATGGTTCAGCAGGTAAAAGTGTTTTCTGTAAAGCCTAATGACTAGACTTGGGCCTCAAAGTTGTCTCTGACCTCCATGTTCATGCCATTGCAGACACACACACACACACACACACACACACACACACACACACACAAACCTCCGTGTTCATGCTATTGCACACACACACAAATAAACAAATAAATAAATCGTATTTACATTTTTTTTATTTTTAAAAATCTATCATCCACTCAATAACACCATCCCCATAATACGGACTGCATGGAAAGGCTTCAAATTAACCAAAGGAAAAGGCATAGGTGAGACATCGGATGCCTCGAGTGGATAGTGTTTGAGCAAGTTTAAGGGCTAGGGAGATGAGACGACACAGAGGACAGATACACTTGCTGCCGGGCCTGACGACCTGAGTTCAGTACCTGGGACCCACGTGTTAGAGCTTATAAAGCTTACAAACACAGCCCGCTGAGCCGATAACCACTGCTTCTGTGTGCTTAGGGCTGCGCTCTTGGGATTGACTGGCTCACCCGTCAAGGAACTTGTCCATGGAGAAGACTGAGTCTCCTTCTTCCAGCAGCCATTACTTGCCTATGGTCTTCTTCTATGGATGGGACCTTGTGAGCATCCCTCGTCCAAATTAGCATTAGTGCTGCCATTTTTAGGCCTTGCTTAGGGGACCACTCTTGGGATTTCATGGGTACAGATCCACTGCCGTACGTAGAGGATACCGCATCTCAGCAGACATCCTCTTTCTCAGATGTCTCAGTCCTTTGGCTCTTCCTGGCTTCTCTGTGGTGGACTGATCTGTGGTTTTCCTGAGCTGTAGGTCCGGGGGTTGTAGATGTATCAATTAGGGCAAGGTGCCCCACATTCAGTTATTGTCTGCATTTTGGCTCATTGTGGATTTCTGTAAATGTCTTTGCTGCAAAAAGGAAGCTTTTTTTTTTCTTTTTGGAGAGATGAGAGCTACACTTGTCCATGGGTATAAGGATAAGGCTGTATAATGCAGTTAGTAATGATCCTGGTTTAGTAAAGTGTTGGTACACAGCAGCTCCTAAACAGTGAGGAGGTGCATCCTACTTGGTCCAGATTTCTAAGTGTGCCTTGATTAAAACATAGTCCATGCCTATCCTTTTGAGTTCTTGTATTCCAGGTGCAGTGTGCATGTGTGTCAGGACCGGTCCATACATAAGTCCCTCTGAGCTAGCACAGGAGTGCTTGTCTCAGCTCTAATTTACCCATCAAGGCATCTATCAGTGACGTTGGCGACCCATGTAAGTGTTCTATTCATGTGAATTCATTTGATTTGTACGTGAGAGTTGCTACCCTGTCCACCTTCCGTGTCAGCCTAGAGAACCGAATAGCATGGGAATGACAGGTGTGTGGCACTCAGTCTGTTAAGGTGCAGCTGCACTACCAGCCAGAAGTATTTGCTCAACTATCACCGTTACTTCACAAGAATTCATTCATAAAGAAGAGCCATCCGTGCAGGCTCGGTGCGTTTTGAATTTCTTTTTTTTATATAACATGATATTTTTTTTCTTTTTCTTTTTAAAGATGTATTTAGTATATCTAAGTACACTGTAGCTGTCTTCAGACATGAGAAGAGGGCATCAGATCTCATTATGGATGGTTGTGAGCCACCATATGGTTGTTGGGATTTGAACTCAGGACCTTCAGAAGAGCAGTCAATTCTCTTAACCACTGAGCCATCTCTCCAGCCCATGTTTTGAATTTCTTAAAAGATGGTGGGAGTTTTGACACTAAGACGAATGGATGGGATCGTGTCTTCTGATTCTATGGAAAGTAAAGAATATCAGCATAGGAATCTAATGACAGGAGGGATTAAAGAAACTGCAGAAACATACCTAAAATAAGGTCAACTGATCGTAACTGGAAAACAAGTCTTGAAACGGCCTGGCCAGAAGGTGGAGATGTGGTGATAGGGTGTCGAGATTTTTCTGTGGAAGGAAATGCAATTCTTTTGATGATTCTGTAGCTATTGTTTTCATAGTTCATTTTCTGCCTCAGCTCTTGCTCATAGCTATTGATTAACAAATAAAAGAAATAATACATTGTAAATATTTTTTAAGATTAAGGAAAATTCCCTACTGTTGATTACATTAAACTCGGATGTTTGCATAGGCTGTCTCTTTCTGAGAAGCCCAACTCATACCCTGTTGTCTCCCATTCCCCATAAGGTCTGTGCTCATTCTCTTCCAGGAACCTTGCATTCTGTCTAAGTTTATCTTGTTAGACTCACAGATTTCAGTGAGTTATTTCCTTATGTGCTGTCCTGGTCAGTTTTATGTCAACTTGACACATGCTAAAGTCATCTGAGAGGAGGATTCAGAAAATGCCTCCATTCCCAGCAAGAAGAGGCAGATCTCTGCGAGCTCGAGGCCAACCTGGTCCAAATAGTGAGTTCCAGGGTAGCTAGGGCTGTTACACAGAGGAATACTGTTTCAAAAAGAAGAGGAGGAGCAGGATGGGGAGGAGGAAAAAAAGCAAGAGTCCTCCATAAGATTGGGCTATAGACAAGCCTGTAAGGTATTTTATTAGTTATTAATGGGAAGGACCCAGCCCTTGTGAATGGTTCTGTCTCTGGGCTGGCGGCGGCCCTGGGTTCTGTAGGAAAGTAGGCGGAGCAAGCCATGATGAGCAGGCTACTAAGCAGCAGCTCTCCAGGGGGTAGGTCCTTTGCATCAGCTACTGCCTTCAGAATCCTGCCTTGTTTGAGTTCCTGCCCTGACTTTGATGATGAACAGTGATATGGAAGTATAAGTCAAATAAACCCGTTCTTCCCCAACTTGCTTTTTTGTCATGTTGTTTCATGGGGGCAGCAATAGACGCCCTAATTAAGGCACCTGCTGCCCTCTAGCTTGAGAAGGCTTTAAGACACAAAAGCATCCTATGTATCTGGGTTTCTCCAGCATCATGGAGCAAATATCACAGCAAATGGTGCTAGTGGCAAATTTAGTTGAGGGAATCTAGGGGACCAGCCTGCTTTGCTGTGACTTGAAGATAGCGGTGGTTTCTAAGTTCTCCATCTGTTGTAAAGTTCTGTGGTTGTGGGGAAGGGAACATGAAGTATTTCTGCATACAAAGGAGTCTTCTTCGTTATAATTTCTCATGTAGCCTGTTGCTTCTTTCTTTTCTTCCCTAGGGCTACACAACCTCTCTCCATAGAGCATTCTCTGCGGTGTGCCTGTGTGGTCTTTAATGTTCCCATTTCTGGTCTCAGGACTGAGAGACTGAGTTCTGTTGGTACTCTTTTTCACTTACCAAAATCTCAGTTGACCAATCATTGATCGTGTGTTTTGGAGGGTGTAGAGGATAGCTTCAGCTGCCATTCCTTAGACATCCATCTTGGTTTTTGAGATGGTTTCTAACTGGCCTGGAGCTAAACTGGGCAGCGACTGGACTGGCTGGACCCTACTTCCTCAGCAACACCCTGACAAGCACATGCCACTGTACCTGGTTCTTTTATGTGGGTCCTGGGTCTCAGAATTCTGCTCCTCCCACTTGCACTTCAAGCACAGAACAATCTCCCTAGCTTGTTAATTATTATAGTTTATGGAAAGAACTAATGTGGGCGCTGGAGAGATGGCTCAGTGGTTAAGAGCACTTGCTGTTCTTCCAGAAGACTGTGATTCAATTCCCAGCACCCACATGGCAGCTCACCACTGTCTGTAAGTCCAGTTCCAGGGGACCTGACACTCTTACACAGATACACATGCAGGAAAAACACCCGTGCACATAAAATAAAAATAAAATCTTTTTTTTTAAAAAAAAAAAAGTAAACAAAGGCAGAGGCAGGCTTTGAATTCTGAGACCCAGGACCCACATAAAAGAACAGAGGATTTCTGAGTTCGAGGCCAGCCAGAGTGAGTTCCAGGACACTGAGAAACCCTGTCTCAAAAAAAACAAAAACCAAAAACCAAAAAACACCCCAAAAAAACAAAAAAACAAAAAAAAAAAAAAGGAAAAAACCTAACTAATATTAAACCTTGATTTAGAATTTGGCCATGAAGACATGTAACATAAATTAATTCAATTAGGTAAAAAAACAACAATAACAATAAAAACAACAACAATAACAACAAAGAGGAAGAAAAGAACAATCTATTGAGGTAAGGGGACTGTTTCTCTATGATCACATATCTGAATTGAGTATGAGCTGGGAGACTCATATGTGACAGTTAACCTTTGTTGTCAGCTCTACTGGCTGCCAATGGGTGTCTTTTTGTAGTCACCTGGGAGACACCCTTGAGGGTGTTTCTAGAGAGAATTATCTAAGGAGGGAAACCCCATCCTAAGTACAAGTAGCCACATTTCATGTACTGTGGTCTCAGATTCAATACAAAGGGGGGAGAAAGACAAGTGCTTATCACCCCTTTCTCTGCCTGCTGGTCTACCCAGATGTGAGTAAGGTCTTACCCAGACAGCTGTGGCTGTTCTAACCCTCCCTCCCTGCCACAAGGGACTGTCTCTCAAACCATGAGCTAGATTAAGTCCTTCCTCTCAGAGGTTGCTCCTTGCTAGGTTGTCACTAATACATTCTTGATTTCGCATAAATCTCTTTTGACCCCCTGTTAATTATTTTAGTGTTTAAAGAAACAGATGCTTCTCATGTTTTATGGCCCCTAAACACAAGGGTAATCAGAGAACTGCTGACCTGGTCCACAGTCAGGAGGAGAAGGCAACTGTATGGATTCCTTGTGGGACAGTGCTGGGGTTCCTGAACATTCTAAGGGTCTTTCAAGGGTGATTTTGGTAATAACAGGCTTTCATTTTATCTGTTGGCTAGGAACTGAATGTGACTTTTTAGAGACTCAGACTTCGTTGACTAGTAAGTCTCTCGGATTGATGAGCCTTGTCTATCATGCATCTATTCTTACAATTCTGATCTTGGTCCAGCCTCCATGTAGACTGTGTAAAGTTGGCCGAGTAAAGTCTCTTTGTCCCTGTCTTCCCTGCTTCAGTTAGCTGGGAGAAGAAAGAGCTGGGAGGAACAGGAAAGACTAACCTTAGCCTAAGCCAAAGGTCTATTCACTGATGGAAGGAAGTGTGTGTGCTTGATTATAATTTAAAGGGTTGAGCCAATGGTGCTAAAGCCTAGTTTGGAAGAACGGCTCCAGGGTGAGTGGAATGGAAAAGCGTGGGGCGTAGAGTCTACCGGATACAGCGTGTAACACGTATTCAGGTCAGTCTTCTGTGGACTGAGAACCTCACCAACAAACTGATGATCCCTGAAGCTTAAAACTAGTCACAGCATCAGTTATAACAACGAGATTGAAAAATCTCTATCCCTCTTGGCTGCTTATAACTCGTGTGCCCAGCAATCCTGGGTGGTTACTGGAAGGAACCAGATTTAAAGCAACTTATTTCTCTGAGAAGCAAACTCTCAAGTCAATACAGAGCTCTCATTCTGGCTGCTGAATTCATCTTTTTGTTAAGTGTGGAGGGAGAGATCAAAAAGTTTCTCCTTTGGCTCCTTTGACTTGAGCTGTCACTTAGATTTTAAAAGCCAATTATTTCGAAGCAGCAGAGCCTTACAAATTCCAAAATCCAAACCAGATGTCAGCCATCCAGAATATAAATATTTTCTTTTGGGGAGAATTCTGATAGATTGTGTTTCAGTCTAATTCCAGTAGTACACCTGTGTCAGAGACAGGGGAAGACCTCACTAACTGACAAGGCTATGTCATGTGTAAGGGCTTCTTGCCTGAAACTACAAGGCCCTGATTCTTCTGCAGGGTCAAATACATCATGTCCTTATACTAACCTTATATGGTGGTTTTTACTACCCAGGAAACGCCATGTCTCAAACCGAAACCCAGACATCTTAAAAAGACTTACAAACTGTCAACTTCTGATCCATAAAATTCATAATGAGAGTCACACACAGCCAGTAGCCCAGGGATTTCCTGTATCCCAGCAAAGCACCCAGTGGGGCAGCAAGTTCAGCCAAGCTCCACTTCATAGATAACCAGACTGTGGCACAAATTAAGTGTTATCATGAAAGTGAAGGAAAGACGGAAGAGAGAAGTCACAGCATCTCCCTGCTCTGAGAGCCGCTTCCTCAGTCTCCAAATCTAAGGGAATGGGGCTGGGGGAGGGGGAAGAGGGAGGGAGAGGGTGCCATCCTAGATCTTCAAAATAGAAATGCCCTAAATGTGATGTGGTGCCCTGGATTGGATTTCTGGAACAGGAGCAGGCAGGGTGGGGTGTTTGTGAAGGGAAAATAGACTCCAGACCCAATAATTTAACTAATCCCACAATACCACTGACATCTTGATTTTGGCAAATGCATCATGGGTATGAAAATGGCAGCATTGCAGGAAGCTGGTTGAAGGACCTACAGCAGATGTCTTAGTCGGTGCTCTCAACTTGACATGGCCGAGGATCACCTGAGAAGGAAGTCCCAACTGAGGACTTCCCTGTGATCACGTGGGAAACTGTCTTGATTGTTAATTGATACAGGAGGGCAAAGCCCACCATGGGCAGCACCATTCCCTAGGAGGTAGCCCTGGGCCATGCATGAAAGCTGGCTAAGTGTGAGATAGAATGAGCCAGCCAGGAATGTTCCTCCATGATTTCTGCTTCAAGTTCCTGCTTGAGTTCTTCCCTGACTTCTCTAGTGATGGAGTGTGATCTGGAAGTGTAAGAGGAGATAAACAGTTTCCTCTCCTAAGTTGCTTTTGGTCTGTTTTCTTTTTTGTTTGTTTCTTTGTTACATCACAGTCACAGAAAGAAAACAGGAACAACTCCCTGCACTGTTTCCTTACCATTTTTACATATCTAAAATGATTTCTGATTAAAAGGTATCTCGGAAATGGGAACACCAGTCTTGGTCTTACCTGTGTTCCTGTGAGTGTGTGCTTGCACAGGAGCATGAGCACATTTGTGCTTGTGTCAAACTTCCCATTGTCTGCCCACCTGGGATGGTGTATCAGCTGCCTCTCTATCACTGTGATGAAACACGGTGCCCAAGGCAGCTTGTAGAAGAAAACATTTATTTAGGCTGTAGTTCCAGAGGATAAGAGTCCATAATCATCATGGTGGCAGGAATGACAGCAGAGACAGCTGAGAGATGCATCTCGAACCCCAGGCAGGAAGCAGAGAGAACACGCTGGGAATAGCTCGTCTTCAAACTTTCAATAGGCGACCTCCCTTGACACGCTTCCTCCAACAAGGCCCTATCTCCTAAGTCTCCCCACCCAGCACCACCAACTGAAGACCAAGTGTTCAAATGCCTGAGACTGTGTGTGGGGGGAACATCTTGTTCAAACCACTGCAAATGTATATGAGAGGGAAGAAAGCACACACAACTGAAGTGTGGCATGCCCCGTAGCTCTTGTCGGGCCTCACATGTACTGTGGCCACCCTGCATCATGACTGGGTGCCTTGTGCCTCATGAATCAAGTACTAAAAAGGTGTGTGTGTGTGTGTGTGTGTGTGTGCATGTGTATCTGTGTGTCTGTGTGTGTCTATGTGTATCTGTGTGCATGCATGTGTGTGCATGTGTCTGTGTGTCTCTGTGTGTCTGTGTGTATCTGTGTGCGTGCATGTATGTCTGTGTGCATGTGTCTGTGTGTCTGTGTGTGTCTATGTGTGTCTGTGTGCATGCATGTGTGTATGTACATGTGTGTGTCTGTGTGTATATATGTGTGTCTGTATGCGTGCATGTGTGTGTCTGTATGTGTGCATGTGTGTGTCTGTATGTATGTGTGTGTATCTGTATATGTGTGTGTGTCTGTGTGTGTGTCTGTATGTGTGTGTCTGTGTGTGTGTGTCTATGTGTGTGTGTGTCTATGTGTGTGTTTCAAGAGGTCAGTGATAAAAATGAGCATAACATGTGCTGGACCAGACTAATCCAAGCACATCCTACTTGTTCCTCTCCTGTCTGGATACGGACAGTTGCAAGCTCAGGTACATTTACAAATCTCTGCCTTGTCTTCATCTTTCCCAGGGGACACAAAGAGGTCCTTCGGGTCACCGGTGGAAAGGCTAGCCTAAGGACTGCATCCCCTGACTTGCCTTTGTTTTCCTTGATACCTCATGTGAATACAGAGAGGCTATTTTGCCAAGGAATTAATGACTGTGTCCTGGGAGGCGGCAGAAAGCTAAGTAAAGATTCTTCATAATTGAGGAGAGAGTGGCTTCCCTGGGTTGCAGAGAGGTGGCTGCAGAAGTGCTCGACTTGCTAAAAATGACTCAATTAACTTGAGATTCTCTGGCTTTATGGGCTGGGAGTGCTTCTCACTGTAATTGACAGAGTCTCCAGTGGGCCAAGGCAGCATGGCTCAGCCTGTCCTAGGTGTTTCTTACAGTGCTGTATTGGGAGAAGGAGAAACCCTGGTACCAGGATTTCTAAAACAATACAGAAGAAGGGTATTTGGGGTCAGAGTACCCACTTCCCCCACCCCATCCACGACCTCAGGAAGAGCCGCATCAGCACCAGCATCCTTGCTGCAGATAGAACTGACCAGTGCGATCATGTTCACCCATCCCTTTGTTTAGTGAGTGGCTACCATGTGTGAGACCCTCTAATGAACATAGGACCTGACAGTCTCAGCAGTCTTGACTCAGGGACTCTTGTTATAGTGAGAGACGATGGATTTGGAAGCAGCAAATGAGAAAACTGGATCATTTTAGATGTGAGATATAGCCAGGTGGGGGATAGGCATGAAACAGATAGACTTTAGACCATCTGGCTTACGTTAGCTTCGGAATTGAGAACTGAGGAATGAAAGGGAGACGCAATAGTGGCATCCTGATAGGATAGCGGGTTCTCCTTCTTCCATCTTTTTTTCTCTGAGGTCCTGTGCAGGAACTGGAGATGCCAGATAGCAATGGAGAGGGGTCTGGGACGAACCCCAGACTCAGGCTGGGGTTTGGCGGTTCATATGTTTGCCCCATGAGAGTGAGAACTGGAATTTATATCCCAGGACCCAAGAGATGTCAGGTGAGCACAGTTGCTGATTCCAGCCTCAGCTGGGAAGACAGGGGATTCCCCAGAGCAAGCCGCTGGCAAGGCCTACTGTACCGGTGATCTCTGGGTCTGACTGGGAGACTCTGCCTTGGAGAATAAGGGGAAGAGCCATTGAGGATGTCCTAACACCAACCGTGAGCTTCCACATGCACATGTGCATGTGCCCACACGTGTAGCCCTACACATGCACACAAAAGTCATAAAAATAACACTGTAATACACATGTGAAAATGGAGAGAGAGAGAGAGAGAGAGAGAGAGAGAGAGAGAGAGAGAGAGAGAGAGAGAATGTGTGTGTCTTTAAGTGTGGTTATAGGGCCTTGACTCTAGAACCCTTCCAATGCAGCTACTCTCTAATAAAGTTCCTCATGCTGTGGTGACCCCCGACTATAAAATTGTTTTTGTTGCTTCTTCATAACTGTCTTAGTTAGGGTTTTACTGCTGTGAACAGACACAATGACCATGGCAAATCTTATAAAGGACATTTAATTAGGGCCAGCTTACGGGTTCAGAGGTTCAGTCCATTATCATCAAGGTAGGAGCATGGCAGCATCCAGGCAGGCATGGTGCAGGAGGAGCTGAGAGTTCTACATCTTCATCCGAAGGCTGCTAGCAGAATACTGGCTTCCAGGCAGCTAGGATGAGAGTCTTAAAGCCCACACCCACAGTGACACACCTATTCCAATAGGGCCACACCTTCTAATAGTGCCATTCCCTGGGCTGAGCATATACAAACCATCACAATAACTAATTTTGCTACTGTTATGAATCATAATGTAAATATCTGATATGTATGATATGCAGGTATATGGCCCCTGTGAAAGGGTCATTAGACCCCCAAAGGGTCATGACCTCATAGGTTGAGAACTGATGCTCTAGAGAAAGGGAATAGACAGCAGGTTGATATTACTCACAGTTGCTACCCTAAACTGTGCCTGAGGATGGAGCAAATAACTTGGCACGCGTTTTGCATCACACAAGGAGTCTCTGGTTACTGTGGATCTTACATGAGTCCCCCTGATTGGCCAAGTACTGCTCATCCTCTGTCACTGAAACCTTGACTTTGAGGGACACACAGTAGGACTGTAAGGAGGCCGACTGAGTCAAATAAAAGCAGTCCTACTCTCTTCTGCCTCTGTGTGGTCATTTCTGGATCTTCCTTCTTTTGTCTGCAAAGTACAGGCAATATATCTGCCTCCTGGTGACATGAGGCACAGATAAAGTAGCATCTGACAATTCCAGGAGTGTACAGCTCACAGTCCGAGCTTCCTTTAGCATCCTCCTCCCTGCTTGCTTCGAGCACTTTGGGTGGGATATATCGGGTAAAGGCTGGCCCTTTGCTGTCTTCTGTACAGCATCCTGATTGGGCCAACAGTGCACCCACACATCAAATACCACGCCTTCCTTCTTTCGCTTTACTGTCCCTGTTTGAATGTTGGCCAAGTCAATGTTTCATTGGTTGGACAGTTTCTATTTTTGCACAAATGTGTCTGTGGCTGATGATGTAACAGGCATATGGCATTCAGTTCCACCAGAAATACGGCCCCTGCGTAGGCGGCTGCATAATGTTCTCTACATTCTAGAGCCTTGACTTAATTACATATGCATAAGACCCTTCCTTCAGCTAAGGTCTCTGTTTCAAGTTCTAGGGATTTAGCAGATATCTTGCGGGTGGGGTATTTTTTTTTTTTTTTGCCAACCTCAGACAGGTGGTCCTGATGCAACAAACTTGCTTTAAAGTTACCAATAAATGATAAAAATGATATGTATAACCAAGAATTATTTGTAAATATTTATGATTTATTATTAGTATTGTATTCGCACATCTATTTTATATATTTTATATAATTATCCTGAGGTAGCATAAAAATTTCTCAAACTAAAAGGAGCTGTGAGTGAAGAAAGTTTAAGAAGCCTTGTTATAGCCAGGCAGTGGTGGCACACACCTTTAATCCCAGCACTTGGGAGGCAGAGGCAGGTGGATTTCTGAGTTTGAGGCCAGCCTGGTCTACAGAGTGAGTTCCAGGACAGCTAGAACTATACAGAGAAACTCTGTCTCGAAAAATCAAAAAATAAAAAAAAAGAAGCCTTGTTATAGTGGAGTGGGGTGTGCTGCTTGTCCTGGGTCTGTGGTGGGGTGTGCTGCTTATCCTGGGTCTGTGGTGGGGTGTGCTGCTTATCCTGGGGCTGTGGTGGGTTGTGCTGCTTGTCCTGGGTCTGTGGTGGGGTGTGCTGCTTGTCCTGGGGCTGTGGTGGGGTTGTGCTGCTTGTCCTGGGGCTGTGCCTGCTGGGTTAGTACCCATTCTTTCCCTACTGATTCTGTGTCGCAGAAGTCAACAGGACAACCGTTTGTACTGACTGCTGAGGGGTTGTAACAGAGGCTGTAAGGCCAGAAATATTTACTGTATGAACTTTTGCATACCAAGTTTGCCCACACCTCTACAACTAGAAAATAGAGGTCAATCACACAGAATCCTCCGCAGAAGGGATAAGGAGTTCTCACCAAAATGCTTTATTTCCTGATCATGCCATACCTAGTGTCTAGGTTTTTACCCATGGCCTTTCCTGTTCTCTACTCAGAGGCAAGGATCGTCTGAGGATTAGTGCAGGACCTGGAGCCCCTAGACCTGCTTTAGGCAGTGCCATTTGAGACAGGCAGACCTCTCAAACCCAGCCTGAGCACAAAGCTTCAGTATCTAGCCTGGAATCAAAAAATAGGTGTGCTCCTCCTTATGATTTGGTATTCTTCATAATCCTTCTTTGGTTTTGGTGATTATTTCCTCTTGCCAGCTAGGTCAACACACAAAATCAATCCAAAGGGAAAAAACACCCCCACAATCGCCCCATGCAAAAAAAGCCAACAAAAACAAACAAACAAAAAAAAGAAAACAAAAAAACTCCCCAAAAAACAAAAAACAAAAACAAAAAACAAAACAACAACAATAACAAAAAAAAAAAAACCTTTATAAGGTTAAAAACCCCACAACACAAATGAGAAGTAGAAAGCTATTGTAGCAGCGGGAGGCCCGCCCTCTGACATGTTTATTTCTCTTTTTTATACTATTTTTTTAAACTCTGCATTGCATCAGATCTGTATCAAATATTTCATATCAATCTTTGTCCTCCAGTCTTTACAATGGTCAGGCAGCTGAAATTAAATTCTGGTTAAGGTCACTGAGGGAGGGGGAATAAGAAGGGAAGGGCGGGGCCCTTGCTCATTTTGCTGGTGTGGCCTCCTTCAGGAGGTTGAGTCAACCCCAGAGCATGTGGACATCGCAGGTTCTTGGTATAACTGAGGTATGCCTTCCCTGGCTGGCTTCAGGTTGTCATCTGCGCAGGGAAAATGTATGCCTCATCCCCAGGAGAGCCTTACAGGCCCTGTCACAACCCTCAGCTCTGCAGATGATCTAATTTGTTGTCCACTCATGGAGGTCCAGGGGAAGGTACCTGTTCTTCTGTCCCTTCTTGATGAGTTTTGAAATGCAGTGTAGCACCAGCACACTTAAGGGAATGTTTGAAGCACAAAGTCTTTTATTTTATCTCAAAGCCAGATTCAGTCAGATGATCTTGATGGTGTTCACCCCCTGATTTATAACTTCCTCTCAGCTTGGCCCTCTGACCTGATTTATCATGCCTGGACTGGATATAAAATAGTAATCAGGTGCTGAGGTGCTCAGCTGGTAAAGTGCCCGCCTGGGGTGTGTATGGGCTCAGGTTCCTGCACCTCACAAATTGAGGGGTGGCTGGCTGTACAGGAGCATTACGCCAGCTGTTGGGAAGCAGAGGCAGGAGGATCTGAAGTTCAAGGCCATTCTCAGCCACGGAGAGTTCAAGGTCAGCCTGGGCTACTTGGGACCCTGACTCAAGGAAAGGAAGGGAGGGAGGGAGGGAGGGAGGAAGGAAGGAAGGAAGGAAGGAAGGAAGGAAGGAAGGAAGGAAGGAAGGAAGGAAGGAAGGAAGGAAAATAGTGATCTAAACTAAGATAGAAAAGGTCTCATGGGAAGGGCAATTAGGCCTGTGAGGGTAAGGATAAGAAATACTGCCACAAAGAGGCAGCACGACCCTCCTGAGGGCCAAGATAAGCTCTTTCCCCCTCTGTGCCTCAGACCCCACCAGCCTTTGGCAGAGAGAGACCAACACTTTGAAGAACAAAGGAATCCATGAAAATAGAAATGTGGCTGACCAGTCAAGTCTTCTAACAACGCTGACTGATAGTTATTGACACTGAAGAAGAGAGAGCCCAGATTTCCCTCAGCCAAAGCCCAGCAAGGACTTTCAGATTCCCCTAAGACTGTGCCCAGCAAGGACTTTCAGATTCCCCTAAGACTGTGCCCAGCAAGGACTTTCAGATTCCCCTAAGACTGTGCCCAGCAAGGACTTTCCACCTTGGCTGACATTGAGACTATCTGGGAACATTCACAACCTCCAGCACTAGACCAGTAAGATCAGAATCTCTGAGCTTAGGGCCTGGCATGTTTAATGTTTCTCCTTAATGCCCCTCAGGTGATCATAACTATTTCTTAGGATTCTATATTGTGGGGGAGAGTTGAGGTCAAACTATGTAGGCATCATCGAGCTGGCTCGTGCAGGCTGCATCCAGCTGCAGCTGGGAAACAGAGGTCAGGGATGGGGTCAGGGCACACTTCCATGCCAGCAGTTAGAGTTCTTGAATCTTGCCCTAGAGGATCTCCAAGGCGGCCTGGGAGAGAGTGGCAGCCGAAAGGAAAGTTTCAGTTTCTTCAGAGCTGCTCTGTATCTCACCTTTGCCCCGCCACACCTCCCCCAGGGCAGACCTCTAGTTACCTGGGCTCAGGCAGGGATGACTCGTTTCCTGGAGAACCCCAAACCTGAGCCGCACTGCTACTGTGTGAAGGACAGATGATCTAGGTGGGAGAGCCTTCCCCCCCCCCCCCACCCCAAGTAAGCTTGTTATTCCAATGACCCAAGTTGAGGCAGGAGCATAGTGAATTGGAGGCCAGCCTTGGCTGCACAGTGAGAAAAAAAAACCATAAACAATAAGCCCTGAGGTTTCACTATGCTTTTTGTATTCACTTTACATCCCGATTGCTGTTTCTCTCCCTGTCACCTCCTTCTACAATCCTTCCCCCCATCCCCCATCCCCCATCACTTTCTCCTCTGAGATGGTGGAGGCCCCCCTCGGTAATCCCCCCCCCCACCTTGCCCCTGGTATATCAAGTCTCTGTGGAGCTAGGCTCTTCCTCTCCCACTGAGGCCAGACAAGGCAGTCCCACTAAAAGACTACATCCCACTGACAGGCAACTGCTTTTGGGATAGCCCCAGTTCTGGTTATTTAGGACCCACATGAAAACTGAGTTGCATCTGGTATATATGTATGGAGGAGGGAGGGGGCAGGGAGGGCTAGTTTTAGCCTGTGTATGTTCTTTAATTGGTGGCTCAGTCTCTGAGAGCTCCAAGGGTCCAGGTTAGTTGATTCTGTTGGTCTTCCTATGGTCTATCCCTTTCAAGGCCCCTCATTCCTTCCTCCACTCTTCCATAAGAGTCCCCAGTCTCCATCCACTGTTTGGCTGTGGGTTTCTGCATCTGTCTGAGTCAGCTTCTGGGTGGAGCCTCTCAGAAGACAGGCTTGCTAGACTCCTGTCTGCAAGCACAACATAGCATCAGTAATAGTGCTTTCCCATGGGATGGGTCTCACTGTTTTCTTTGTTGAGATGGGGGGCACTCACTATGTAGCCCAGGCTGGCCTCCAATGTGCCATTTCCCTGCCTGCATCACCTGTGTTGTATGGGTATGTCACCACACCCAGAGATACAGTTCCATGATAAGAACAAACTATCAGCATATGTCTTGAGAATGCAGCAATTGTTAATGACATGGTAGGTAGATTCTTTCATTTAAAAATCCCCTTGGGGCCTCCAAAGAAGCTAAAAAGGGCAAAAACGGACAAAATGTGTAAGTGGGGTGAGTTTTATCTCCTGCTCAGAATGATATCATTTAAAACACAGAAAGTGGATTTGGGGGGAGGGCAGTTTGTCCCTGTTAAAGTTGTAAATGTTCCAGTCTATTGATTTAGTAAGTCGTGCTCTTTGAAATGCACCCTGTGGATGCTGTCACAAAAGTTCATTTAAGATGCGCACAGAGGAAGGTCCGGTAAACCCCTGCTCGTGATAACGAGAGGAATATGGCGAGCTCCTAAATAATGAATCAGCGGCTAGCTAGTGCATCAATTAAGGTCTGTCTGTGAGTCTCCATGTCCGAGTTCAAGGAACAAGGTAGACTGTGTGCTGACAGAGAGAAGGAGAGAAGGCTGTAAACTGACTACAGCCTAGACAGCGTACTTGTCTTGGAGACAACAGCTGAGACCTTGGAGAACAGGTCTCAGATGCTGTTTGTAACGGACCCACCAACTGTATAGCATGTTGGGATATTTCTTTTTCTAGTAGAACACAGAAAACTAATAGAAATTGTTCTCTAAAGGAAATGGATGCCTGGGGATGGCCTGGTGGGAGAAGAAGCAGCAGTTGCCTTAATATTTTCTTTGTATGGTTCGTATAATTCTTTCATTGTATGCTAGTGTGCCTACCGGTGTTATTTATATCTTCCAATGTTAACAGTACTTATCTGGGTGTGGATATTCTGAGTGATTGTAATTTATACTTTTGTGTATTAAAAATGTTTATAAATCATAAAGGTTAATCAGATGTCAGCATCTATGAAACAAACAGAAGCACAATTGGATAAGGTCAGAAAAGGCAATGATCCCCTGCCTTTGGGTTAAGATCAGTTGGAGAAAAGTCACTAATGTTTCTGGGTTCGTGCTAATTTCTGAGTGTTTACACTTGTTGGTCTGGATGTATAGTGGTCTCTTTCTAGTTTTTTCACACACTATTTTGTTTCCATATCTTACTGTGACTAATCTCTTTAGGTGTACCTAACCCCTCAACTCCCCATAGTCTAAAACTCTGAGATTGGATGGGAAACTGGCACTGCAGCTCTGAGATTGTTATGAAGTCTATTCAGTGTCCAGATGCTTCCTGTCCTCAGGCTTTTCTCTTGGTTCTTGCCCATCTTCCTGAGACAAGATAGCCAGTTTAGTGGGATGTTCTGTCCCTTCTTCCAGGCATCTAATTTTAGGGAGACATATTCAGTGGTCCCAGTGTCCCCTCCATTCTTAGTGAACCCATGATTGTCTATTGGAGACTGAACTTTCAAATGGAATAGACATATTTTACATTGACTCTATTAGGCCCCTAGATCTCTTGAAAGTGTCTGCTACAGTGTCTGCTTTGAGAAGGAAATGGATGTTTTGTAGTTTACCAGGTATTGCTGGTGGTTCCAACACAGCTTTGTCCCATTTTGTCTTTAACACTGAAAATGGTTCATAGTTTCCCTCCCCCCCCTTTTTATTGAATATATTCTTCATTTACATTTTAAATGTTATACCCTTTTCCGGTTCCCCTCCCTCCCAGAAAACCCCAACCCATCCTCCATCCCCCTGCCTCCAAGAAGATGCCCCTCCGCCCAACCCCCCCACATCCCCTCCCCCTCCCCCCCATCTCCCCATGCTGGGGCATCTATCTAGCCTTTATAGGACCAAGGACCTCTTCTCCCACAGATGCCCGACAAGGCATTCTTCCTCCACAGTTGCGGCTGGAACCATGTGTACCCCTTGGTCGATGACTTAGTCCCTGGGAGCCCTGGGGCATCTGGTTGGCCGACATCATTGTTCTTCCCATGAGGCTGAAAACCCCTTCAGCTCCTCTAGTCCTCCCTCCAACTCCTCCATTGGGGACCCTACGCTCAGTCCAATGGTTGGCTGTTAGCATCTGCCTCTGTATCTGTAAGGCTCTGGCAGGGCCCCTCAGGAGGCAGCCATAACAGGCTCCTTTCCACAAGCACTTCTTGGCATCCACAATAGTGTTGGGTTTTGGTGACTGTTTATGAGTCCCCAGGTAGGACAGTCTCTGGATTGCCTTCCTTTAGTCTCTGCCCCACACCTTTGTCTCCATAATTGCTCCTGAGTATTTTGTTCCCTTTCTCAGAAAAACTAAAGCACCTACACGTTAGTCTTCCTTCTTCTTGAGCTTCATGTGATCTGTGTATTGCATCTTGTTTATTCTCAGCTTTTGGGCTAATATTCACTTATTGGTGAGTGCATACCATGTGTGTTCTTTTGTGATTGGGTTACCTCATTCAGGACTACACTTTCTAGTTCCATCCATTTGCCTAAGAATTTCATGAATTCATTGTTTTTAATAGCTGAGTAGTACTCCATTGTGTAAATATACCACAGTTTCTGTATCCATTCCTCTGTTGAAGGACATCTGGGTTCTTTCCAGTTTCTGGCCATTCTAAATAAGGCTACTATGAGCATAGTGGAGCATGTGTCCTAATTACATGTTGGAGCATCTTCTGGGTATATGTTCAGGAGTGGTATAACTGGGTCCTCAGGTAGTACTATGTCTAATTTTCTGACTGCCAAAACTGATTTCCATAGTAGTTTTACTAGCTTGCAATCCCACAAGCAAAGGGGAGTGTTCCTCTTTCTCCACATCCTCACCAAAATCTCCTGTCCCCTGAGTTTTTCATCTTAGCCATTCTGACTGGTGTGAGGTAGAATCTCAGGGTTGTTTTGATTTGCATTTCCCTGTTAACTAAAGATGTTGAACATTTCTTCCGGTGCTTCACAGCCATTCGAATTTCCTCAGTTGAGAATTTCTGTACCCCATTTTTAATAGGGTTATTTGACTCTCTGGAGTCTAACTTCTTAAGTTCTTTGTATACATTGGATATTAGGCCTATATCAGATGTAGGATTGGTAAAGATCTTTTCCCAATTGATTGGTTGCCATTTTGTCCTATTGACAGTATCCTTTGCCTTACAGAAGCTTTGCAATTTTATGAGGTCCCATTTGTCAATTCTTGTTCTTAGAGCATAAGCCATTGCTGTTCTGTTCAGGAAACTTTCCCCTGTGACCATGTGTTCAAGGCTCGTCCCCACTTTCTCCTCTATAAGCTTCAGTTTTATGTGGAGGTTCTTGATCCATTTGGATTGGAGCTTTGTACAAGGAGATAAGAATGGGTTGATTTGAATTTTTCTGCATGCTGACCTCCCGTTGATCCAGCACCATTTGTTAAAAATGCTGTCTTTTTTCCATTGGATGTTTTTAGCTCCTTTGTCAAATATCAAGTGATCATACATGTGTGGGTTCTTTTCTGGGTTTTCAGTTCTATTCCATTGATCTTCCTGCCTGTCTCTGTACCACTGCATACAATTTTT
Organism: Apodemus sylvaticus; assembly: GCF_947179515.1. NCBI lineage: Eukaryota > Metazoa > Chordata > Mammalia > Rodentia > Muridae > Apodemus > Apodemus sylvaticus. The sequence goes on from NC_067474.1 coordinate 71,301,026, forward strand.
ATCACTATTGCTCTGTAGTAGAACTTGAGGTCAGGCATGGTGATCCCCCAGAAGTTCTTTTGTTGTGGATAATAGTTATTGCTATCCTGGATTATTTTGTTATTCCAAATGAATTTGCAGATTGCTCTTTCTAGATCTATGAAGAGTTGATTTGAAATTTTGATGGGGATTGCATTGAATCTTGCTTTTGGCAAGATGGTCATTTTTACTATATTAATCCTGCCAATCCATGAGCATAGGAGATCTTTCCATCTTCTTCGATTTCTTTGTTCAGAGGTTTGAAGTTCTTATCATACAGATCTTTCACTTGCTTGGTTAGAGTCACACCAAGATATATAATATTATTTGTGACTATTGTGAAGGATGCCATTTCCCTAATTTCTTTCTCAGCTTGTTTGAGTAGAGGAAGGCTACTGATTTAATTTTATATCCAGCCACTTTGCTGAAGTTGCTTATCAGCTTTAGGAATTCTCTGTTGGAATTTTTGGGGTCACTTAAGTATACAATCCTATCATCTGCAAATAGTGATATCCAATTTGTATACCTTTGACCTCCATTTGTTGTTTGATTGCTCTAGCTAGAACTTCAAGTACTATATTGAATATATAGGGAGAGAGTGGGCAACCTTGTCTGGTTCCCGATTTTAGTACGATTGCAAGTTTTTCTCCATTTAGTTTGATGTTGGCTACTGGTTTGCTGTATATTGCTTTTACTATGTTTAGGTATGGGCCTTGAATTCCTGATCTCTCCAAGACTTTTAACATGAAGGGATGTTGAATTTTGTCAAATGCTTTTTCAGCAGCTAATAAAATGATCATTTTTTAGTGTGTTTAGGTAGTGGATTACATTGATGGATTTCTGTATATTGAACTATCCCTGCATCCCTGGAATGAATGCTACTTGATTGTGGTGAATTATCATTTTGATGTATTCTTGGATTTGGTTGGCAAGAAGTTTATTGAGTATTTTTGCATCAATGTTCATAAGGGAAATTGGTCTGAAGTTCTTTTTCCTTGTTTGGTCTTTGTTTGATTTAGGTATAAGTGTTACTGTGGCTTCATAGAATGAATTTGGTAGTTTTCCCTGTTTCTATTTTGTGGTATACTTTGATGATTTTTTGAATTTCCACAGTTTCTGTTGTTATGTCTCCCTTTGCATTTCTGATTTTAATTTGAGTAGTGTTTCTGTGCCCTCTGGTTAGTCTGGCTAAGAGTTTATCTTGTTGATTTTCTCAAAGAACCAGATCCTGGTTTTGTTGATCTTTTGTATAGTTCTTTTTGTTTCTATTTGGCTGATTTCAGCCCTGAGTTTGATTATTTCCTTCTGTCTACTCCTTTTGGGTGTATTTGCTTCTTTTTGTTCTAGAGCTTTCAGGTGTGTTATCAAGCTGCTAGTGTATGCTCTCTCCATTTCTTTTTGGAGGCACTTAGAGCTATGAGTTTTCCTCTTTGCACAGGTTTCATTGTGTCCCATAAGTTTTGGTATGATGTGTCTTCATTTTCATTAAATTCTAAAAAGTCTTTAATTTCTTTCTTATTTCTTCCTTGACCAAGTTATCATTGAGTAGAGCATTGTTCAACATCCATGTGTATGTATGTTTTGTTCAGTGTCCTTGTGTATGTGTGTTTTGTGTTGTTTTTGTTTGAACTTAAGACTAGCCTTAGATGGTGGTGGTCTGATAGGGTACATGGAATTATTTCAATATTTCTGTGTCTGTTGAGGCCTACTTTGTGACCTATTATATGGTCAGTTTTGGAGAAGGTACCATGAGGTGCTGAGAAGAAGGTATATTCTTTTGCTTTAGGATCAAATGTTCTGTAAATATCTGTTAGATCCATTTCGTCCATAATTTCAGTTAGTTTCACTGTGTCTCTGTTTAGTTTGTGTTTCCCTGATCTGTCCATTGATGAGAATGGGGTGTTGAAGTTTCCCACTATTGTGTGGTGTTTAGTATGTGCTTTGAGCTTTAGTAAATTTTCTTTTATGAATGTGGGTGCCCTTGCATTTGGAACATAGGTGATCAGAATTGAGAGTTCATCTTGGTAGATTTTTTTCTTTGACCAGTATGAAGTGTTCCTCCTTATCTTTTTGACAACTTTTGGTTGTCCGATATAAGAATGGCCACTCCAGCTTGTTTCTTGGGACCATTTGCTTGGAAAATTGTTTTCCAACCTTTGACTCTGAGGTAGTGACTGTCTTTGTTTCTGAGGTGGGTTTCTTGTATGCAGAAAAATGTTGGGTCCTGTTTCCATATTCAGTCTGTCTTTTTATTGGGGAATTGAGTCCATTGATGTTAACAGATATTAAGCAAAAGTGATTGTTACTTCCTGTTATTTTTGTTGTTAAAGGTGGAATTATGTTTGCGTAACTGTCTTCTTTTTGGTTTGTTGAAAGAAGATTACTTTATTGCTTTTTCTAGGGTGTATTTTCCACCCATTATCCTTTGTAGAGATGGGTTTGTGGAAAGATATTGTATAAATTTGGCTTTGTCATGGAATGTCTTGTTTTCTTTGTCTATGGTAATTGAGAGTTTTGCTGGGTGTAGTAGGCTGAGCTGACATTTGTGTTCTCTTAGGGTCTGTGTGACATCTGTCCAGGATCTTCTAGCTTTCATAGTTTCTGGTGAGAAGTCTGGTGTAATTCTGATAGGTCTGCTTTTATATGCTACTTGACCTTTTCCCCTTACTGCTTTTAATATTCTTTGTTTAGTGCATTTGGTGTTTTGATTATTATGTGATGAGAGGAATTTCTGTTCTGGTCTAGTCTTATTTGGAATTCTGTAGGCTTCTTGTATGTTCATGGTATCTCTCTTTAATTTAAGGAAGTTTTTTTTTTCTATAATTTTGCTGAAGATATTCACTGGCCCTTTAAATTGTAAATCTTCGTTCTCTTCTATACCTATAATCCTTAGGTTTGGTTTTCTTATTGTGTTCTGGATTTCCTGGATGTTTTGGGTTACAAGCCTTTTGTATTTTGCATTTTCTTTGATTGTTGAGTCAATGTTTTCTATGGTATCTTCAGGACCTGAGATTCTTCTGTCTCTTGTATTCTGTTGTTGATGATTGCATCTATTACTCCTGATTTCTTTCCAAGGTTTTCTATGTCCAGAGTTGTCTCCCTTTGTGATTTCTTTATTGTGTCTACTTCCATTTTTAGATCCTGGATGGTTTTGTTCAGTTCCTTCACTTGTGTTTTCCTGTAATTCTTTAAGGGATTTTTGTGTTTCCTCTTTAAGGGCTTCTACCTGTTGACCTATGTTCTCCTGTATTTCTTTAAGGGAGTTATTTATGTCTTTCTTAAAGTCCTTCATCAGCATCATGGGGTGTGATTTTAAATCCAGATTGTGCTTTTCTGGTGTGTTGGTGTATCCAGGTCTTGCTGTTGTGGGAGAACTGGGTTTGGATGGTGCCATGTTGCCTTGGTTTCTGTTGATAATGTTCTTGTGTTTGCCATTTGCCATCTGGTTATCTCTGGTGTTAGCTGGTCTTGCTGACTCTAACTGTGGCTTATCTGTCTCACAAGCCTGTGTAGCTGTACTCTTGCAATTCCCGTTCTCTCACTGCACACAGGTATGTAGGCACTCCTGGGAGTCCAACTTTCTTGTGGTGGTGTTTGTGTGTGTAGCTCTGTGGCCCAGGATCAGCTCTGCACTCTCAGACCTCTCCACAGTTCTCGGAGGTTAGCTATCTCCCTGTGACATCTGGATATGGCGCACTGTGGCAGAGGATGGTCCCCAGCCAGAGACAGAAACCAGAAGGCTCTTGCCTGAGGGTTCCGGATGAGTTCCTCTGAGCAGCAGTGGTGGTCCTACTTGTGCTCTCAGGCCTCTCCACACTCCTGCAGAGACAGAAACCAGAAGGCTCTTGCCTGAGGGTTCCGGATGAGTTCCTCTGAGCAGCAGTGGTGGTCCCACTTGTGCTCTCAGGCCTCTCCACACTCCTGCAGAGGGATCAGTGGTGGAAGGTGTGGAAGGAACAGAAGAGGAGTGGCATTCGGGAGAAAGGAGGTTTTGGTGGTTGATGGGTAGCGAGTCCTCAGGGCCCCCAGCAGCAGCTCTGGGATTCCAGAGTTGGGAGGGGTTCTTACCAACTGCTCTGAGTGCAGCAGGTTCTCTAGGGTGGATCAAAAGATGGTGTCTTCACAGGAGCAGACCAACCAAGAGTCTGCCCCAGCATAAAGGACAGGCAGCAGAAGGCATGGTTCATAATTGCATTTAAAAACAAACAAAAAATGCCCTCCTTTTTCAGGCATGGGCAGTTTTGACACCAGAATTGTGTGGAATCTTCAAGATCTCATCTGCTCTGAAAGGTGCTTGCATCCACATGTGGAGATGTCTGGGTAGTGTGCATTATCTTATCTGGACTGAGAGAACACTCTCAGGTGGTGTTCTAGGGTCAAACCGACTTCATTTCAAATGCATTTGGCCACTGCTTGTCTCACAAGATCTCCTGCACTTTACATACCCACCAAGCTAGTGTTCGTTAATAAAATTGAGGCAACTAAAGGTCCACATCTTAGACTGTTCTGAGGACTCAATGAAGAGCAGTCCCTGCAGAAATGCATGGCACTTAATAAGTTCTGTTGCTATTGTTACCCTTGTCCTTGGTATCCCAGGATCTCCCTGAATGTCAAAATGCACACATGTTCAAGTCCCTTCCATAAACAGAGACCATTTTTGCATAAGTCTACACACCTGTTGTCTCTAGGATACTTTAATTTTATATTTATTTAAACTTATTTCAGTGTGTATGTGTCTGTGTGTGTTTGTCTCTCTCTCTCTCTCTCTCTCTCTCTCTCTCTGTGTGTGTGTGTGTCTGTATTTGTCTCTGTGTGTGTGTATGTGATAAAGTGCCTACAAAGGATCTTAAACTAAATTGCTGTGGTTTGCATTTGACTTGACATTAATAAGTTACGTATGTTAACATTTCAGTATGATTAATCACAGTATTTCATCTAACCCCTACAGGATGTTTCTTGAGTTCCCTTTCAAAGGCCACTTTTAAAGTTTGGCCCAATTAGTGTATATATATTTCTTTTTCAAAGTCTTCTTTTGCTCTTAAATTTTCTGTCAAAGCAAAAAAAAAAAAAAAAAAAAAAAAAAAAAGGCATTTGTTTTCCTCGCTTACCACTGACAGCAACTAGAGGTCAGAATTGGTTGCATAAAAGACAAGTTATATAAATGGAAATGCCAGTCAAAACTAAGCCACAGGAAATAGAGGTCTAGAATTTTCCATGCCATGTGACAATGTTTTAAGTTGAATAGGTGCCTGGTCAGGCAGCATTTTTGATTACAGGAGATATAGACTTCTTCAGTTAAGCCTCCTCCTCTGTGTGTGTGTGGGGGGGGGGTGGTGTTGGGGACGATGTCTATGCATGGATACATGTGCATGTGTATGTCTGGCTCTCTCTCTCTCTCTCTCTCTCTGTGTGTGTGTGTGTGTGTGTGTATGTATATAGGTGCTCACATGTGTGCCTACGTGTGTACTCAAGTGTATGTGCACGAGTGTATATATGCATGAGTGTGGAAGGGGGTAGGGGACAGGCTCTGTTGTTCCTCACAATCTGTCTACCTTCTCTTGGGGAACAGTGGGGAATAGGGTCTCTCACTCGCCTGAAGTTGCCAAGTAGGCTCAGCTCTGCTGCCTGGCCTGTGAGCTTTGGGTATCTGCTTGTTTCTGCCTCCCCAGTGCTGGAATTTTCTTAAATGTAGGGTCTAAGAACCTGGAGACTAAACTGGGGTCTTTGTGCTTACAAGACAAATGCTTTACCGACCGAGCTCTTTCTATAGTCCTGCCTTAGGTCACTATTTTAAAAACATTTCTGGTGGAAATTTTTTCTTATTTTTGTGGGATCCAAAAGAATATATACTACCTTAATTTTCAGTGTACCCATCTACAAAACCAAATACTGATGTTGTAGTTTTAATGTGAATGGTCTCCATAGGCTTGTATGCTTGAATGCTTGGTTCCCAGTTAGTGGCACAGTTTCAGAAGGGCTAGAAGGTGTGGCCTTGTTGGGGTGGAGTAGATATGGCTGTGTTGGAGTTCATGTAGTCTTGTTGGAGTGGATATGGTCTTGTTGGAGTGGATATGGTCTTGTTGGAGTAGGTGTGGCCTTGCTGGAGTAGGTGTGGCCTTGCTGGAGTAGGTGTGGCCATGTTAGAGTGGATGTGGTCTTGTTGGAGTAGGTGTGGCCTTGCTGGAGAACGTGTGGCCATGTTGAAATAGATGTGGCCTTGCTGGAGTAGGTGTGGCCATGTTGGAGTAGGTGTGGCCATGTTGAAATAGATGTGGCCTTGCTGGAGTAGGTGTGGCCATGTTGGAGTGGATGTGACCTTGTTGGAGTAGGTGTGGTCTTGTTGGGGTAGGTGTGGCCTTACTGGAGAAGGTGCGGCCTTGCTGGAGTAGGTGTGGTCATGCTGGAGTGGATGTGGTCTTGTTGGAGTAGGTGTGGCCTTTCTGGAGAAGGTATGTCACACTGGGGGTTGGGGGCAAGATCCTCTCTGCCTGGTCCCTGCAGATCATGATGTACAGCTCTCAGCTACTACTTCAGCACCATGCCTGTCTGCTTCCCACTGTGTCGATTATGGACTAACATTCTGAAACTCTAAGCAAGCCCTCGGTTAGCTGCTTTAGTTTGTAAGAGCTGCCTTGTTCATGGTGTCTCTTCACAGCAATAGATCAGGAACTAAGAAGACAAGTGGTTTACTCATTTCACAGCAAATGGGCATCACTGAGACCTAAGGAACAGGAGTGAGCTCTGTGTTCAGCTAGCCACTTTGGAAGCCTGAATATAGTAAAGATCTTCCCTGATAACCTTGACATTCAAGTGAGTTTTAATATCTGATGGCGGTGAGGCAAGGTAGCTGATCTTGAATACTGATAGGCCTGTCATGCAAGCTTGACAGGCATGGTTAACTGGACGGTCAGTTGCACAAAGCTGAGTGGGCACCTCCCTGATTATTTTGTGCTTTGTCACCCTGCTTCAGAGAGCCCCATCCTCCATCTCTGTCCTCAGATCCATAAATAACATCATCTCCACAGGAGGGCTAAACAGGTAATTATAATGCAACCATGCCAGGGATGACATTCTGATTCCTTAATAGATGAATTTCCTCCAATTCCCATTTGCATGTTGATTTCCGTAATTTAATTTTTGCTGACAGATGTCTTAGTGTAACCTATATAAAACCTGGGTGGCTTGGTGATCGAGTTCAATCTCAAAAATCACAAAGAAATACAATCTAGTTGGCAAGGTAATTCCAGTATCGACCCTCTTTGGAGGGGGCCACAGGGGTGGGGCACAGCCTCAGAGAATGATTTCATCGACAACGGGTAGCTCGAGGTCATCTTTCCCAGAACTTTGGGCAGACATCTCAGCCCTTGCATTGCATATGTGTTTGTTGGCAGTGCTGGGATCGAACCTAGAGCCTCACACATGCCAGGCAAGACTCAATAACTGTGCCTCACCCCGGGCCCACTTCCACCTTACAAGATGCCAAGCTATCTTCAAGCCCTTTCCCTTAACTTTCCCAGACCTTCTCTCCTATGTGCTATCCCCTCCGCCCCCATTGCCTTCCCAAAGGGAAGCTATTTAAAACTGTTCTTTGCAGTTTTCAGCACTGTGCCTCTTTTTCTGTTCTGGGCTGCAGGAAGCTTGGGCACCAGCTAGCAGAAATCCAGGGCTACTGGCTCTGTGAGAGGAGAGGGTCTCAGAAATCCCCTTTAGCCCACCATGGATGGAGTTACAGCAGGATTTTCTTGCGCAGTCAGAGGAAAAAATATTACATTTACCATTTGTATTTTTTTTCTGTCCTACCATTTTCTTTTTTCTTTTCACCACTTATATTTTTCTTCTCTTATGTAAAATTTGAAATCTCTGGGTAGATACAGTTTACTGAGTATGTCTTCTGGCTTCTCATTTTTAGGCGCCGGAATGCTGGGTGTTAGCCCAAGTCAGGATAAAGTCTTCATTATCTGCTTCTTACAACTCTCCCAGTTCAGCCTCTCCTCGCCTCTCCCACCTCCTCATGAGCTTAGTCAACCTTTCCATCAATCCAAGATAGCCATTGTGGCTTTGTGGGTATTTTAAGTTGTGCCATTGAAGAGTTTTTGTTAAGTGAAGTTGTAACAGACCTCCCCAAGCCTCCACGGCCACCTTGTACTTCCCTGTGCCCAGACAGCATTTCATGCAGCAGGAGTGGAAGGGACATCATTAAGTTGCCCTAAAGCAGAGAGAGGCTTCCCTAACTCCCTCCGCTACCTCTTCCCACCATACTCATTAGACCTTTGGACAATTTGTGCTGCATGCTAGCAAATGTCCCTTACTAAGACTTTGCGTGTTTATAATGTTGCAAAACTTGAAAAAATACCTGCTAAGAAGGCATATTATTCACAGAAAAACAATGAGCATGGCTTGGGGGGAGGTCTCCCAGATAGTGGGGGCACCTGGAAACCTTCCTAATGGATTGAGTTCACCTCATTCCAGATGTCTCTTGGGAAGCATCGGCCCTGCCATTGGTTCTTACCATGTCCGTCAGAGTCCCCCTGTAATTCCTACTTCTGTTTTCTCTGGTTCTTTCCCAAATTAGCTTTTCAACCCTTTCCTCATATGCACAGCAATAGCAATCCACATGGATCAATTCCTCCATCACTATGACATTTGGTTCTATTGGCTAACAGCTGATGTGTATTCTATAATGTATACGTTGTCATTGATCACAGATGTGAATTCATAATGCATCTAAGTGAGAGTTGCGGATAAATGGGAACCCTTGCAGAGGAAAGCAAAGAGGCCATTCTGTTCATTTAGAGCTATTTAGTCAGCAGGTGTCTACCACCTATGCTCATCATGCGGTGTCCTTAGCTTTAGACATGTCAGCTGATGTCCCGGCCCTCTAGAAGCCCATAGTTTAATAGAGGGTGATGATGTCTATGTAGATAAATGAATAAAGTATTTGAAGTATTAGTGCAGAAAGACCCACATCCCTAAAGCTATAATGATGGCAAGTTCAAAGCCAACCTGTGTTATACAAAAAGACCTTGTCTGAAGGAAACGCCACCACCACCTATGCAGGAGGAAGAGAAAGGAGAGTGTGGTGAGGTCTCAGGAGAGAGCAGAGAAGGTTTCAGTATCCATGGTGCACTTTCAGTTGTGACAAATGAGTCACCCAGACTAGCTTAAGCAACGGGTGAACATCTCAGCGTTGATAGTTTAGGAACTCCAAGGATGGCTCTGGGACCCAAAGATTGTTTTAGGATCCTGCTCTCTGTTTCTCATCCCACTGCTTTCTGCATTGACAGCCACTCAGACAAGCACCATCTCGGGACTCTAGCGGAAAGAAAGGGTTCACTTTCTTTTCCCAGTGTTCCGTGTCTTTGGAAACATGCCCTCCTTTCTATTCAGGTCACTGTGCCACTGCAACTGGATAAAGGTGACTGGTTCAGGCTGACTCCTGTGTAAGACTGGTGGGAAGAAGGAACAGGGCTGTGTGACTAACCAGACTGGTGTCCACGGCTGCCTTTTACAGAGCCATTTTAGCTGCATTCCTCAGAGGGAGCTCGACCAGGAAGATAAACCCAACAACAGGCAGTCATTATAGCCTCGTGAATATTTAAGCTGTGCTTTCAAAGGTGAATAGTTTTTGTCAAATGAGGCAGCAAGAGGCCTCCATTATTGCTACAGAAAGCAATCGGAGTAAAACCAGGAAGACACATGCCAGGTCAGCAGGTCAGGAAACTTCAGGAAGTTGTTGAGGTTGAAGAATATATGGACTGAGGGTTACTCCTCATGGTGAAGCTATGGGATAGAGGACAGCCTTTTAGGCTATGCTGAGGAATCTAATAAAGCAGCAGACAGTCTGGGTTTTAGGTAAAGGATATGGATGGATTTTTCATAGTAGAATATTGCTGCAACCTTGTATGGAGACACGTGCTAGTGATCCCAGAACTCGGGAGGCTGAGGCAGGAGAATGATGAGTTCAAGGCCACCCTGGGCTACACAGTAAGATAGTGTCTCAAAATAGAAGAAGAAAGACTCTCCTTCTGATAACAGTTATAGAAGGGGACTTGATGAATGGGGACCAATAAGGAGATCACTACAGCAATCCAGATGAGGCTGAAGTGTAAGCATTAGGTCTCTGGTGTGCCAAAGGTCCTAGTGGACAATGTCTATATTGGTGGCATTAATAAAAACACACAAAAACAGGGGGAAGGATCAACAGGACTCTTATCTTTCAAGAAAATGAGAGTATGGAGTGATTCAGAGGGGAGTAATGTGGCTTGTTGACATAAGCTCAGAGGATCACATGTGAAGAGGGGATAGATAGCGGTGAGTGAAATTTCAGTCACATATGTTCAAGGTAACAGAACACTGGACTTGCCATCATCCATAGCTGCTATAGGATGCTCAATACGGGAATGCAGAGCTCAGAGGAAGACTGAAGATCTCAAGGATTCCCAGTTTGCTTTCTGTTTGGGGAAGAAGGAATCTAGATACAAAGCTTAGTCAAGTGACAAGTGACTAAGACAGAGCTGAGTCCTTGGTGGTCCAAGTAAGCTGGTGTCAGGAACCAAAGTGTGTCCTGCAGTGGTAGCCAGCTCAAGCTCCTCCTGACTCCTCACTCTGTTCTGAATAGAGGTGGAGGGCATATTGTGATGGCTAACCTCGTTTAATGGGTAATAAGTCTCCTGTCTAGGGAATAGTTTGTCAACATGAGGGCATCTTGGGAGTGAAGATTTTCCATTCAAATAAAGGCACAGGAGAAGGAACACGTAGGAAAGTTTTGGGAAGGACTAGACACACAGAAGGCACATTGAGTCATGGGTTACTTGTATATATAGCATACTATATCCTGCTATGGTTATAAGGGCAGGAAATCTGCATATCTTGATAATCAATGATAATAAATCTAGAGTTCCCAGGACTGGGAAAGAAGTCCTTGCCTTATCGTGAAGCTCTGAGATGCTAGGAGGTGGGCATTTTTTAGTAAGCCCTGCTTTTCCCATCTACTGTCAGAAATGTGATGCATACTTCGGTCATACTCTGGCATTCTGTAACATTTGGCTACATGATATTGATTGGAGTCCTTTGGAAAATGGTTCCTAAAACACCCACAGGTCTAATTTGGCTAGAAAATTCTGTCCCTACTTAGATAGTACATTCTAGTGGCTCAAGATTATGAACTGATATTTCTTAAAGTTTATATATTGCATACGTTACATTGATTTGAACAGTAGTGATATGATCAATCCCCATTTTTAATGGCATTACATTAAAAATCAAAGCTTCCATTAGCACCAAACGAGGCAGCCAGATCTCAGCTCCATTGTATCCCCCAGGATTTGGCTGTTCTGCTATGAAATACCAATATTCCCTGCCTAACAGTTTCTCCCTACCTCTGTGAGTAAAGGAAAGTGATTTATGGTTGAGCACGTCTCAGGAAAACACCCCTGTATACTTCAGCAACAAAACATTGGCAAGTCTGCAGTGGGAAGGGCAGGCCTCTCTGTCCGTATGAGTCACACTTCTGTGCTGTCTATTGTCTGCACTGGAGAAGTATTAAGAAAAAAAATGTGAAGTGTGCACTCCAACGAAACGGTTATAGTAGAAATGCATCCCTTTCGAATGGGTTTCTAGGCATTTCCTAGAAATGAATGTGTGGCAAAGCAAATAATTGCAGACCGAAGTGAGTGAATTGTTCCAGGCTTTCTGGATGGATCATTTTACTTATAAGACACATTTCGGCCATGTGATTTGGACAGTCTCCATTCACGAGACCCAGGCAGCTTAAAACTTATTTAAACGGCACCTAGTTAGTAATGGACAGGGCTGGCACTTGGACCCAGGCAGATCCTAGATGTTTTATTTACCCTACCCTCAGCAAGCCACGCCCACATGAAACACTTTACCAGGACGCTTATTTAAGCAAGGACCACCCCTCTCATTTGCCTCGTTTGGAGTGTCCTATTGGATGCTTTATCTTTCCACATTTAAAATTGTTCTATATTATATCTGCATGTGATCTGAATGAGAAGAATTCAGCCTTAGAATCCCTGCCACCATTTCATCCTATCTGCAGTTTGTAGCAACACCAAGACGTTTTTTATTCTTTGTCTTCAAATTAGCCCCCACACAACACAGAGAGCAGCGGTGGTGTGTGTGTGTGTGTGTGTGTGTGTGTGTGTCCCTGTCCTTTCCTTCTGAATTAAATTGTTTCTCACGGAGCCCACCGCAGGCGCATTCAGAGAAGGCTGCTCCCTGCAATCCACCCAGCGACGGCGGAGCAGGTGACGCTGCGTGCGTGCGCTCAGCCTCTCTGGAAGTCTGCACAGATGTGTACCGACCGTTTCCACTCCCGCTCCCTGCCTTCAGATTCCTGGAGCCAACACCCACCCACTCTGACAGCCTCTTTCTCTTTCTCTCTCTCTCTTCATTTTCAAGGAAAAAAGAAAGAGGCAGACGGAAATAGAAGGGAAGAGACGACAGCTTGACGAGCAGGTACTGCTGCTCCAGCATTCCAAGGTAAGCAAGCGGCGAACCCCAGGAACCTGTGTGCTACTAGCCCTGCAGACCACACTTCTCAGAGCCTGGCAGAACCTGCCCCGCCGTGGAGGCGGGAGTGCCGCCCGAACCAGCCTTTTCCCCACACAGCCAGGAGAGGGTCTCTTGTGATTTTTCTCAAATTCAGGCACCGTTAACAGCATTCCGCTTTCCACGAGCATGAGATTAACACTGCTCCTGTGCAACATGGTAGACACATAGAGAAACTGCATGTGAATACTCTACATGGTCCGAGTTGTTTCTCTCGTGTATTTTGTTCGGAGGCTCCAAAAGCTGTGCTTAACATAATGGACTTTTTGAAAGTGAAAAAAAGAATCTTTCTTGTTCAGAGGGGTGGGGGAGGGGGGCGAGGCAGTGCGATCTAATAAAGGAGCCATACTGCATGCTTCTGATTGCTCAGTTATTTTATTTTGACTTCACAATATTAGAGATATTATTAGATACCTTATGTTAGAACGAGAGATTGGTCAAACTTGGCTTTTAAAGGATTCTACTTGGTTCAATGTCTATTGTACCTTATTAAAAAGAGAGGCAATCAGGGCGGGGGGCGGGGAGGGGTTGGGGAGAGGAGAGTTGTGACTTTTTCCGCCCTCTAAAACATAATGCGCTTAAGCACTGTAATTGATTGCCGTAGAAGAGCAGCTCTGTCACTGTCACAAATGCCCCACTGGTGGCTAAATGTTACTTTCTGCATGTTCAGATAATAATGTGGCCATGTTCAAGGACCAGGACTATTCCTGTTTTTTTTTTTTTTTTTAAGGAAAACCTCCCACTGGCCTCAAGTTTCCATGCTCTTGTGTGTGCAGAATGGCTGTTCTCAGGGGCCGGTTGGGAGGGGGCTGCTGATGGGCTGGCGTGGTACTGCTGCGCATGCATTATTGCTACTCTGAAGCAGACTGGATCTTTACTCTTGAATGTTCTCTGGAAAACCAGGTTGTGTTAAATGAATCCCCCAGGGAAGGATCGTGAGCAAACCGGCTCACACTTTCAAAGAGCAGCCCGACCTATATCTGCTCAGCATGCTTGTGAATTCACCACGCACAATACATAACCAGAGGCATTCATTCCAGAGGAAGAAAAGCAGCAGGGTGTCAACTGGCCATTTCTGTCTGTTTCTTCACGCCACCTCCAGACCTGTCTCTGTAGCAGCCTGCACTGTATTCAAATGCTGTCACTGTCTCCTGACAACATTGTCCAGACAGGACTGAGGCTAAAATTAGGATTATCTTTCTACAGAGGTGGGGCTTACAAATGCTAACAGGTTTGCAAAGGCCAGGCCAGTCTGGAAAGGGCAGCGACTCTGGCCCAGAACGCAGGCAGTTCATCCCCTGTGATAGACATATACTAAGAACTCAGTTACTTATGGGCCAAAAGGAGAAGTTTCTGGTAAGAGAGAGTGTCTTTGGCAGACAGCCTCTCTCCTTCCCAGCCTCAGTGTAGTGTGCTGCCTTTGTGTTCTTTGCATTCAAAGTGAACATTTCAGAGACTGTGTTTGTTTTGTGTCTGTCATCATGATGAGTGCCAGGTAGGATACCGAGGACTTATTCATTGCTGGTGTCCAGCATGGCTGTACTCTATTCCATAAATATTCCATCTATCCACTCCTTATCTTCCCAACCATCCATACATCCATTCACCCATCCATCCATCCATCCATCCATCCATCCATCCATCCATCCACTTTAAAGAAACAATAGAAAAATTGACTTCATTTTATGTGAGGAAGCACTCAGCTTCCACAAAGGACTTGGCATCCGGCAGTATCTGAGTCCGTCTATCAACGGTACACACAACACTTGCATCATGGTAATCTTGCAACTTGAGGATGGGCAGGGCTGAAGGTGATTGTTAGTTTAGTAAAGAGTAATGCATTGATTGTCTTTTCGTCTCTTGGGGGAAGGCTTGTATAGACAGAATAAGGATGGATAGCTAGCCTTGAAAACTAAAAAGGAAAAACCCAAAGCTCCCAACATGGCAGTGCACATAAGGTACCACCCAGAGGAGTGCCCTGTTTCCAAACACTGGGGAAATGGGAATATCGATAAGGAGAGGCCTTACTGTGCTCACGTAAAGCAGCTATGATTCCATCTCTCTTTGTTCTGGGTCCAGCCTTTCTAAATAGCTGTCTGCTTTCCATTGAAGGAAGGGGGTGCCTGACTGGGGAATAAGATTGCTTCAGTCACCAGAAGGGAATGAGTTTCACTTTAAATGAACTGACAGTTGACTCAGCTGAGTAGTGAGTCTTTCCTACCATCAGTCAGGTTCCAGGTTGGTGGTCACCCCCTCAGTGGAAGAAAATGCACTTAGGGTGAATTCCTTCCTGTGTGAGCTTCTCAGAGGAGAGCTGCTAGCTTCCTCCCACATCACAGGAGCCTCCACATCCTCCAATCAGTCATGCCCACAGTTTCCTTTTAGGTACCTAGCACTTTAAGTATAAGCCCTCAATAACCATCACAAGATAGATTCGTCTCCCCCGCTCACAGTCTGGAAACAAACTCACAATGGCAAGTACCTTGCTCAGGGGTATACAGCCTGTTAAGTGGGGAAGCCTGGTGGACCCCAGGGCTGTCTGTCTCCATGGAAAAGGCTCTTCCTGGGAAACTGTTCTCTTTAAATGGATGGTCCCTTTTAAGTGATTTGTCTACATAAGTGCCAATTGCCATCACCACCATATCTCTTACCCTCAGTATATTTTCATTGGCTGCAGAAGATAGACTATTTGAAGTCATGTCAAAGTGATTATTGTAAATTCTTTAAAGTAGAAAATATTAGGAAGGATGTCAGCAATTGACATTTATTTCACTAATTCATAATCTTAGACACTTTCAGAGAAGGCAAATCTCAGTGCTAAGACAAATAGAAAAACATTAAAACATAAAACTTAAAACTTAGAACATTAATGCGATTTTGCTGTTCTTTGTATACTTCTCACATCTGTATTCACGAATGTCCACACATGCGATGGCTTATGGATACTTGTTGCCGTGCACTGAGATATGATTATTTAGACAGAGCCACTGGTCTCCTGTCAAAACCAGTAAGTAGGAAGCAAGGCAGTGGTTTGGGCACCTGTACGTTGGTGAGTATTCTTGCTCCCTGAGATGCTTAGGAGCACACAGTCACGCCTTGACTTTACACAGCAACTGTGAGAAAATTCTTTAATGAGACAAATGATCAGCGTATAACATGCTAAGATGCTACACCCTGGGATAGGAAACCTCGAGATGCTGTGTTTTATGAGATGCTCATCTTTACTTAATAACTAATGTTTTTAAGTAAGAATTTCTAGCAAATACCCAGAAATCAGACCATTAAGTAATTTTGATAGCTATATTAATTTTGCTTGTTATAAAATGAAGAATTGCTTCATTTCAAATACAAAGACTATGAACATCATCAAAAAGGAAGCCATTAACTGAACACTCACCATCAGATGATCTCCTCCACGGGAACATACGCTTTATACAACCTCTGTAATCTCTGTCACAGACCTCATGAGCCCCTGGGTAAAATTAGTTTATATTGACATCTGTATCTAAATTATCTTTAAAAAATTTTTTATATGTGGGCTCTTTTGAATTCTTAAGCCAAAATGTTAATATTTATGAAACCTTACCTATTATGTTACTTATAAGCATACTTGGAAAGATTCTCATCTCAAATGCTCGCCCATAAGTTTGATCATATGCTTCAGTAGTTTTAATTCATCTAGAATTTATTTTGCAATAAGGTATGCGGTGAGAATAAAGCTTTCCGTTTTTACTCACAGCAAGCCATCAGCTTGATTTATTAATTCTTCCTTTCACTCGTCATCTTTATCACACTCATATTTCATTCTTATACACAGGTCCCCACTTGTGATTCCTCTCCTTCCGTTTACCGGCTCACTCCTGAGCAGGTACCATTCCTGTCTGATCCCGACTGTTCTGTTAATATATTGGGATCACCTACGAGACAAGAGCTGCCATTGTTATTCTTTTGAAAAATGGTTTTTGGTTTTTTAATCTATGGAAACAATGACTTATTTTTTATTGTTCATATAACATGACTTGTGATAATGTGAATTAAAATAAATAAATCAGCTAGTATATTACACCAGCTTGGGCTGAACTAAATATTCCTCTTTTGCCCTTTGGTTGAATGGGCAGAGATTTGTCTATTTTATTAGTCTGTCCAAAGTCCCAGGACTGTAGGTGTTCCATGTGTGTGACAAACTGCATTCCTCTGGGACTGCCACATTGCAGAGTGGTTGTCAGCACTGCCAGGATCACATTGTTAATAGAACATCTTCAATACTTCCTTTAGGGACAACAGAACGTGTGTGTGTGTGTGTGTGTGTGTGTGTGTGTGAGAGAGAGAGAGAGAGAGAGAGAGAGAGAGAGAGAGAGATTTATCATCAAGCCACTAAGTTCACTTACTGAACAGCACTAAAATACTCTGATACCTTAAAATGTTTTATGGTATATTTTATTATTTTGAAACCTCAGCACTAATCCAATTTTTTTGTCTATTTGTATATATAAAACACCAATGTTTTAAATTTTAAACATCCTCGACCAGTAGGATGGCTTAGTGGTAAAGGCCCTTGGCACCAAGTTTTTCTCATCATGTCTCTATACCTATAATCCAAATTTGAGTGAAAGGGCAAAACTCCATTTTTTTTATTGGAAGTCTCACTTGCAAACTAAATTATGTAACAGAAGCTCAGACCAAAACAAGATCTTATCTGTCATAAGGAGGAGAGATGGAAAGGATTCAAGGTTAGGAGAGGAGGAGGAGGGAAGGATGTAAGAGAGAGAATAGAAAGATGCTGGGATGGCCGCTTGGTGGTAAAGGTGCTATCTGTGCAAGCGAGACCCAAGTCTCAAGCTTGGATCCCAGAATCCCCAGGCAGGTGTGATGATCTGCCTGCAATTCCAGCCTTGAAAGGCCAAGATGGGATCCCCAGAGAAAGCTGCCTAGCAAGGCTAGCCATGTTGGCAAACGCTGAGTTTGATTGATTAGTTCTTGCCTCTGTGGGGAAGGTGGGAAGAGCAATGAGGCATGAATCTTGACATCATTCTTGTACCCCAACATGGATATATATACATACATATGCATGCCCACACGCATGCAAAAATAGGCATACACACATGTGCACCACATATACACACAAAAAATGGGGAAAGTACAACAATAACCATCATCTCTTGCCTCACCCTCAGTCTTAAACCACTTTATTTTAGAAAATCGAAGTTATCGAGAGTCTAATTGTTACTCATCAATACAGACAATGATAACTTTAGTGAGATGACAGATGAATGGATGATTGGGAGTAAAGGGTAAACTCATGAAACCACTCACAGAATGACTCACAGGAGAATACTTGTATAATATGACAACAAGGAGATTTTATACAAATCCAACATCAGTGCTCAATGTACAAAGTGAAATGGTTGCTAAATATGGCTTTATAAACAAGACAAATGCCAGATCAGGAGACAGATGCGGGCGGGGTGGGGAGGAGAGAGAGATGCTCCGTTCATCCTAATCTGTCTCCCACCTTCTGCTGTTCCAGACCCTTCTCACTGTGTACCTAGATCAACTCAGACAGTTGCTGCCTATCAGCAACCTTAGCTATAGAGGAGGAAGGTTTGCGCAGACCACCCTCAAGTCTCCTCTGCTTTGTTAGCCAAGATTAGGAATTTGCTGAGGGGCAGAGTGAGTGCTTTGCTTCTCATTAATTCATTCTTTGAGCGGTTATTTATTATGATCGAGTAACAACTTCCTCTGTTAACCTCGGGGATGGACACTTATGTCACCTGACTGTGAGGGACTCAAGGACTCAGGAAGGGTGACGCCAGTGTGGAGCCCATGGCTGGAGACGCTGGAGAAGAGTTATCTGCATCAGGGAGAAGCGCTGTTGCCTAATGAGTTTGTCAATCTTATCGGTTACATTTGTGGTATGGACAGAACCCAGAGCCCCATCATACGAAGCACATACTTTACCATGGTTTGTATCCCCAGCCTCCCCTGAGTGACTCTCAAACTGATGAACTGAATGCAAAACCCTAGGCACTTTTCTGATGCTGATAAAACTCTTATCCAAAGCATCCTAGGATTTATTTTGATTACACTTCCAGGGCAAGGTCAACACTGAGGGAAGTCAGGGCAGCAGCTCAAGTAGAAATCATGGAGGAAAGCGGCTTGCTGGCTTGTTCTCAGGATCACGGTCGGCTATCCTCTTTATACCCAGGACCACCTGCCCATGAAATAGTATCCTCCTGTGGCCTGGGTCATCCTACATACACTTAAAATCAAGATAGCCCCTCCTCTCCACTTCTACAGGCCAGTCTGATTGGACAGTTAGTTCCTTAAGAGACGTGATGCTAGACTGTCTCTAGCCAAGTGTTTAAAGCTAACCAGGACAGGTAGGATATACTTTCTCCAGCTATTATAGCTACACAGAAATCATCTATATGTGAGCAAATTTATGTCTTTTATTAGGAAATTATACCTTAAATACCGTAAATCTGCCTTTATTTTATTATATTATGTTTTACCTCATGCAGTGTTTTGCCTGCACATGCACACCTGTGTCTGAGGAGGTCTGGAGGAGTCAGGTCTCCTGGAACATGAATGGCAGCTGGTTGTGAGCCACTGTGTGGATGCTGGACATTGAGGCTCTCTGGAAGAATAATCAATGCTTTTAACTGCTGAGCCATTCCTCCAGCCCCCGAGCTTGCCTCTGAACACACGGAGACAAGTCAAACAAATCTCTACAATGGATTATAATGAAACTATCCACTAATCTCTCTCTCTCTATCCAGTCATTAGTGACTGCTTTTCTTGTTTTCCTGCTGCCTTCTCTTTCTGGGAAGAATTAGTCCTGTGCTCTAAATCCTCACAGCGATTAATTCCAGTGAGTGCTGGTCCACTCGTGGGTGCTCCCTGGTCCTTCACCATGATACACAAGACCAGCCTCAGTGGATATCCAGGAGCTGCTACTTGCTGTTAGGGACCACAGAGTGACCTCCTCCCTTGCCTCTCTTCCTGCTCCTCCTTTTAGGAAGCCCACACATCCTCTTGCTGTGTATTGTTTTTATCTCATTTCCCAATGCAGTAATTATTCTTTTCCAATCCTTGAACTGAAACGAATATATTTTATCCCATTCTACAGTACATTCATATACTGGAACACTGCTGGGAAGTAGTGAGTCACTAAAGGGCTTTTTTAAAAGATGAGGCATGACATTGGACTTTTTAAGAATATTTCAATATGGACTGGATAGTACAAGATCTTAGAACGGTTTACAATGGGACTATCATTGGTTAGGAAAATGACCTTGTCTTTCTGGAGACTCACATTCAAATATCAATGGGTAAGATGTCATGGTGTTTGAGATTTGCTTTGTAGCAGGACTAGGTAGAAGGTTCAGTGGTTAAGAGCCCGTACAGATCTTATAGAGGACCTGAGTTCGGTTCTCAACACCCACACTCAGCAGTCACAACTGTCTGTAATTCTAGCTCCAAGGGATCCAACAACCTCTCCAGAATCTTAGGGCACCTGCATTTACACATGCAATATCTACATGAGTGTTTACAGGCACGTACACATATACACACACATATACACACATACACACATATATGCACACATACACATATACACACACATGTGCACACACATACATACACACATACATACACACATATGCACACACATACACACACACACATATATACATACACATATACACATATACACACATACACACACATACACATACACCCTCATACATACACACACAATTAAAAAATAAATGTTTAAAATGTTGTGGAGCAGGGCATGGCAGTATACACCTGTAGTCCCAGAACTTGGGAATCAGAGGCAGGTTTGAGTTTGAGGCCAGTCTGGTCTACTGAGAGTTTTCCAGAACAACCAGGGCTACACAGAGAAACCGTTTTTTGTTTGTGTTTTTTTTTTAAGGGCTGGGTCACTCCCTAACTCCATGTGGCTAACACACTCCCCTCTGATATTCTGAGTTAATACTTATTAAATCTGTATTTTACCTTTGCTGCCCTGGACCCTGCTGGGCAGCGCTCCTGGGGCCACTTTCCCCTTGCACCTACATGTCAGTTACCTCCCCCCCAGCACCTTTCTGGCACAGTCCATCTCCTTACACCCTCATCGTGGTGGAATCCCCTCTTCCTCCTTCCTTGGTGCCTTCCCAGGAATTGTAAAAGTCCCGCCTCTGTCCCCCTGTCCAGCCATTGGCCACTGGTAACTTTACTGACCAGATGAAAACCAACTGGGCACAGGCTTCCTTTAGTCCTACGGCTGCATGCTGGATGCTGCAAACAGGTGTTTAGGAAATGTAATTAGCATGAGAACACAAGCTGCTATAGGTAGTTTGGAAATATGGCAAAATATATGTAACTATTAAATCCAGATAGAGTTTCATTATGATTAATAAACCTAGACATATATTTATTATGTTTCCTCTATTTTTGACTTTTTAAAAGCATTGGTTAGTAGTGGGAGGCACAGACACTTTCCTAAGATATCACATAGTAAGGCTGGCACCTCCCCCTGGGAGCTCTTCCCTGGAAAACCACTTTGTCAGTGAAGCCCTTTAGACCCATGTCATAATATAGCAACACTTTATCTCTTGCTGTTTTTAAAAACAAAATCCCAAATGTTCAATTTAACCAAATGAAGACTTGGGAGCCAGATGCTGTGGTGAACGCCTGCTAGCTCAGAGGGGCAGAGAAAGCGCCCGGTTAACCTTCCTCCTTCACTGACATCCCAGAAGGGGGCTGTGGGGGAACCCAAACCAGTTCTCCTTCCCCACAGTGCCTTATAAACCCTTCTTAAGGGACCCCTCCTCTCTACTTCTCCTGCGACACTCTGTCCTCCCGACTTCCTCTTACTCTCTATGGTTTTTCCTGTGTTCACTCCCTGCCAATTGGTTGCTTGTTCCACCTCTTGACCAACAGTTGACTTTATTCAGTCTTGTTTACAATAAACAGAAAGCTCTGTCACACCACAACTAGAAACAGGTTTTTTTTCCAGCATGCAATCTTGAAGTTCACAGTGTTATCAAATATCCTGCAGCAATCCCTCTCCCTACTTGATGAATTCCCAGAATCATTGGGGTAAAGGGGTGCATCTATATGTGAATGCATAATGTTTGAGCATACATATATAACCGCATGTATGCATGAATGTGGAAATACACATATATGCATGTATCTGCATATGTGTGCAGAAACAATGTCTTTGTTCTCTCCCTACTGGAATAGAAGGTGTGTAAGAATTGGATTTTCTTTTATTTTGTTTTGTTTTGTTTTGTTTTTGGCAGCCAGAATAGTGGCAGGGTCCCAATAAATACACACCTGAATTTTTAAAAAAAAAAATGTGTAGAAAAACAAAGTCCAAAAATTCTGGTTGCTGGGGCCAGGCAGATATCGACAGCTATGTCTGTTCTGGGCTTGGGTGAAGACAATGGTCAGAATTGAACAGTTGAGTGACAGATTTGATGGAGAAGCCCTGCTGGTCCAGAGAAAAGATGTCAACCAAAAGGTGATATCTGTTGTCTTCCCTCCTTTCCACAGTCCAAAGTGCTTCGGGAAAAATGGCTGCTGCAGGGTGTACCGGCGGGAACAGCAGAGGAGGAGGAAGCCAGGCGCAGGCAGTCTGAGGAGGATGAATTCAAAGTCAAGCAGTTGGAAGATAACATTCAGAGGTAGGTGGTTCCCAGCCTGCAGTAACCACTGCTCTCCTGGAGGGGACGATTTCACCATCCTCCCCCCCCTCCGCCCCCTGGGGCTGTCGATTGCCTTCCTAAACAGATATTGATATCCAACTTTTCTGTGTGAATCAGCGTTATTCTTCAGAGTATAGTACAGAGATGTCTTCCTCCACCAACGAGGTATTTGTTATAAGCAGTCTGCCCTTCCCCCAAAGCTCTCCTGTAAGTTCTTCTGTCAACTTTTATCTTTTTTTCTTTGTGGGTCTAGCTGTTGGCTGTTGTGGCCACTGTGAAAGGTTTCTGCATAGATTTGCCATGCATGATCAGTTAAGATGGGAGGATTGTGGTCAGGGCTCTTGGAACTGAGATGAAGAGAGCATAGAAAAGCCCTGAGCGCTATAGACCAACTTTGCACGGCCTCCTTGTCCCACCCGGTGAGCACATTGCTTCTCTGACTGCCCTCAACCAGGCTCTGACTGCTTCACTGTAGAAGAGAGGTGACCTGCCTATAGCCAGGAAAGTGGTCAGGCCATTTGTAAACATAGAGGTTTCTCCTTGGCAACTCTAGCCGTCCCAGGTCTCAGAACACCTAGACAGAGTAGGAGCTGAGGGTAGAAGGTGGCGTGTGTACAGACCTTAGAACAGTCTCTACAGCAAACCTGTTCCATCAAGTTCTGCCTAATTGCCTTTTATCTGTCCTGACTCTACTTGACAAGTTCATCTAGCATATTCCTGGCCCTCCATCTCTTGCTGAGGCTGAAACAAAGGCTTGGCAAGAGCATCAGGAGGCACGAGACACTCCAATTCAAGGCCAGTTTAGGACATATAGTCATATCCTATCTCCAACTAACTAACTGTGTGTTCACTAGAGCAGTGGTTCTCAACCTGTGGGTCTCAACCCCTTTAGGTGTCAAATGACCTTTTCACAGGGGTTATAAATTAGATAACCCACATATCAGATATTTACATTATGATTCATAACAGTAACAAAATTATAGTTATGAAGTATCAACAAAAATAATTGTACGGTTTGGGTCATCATAACACGAGGATCTATATTAAAGGTTCATAATGTTAGGAAGGTTGAGAATCTCTGATCTAGAGGGGCAAGAACGGACTGAACACATATTCAAAGGAGACTTATTAGATTGGATTACATGATAAGGTAGACCAACAATGGCTAATTCCCACAGGAAATACCAAGAATCTGGTAGCTACTCGGTCCACTGTCTCAATCTGGCACTGTAGGCCTGAAGGATTCTGGGAGAAGTGCTGGCCTTCCGTCTACATCTAGAAGCCCAGAGAAGCTGGTGCTGCTATCAGTTAAGGAATGCAACAGTAGCAGCAGCAGGCTAGATGAACTTGTTAGCAAGAGTGAAGGCAGACAAAGAGCAAAGCATTCCTTCTTCCACGTCCTTTGAGTCCTTTGATCTGGGCTGCCCCCAGCCCAGGGCTGCCTAGATTTAGTGTGGCTCTTCCCACTTCAAGTACCTTGGTCAAGAAAAGCCCTCACAGGAGTGGCCAGCCACTTGACTTTTAGTAGATTTCAGATCCAATCAAGTTGACAGTGTCAGCCGTGAATGCAGCAGAGTATACCAGCTGGATGCTGCTTGACACTGACTCTCACAGCTCGCGAAGGCTGGAGGCCCACTCAGAGAGGCCGGCTGTGTCACAAGCTGATTGCAAACCCCAAGGCATGCTTCAGCCTGTGCTGCTGGGTTGGTTGCCCAGGCCCTAAAGTCTCTACAGACCATTCAGAACAGCATGACTGATGGGAGACATGCTCAAGAAAAAGTTCGGGGGGCGGGGGGGGGGGGCCGGGAGATGTATGTATATGTATGCATATGCACACATACATATACACATGTGCACATAGTCATGTGCATGCACACTTGATGGGGTCCAAATGGTAAAAGCTAAACTGTTACCAGCCAGTACACCGTTTATATAAGGGATTGTGTGTTAGTACAGAAAGGAGTAAATTCTATGACCTTTTCTGTTTTTCTTGTGAGCTTAAGCAGACATGACTGTGTTTCTGGCCCAGGAGTTGGTACGCCACTGGCAGGCTGTGATGGGACCCTGGAGGCTCATCTTAAATCAAAGCTCAGTCTGGGCAAAGTCAACCACTGGAGTGTATAAATGCTATTTTTAATATAATTGTAAATTAGTATGGTGGCTGTATGTCTAGCCTAGCTAGTTCCCCAATAACAACACAGAGAGACCAAGATTTATTTTCAAGCTTCTCTTTAATATCTGAGCAGTCGATCTTTTCCCTAAACTAATCTGGCTACCTCCCAGCCAAAATCCCAATAATATTTGCATCTAGGGCTTTCCATGCTTCAGCTGACCTCTCATGAACTATTGTTTCTTGTGACTCAATCTCTCCCTCTTCCTCCCTCCCCCTCTCTCTCCCTCTCTCCTCCTCCCTCTCCCTCTCTCCCCCTCTCCCCACTCCTCTCCCTCTCTTCCTGACTGGTTTAAGTCCCACCTTTTTAATCTCTTCTGCCCTGTCATTGGGTGATCAGTTTTTATTGACAAGGCTGAGAATAAATAGGAAGAATTGTTTACACAGACTTGAGACAGGAGATTCTTGACATAAGCATTACAATGCCAGGTCTGGATTAAAACACATGAAGGCAGAGAAATCAGCATCTGAACAACACCAGGGTAACCTTTACATAGTGCACAAAAACATGCCTACAGGTGTGTGCTGTAAAAGCTGGACTTCATATGGGCGTGGTCAGCCACAGAAAAATAGAGCAGATCTTCCACCATTGAATCCAGAGAATGAAGAGCTCATAGTGCCCACGACCTTCTTGGAGCCCTTTGAAGTCTGAGATGGCCAAGACAGAGGGAAGGAACCAAGGTGGGCTGTAGGAGTGGTGGCTAGGCTCTGAGTCAGGGAATGCTTTGCCTGCTCCTGTCATGGTCTTGTCAGGCATTGGCCTCATGGGCCCTGGATGCGCTCTGGGGTAAGCTGCATTCTAAGGGCTACTGTGTTTGAGCAAGGCTGTTGAGGTACCTCTACCTCCTCCAGGCCTCCTGACTGAGGACATCCTTCCTACTCTGGAATTCGATTTTGGTTTTCCTTCCTCTTGTCATCTCTCTCCTGTAGATTGAGCCGCCCTTGTGCAAGATGCTTGGGATCAAAGATGTTTACATTTGGGACTTTTTTTTATTTCAGAATCTTTGCCAATGTACAACAAGATACCTTGGGGATAGAATGACAAAATGTGTTTGTTTCAAACACAGAGACCTTATACATAGCCTGTGGGTAACTTTGTACAATAGTTTTAAATAATTTTTCGTTTGGAACAAACTTTGTACATTGACCCATTGGAGGAAAGACTTGGAGAGGTCTGCTTGTTAGTGACCCTGAAGACTCAGACATGGGGACATTTCCAGTGTTAAGCCTTCAGATTAGGCATGCTCCTCCTCTGACGACTTTTGTGTCTTTATATCCCAGTCCCGAGGGAAGAAGGGGTCTCTGCTCCCTCATGCTGTAAGGAGCACCCACTCCCTGGAGATATGTTCCTGTGTCTGGGTGCAGTTCAGTTCTGTCTTAGAAGGCTGTTGGAACAGCTATTGGGCTCAGGGTTCACATAAGCTCCTTGCCGTGTGACGAAAGTCTGAAGATTGACCGAGGGTCTCCGCTCGCGTTGGCTGAGCTCAGCTAAATGTCTCTAAGCCGTAGGTGGGATGCATCTGCTTGTGTTTTCTGGACACCAGCAGGCTAACGAGCTGTTGCTATTATCTTTCTATGGCAATAATAGAGGATCCAGAGCACCGAGCAAAAACAAGGCCTGCACTTAGAGCTGTCCCTAAGCTAGCCTCTAAAGCATGCTGGTAGCCACGCCCAGTCAAGGAGAGGACACAGGGGACCCACTCTAGGTGGAAAAACCACAAATTAGAGAAGCGTAAAGGATGAGGGGTGGATATGTCCATCTTCCACAAGCATGATTGTTGAACTGAAACACACACACAAAAAAAGGAAGCTGCAGAAAACTAAGAAAGAATTAAAACTCACAATGCAACAGGGCAGAGGCAATGAGAGAAAAGAATAAAGAGAAAAAGAGATTTGGGGGTCCTGTCTAGGATTAGATATTTGTTGAACAGGAAATCCAGAAGTGATGCCACAGTGCCCCGTGAAAAAGGAATTTGTACAACAAAGCACTGCTCTGCAGATCGTTAGCTTTCCACCCGCTGGTGTGAGTCACACCCTAGAAATGCATTAGATTCCCTTAGAAGGGACACGTGGTTCTGTTTCCCAATGCTAAAGTAAGCCAGACAAGGTGATGTGGTTTTCTGTAGTCTCTGTATTCTGGAAGTGTTAGCAGAAGGATCAAGCAAGGTCACCCTAGACCAGCAGTGGCCACATGAAATCCACCCTTCACAGAGACTGGGATACAGCTCAGCTGATAGAGCATTTGTCTGTCATGCACAAGACCCTGGGTTTGCTCCCTAGCACCATGCACATTGGTTATGCTAATGCACACCTGTACTCTCCACACTTGGGAGGTGGGAGCGGGAGGGTGATGATCTGAAGGTCGTTTTCTGCCACTTAGAGAACTTGAAGCAGTCTGGACTATGTGAGACCTTATCTCAAAACCAAACCAACCCCCCACCCCCCCAAAAAAAGTCTTAAGGAAGAAGAGAGAATGATAATCAAGGAGAACATGCAATTTCTACATGAAAAAAAAATGAGAATTAACTTGGGTCATTTGGTTTAGAGAAAGAAGAAGGGTGGTTGCCCCACAGACCCTCAAGTGTCTCTAGAACTCAGGTGGTGTCTTACTCCTTTATGACTGGATCGATCTGAATACGACAGAATTTAAATAAAGCATAAGACTTACGGTTTGGGTTTGACATGACCATTCCCCCTAGACATCAAGAAAGGATGAAATCATACACGTTTAAATTTTGTTCACAGTCTGGGGCAGTGGGGGAGATTCCAGGCCTTTAGTTTTACTTCTTCCAAAATGTTATTTATACAATGGAGGGGCCTTGGAATGGAACGTTTTCTGCCTTTCAGAACTGGTGGTGGTGGTGGTGGTAATTAGATTTTTTTCAGGCTATCTTACCGAGAGAGAAGGAAAGACAAGGAAGGAGGGAAGAAGGGAGGAAAGGAGGGAGGGAGAGATGGTAGGAGGGAGGGATGAAAGAAGAGAGGGAGAGAGGAAAGGAGGGAGGCAGGGAGGGGAGGCAGGGAGAATGTATCTAGAATATTCAAATCGTGGGCAGTATAATTACCTTGGGGAAGTTTTAAAAAAATAATTCATAAGCTTCATTCCAGAAATTTGGAGTCTGAGGCTCAAATAAGGAGGAGTTCCTGGCTCAGTGGTCTGAGCACTTGCTGCCAGGCCTGGCAACCTGAACTCAGTACCCCATATTCATGATAGAAGGACTGACCCAAAGATCCTCTCCTAACCTCGACATGGGCACCGTGGTGTGTGCATGCCCGCCCACCCCCACTCACCACCCACGCCCACACACAATATATAAAGACGCTAAGCTTATTCCCTGCGGCTGTACTGTACAAGGAGGATTGCTGTACGTGGAGAGAAACAGACTGGAAGATTCAGTGTCTAGCACTGAAGCCAGGAAAATCAATAGCACACAATAGACTAAGGAGTGCAGCCGTTGCCCTTGCTATCAGACTGATTCTGGCTTTGACTCAAGGACATTAGAAACCACCTCTGGGGACTTTGTAAGGGAGAGCTGCTCACCACACAGATGAGGTTCTTGTGTTTTTGTTTGGTTTGGGGTTTTTTTGTTTGTTTGATTGATTTTTTTCCCTCATAGGCCTTATGGCAGAGCCCCCTCCCTTGGACCTTCACTAGAAATAACCTTAGCTCTCTAGGCTAATAAAGATCCAGGTCAGGGACATAGGCTACCGCCTCAAAGCCCAGAAACTTTTATTATCCTCCAAGACTGATAGCTGAATTATGAGCAGTGTGGCCTCAAGTCACGCCATCAGAGTGGCTGCAACATGGGGCAAGCCTCATCACTGTGGCAGATAACTTGTCTCTGTTTGCCCCTCTTCCCCCACCTGTGTAGCATCATATTCTTGACTTGCTGTTAAGTGCAGACCAATGAGGTTTAAAAGAAAATATGAGGGTTTCTGAAAGCAGACTTCATAGGCATTTCTTATATTTTAAAAACAAATCTCAGATGTTAACACCTGTATGCGTTGTTTCCTGTTGGAATATTATACTGAAGAATTCCAAGGTCAGCTATTACCAGTGTCTCACTGTGACCCTGGGGTTACACAGAACCCCATACTTGTCTCAGGGTTTTACTGCTGTGAACAGAAACCACGACCAAGGCAAGTCTTATAAAAGGCAACATCTAATTGGGGCTGGCTTACAGGTTCAGAGGTTCAGTCCATTATCATCAAGGCAGGAGCATGGCAGTGTCTGGGCAAGCATGATACAGGCAGAGTTGCGAGTTCTACATCTTCATCTGAAGACTGCTAGTGGAAGACTGACTTCCAGGCAACTAGAGTGAGCTGCCCACACCCACAGTGACATACCTACTCCAACAGGGCCACACCTCCAAATATTGCCACTCCCTGGGCCAAGCATATACAAACCATCACACTGTTGCTCTTGATATTTCAGGCAGCCGGATCCACACTGGCTTTCTCTGTTTCATATCTGTTCTTGTCACCAGAGTTTATTGCTTGCCTTGTGGTTTTTTTTTTTCCACTTAAGTATCATTCTCATTTCAATAATGAATTCATTATTTTTCTCACTGCTGTGACAAAATGCCTACAGAAACAACCTAAAAGAGGAAAGGCTGGTTTGGACTCCTGGTTTCAGAGGGCTCCTCATGTGGTTGTCAGGCGCCATGCAGTTGGCTAAGCTATCAAAGTGTAGGCACGGGTGGTCGTGGCTGTCTAGGTGATAGAGAAGCAGAGAGGATGGAGTGTTGGTCCTCAGTTGGCTTGCTTCTTTGTCCTCCTTTCTTTCCATCCAGGCCCTCAGCTCTGGAATTAGTGCTGTGCACATTCAGGAGGAGTCCCCTTTGGGAACGCCCTCACAGATACATTCAGGAAGGACAGATGGAGGGGTAAGAAGAGGGGTGGAAAGAAAAGGAAGAAAGGTGGCACATACGCATCCTAGGTTAGGTCCTCTTCAAAGGTACGGTGTGTCCTGAACTTTCTTTGATTAATGATAAATACAGAGGACGTTGTCTCCTCTATCTCACCCCTTGGAATGACCCCCAGTGAAGGTGAGAAACCTCGTGGAATATTCAATGAAAAATGAAAATTCTTTCAGCTCTGCGGGCAGTTCTCTGTGCTCAGGCAAGTCTCTCACGGTCTCTGGCCTCTTTCCTCCTCTCTTCAATGAGTGGTCTCTTGGGATCGTCCAGCCATGACATTTTGAGATCCTCTCATTCAATGAGTTGGCTTGAGAACCTTTCTTTAAACAAACACACCTGTGCAGAAAAATGTCCCTGTTGGGGCAGGAAGTGGTTTTGGATACAGGTCAGACTATGGGGAGGTGTTTAGGGTCTCAGGAGCCAGAGGACCCATTTATAAGTAATTGATTCACTGCAGGGATGAAAAACTTATCTGAACAGCTTTCAGTGTGAAAATATGTCACATCAAATATTCATTGAATAAAATATTGAAGTATCGGTTGCTAACCAGGAGAAGGCTGGCCATGCAGCTTTTAAAAAAGTAATAATAATCAAGATACAAGTGGGCTAGTCTGCTTTTTCTCTGGCTCTCTCTGGTGTTTATCAGAATTTGCTTCATAATCTGCATTATTAAGAGTCTCAGAACAAAAGGTGGAGGGAGCCCTTGGTCTTCTACTGTGGGGCTTGGAAACCACCGAGACAGCCCTCACTCACGGCTACTCTGGAACCAGCACCCACAGAGATGTTCTTTGAAATCACAAAGGATGCTTACTTGGGATTCGCTGTGCTCTCTGTCCTTGCTATGCTTAGCTCTGTGGTGCACTGTTCTTTTGAAGCAGGAGTGGGACAATCCACACTGGCATGCTCCTGTGCCGTTCCAGCCGGGGTTCCTGCCCCACATCCAGCACGCTCCCAGACGCAATCTAGTTAGGGTTGCCATTTTCCCAAGCCCCAACAATACTATATACTACATGTGCTGTAAACAAATTAATCTTCTAGTATTAGTTCTCTTATGAATGTTATTATGATAAAATATTTTGAGACCCGTGATATTAAGTGAAATCATGCTAACATTTCACTTCATAGTGCAGGAAGATGGACAGGCAGCATGTTTGTCCTCAGCTCACACTTGCCTCTTACTGAGCAATATAATGTTGTGCCACGACCTGGGAGGTGGAGGCTCTAACCTCCCTCCCCGTAGCAGTTTTCATAATTGAAGGAGAGCGCCTCCTTCAGGTACATGCAGGAAACGCAGGCTCCCTTTGGTCTCTTCTCCTGTGTCTTTTTGCCTGGATTCAGCATAATGCTCTGCTAGAGATGGTGTGCCATTATGTAAGAATCTCCCAGTGCAGCGCAGTGATAGTAGATCTGCACTTCCGAATTTGACTGACCTGGAGTCCTGATCCTGCATGCATGAGCTGTTGGATCTTGACTAACCAAGTGACTTCTCTGAAGCTGAGACGTGTTTCCTGTACATTGATGAAAGCAATACCCACTCTGAAGGGCAGGCGTGGTATGTAAAGACCCTGTGCTCCTGTGGAGAGCTGGCTAAAGGAAGCTGTCCGTAAGCACGCAACATTATCACTATCTGCTCCAGCTCTCCAGAGCAGGGCTTCTCAACAACACAATTGACATCTTAGGGCCAGTTTGTTGTTGGAGGTTATCCAATCCATTGCATGAAGTTTAATAATATGCAAGGGCTCAACCTAGGGGTAGTTTCCAGTCATACCGTCCCACAACCTTAGTACAATAAAATGACTCAAGACTGTCCTAACTGTCCTCCAGGGAACAAAATTCACCCCAAAGAGGGAACCACATTTATAGCCTGGAGTTATCTGTTAGTGGCTGGGTTCCTGTCACTGTGACAAAATACTTGAGAAAAATCCATTAAAGAAATGTATTTGGGCTCACGGTTTCAGAGTTTTGCACCGATGGACACTTGGCTCCGTTGTTTCTGGACCTTTTGTGAGGCAGAGCATCACGGTAGGCATATGGTAGTAAAGCAAAGGTGCTTAGCCAAGATGCAGAGACTAAGCAAGCTCACTTGTGTAGCAAAGCCCCTCCCCCAAGCCCTGTGAGGCTGTGACTCTGTGCATGGATTCATTATCTGATTGTTAAGTCAGAGCACCGAGGCTTACTGCTGCACTGGAGAATCTTAGCACCTGGGGAGGCTGAGGCAGGAGGATCATCCTGAGTCACATAGTGAGAGCCTGTCTCAAAATTCAAAACTTCCTGGAAGGGTCCACACCTGGACCTGAGGGCAAAGAGAGACTGACCCTGGATGACACCAGCATAAACAACGAAACATGGGTAAAATCTTCTCAATCTATAGTCTTAACCTCTAAAATTGACATGATAAATAACTTGGGATTTTTTCCCCAAAAGCTGAGTTCTTTTGCTTTAAGACTCTGAATACTCAGTATACAATTTCAGTAAGAATTTCTAATAAATTAATCAATTTCTTTATCTCTGTAAAAAGTATGCTCTTTCTTTATGAGTTTAAACTTGAAAAATTTGTTTTTAATCATTCACCAAATATTTACTGCACATCTACATTGTCAAAGGTACACTTACATAGACTAGATATTTAACAATTAATAAATTGTGCAGAACAGTTCCTGGAATAACAACTAGGGGGAGCTAGAGAAAGGACCGAAGGAGCTGAGAGGATTTGCAGCACCATAGGAGGAACAACAGTATGAGCCACCCAGTTCTCCCAGAGCTCCTAGGGACAAATCAACCAGATAGTACACGTGAAGCAGATGGCATACAGAAGCTCCAAGCCCCCTTCCTCTGTAGATCAGATTCGTTAGCATACTCATGCCCTCCTCTTCCTTCACTCATCCAGAGCAACCTCAGACACCCAGGCTCCCTCACTCAAAGTTGAAACTGTAAACCATGGCCGTGAGTGGCACTCCAAGCCTAGTGACAGGAGGAGATTATGCCGTGACTGACAGGAAAGTTGAAGAAGGGGCAGGTGAATTAGCAGCATGTTTCCTTAAGGCTCATTCCCTGTTTGAGTTTTTTTTAAAAAAAACATACTCAGGGCACATGTTCAGTTTTAGGAAGAACTAAGAAATGGCGGCCTGTATGTGACCTTTCTAAAAACCATGGGAATCATGGGACCACTTGCTGCCAACCAGAAGCCTCTCCTGCCTTACTGCTAGGCTGTGCTGTCTCCTTGGAAACAGAATCTCTGCAAGAATAAAAACCACTCTGGGCATTCTAGTGTCATGCTTTTTCTCGAGTGGAGAGAGACAAAAGGAAGGGGGTGATGTCTGAACACTGCAGGTGTCCGGAGGCTCCCTCAGCAGGAATGCTGGCTTTGCTATGCCGCATGACACAAGAACACTCACCTGTGCTGGTCTGCTTTCTGTCGCTGTGATAAAAATACAACCAAACCAACATGGAGGAAAGGAAGGATTTGTTTGGCTTATGTGTTCACATTACATTCTGTCACTGAGGAAGTCAGGGCAAGAACTCAAGCAGGAGCCTGGAGGCCGGAACTGAAGCAGGGACCAGATTGAAACACTGCTTCATAGGCAGTGGTGGCGCACGCCTTTAATCCCAGCACTTGGGAGGCAGAGGCAGGTGGATTTCTGAGTTCGAGACCAGCCTGGTCTACAGAGTGAGTTCCAGGACAGCCAGGGCTACACAGAGAAACCCTGTCTCGATAAAACATTATATATATCATTTTATATATATATATATATATATGAAAAAATGAAACACTGCTTCCTGACTTGCTTCCGGACTCACTTTCCTGTTTAGTTTTGTTTGTTTGTTATTTTTAAACAGACACTTACATGTAGCCTTGGCTGTCCTGGAACTCAACATATAGACCTAGCTAGCATTAAACTCATAGAGATAAGATGGCGTTTGCTCCCCTCTCTACACATGCATCACTGTACCAACTACTTTTCTTCTATATCCCAGGTCCAGGGATGGCACAGCTCACGGTGGCCTGGGCCCCCCTGTGTCGATTTAACTATCATGAAAATGCTCCATAGACATGTTCACAGGCCAACCATTGATAGTGGCGGTTTCTTGACTGAGGCTCCCTCTTCCCAAGGTGTCAGCTAAAACTATGACACTACCTTAGCCAGATTCTCCATGCCAGGACCAGACAACTCTAAACACCAATGGCACTGAGTTCTACATGGACCATGGCATCTTTGTGACACTAGGAGATGTAGCTCTACGTGAGGTGGGGAGGGGCGTCACTGCTCAAAAAGACTTCTGTCCCTTGGGTCCCCCAGCCACATCCTGGGCAGCAACAATAGCTACAAGCATACACACTTTTATTCTGGCTGGTCATTAAGACATTCACTGTACCTTTTTCTTGATCCACCTCAAGCGAGGCCTGAGGTGATAGAGAAGGGGCACCAGGAGCTCAGATGTGGCACCCATTGGTTGTAAAGTAGAAGAATAATTCCTCTCAGTGAAAAATGGTTCCAAGCAAAGGTAGTGCAGTAGTACCCTGTGCAAAAAGATGAGCGCAGCTCTGCTTCCTCCTCCTTCCAAAAGACCCTGGGAGGGCTCTTGTTTTTTAAACTCCCATGCTGTGTACACATTCACGGGTGCGCCCACATACCCACACACACACCCACGCTCCTCAGCAGGATTTCCAGGCTGTTTGTCCCGGGAGACTGAAAAAGAACACTGCAATTCTTTCTCCCAGGTGCAGGAAAAAAATGGGGCAGTAGAATAGGCAGATCTGAGAGGAAGACAGCTGTGAGCAGATCTGACTGGATACAGGAGAGATCAGCATTTCCTCAGCAAGTAGTTTTTTAAAAAGTTGCAAAGGGCCAAATACATTGTATACATGAATGAAATTGTCACATGAAATTATCTTTTAAGGCTTCCTTATTATTATTTTTTTAATGTATGACTCATGAGTTTCTTGGTTAGACAGGTCTGTGCCAGCCTGTGCCAATCAAGGGAAGGGAATCAACACGACATTGGAAAATGTTCTTTATGGCCATTTGATGTTGCTGTGACATTGAAGTGGGCGTGGTCTGTCTCCCCAGTGCTGAGGACTGAATCCTGAGCTGGGAGTGCTGTGCCACCTGCACCACCGAGCCTCCTCTCTGACACACCCATCTACCTGAACAGGGAGGAGACTAGTCGGGGCTTTGTCACAGTCACACAGTGAGGTGCTTGTGTCTGGAGCCAATATCTGTGACAGACTGTGATAAACCTTACTGACCACATAAAGTTTAAGAAGTGTTCCTGCTGCAAACCAAATGTCAGAGAGTGACTGTGTGTCCTCAAATTACTTTTCCCTTCCTAAATGTTACAATATAGCCATTGTTTTGATTCTATGCCATATATATATATATATATATATATATATATATACATATATTATTACACACACACACACACACACACACACACACATATAAATTCTTCCCCTACCTGTCAACTAAAAGGTGGAGGAGCTGAGCACAGCCAAGCCCACAGGACTCTCAGAACACCCCATCTGGCCAGCCGTCCCCCCAAACTACACTGAAGTCTATGTCCTTTCAAAGCCTCCATTCTTTAGCGGGAGTCAAAGTCATCACAGAACCGCAGCCCTCAGCACATAGCCCCACAATCCCCCTTGGCCTCAGGAATGGTTTGAGCAGCTGTTCTAGAACCCTGACCTGGACCGGCTCAGCCTTCCGCCCAGGCTCTTGTGCTCAGCTGAGCAGATACTGGGAGCCTATGATGCTGAGGTTTTATTTTAGCCCTGCAGATATCTTGTTTTACAACCCTGAGAAAATGAGCGAATGTCCCAAATGAGTCTATAAATATAAACAAAAGCAAATTTTCTTCCCCCACCCCCACCCCCAGCCCCAGCCCCCAGGGACATCCCAAGGATTTTTGACAGGCTGTAGGAGGGACCTGGAGAGAGAAATTGGTCTGGGAAGGAAGAATGAGCTCAGTTCTTCATCGTATGAGACCTCGAGGCTTAGAAGCTCATCCGAGGGCTCCTTCCACAGTCTGCTGTTCAGGGTTGCATACTTTTTCCCTTAAGGCAAGAAAAGTGCTGGTGATATAACTCAGTACAATACTTGTCAAGAATACACAGTGTCACAATGTTCTGGGTCCAGGCTGCACACCCCCAAGAAGAAATAAATAAATAAATAAATAAATAAATAAATAAATAAATAAATAAATAAATAAATGTGAAAGAGTCTACAATGACGATGTTAAGCCTGGCTTCTTCAAGGCATACTCCCTAAAGCTCCTGAGAAGCAGGAGAACTTTCCTACCTCGGGGACATGGCACTTGGATCCCATGTGTCCCCTGTGGATGCAAACACAACTCTGATAACATCCCAAACCAAGAAGAGATGACTTAATGGGGAAATCATCTGCATGTTTCTCTGTTCTCTAATAAGAATATAAGGATACACTTATAAAAACAAACAAACAGAATATTAAGTTGAACAGAAAGGTAAAAGCAGTGCTGTCTAAAGCCCTTTGCAACAGCCACACCCTTCCTATGTGCCCTAGGTCAGAGCAGCACCCAGACAAGGTCCCAACACGTCAACCACAAGTATAACTTGATCTGCACACCCGCACAGCACATCCTACTGTTCTCATGAATTTTCTATCCATTAGTGTTGAGAGAACAGATCTGTTGAGTGCTGAATTCATAATTGTGCTTTTACAGATGCTGGAGATATCCTTTGCCTGGACTGTTCATGGTCAGAGGGGATGAATGTCCTTTGTCAGAACATACCATGGCTCGTTGAATTATTTCACCTTCAAAAAAAAAAAATTCGTTTGACTAAAAGAACAAAACTGTAAGACCACACTTTGTAAAGGTCCTGGGATGTCTGCCTGCAGTGACGACTTGCTTGTAAAAGGAGATGCTTATCACCTTTGGGTTCAGCCGACTCCCCCTCTTCACCGTGTGTCCCCTTCTATAGCATCTCTCCTTCCCAGTCTCATCTCCACCCTATCGATGGCGATACTTGCCTAGTCACCCATGACAGGTCAGTGGCTGAGTGCGATGGAGATCTGAATGCTTGTCCTGGCTGACAGAGGTTGAAACGATTAGTCTTTTCATACTTCTTCCACGTAATATGCATTCTTCTGGGCTTCTTCAAAAATCACGCCATCCTTGCCGTGCCGTATCTTCTTGCTCTCTACAGCCAGGAGATGTTTGCTGGTCCTTTGATGTTCCTCACTGTCTGCCTCATAGTGGCCCCGTTACCTCTGAGGGAAATCATCCATTGCTGTGGCTTTGGCAGTGTGGCCTTCTTGCACCTTGGGTTTGCTCTTCAGTTTCTTGTGAGTCAGCTTTGCCTCCTGCCATTGCTCTGTGGATGATCCCCCAAACGCCTACAATTCAACATATCAACGCCTGAGGTCAGGTGGGCGTGGTGGCACCAGCCTCCTATCAGCCCAGGACAAGGTCGGCTGAGGAGGACTGGGAGACCCAGATCAGTCTGGACTAGTTAAGTGAGACCTTGTTTCAAACAAAAGAAAAGGAAAACAAAAACCAGGGCCTGCGGCTCACTGGTGGAGTAGTTTGTCTTGTATGTGCAAGTCCCTGGTTTGATTGCAAGTACTACAAAGCAAGAGTCAAGTTCTTTGAACTCTTATTCATTCCTTCTCTTTGATACTAAATTTCACTGAAAAGGTACAGCTTCCCTCCCACGTAGTTATTTAGGACACATATACACACAATCAATTACTTTATATCATGCATTCTTCTTGAGTTGTTGGCTCTTAGCCCATCACAGTGCCATGGCCTGAGTTGAGGTCATCCTCATCTTTTTGACTATTGCATTAGCCTCTTGTCCATCCCAGAAAGATAAATTTATACCTAATGACATCCCTTTCCTCCCTACACCCTCTCTCTGTTTCTCCCTCCTTGTTTCCCTTGGGCCATAAAATGAAGTCTGAATTCCTGGTGCGGCTTAGAAAGCAATTTATGATGGGACCTCTGCTGGGCTCTTTGGTCTTATCCGCCATGGTCCTCCCATTCCTGACCCCCTACCCAGGAAGCATCTGCAGTTCTCTGAAGGTATTCAGCTCCTTGTGAATCCTGTTCTTTGGGCTTGCTGCCTCTACTTCAAGGCAACCACTAGCTGCTGCTAACTTCTGCACAGTCTTCAGGATGCGGCTGTCTGCCAGGCCCAGTGGAGCACATTTTTGATTCTAGCATTTGGGAGGCAGAGACGGGCATCTCTATGCTTTCTGAGGCCAACCTGGTCTATATAGCAAGTTCCAGGACAGTCAGGTCTACATAGAGACACCCTGTCTTGAAAAACCAAAGAAAAGAGGAAAAAAACAAAGATGCTGCTTTCTGGGAGTGCAGTGGTCTTGTGGTTTAAGCCTGGTTTAATATTCCCTGAAGGCATTTTTAGCCCAGAACTTCGTATATCAGCATATGAGAAGGGGTATTTCTTTCCTTCCGCTAGTCTCAGTCCGCTAGAAGTACTGAGAATGGAGCACTCATCTCTGTACTCTCAGATCCGTGTACACTTTCTGGCTCAGAGTTCTCCTGTATATTTACATGGTGGGGCGGAAAAAAGGAAAGTCCACGGAACATAGACCCAAGGTGCTTTGGGTGTAAATGCTGCAAGGATTTGTCTGCACAGCAGCTGAAAATCGGGCCATTCTCTCATGCTTTGTTCAAGCCCCTGTCAGTCTCTGGGGAGCTGGGAGTACGCCTGTGTGTCACTATCCCTGCCACCATTCCTCTGACTGGTACCCAATCGGGACATGAACTAAAAGAAGCTGATGTTTGTCTTGGCTTGATTTTCACTTATCTAGAAGCAGGGACAAAAGAAGTGGTTGATGTAATACTCATTTGAATTAGGATTATTAAGGATTCACTGAGCACTGTGAGCACCAGTAGCTAAGTGCTAGAAGAGAGGCCTTTCCCTCTGCCTAGATACCCAGCAGATGGAGCGTGCACACGGTAGGTGCTGAGAGATGCCATATCTGTCCTCAGGGTAGAAGTTTAGAGAATCTTAAGATTTAAGCTTTTCTCTCTAAGGAGGTTGGTTGAGTTTAATCTTAGTAAGATTGACTCATTCACCTATAAATGTTAATTAAATGCTTATGCTAGTGCCAAGATAGGCAAATGTATAGCAGTGAAAACAGCAGTAATTCTCAAGAGACCTGTAATCTTAGCCTTAATGAGAGATGGCTCTGCATTGCTCCTTAACTTTGGGCCAGAGCTGTCCTGGATCTTCTGGACATTCACTTGAATTGAGATTATGAAATAGGGGTGTACTTTGCACATACATCCCATAATTCAGTGTTAGAATGAGCTCACCCTTGACTTGGGATGGTCAGTGCATTTTTCTTCTCACATAGAACCTGTTTCCTTCTTCTTTTTCTAAGAAAGGTTCTCATGCTGTAGCACACGCTGGCCTGAAACTCACTATCTGATTAAGGCTGGCCTCAAACTCATGGTTAGCCTCCTGTCTCAGCTTTTCAAGTGCTGATATTATAGGCATGAGCCACTACGTGAAGCTAGAATCATATATGAGATGATAAATACCTGAATCTTTTAACATCATGATTGATCCATTAAAAACAAAAAACAAAACCAACAAACAACAACAACAATGACAAGAGTCAAGTTCACTGTATTTAAATCAGAAGGAACCTTCATGGTCAGAGATTGTAAACTGTAAAGGCTGCACTGG
Source organism: Apodemus sylvaticus (assembly GCF_947179515.1). NCBI lineage: Eukaryota > Metazoa > Chordata > Mammalia > Rodentia > Muridae > Apodemus > Apodemus sylvaticus. The sequence continues at coordinate 71,340,125 of NC_067474.1, forward strand.
GACGTGAGCTGAGGAACCAGACTAGACAATGAAGAGCCTTCTTGGACCTCATCAAAGCCTTGGTTCCTTTCAACCCCAAGCGAGATCCCAGCTCCAGAGCTGGATTTGAGTCATTGTATGATGTCGTGTTTAGGAAGCGGTGGCCTTGTGAGTGTTGGGATGGAGCTTACTGGGCAATGTCTGTAGGGTGTTGTGGATGTTGTATGCAGACCTCGGTCACCTACTCTAAAGCTCTGGTGAGCCAAGATTCTCTTAGAGGCCATTGCTTTCTCTGCTATGTTGATTCTCCTTAAGGGAAGCATGGAACGAGAAGTCAGTGGATCTCACACAGTAGTTCTGCCGTGAAGTCTGGTGAGCCATAGAACGGTTCCTTTGACAGGTCCCACCTTCCCTTTTAAGGTGGCAACCTCAGGCCTAGACACAAGAGTTCCGTAGAAAAGACGGAACTCTTTTCCGTAGAAAAGACGGAACTTGGGTGCTAAGTGGAGGCGGGTAGAATTTATTCTAGAGACCATGCAGTACTGTTAAGAGTTTCGGAGTTAGAATAAACCCATTGGTGAAGCTAGGAGTACGCTTCAGTCCTACAGTTGGGGCAAAGGTCGGGAGAGAATTCAAGGTCAGCCCAGTAACTAACTGGGCAAGTAGTGATGTTAGGTTGAATTTGGCAGGACTGAGGAAAACAATGGACCAACAATGGTTGTGCTAGGCCACCAGAACATAAACAAAACAGGTCACTCAAAACACACTGAGGTCATCATGGTCTGAGTCAGAGGCAGCCTCAGACAAAAAGAAGCAGTCTGGAGCTGCTGTGGAGAAGGGGAACTTTCAAACCTCTCAACCAATTCAAGGGGGCCCTGCCTCTTCCTCCCTCCCTCCACCTCCATCTCCCTCTCATCTTCCCTCCTGGAGTCCTAGCATCGATGAGAAGTTCCTCTTTCTTGAAGGTTCCTGAAGGCTGAGCTAAGGTCATTTTATAACCTCTGTGTCAGATTGTAGCTGTACCCTACCTAATAAAATTAGCCGAGCTAACTGCTGGGGACCTTGGGCAAGCTTCTTAACTCTCCTGCAAAGCAAGGAGTCAATGATGCTCTTCTTCAGTGATACCTAGCACACAGGACCCTCCTCCCCATCGCTGCCTTTCGTCTTTCTCTTCATTGTCATCAGAGAGTTTGTTCAATGCAGATCCTGTGCCTTTCTCGCCAGAGGCAGAGAAGTCATGGGAGAGGTTTGACAGAAGCAGTCACATCCTTTCATCACAAAGCTAACTCATCCCTCAACTGTTAGTCAATGTATACTGTCTGGTGCCCCTGAAAGGCTATTTGGCAAACCATCAGTCTAATACAGTAATGTTACTGGAGACCCCCAGGGGGCTGTAGACAGTTCTTAGCCGGGTAAGCTGTTATCACTGACTTCATTAGAGGTACCCTTTGTGTTGAATTAGGTCTTTTATGAAGGTAGGGTTACTTTAAATAATTATTTAAACAAATATTAAATAAATTTTATTTAAATAATAAATATTTGAATAATTTTATTAAATATTAAATATTTAGTATATTATTATTACTATAAATATTATTATTTAAATAAATAATTCTTTAAAGTTCTTCACTCAGACTTGGGGGCCCAGAGCAAATCTAAGAGTCTAAAATCTAAATCTCAAACATTCAATTGTGCCCTGCGCCTTGGTGGACTGTAAATCCAAAGTTACACAGGAGCCTCTGTTGTTCAGGAAGAATCACTCTGTCTATAGAGAACATCAGCACCCCTCCCTCCACAGTACAGAGAAGAGAGGTAGGGACATCCATGCATACAAATCCGTAGGTGCTGGTCCTCACTTGTTTCCATAGATAGCCAGGTATGCTTCGTGTGGGGATCTGTGGTAGGTGCTGGGGTTACTGAGAGGACAGAGGCTCTTAGACTCTTGTAGTCAACATTAACTTCTTGTGTTTGACCCCTGAACCAGTTGTTACTTTCGGCTGAGATCACTGTGCCAGATACACAAATGAAAGAGTCGTTCCTTACACAGGGTACCAGGCACACATATGGGAGAATGGGGGAGGGAGAAACATGCTCAACCAGCACGGAGGAAGAGGAACTGAGCAGAGCGCCCCCTACTGCTTGCTCTTAACCAGCACGGAGAAAGAGGGACTGTGCAGAGCGCCCCCTGCTGCTTACTCTCAACCAGCACGAGGAAGAGGGACTGTGCAGAGCGCCCCCTGCTGCTTGCTAGAAGAGCCATGAATAGCAAAGTCATTATCAGCACTGACCAGCATCCTCTGCAGTAGGAAGGACTTGTGCGGTGATAGGCGCTTGTCTGTTTTGGATCACAAGCCATGGGCTGTGTTGTTCACTAACCTTTTGGGCTACCAACTGCATTCCTGTTTGTCACACGTACCTGTAAAAGTCCTGTCTCAGTAGCAATAATTCCCGTGCTTCCAGCCCGTACTTCTCAGGCTCGATCTCTGGGGCTCTCAGCCAGCAGCTCTCCCAGGCTCACGGGTCATGCGCGCCACAGAAGGGAGGAGGCACTGACCTCCAAAGACGACATGTTTATAAAGCGGTCTGGTTCAGAACATTTTGATTTGATAAAATGAACTGTCTTCCCAGGTAACCATACATGACCAAACTGCAAATGACAGATATTTCTCAGAACCTCAGTTTGTGCGGTGACTTTGCCCACCACTAGATGGCCTCCCAAGCCTTTCCTACATGGAGAAATTGTCTTTATTATTATTATTTTGGAGTTTTTAAACTTACTTTATTTTTATCTTTGAAGTAATGAAACTCGAACCCAGGATTTCTCACGTGCCACTGAGACCCATCCCCAGCCCAGCTTGATTATTTTAAATGTAGATGTTCACACAGGCGTATGCAGTTGCCATTCACCGTCCTCAAAGCTAATACCAAGCCTTTAATGTTCCTGTAAGAATTCAATTGATAGACACTCATGTTCTCTGGTTTAATATTAGAATCCTCACCCGTTCCTGAATCTTCTAGGCCAAAAACTTACAACTGAGTTTGTAATTAATAATAATTAATAACAGGATTAAGAAGGTGAATATAGGGCTGGAGAGATGGCTCAGCGGTTAAGAGCACTGGCTGCTCTTCTGATTGTCCTGAGTTCAATTCCCAGCAATCACTTCTCAGATGCTTACAACCATCTGTAATGAGACCTGACACCCTCTTCTGGTGTGTCTGAAGACAGCTACAGTGTACTTACATATGATAAATAAATAATCTTTAAATAAAAAGAAGGTGAATATGCACTTACTAGCCAGTAATGTTTTGGTTCTTTCTATAAAGCAGTGCAGGCTGCCTTTAGCAAGTCATCTTTCAATATTTTTAAAGCACTGGAATTGACAAGAAGATCAAACCTTTAAACAGAGCTTATACTATAGCAGACAATATTCTTGGTGTTTTAAGCACAAATTCATTTATTCTCGTAACTTTTAGCTTCATAGCTATAACTGCCACTATGTCACAAATGGAGAAGCTGAGGCATGGATATTTTGCCAGTGTGTCCATCTGGGAAGGACCAAGAACTGTTTTTAAATGTCAGATTAGGGGCTGGAGTGATGGCTTAGCAGCTATAAGAACTGATTGTTCTTCCAAAAAAACATGGGTTAGATTTCTAGAATCCACATGATGACTTACAGTCTACAATTTCAGTTCCAGGGAATCCTATATCTTCTTATGGCCCCTGATGGGTACTGCTTGAATGTGGTACACAGACATACACGCAGACAAAAAAAAAAAAGTATACATGTAAAATTTTGCAAATAAATAAAAGCTAAAAAAAATTAACCAGCTTAGTGGCACTCCTAACCCTTCTTATTTAGTGGATGCCCCACTAACACCTCTGCCTAAAACAAGTAGGGAGGCTGTACAAATTCAAATAATTCCCAATTACTTTGGAAAGGGCACCGTACACTCAGACTGTACCTGGAGATGCCCCCTGCTGCCATTACTTACCATGTACTGCTGGTCCTTGGTCATGGCTTCTGCAGGAGACCTCCCACACCCAGACAAACCTGTCTTGTTTACAAGCCAAGTTTAGTCTGCTTTAGACTGCTATGGCTGGAATTGTACTGAGGCTTCCCTGCACTCTCAGCAGGTGATGGAAGTTTCAGGAGCCGAGAATGTCAGAGAACAGGGAGGGGACTTCTGGAGTGGAACCAGCAATATGAAGGTGACAGTGTCCAGGGCATATAAGCCAATAGGAAGAAGAAAGCCAAGTAAGAATATCTACTGTGCTAGAACTGGCTGTGCTGGTGGCCACCTATAACCCTAGTATTGGGAAGGAAGAGGCAGGAGGGTCTCAGCAAACAGTGCATATATATGTATGTGCATATGCATACACACACACACACACACATCCCAAATCTGAAATACTCTGAAGCTGGAAAGAGTTATCATGATATCACAATTGGAGAATTCCATACCAAGAGCCTTTGTTTCATGGACAAAATGATTGAATGTATAAAATTAGCATAAGGCTATGTGAATGAAGAGTATAAAATATAACTAAAATTTCACCTCATCTTCAAGGAATCCCATTGCCCATGCTCAAGTATCCCAAAATTTGAAACCTAGAAGCCAAGAGTTCTGGTGAATGCCTGTAATACCAGCACTTGCTCTGTGGATGCAAGAGTGTCAGAAGGTTAAGGCCCCCTCAGAACCTCGTGAATGCAAGGCCATACCAGGCTACATGAGACTCTGCAAAACAGAAACTGAAATTCAAATGCTTCAAGCATTTCTGGAAACATTTTTTTCAGTCTAAAAAAAAAAAAAAAGACTTTTCAGTCTACATCTCTGTTCCCAGTTCTTGTATTTCAAATGGTCTATCAGGTTGTCTGTCTGTCAGAAGGATTCAACTAAAAGGTTAAGTCTGTAGAAAAATCGTTTTGTTTTGATTTTTCCAGTTCTGGAATGGAAATCAGGTTCTCACAAACACTGGGCAAGTGTTTCTGCGACTGAACAACATGTCTAGCACAGCACAGGAGGAATCTTAAGTGGCATTGCTTTTCTTTGCCTCTGAACTCACGTGCCACAAAATCTCTGATTCGGCTTAAGGAGTGACGTTCACTTTGGCTTTGATCCCTACGCGTGAATCATTTTGCATCTGGAAGTTTCCATTAGGGAGTTCCTGATGTGAGGGGAAATTTATTCTTACAGGGCAAGTGAGCTGAAAGTTCCAGAAATCTACATCTTTCTCAGAATAGCATTTTCGTCATAATAGCTGTTTCAAAACACCATAATAAATACGGTAAGATAGTGGTCAGCTCAGCTGGCTTAAGAAGAGACCACCTAAGGCACAGACCAGCTAGCCTCACCGAAAGCCAGTCCATCCCGAGCCTTTACACGATCCAGCCACTAGGGGGCACACATGAGCCTGAGTCAGGGAGTAGCTGCTTTTACCTCAAAACCCCAAGCCACAGCGAAAAGCGCCCTAGAAAAAAAGGCCTTCTCACAGGCATTTTAAAGACAGAATGTTTCTGTTGTGTCTGTGAGAGGCTAAACTGACCAAGAAATGTCAGAGCGGCTCCAAAGAGGCCAGCAGTGCTGGGCTGAGATGTGTCTACAGCCCTCGAGGGGTTCACTGTTGGGTGGCCGAAGCCTGTGTTTGCAGACTGTTCCTCCAGGTGTTTCCTGCTCTGGCGGGATGAGGGCGTTGAGAAGCATCTTGGGTGGCGCTTATTGTCTGTCCTTGAAGTGGGAACTTGTGGAGTAGGGACAATTTTAGTCGTTGGGAGATTTTTAAGTTACAGGCTTGAAGTTCCTTGACTAACACTTAACCTTACATCTCCAGTGGAGAAAGGGCTACCTGCTGTCGAATTCACTCCCCTTTGTCAGGAAGAGGAGCCCGGTGGGCTGCTGTAGGAACTAGTCTGACAAGGAGGTGAGCCCAGAAGACAAAAACCCAAGGTCTTGCTGAACACAGACAAATTCTAGACACAGGGCGACCCCATTCATTTTTTAAAAATATCTATTTATTATTATATCCAAGTACACTATAGCTGTCTTCAAACACCAGAAGAGGGTGTCAGATCTCTTTACGGATGGTTGTGAGTCACCATGTGGTTGCTGGGATTTGAATTCAGGACCTTCAGAAGAACAACCATTGCTCTTACTGGCTGAGCCGTCTCTCCAGCCCCCTACCCCATTCATTTTTAATCACAGCCTCACAGTTGAATGATGCTTAATCTCTTCTGAACCCAGCCTGTGGGCCACACTAGCACACAGGGTTTGGTTAGGAAATCATAGATGCCATTATAATGACAGTAAATGAAACAATTTGTTCTCTATTATGGTTCGTGCTACTCTGGGTTCAGTGTGGTCTTTCTGGGGCATAGTTGATCCAATCACTTTTAATTTTTTTAAATATTATATGTATGTATATATGTGTCTTTGTGAGTATATGTGCAAATGTGTGTGCCAGGAAAAGGTGTCAAATTCTTTGGATCTGGAGTTACATGTGCTTGTGAACCTTCTAACTTGGGTGCTGGGATTTGAACTTGAATCTTCATGACTGAGTTGCAAGTGTTCTTCATGGCTGAGCTATCTCTCCACCCCCCCCCCCCCCACACACACACACACACGCACTTCTTTAAAATAGAGAAACAAATGTAGATTTCCTGCTGCCTTTCCGGAGTAATCTCCTAAGTGGGTCATTCATAAGCTATCCCCACCCCCACCCCCACCCCACCCCGTCACTTCCTGTTCTGAAAGCCCCCTCGCTGTAGTCCATCCCTCCGGAGAGCCTCATTCACACTTGTGCCTTCTCTGTGCGTTGGCTGGCAGGACTCCTAAACACACCTGTGCCTCAGTGATTTTTCTCCTCCTGTAAGATCTTACTCTAGGTATCGAGACTGTGAAACTCTGTCCTGTCTTTGCCTAGGCAGTTAGAACATGTCCTTCTTCTTTGTAGTCTGTCCTGGCTGGTTTCCTGTCAACTTGACACAAACTGACATTTTGGAAGAAGGAACCTCAGTTAAGAAATGCCCCAATCAGTGTGGCCTGTGGGTACTCCCATGATGCATTTCTTACTTGATGAATAATGTGTGCGGGGGTGTGGGGGTGTGGGGGTGTGGGGGTGTGTCAGATAAACGTGGGTCATGGCTGGTGGGCCTGGGTGCTTTAGGAAGTCAGGCTGAGCAGGCCTTGAGAAAGAAGCAAGCCAGTAAGCAGTGTTCCTCCCTGGCTTCTGCTGGAGTTCCTGAATCCAGACTTGCCCTGCTTGAGCTCCTGCCCTGACTTCCCTCAGCAGCTGACTAGGAACTGGAAGGTAAACTAAAATAAACCCTTTCTTCCCCAAGCTGGTTTTGTTTTTGTTGCTGTTTGTTTGTTTTGTTTTGTTTTTTGGTCCTGGAGTTTTTACCACAGCAGTAGAAACCCTAACTGAGACATAGCATACAGCACTTATAACTGGGATTTTAGTCCTGCTAAGTGCTATGTCACAATCTTTAAAGCCGCCTTCCTCCTCAGAGGATGGGTTTCTCTTATGCAGAGACCCCGCAGCATTTCCTGCCCCTCCCTCCGCAGTCACTCGGGAAGCATCAATGAGTGATGCTGTTCCAGAATTGTCTCTAAAATCCCCGAGGCTCCTGCTTCAGAAGCACTTTACCTGTCCTCATTTCTGCCTTGCTCACCCGGCCCGGAGCCCTTTCATTAACAGGCTTTTCGCTCTTGCCCGGGGTCTGGTCCCTGAGCCTTGGATGGGGGCAGCCCACAGCCGGGCCACAGGCTGGCTGGCCGCTTCCGAGAGCAAGGGGCGGGGCCCAGAGTTTCGCCTCCGAGAACAAGCCAGAGAACAAAGCCAGGAAGTGTCCAAGTGGGAAACAACCCGCTGGACTGAGCCCATTCGGGGGAGCTTCCTGATTGGCTTGATCTGCTCTGTGCAGGAACTCTTAGAATAACTTTGGAATTGTCCCAGCAGAGGGACAAACTTCTCCACTGAAAAAGAGCTGTCACCCAGTGATGTCAAGCACGGAAAACATGGTTAGGAACATCCAAAAGCTCTGACTAAGTTTCCTTCGGAAAGGTCTGTTTGGATTTACCTAGCCTCTTATCTCCATCCTCCGCCCCCAACTCTAACCATTTTCTGAGTCATTCCGAATGATTGACAGCCTCCCTTCTAGGGCGCAAATGGCAGAAACCGGTTTGTTGGACTGCTGGTTGGGCCGCTCGTGGAACCCCACGGTGCACATGGGCACAGGAGGAAAGGGCTCCTTGCTCACAGCATCTTTCAGCAGTACAACGTGAACTTGGGCTGTGGACAAACACCTTTCAGTGCATTGTGAAGGCAGCCCATAGCCCCGCACTGTTCATGGCTCCAAGGGGGAGTGGTACCCAAATCTACTGGTGCCCCAATGAACAGCCACACTGAGGCAGGATACGGTGTGGGCAGAGGTTCCAATTAGTGCCAACCAGCACAGTCCTGTGCCTTTAAAGAATTGGAAAGACCCAGTTCTATCCCCAAATGAGGAAGTACTGTAGACCTTTACAACAGGAGTGCTTCATTTCTTCTTAGGAAACGGGATTGTATTGAGTGGCAGCTGATTTTCGAGGCTCCAACAAACCCAGTTCTGTGTCTTATACAGGGCAACTCAGCAGTTTAGCCTCTGCCAGCCTCAACCTCAGCCTCAGGCAGGGGCGGGCTATAATGGTAAAACACGGAACCGTGCGTATCCATCCTATATGGTCCAGCTCATGATACATATTCAGAGGATATTAGCTATTTTTACCACCACTTTTGTTGGACACTAAATAATAATTTCTTTCAGTGAAAGAGTAAAAGTCTTTTTTTATTTTTAATTGTTTTTATTTAAATAAGTGTGTGTAGGAATAAATGCTATGTATATGTCTGTGGAGATCAGGCAAGGATGTTGGATCCTTTGGAATTGGAGTTTGAGATGATTGTGAGCCACCAAAGGGGTACAGGGGATTGAACCTGGGTCCTCTGGAAGAGCAACCAGTGCTCCCAACCACAGCCAGCTCTCCAGCCCTGAATCAGTCTTTATTTAAATATATATATATATATATACATATATATATATATATATATATATATAATTCTTTTTGGTCATTTTTAGATTTATTTGTTTTATTTATGTGAGTACACTGTAGCTGTCTTCAGACACCAGAAGAAGGTGTCATATCCCATTACAGATGGTTGTGAGCCACCATGTGGTTGCTGGGAATTGAACTCAGGGCCTCTGGAAGAGCAGTCAGTCTTAACCGCTGAGTCATCTCTCCATTCAAGTCTTGAAAGCAGGGCTTGTCTCCCAAGCAGGACTCCTAATGCAGATAGCAGATGAAGAAGTGATAGGGTGATGTGGGTGTCTATAGAAGCTGTGGATGAAGCTTTCTTCACACACACAGAGTGGGGGGAATCCTGAGTCAGCAGGAGTGCTGAATCTAGGAACAATGAGTAAACAGGGCTTTGGAGGAGAGAAATGTGCCTTGTCAACAGTTTTCACAGCCTGGTGTAGGATCCCGGAGATTTCCTGGGGTGGGAACGAAGGGGGCAAGATGAAGTGAATGCCGACACTTCCATGAGTCTGTCCCAATGCCCACATGTCTGTGTGTCTCCACTCCTGGTTTTATTTAGATGATCCCAGAGGGAATAAAGAAAAGTGGATTAAACATATAAAGACACATGTACCTGCAGTCGGGTATCTGCCCGGAAAAGCAGGGGCTTTTTCTTTGAGTTATGGTTCAGTGGTCAAGTGCGTATACTGCTCTTACAGAGAGAGGACCTGAGTTGACTCCCCTGAACCCATGTCATTCAGAGGCTCAAACCTGCCCTTAACTCCACCTCCAGGGGATCTGATTCCTCTGACCTCCACAGGCACCTGCACACTCGCATGCACAAATCCACACACAGACACACAGGCATACAAATAATTTTTTAAAAATTCTCTTAAAAAAAAGTGAAAGTCAAAGAAAATGTCGCAATTCCTTTTCATATTATCCCATATCAGACAGGTCTTTTCTTAATCATGTGTAAAATCCTGGATTTGATCCCAAACATTATTAAATAAGCAAACAAACAAATAATAAAAGGTTTTAAGAAATGAGAAAGCCAACTAGAATGACATGAAGATCTGTTCTGTGGGAGGGGTCAGAAGACAGTGAGGAAGAGAAACAGGCTGGGATGGGAAAATGAGGTGGCAAAGAGTGACTACATGAGCGACATCAGGAAGAGAGGCTTCGAAGTCACTAGAATAAGACTTAAGGTCAAGAGAGGTTTAGCTGTGTTTCACTAGGCAGAATGAATTCCTCTTTGTGGACTGCTACAACAAAGGCATCCGGGGAGTACTGGCAGAGAGGCTAACCGATCAGGGGCTACCGCGGAGAACCTGTGCCACATCAGGTTCACAGGTGCGAGGGTCTGCCTTCCGCAGGTGGGTCAGAACGCTGGCGACAAGATCAGACTAGAGTCTCGATTCCTCCAAAGAGAGACAATTCTAGAAAAGAATGCCTTTTGGCCACTGCGAAATATTTTTCCTTCAAAGAAGACCACCCCACATTTCTATCATCAATGTCTTTCTGATGAAACCAATTCACGAAAGAGTAGTGTGGACACTCAGCTCCAGCTCAGAAGAGATTCCCTGCCGCAGAAATTCTTTCATGCATTCTGAGCCATGCATGGCGCATAGTCACTAGAGGAAAGGGAGGCTGGTTCTTTGTGGGCTCAAGAAACATAGATATCATAAAAAGAGACATATATGCATATGTCTCTTCTGCCCCTGCTTACTGAGCCATCGTCGTATGCTCATGAGAAAATATAATATACAATAAATATTATATCTATTATATATTAAATTCTATATCACCCTCTGTGTATGCTTACACCTGAGAGGGAGGTGATGCAGAAGAGTTGGGGTGCACAGGGACATTTTTAGCACCCTAATACATAGGCCAGGTACACTCAGCTCCTCTGAAGACCAAAAATGCTGCGAGGGTTCAGAAGGAGTCAAGCCATGAGGCTGAGAGCACCGTGGAAGAGATGGAATTGGACCCGGAAGGACTCTTGTCACGAGTCCTCCTGGCAGGGATGGAGCTGAGGGTGGAAGTCCTGGCTCTCCCATCGTGGTCAGTGTTACAAGGAGGGTGGTGTCAGGCTGGGAAGAGGTTGAAGTAGCCCGAGAAGACTGATTGGACTTGGGAAGGAGCTGATAATGAATGACCAGAGAGCTCTTCGTACGGAGAGGATGTGACCCGGACACTTGGAATTCTCAAAAGTGCCTATCTCTTCTCGGATGGTGGTATTCCCATCTGAGGGGTGACGTGGGAGAAACGAAACAGACTCAAGTTTCCACTGCTGCCTTACAGTTGGGGGGTGAGGGGGACCTGTTCTCTCCTAAGGACAAGTGGAAATCCTGTTTATTTAAGGGCCTGAGCATTATTCATTGTGAAGTGCCACGTGTCCTAATGGGACTCCAGATCCACTCATCTAAATAAAAGGAAGCCGTCTCCTTGTGAATGGGAGTCACAAATGACAAATATTTGGGGACTGCCATAGAAACTGATGCACATCTTCCTGGAGTGTGGGAAGTGGCTACGGTAGCACCCACTTGAAAACAAACAGTATACTTCCCAATCTTCCACCTATGATATAGAGACAGGGATATACTAAGATAGGAAAGAGAGGTGGCCTGCACAGTAAATATACATAAAGCAAAAGGCTGGGACCAGGGATTGGGATCTCAGAAGATCTGGGACTCCAGACAGCAGAAAATATCGGGGCCCTACCGGGAGGGTTGGATCCATGAGTTTCTCTCTTCTTGGGTCATTATTTTAAAATAACAAACTTCTGGGTAAGAGCATAGTTGGCCTAGGTCAGTTAGGTTTGTTTTCTTGCTTGCTTATTTGTTTGTTTGTTTTGAGACAGAGCCTCATATAGCTTAGGCTAGCCTAAGATTCCTTGTACAGCAGAGGTTAGCCTTGAACTCTTGATCCTTCTACCTCCCCTGATGAATGCTAGAACAACAGCCCAGCACACTGGCTTTGCTTAGGTAAACTCTACTCCTTGGTCCAGGAGGTACAACCTCTGATAGGAAGTCCTCAGAGAGATTTTTATTTTCCTCACTAGGTGAACTGGATAGTATTTAAGGGGAAAGGGATTAAAGAAAATGGAAAATCGTAGACAGGTAAAATTCACAGCTGTCCTCAACCTTTGCTTCTGTTTCTATGTTCACTTCTGAGCTGCATGTCTCTCTGTGTTTGGCCTCCAGTGTATGGCTGGAACCTCTACGCCAGCCTTTTTCTGTGAGGCCAGCATTTAAGGCCAGTCCCCATGGAGTTCAGCTAGTGGAAGAGCTCAAAATCAGTACCACAAAAAGGTGCTTATGACTGCAGCCAGATGAGATCCCCTGCTGAGACGTTTCACTGCAGTGCGGGTATGGGGCACAGTTCTAGCCAAGCCTCAGTACAAAGGTTGATTAGCAGTAATAAATTAATAAGCCTTGCCTTAAAAAAAAAAAAAAAAAAAACCTTTTGCTGGGTTATTATGGTTCTAAGTTGTTATTAGTTTCAGCCCCAAATCTTGGAAAACTTCTAAGCATTCACTCAAAACTCAACAATAACATGTGTCCTATATTGATTGGAATAAGATATAGATTCGTGTCAAGGCAGCTACAATGACCTTGGCTTAAACACAAAGTTTAAGTCTCCTTCCTCCAGTAGACATAGATAGCCATGGGCCATCTGGTGGTGCCCTCTGGTTAGTTAGGGGCCCGGACTTCCGGCATATCACCTCTCCTAACTTTGAAGATGGCCCTTGTCCTGGGTGTTCACCATGGTATTAAAGCTTTACCTCTACAGATGCATTTCAGGAAGAAGGATAGAGAATGGCCAAAGAAGCAAGGGACTGAAGAAGGTTCTAGAAGCTACCCTATGATATTTTCACATCCCTTTGGCAAGAACGGGCCACATGTGGTCACGAAGAATACTGACAAATGTGGGTGTCTTAGTTAAGGTTTCTCTTGTCCCAATGAAACACTGTGACCAAAAAGCAAGTTAGGGAGGAGTGGATTTTTTTGACTTATACTATAGTGCTATTATGGAAGAAAGTCAGGACAGGAACTCAAACAGGACAGGAACCTGGAGGCAGGAGCTGATACAGAGACCATGGAGGGGTGCTGCTTACTAGGTTGCTTCCTATGGCTTGCTCATAGAACTCAGGGCCACCAGGCCAGGGATGCCATCACCCACAATGCATTGGGACCTCCCCCCAACCATAACTAATTAAGAAAATGCCTACAGTTTGATCTCATGAGGGCTTAATTTTCTCAATTAAGGCTCCCTCCTTTCTGATAATTCTAAAGCAGTGATTCTCAACCTTCTTAATGCTATAACCATTTAATACAGTGCATCATGTTTCTGACCCCAACCATAAAATTATTTTTGTTGCTACTTCATAACTGGAATGGAAATATCTGTGTTTTCTAATGGTCTTAGGTGACCCCTGAATGGGTCACAGCGCAGAGCTTGAAAGCTGTAGTTTTCCTGTGAAGTTGACCTAATACTAGCCAACAGGGTCGGCTTTGTCCTGTTTTGCTGTATACCCTGCTCACCTCTAGGGGCTGAGTTACCACGAAGCAGGGCAGGATGGGAACTGAGCCACCAACAGCCTCCTTTGCAGGTTTTATGCAGGCTGGACACAAAGGGCAGGTGCAGCTGTGGCTCTGTGAAGCATTTCCTGGGGCTCTCATTTTGGCAGGCTGGGCAGACAGGCACCTCGCTTGACTGCTCCGCTGTGAAACTGCAGTTCAGGGGAAGAGCTCGGGTGGACTAAGCACCGTTGGCTAACCTGTCAGCGGCAGCTTTCATTCTGAGAGTGCTTGTAGATTCACGCTCATGTCAACTGAGTGGCAGCGGCAGTGTGGAACCCTCCCTGGGTGTCTCTCAGTGATGAGGATGGTTGGAAAGGCGCCATTCAGTGTCAGGAGTATTCTGAGATATAGCCCAGTGGTTGAGTACTCGCTTGCTCCAGAACATACTTAAGGTCCTAGAGAGTCCATGAATAGCTGTTGTTTTGTTATTTATTTTGCCTCAACCCACAGTTGGTACAGAGTTCTCTTCGTGAGGATCCTGGACATCTCCCTGCCCCTGGGTCTTTCCACCATCCCCCTTGTACTCTCCTCACCTCACACCCATCATTAGTCCTCAACCCATGTCTGTGTTCCCTGGGCCTTGATTTCCACGGGTTCAGCGTCTGGAATGGTTCCTTGTCAATTCAGGTGAATTTTCTTTTCTTCTTCTTCTTCTTCTTCTTCTTCTTCTTCTTCTTCTTCTTCTTCTTCTTCTTCTTTTTGATTTAATTTTTTTTTCTTTTTCGACAATGATAGAATAGTTCTGATGCAGACACATCAGTATAATTTTTATATGTAATTATGTAAGCTTATTGAGTCATTTCTAGGTGTATGTGTGTGTATGTGTGTGTGTATCTGTGGGTATGTGCACATACATGAATGTATTTATCCATAGAATTCAGAAGAGGGTGTCTGAGCTCTTGAAACTGGAGTTAAAGGTGGTTGTCAGCCACCTGCTATGGGTCCTGGGAACCAACCCAGATGTTCTAGAAGGGTAGCGCCGGTTCCTCAGCGCCGAGTCATCTCTCCAGCCCCAGAAACCGAGTTTTTAAATATGATTGTTCTCTTTTGGATTCAACTGAAAGACACTCAGAAAAGAAGGAAACATGCACTGACTTCTGTAGGTCGGAAGGCAAAGATGCAGGAGAGGATCATGGGAAGCAGCACTGAGTGCCTATTTTGGTCAGCCTTTCCCATCTCCTCTCTTTGTGTCTTGAAACAAGGCTGACCTACAGCAGAGTCTTGAAATCCAGGTGTTTTGAGGGGAGAGAAAAAGAAACAGCAGAGCACAGAGAGTTGTTGGGATGTGGACGGGAATGCTGGGGCCTCTCTGAAGCACCACACTGAGGCATGCGACTAGAGGGAGCCTGTTCTGACTGAAAAGGCCACACAGGGCCACAGTCCTCTGAGTGATTAGGGAGATAGGATATTCTGAGATGTGTCCTCTGTCTAGCATGCCTGTTTCTCATTTGTCCCCTTCAAAGCCTCGCTAAGAAGTGGTCTACCCAACCAAGTTTTCTCCCTATCTTTTATCAGAAAGAAATCGCATTCAGCTGTGGCCACAACAGTGGCTTCGACTCCTAACAAGAAAGACAATCTGGAGGTGGTGTGAGTGTTTGTTACGGCTTCTGGGTGCCACACTGCTTCTGGCTTTCTGCACACAGCTGATCTCACCACATTCTTGCCTCTATGGGCACTGGGTGACTGTTCCTCTAGCACCATAGCCCCTAGGACCATCAGAACTGTGAACCCCCAAAGACGTTCACATCCTAACCTCTGAATCCGTGACCATGTTAAGTCAGGTGGCAGAGGAAAAATGAGATGTGTATTAATCTGTTTTCTGTTGCTATGAGAAAATAGCACAGGCACTTTATAAAGAAAAGTGAATTTAGCTGTTTCAGAAGTTGAAAGTCAAAGACTAGAGCCCATAAGCTTGGCTTCTGGTGAGGACCCCTTGGCTGCTTCTTGGCAGGAGAATGAGAGAGAGAACAAGTGGGAAGAAACCACAGGGTGGGGCAGGAAATAAGGATTCAAGAGTCAGGCTCTCTGTCTCTACAACACCGTGCTGTAGGCACTAAGTGAGGCCCAGAGAACTACGTCAACCCCTTTAAAGGATAGCTCCCCCAGAAACTATCCTTTGCCTGATATTTGCAAAACTATGTTTGCCTGATGACCCCATGTCAGATGTTTGACCTGTGGAAACATAAGCTAATATATCTTCATTGAAAGATATGAGCTTGTAGCTGGTGTCAAGGCAGCAACCAGAAACTGCTATGACACTCTCCCATGAGGGACCTATAAGAAAAAGAGCAAAGTCAGGGTGTGTGCCTTTGAAAGCAACACTCCTTCTGCTCTTACAGAGCTCTTCTGGAAGTTTCCACCCCTCCCCCAACACACACATGTTCACCCACACCGACCGGTGGCTGCCTTTGTCTAAGTGGAAGCTGTGATACAGGCGTTTCATCTAGGCTCATTGCTCTCCCCAGCAAAATGGGATTAAGTTAAAGAAGAAGAAATGATGGTGGGTGGACAACTTGCGGTTTTACCACACTCAGCCCCGACACGTTGTTCTTTACCCTCCTGTTACTCTTTCCTGCTTTACAGTGGGTGGTTATGTAGGTGACAGAGAGCTTTCAGGAGCAGAGTCTGTACTTGATTTATCTTCCCGTTCCTGGTGCTTCACACATTGCTGGGAATAGGAAAAAGTAGTAGGTAGATGGATGCATGAGTGAATTTCAGAGGATGATGGGTAGGTATACTTGACAGAGTTAGAGGTTACTTTGTGTTCTTCCATGAGGATGCTCAGGAGGACTGGATACATTGTATAAGACCCTTTCTGGAGGATTGGATACATTGTATAATACTCTTTCTTGAGGATTGGATACATTGTATAATACCCTTTCTTGAGGGTTGGATACATTTTATAAAACCCTTTCTGAATGGTTGGATACATTTTATAAGACCCTTAGCCAGGATTCAAACCTCCTCTCCTGCGTTAGTTCTCCACAGCTTCCTTGTATTCTTACAGCTTCTTTCAGTCTCCTCTGAGCTCAGAAGAAACCAAGCAGGCTAGTCAGAGGCTGTTGTGTATCTGCCACCGCCTGTAAAGCCTTGATTAACCTTGTATAAATTACACTTTCTGCCAGATTGTTATTTTTAGTGCAGCAATATCTGCTTGAGACCGAGTTAGGTTTCAGTCATGAAACAATAAAACAACAGCACGTTGAACCTCTTGACACTGTTTCTTGAGAGGTTCCCCAACCCTGAGACTCAGGTTTGTATGTGTGAGATGGTAGCCTGGTCATCCAGCACCCTAGGCCCCTGGCCCAAAGCCACAGCTCTTTTTAATAAGGAAACTTGGCTTCTTAGCCCTGGCTTACTTAGGCTTTCTCAGGCTCCTCCCCTCTCCAGTCATTCGGTTTGGGATAAAACTCAGTAGGTATCTAAAGGTTTAGTTTCGTTGTTTCCCTCTGCACCACTCCCTTCCTTCTCAGTTACGAAGCAACACGGTATCATGACCCAAATCTTTGGCGTCTGAACCATACAGCTGAGCTCTCTGAAACAGGGGCAGGCTTTGGAGATGCAAGCCAGCCTGTGGTCATCAGGTCAAAGAGAATTCTCAACTACCTGAGGGTGCTTAAAGAAAGCTCTGTAGGGACATACCCCGCAACCCTGGAGATTTGTTGGGTTTGTTTTTTTTTTAAGTCAGCCATATTTAACACAATTTTGGGTTGTTTTTATAATCCCTTGAGTGCCTACTTCTGCTGTCAGTTAAACACACTCAGTAAATGTTAGGTTTGTGTCGACATAGCTGTTAGTGCTGTTTAACCCCTTGACTCGACACCAAGAAGCTGAGTCCCTGGTCCCTGCTTATCCCACAGCCTTCTCAGCATGTGGTCTAGGGAAGTATTTTAAAGGCAATTAATTGACTCTAAATCAGGCAACCTAGTTAGATAAGAAATATGGGATTTTAAAATTTATTTTATGTATATGCTTCAGACACATCAGAAGAGGGCTTCAGATCCCATTGCAGAGGGTTGTGAGCCACCATGTGGTTGCTGGGAATTGAACTCAAGACCTCTGGAAGGGTAGTCAGTGCTCTTAATCCTGGCCATCTCTCCAGCTCCAATATGTGATTTTTTTAAATTATAGTTTTATTTATTTACTGTGTGTGTGTGTGTGTGTGTGTGTGTGTGTGAACACGTATGTCACAATGGATATGTGAAAGTCAGAGGACAACTTCCAGAGGTCGATTCTCTCCTCCTACTGTGCATCCCAAGGACTGACCTCAGGTCGACAGATGGCAAGCACCTTTAACCCTTTACACACTGAGATGTCTGGCTGGGGATCAAAGCCAGGACTTCGAATGTGCTAGGCAAGCACTCTAACAGTGAACTATACACATAAGCATCTACTTTTTAAGTTGAAGAGATACCAGAACTTATAAAAACAAAATTAAAATAATCTATAACTTATTATCCAATGACTGATATTTTTCTGTTTTTTTTTTCAGTCTTAATCTTCATTAAAAGTGGCCTGCTTCTATTCAGATTTGGGCATAGTGGCAGGACAGGTTAAGTTCTTTGTAATCTTTCTAACTTAGATAGTATTAGATGGACAATATATCTCTAATTAGGAATACATACATATATGTATACCTATGTATCAACTATAATTAAGATATATATTACAGGGCTATATTGGAATATAATTACATATAATTTTATGTACACACGTATTTGACTGGTCTCAATTGACATTACAATAGTGCTATGTAACAAATTCCATCCACCTGGAGTCCCAGAACAGGAGGAGGATTATAAATCCAAGGTCAGCCAGGGCTACAGTAGCAAGACCCTATCAAAACAAACAAACACTGGGCGTGATGGTACAAGCTTTAAATCCACATACTTGGGAGGCAGAGGCAGGGACAAAAGCAAAGACAGGTAAATCTCTAAGTCAGAGGCTAGCCTGGTCTACATAGAGTTCCAAACAAGGGCTGCCTAAAGAGACTGTCTGAGACTAGAATCTCCCTCAAACTCATCATCCTAAGTTTAAAGTTGTCTATTGTTTTTGATGCTTCTGGAAGCAGGACTCTACTGGATGACTCTGTGTTACAGTGTGGGATTGACTGATCATGCCTGCCACCCATGAGCAAAATTCAGATCTCTTCTTTCTGAGGCCAAGGTTCCCTGTCTTCTCTTGTCTCTAGACAAGAAGTACAAGAAGAAAAACCCAATGCAAACCTACCCAAGCCTCTGTGCTTTTTGAATTGCTTTCTCTAACTTCCCCCCCCCCCCCAGGATAATTCACAGAGATGTATGCAGAAGATTTTGTTGAACATTTGGGACAGCAGAGGAGTTTTACATCTGCATTCACACCTCTGCATCCCTTGGCCCCTCTCCTTTGAATTCTATTTGCAGTCAGCCCACACACACACAGCCTCCCTCGACTGTGCTTGCTGGAGAATTTTCTCTGGCTTGAGGGATTCTGATTGTCTTATCTTGCTGACTTTGTGCAACCTAATCCAGCTTTTGTATTGATTCATTGAATGTATGTATATTGAGAATGTGTGCCCTTCCTCACCTTGATGAATTTTTAATCTATGTAGAAAATTAATAATGCCTGTTGCTATTTGGGGGCCAGGTCATTCTTCTCTATAGGGACTGTTTTGTGCATCATAGGGTGTCATTAGCATCCCTGGCCTCCAGATGTTGACAGAAGTCAATGACATGAGTGCTCGTCCCTTGAGATATGAACAGGGTAGAGACACTGCAGCCTTCCTCCAGGAGAAAATCACCTCAGTAGAAATCTGCTGCTATAGCATACAGCAGACTTGATAAGAATGCTGATAAATAGCAGTAATGGGTTAAGAAAGATGAAGGAGTGGGGCTAAGGACGGTGTTTAACTGGTAGAGCACTTGCCTAGCATCTGCCAAGCCTTGGGTTCCGTTCCTAAGGAACCAGGTACATGCTTGTAATATGACACTCTGGAGGCAGAATCAGAAAGAGTTTGAGGGGACTCTGGGATACTTTCTTAAAATGAACAAAGCAACAGGGGGAAAAGGTGCAGAAATGGGATGTCTCTTCTGGAAACTGAAGGGGTGGGGGCACCTAAGCTGTGACCTCCAGATTGGCTCGAGAAATGTGGCACATTAGAGCAAACAGAGAGCCACTGTTCAAGCTAAGCACAAGCAGAACAGGGCATGGCAGTGATGGTGTGTGTGTGTGTGTTTGTGTGTGTGTGTGTGTATGAGTATGTGTGTGAATGTGTGTGTGAGTATGTGTGTGTGAGTGTATGTGTGTGAGTGAGTGTGTGGGTGTGAGTGTGTGTGGGTGTGGGTGTGAGTGTGTGTGTGAGGTAGCATGGGGATGTGGTAGAAGGAGTCAGTAGCACAGAGAGGCTGGAGCCTCCTGTATTTTGGGGTCCTGTAAGTCACATGACTCCTACTTTTACTGAGAGGAGTGATGAGTGTGTCTGACTCTGTGCTCATTTGAGGGATGTACATTTCTTACATCCAGGGACAAAAAAAAGCCAATTAGTTTCACCCAAATCAGTTTATATAACCCTTGCCTCTGAGAAATTTCACTCTGAATTCTTCATTTTAAGTGGTAGCCAGTTCCCAGGAGAGCTGAGACAACGAAAGAGGAAGAGATTAAGGGAGATCACCTAGTCAGATGTCAACTACAGTGCTGGCCAACGACAATGTCTAGCAGCAAAAATGGATGAGTGAGTGACGATAGGTGAATGAATGAATGAATGAATGAACTACAAGTACAGACCAAAGAATTCAAGAGGGCCAGAGTGTGGAGTCTTTTAGACGACATCCATCTCTGCATAATCCGCAATGACATGGCCACAGTACAACACTGGCCCAGTTTCCCAGAGCAAGCAATGTTTCTGAGCAAGGAATATGTGAGACGTTGTGGGGCAAATGTACTTAGAGCTAGGACAGTGGTCAGGAGTGGGGGCAGGAGTTTACCCTCCAGCCTTGCGTTCTTGTGTCACTGCTCTGCGACAGGTACTAAACCATACTAGGCCTTGATGGTCTTATCTGTAAAATGGGGCTCCTTACTCAGAGTCATTGGGAAGATAAACTGAAATAACTCATGTTTGCTAGTCAGGGTTCTCTAGAGTAACAGAACTTATAGAATGAAGTGGGCACACACACACACACACACACACACACACACACACACACACACACCATGAATGACCTACAGGCTGTAGTCCAGTTAATTCAACAATGCTGGCTGTGCTGCTCAGTAGTTTCTCAGTCCACAGGGCTGGATGAGTCCTCTGGTTTCTCAATATATGCTGGAACTCTGAAGAAGTAGGCTCTAATGCCAGTGAAGGAATGGATGTGCGAGCCAGGTAGGACAAGCAGGCCAAGGGCAAAAGCTTCCTTCTTATAAGCCCATATAAACTTCCAGCAGGCCGGGCTTGGTGGTGCATGCCTATAATCCCAGCACTTGGGAGGCAGAGGCAGGCGGATTTCTGAGTTCGAGGCCAGCCTGGTCTACAGAGTGAGTTCCAGGACAGCCAAGGCTACACAGAGAAACCCTGTCTCGAAAAAACCAAATCCAAAAAAAAAAAAAAAAAAAACCTTCCAGCAGAAGGTGTGCTCAGATTTAAGGTGTGTCTTCCAGACTTAAGATCCGGATCAAAGGTCCAGAATTGAAGTAGATTCGCCTACCTCAAACCAAGCAAAAGATCTCTCACAGGTGTGCCCTCCAATTCTGTATTGTAGTTCATGCTAGATGTAGTCATGTCGACAACCAAGAATAACCATGTGAATTAGTTCTTGGAACAGTGCTCAACAAAAGCTAATTATCATTCCTGTTGTTGTACAAGAATACAGATGCTGAGGTTTATTCCCTAAGTCACAGCCAAAGCTATTCTTCTGGAATATTCTCAGAGACCCTTAGCAGTGCTAAAAGTTCTCTTCTAGAAACTATATAGAATTGTAATAGCAATCAAGAGACTATCCGGAAACTTGGTGGCAGTTGTGTTTGTCCCTTCCATTGTGTCTCTTTTTGTTAATAGAGGTCACTGAGGGAGAGACAGCAACTCCAGGGTTCTGCCTACTAGCCACTTCTCGGCAGTATATTTCCTTTGAGGAATACTGGCCTTTTGCCCTTTGCCCTTTGCCCTTCACCCTTTGGCCATCCAAAGAAAAAAGATGTTTCCTTCTGACTGTATGTCCTGAGCTGTGTATATACAATCTACCTCTGAATAAGAAATATACACATCAGCAAGGTAGTTGGATTGCTAGAGCAATGACCCTGAAGTGACAGAGCCAGCCCTGGGCTGTTTCCCTGTGATCAGCGTCTTCCTTGCAACAAAGTTGGATGCACAGGATGCTCTGTAATGGAAAAACTTTGGCCTGGTTTCTAGGCATAGTGAACAATGAAAGTTACAGGTTGCCAGCAGGAAGGTGGCTGCTCCCTTGCCAATGGATAGCAGAACAATAAAGCATCTTGTGCTGTGTTTGTGTGTCTTCCAGGCTGGAGCAGGAAATACAAGCGCTCGAAAGTGAAGAGTCCCAGATATCAGCCAAAGAGCAGATCATCCTCGAGAAACTGAAGGAGACAGAGAAATCCTTCAAGGACTTGCAGAAGGTGAAGGGGGAAAAAAAACAGTTTCTCTAATCCTAATCATGGGGCAGTCCCATAGGAAAGGCTAGAGCTGTGGTTCTCAGCCTTCCTAATGCTGAGACCCTTTAACAGTTCCTCATGTTGTGACCCCAACCATAACATTATTTTGTTGCTTCTTCATAACTATAATTTTGCTACTGTTATGAACATAAACAAATATCTGATATGCAGAATAGCTGATATACCCCCCAAGAAGTCGTGACCCATAGGTTGAGAACTGCTGGTCTAGATGGTACCAGAGAACTCTGAGCCATACACTCTGAAAAGAGGACAGAAGTGCTAGGAACTGGAGCTGTTCCTACAGCAGAGTGGCCTGTCTTCATTAGGAGGCACGGGGATACTTCTATTAAATTAATCCCATTTATATGATGCTGTCCACACCCCATAGTTCCCCAATGTCTGAAGTCTTCAAATTATGCATTAGAATTGTAAGGCCAGTTCCTATTAAACTGATTAGACGACCTAATGTGGCTTTAATTAGAATTTGCCTTTTAAGTCTTTCCTTTATGAAAGGGCTAGAAGCAACACTGCAACAAATGGGCAGGAATCCCAATACACAGGGTGTAAATGCATGGGAATCCCCCTATGTAAAAATAAATGGCTCTATGGGGTAACATGCAGAGGGGCCTTGAGACTCTGGATTTCTCAGGACCACATTCTCAGTGATTAAAAAACAGGCAAAAAATAAACAACCCCCCCCCCACCGCCAAAAAAAAAAAAAAAAAACAAAAAAAAAAAACAACCCAAACCTAAGTAAAACAAAATTCAAGATGGGATCCTTCTTATGGTGCATCTCCATCATGACTTAGAAGAGTTGCTGGATGATTGAATTGCCTCTGAGTAAACTGATTGACATTCTGTGTAAACTGAGAGTATCAAATCCTTCACTGATCCCAGGAGAAAAGTAAGCTTGGTCTTGCCTGCTGCTGGCCAAGTTCTGGGCCTGTATTTTGGGGGCTGGGAGTGGGACATGCCACACACGCACAGTGACGCTCTGCCCTGCTTTTGTCTCCACAGAGTTTCTCCACTGCTGATGGAGGTAAGTGCACGCTGCCCTGCTGTACTCAGATGCCTTCCGTCTGGTCTGCTGAGTGGTTCTCATTCATACAGACTCACCAGGAGACAGATGTGAAGGGACGCTTCCTATGGGCATCCCGGGCAAGGGGCAGCAACCTATCTGGCAGCACCCTAAGAGGTCACATAGCCATCTTTTCTGCCTCTGCCTCCTGACTTGATGCTTCTGTTAGCACATTGGCCAGCTCTCGGTCCCATGGTCTCAAACACTTGCTGTCTGGACTTTTCTTGAAAGGGTTTGGCAAAAGAATGTGCTGGAGTCAGAGCTAAGTCTCTAACAGGAACCGACCCAACACCCCCAGTAACTAAGTCACATTAGAGGCAATTTGCTGTTTAGGAAAACTTCTGAGGCCTCTGGAGCTTTCTTTGCCTTTCTTCCTCTGTCCTTCCTGAACTATTCCAGAATCTCTCTAGCCTTCCAAGGAAACTGGGCAGGGAATCATTTCCTTCCCTGCTGTGATATCAGACTCTGAGGCCTGGAAAGTAGGAGTAGGACTCTAGTCCCCCCGTAATCCCAGCCAGACAGGAAGGGACAGGTTCTGTCCCTCCTCTGCCTTCCTGGGCTGTGGGGATGAACTTGGGACTGCGCTTCCGTGCTGCACTGGGGTCCCCCTGCCCCCCCCCCCCACCTCAGCTACAAACTCAAAGTTGTCATTTTCATCTTGGCCCTCACTAGATGGGCCTTGAAATGCAAGGACACATAGGGGCATCAGCTGCTACCTGCTTCTCTTGTGGTTCTCATGCAGTCAGCCTCTAGCTCAGGAAGAGGGTCAGAGGTCAGAGGAGTTGGCATCAGAACATTTCCCGTTGTCATTCAGGAAAAAAAGGGGGGAGATAGTTTTTTAAAAATATGATGCTGTGTAAGACATTTCTTCTGGATCCACCACAGACTAGACATTTGTATGTAGGATGGCTTTGACCGGCACAAAAGATAAGCAAAATAAAACAACAGAGAAGGTATCACGATTGTCCCTCCAGTGAGAAAAGACCCGGATTTGAGCTCCCCTGTGGGGTGATCTTTGAGGAGACATAAAGGAAACCTTCTGTTCCCAGAACCCATAGCAGGAACACAGCAGCAGGAACTCTGGGAGAAAAGAAGCAAGCATATTTCTAGGAGAGCAACCCAGAATGTTAGTCTTCAGATGACTCAGTTGAGGCTTGTCTGTGCTTTGAAAACAGATGAAGGGTTGGCCTTGGGAACCAGGGAGCACTGCACAGGGAGAAGTAGTGTTTAGAGGACCGTGGATGTGAAGTCACTGCCAGGCTGGGCTGGGGCTGGGCCCCAGACCCACAGATACTTGCACCTGCAGAAGGCATGTTGTGCTTTCATGCTGTGCCCCTCCCCCACCCTTCCTCTAACCAGGACCTTCCTTGGAATTTTCTCTTGTAGTTAGGGAAGGGAAGGCATCTGTATGCCCTGCCCCTGAGCAGGCTATGACTGCCACAGATGCCCGTGTAGTCCACGACGTGATAAGCCGACATGGAGCCACATTACCAGTTGTTACCACCGTCTCTTTCATTTGCACCTCTGCTTGTTTCCTCCTGTAGCCTTCCCGCTGTATTCTCTGGACCCTCCAGGCTTCCACAGAGGTAGGAGGGATCCTGACGAAAGAATTTGGAAGCCTAAAGTTGGATGAGCTCAGGCATAGGAGAAAATGATTTCCTGGGAGGCTCAGGAGGGATTGCTGTGGTCTGACCTGTCCACCCCACACTGTGATTCCCAACCTCTGGTTCTCACTAAGCCTGGATGACTTCTCCATCAGTTGCATTTACCAGCCAAGAAAGAAGTGTGAAGAAGGGCACACACTGATAAAATATGGTCAATGTCTAGGTCGTTTCAAGGTCTGAGATATAAGCCCCAATGTGTCCCACTTGGGGGACTTTGAGAAGCCTGGTTTTGTTTCAAAGATCCTAAGTTGATGAGACAACTCTAAGAATCAATCAACTCTTGTTATTAAGGCTTAGTAAGAAATTATTCTAGACTAATACTGAAAGAAAACCTCAGTTTCAGAGACATGCTGGTTACAGAACTGACTGAATTCCAGCTTGGACTAGATTAACTGTGTAGATGCTGCAGAGTCAACCACAGCATCCTGTACCTGTGAGTGCTGATATGCGGAGGAGTGTGAGTGTGTGGTGTGTGTGTGTGTGCGCGCGCGTGCGCACGTGCGTGCGCGTGCGCAGGGAAGCAAGAGCACATTTGCAGACACATACACAGTGGCCCTTCTTGAAGTGGTAATATTGCTGGGGTTTGTTTATGGGTTCTGATGATGTTTATAGGTCATCAGGAACAGTTCATTCCACTCTTGATTACAATTTCCTGATCAAGCTACAATGTTCCTCTCCTCTCTTTAAATAACATTGTTACCTACCTGAGCCTTCAACCTGTGTATATGCTGTTCTTATGGTGTTTTGTCTGAATATAAATTGCATATGGTACATGCTTTAGATTCATTTCTTTTGCTGTTATATGATACCCAAGACCCACCCACCCCCAATCAACTTAGAGGAAGAAGACTTTATGTTAACTCACAATCTCAGGTTACAGTCTGTCACAGCAGGGAAGGCAACGCAACAAGAATTTAAAACAGTCAAGAGCAGAGGGAATGAATGCATACCCGCTTGTTTGAACTCAGCTGCCTCTCTTTATTTACACTGTCCAAGATTCCCCAACTAGGAGATGGTACCACCCACAGTGGACAGTTCTTCCCACATCAATTAACATAAGACAATCTGCCAAGGGGATGGAGAGATTGATTGCTTAGCATCTAAGACTACTTGTTATACCTGGCAGTAGTGATGGTGTAATCCCAGCATTCAGGAGGCAGAGTCGGGTTGAGCTCTGAGTTCAAAGCCAACCTGATTTATAGAGTGAGTTTCAGGACACCCAAGTCTACACAGAGAAACCCTGTCTCAAAAAAAAAAAAAAAGAGAGAGAGAGATAGAGGAGGACAGGGAGGGGAGGAAAGAGAGGAAGGGAGGAAGAAAGAGGGGAAGGAAAAAAGAAAGAAAGAAAGAAAGAAAGAAAGAAAGAAAGAAAGAAAGAAAGAAAGAAAGAAAGAAAGAAAGAAAGAAAGAAAGAAAGGGAAAAGAAAAAAGAGTATTTATTGCTTTTACAAAGGACCATCATTCAATTCCCAACACCCACGATGTGCCCTCCAGTTCCAGGAGATCCAGTTCTGAAGCCATCAGACGTATATGTGGTACACATAATTCATGCAGGCAAAACACTCATACGCCTAAAATAAAATAAACCTAAAAAGAGACAAGGCAATTTCCTACAGATATGCCTGCAGGCAACCTGACCTAGAAAAACCTAGAATTCTCACTGAGGCTGTCTTCCCAGCTGATTCCAGGTTACATCAAGAATCGGCTCGACACTCAGTAGCCAGCGCAGTGAGGATCTTCTGCTATTGTTCTAATATAAAGCCTTGGCCAGAATGAGCAAAAGAACATGTATGTGTGTCCTGGGCCTCTCCCAGTCTTGCTACGAGATACTGGTCTTAGATTCCTGTTCTATCCCAGCCTGTGGTGTCCTGAGGCCACACCAAAACTTCTATGCCATGATTGGGAAATCTCAATGTTTGATTACTTATTAAGTTACATTTTAAGGAGAGTTCTCACCAGGGCTGCCCATCTGGCTATAGCTGTGTGTGTTCGGTATAACTATTGCAATGTTTTAGTTGTGCTAAGGTACACTGTGAATTTCTGTCCCATGGGTGATGTTCACTATCCTCTCTGGCAGCAGAGAGAATGCTCAGAGACCTCCTGACTATGACAGGAAGAGGACAGCTTAGTGACTAAGGCAA
The DNA here is from genome assembly GCF_947179515.1 of Apodemus sylvaticus. Lineage (NCBI taxonomy): Eukaryota > Metazoa > Chordata > Mammalia > Rodentia > Muridae > Apodemus > Apodemus sylvaticus. Next base: position 71,367,264 of record NC_067474.1, read on the forward strand.
GCTAAAGGCCATTTGTTGTACTGTTTGCTGAACTTTCATGGTCTCCTGGATGTGGAACAAATAAGGTTTAGCACTGTTTTTTTTTTTTTTTAAGACACTTTCTCTATGTACTGGAACTTGCTATGTAGACCAAGCTGGCCTCAAATCACCTATATCTCCATGCTTCTGCCTCTGGATCTCTGGGCTTAAAGGTATGCACCACCACACCTGACCTAAGGTTTATACTTAATGATGCTTTGAGAGGGCTACTCTGGTCCCCCTCTGATAAGCCACACCATCATCTCCCAGCAGAAGCCATACAGACCCAGCCCTCCAGGAGTTGTGGTCAGCTGGCTTGTAGTTGGTGCACACTGTACATTTCCTCATCCGTTCGCCTCTGACCAGGAGGAGCCTCCTGGAGTAGGATAAGACAGAAGCTTGAGCTGCTGGCTCTTTCAGAAGCACTACCTCATGCCTGTAAGTGGCTTTTGCTGCCAGCTGCTGAAGTGTTCGTCCCAGCAACCCTATATTTAACGCAGAATGTACTAGACACACATGTGACCAGTCTCTCAGGTCTTACCTGGTCTTAATGGCTTGAACCTCTATCTCTCATTTGAATGTAAGAAGCCACACTTGCTGAAGTCCCATTCCAGAGATGTCTGGAAGTCTTCAATGAAAAGCAAAAGGTCTCCAGATAGTCTAGTCTAGTCATCTTCCTTCTCCTCGGTCACTGTCGTCCCAGAGAGCTACTCTGTCTTTTCATGAATCACTGTAATCAAAACGTCCCCGGCCCCCTGAAGATGGGTTTATCCCAGGCTGCTGTTGCTGGCCCTGCCTTGTGCTTGTTTGGGATTTGCAGCCTTTCATACCTACCCACAGTGGATGCGGAGAGGCAGCTGCCTGCTGAGTTCGTGAATAATAGAAGTTTGAGGTTAGAGAAAAATAGCCAACATTTATGTGGTTACGCAGCACCTGGTTCAAATCCAGACCCATCTTTAGGGACTCCTCTCCAGGCTGCTTCACAACCTTCTCCAAGCCGGATTTCCTCCCTGCAGTGAGAGGATATTCAAATCTGTTTTTCCCTGCCTGGGATCCAAGCTCCAGTGAAGCAAAGCTGGAGAGTGAAAGGAGACGTGGCCTGCATAGCCTAAGTTCTTCCCACCTTGTCCTTGTGTCTCCTTCTTCCTTTGGTTTGGTTTGAGAGATTGGTTGAGACAGTTTTAGACTGTAGCCCTGGCTGGGCTAGAATTCTATGCACAGAAGGCTGGTCTCAAACTTGTGGCAATCCCCCTGCCTGTGCCTCCTGAATACTGAGATTACAGGCATGCACTACCATAGCTGCCTAAGGTTTCATCATTGCTCTTCTTGTTTTAAGACAGGGTATTTCTCTGTAGCCTAGGCCGGCCTAGAACTCTGTATATAGCGCAGGCTGGCTTGAACTTTTGGCAGTGTTCTGGCTTAGTCTCCCAAAAGATGGGGTTACAGGCATGAGAGCCCTTATCTATATCACGTCCTGTTTTTTTGTCCCATGTGGTTGATATGGAAAAACCCATTGTCTTAGAAAAACTCCACCTTTGCCCTAAGAACATGATGGTCCAATATCAGCACATCCTGAACTGCTGAGATTCATATGTGAGTCGGTACATAGCCTGGTTGCTGTAGAGTGAAACTGATCCGAGTCCAGCGTCTGTCTTTCTAGTGTGAAGGCTAAAAGGGTTAAGGGGCAAGAAAAGGATCTCCTGAAACTGAAGCCACACAATAGGGATAACCATACATAGGGAGCTGGAGAGATACCTCAGCTGCCAAGAGCACAGGCTCTGCAATCTTCAGATCCCATCCTCAATATAACAAGCCAGGCATCCCTGTAATCCCAGCCCCAAGGGTGATAGGAATGGAAAGATTGCTCCAGTTTGCTAGCTTCCAGCCTAGCCAAGGGAATGCAAGACACTGGTTCACGGAGAGACCTTGCCTCAAAGGAATAAATGGAGGGTGATAGAGGGGGACACCCAACAACCTCTTGCAGTCTCTGTGGGTGCATCCATGTGTACTCACACTTAAGACACACATGTGGGGTTTTTTTTTCTTTTTAAGTTAGGGTAGGTATGAAATTGGAACAGGCACAAGACTGATGGAGGCCAAAAGCGGGAGGAGCTGAGGCTACCATTCGGGATCCTAAGGGAACTATGGTGTGAGCCACAGACAGAATACAGGAGAAGCTGGTGAGCAGCAGTGCAGATTCTGTTAAGCCTGAGGGGATGGTGGGATCTTCAGTGCAAAGACACAGGGAGCAGTTACACACATCTCCTAATGAGTGATTGTTGTTCTGGGATCCTTAACCATATTGTACTAGAAGGAGAAGCATTGTACAGAGCCAGACATTAGCATCATACAGAGCCCGGCTTTAGCATTGAACAGTGCCAGGCTTTCTAGTTTCTCCCTTCATTGTTGTCCTGCTTTTCTCTGGGAGTTACCCAGTTCCTTGTGTCGTGCTCCAGGCCTTTCCTCTTCTCCTGAGGCCTTAGCTTCCCTGCCAGTGCTCACCCCTTCGCCTCTCACCTCCTAAGTGGGCTTGACAAGGTGTTCATCCAAGTACAGCTCTCCTTCCTTACTCCAGTAAAACCTCCTCTGCTGAGATAACAGTGGTGGAGATGGTATTTGCAACTTCAGCCTGAAGTAGCAAAATCATGAGATAAATTCTGGAGTTTGCTTTAATGTGTATAAGAAGTGATCTTCTAAATAAATATATCTCAGAAAGTTCTGTTTCCAGTTCAGAGAATATTCTTGACTTTCCCTGCATTTATATTTTACTGTACAATCAGGGTCTACATAAACTAGATAACAAAGTTGGTGGGCAAGCCACAAATTACTATTTCCAGAATTTTATATTGATTTAAAATAAATGTATGTATTCTGTAATTTCAACATATCAATAAACAATGGGGTGACTAAGCTAAATACATATTAAAGACATCTGTCATTTCTTTCTTTAAGATTTATTTCATTTTATATATATGAGTACACAGTAGTTGTCTTCAGACACACCAGAAGAGGGTATTAGATGTCATTACAGATGGTTGTGAGCCACCAGGTGGTTGTTGGGAATTGAACTCAGGACCTCTGAAAGAACAGACAGTGCTCTTAACCTCTGAGCCATTTCTCAGTCCATCACTCTTTCTTATCTGTGAAGAAATTATACTTTGGAAATATAATTATTTAAAAATCTTCAGAATAGATTGCTTTTCAACTCAGAAATTTCCTTCCACCATGACCTTGCATCCTGCTTTGCTTTAGGTTCTAGATCTTTCCGTGGGTGATCCTTGTATCTATCTATACCACAAATGAGCTGATTTACCATATTGAACAATGTAGAATAAAGTGCACACTTGGTGCTCTGGCTAGGCCCCAAGGAAGTTATAACGAACATAGAGCAATCTCTGTTTCCATTGAGTTTTCTAATCCAATAGGAAAGGGAAAACAGCTAAGAATCATAGACAATACATTTAAACTAGAGTACAGAAGTGTAGTGCTGTAATGCAAACGCAGATATTCTTAACCTAGAAGACACAGCTTTATCCTGGGCATGATCTGGAGGAGGAGGAGGAGGAAAAGCAATTAGGATGCATAGGATGAGAGGGGTACGTAGAATGAAAAGGGTGTGTAGGATGCATAGGATGTGTAGGATGAGAAGGTTGCATAGGACGTGTATGTGCACAGGATGCACAGGATGCACATGGTGCGGCGTAGGGTGCATAGGAGGTGTAGGATGAGAAGGATACACAGGAAGCATAGGATGAAAAGGGTGTGTAGGATGCACAGGATGCAAAGGGTGTGTAGGATGAGCATGCATGCAGGATGCACAGGATGCGTAGGGTACGTAGGAGGCGTAGGATGAGAAGGCTACACAGGCTATGTAGGATGAGAAGGGTACATAGGATGTGTAGGATGCGAAGGGTAGGTAGGACATGTAGGATATGCAGGATGCAATGGGTGTGCAGGATGAGTAGGCACACAGGATGCACAGGATGTGCAGGATGCATAGGGTACGTAGGATCCTTAGGGTGAGAAGGATACACAGGCTACGTAGGATGTGAAGGATGATACGTAGGTTGCACAGCATGCGCAAGATGCGTTGGATACCATGAGCAGAGCCTATTGCACAGGGCTGAGCGAAGGGGCATGCAGTACTAGATGCTCAGCTTTTTTTGTTTCAAAGAGAAGTGATAATGACGGCCTGGGAGGGCAAAACGGAGTAGAAAGAAAACAAATGATAGGGCTAACACTTTGGAAAAGAAAGTAAGGGGCAAAGTCAGAGTTTTCCCTTACAGTTGTTTGGGAATCATCAGGCAGTGAATTGTAAAGAAATGATCTAAATCAAGAGTGTAAACAGTTATACATGTGAAATAGCGTTTCTATACTTAGGATGAGAAGGATACACAGCTAAGTAGGATGTGAAAGGTATGTTTCACAAATCATCTATATGTTTCAATACTTTGTGCCAGAAGAAAACTACAGAGTAAGATGCTAGCCATAGACTCACTTTGAAAACTAGTTCTTTCTATTTATCATTTAGGGGCTGCAAATAAGTCTGTTATTGTATAGTAGTAGCACCCTAACTGATTACTTCACTTCCATAAAACAAAACAATGCAAAACAAATACCTTCACTTTCACAGAAGTGCTTTGGATTAAAATATGGAATACAAAAATCATTTCAATTTTATAAAATAGGCTTTGACAATAGGGACATAGTTGGTCTTTAAAGGATGAAGACTCTGTTTGATGGTTTCAGATGGATGAGAGCAGCCTAGAGGGGCAGGGGACTCAGTAGTGGCCACTGTCACTTTTCTCTACTAGAAAGTGTCAGTGTATCAGACTTGTCTAGCGTACACAAGGCCCTGGATTCAGCAACAGCGCTGTAGTGAGAACAAAGAGGACCATAGTGTGGTAAGAAGAGAAGGGAGCACTCTGTTCCATGCGCATTTCAGTGTGGTATCCCATGGTTGGTCACTTGTACCTAATTCATAATGACTCTAAATGGCCCTCCTGGGCTTCCTTACATACACTGTCGGGACTTATTGGCCTAGACTCTGGATCTTTCTGATAACTACTCCCATTTCCACAGTCCTGAGACTTGAGCCCTCTGGGCAGGATTGCTCCTGCCTCAGCTGTTCTGCTGTTTTCCAGCCACCAAACATCCGGCATTGTTGACGCTGACCCTCTTGTCCAGTGGGCAGGAGAGCTGCTGTCCGGGCAGTGAACCCGTTGGGGCTCCCAGCACTGTGTCTGTTGTATTCCCTGTTTTCTGCTACCAGATGCAGTAAGTTTCCTCTCAGCTCTCTCACCTGCCAATCTGTTCACCCACAACGGATCCATCGCCAGGGTGGGAAGGGGCCAGCAGAGCGGTTGGTAAGTTCAGGGACTGTTTTGCTTTGACAACAGGACTGTCCATGGGCTTATGCTTCTCTGGGCTTTGTTTGTGAAATGGGTATCCATATGTCCTCACACAGGGAGGCTCGTCCTTAGCCTGGTTTCAGATGTGGCACAGACAGTGATCACATGGGCAGGCTCAGGCCCCATAGGTAACTGAGGGTTGCAAGAGGAGGTTGTAAAGAAACCACAGGGCATTGTCCCTCCAGCTTTGGTAGGAAGGGGACATCTTTTTTCAGTATCTGTGGTCATAGTATCTATCTCTGCTCTTACGGTGAATCTGCATTATGTCTCCAGGGTTTTTATTTTCCTCACTGATGTCAAGCACCTTGAAGGGGCTGGGTCGAGGGTTGGACTCGAGGCTGGGTGGGAAGGGTTTTTTCCAAAGATTATGAATCTATTGCAAGAATCTTTTGGGAATTGGGCTCTTCCCATTATATAAATACATACTACATCCAAGTCTTCACTTTTGTGGAGTCTTAGTTAATGGGGGATATTTGGGGTGAAAGCAAAAATTTTAAAAATGTGTGCTTCTTGCTAGTGGTTCGGACAGTGGCACATTGTCCAGACTCTATATTTGAGAGTGTAGAGTATGAAGAGCCATGCTCAGAAATGTGTCCCCAGAGGTCAGAGCACAAGGACACAAGAAATAACTCTCCCCACTGACCCATTTGATCTATCAGTGAGCTGGGTCAGGCGTGCATGAAAGAATGACTCGCCCCGAGTTGCAAGTAGTACAGGTGAAGTCAAAGCTGAACATTGGGTTTTGATTCATACATGCTAGATAAATTCATGTGTAAAATAAGTCTCATAATGGCATAGTTAAGAAAACAAAATAATTGTGGGCTTTTAAAGCAGAGTAATCCTTATATAGGTCAACCTGAATATTTTTGAAGCAAAAGTCCCTCCTTATTTAAATATAAAAAAAACATGAAACATCAAGCATTGACACAGGTGGCATTTTCGCTCACTAAATTTCAATGTATAAAAGACAGTTCTCAACACTTCCTTACATAATGCTTTTGCAAGAGTTCTAAAGCTTGATGGGGTTGTACGTGACATCTGGCCACATCTGGCCACACCCAGGACAGGATCTGCATTCCCTGGGGATATAGAGGAGAGGTGAGCTGGATCCTGAAGCCTGCATCTATTCTATGAAAGACTCACCAGCAGCCATGCTGGGAACTCTTTTGAGTGCCTCGGGGTGTATGTCTAAGGTCAACTGAGGTGATGTGGTTTTCATCACATGTCTTCCTACATGTTACTGACAAACGTGGTGCTGATGGATCCTGACAATCTGTGGCAACAAGCTTTTCAATTTTTTTCCTCAAAGGTCATGAAGTATGATCCCAATTAAAGGCCCATAGATGGATGAATTCATGTCAAAAAGTAGAAACCGAGGCTGAGTGTAGTGGAGATGCCCTTAATCCCAGCACTCTGGAGGCAAAAGGATCTGTGGCTTTGAGAGCAGCCTGGTCTACATAGGGAGTTCCAGGACAGCCAGGACTATGTAGAGAGACCCTGTCTCAAAGAGAAATTGAGAAAGAGGGTGAACAGGAGAGGGAGAAGGAGGGAGGGAGGAAGGGGAAAGGGGAAGAAGAGAAGGACAGAGGAACAGATTGGGACAGCATTGCTAGCCCAGCAATGTAAAGTGTGCCGTTCAATGGTAATACACCCCTGCAATTGAAGCCACAAGTAAGAATATACCTCCTCTTACAACCTGGCACCGTTCCAGTCTGAGGAGACCACAAATGCATGGTGACCACGATAGAAGGTGTGCTTTCAGAAGTATACTGTGATCAGAGCCTTTTAGAAAATAAGTTTGCATGCACACTTTATTGGCTAAGAACACATTTGCATTTAAGCGAAGCTATCAGCTTTCAAGCATCATGTGGTCAGTGGTTTTGCCAGGCGGTCTCTGGAATGGGATGTTAACAGCCATCGTCAGGTTTATAGTGACTGCAGAGAGTGCAGCATTCTTACTGGCAGCGAGTGTCACTAGAATTCTCCCAGGTACAAGCCACCTTGCTCTAGAAATGTCCTTTTGGAAATTTGTACAACCTCAGGCCATTTGAATGTCTCCAGTGAGTATTATTACCCACAGTACAATGGTTTCAAAGGTTTGGGATTCTGTCTGAATAAGATGTGTTTGGAATTCTGAGGCCCCGTTCCAGCCCCTACTGAAATAGAATCCCCAGCGTTCTCAAGCCACAGTCAGGTCCCTTGCTGAGCAGAGTGTAACCTCCACCCAAGCGGTCCATCCTCTCTCTCCCTGGTTCTGTTAAAACACTTCCCCTGATAGGACTACCATTTTTCTATCTCCCACCTTGTGGTCCTAATTCTGTACCTTGACACCACACAGTCTCTTGGTTCTTTTAACAAAATAACCACCACTCTCTCCTCTCCCTTCCCTTGACGCACCTCACTCTGTCTCCAGTCTTTTAAAAGTACAATGCTCAGAGCCCTCTAGGATACTCTGGGGTAGACCAAGATTGTCTCTCAAACATGATCCCACAGCTGTGGTGTCAGTCGCCCTTGCCGACACTATCCAAAGGCTCATAGTCAGCCTTCCTATCCAAAGTGAAGCCTCGTAGCCATTCTGCTGGGTGACTGTACCCAGCATTTCCGTCAATTCCATGACAGGCAGTGTCTGACCGCTTTCAACTAAACATGTAGTCTGTTCCTCTCCATTGCTTCCGTGCATTTCACAAAAGTCTTCAGATTGCCTTTGATTAGTTGGGCGCACATGTGTGTGCAGATGTGATTAGCCGGACACTGAAGTCATGTGTCTTTTTCAATCATTTTCTGTCTTATTCTTTGACTCAGGTTTCTCCCAAACCTAGCAGTAATTGATCCAGCTGAACGGACTGACCAACAAACACCAGAGATCCTTCTGCCTCAGCACTAGGATTAGAGGCACACACTTCCACACCCAACTTTTTATGTTAATTCTGGGGATGCAAACTTAGGTTTCCATGCCTGTGAAACTACTATGTAAGCCACTGAGCCATCTACCCCACCCCCACCCAACTCTAATATTTCTTACTATCAAAAGAGAAAATGAGAAGCTAGGCGAAGCTATGCACTCTTTTGCCCTTTGTCAATCTGACATGACCATTAACATTTCCTCTTGGTAAGTGTCTTAGTCAAGGTTTCTGTTCCTGCACAAACATCATGACCAAGAAGCAAGTTGGGGAGGAAAGGGTTTATTCAGCTTACACTTCCACACTGCTGTTCATCACCAAAGGAAGTCAGGACTGGAACTCAAGCTTGTCAGGAAGAAGGAGCTGATGCAGAGGCCATGGAGGGATGTTTCTTACTGGCTTGCTTCCCCTGGCTTGCTCAGCCTGCTTTCTTATAAAACCCAAGACTACCAGCCCAGGGATGGCACCACCCACAAGGGGCCCTCCCCTCTTGATCACTAATTGAGAAAATGCCCCACAGCTGGATCTCATGGAAGCACTTCCCCAACTGAAACTCCTTTCTCTGTGATAACTCCAGCCTGTGTCAAGTTGACACACAGAACCAGCCAGCACAGCCAGTCGTCAGAGCAGGGAGGAGGGAAGGGGAAGTGATCACGATTTGACAACTAGGACTCTAGTGTTCTTTCCCATCTCCAAGTCAGAAGCACCTGTGTTTACGGATTATGTTTCGGTATCAGATTTGAACAAGGGTTTAACCATTTGAAAGCAGAAAAACTCTTCTCTGTTGTTAAGGTCTTTATAGGTCAGGATTACAGTACCCCACAACCTCACTTTTCTCCTCAGTTCATTTCCACCCCAACTATGAAAAAGCAGGCACTAGTTTTTCATTGTTTTACTGATAAAAACATTACAGGTTGTAACCAAAGTCAGTGCAGTGAGGTTACATACACCATAAGATATCTCTTGGTTCTCGGCAACTGTAACTCAGCGCCTATGGGCACGACCAATCATCAAGATCCGATGACTGTCCCAACACCCAGAGTTCATATGTCCAGCTTGTCCACAGAGACACAACATCTTTGCAATCTCCATGTACTTCATATCCAACATTAGCTAGTCCTTCTAGGGACTTTAACAAAAACAAAAATGAGATCCCACTGTAGAGTTTCCGTGTGATGGCTCCATACAGCCCTTGGTGGCCTCTGCTCTTTGACAACTGTGTCTAGAGTGAATCTATCCCAAGTTCACAGTCCTGTGGGATTTGGTGTCTCTCCTTTTTAAAAGTCAGAACACTGAGTGCCAACCTCCAGCGTCTTCTGTGAAGCTTGGGATCCCTGAGGTAACATGACCGGGAAGGGAACTGGGGCTCTGTGTTCAAAGCCCAGAGCAGCCATAGCTCCAGACTCGGGATAAGTTTCCTAACTTGACTCACTGGGGCTCTGTGTCTCTTCTAGAATGAGCTTCTTTTAACTGTTCCATCTGGCTTGCTTTTCTTAATCAAAAAAGAGAGAAGCCAGAGATAAGAAACTAGTGTTATCTCTGTTACCCACCAATAACACTCTTTTGTTAACTTTATTTATTATTTATTTATTTTTCATTCACTCATTCATTCATTTACTCATTTATGGGTGATTGGGTTATTTTAATTGATACAGAATAATTATATTTATGGGATACACAGTTATAATTCAGGATAGGTATGAAATATGTAATAAATCAAGAATATCAATATTTTCATCCTTGTATAAACATTGACCATTTTTTCATGTTGGAAACTTATAAGTTGTTGTAAACTGTCATTTGCTTTATGCGTTCACTAGTAACCATTTACATGTAACTATTAAGTTATAAAATCCTGCTGTAGAATACTAAGGTCTCTTAGGAAAACAATTGGGCCAAAAAACTTTTTTTTTTTTAAATTTCTGGTTTTTGAAGTAAAAGATCAACCCTTGAGGTGAGGGGGGAAATCTGCTCTGAACTCCCTTGTTTTTGTTGATGATTGTGTAAAGGCCAGTCTTACATGACCAACCTCAAGAGAAGGTGTGAATACATGTGTGTATCCATGACCATATGTGTGTCTGCTCATCTTTGTATAACTTGCCTGTGAGAGGTTGCAATGCCGGCTACTGGGGGTCCTTCAGGCAGGACCTCAACATTTTCCCTTGCAAGTGGCTATAATGATCTGTTCTCCTGTGCATGCCACGCATTACTGGCTCGTGGGCTGCCGGGGCTGCACCAACACTGTGTAAATGAGGAATGATGGGGCCCAAAGATGGGTGTGCCCAGGACACACGTTCAGATCCACCTCCCATAAAACTGACAAATGACAGGGAGGCACGTGATTCTGCTATGGGCCCTTGGCCCCTGGCCACGCTCCCCTCTTCTATGACCTCTGTGAGGCAAAAGACCCGAGCTGGGAGTTCAAGCCTGAGTCAAGGGATTGCTCCATGAGGGGATTTTCCATCCCCTTGCGTCACAGCCGTGTTTGTGTGCTTGGGCTGATCCTGAAGCGGGATCCTGCTCCTTGTGCTTCCTCTTACCTGCGCCAGATGTCCTTGCCCTCTCTGCTACAGGCAGTGTTCACCTCCACAGTTGCTTTCTGCTTGCCAGAGGTAAAGGGAAGGGGGGCAGGAATAAGTCTGAACAGAACTAAACACAATCTGCTGCTCAGACCCATCTCTCTGGGCTCCCCAAAGCCCGAGGCCATCACAAAAGTTTCTGTCATTTGGGTATGGGGGACAAGAGGGAAGGCTCCAAATCAACGCGTCAAAAATAGCCACTCATTTGTATTCCTTTAAAGAATCAAGTCACATTGGCTTGTATTCATAGACACACTACCCAGCTGTCTTGTTGAATTAGTGGAACACATAAAACTGGTTCATGTTCGCCACTCCTACTGATGTCAGTGTACAAAGTTTGGAAATCAACAAGTGAAGACATTGTTCACTAAAAGTGTACTTCCAGACTCTAAGCAGCCTCTCAGTGAAATGTTCATTAAACTGTCTTGAATCACCGGTTCCAACCCATCTTTTCCTGGAAGTCATGGAAAGCCTTCCCTCAGATCCATCTCCTCATGTGCATGGGGCTCTCAGCCAGTCCTTGAGGGGCTCATGGCCAAGAAAGCACTTTCCTCATCCCCCCCCCCCCATTTGAGTCTCACCCCTGCATAGGCTGCTGAAACCTTTCATGTGGGCAGGCTTAAGGAATGTCAGGCCAACTGGAAGTCCTTTTTGTGGCTACAGATGAAGGTATGCTAGATGGGAGAGGTGACGAATATAAATTTCTTGGCACCCGGTGCTTTAAATTCGTATACGCTGAAAACAAAATGCTGCCAGGCTTGGTGGCACAAGCCTGTAACCCCAAAGCTGAGGAGGGTGGGCAACTGAATGAGACTGTGTCTCAAAATAAAAGTAAAAAGATGTCAAGAGACCAAGTGTGGTAGTACCCACCTGTCTGTCACCCCAGCACTTGGGAGGTACAGACAGGAGGCTCAGAAGTCCAAGGTCATTCTGGACTACATGGTGAGTTTGAAGCCAGCCTAGACTGTGTCTCAAAAAATAAAAAGAGAAATGCAGATATCGCCGAATAGTAGAATGTTTGTCTGGAGTGCCAAAAGAGAGGTTCAATCCAGAGTGCCTTAGGACAGTTGTTCCTTTAGCAAACAAACCAACGAAAGCATACAAACAAAACTCCTCAAAAGTGGCCCAGTGTTGGGTACACACCCATAATCCCATGAAGCTGAGGAGAAGGATGGGCAAAACTGAGGCAAAGTGGTCTACATAGCAAGACCTTATCTCAGAAAAAATTGCAGGCTGGAGAGATAGCTCAGCGGTTAAGAGCACTGACTCTTCTTCCAAAGGTCATGAGTTCAAATCCCAGCAACCACATAGTGTCTCACAATCATCCTTGATGAAATCTGGTACCCTCTTCTGGATTGTCTGAAGACAGCTACAGTGTACTTATATATAATAAATAAATACATTAAAAAAATTGTTTGGGCTGGATCTGTAGGCCAGTGACAGGTCACCTGCTGAGCATGCGTAGGGCCTTGGGTTCAACCTACAAAAAGGGGGAAACAAAACTGAAGTGATCGCATCCTCCTGGTTCATCTCTACCCTCATTTAGTTTGTACTTTTTTTTTGTTTTCTTTTTCTTTTTTTTTTTTTTTTTTTTTTTGGTTTTTCAAGACAGGATTTCTCTTTATAGACCTGGTGGTCCTGGAACTCACTCTGTAGACCACTTAATTCAGTTTGGGATGTTGCTACTTAGGAACCAAAGCAAAAATATGGCTCTCATTCATTTAAATCAGTGGGGTAAACATTTTTAACCTCCTTGGTAGCTTTCTGGAAGGTCAGCTAACATTTCCTTGTTCCCCTCAGGCAGGACTAAAACACTGCCTCTGATTAAGTCAGAGATGCCCAATGGGTCCTCCCAGGAACCCTTTACCAAAGTAGAGCAAATGCAGACAGAAATTGGGACCACAGCCCCAATGAACCATAATTAATTAATTAACTTTAATTAATTAATCATTGATTAACTGATTGGTTATAATCAATCATTAATTAAAATTTATGCTTTCTTTTAAAGCCTTACTTTTTACCTAGAAGAAATAAGTAAATTAAATATTAATTAATTGATTGATTAACTGAAATCTTTGCTTTCTTTTAAAGACTTACTTTCTACCTAGAAGGAAAAAAAGCACATATGGATATTGTAGTTTATGGCATAATACATCTAAGTTATAACATACTTAAAATATTCTGTGCTCAATTCTAGAAACATTAAAGTGATCATATACAGCATGTACTTATAAATATGCATATATAAACCTAATGGCATTGTGTTCACATGTGGTTCTGTCCCAGTGTCTGTCATATACTTAATAACATTTTAACTGACACAAAAGATAAGAAGGATTCAGAAGCCTGGGTGCCCGTGCCTGCAATCCTGGTATTCTGGAGGGCGAGCCTTGAAAAGCAAATTTGAGGCTAGCTTGAGCATTACATGGATTTTTAAAATGGAGTTTGAGGTTTGATTCCCTACCTGTTGTGTGATTTACACCACAACTCAGTGATACTTCTCAAATTCCACCGTCTGCTTCCCTTTCTCCCCGCCGCCAGAAAAGAACGACTCAACATCCCTTCTTTGTTCCGGCCACTCTCTAGTTCCAGGAGCAGGCAAAGCCCAAAGGAGGTTGGGTGCAGAGTGCTGGGTAAAGAGCAATAATGGACCAAGTATGAGGATGCTCTGGGAGAGAGGGACATCTCTGAACATCCCCATGCTAATTACTTGTATCCTGTTGTGCCAGCATAGAAATATTTTGTTTTGTGCTTTATACTGGTGGCAGGTTAATAGATCGTTTTGTTTACATGTTACATCGGGAGATAATTCAATAGTCTACCTACCACCATTAATCATTATGTTAATAGTGATAAGATATACTATTTCAATTCAAATCTGAATTTCAATTAAGCTGTAATATTTACGAAAACAAGCTTTAGGATCCATGTAAAATTGTAAATACCCATTTTGTTTTTCTGATCACATGCTATACAGAAAATCACTGAGATAAATATCTATTTTATATCACAGTCTTTGTACGTGAGCCCATGTACCTCCATAACAAATATTGGTTGGGTGCCCATGATGTCACTTGAAAACTCATCTTTATGCCAAGCAACTAAAACGTTCAAAATGGATATTGTAAAAATCAGGCATTGGGGTTTTCTTCTGGATCATTTTGGCTCAGTTGTCAACCATGAACAGAGTGTATCTTATCCTGCAAGCAACTGCAACAATGTTATTACTGATTCCTTAAACTGTTACAAACATTAATTGCTGCATGAAACTTTACTTGCTGTCCTATTATACAAAGTATTTGTACTTGGTAAAGATCACTTAATCACATTTGTTTGACAAATGTGTATACCGGGAACCTTATAGAAAAGGTTCTGGGGTAAGTGCTAGCAATGCAGATCACACAAAGACAGTAGGCAAGAATTTTTTAAAAAAAATCCCATGAATCTGATAAATCATCACTACAAATACAGGTGTTGGTGCTTGCTGTAGTCTCAGCACTTGGGAAGACTTGAAGTTCAAAACCACCTGGACCATACACACTGTGGGGTAGACATTGTTCAGTGTTCTCGAAGAAGCATAGAAAGCATTCAGTGAGTCTTAGGAAGAGAGAGGAGACTTAGAGATGGGAGGTTCGGAGAAGGCATCAGAGAGAGGGACAGTTGACCATGACATTGATGACTATGCCACATTTGGATGTATAGAAAGTGCAAAGGCGTTCGTTACAGGCAAGAATCTTAAAATCAGAAACTGCTTAGTTGTGGCGTGGGGTGATTTGCTTGTATGTGAGGGGAAGAGAGATAGGATTTAGCAGCTGAAAGGCAACTGGGAACTTAAAAAGTTGTAGTTATTCAGAAAAAAAGGGGAGGGGTTCAGGCACTGATGAACATGTGTGTGGCCTGAGGTTCTAGATCACTCCAGGAGAATGGTGAAAAGCAGGTCAGGCAGAAGAACCACAGGCCCAGGAAGAGGCTGGGTAGCTTCCTGAACATAATGTGTTGTGGCCAGTGTGTCTGGAAAGCAAGACATACTGTGAGATGAGGAGGAAAGGAAAGATGGGGACAGATTCTGACAGGAGCTTCTGCTAAGCCAGGGAGCAGATTTCTGAGGAGGGAAACTGAGGCAGGTGGAGCCCTGGCTACAGGCTTAGCAGGCTTCCCCAATAAACAGCCTGCTTATAAAGATTTCAGTCTCTGAACCACACATGGTCTCTGTTAGCAAACTGTCTCCTCCCTCTCCCTCTCCCTCTCCCTCTTCCTCTCCCTCTCCTCCTTCCTTTCTACTTTACCTTCATCTCCCTTTCTCTCCTTCCCTTCTTTCTCTTTCCCCATTTCCTTCCTTCTCCCTTTCCCCTCTCTTCCTTCTCCTTCTTTCTTCCCTTCCTCTTGTATTCCCTCTTCCTTCTGACCCCTACCTTCTTTCCTTTTTCTTTTTGAGACAGGGTCTCAGGTGGTCCTTGCTGGCCCCAAACTCACTATACAGTGGAGAACGACCTTGAATTCCTCATCCTCCTGTCTCTATCTCCCAAATGACTTTCTTCATTTTATACAACCTTTAAATATATAGAAGGAAAAGCCTTTCTTCCTCCGGCCATATAAAAAGCAGGCCCCAGTCTGTTTTTGTCCCTCTGTCCACATGTATAGTCCTCAGGACTTGAGTACAAAAACTGAGGAGTCTGGACTGAGGCCTGGTGGAAGAGTGGTGCTGAAAAACGTGGTGGGAATCCCAGAAGCACATCCTCTTGGTGACTGGATCTGAGAGACTAGAGAGGAAGGGAGAGATCAGACGTGATTCAAAGCTTTCAGCTTACAAGACTAAGTGACCAAGCTGTGGTACTGATGTCACCTCACACCACGATGAGGCAGCAAGTTGTGAGGAGATGCAATGGTTTTGAATCTGCAGAGCACAGTGTGTCTGAGTTTATCTAGGCCCAGTGGTTCCCAACAGTCCCTCATGTTGTAGTGACCCCCAAAACCACAAAATTATTTTAGTTGCTACTTCACAACTGCAATTTTGCTACCGTTATGAATCATAATGTAAATATCTGTGTTTTCGGATGGTCTTAGGTGACCTCTGTGAAAGGGACATTGAACCACAGTGAGGTTATGACCCCACAGGTCGAGACTCACTGGACACAAACGTTGGGTATCCCAAGAGGCTATAGGACAGAAGAGTGCTGGTGCTTCAAAACACTAAATCAGCATCAGGACGTGAGATGGTTGGAGAGTCTGGTCCCTTGGGTGCATGTCCTCAGCATAGGGAAAACGAAAGGAGCATCTCATGGTGGTGATCCACAGGCACGATATGGAGTAGAACAGAAAAAAGACAACCAAAGGGGAAATATAAAGGGGCAGAATCATGAGCCTTAACCCTGAGCGGAGAAGAGAGAACAGAGGCTTTGGGGGGCATCGTCCCCGTTCTTATGCTACAGGTGGTAAGACAACCTGCTCTTTCACTGGCTTTTAAAAAAAAAAAGACCCTTTAATAACTGACTAGAGTACTCTCAGAGCAGAGTACCAATACTTTTTTGTAGTGTTTGCAGCAGAGCCAATTGTAGCAGAGTGGAGGTCAGCTGTATCCCACCTGCAGAACACTCAGCATCTTCTCCATTAACACCCAGAGGAAACGTACGGGAGAAACTAGACGCACGTTTGGGGAGAATTGGGCAGACAGCTGTAAGGTTCTGGAACTTAGGTACAGAAATTGTCTATAACCCAAAGCAGATCTCAGTCAAGGCCATTTGCACGTTGCTGGTCTTCCCATCCATCTGTCCTATTACGTAAGTCTCTTCTTTTAGTCGGTCTCCTGAAAAGCCTGAAATCATTGAGATACGATGACTGTGTGCATTTGTCTTCCCAGTGCATTAAACTTCTGTGTTAAGGACACACAAAACCGCCTCTGTCCACACCGCACACCTCATGCTAACACTCAGGATGCTTGGTGGTTACAATAGAAAGGGCACAAACCACTCTCTTTTTTTGTCTGTTTGGCAATTAACCATTCACTGGCTTTTTTTGTTGTAACATGCACTTCCTTTCTCTTGTTTTCATTCAAGCTATATACGCCATGGAAATTAATGTGGAGAAAGACAAACAAACAGGAGAGACCAAGATTCTCTCTGCATCCACCATTGGCCCAGAGGGGGTCCATCAGAGAGGAGTCAAAGTCTATGATGATGGTACCAAAGTAGTGTATGAGGTGCACTCAGGAGGCACCGTGGTAGAAAACGGAGTCCACAAATTAAGCGCAAAGGATGTGGAAGAGCTAATTCAGAAGGCTGGACAATCGGGCTTCAGAGGACACATGTCAGAAAGGACTGGTGTTGCAGATAGGAGCCTGGGCCATCCCAAGGAACACATGCTCTGCAAAGAGGCCAAGTTAGAAATGGTGCAAAAGTCCCGGAAAGATCAGTCTTCGGGAAACCCCGGGCAGCAGGCCCAGCCCCCCAGCACAGAAGGGCCAGAGGCAAACCTGGATCAACCAGTCACCATGATTTTTATGGGCTACCAAAACATCGAGGATGAAGAGGAGACTAAAAAGGTGCTAGGCTATGACGAAACCATCAAGGCCGAATTAGTGCTGATTGATGAGGACGATGAAAAGTCGTTAAGAGAGAAGACAGTGACGGATGTGTCCACAATCGATGGGAACGCAGCCGAGCTGGTGTCCGGAAGGCCCATGTCAGACACCACAGAACCCTCATCCCCAGAAGGCAAGGAAGAGAGCCTGGCCACAGACCCGGCCCCAGGTACCCAAAAGAAAAAGCGCTGTCAATGCTGTGTTGTCATGTGACCACTTCTTTCTCCTCCCCTTTCTTCCGGGCAGCCTCTCTACTCTCCACCTCTTAAACAGACTTCACTGTACCACTAACTGCGATACTGTGAACTGGAAGCAAACACCTGCCTTGCCTCGCAGTTGGATTTGCTTTGATCTCTCGCTCACATCTTTCCTTCTCCTCACTTGGGAAACAACGTGCATGCGTGTGCTTCATTTCCCCCCCAAGAACTTGCTTTTTCCTCTAAACCTTTCTTTGTGTCTTCAAGAGTTGAATCAGTGCAGTACTACTTGATTGCGGTGGACTCTTCATAGCAGCTGGTTATCTTGTAGCCTTAATTGACTCGACTGGACTCCAACCCGTTGGCACCGGGGGTTTTCATTCCAGCCTGTGTTCCTCTAACCTAGTCCGGTATACACACACACACACACACACACTGCCACGCCCCTAGCTTCTCACCTGCCTCCTTTGCTGTGTGGATCTTTGTTTTTATATCTTGTGTAGCAAAATGCTGTGGGCTGTAGCTGGTTGCTAGCGTAACCAAAAGTGGACCTACCTTAATTTGGCCATTCTAGGATGACGCTTTTCCTTTGCTGCCTTACGTAAGCTTCCAGATTACAGTACTGTGCTTTCCTTCTGTTAAAACCACAATGAAGTTGACTTGAGAGCAAAGAACCCACCGCCTGTCCCAGCAGGAGTGTAGGGACTGATTCACCACCTGGTGGCCGGCAGCTCTGTCTTTCTATGGCTTATGCAATGAACCCTTCATACTACGGGATTTTCTAAGGACCTCAGACCACCATTGCTCTCTGCGCCCCGTGCTCGCCAGTCCATAAACCTTGTTTCCATGCTCCCCCCAAATGTAAAGTTTCATATTGTTTTCTTTCTCATGTATATTTTCTGATAGAACTCATCTATTTTCCAAGAGGGGATCATTTTGAGAAGTCTCTCTGCAGTGACCATATTCCTTAAGACAGTCCTTCTGACATAGCAGGGCTGTCCCAATATCCCCACTGTATCAAGGATGGTGCTGTATGCATTAACTGTCCATCTCCTGTGCCCAGTTGATCAGTCTTACACATGTGCTTTTTTTTTTATTTAATATCCCCATGGGTAAGAGACTGTTTCACATAATATCAATATATAAGGACTCTTCACTCAAAAAAAAAACCTCTCAATGAAAATTGTGAAAAATGTTGAAAGATGAAGATCTTGAATTCTACCCCATAGTCTACCTAAATGGCACATTCCTGGGCTTCTTAAAGCATGGTTTTTTCATGTCTGGGAATTGTAGAATATCGAGGAATGTTTTTAAACTTAAAACTTGATAAATAGCCCTTGAAATCCATAGTTAGCTCTGCCCTAAACTGGACAGCCATGTGCTTACTGAAAGCAAAGGGAAGGGATTTAGAAAAAGAACCTAATACAGGAGAAAGGGGAAGTGGGGCCATGTTGACTGGTTTTAATGAGATAACTTCATTTACCCAGACACCATAGTGTCATGCCAATCAGTAACAGAATCATGTATGGTCTCATGGAAGAACCACATACTATCACCTGCCCTATCATGTCTTAACGTATCTTGGAAGTGTCTCAGAAAAAATAATAATAATAAGGAAGTATGGAGGATTGCAGCACAGAGCCAACTAAATTTGTCCTGTTTAACTTGTTTGAGGATAAATCTGATATTTTGTTCATTTCTTGGCTTGACGCTATATTTATTATAATTAGAGGGAAATGACATTTTTATTTCTGTTCTTCTTTTCTCTGGTAGTTTCATTTTTATTGAGCACAACATGAGTCATTTTTAATCTTTAATAAGTAAACAAGAAAAATTAAAGAAAGGGGTAGCAAAGGAGTGAGCAGAGTTTCCCAGATTGTCCCCTCCATGGTTTCCCTGTGACATAACTGGGAATTATCGCTAGGTCTGGGCTTTGCAAGAGTAACTGCAGTAGAGGGCAGCGGCGCTGTTATCTGGGAACCGGGCTCCAATGCCAACAGCCCTCATCGCCCTCCACTCCATTTTCCAGTGGTTGAATAGCACACAAGCCTTGAACAAACCACCATGTGGATAAACCCATTCCACAGAAGGAGAAACTGGTTCTCATGCTTTTAGACAATCTATCATCTTAAGAAGTCATTTAGGAAATATACAATCTAAAAGTTTACTTAGCCTGTCTCTTCTACTCTCTTGGGGATTTGGGCTGCTCAGTGTGAGGTTTCAAAAGCACAGTGAGGGAGTGGACGGCAGAGCTCAGAGCCCTGGGCCTGCTGTTGTGAGCTATCAGGACATATCACCCCTGTCCTTCCCTATGAGAACTATTTATGTATGAAGACGACAGTCTGTACAGCCCACTCTTCTTAAGATCTCAAGGGCAAAGGATAACCCTGCCCCCAATCTACTGGTCATTATTATGAGCAAGTAACTAGTAAACTGTGAGTTAAGATTTGCTGTATACCTTTGTTAGTAAAGGATATCATTTAACTGAAGTTAAGACATATTGCCCTTATGAACATTATTTGTGGAGACAGTAAATGAAAGTATGTTTGAAAATGGCCAACCTCTGCATACTATTCCAGTCTCTATGGGAGACCCCGGTAGCCGAGCCTCTTTATGGAAAGAGTTTGATCGGCCACCTAGAGCATCTGGTTATAGCCTTGAAGTCGGAGATGTAAGCAGAGTCTTAACTGTGACTCTGCTGTTCCCGTGCTGATGACTCCTCCCCACCCCTCTCTTGCTTGCTCTCTCTTCCTCTCTCTTTCTCTCCCTCTCTCTTTCCCTTCCTCCCTCTCTCTCTGTCTCTGTTTTTCTGTGTGTGTTTCTGTCTCTCTCTGTCTCAGTCTCTTTCTCTCTCTAATTTGTGGTCTAGAAGCAAGGCTGTGTGGTTCTAACCAGATGTAAGCAGAGTAAAGAATCCATGATGAAGTTGCAAAACCACAGTCTTGTTTTGAGCTAATGTTAACTGGGCTGTTCTTTAAAATGTAATTCATGTCCATCTGCCATGGGGGAGTACACTTTTCATCCCAGCATCAGGGAGGCAGACATAGTAAGCAAATCCCTGTTAGTCTGAGGCCAGCCTGGACTATATAGTGAGTCCAAGTTAGCCAGGGCTACATAGTGAGACTCTGCCTCAAAAAAAAATGTACACACACATATGTGTGTATGATATATAAATATATATAATAAGTTCCCTTTTAAATAAAAGAGAAGAAATTGAAGAAAATTAATATTTTTATTTCAATGGTATTCAATTAGATTTTTGTTTGACAGTTACACTGGCCAAGTCTAGCCCTATATATCCAAAGAATCTTGAATATTTTTGACATTTTTATCTTTTAACATGTAGTAGGACTAAACTTAGGGGATTCGTTTTTTAACCCTTTTCCCATAATTGTATTCTTTTCCTTATGTAACAACAAAAACCAGATTGCTTCTAAGATAATTGGCTATATGGTGATTTCATTGGCTATGTGGAGAGGACCAAAAAAAAAAAATCTCCTTCTGTATTGAGATGTTATGAAAAGGCAAGTGCTCATAGAACGCTTCCCAGGGATGTGGCATCATCTCTGGGACAGAACCCCGGAGTCCAACTCCTTCACTTCAGGAAGAATTTTTTTTTCCAGGAATCACAGAACACTCTTGAACCAACAGGTGTCAGAAAAACAGAGACTAGAGTAAGGAGATAGAGGGAAAATACTGAGATACTTGCCTTGGCCCTGTTCATTTGAAACAAGATGAAGGTAGACAGAACATGCACTGGGGACATTTTTGGTTGGTGTCATTCTTACAGTGAGTTACCTCTCTTTGTGGCTGGGAGGCACAGGAAGCTTGCCCCTCCCTGGCAGACACGCCCTCATCCCCTGGGGTATCAGCTTACAGTTCAAACCATTTCAAGGCGAACAGTTTCATATTGTATTTTCTTAATATTCACATTTATAACTGATTCTGTAAATTCCCAGCATCTTAAAGAGATAGGTTTCAAAACTTTGTAAATATGCAATTGTTTGAAAGCTCCCTGTTCTCTTAATCAATGTGTATTGATTAGAACAGACCTGGAAAGCGTTCTTTGTTCTACTGGGTTAGTAAAACGCTGTAGGGGCTTTGGAGTTATTGGTACATATAAAACAGCCCAAACTAATTAGAAAAATGGGATCTTAGGTCTTGCTGGTGTTTTACCTTCATGGGCTAGCCTTCTTTAGGACTTGCCAGGAAAACCTGTCTGCATCTTCTAGGGAAAAAGCTAAAATCCCTCATTTAAAGAGTAAAATATTTTTTATGGCTTCAACAAACTTCTTAAGTCCACTTCACTAAAATTCCAAATGCTGATTGTTTACATGTAGAGAAGTATAAAGTAGTCATCCTGAATTTTTTTAAAGAAAATCTCACCAGTGATCCTCTGACCATCCCTCCCAACATTTTTACATAACTTGAGGCCTCTGCTTCCCTTCCAGCCTAACACCAGAGGGTCAGAACTGCCACACAAAGTCCTAGCTGCCAATGTGAAAATAGAAAACAGAGGGACCACAGACTTTGTCCATCACAGATCTGGACAGCCTTAACTTTTGTAACAATAATGATGATGATCATGATAATAGCAGTAATTTCACTGTCTTCTCTTACCAGGCAGGGGAACAAAATGTTTTCCTGATGTTTCATGACTTTTTTACATATTGTAAGTATTTCTAAGTTTCTACAGGCTGAGGTGTGAATGGTTATTTCTTCCCCTGCTGCCTCCAACTGGTTACCTGGGTTATTTTTTTTCAAGTAACTGCATTTTTTGGTTTGTTTGTTTGTTTGTTTGTTTGTTTGTTTGTTTTAATCAAAATGAAAGCACCTCTCACCAACCTTGAAATTCTCCCTAGGCTCCTCGCAACTTCTTCTGACTTGAAAGAATAGAATCTCAGAAAGAAAAGACATACAGGGTGATTTTCTCTTCCTTTCCTTATGTGGCTAATGTACTGTATAGCGTATATGTTTACAGACTGTATCTGCCTTGTGATGTCAGCACAGTGAATGGCAGAGAAAGGGTTCTGATGTGCCATTGGATAGCTTGCCTTAGCACTGAATGCTTCTGTTCTCCTTTCCTGTCCTGTCTTAAACAAACAAACAAACAAACAAACAAACAAAAATAGAAGGTTGTACTCAAAGCTGTGTCAACGCAACAGTCTCTTCTTCGCTCCAACCCAGAGGTGTGAATTCCATCCCAGGAGCTTCAGGCAGAACTTGCAGGTGTGCAGAGGGGTTAATGTAGGCAGAGCCTGTTCCTTAATTCTGCCCTTCTACTAACTGAATGTGTTTCTGGTGCCCATCTGAGCCTGCAGAATCGCTCTGACATTCCAGGTGCAGGATGCAGGGAGTGTGTGACTTCTTACAGTGACTTTTTCACTGTGCTGCCCGCTATGAGCAAAATGGTTAGGCCCCCTACCTGGGTCCAGGAGCACAGTTGTAAGCACAATTGGACTAACTTGAAAAGGCAAGAAAGATAGACTTCTATAGGGCCACCGCTGAAGGCCTGTATTTACTGTAGTCTAAAATGAGTCCCGTAGTATAAGTGGGGGTAAGGAGTCACTATAGAGATGGAATATTTTACATTTATGTATTTTTTTAGAGAATAATATTTTTATAGTGAGATCTATCTGCATTATGGAGCTTGAGTTTGAGAACACCCTCGATTGACTGAGTTATTTCTTCATTCCCTTATGGTTTCTTTCTGGTGATTTCTATAGCACTAATCCAGATCTTGTGACTCAGCCTTATACTGCGCAGCTGCATAAAATCCAAAGTTTCCAACAGATGCATGCTGTAAGATTAAGCTTTCTGTGCTTGGCCCATTAGGTTGTGTTAATTTGAAGGCCCTTTGGACCACTCCTTCAATAATCTATAACTGTCTTTGGGAAGGACATGGCATTTTTCCATGCAAGAGAAACCTAGTCGGTCAGAGTCCAACTCTTTCACACACTCAAGAAATAATTGCTGCATTTATGGTTAAGGGACCATTCTCTATCATACATCTACATATATGGTATAAAATATATGAAATGATGGATTCAAACTATATAACCATCTAAAATATATAACCATCCACACTCTCAGGGGTGTCTAACCTTCTGACATTGTGGCAGAATGTCACATAAAACATTGTGGGTGTTTACTATCTGGAATGTGTTCAGTATATGAGCTGCAGGTTGGGCATGCCTGATCTAGAGTCTATACAGAAATACAGACAATGCCAAACTCACCTTATTGCCCTTCTATCCTTGCTAAGGTTGCATTGTGAATTCAGAGGTTGGTAGAAACAGAACTAGTTTTATCTTTGTCCATAGATGGGACTGTGAATTTGTAGTTCTTGAGTCTTTAACCCAATTTTATGCCAAATCTATGAGTCCCCATTCGTCATGCTCTTTATCCCTGCCTATCTTTGTATCCAGTTGACTGGTGGTGTCAAACCTCCAAGTCTTCACACCATTGCTGTTTAGCTCCCTTCCTAGACAGCATCCTTCCCCAAGAGACCGCATCCTTTCCCAGCAAGGCAAAGTCATAAACTTTTTTCCCTCTTTCAATAAAGATAACCCCCATAGTTCCCAAACAAATAATTTTAAAATCTTCATCATCGGAATCCACCTCCCCCAACTCTTCCAACAAGCCCAGCTCAAGCCCACGTGTGAACCTCACTGCCAAGGAGACAGCTGCAAAAATCAAAAAGAACTATGCAATTGCCTGAAGGTGCTGAGGGAGAGCCAGTTACTCTTGTTACCAAGGAAACCTCCTGGCTTCCCAATTGAGTGGGCAAGGCAACATCCCTGGGCTTGCAGTGACAGGGTCTCTATATAAAGAGGTCAAAAGTCACCAGGCACTGTCTGATCTGAACCGTTCTGCGTGTAACTCCACTGAATCCCACAATATGCTAGGGTGACAAGTGGGAAGAAGTGTTCTGTCTATAGCAGGGTTCTGGAATGTTCTTCCTTCTTTTCAAACTCCTGGCTTAGGAGAGACAAAAAAATCTTAACAAGGGTTCCAGAAAATGTTGTGTGTGATGCAGTTTTTCAGTTGGATGTAGGTTGTTGATAGGATTTTCAGCTTTTACAGCTCCCTCGGGGTGAGTGGCCCCTCTCAACATACATCCATTTGTGGTTAGTCAGTGGGGTGGGGGGCTGGGAGCCTGTTGTGCTTACTCTGAATTAGACGTGCTGGGCTAGCTGCTGTACTTTGTAACCTGAAGTGTACTTTGACTGTTCTGTTTCCTTCAGATGAAAACAAAACAAAAACCAACTTTAAAAAAAAAAAATCACTGCCAGCGACATCTGCCGCTGTTCGCGTGGCTTCCCTCTGTTCCTCTGTACCAGTATTAATAGACAATAAACTGCCTTCTCACTGCATCTACTGCTGTGTGTCTGTGCCCTCATTCTTTCCGCTTCTCACTGCTCTAAGTGGACTCCGGCCTGACCATGTGGGAGGCACCTCCAGCCACTCCCTAAACCTAACAGGAATCTGATAGCTCCCATACTGTTCCAGAATCACCTGGGTGTGCCTATGAATGATGGGACAGCACAGTCCTCCCTATGGTACACAGAGTCCCAGGTGAGACCATCAAGCATCAATCTAAAGAGTGTTCCAGATGATTCTGGTTTGTGGGTTATGTGGCCCACGGGATCGGGATGGCCCTTGTACCCCGCCTGTCTTAGTGGGTTGCCATACTAACCAATCAAATCTCTTAGCATTATTCTCTCTGGCTTCTTTTTGCAAATCTCTTTCCACACCTGTCTTGTGGGCTTTGTTTTCTCTTTTTCTTCTAAGTCTCAGCAGTGAGTGGCTCAGACGGTTATGAGTAAACTCTGGGTTCCCCTTATGTTTACAGTTTTCATTCAGTACACTCACTACAGATGCTCCCGAAGACACACGGCTCCTTGTCCCTCGTTCACCACTGTATTGACTTTACCTAGAACAGGACAGGTGAACTTGCTCTATATATACCGGATGGGAAACACTTTTTGGTTTTGTGAACCAAATGGTCTTGTCATAATCACTCACCTCAGCTCTTCACAACATACAAACAAGAGAGCATGGCTGGATTTCAATAATGCTGACTGACAAAGTAGATTTGGGCCCAGCCTGGCCTATTGACTTGTAGTTTGTCACCTTGTGGCCTAGGACATGACCTGTCACACAATAGGTACTCAATAAAAAATTAATTCTGGCATGAAAGAATTAATAAAGAATAAGATGGGGCTGGAGAGATGGCTCAGGGGTTAAGAGCACCAACTGCTCTTCCAGAGGTCCTGAGTTCAATTCCCAGTAACCACATGATGGCTCACAACCGTCTGTAATGAGATCTGATGCCCTCTTCTGGTGTGTCTGAAGAGAGCAATGGTGTACTCATATCTATATCTATATCATCTATATCTATATCTATAGAAAATAGAAAATATATAATAAATATATATTTATATATACTATATTTATATATACTATATTTATATAATGTATATAAATATTATATATAAAAAATAGAAAAATAAATCTTTAAAACAAAGAAGAAGATGGTGATGATACCACCTATGGATGTGTCACAGAGACTCATGTCCTTGGAGGACATAGATAGGTTAAATTAGTTAGAGTGTGTACCCATCTGGGTATCAAGGTAGATTTGGGGAGATGTCTTTATGCTTGGAAAGTAATGGAAGATAAAAATATAAATGGTATCTTGTAGACTTCCCAATTGCCAGATGGGAACTGATAAGAATTTCACCAATACAAAGTAGAGGAACTACAAAGACATTGTGCCCCTATGAAATGTGCTAGAGAAACAGCAATTGCCTGCTTCCTATGCATCCACACGTTTAGCCCAGGTGTTTGCAGACTCGTGGTTTGTCTGATCCAGGCCATACTGCAGGTGGCAAGGCTGTTTTACATTATTCCCTTGACGATAAGAATATTATAATGTGGACCATGTTGGCTTGGGCCACAACCATGACAGTGCATTATGATACATGAGCCATGGCTCTAGGGCATTCCAATGGGGAAAACAGGGAGCTGTATGAAAAGCTGAAAGTTAACCCCCTCCCATGGCTGCAGATTCATGGGGAGCACGTGTAAGGCAGGAGCTGATGATAGATATTAATTTGCTTGTGATAAGTGTCTGTCCTCCCCAGCAATGTGCTGCTCCTCCCTAACATAAAGAATATAAGCAGTTCCAGTGTGTCTTAGGATTAGGCCCAAGCGGAAGCTGCTTAGCACTCCTTCAAGTCTATGACTGCTTTTGCAATGTGTGAATTGCCTGACATTGTCATTTTGTCGATAAGTAATATACATAAGCAATTCCGGATAGTATAACTTAGCCTTTCTATTCTGGTGGTTTCCCACCATCAAGGGCAAAGTCTAACTGTCTCAGGGGAACTTCAGATAGAAAACTAGCACCCTGAAGGTTAAGGGGGGGGGGGCGTTCCCCTTGGGAGAGTGAACCCTGAGAGGCTGACATCACTGCTGTTAAGGTGTAGTAAAGACCCTCCCCAAAAAGCAGAGCAAAACACTGATTGGGAGTTCTGGGTGACAGACGCCACAACCAGCCCTTTACTTCGTACAATGGAAGGTTGTCTGTCAAGGAAGTGGTGTAGGATTGTCATGGAATTAGATGCAGAAAGATTGGGAAAACGGGGTCATTCTTTCAAGACAAGACAAAATGGCACCACCACGTATTTGGACCTTTAAACACTCTAGGAAATGTTAAGTGGTAACAGCGCCGTCTGTAGGCTGGGAGGTGTTTCTGCAACACTTCCTCACCTAAAGAGAAACAGGGTAATTAATGTCAAGTTACTCTCATCCTACCCCTTAGAAGACCAGTTGCAAAGTTCATCTGCATTGGAGTTTAAATGTGACTGCTCCTCTGTTTTTTCCTTTGTACTCCTTTATTGTGTCTCTTAGGTCTGATATTTGCAGGGCAGTGTTATTCCTTAATGCTCATGTCTTTGTCTTACTGACAGAATCAGCACCAAAGACGGGCAGTTTAGAGAGTTGGTTAAGCACTGACCTTCCCCTCGGAGGCTTGCCATCAAAAAGTGACACGATCCAGGGTTTGTTTCAGTTTTAACCAAAGGCTACTCAAATATAAAGGTGATGATATTTCCAATTTTCTTTTTCATGACCACTTCATGGGGTACTGGAAACATGAGACGCAGATGTGTACTCTGTGGATGTTTTATTATGTTTGTTTGTTTGTTTGCTTGCTTGTTTTGGGGGTGGGCTCACAGTTGGTTCTCTCCTTATTCCACTGAGGCCTTAGAGATTGAACTTGGGTCCTTAGGCTTGCCAGAAGACCCCTTTACCTGCTGAACCGTTTCTTCAGCCCCTGAACTATTCTTTTCAGACCAGGGTCCTTTGGTCAGCAGGGAAAACCCCAAGGTGAGGACATTGTAGTCCACATGAACTGGATATACTTAAAGTGCTGATGTCACACATGGGAACAAGATGGCTTTGCTTTCCCTGAAATGCTAAACCCCATCCCTGAGAGCTGACAAACCCCTGCTCAGTGTTCCCCAAACCCCCAAAATCTGGAACTTTGGAGTATCATGTCAATTAATTTTTTTAAGATTTATTTAATTGTTATATGTAAGTACACTGTAGCTGTCTTCAGACACACCAGAAAAGGGCGTCAGATCTCATTACGGATGGTTGTGAGCCACCATGTGGTTGCTGGGATTTGAACTCAGGACCTTCATGAGAGCAGTCAGTGCTCTTAACCACTGAGCCACCTCTCCAGCTCAGTTGTTCACTTACCAGTGTGTGTGTGTGTGTGTGTGTGTGTGTAATTGTTTAGTATTTTGGTCCATATAAACTTACTCAAGAGTTTATTTTAGTACACTAGCTTAAATAGTTCACACGCCTTAAAAGTAACTCAAAATACATGTAAATGAGCACTGGTAATTTCCAGATGACTGTAGTAATGAGGTCCCTGAGAGTGGATGCTGTGTTAAAAAGAAGAGGGGAGGGAATACAGTAAAAAATATGATCATAAATATTACTCTATCTGTGCCACCGTCAGGCAAAAGAAAGAGAATCAGGACTGCCACTGTCCTCTTGGTGTGTGTGTCAGTGTTCCAAGATGCCAGCCACCTCCCTAAAATCCACGGGGACACTTCTTGCCTGCTTAGACTTTGAGAAAGTCTCAATTCCTCATTTCAAAGATCAGAGTGAGAAATACCAAATGACTTGCTCAAAGCGACAGGAAGAACAGAGACAGCTGAGATCCTAGCACAGCTTAGAGTGGCTTCATGTTCTGTCTGCTGAGCCAGGTGCCTGTCAGTCACAATGCTCCGCACTTAACAAGTAAGTTGGGCCTGTCAGCAGCATTCAGGAGCTCCAGCAAGATCTGGGCTGCTGAGGCAAATAGCAGTAGCATCTGCTCAGCCACAGAGCTGCCTTCGGCATAAGCACTTTTTTTAAACCACAGAATCCAAGTTGATTGGCTCCTGCTGTGTTACTTGAATCAAACTGATGGCCAGATGTGAGTTTTCAGAGAGTCAAGCAAGGGAGGGCGGGCAGAAAGCAAGCCTGTAGGGCCTCTGGGGCCCATGGCTCCATGGTAGAGCATGGTGACCTTCAGCTTTGGGATGTCTTCTCCCTGTGCAAGCTCAGAGAACGCTTGAAGAGAGAGTGTGAACTGTGACCTGGCTGATCACAGGGAAGAAGGGGTGCTGGGTGGGAAAAGCAGCACTTCTTACTTCTTCCCCTCCCCCTCTCTTCCCTCTTCTCTTTTCCCTCTCCCCTCCCCCTTTCTCCTCTCCCCTCTCTTCCCCTCTTTTCTCTTCCCTCCCCCTTTTCCCTTTCCCCTTCCCCTCTCCTCCCCTCTTCTCTCTTCCCTCTCCCCTCCCCCTTTCCCCTTTCTCCTCTCCCCTCTCCCTTCCCCCCTCTTCCCTCTCTTCTCTCTCCTTCACTCCTCCCATCTCCCCCTTTCCCTTCCCTCCCCTCTCCCCCCTACCCTCTCCCATCTCTATCAAAGGAGCTCGGGTTTTCTGCCTGAGACCCAGGCTCTCCTATCTTAGTTCACTTTCTGTGGCTATAACAAAACACCCAAGACTGGATAATTTGCAAAGTACAGTACTTAGTTTACAATCTGGAAGTTAGAAACCCCATAGCTGCCAGAACTTGTGCTGCCATACTATGGCTGGAGACAAAAGGATAAGCAGGCACACCCAGAGAGACAAAAAAGAAGAGCATCCTCTCCCTGGATAGCAGCCCACTCTCTCTCTAACCAATACTGTCCCTGGAGAGCAAGAACTCTTCTTTGAGAAAAGACTTGATCCATCTTCACCATCTAACCAGTCACATCTTAATGATCCCGCTTCCAAATCCACTACAGTGGCCCTTCGGAGGATTCTCCCAGGAAACACCATGCCCTGGAAATCTATGTTTTCCTTTTTGATTTGTTTTCTTGCTTTTGATGTGGTAGAAAATGAGACTTTTTAAAAATCAATAATGATGAGGGCTGCATCCCAACATTTCTGGTTTAATCGGTATGTGAGGCAGCCTGAATCATTTAGTATGTATTATATTATGTATTGTGATATTAATTTATTAAGCTTATTAAGGTAAGTCTGCCTGGTATGCCTGGTGTCTGGTACTGGGAACACCACCTAGAAACGTTTGGGGTGGGCAGAACCATTCCAGGTCCAGTCCTTTCTGCTCTCCTGGTAAAGGGATAGATGTTGTGGGGTTAAGGCTTTGCGAATGGAGTAAAGTCCAAAGAATGTCATGGGCCAGTGGGGCACCCTCGGGGTAATTCATTTCAGTTCACCAAGCCTTTTTCTCATCTGTAAAATGAAAGCAGTGCCTATATTGCCGGGCTTCTGTCAAAAATATTTTATGCAGGATGTGGTGGCACATTCTGGGACAACCTTCCAGACAGGAGGGACTGCAGCCTGAGCTTTGACCATCTTCAATAATCAGAGAGGATAGGACCCAAGGGCTCTGAAGGGACTGAGGAAGTGGCTGTGGATGAGCAGATTATTCCTCTGGGAATAAGTAACAACCTGCAAGTTGAAGGCCAGACTCCAGACATACGGAGTGGACTGACACAAGGGTCTTGTGTTGGTTTGGTTTTCCTTTGCACCAGGAACCAACCATTCCCATATTTTTATCTTCTCTTGAAAAATGAGATCTAACCAGATGGGACCCACATGTCCAGGAGGCAGGCATTTGTTGAATGCTAGCTAGACTGTAGGAGACCTCTCTCTAAACAATAACAACAACAATGACATAACTGAAAGCAAGAATTTGAGTAGATTACATGTATATTGTTAATTGCAGTATTTTTCAACTAGTTAAAAGATGACAAAAACCCTCAATTATTCATCAACATATAGCTATAACAAAGTATGATATGTCCACACAGTGGAATGTTATCCAGCCTAAGCCTGCAGACAAGTTCCTGACCGTTGCTTATGAACTTGCAAGAACTTAGGTGGGTAATGCAGCTGTTCGTCTTTGGTTTCCTTGTTCTTAATTTAAGGCATGATAATGTCTCTCACTAGTGGCTTCCAGGGAGGTCAAATGAGTTATATTAGAAAAGAACTCAGCATAGTGTCTGTGAACGTTAATATTAATTGTCAAGCCTGACTGAATCAAGAGTTGCCTGAGAAATGGGCCTCTCGGGTCATGTATGTGGGAAATGACAGTACTTGATGTAGCAAGAGTGATGCTGGCTATAGGCAGGACCATTCCCTGAGCAGAGGCTTCTAGGTCGGATAAATGGAGACCACCATGAGAACATGGCCATGTGTTGCTTCCTTTCCTTGGCTGTGGATGTCACGTGATCAGATGCTTCTAGCTCTGACCACACTGGCTTCCCCTCCACAGTGGACTACGCCCTGGAGCTGTGAACTGGAACAAACCTCCCTCCCTTAAATGCTTTTGTGGGAGAATTTTGTCATGGCAACAGGAAGAGAAATTAAGACAATGTTCAACCCAGAAGCTAAGCTTGCTGTTTTTAATCTGTTAAATCTGGGGGCGGGGAGCAAGGCTGGTGTGCTGGTACGCATTACCTTATTTTGTGTGTTTGGATATATATATCCAAACACACTATATATATATATATATATATATATATACCTTGACTGCAAGTGAATCTATACACCGTGTCCATACCTTCACAGGCCAGAAGAGGGAGTCAGATCTCCTGAGACAGAAGTTGAGTTGCCATGTAGGGACTGGGAATGGAAGAGCAGGTAGTTTTCTTAACTACTGAGCTGTTTCTCCAGCCCTGAATTTAAAAAAAAGAAAGAAAGAAAGAAAAGAAAAGAAAAGAAAAGAAAATAAAATGAAAATGAAAATAAGCTACCTAGTTTGGGGGTAGGGGGAGTATATATTCCCAAATAGTACGTCTCAAGCTTTAGTCACTATGGGAAGTATTTGGGATTCTTGTTCAAATGCAGGATCTGGGTGGTCTGGTCTCAGAGAGGTTGAAAGTCTGCAGTTCTCACAGATTTCCAGGAGGTCTAAGTCTGCTTGGCCACTGGCCCATCCTCAAGCGGCAAAGGCACTGGGACCTAGTGCTCTTACCTGTTATCCTGAGCTATAGAGCCAATTTCCCACACGTGGTGATTTAAAGCACAAACAGTTGCAGTCAAGTCTCTGTGCCAGTGAGTTCCTCAGCCGTGGGGATAATCACCCAAGTTGAAGTGAAAGCACTTGGGAGGAAGTGCATCTGCTCTAAATGTGGACCCATGATTTCTGCTCATCATTCGCTAAAGAGTAGCCACTCTGTGAATAGCATGAGAGTCATGCACGTACCATGGTGTCGTGATTGTACCAGATAAAGTGTACAGGAGAGTGCGTGTAGGTTAGATGCAAACTCCATGCTCTATACAGGAGGGATTTCAGCCTCAGTGAGTTTGTCACCCTCTGGGTGCCCTGGGAATACCCTGTGGGTGCCGGAGACTGCTCCTGCTTGTCAGCATTGCTGTTCTGACATCACTCAGTCTCTTTACAGTTCATGCTCGGGGTCTCTTCCAAGATGGACAGACAGTAGCTGAGACAATAACACTGTAAAGGCTTTGCTGCGCTCAGGTCTGACATGTGGTACTGGCTGTCCCCTGGAGCCTCAGCTGGTGCTGCCAGCTGCAACATTTACCTCCTCCACCCACAGTATCCTCTTGTGGCAAGGGGCTGTTTGAGGCTCAGCGGCTGGGTTCCAAGAAAAGTTTTCCAGGGAAAAAAGCCAAGCTTGAAGCCTTATCTAACCTCTCGCCGCATTCTTTCTGTCTCTTCTTCATACTATGAGGCAGTCTCCAAGGCCACCCATGGGCAAGGGTAAAGCAACTGGATGCTTTACTGAAGAAAGAAGTAATATATATATATATATATATATATATATATATATATATATATATATATATATCAAGGATATATATATATATTTGCAAAGATATATGTATATTTTTGAGCCCCTTAATGTAACAAGAACAAAAAGCCATGGACTCCTCTACTAAAGTGATAGAAGCCAAATGGGTCTCTGCTTCAATAGGCTGGATAGCCTATGAATATCTGTGTACTGTGTTGTGTGGGTGGATTGATGGATGGATGGATGGATGGATGGGAGACTGATGGATAATAAAGGTTTTAGGCCTGAGAATCTGGAGTCTGATGAAGAAACCCAGAACTCTGCAGACCTGCCCAGACCTAGCCTTTCGGGCACTTCTCCCAGGGATAATATGTCCAGTGAGCCCTCAGAATCCACAAAGCTTGTTTGGAGGACACCAGAGCAGTAAGGGCCTGTCCTGTCCCATAGCCTCAGTTCCCTGCAGGATCAGCGGCTATGGGAGCCCTGATAGCTGGGGGAAACCTCTCAGCTTGCAGTAAATAGAAACTAAAACCAGGAGTTGAAGAGAAAATGAAAACTGACATCGGCCCGTGTGTATTGAATTGTCTCGTTTGATGCAGCTCTTGCTTTTCCTGGTTACAGCCTGAACTGAAGCAACCACAACTCCGGGGCTTTCCCTGGGGACTCCAAACCTCAGCATCAGCCAGGAGGGAGGCAGGAATTTCCCAAGACAAAAGTCGCCGCTCCTCTGGCTGAGACGTCTGATTGCACCTTACTCCAGCATCTGCCAGTCATAACTGGCTCCCAGTCCCACAATCAGCACAGAGAAATTAGGGAGGGAGCCCTTGGGAGTCTCCTGTGATTGTCAGGGCTGACCAGGAAGCCCTTTCCTTTGCTTCTTTATTCCTAGTAGTCTGCTGGGAAGCCGAAAGGCTGCCTTGCCGGGCATAGAGTAAACTAGCTAGCCATCGATTGCCTATCTCAGGATCCCTTTCAGTGGCTTTGCACAGTCCTCTGCTCTTCACTGTGTGTCCTAGCTCATGTCCCAGAACTTGGCATCAGCAGTGACACGTAAACTCAGAGAAGACAGTGACAGAGAGCCACCATAGTGCTGTCAAATGCAAGGACCTCTGGCCTGACAGGTCTTCCCTGCACAAGCTCAGACACCGTGAACATACGCAAACACAGTGTAATTGTGCATAGACATATATGCACAGATACGTGTTGTATATGAAGTGTTGCGGGAAAGAAACTGCTGACATAACTGCTCCACTCTTAGGGTAAAGTTTTTATTGTGGACAAGATAGAAAATATCCGGAGGAAAAAGTCAGAGCAGAGACAGAGAGAGACAGAGAGAGACTGGGCATGGCCAGACACTAGGGAAAGGGGAGAATGGGAGGGAATGGTGGAGACAGCAGGAGAGAGAGAGAGAGAGAGAGAGAGACTAGGACACAGTGAGAGAAAGGTACTACCAAGAGACAGAAGGAGCAGGAGAAACCTGAGAGTGCAAGAGGATAGCAGGAGAGGAGGGGTCCTGCTTATAAGGAGGAGGAGTCGCTGGGAGGAGGAAAGGTCTAGGATGCTAGCTAGCATTGACTTTGAAACATATAATGGGTACTTGTGGTACTGAAGGCATGGAGGCCAGCTTTGATATGCTGATAGACACCACGGGTGACCACCTGTGGCTTCTGCCTGAGGTCAAGGGGGGGTGGGGTGGGAATGGCTCCCTTTGGTAGAGGGGAACTGGCTTCACAAGCTCCTGAGGAATGCTGGCTTTTATCTAATCCTCTATTATCCAGGTTGAGTTCATGTTTTGCTCTATAGACGGCCTGTGAGACCTAACACATGTGTGCACATGTGTATTAAAAGGGCACATTCAGGCCCACCTTGTGAAGGCCTTACTTAAGATGAGACATTCCAGCTGATAATCTAGAAATGAGGAAGACTGTCAAGCCGAGAATATTCCAGACTAAAGGAGCAGCCAATACAAAGACTCTACCTTCCCACACCTGGTGGTCTAGGCCAAAGGAATCCATTCACATCTGCTGTTTAGCCTCTGGACAGGGACTACACTCTCCTCTGTTCTGCCTTCCAGTGCCTTTCTCTGTCACCCTAGCTCCTAAATATTAGCCACAATAGGTAACGGGTATTCATCTTAGTCCACACACCACAGACAAGAAACACCAAGTTTTCTTGCAAACGGTTTGGTTTCGGTGGTTTTTTTTTGAGATTCCCTCCAAAAAAACAGGGTCTGAGGAGGAAGGTGCCATGCTTATCCTGAGGGCTTACCTCCAGCAGTCCTCTGCAATGCCGTGGTCCTGGCCTTCACAGGCCCTTCAAGACTAAATGAAATTTGGGTGTGTGTTTGAATTAGCAAGTGTTCCCTCATACAGACTCAACGCCTTAGGCAAGCAGAAAACACAAGCTGATGCAACACTGAGAGTCCGTCCCCTTAAACAGGAAGTTCCAATAACCAGACCTGGAGGCACAAGCCTGCAATTCCAGCCCTCTGGAGAGCTGAGTCAGGGGGCTTGCAATAAGCGCCAGGCCAGGCTGGGCTACACAGAAAGTTCCAGGCCAGCCTGAGCTATTCATAGCTCAAAACAAAGACAAAACAAAACTTCAGAAGTGCAGGGATTTTCATCCGATGATCTTGCCCCAACTGCCCAGAACCATTGTGGACCTTTGATGATGCTTCTTAAATAACTTAAGCAGTTTTGTTAGCTGCACTTGGATTTCAGACTTTTGCTTTGTCTCTTTAGCAGTGATTGCTTATCTCGGGTTTATTCTTACTTCTTCTTTGCAAAGAAGGGAGATCCCCCTTGCTGTCTAGACTAATGGCCTACTCATTCATGGTCAACTGTTTTCCAAGCCTCGAGATACTTGGAGATCTTGTCTCTAAGTTCCACACATCCTAGAAAGATTTGAATTTCCTCCAAGATCTCAGCTTTTCTGGGCAGAGCTAAGCCTGAATGGAAGAGTTTACTGTTGCTGTTGTTACTGCTTTGAGAAAAGATCTCACAGCAGCCAGGCTAGGGTAGAACTCAGCCTCCCCCAAGTGCTGGATTAAGATAGATTTATTATAGAAGTGTGAAAGCTTATAATCCCAGCACTCTGAGGTAGAAACATTAGGAGTTTAAAGTCATCTTCTGCTACATGATGAGTTGAGACCAGCCTGGGCTACATGATATCCTGTATCAAAGCAAATCATGTGCGTGTGTGTGTGTGTGTGTGTGTGTGTATGTGTGTGTGTGTGTGTGTGTGTATGTGTGCGTGCGCGTGCACATGCCTGTGTATATCATAAGGATAAAATAAGATCATCTCAGCCTAGGATTTACCTACTGTAAATCTGGGTTTCAACCCAGGCTTCCAGGCATATGACTCACCGGATAATCCCTGCTACAGCCTGGACCACCTCCCTGTCCTGAACGTCCTGTTCCTCTAAAATGTTCTCCACCGTGCCTACCTACAGAAGAATTACTCATCCCTCTAGGCCAGGGCTGCCACGGCCTGCTCTCCCCCTTGCCAGAGTTCATATCTCCTTCACATTCACTAGCTCTCTTTTTTCTATTCCCCTAAGAAAAGCCTTGTCACCTGTCCAGCTCACTGTTCACAGGTCTGTCCTTTGGCTAAGGGGAAATGGCTTTAGGATAAGGCAGCTGCCCTGTGAAAGCCCATGACCACCCCTGTGCTTGGTTATTGCACGGCCGCGCATGCAAACAAACAGAAATGTTCACTGGGTACACGTTGGTGAAGAGAAGTAAGTCTGTGCCAGCTTTCCAAGTGCCCACTGCCTCTTCTCAGTCCTTAGTCTAGGGCAGTCCTTGGGCACCGTGATGTCGGAGGATCAGAGACCTTGTTTGGTCTCAGGGTTTAGGCTGGCAGAGGCTGAATAGCACTCAGTCTAGAATAAGCAGAAGGGACTGTCCCCATGGAGGAGCATGGGGCACCCTATCGTGAGAAAAGGTCGCTGTTCCAAAGGCTGGGGCCTCTGTTTCCAGTCCAGCTGTCACTGCTAGCTGTGTGAGCGGTGGCCTGTGGGGAGCTTGTCCCTTCTCAAATCCTGGCTACTTTACCTTTTTAAGAGAGCGATGCCAGCCCCTTCCTCACCCTTTCCACCAGTGTATGCATGGTATGTATGCATATGCATGTATGATGCCACAGCACGTGACCAATCACCATCTACAGGGAGGGACACAGAAGTAATGGTCCTCACCAGTTCTGGCATGGGATGGACACTGACTAACACGACCTTGTCCTGGGCCTGGTGTGCTTTGCTGTCTCCCTGCAGTGGTGTGGACAGGACACATCACACACTGTTCCTTGGTAATAGCTCTGTAAACGCAGACGATAGGATTCAGTAAATAAATCATCGGCTGGAATGAATAATCCAGGAAAGAAGTGCTGGGTGGCGTTCCTGAACTCCACGTGAAATGGGTTAGCCCTGGTAGAATGATTCAGCTTTGCCTTAAAAACAATTCTCAGGGGTAGCGAGATAACTAACGGGTAAAGGCGCTTGCTACCAAACCTGAGGACCTGAGTTTGATCCCTGGGACCCAGGTGGTGGAAAGAGAGAAATATACTCCTGAAAGTTGCCCTCTGACCTACACACACTTGCAGTGCATAGCATGCGCTCGCATGTACACACACACACACACACACACACACATAAATAAAAATATTTGAAATAATTATTCTGCTTCCCTTTTATGCCATAAAATGCAGCCTGAGTTTACTGTGGTGATTGAATTAACTGAATGTCACACTGTAGAGGCGGGAGTGTGGGAACAATGCATGTGAGAGAGGCTTCAGGGCTGTCCATCCATCCTGAAGGGTTTGCTCGCCCCCTGTTTGGTGGCATGCACTTGGCATCAGTCAGCTTTCTCTCTAGGCTCCGTGGCTGTAGCGTGCAGCCCAGCAGTGGGGGATTATTGCTCATAGCTCTTTCATTGGTTCTGTTTCGCTGGGTTTGACTTGTATGTAGCCGAGGCTCACCTTGAACTTGCTGTGTGGCCAAAGAAAGCCTCCCCCTCCCCAGTTCTAGGATTACAGGTATGGAGCACCACACCTAGCTTGTTCATACTTTATATTTTATTATAGGCATAGTTATGGATCTGTTCTAGGGAGCTTCATTCTAGGACTCAGGGTGGAGAAGGTATCCCCACGTGTGGTGCATGGTCACTGAGAGGGGAGTACAAGGCACCAGCAGACCCACACATAACTCACACAATTCACACTCAGCTATGCACCTGTTGTTTATGTTCCCTTGAGCCTGGCGTGGGAGCAATAGGGGAATCACCCTTCCCGTCAAGTAGCTCTGAAAGTTTCTTGGCATGAAATGAGCACATATAATTATCTCGTGAGGGATGCAGGGAACAACGGAAAGGACAACGCAGTGCCGTACACTGTCATCAGTAGTGTCTAATATTAATCTTCTAATAACCCTGTGACACAGGTATCATTACTCCTGCTTTACAGTATAGACAGTTGAGGCCTAGCATGACTAATCAACATGCCCAAAATGTAGCCAGTAATTGACTTAAGTGTCTGGCTTGAAGCTGGATTTGGTGGCATTTAACCAGCTTTGGGCTTGCCCGCAGCTTCTCCAGGACTCGTTGGATAGAGATGTTGTCATTGTACAAACATTTATAAAGCAGTTACTGTGTGTGTCTGGCGCTGCAAACATGACGATGTACAAACAGATATTCTTCCTAACCCCCAGAGCCTAAAACCAAATCGGAAATGTGAAGCACGAACTGGGTGCAGGACTGAGCAAGAGCGTATCCAACACACTGTGGTCCCTGCCCTGGTGACGGTGTAGACACTGAGAGCCAAAACACTGTAGCGAGACGGTCCTGTAAGGTTCTGCCTGGAGGAGCCAGTGCTGGGAACAGTTCCCAATCTAGAGTTCTAAAGGGCACTCACAGGAAGTCAGTGTCTATGGGCATGTGCCCAGTCTTCTGACCACAAGACATACCAAGCCAGGCCTGTATGGCCGGACCTTCCTCCCTTCCTTGTGCTTCCTACTGTGATGTTTGAGCCAAAGTCCTGCAGCATTCCTCCTGGGCGTTAGCTCTGCCTTATGCACAGTCAGGACCATGCACACCACAGACACAAAGATCCAGCAGCCTCAGAGTCAGTCAGAGAGAAGGCGAAGCCAGATTTAGTCTGCTTTTGAATCAGCATGGTGACACAGATTGCTTAAACTGCCAGAACGAGCCTTGATCCCTGTCCTTTTTAATGTTGGGGTGATAAAAAGAAGGGGATAAATCCCCCTGGTGTGGTTTGCAAAGTGACTGTGATAATAATAAACACTTCTTTCGGTCACAAAGCTTCAGTACCAAAGCATGGGGCTCAGTACCAGCCTGACTCTACAGGCAGAGTGATGACGTAGTCAGCCATCGCTCATCAGGAGAGATGGCGTGTGGGCTGAGAAATAAGTCACTTAGAAAGTAAGACATGTGCCCCACAACTGAATCTCTGGCCAAATCCCACATCTGCAGAGAAACGTTTTTGTAAGAGGTGACTCTGCTCTCAGCTTGGTCGTGGTCCCCCTACATTTTAGACCATTTCGCAAAGCCAAGTACTTGGTACACACACACACACACACACACTTACATAGCTGTGCATGTTACTCAGTGTCCAGATCTACCCACCCCCAAATTAAAAAGTAGGATGAATATGGGGTGCGTGTGAAGAGAAGGCTGATGAGGGACTGTCTCACAGTTGATTGGTAGGCTGTGACCCACCGACAGGCTCAGGAAAGTCAGTGGCCTAATTCAATCCAAACTTAATATCCAGAAACCAGAAAAGCTGAAGATATAAGTCCCAGTCTAAGTTTAAAGGTCTAAGGAGCTGGGGTAAGCAGGGCTGGGCGTCTCTTAGCCCTTCCTTCACACATTTGCTTCATCATACCCTCAGCAGATCAGATGGTGCCCATCACACTGGTGAGGGCAGACCTTTACCTCATCTTCCAGTATATTACTAATCCTTTGGGAGCCAGCTTCTCAGATATGTCCTGAAACTATGCTTTTACCACTGGATATCTCTTAGCCTGGTCCACGTGACAAATAGACATTAGCCATCACGTGTACATATACACAAAGTATGTATATGCACAATGCCTTTTCACAGATAGAAACACCTGAGATTTGATCTGAAAACCACAGACACCAATGTGCTTTGAATTTGCACTCTTTTTCAAGTTCTGTTTCTTGGAACTGGAGAGATGAGTCAACATGGTGACACACATTGTTTAGATAGCTGAAGCGTGCCAGTCTCATTTCCCTGAGTCCTTTCCGTTTTAATGACAGAGTGATTTGAAAGGTGGTCAGCGGTGAGGCAGATCCACTGTGCTGTTTTAAAAAGTGCATCATAATAACTTTTTTAAAAAACACATTTTGATTTTAGCAATCGCATTTGATCTAGTGGTTAAGAGTATTTGCTGCTCTTGCAGACGAGCCAAGTTCAGTTCGCAGAACCTTGGCCAGGGAGCTCGTAATCAGGTAACTCCAGCTCAAGAAGTTCCCTTTTTTGGCCTCCACAGGTACAAAGTTCTGTCTTGGGGAAAGAGTAGATATAGTTCCAGTAATAAGAGAGTTTGCACACCATTTATTAAATGAATGTAACCTGTTCCCTGTGGGCTGAGAATGATGACAATCACATAAGTCAAATAGCTTTGACCATAGCAGGAAATCTGTATCCAAATAATTGTGTCTACAATTCATTCCTTGGCTCAGCAGAACTGTCAACTCTTAGCTTAGCTACTATGGAGGTAAAATCCTTTGGGGATGTGAAGGACATTGAAGTACAGCCTCATTACAATGAACTCCAATGTCTAAATATTATTTTTATTTTGGGTTTGTACCAAAGTAAGAGCCAAGATTTTAAGCTCTACTAAAAACAAAAGAAACAAACAAAAAGGCTTTCTTTATCTTTTATGTTCATTTAATAACATGTCTATCATTTTTGTGATTGGTATAAAACTATATCTTGTGTTGAATTTAATAAATAAAAATAATAAAAAAATAAAATCTATTTGGAATATTAAAAAAAAGGAGAGTTTGCCTAGCATGCACAATACCATGGGCTCAGTAACAACAGGGCATAGTGCTGCATGCCTACAATCTCAGCACTCAGAAGGCCGAAGCAAGAGGATTGAA
Source organism: Apodemus sylvaticus (assembly GCF_947179515.1). Taxonomy (NCBI): domain Eukaryota; kingdom Metazoa; phylum Chordata; class Mammalia; order Rodentia; family Muridae; genus Apodemus; species Apodemus sylvaticus. The sequence goes on from NC_067474.1 coordinate 71,408,418, forward strand.
GTACAAGGTCTGTATTTAATTACACAAAGAATGTGAGACAGCCTGAGTTACGTGAAACCCTGCCTCAGGACAAACAAACAAATACAAAACAAAACAGAAAAAAAAAACAAAAAACTTTGGAAATCTGGGCATAGTAACTCACACCTGTAATCTCAACATCAGAAGACTGACTGAGGCAGGAGGATTTCCATGAGTTTGAAGCCAGTCAGGACTACACAGTGAGTTCTAGACCAGCCTGAGCTACAGAGTGAAAACCCACCTTAACAAAAACAACCAACCAATCAATTGTGTCTTAGAATGGAGTCCCTTCTCAGAGAGACAAGCAGACAGACTCAGCCCTAACTGTGAATAGGGAGTCAGCAGACAGTGTCTCCATTGCAGAAGCAAGGAAGAACTGTGTGAAGCTGAGCCCACCGGGCCTCTCTGTTTTGAGGGCCAGCCTCAGGGGAAAGAGCAGATCAAGTATCTAGTTTGCTATATCAGAGTAATCACCATAAATCATAATCTGTGATCACACAACAGCTGCTCTTACTCACACCGGGCCTACAAAGTCAGGCCACCCAACAGCCACTCACAGACCCTACCACATACTGCTAAACTATTGGCTACTGTGATGGCTACTGAGTTGGTTGTCAACCTAACACACTTGAGAAGAGGAAACCTCAGCTAATGAATTATCTCCATCGGGTCAGACCATGGCTGATTGATACAGGAGATACTTGGTGTGGAAGGTGCTTCCCACTGTGGCTGGTGCTATCCCTGGGGCTGTTTAAGAAAGGTAGCTGGGCAAACCAGGGAACTCCCCAGTAAGCCGAGTTCCGTTGTAGTTTCTGCTTCAGCTCCTGCCTCCAGAGACCTGCCTGAGTTCCTACCAGGGGTACCTTGGTGAAGGACTCTAACCTGTGGGACGTACGTAATAAGCCACATCCTCCCCAAGCTAGTTTTAGTCAGAATCAGTGTCTTATCGCAGCAACAAAAAGGAAACTGGGACTGTTGCCAACCTATTCTGAGGGAGATGGGGAGATGTAGGATCTTACTGTATACTGACTGGCGAGCCCACCAGACTCCAATGGTTAGTATTAAATTCATGGTCACACAGATTCTGTAGCCCTCATTAAATTCTATAGGGCACAAAACACTACAAAAAAATCATGGATATGGGAATATGAATGTGGGAGTATGTGGAGAAGAAGAAGCTGGTAGGAATGGGAGGGAAGTGACTGGAATGTTAGGTACCTGGGTGAAATTGCCAAAGAAGAGAGTGTATTAATTTAAAAAAAATAGTCATAATTTAATGCAATATTTTTAAAGGATAACATTATCAAACCATGGGCTATCTGGCTATGTTTATAAAGTTTTATCAGAACAAGTCTTGGGAGCTAAGGGGATGACTCCTTGTGTACCACACAGCTCAAGGACCTGAGTTCAGATCCCAGCACCCATGTAAAAGAGCCGGCATGGGTGTGTGTGCCTATAACCCCGGTCTTTGGAGGCGGAGACGGGCCGATCCCAGGGGTTCACTGGCCAGTCAGCCTACCTGACATGCTGTATGGGTTTGCATGAGAATGGCCTCCACAGACTCATATGTTTGAAGAGGTGATCCCCAGTTGGGTGAAATTTTTAGGAAGGATTAGGAGGTGTGGCCTTGTTGGAGGAGGTCTGTCACTGGAAACAGGGTTTGAGGTCTCAAAAGACTTTTCCCGTTTCCAGAGCTCTCCCTCTCATTTCTGCTAGTGGTTTTGCGATGTGAGCTCCCAGATGTTTCTGCCAGCATGCCTTTACTCTGATAGTCTGGTCGCGAAGCCTCTGAAACAGTACGCTGAATCAGATGCTTTCTTTTACGAGTTGACTTGGTCATTGCCTTTTATTACAGCAATAGAAAGGGGTAACTAATACAAATGTTCAGTTTCAAGTTCAGTGAGAGATTCTGTCTCAAGGCAGCAAGGTGAGACTGATAGAACAGGACACCCAACGCATGTATTTATATAGAGATGCATGCACACATAAACACACACATATATTCACTCATACACACACACACACACACACTTTTGTAAACATACAAACTCACATACACACGCTCATATGCATGCACATACACACCCACACATATGCACATACTCATACTATCACACATACCTACACTGTCACATGCATACACACTCACACTCTCACACACATTCACACATACTCACATATCATACGCACACACCACTTACACATATATACAAACTCACAGCGCACACACACACTCACATATGTGCATACACTCTCACACTCACACACACTCTTTCACACACACATAAACACACAACACACGTGTACTCTCACAAATGTACACACTCTTGAAAATACATACACATGTGTGCACACACTCATACACACTCACATATACTCATACACATGCACACAGACACACTCATACACATGCACACACACACAGTTTTTATGGGAACAACTTCAAGGCTTATTTAGTGACATTAAGTTGACTTAATGTCACCTCCAACTTTTACTGGGACTGAGCTGCTCTGGCCTCTCTGCTTTCTGATGCATGGACTTTAACAGTCTGCTCCCAGCTGTGCTTTTTACAGAAGTGAGCAACCTGGCGCCCCCGCTCCGCCACCTCTCTCCTAGGCAACATGAGCCTTCCACATTACTCAAACTTCAAATATGGATGGAAGGGAGACAAAGAATGATCACACGCTTCCTCGTGATTTTCTGGCTCCAGAAGGAACCCAAGCATATGTTTGTCAGGAGTCTTTGGATTGCAAGAAACAAAACCAAACTTGAACTGGTCTGGAGAAAAAATGGATGTTTATTAACTCACACAGCCTGGTGACAGGAAGGGCAAAGGGCCAGCTGTGCACTATGACTAACCAGGGCTTGAGCGTGACTAACCAAGGATTCCAGATTCCAGAGCCATCCTGCTGACCCCGTGCCTCTTTCTTTGGTCAGCACCCTTTCAGGCAGGCTTTCCACTGCTGGAGACATGACTGTCTTTAACTCCCAACATCTCCATTTTAGGTTCACAATAAGGACAAGGTGACCCAGATCTCGAGTTTAGGAGAAGTGCCCTTGAGTGGCCATCCAGAGGGCCCAGAGCCACTCAGATGGCCACCCAAGCCTGTCCTGGAATGTGGAGGGAAGGTAGGAGATCTTAGCTTTACCACAAATCATAACATTGGAGTTAAGTGGCGTTTACCAGAAAACCCTAGAGGTGAGTGCTTGTCTTTCAGCGATGGATGGAATAGACAGAGAAGAGAGAAGGGAAGGCCCAGCCTTCCCAGTGCCGCAGTCTAGAGATGAGGCTAGAACATGCTGAGGAGGTCAACTGTGCTCAGAAGAAATGACGGGATACCAAGTATCTTGACAGGCCAGGCTCATCTAGTCAGCCAATGTCTGCCCAAGCACTCTGTTCAGTAGCCTGCCTGAGCTCAGTAAACTTACTGGATTGGAAAACTCGCCATCACCAGTTGACCGGCTGCTTCCAAAGATTTAGTCAGAGATGTTCTTTGAGAGGTAGCATCTATGCCTCAGCTAGTTACTACCCAGCCTTAACGATGCTGCTACCAAGGCTCTCTTCTTACAAAGAAGAATCTTTAAAAAAAAAATGATTTATTTATTTCATGTATGTACACTGTCACTGTCTTCAGACACACCAGAAGAGGGCATCAGATCTCCATTACAGATGGTTGTAAGCCACCATGTGGTTTCTGGGAATTGAACTCAGGACCTCTAGAAGGCCAGTCAGTGCTCTTAATTGCTGAGCCATCTCTCCAGCCCTCAAAGAAGAATCTTCCTGGAAGTTGCTGATCTCCCCTGTTGCCTTCTGAATTTCTTTTCTTTTCTTTTCTTTTCTTTTCTTTTCTTTCTCTTCCTCTTCTTCCTCCTCCTCTTCCTCCTCCTCCTCCTCTTCTTTCTTTGTTTTTCTTGGAATTCCCCTTGTAATTCCTGGGTCACCATCTTGATGGAGTGGTGTGCATCTGTATATAAGAACTCAGGATGGCACACAGTCTTTAGTCCTAGCACTCAAGAGGCAGAGGCAGGACAATATCTATAAGGTCAAAGCCAGCCTGATCTAAAGAGTGAGCTCCAGGAATATACTATGAGACCCTGTCTCAGAAGAACAAAAGAAAAGAAAAAGAAATAACAATAAAAATAAAAGAAAAAGAAATAGAGGGAAGGAGGGAGGAAGACCAATTTATGGAACCGGAAAGATGACTCAGTGGTGAGGAGCCCTTGCTGCTCTTGCGGAGGACTGGAATTTGGTTCCTGGTACCCACAAGAGAACTCATAACGGTCTGTAAATCCATCTCCTGGGACCTGACACCCTCTTCTGGCCTCTTCAGGCACCCAAACACATACATGCACACACAAAAAGAGAGAGGAGGGAGAGAGAGAGAGAGAGAGAGAGAGAGAGAGAGAGAGAGAGAGAGAGAGAGAGGCTCTTCGTGTTTCATTTGTATATGAGGAGGTTCAGGAGGGCTAGAGAGCTCACCTGAAGCTCTAGCTACACCAGCTTAAGTTGCCTATAGTGAGTTTAGACCTGCATGGACTTGGGTCCAAAAGCCCCAGGTTCTCACTAGCACAGGCCTTCTAGAAATAAATACTATGCCTGCCTGGATCGCTGGTTAAAAATGTAGGCTCAAAGGTCTGGGGGTGAAGCTCAGTGCTGAAGCACTTGCCCGGCACCTATGAGGCTCTGATTTAATCTCCAGCACCATTTTGGAAAAGGAAAGTACCACTCAGCAGGCAGGAGCTCTGGCTGCCTGACTCCAGGGCACTGGTGCTGCCTGTACAGAGCAATTGCTCTAAACTGGTGATTTCCAGCCCTATCATTTCGCCTTGCTAGGTACTTCCCAAACATTATGCCATCTGAGAGGAAGACTCTCACTGGGGTACTAAAGGCTATTTTAGATATAGTAACGAAAGTGATATTATAGAGAGATGGCTCAGCGATTAAGAGTGCTAACTGCTCTTCCAGAGGTCCTGAGTTCAATTCCCAGCAACCACATGGTGGCTCACAACCATCTGTAATGGGACCTGATGCCCTCTTCTCGTGTGTCTGAAGACAGCTACAGTGTACTCATATAAATAAAATAAATCTTTGAAAGAAGTGATATTATGTATACTACTACGTACTTTTCTTACTTAATAACGTGTGTGTGTGTGTGTGTGTGTGTGTGTGTGTGTGTCCACTCAATGGAATATAATGGTAGCATTGTAACATGGCGGCATTATTTCCTGTCATGTATGTGTGGGTATACTTCTATTTCTGCCCAAATTACTAATAGCGTATTGTGGGCTCTCATCTCCCTAAGCACTGCCATGCATATAGGGGGCAACCAGAACAGGGGAGTCAGTGCTTAGGTCAGGACACTTTCCCTTGTGGTTAAAAGACTCAAAATTTGGTCTGAGGATGGGCTCCAGGATCTTTCTGGGTCTGAACCTCTCTTATATGACATTTTACACAAAATCATGAGAATAAGAGCGTCCACTGGGACCAAGGGAATAATTTCTATGAACCCACAACTATTAAGATGTCAATTTATTAAATAAATCACCACAGAGCAAGTCTTTTGTCAGCATCCAGCAGTAAAAATTATCTGAAAGCCTAGAAGCCTGGTGGGTGCGGGGGAACCCCTCAGGTATGCATGTCTCTGTCTCTGTTTTTGTTCTTGGCCATTTTTCGAAGTTAGCTCTTCCACTGCCCTGATCCCATTTGGTTGTAATAACACTATTGGGGTGGATAAGATAAATTAGTGTCACGATGCATAGCACTCATCTCTTGGATGGATTTTTCAGTAAAAATCCTGAGAATATCCTTATGTGTGGAATCATCGCAGATCAGGCATCCATGCATTAACCACAGTGACTCGCAGCCTTCCTGATGCTGTGACCCTTTAATACAGTGGTGACACCCAGCCATAAAATTATTTTGTTGCTACTTCAAAACTACAATTTTGCTACTGTTATGAATTGTAATATAAATATTCATGTTTTCTGATGATTTTAGGTGACCCCTGCGAAAGGATCATTCAGCACCCCTCCAAGGGAGTCTTGATACAGAGTTTGAGAACCACTGTAATAAATATGATACAGGGCTCAGGATGCGACTGAGTAATAGGGCAGTGGCCTAGCAGGCACCGGGCTTTGGGATCCATCCCAGCACTTCAAAATAAATAAGGTAATTTGGAGCTGGAGGGATGGCTCAGGAGTTGAGCACTTGCTGCCCTTCCTGAGGACCCAAGTTTGGTTCCCACTTCAGGGGGCTCACAACTGCCTGTAACTCCAGTTCCAGAGGATCTGGCACCAACTTCTGCCCCTCTGGGCATCTATACCCATATGCACAGATACACACATAGAGGTAAATAAAAGTTAAAACAACATTAAATGAAAAATAGTTAATTAGCTGATTAATTAATTAAAGGTAGTATACACAAAACAACTTCCTACTGAAAGGCTGGGAGTACAGCTCAATTGTAGAGCATTCTTCTTAGCCTGCCTGAGACCCTGAGTCTACCTCTAACCACTCCCCCCAAGTCACCAGTGACACAAGGTAGCTCCTTTTTATTAAGGAATTTATGCTTTGTGACTCCAGGAAGGTTGGCTGTTCAGCTTTTAGCAAACAGGCTGTATCCGCATTGTATTCCTAAACTAGGCATTTGCTACTTGTAATGAGGTAGAAGGTGCTTAGGTTTTTACCTCCATGTGGAGTGTGTTTAATTGCTTTATAAAACTCTACTGAGCTGTCACCTGCCACAGACCTCTCAGTTAATCAGACATCGCTCTCACCTCATTAAACTGGCTCCAACCGGTAATTCTTCATCAAATTCAAAAGAAATCTGAACCCCCACCATCGCCAAAACCCAGATCTCAAAACAATTAACCTAGGCCTGCTTCAAAATACAAAGAGAGTTAGTGTCTCATAAAGCCGTGGAATAATGTGTTCTTTGAGTCAGCGCTGGAGGAATTGAAGGGCATAAAGGCTGCCTGAGCTTGGCGGGGAAAGGGTATTTGATTAGATGTTATTAGATGTGTTTTCCTGAATCATTCTGCTACAGTTCATGGCGAACCTCCCAATTTTGCAGTCATTTTCTCGGCCTTGACATTCTGATCTGTCTTACTTTAGCTGTCAGTGCTATGAACACAATTCTGATTTTCTGCTGGTGGCCCTTACCAGAGGAATTCTGAAAATAAAAGACCTAAGTGCCTCCCACGGAGGGTTCCTACAGACTTTCTGACAGGAATTTCCCAGAATTCCTTCTCTATGTCTTCTCTGATGTCCAGGCACAGCTTCACAACCTCCCCAACTTAGATTCTCCAAGTCTCTTGTTTGTGCCAATCATAGCAGGCCTCGGGCTGGGCCGATGATGTCATTTTGAAAACACGCTGTGAAATGTTGATGGTCCCAGCGCAGGCAGCACCTTCCTCCCTCCTCTGGGCTCACTCTCCTGTTCTCCTCTCTCTCTTCTTTGAACTCCATGTGCTTGGCATCATTTGGGACATAGAGGTTGGTGTCTGGGGTCTTTCTCCAACACCCTCTACCTTATTTTTTTGAGACAGGATCTCGAACTAAGTCCAGAACTTGCCAGTTTCAACAAGACTGGTTGACTTGCAATCCCCCAGGATCCACCTTTCTCCCCAATATCCGGTGATAGGGTTCCAGATGCAGGTCACTATGCCTGGCTTTTGACATAAGTCCCTGGGGTTCAAACAGTTTACCCACTACTCCACGTTCTCTCCCCTCCCCTCTCCTCTTTCTCCCTCTCCCTCTCCTTCAACCACTCTTTAATTTTATGTGCATTGGTGTTTTTGCTTGCAGGTATGTCTGTGTGAAAGTGTCAAATCATTTAGAGCTAGATTACAGACAGTTATGAGCTTACTATGTGAGTGCTGGGACTTGAACCTGGGTCCTCTGTAAGAGCAGCCAGTGCTCCTAACCCCTGAGCCATCTCTCTAGACCCTGTCTCTTTTCATGGGAATGCTGGAGATTAAAACCATCTCCTGGCAGTGCTACACCTCTGAGTTACACTCCCAGCCTCTCTGAGAAGTAATAAACACTTAAACTTGAGTAGGAACTTATTCATTCCAGATACACTGATGTATCAGAATCGTTTAAAGTTGTATTTTATCTTTGACTTTGACAAGCCCATTTTGACTAATTTCGCATAGCAATTGCATGGGGGCATTTGCTGCCGCTCATCATCCCTGTAGTTATATGCTGTTCTCCTCGCTTACCATTGTTCAGCCTCTGTGAGTTTGGAGTCATAGACCACATCTTTTGTTTTGTTTTCTTTTGTTTTGTTTTGTTTTGTTTGAGACAGGGTTTCTCTGTGTAGCCCTGGCTGTCCTGGAACTCACTCTGTAGACCAGGCTGGCCTCGAACTCAGAAATCTGCCTGCCTCTGCCTCCCAAGTGCTGGGATTACAAGCATGTGCCACCACTGCCTGGCGACCACATCTAATATTTTTCCAGATCTATTATTTAAGCCCGTATTTAAAAAAAAAAAATCCTCTTTCCCCTCCCTCCTAAGTACCTGTACCACAAGAGGGTGCCACCATCCTCGGGCCAACTGAGTCTTTGGCAAAAAGGACACCACACCTCTTTAGCTCCCTGTCAATGCATCTCCCAGCAGATCTCCTATTCCCCACTTTTATTTGTAAATAGGCCGTACCCTTCTGCCTTCCACCCTTCTGGTTGTGGGTCATGTGCTCAGAACCTATGACAAATGTTCTCTGACGTCAGAGAATGCTGTGGACAGGCCTGCATTCCTGCATTCTTTTCTTTCGCTTTCCTCTGGGGATCAAGATGGTGGGTCCTCGTGTCAGGGAAAACAGAGGCACAGACATGCGAAGCAGCTGGTCACACTGAGTCCACAGTCAGACAGCAGAAGAGTCTGTGCTCCACTCATTTTGCTCTCTTCTCCTTTTTATTCAGTCTAGGACCCCAGCTCCTGGGGCGATGCCATCCACATTTAGGGCGGACTTAACTCTTCAGTTAAAACCCTCTGGAAACCCTCTCAGGCACGCACAGCAATGCTGTCTCCTGTGAGATTTTAAATCCAGACAAATAGACGATGAAGAGCTAGAACTTTCTATCTAGAACTTGCACCTCCGTTACTAAATTGCCTCTTCACACATCTACCAAAGGCAAGAAATATGGTAAGGTCCTGAACTCTGTACTATACCGGGATAGAAAGAATTTAGGGAAATTTCTATTTAGAAATAAAACTCCTGATTTTCACCACTGTTTAACATGTGATTCCTTTTCAGACTTGCTAGAAGACTTTATGAAGGTACAGGGGGCCACTCTTCAGTGTGTTCCCACATAAAACCCTTTCCATAGTAACATTACTTAAGAGTACCCCCACGTTGGTCCCCACTTAAATTTAGACCTGGAGTGATTATAGAGCCAACTATTCAGATTCTTAACCATTGCTGGGAGCTGCTGTGATAAGAATATGGCTCTGGGATGGCGACTGCACAGACCTGCAATCCCAGCCCTTGGGAGTCAGAGGCAAGGGGATGACTGCAAATTCAAACCGAATCTGGTCTAGCCAGGGAGCTCTGGGCCAGCCAGGGCTACATGGCAAGATCCCATCTCAAACAAACAAACAAACAAACAAACAAGCACAAACAAATTAAATGGCTCCAAAACTCAATTGTCAATTAAGCAAAGGTCCATAGGGTGGACTACACAGAAGATGGCTTTGCCTTCCCTCTGTCAGAATCTGCCCAAGGCTTCCAGCCGGTTGAGTGAAGAGGTGCAGTCAGGTTGGTGGCCTGGGCAGATTGATGTGTTTGTTGGAACTTTTTGCCTTTGCTTGACTGCGAGATCAGAGTAAGCTCAGAGTCCTGTAGTTCTGTGGTAATGGTTTCCTCATGAGGAAAAAGGATGCCATCAGCATGCTTTCTCTACATTCTCCAAAGTTCTCCCATAGCACCAGGTAACTTGTTCTCAGCCACTGTAGGATTTACTCTTGAGCCAGCAAGAGCAATCTCTGTGTGAATATCTAGGGCTTCCTATGGGCGTCTACTCCTCCTCTCTGATTCTGACAAAAGCTACAGATCAGGACAGGACTGACCTAAGAGGAGCACCCCTGCAGCCCTGGATAAGAAAAAAAGGCAGAGTATTTAAAAGAACCTTTTTTTTTTTTTTTTTTTTTTTTTTTTTTTTTTTTTTTTTAATGTGCAGGCCACTGAGATGGCTCAGTGGGTAAAGGTAAAAATGTAGTGACCCAAGTTTGATTCCCCAGAACCCATAAAGGAGAGAACCTATTCCTGAAAGTTCTGACTTCTATCCGTGTGGCCCACACACTTGCACACAGAGAGACACATACATAAATAAAAATTAAAATCAATCTTAAAACAGGTCTGTGGGGGATATAGCTCAGTGGTGGAGTACTTGCCTCTCATGCATGAAGCTATAACTGAGAGAGGAGGGGGAGGTTGGGGACTGTTACTAACATGGGCAGGAGTCCAGGACAGTCACCGGCCCGTGCTCCCTTCCCTCCATCCATCCTCCACCCTCCATTTCTCTCAAACTCTCCCCCCCCCCCCCAGTCCTTCCTGCTTCTCTCCCCCTTCTCTGTGACTGGAACCAGGCAGCATCGCACCCGCGTTCTCCCCAAACAGCTTTCCTCTCACCTCTAAGCTGGCTTTTCCTCTTTAGTTTTTCAAATTTCTATTATAAAGGTCCTAGCTACTGGACTAGCAAATGCCGGACTTTCTTTAAAAGGCAAGGAAGGGAGAGAAATGAAGCCAGCCAAAATTAAATTCTTTTTAATATCTGGAGGAAAAGCAGAGAGGAGAAAGTGACATTTTCCTCTTATTATTATTATAAGAGTAATTATTATTAAGTAACTATTATTATTAATAATTAGTAATAATTATTAAGTATTATTATTAATACTTTCTCCCCACCATGTAGCGAGTCACCGGAGTGAGCCTGTGTTACTTTGAGAAATGCATGCTTTAGGTTTGCATCCATGTCCAAGAGCTGGGTGCCCTTGCGCATGCTGATGAAGGAAGAGTTCATGTTGTACATATCCTCGTGCTACGTTGTGGATACGTTCCAAATCAACGTTGACAGTGTCTGGGTTCTAGCTCCTGACTTTTTCAGTAGACCAAACCAAACTCCCAGTGAGGGTTTTAACTCTGATAACTATTAGCCTTGTCTGTTTCTAATCATACAAACACTCTAGAAATCAAAAACAACCCTGCATCATAAAATAATCTACTGCCTTCAGCATACCCAGTGCATGGCCGCTTGGACCAAATCCTTTAAACAAATCACTCCGCCTCCCTCCCACATGAATCACAAACACACTGATGATAGCATTTAGCAACCCAGCCAAGTTCTGGAATCCATTCTGACTACCTCTGGCCTCCCCATCCTCCATGACTCATTTTTCTCTGTTCATCATTACTTTCTTTGCAATCCAACTCCCTCTGCTACTCCTATACAGAGACTTTTTAAACTCCTGCCCAATACTCACATCTTCTCGCAGCGATATCCCTTCCTTGGGCTTGACCCTAATGGGAGGCTCTGACATGTATAGTCTTGCTACTTATCAGGTTCTGTGAACTGCCCTCTGCTCACGTCAACTGTGGATCAGGGCTTTCTCATTTTACGCCCTCACCTAGTGGTACCCATGTGCTAAAGTTGCCATGACAACCTACCATAACATGACTACATCTTAGAAGGGTTGCCATTTGGACAATAGGTCTAAAGATTATCCTCAGACCTTCCTTAAACTTTACACAGAGGTTAATCCTTTTCTATATGTTTCTAGTAGGTTTTCTGAATGCCTGAATGCAAGAGCAAGGGAGGAAGTCTAGAAAGACCTTTAGTTAGTGCTTTGTATGGACATGTAACATGCTACCTACCTATCTACAGAAGATTTGTGTGACAAGGGAGACCAGAAGATGGGGCTGTGATGGAAATCTGGTTCCCTAGTAGAAACTCACCTCCCACATTGCCTGCAGACCCCTGAGAACAGGCCCATATCTTTCCATCATGGCCTCCCAACCCAGGCCTGGAACACAACAGAAATACAAACAGGGAAGGAGGTGACCACAGCTGCAGTTTGGAAAATTTTTGAGTCATGAGAAAGAAGACCTGAAGCAGGGACTTCAGAGGCTCATGTGCTAGAGTAAAGGGTGGAGACACGGGGCTCTGGAGGTCGGGGAGGCTGTGTCTCCAAAGGTTCTGTCTGCCACTAATACCTTCAACCTGACAGGAAAACAGAGGCACACAACTTAGGTGGCTGACTTTCTCAAGAATCCAAAGGCCTAAATTTGTCTCCATTATCACCTGCCCTGGAATTCTATTTAACATTTAAAAAACATTTATATATATATAGTGGCACACACACCATGTATGTGCAGTGCTATAAGGAGTCTTGAAGAGAGCATCGGATTCTCCCGGAAATGAATTTAGTCAGTTGTGAGCTGCTGTGTGGGTGCTAGGAACTGAATGCTGGTCCTGTATAAGAGCAACACATACTCTTTTTTATTGCATATTTTATGTATTTGCATCTTAAAAAATTTATTTAATGTATGAGTGCTCTGCTGCATATATACATCCACCTGCCTGAAGAGGCCATCAGATCTCATTACAGATGGTTGTGAGCCATATGGTTGCTGGGAATTGAACTCATGATCTCTGGAAGAACAGCCAGTGCTCTTAACCACTGAGCCATCTCACCAACCCATGTATTTTCATTCAAATGTTATACCCTTTCCCTGTTTTCCCTCTGGATCTCCCTTCTCCCATTACCCCTCCCCCTGCTTTTTTGAGAATGCTCCCCCTCCCACCCACCCACTCTCAATTCACTGTCCAGGCGTTCCCCTACCCTGAGGCATGGAGCCTTCACAGAACCTCTCCTCCTTGTCTGATGCCAGACAAGGCCATCCTCTGCTACATATGCAGCTGGAGCCATGGGTCCCTCCATGTGTATTCTTTGGTTGGTGGTTTGGTTCCTGGGAGCTCTGGGTGGTCTGATTAGTTGATACTGTTGTTCTTCCTATAGGGTTGTAAACCCTTTCAGCTCCTTCAGTTCTTTTTCTAACTCCTCCATCTGGGACCCTGTGCTAAGTCCAATGGTTGGTTGCAAGCACCTGCCTCTGTGTTTGTCGGGTACTGGTAGAGCCTCTCAGGAGACAGCTATAACAGGTTCCTGTCAGCAAGCACTTCTTGGCATGGGCAATCATGTCTGGGTTTGGTGTTTGTATATATATGGGATGGATCCCCAAGTGGGGCAGTCTCTGGATGGCCTTTCCTTCAGTCTCTGCTTCACATTTTGTCCCTGTATTTCCTTTAGACAGGAACTCTTCTGGGTTAAGAATTTGGAGGTGAGTGGGTAGCCTATCCCCCAACCAGGGGCCTTGCCTAACCTCTGGATATGGTCTCTTCAGTTTCTCCCTCCCCTTTGTTGGGTACTTCAGCTACTCTCATCTTGTTGGGTCCCTTTCCCAATCCTACAGCTGATAGAGGGCTAATATTCAATATATACAAAGACTTCAAGAAGTTAGGTTCCAGAGAACCAAAAACCCCTGTTGAAAAATGGGGTGTGGCTAAATAAAAAAAATTATCAACTGAGGAATTGCCAAGAAGCACCTAAAGAAATGTTCAACATCCTTAGTCATCAGGGAAATGCAAATCAAAACAACCCTGAGATTCTGCCTCACACCAGTCAGAAAAGCCAAGATCAAAAACTCAGGTGACAGCAGATGGTGGTGAGGATGTGGATAAAGAGGAACACTCCTCCATTGTTGGTGGGATTGCAAGCTGGTACAGCCTCTCTGGAAATCAGTCTGGAGCTTCCTCAGAAAATTGGACATAGGACCTGAAGACCCTGCTATACCACTCCTGGGCATATACCCAGAAGATGCTACAACTTGTAATAAGGACATATGGTCCACTATGTTCATAGTAGCCATAAATATAATAGCCAGAAGCTGGAAAAAACCCAGATGTCCTTCAACAGAGGAATGGATACAGAAAACATGGTACATTTATACAATGGAGTACTACTTATCTATTAAAAACGATGAATTCATGAAATTCTTAGTCAAATGGATGGAACTAGAAAATATCATCTTGAGTAAGGTAACCAGTTGCAAAAGAACACACATGGTATACACTTACTGATAAGTGGATAAGTGAGCCCCAAAGCTCAAAATACCCAAGATACAACTCACAGACCATATGAAGCTCAAGAAGAAGGAAGACCAAAATGTGTTTGTTTTAGTTCTTCTTAGAAGAGGGAACAAAATACTCATGGGAAGTAGAGGGTGGGAGGGGCTTAGGAGGAAGAGACAAGGGAGGGGGGGAAGGAGGGCAGGATAAGGTATGAGAGGAGATGGCGATGATATACAGAGGGTCAGGAATTTGAACAGAGGTGTATAGCAATAGGGGGTGGGGAACTGGTGGTAGCCACCAGCAAGTCCCAGATATCAAGAAAGCAAGAGGCAACAGGTGCTCTTAATCACTGAACCATTTCTCTAGTCCTGGATCTTTAACCATGTATTGGCTAAGGTATTTTTTCTGAGAGTGGCTTTTTGGAGTTTGATTTCATAGCATTTTTTTTTCTTTTCAAAGAATAAATATCAATTATCTTTCCATCTGAGCAAACCAGTCCATCCAGCCTGTCTATTCAGGTGTGTGGGATTTGCAGAGAACCTATAAAGAACTGCTAAGCAGAGATCTTTCCAAAAAAATTAAACATCAATCCAGGCTACATGCTGTATGTCTTCTTGCCCCAAGTGGGAACCCTTTGGGTGAGCAGTCCTTGAGATGCATGTGGGTCACATGGTTGCCTAAAAAAACTTTTATTTATAATTACTGGCACAGACCTGCAGGAAAAAAACGGCTTCAAAATGAGTTTGGGCCACAAGGGTCTTCTAAAACTAAATTCTAAATTGCACTGGTCTGGTTTTCTGCTCTCATTTTCCTGTAATTGGAGTGTGTTCCCCACTTCCTAAACAGAAGAATGCCTGGAAGACCTTTGAGAATACAGCAGGAGACAAAACTCTCAGTTTTCTGACCCAGTCTGCAATGCCGTAGTGAAGAAAGGTTCCCCCCCCCCCATCAGTCTCAGTTAGGGTTTAATTCCTGTGAAAAGACACCAAGACCAAGACAGCTCTTATAAAGGCAAACATTTAATTGGGGCTGGCTTACAGTTTCAGATGTTCAGTCAAATGTCATCATGGTGGGAAGCGTGGCAGACATACTGGAAAAGGAGCCAAGAGTTCTACATCTTGATTCAAAGGCAGCCAGGAGGAGGTTCTCTTCTGATCTGTGTGGACCCTGAACATTGGACCTCAAAGCCCACCCCCACCCCCAGTGACTCACTTCCTCCAACAAGGCCACACCTCCTAACAGTGCCACTTCCCATGGGCCAAGCATATTCAAACCACCACACCACCATAGCAGGCCTATGCCCTCTGGGCAGGTGGAGCCAGCTTCATGTCCATACATGCACAAACTTGTGGACACACTCACACACATGTATGCACATGAATACAGACTGCCAGTGTGCAGTCTAAATATGCATGCATAGCGGTGACAATGTGCATATGTTCTTAGGCAAACTACCGGTCTCTTGAAAGTTCTGGCATCTCCTTCTGCCTTTGGCTTTGTTATTTGTTTTTGAGACAAGGTCTAGTTCTATAGACTAAACTGGCTGTCTTAGGGTTTTGTTGCTGTGGAAAGACACCATGACCATGACAACTCTTATAAAGGGGGCTGGCTAACCGTCCAGAGGTTTAGTCCATTATCATCATGTCGGGAAGCAGGATGACGTGCAGGCAGACTTGGTGCTGGGATGGTAACTGAAACGTCTAAGTCTGTATTTGCAAGCAACAGGAATAGACCACACACTGGGCCTGGCTTGAGTATCTGAGCCCTCAAGGCATGCCCCCAATGACACACTTCCCCCAACAAGTCCACGCCTACTCTAACAAGGCCACAGCACCTAAAAGTGCTGCTCTCTATGGGCTTGAGGGACATTTTCATTCAAACCATCACCCTGGCCTGCGACTCTCTATAACCCATGCTGGTGTTGATTTTGAGGTTGTTTCTCCTGCCTCACCTTCTGCACAAGCCACAATACCAGCTTGAAGTCTCATTTCTGCTATCTATTTAATCCATGAAAATAACATAATAGCCAGGAGGTGATGACATACATACATTCAATCCCAGCCCTCAGGAGGCAGAGGCAGGCAGATCTCTGAGTTCGAGGCCAACCTGGACTACAGAGTAAGTGTCAGGATAGCTGAGGCTACACAGAGAAACCCTGTTTCAAAAATAAATAAATAAATAAATAAATAAACAAACAAATAAATAAATAAAATAGTAATGGTACCTATATTTTTCTTTAACTTGGGTTCTGTTGTTTTAAGATGTACTTACTTGTTAATTTTATTTATGTGTTTGTGAGGACGTATGCCACATATGTGCGCGCCTGAGGAGGCCCAAAGAGGGTGTTCTATCACCTTGAGCCAGACTGGTAAGCCACCTGATGTGGGTGGGTGCTGAGAACTGAACTCAGGTCCTCTTCAGCAACAGCAAGAGCTCTTAACCACTGAGCTATCTCTCCAGTCCCCAGGCTCTCTACAAGGTCTCAGTGTAGCCTAGGATGTCACTGAACTCTTGATTCTCCTGCCTCCACCTACCAAATGCTGGGATTACAGGCGTGTATCCCCATGCTGCGATTATGCGGTACTGGTAATGGAACCCAGAGCTTTGTGGATGATCCACCAACTGAGCTACATCCTGAACCCAGGAGTGCCTATGTTGTTTGGCATTTTAAAAAATATTATTAGTGATATAATATGTATGAAGTCCGGGGCAAGGTAGACTCGTGGTAGAAGGCAGCGGCTATTATTAACAACAGGTCGTGTGCTCCTTACCTCACGCGTAGAGGAAGAGGGTCAGGCAAAAACAGCACACTGCCTTCTCCTCCCAGGAACCATGTGGAGAGTTTGCCCTGGGCTCTCTGTTATTCTAACCCTAAGCTGAAGCTTGGAGGCCCAGGGGCTTTTGTATTCTTCATCTTTTCTGTCTTTCTAAAGCTCTGCTCTTCAGGTTTCCTCTCTGCCTCTGCAAACTAGATTGTCCTAGATTCCCGGGAGCCTACTGTGGCCTGCAGTCCTGCAGCTCTCTCTCTGTCTCTGTCTCTCTGTCTCTCTGTCTCTCTGTCTCTGTCTCTCTGTCTCTCTGTCTCTGTGTGTGTGTGTGTGTGTGTGTGTGTGTATTTAAGTGTGTCCAGTGACACATGAGAGAGAGAGACAGAGACAGAGAGACAGACAGACAGACAGACAGACGGGAGGGGGAGGAGAGAGTAGAGAGGGGAGGGGAAGGGGGAGGCCAAAGGACAACCTAACATATTGTTTCTCAGGTACCATCCACCTTGTGTTTTGACACCATAGCTCAGTGGCCAGGAACTCTCCAGCAGACTACATTAGACTGGCAAAGCAGCCAGACCCAGGGGTCTGCAGTCACTATGAACAGGGATTAAGGACATGCTTTCTGTTTGGACGCTGGTTTCCACAGAGCATCTCCTAAGCCCCAGGTGGACATTTGTTGAACT
The DNA here is from genome assembly GCF_947179515.1 of Apodemus sylvaticus. NCBI lineage: Eukaryota > Metazoa > Chordata > Mammalia > Rodentia > Muridae > Apodemus > Apodemus sylvaticus. The sequence continues at coordinate 71,426,017 of NC_067474.1, forward strand.
GCATGTGCCTAGGTCTGAGACCAGCCCGGCAGGGTGACTCTAAGGGCCAGCTGTGTTGAACCCTTTTCTATCCACAGCAGCAATCTCAGTTGGTAACTATGTATGCTTGTTTCTTATGTTTTTATCTCCCACCTAGACTTGATTAGCAGTCTCCTGTGCTACAATTAGTCCTTGCCTGAGGCCCAGCTGAGGGGTACTTTTATTTTAACAATTAAAAAACTGATTGCATATTGATTCTTCTGAAAGCCCAGCTAGACTGAAAGTCACACCAGGGGGCCTTCTTTGTTTGCAGGATGGATTACTAAATTGTCTGTAAGAAATAGTTACTTAGTAAGTGAAAATGTAATTAAAGCAACAATAGCATTTTCTTTTGAGTTGGGTTCTGAGAATTCCAGGTAACAGCCTGACATAAAAGCCCTAGGGAATTCCTGCTCTTGGATCTTCCTTTCCACCATATCCTCAAGAATCTTGTCCCCACTGCCATCTCTAAAGATAAACAAAACGCTCATCATCAGTTTGTTTGTTTATTTATTTATTTATTTAGCAAAGCTCACAGGATAGCAAACAGCCTGTGAGCTTGGAGGCTTCCATTGAAATATTGATTCCAAAAGATATTGAGGCAGGAGGATCTCCGTGAGTTTAGTCCCAAATTCATGGGGATTTTCTCAGAACAAAAACGGGGCTGGAGCAATGGCTCAGAGGTTAAGATCACTCACTGCTCTTGCAGCAGACCTGAGTTTGGTAGCCAGCCTCCACATGGTGGTTCACAACCATCTGTAATTCCAGTTCCAGATGATCTGATGCTTTCTCTGACCTCCATAGCATAGTGCACAGGTGGTGCATGTATACACAGGTAAAGCACTCATCCATGCAAAGCCAAAATAAATGTTGCCAAGCACAGTGGCTCTTACCTTTAATCCCAGCACAAGGCAGAGGCAGGCAGAGTTTTGAGAATTCAAATCCAGTCTGGTCTACAGAGTAAGTTCCAAAACAGCCATAGCCATGTAGAGAGACTGTGTCTCAAAAATAAATAAATAAATGAATAAATAAATAAATAAAATAGGTAGATAGATCATATATGTGCATGTATGTATAGATATATTATGTACTATAAACTCAACCAGTTGCTAGCTCAGTAATTCTAGATTCAGTTTTCTTATCTACAAAATAGGAATATTTGGGTTATATGAGAATTAAGTCAAATATACACATAGGCAAAACCTTGTCACATACACAGTGTGTTTCCTGAGTATAGTAGCCTGCTATATTGATATGTTAAAAAAAAAAAAAAGCAATGATGTCAAAAAGGCACAGGGCAACTGAATGGGGGGGGTGGAGAGAGAGAGAAAGAGAGAGAGAAAGAGAGATTAAAAATGAAGGATGTGACTGCTCCTAGGCAGCCTAGGGAGAGTGCAGAAGACGTTTACTGTAGATATAATGGAGAACATAGGCAGAGGCATCTAGAAGGGTCCAGAGTGAACATGACCCTGAGCTGGGTCGTGTGAGGAAACTGGGGAGGGAGAGCCAGGAGAGTAAAGGGTAGACAAAAAGGGCAGGCAACCAAAATGTCATTGTGTACAGAAAGGTAACTAAGGGAAAAGCAGCCTAGGCCTGGGTTGAAGGAATTTAGGGGGGCGGGGCATGTCAGCCATAAATAACAGGTAGAGACTGAGGGATGCTGGGAGAACTTGGCAACCATTGTCCTCTGTGAAATGTTAAGACACCTCAGTTAGTGCTCTAGGATTGAGACCTCTCAGCAACTTGGCAAGATGTTGCTTTTCTTTGTTTATTTTGCTTTGTTTTAGGTTTGTGAGTGGAATATTTTTTGTTGTTTTTAAACATGCTGTAGCTCAGGCTGGCCTAGAACTCACAGCCTTTCTTTCTGCCTCAGTCCCCATAAACTGGGAGCATAGATGTGAGGCCTCTGGATAGAGTTCCCCCAGTCAGGGAGAGTAGAAATGTTTAAAAACAGGAGTGCAGCAGCCTCTGGGCCAGTTTGAGGAAAATCCTTAGTCATTCAAAAGGTGGGGCTTTCCTCTGTCCTTGTGAACCCTCCAGTTGAGAGGTATCTTAGATATTCCCTGCTACCAGTGCTTCTGCAGGAGGCTCTCTCGGGGTCTGGTATGCTCATCTGCCCCAAGCAGGACAAAGCTGGGCCTCAGGAAGGCTGAGACACTACCTGGAGTAGGTTGGACTGGGTGGGTGATATCCTCCCCTGCTCATCCAAACCCGGCCAGAGCTTCCCACCCAGAGGAAGCAGGCTCCAGCAGCTTATCTCCGGGCGAGGCTTCCGAGGGCAAGAGGAATGTTTAAAGGGAAATCATTGTTCGGAAGTTCCGTTAATTTTTTTATTTTTTTGTAACCGCCCATCTGAGAGTTCCTCCAGGCACAGAGATGTTTTTAACATCTATGAGCCAAAGGCAATTAAAAGGAAGATAAATTGGTCAAGTCTGGATTATGAGGTTTTCAACACAGAGGCTTGGGTAAGGATGAGAACAGTGGGACACGGCCCCCAACCCCAGTCTCTTCACTGTGACTGAATACAAGGATTTCACAATGAGTTAATCTTCTGCCAGAGTTGATAGAGTTTGTGCACCAGGGATAAGCCTGGGGTGGGAGAGAAAGAATTCTCAGCGTTTCAGCACTTCTTGTAGGGCGCAGGTTCTCCTCAGAAGAGTTCAAAGGCCTGACTCTACACTCCCCACAGCCCAGGCTGCTAGGTCAATGGGTTGATAAGAACTTCAATGGATAATGTCTGAAACCATGGAGAGAGAAAAAAAAAAGCATGGAGAAAGTCCCAGCAAACAAAAGCAGCTCATTGTAGGCTCAAGAGCCTTGTACTGTCTCCTGTATTCTCTCTCTAAGCTCAACTTTTCAAACCATCACGGGGGCTTTTATTCTCCATATTGTTTGTGGCTCAACTCGTCCTCAGTTCACACCAGCTGTCCTACGACGAGCATGAGTTCGTGCAGTGGTGAGATTGTCACCACGGAAAAAGGTGGTGGAGAAGCTGAGGGCTCATCAGGTGACCTTGAAGAGGAACAACAACAACCATTCGGCAACCTCGGGGCCTCTCGAGGTCTCATTCAATGTGGGCTATAGCTAATGAGCTTCCGCTGGGTGCTGCACTCACTGTGCCCACTCAGGGATGGGGCTGGTGAGTGTAACGTCCTAGCCCCAAAGCACTCAGGGGTGGGGGGCTCACTCTACTGCCACGCGATTTATGTCTGTTGACAGTGTCTCCTTGAGGTTCCTACCTGAGCATCCTTTCCCAGCCCTGGAACATGGGACCAACCAGAGTGTGTCATTACTTATCCTAGAAGACATGGGACTGTGTGTCCCTGTCCTGGTCCTCCTCCTACCTGTAGCATTATCCCTCTTTCTCTCTCATCCTATCAATTTCCTGCTCCCTCACACTGACTATCCTGAATTAACACTTCTCATTAGGATAAAACTAAGTATATATTCGGTCCAGTACCTGACCATGGGCACTTATTAGTTAATTGATACCAAGTCAGTGAGGCAGCCTTGAGGCAAGGAATGTTAGGCATACATATTCTTTTCCTACCTGTGTCCCCATAAATGGGAATAAAGGTCATAACTTTAATTTCTGCCAATGCAAAATACAAGTCTTGCTTCAAAGAGAATAATAGATAGCGCATCCGGAGCCAACCGAGTGGCTGTGGCCAAGGAACACAGACTCAGCCTGCCCTGAATGACGCGGCTCACCATGGAAGCAGTTACAGGAACTTTTACTTTTTACAGCCACACAGTAAGAACCAGGCATAAAACAGTGACTGTCAATACAGTGGTGGGGACAAGAACTAATAGCTTACGGAAATGGTATCTCTGCTGTAGATTTTAGGGGTTATTTGGTGAGATGCTCAGCCTTGGGGCTGGGGAAAACTAATGGTGTTTTAGTCAACACACACTGAAAGTTTTATCTTACAGTCAAAGAATGTTAAGTCAGGCACAGAGGTGGGTAACAGATGTCTATTGAGAAGACTAAAAATTCTTGAGTTTGCTACATTCCAGATTACTACAATCAGCTCTGTTCAGTCAACTAGTCTGCAGAGTTGTTGACATAGGTGTGACTTCACTAGGAACTTCAGTTGCCAACTCCCGGTGAGGAAGGAGATGAGGACATCATTCTAGGGCTGAAGAGGATTCGGTCCTAGAAGGCCGAGTCCCAGCAGGACCTGAGGATTCATGCATTCAGATGTGCACAGCTAACTAATCAGTGACCTCTGTGCTGGTTGTCTTGTGACAGATGATACTGGTTGCTCATCTTGTGGTCATCTGGTTAGCAAGAGGTCACTGTGAGCCCAAGGCCAGTGTGTGCATAGTAAGTTCCAGAACAGTCAGGACAGGTACACAGAGAGACCCTGCCTCAAAACAGACAACAACAACAACAAAAGCAAAAAGAGAGAAAAAAAAAAAAACATTTTGCGCATTTAGTCACGTCCTGGGACCATCCCCACACAGGAGGTGGATCTGGGGGAGTTTTGATAAGTTTAATCTCTTTTCCATGACTGGGTTAGGAATAGGTTCACATTGCATTTTGACCAGTGAGAACTTGAGAATCATCTGGGAGTAGGGATTGCTTTGAGAGAAGGTTTAGTTTTTGTTGTGTTGTATTTTGTTTTGTTTTGTTTTGTTTTGTTTTGAGGCAGGGTCTCTCTGAGTAACAGTCTTGGCCATCCTGGAATTTACTATCTACACACTGGCCTTGAACTCAGAGTGATCCACCTGTCTCTGCCCCCCAAGTGATTGGATAAAGGGTCTGTGGAACTACATCCAGCAGCTGTTTTGTTTGTTTGTTTGTTTGTTTGTTTGTTTAACTCTTATAGAAAGGTGAGCAGAAGCTGGGTTGTGGTGATGCACACTTTTAGACTCAGTGCTCGGGCGGCAGAGGCAGACAGACTTCTATGAGTTCGAGGCTGGCCTCATCTACAGTTAGTTCTAGGACAAAGCTACAGAAAGAAACCTTGTTTCAAAAAGCATGATGATGACGATGACGATGATAATTAAAAATAAAGAGTGAATGGAAGCTGGGTATGGCCTGCTATTGAAACACCCAGGAGGGTCTTAAGTTCAAGGCCTACCTGGACTACTTAAAGAAACAATAACTAAAATGTTTTTAAAAATCAATTAAAAAAATAAGGAGGGAAATTCCTCCCCTTTCTCAAGTCAGGACATTTTCATGACTCGTGGAATTTCTGTGACCATTTTAGGAGCAGAGAGGAAAGTCAAGAGAATTACAGACTCAACCAAGGAGATAGGGCCAGCGGCTCAGCCAACTCTAAGTCCATCCTGGCTTGAAACTGCGCCAATCAATCAATCAATCAATCAGTCTTCTGTTGCTGCTGCAGCAGTTGTTGTTGTTGTTGTTTTGTTTTGTTTTGTTTTGTTTGGAGATCTTACTCTATGTCCCTGACTGGCTTGAACTCACTATGTAGGCCATGCTGTCCTCAAACTCCCAAAGATCCCCTTGCCTCCTCTTTCATAGAGTTGGGATTAAAAGCATGAGCTGCCCCTGCACCTGGCTCTCTCTTCTCTTTTTAAAGCCTCAACTTAGTAATCTATTACCTGCAGCCTCAAACATCCTCAGTGACATCTCCACTGAGGGTAACACCGGAGATGTCACGCTCATGTTCCCATAGTCAGTCCCAGCTCCTGTGTTGGAACCATCTCCCATCCCCCTTCTCATGACTGTAACAGCAACGATCCAAATGAAGTCACCCCAAATGTATCCTCAGAATGCCCTAAGCTGCTGCACCCCAAGACCCCCTTCACTGCGGTGCCATCTTTGCTTTGTCCGTAGGTTACTCTACCCAGTCAAGCCCCGTGATGACCTGCTCCCGCCCAGATCCCTCTCCCAGCGGAGAAGCCTGGGTGTCCCTGGCCTCTTCCAAGCTTGGTTATCTCACTCCAGTTGCTCTCACACTCTCTGCTCAACAGCGTAATCAAAAATGTGTCTATTAGCCGAGCCGAACCTGCAGTGCAGGTGGGACGGTCGGTGGCCGAGAACTAGAACTCGAGATTAAGAGACTTCCTCATCTGACTGTAGCTTGGAGAGAAGAGGCCACAAAAGCAGTGTAAACAGCGACCACAGTCACTGATTTATTTGTGCCTGAGACACCTTTCTGAAACTGTCCCCGGTGGAGTATTTATCAGCATACTTAGCTCTCTGTAACTCTAACAATAAGGAAACAAAAAGAGGGTGGTTTTTTTCTTTTCCCTGAAGGTTTGTTTGATTCTAATCTTTAAAACATGGAATAAATAATGTGAAAGTATTTCTAGAGATTATAGAAATAATATCAATTTTCATCGTTTCTCCTTTCATAGAGGTTATAGCTAGGAACTGGAGAAATGACATGTTAAACGTGCCCGGCTAGCATGAGGCTCTAGAGTGGATTGATGAGGGGCTGATCTGTGAGGAGAAAGGGCAGTGTGAGAGGAAAGTTATTACTTAGAAGCACTTTAAGGATGTGGTGGTATTCCTAGCATTTGGGTCATAAAAGCCAGAGCTCAAGAATTCAAGATCATCCTAGCTATGACCTATATATGAGTTAAAGGACAACTTGAGTTACAGAAGACCCAAGCTCAAACACCAAGCAAGTAAATGCCAAAAGGGTAGCCCAGTGGTTAAGAGTATTTGTTGTTCTTTTGGAAGACAGGATTTTAAATCTTAGGACCTCTGCCAGGTAGCTCACGACCACCTGGAACTCCAGTTCCAGGGGACCCAGCGCCTCCTTCCGGGCCACTTTGAATGTGCCTTCCTCCCATACACACAACCATAAATAAACAAAACAATTTTAAAGCAAAACAGAAAAAAGCACTCTATGGAGATGGGCCTGCTGGCTCATGCTCATACTCAGAGGCTGAGGCAGGAGAATTGCTTCAACCTTCGTTGAGATCAGTTTAATTTACAAAGTAAGTTTTAGGCCACCATGAATTATATCTGAGGCCCCATCTTAGACAGCCAAAGTGAGGGTCACTTTTATATAGTAATATAATATTTACATGTGAATGGATATATAATAGAATCCTAGACTTAGCTTAAATTACTTGGATTATTTTCCTCATAAGAGATTGTACTCTTGTAATTTATAATAGCTGAGCGTGTGTCTGGAATGTCTTTTAACATTCCACATCTGAGATATCTATGTGTCTATGCAATAGTGAATTACAGATCTTAATGGAATGGGAAGTCCTCTCTGGAACCTGACTGACGGGCAAGCAGTTGTTGAAAGTCCCTGACAGTATTCTGGAGCTGAAGAATTTGCAGATAAGCATTCCAAGCTCCCCTCTTGCCCAGTGATGCTGTGACACATTTACACAGAGGCAGGGGAGCAATTTCCATTTTGAAAATGGAAGTGGAGCCGGACGACTGTGGCGCACACCAGTAATCCCAGCACTCTGGGAGGCAGAGGCAGGTGGATTTCTGAGTTCAAGGCCAGCCTGGTCTACAGAGTGAGTTCCAGGACAGCCAGGGCTATACAGAGAAACCCTGTCTCGGAAAAAAAAAACCAAAAATCCAAAAAACCGAAAGAAAGAAAGAAAGAAAGAAAGAAAGAAAGAAAGAAAGAAAGAAAGAAAGAAAGAAAGAAAGAAAGAAGAAAGAAAGAAAGAAAGAAAGAAAGGAAGGAAGGAAGAAAGGAAGAAAGGAAGAAAGAAAGAAAATGGAAGTAGCATGTGTAGGTGGATAATTATCCTCCTGCAAAAAACACGGCCAGTTGTCTTACAGCTTTGAGTCCTGGACACGACAGCTCGCCCTTCTCTTTACAGTTCAAACAAAGTTGGCCTGTAACTCTGTTGTGTAGAGTGTGACTAACACCTTCTCTGACACTGTTAGCACAAGGTCTTCCTCAGCAGCTACAGACATGGAGACTTCCTGTGTATGCACGGTTACTGTGTTCTCTCCACCCTGACTCCTAAACATGGGACCTCATTCTTTTTTTTTTTTTTTAACCAGACAACACCACACAAGAGAGGGACATAGATCACTGTGCAGTTTTGAGACTAGGAGACAAATGACACATGATAACACTGATTTGTAGACATTGGTTTTCTCAAAAGTCCTTTTTTGTATCCCCAGGGATCGTCTCCACTTCTTGTTCCAACTTTTTTCAAGTTCCAGGAGAGCCTGAGCTATCCAAGACTCTATCTCAAACGGGGGCGGGGCGGAGGGGACCACGGGGGCGGGGCTTGAACGGACTCCAAAGTTGGGAATTAAGTAAAAACAAAGAACAGGCTAACTGACCATACTTTGGCAAGTAAGCCTTCTCAGTAACCAGTAACTGCCAGATAGATCAGAGTCTTAGTTACCACTCACTTCCCTTACAAGTCACGTGGGGGTTTAATCTGCCAAAGGACAGCTGTGCGGCTTTCCATCGGATGGGACAAATCCACTTGGCTCAAATCCCCTTTCTTTCTGTTTTCTTTTCCAGCATCCGGGTGGTCTACTGTGCTGCTGCAGGGAGATGAAGTGACTGCAGATCCCATAGGAACCGCCGCAGACATGGCTATCCAGGTAAGCCTTTCCCCGGTGGCTTCTCCGTGGTCTCCAAGTGAGACAGCGGCAAGCTCCCTCTGCCCTGTTGGCCTCTCTCTATAGAAGCACACGGGGTTTCCTGAAATCTGGAAGCAGATTAGGAAAGCTCTTAAAACTTTTGTCCATTTTGTGTACATGGGAGTGTACATGTGTGGGTTTGTAAGGCACCAGAACATGAGTGTGGCGGGCGGAGCCTTATTTGTAGAAGACAGTTCTCACCTTCCATGTGTGTTCTGAGGACTGAATTACAATGTCAGGCCATCTCACCTGCCCTGAGGAAGTTTTGGAGATCCTGAATCTGTCCTGATTCCCCGTGGGCCTGCGGTAGGGCATTTATGAACGTGTTAGAACGGGCTGTGTCCACGCAGTAACCTCCACGGGGTCAGAGCAGCAGACATGAATATTCTGAGCTTTGAGGAGTTCAGCCCCACTGTGCATTGTAGAGAAAGGTCATGGAGGCACAGGGCAGCCTTGGTTTGGGCTCAAGATTTCCAGTGATGTCAGCAGGAAGGCCCACTCAGGCGGGAACAGTGACAAGCAGACGTTTCCAAAATGAGTCATCTGGAAGCTAATGAAATCAGCGCCGTTCAAATAAAATGCATGAAATATGTAATCATTGCGTGGATGAAGGGCCCTTTGGTGAACATTGTCAGAGGCTCAACCATATGAAGAAAGCAGCCTCTCTTCTGCTGATTTTGTTTGTTTGCTTGCTTGCTTGTTTTGATTTGGTTTGGGGGTTGTTTATTTGTTTTTGTTTTCAGATGATTTGAATTTCTAGTATGTACCATTTCTGATTTTTTTTTAAACATAAGACCAAAAAAGTCTTCCTTTTGTGATATTGAGACTGGGAAAGGGGGTAGGAGGGACAGGGGAGGCATTTGAAGCAGGGAGGGGGTGGATTTGACCAACACAACACACATCATATACTTTGAATAAAGAGCTCATTTCTATGTTATTATGTATTTGTTTGTCTACTAGGGGTTGAATCTGAGGCCTTGTTTTTTGTCAGGCAAGTACCCTATCAGCTCCCAACTCTATATTTAAAACACCTTCTAAATACATCACTGTGGATAGGATCTCCATATTGGCCTGTTTGATAATTTTAAATTGTTCATTCTAATGGGTTGAATCTTGAATCATAAAACACTGCATCTCTAGGGAACTCTTTGAGAAGAGAAGGGGAACCAGGGAGACAGGAGAAGGAAATGAAGGGATGAGTAAGACCCATATGGATGAGTGTGCCACAATGAAGCCTGTCCTCTAGAACAATTAGTGCATACATGTACATATATGGACACACATGTGCCTACCCACACACAGATTCAAACACACGTGATTGAAAATCATGTCTTAAACATCAGCTTGGTACTGGTCAGTAGTGGTGCTCACCTTTAATCCCAGCACTTGGGAGACAGAGGCAGGTGGATCTCGGTATTGGAGACCAGCCTGGTCTACAGAGGGAATTCCAGGACAGCCAGAGTTACACAGAGAAACCCTGTCTCAAAACCAAAACCAAACAAAACAACTGGGTGTGGTGGCACACACTTTTAATACCAGCACTCTGGAAACAGAGGCAGGAAGATCTCTGTGAGTTCCAGGCAAGTTAGGGCTACACAGAGAGACAAACATACAAACAAACAAACAAAAACTGCAACAAAAACCTGGTGGTCCTTCCTGTAATCCCAGCACTTGGGAAGCTTTGGCAAAAGGCTGATGAGTTGAAGGCCACTCCAGTTGGGCTGAATAGTGAGAACTTATTTCCAAACACAAACCCAACCAAAAAAAAGTGTCCAGACTGTGGGAGGGAATGGGTGTAGAGGTTGGGAAACCAGAAAGGGGCCCATGAAGGGGAGGGGGAGGCGTTAGGGGAGAGGCAGGCAATAAAACCCATGTGACATAAAGGCAGAGGGAGGACTACTGGGGAGGAAGGAGCATTACATCCACTGGGATGAAGGTGGAGGAGACTGAGGGTGGGTGCGAATTAACTAAAACAGCTAAGTATAAAGGTTCCATAAAGAAACCTGCTACTCTGTTAGCTAATGCAAATAAAATAAAGACCGTTGCCTGTTGCCCTAAGAAACATCTGTCCTAACTCCTGATGCCTGTGAATGTGATCTTAATTTAGAGAAAGCCTCTTTGTAGATAGAATTAAGAGTCTTGAGATGAGATCACTCCACATTCAGCAGATGGTGCTAAACCCAATGACATGTGTCTTTCTAAGAGATAAAAGAGGGAAATGGGCATGCGTGGATAAGGCCATATGAAGAAACAGAGGCCAAAATAGGAATTCTGCAGCCCCAAGCCAAAACCAAATGGAGAGACTAAGGGTGACCCAGTGGCCACATGTGTGTAAGGCTTCAGTTCAATCCAGAGCACCAAAAAAAGACAAAGCCCCAAACTAATGACCCTCCCAAAACTAGAAGATGCTAGAAGGAGCTTCCTCAGAGCCTGGGAAGGAATGCAGTAATACCAATGGCAATCTCAGATGATGGGATTCCAAAGATGTGGGAAAATTAATGTCTATGGTTTGTTTTTGTTTTTGTTTTTGTTTTTTTTTTAAGTGCTCAGCCTGTGGCAATTTGTAGCCACTGTAGAAGACTAAAGTTCTATCAAGTTTCTGGGCATGGTGGTGCAGGCAGGCCAGTCTCTGTGATTTCAAGGTCTAGTCTACATAGTGAGTTCCAGGCCAGCTAGAGCTACACAGTGGATCCTGTGTTTCTACCAAGAACAGTATCTATGCTTGCTGACTACTAATGCCACCGAGGTCAAAAGCCAATGCTTACTGTATCTGTCACTTTGTCTTGCTTTACTGTGTTCACCCTTTATGAGTAGCTTTCCCCTGTTCTTGTTTTGGGAGAAATGTTGACTTTATTTCAGCCTGGGTCATCATCAGGAAGGGCAGCCAAACTTCAGGAGAGCTTTGAGTTATCTTATTCTGTGTTGATGCTTGTTCAGACACTGAATAAATGAATGAATGAATGAATGAATGGTATGGATTATTGTTTGCTAAAACTTTCCGGCTGTGGGAATCCCCTTTGCAGCTGAAGCAGGAACTTAACAGGCTATTGCTATTTTATAAAACAAAATTCCAAATTTTCGATTTACCAAATGAAGATTTAGGAGCCAGACATTGTGATGGAAGCCTGTTAGCTCAGAGAAGCAAAGAGAAAGCACCCAGCTGGCTGCCATCACCACCACCACCTCTTCCTCCCCCTCTTCCTCCTCCTCTTCCTCCCCCTCCTCTCCCTCCTCCTCCTCCAAGATGTCTTAAATACCCTTCCACCCAAAGACCCTCCTTTCTGTTTACTTAAGTTCACTCCCTGTCAGCTGGTTGCTTCCTCCGCCTCTTGACCTAGGGTTGACTTTTATTTAGCTCTTGGAACAAAGGTGTGTGCTAGGGCTGAGTCACACCACACCCAGGTTTTTCCAGTTCACAATCCTGAGGTTCGCAATGTGATCAAATATTCTACAACAGGCTACTGCTTTGAAAATTCGGATTTCAAAAGATCTAAACTTAAAATGAGTGTCCCCCCCATTACACCCCCCAAGCAATCCCAAGGGCTTCACACCTGCCAGACAAGAGCTTTATCTCTGAGATATAATCCTAGCCTGTTGAGAGAAAGAGACAGAGGGAGAGAGACAGACAGAGACAGAGACAGATAGAGACAGACACAGAGAGAGAGAGAAACAGAGAAAGAGAGAGATAGACAGGCAGAGATAGACAGACGGTTCTCACCAAGCTGCTCAGGCTAGGCTTAAACTTGCCATTTTGCTGTGCCAGCCTTCCAGAAAATATGTGCTACCATGTCTAACTGATCCGAGTCAGAGCTCGAGGACTTGCCTGTCCCTGTCCTTCCTTGAGTATCTTTTTCTTTTTGTCATGCTGGGCATTGAACCCAAGACTTTGAACACGCTAGAACATTCGACAATTAGTCCTCCACTGAGATATATCTCATTTTGAAACAGGGTCTCGTTACTGTTGTCCAGGTCAGCCTGACACTTGCTGTGGCCCAAGCAGGCCTGGAACTTGCCATCTTCCTGCTTCTGCCTCTTAAGTAACTGTGGTTACAGGCCTACAGTGGCAGACCTAGTTTTAAACTCCCTCTGATCCGTGAATGAGACTCAGGCTTCTTCCCTCTGACTCCAGGCTGCATCTATCTATTTCTTCCACTACAGCTCTGCATCTGTCCCCACCCTCTCTCTGCATCTGTCCCCACCCTCTCTGTCTAGCCTTTATCCAGAGTCGCCTTTCATTAAGGCCAATCTGATGAGTCCCCTCTGTCTGAAGCCCTCCTAGCCTCCTTAGTCCTCTTAGAAAAGGCCAAACTCCAGGGCAGGGGCCCAGGTTTTAAAAGCCCAGTGGCTCTGCTTTCCTTGGCCACACATATACTAAAATGGGATGAGGCAAAGATTAGCAATTCCCCTGCCGAAGGATGACACATAGATTCGTGAAATGTTCCTATTTAAAAACAAAAACAAACCAATTTGGCTTTTACCCACAGTTTCCTGGCTAGCTCCTCCTCTCCTTCCCCTGCTCCTTGCCTGGTTAATTCACATCTGTCACTCAGATGTCCTTCTCCAGTGGCACTCTCTGCCCAATATTCTTTTTAAAAAAAATTTATTTATTACTATATATAAGTACACCATAGCTGTCTTCAGACACTCCAGAAGAGGGTGTCAGATCCCTTTACGGATGGCTGTGAGCCACCATGCCATTGCTGGGATTTGAACTCAGGACCTCTGGAAGAGCAGTCAATGCTCTTAACCGCTGATCCATCTCTCCAGCCCTCTGCCCAATATTCTTGTTAGATGTTCCCACAAGACCTGCTAGGTCCCCAGCATAGCTAGACACCTTAAAAATGTTTTTTAAAGGAGTGCAAAGTAAGACTTTGCCTAGCATGTGTGGGTCCCACATCCTGTTCCTCTGTGGTGATGCATGCTTATAATTCCAACATTTCAGAGGCTAAGGTAGGAGGATTGCTGACAGTTTAAGACCAGCTTGATTGAGTACCAGTTTGAGGCAAGTCTAACCTACTTAAAGGTCCCTGTCTCTAAAATACAAGCAAATGAAAATACAATACTAATACTACTACTAATAATACTAATAGTAGAAAAAAGGAAAGAAAGAAAAGAAAAGAAAAGAAAAGAAAAGAAAAGAAAAGAAAATCTCACCAGCTATGGTAGCGCCTTTGATTTCAGTGCTTACACTCAAGAGAACTCTGTGAGGTCCAGGCCAGACGACTTCACCACAGTGAGTTCCCAGCCAGCCAGGGCTACACAGCAAGACTCTCCTGTAGCACATAGTTCCTTTGTTTTTATCTTTTAGAGGCTCTACAACTTCAGTTCATATATATACAAAAACAATCGGCATTTATTTATTCAATATACGTTGTAAGGATTCAAGCAAATTTAATTTAAAAAACAAAACAAAACTAACAACATAGCTTAAAAATCAAGTAGAAAGGACAGATAGTCAAAGAAAAAAAGACAATGCAAAAGAAAGGCGGACAGCTTGCATCGGGGCTTTTGGCTGGAGACCTGCTTTGAATAGGTCTCTTGCAGATACTTCTTAAATGCTGCGGGGGTTTTTCCAGAGCTCTGCAGCATGTGTGTTCAAATGGCTATCGATGTTGGGTTCTCCTAGCAGGCTCTGGTTCTGACATCATATAGTGCAGACCACTTATCCTTAAGGATGACCAGGTAGATGTTGCCCTAGGTGTCCACATTGGGGTGGTAGCAAGGTATGAGGAACTTCACTGTGGGTGTGTTGTTAGGGTGTCCTCTGCCAGCAACAACTAGGAAGAGGTTTTCTATTTTCCTGAAAGATCAGGACCCAGTTTATAGGCCCTGAAGGGGCTCTCACTTTCTGAAGCTACATGGACAATAGATCAGTTTGCAACAAGCGAACTCTGGAAGGCCTGTGGGCAGAGTAACCAGGCTACCGGGGACTTCCATCTGGAGACAGTTGGGCCTTGCATACACGGATGTTCTGCAATACTATGTACTTTGAAGATGCTGGAACTCTTCCAAGGAAGAGGTTAGCTATTCTTGGAAACAATTCAATCTTAAAAGATGTAAATAGCAGATTGACTGACTGTGGAAAACGGGGCAAATCTAGACAGTGGGCACAATACAAGGTCTTGGGCTATTTTTATTGAAATCTGGCAGGTTTTTTTGGGGGGGTTATTCTCATCTGGCCCATAAAATTATGATACTTCTCTAGTAATTCTGGAGTAATGTGTGTGTGTGTGTGTGTGTGTGTGTGTGTGTGTATGTGTGTGTGTGTGTGTGTGTGTGTGTGTGTGTGCGTGTGTGCTGCATGTGTGCAGAATCCAGAAGACCTTAGCATTGCTTCTCAGATGCTACCTTTGGTTTTGAGACGAGGTTGCTTCCTGGCTCTGGAGCTCACCAAGTAGGTCGGGCTGGCTGCCCTAAGAGCCCTGGGCGCATTCTGCTTTGGGATTACAAACACAAGCCTGGCTTGTTAGCTTGGCTTCTGCAGATCAAACTCCAATCTTCAAGCTTGCAAGTACTTTACTGACTAAACCATATCCCTGTCACCTAGCTGCTTAGAATGAAAACACCGTCACTGACCTCCTCAACTCTGGCATGTAATTTGTTATTACAAGGCCATTCTGGGTCAGGACAGAGTGAACAGCACTTTCCAGGCCTCCTGTTCAAGCCTGTCCTTTTAAAATGCTGCCCAGGCATGACACTTCTGGAGGACCCTGCTATACCACTCCTGGGCATATACCCAGAGGATTCTCTGGCATGTAATAAGGACACATGCTCCACTATGTTCATAGCAACCTTATTTATAATAGTCAGAAGCTGGAAAGAACCCAGATGTCCCTCAGTGGAGTAATGGATACAGAAAATGTGGTATATTTACACAATGGAATACTACTCAGCAATTAAAAGCAATGAATTCATGAAATTCTTAGGCAAATGTTTGGGACTGGAAAATATCATACTAAGTGAGGTAACTCATTCACTAAAGAACACACATGGAATGCAGTCACTGATAAGTGGATATTAGCCCAGAAGCTCTGAATACCCAAGACAGAACTCACATATCAAATCATTCCCAAGAAGAAGGAAGGAGAGGGCCCTGGCCCTGGGAAGGGTTGATGCAGCCTTGTAGGGGAGTACCAGGACAGAGAAGTAGGAAGGGGTTGATTGGGGAATGGGTGGAGGGAAGAGGGCTTATGGGACTTATGGGAAAGGGGGAACCAGGAAAGGGAAAAATCATATAGAATGTAAATAAAGAATATAGAAAATAAAAAATAAAATAAAATGAAAAATTAAAATAAAATGAAATTCTGCCCAGGGAAGACGTTCAACCTGACTAGGAGGAAAACAAGAGGACAGTGCAGGTTTTGGGAAGACCTGTCCAAAACTGCTTCCGGTGCCTCCTTCGTGTTGGTAGTAGCTTACATCCGGCCCTCAAAAACATCGCTTCTCTGCTAGAAACCTGATCATAAACTACTCTATTTTCTACCAGTAATTGCATGTTTCCAGTCCTGGATGGCAATACATAGCTTCTTCAATCCCGACATGGTGGGATATCCCACGCCCTTTTGTTCTAGGCATATTAAGACTAAAAATTAGCCTGTTGTACACTTTTTTTTAAAAGTATAGAATAGAGTTTATTTAAGGCATGGGGAGGGGAGTTAGGAGAGTAGTAGAAGCAGAGAGAGAGAGAGAGAGAGAGAGAGAGAGAGAGAGAGAGAGAGAGAGAGAGAGAGAGAGAAGAGGCCAACCATGGGGGGGGGATGGGGAGAGAAGGGGGAGGCGACAGAGCGGGGAGCAAAAGAGCAGGAGAGCCTGTTGTACACTTTTAATCCCAGCACTGGCAGATTTCTGTGAACTGGGGCCAACCTGGGCTACATAGTGAGAACCTATCTTAAAAGAAACAAACAAATGAAAAACTGAAAACTAAGTGTTTCTGAAGAAGAGTGTAAACAGCAGGATTTCTCGCAGAAAACACTTGTATTGTCATTAAATCTGCAGCATTTCTCCCTCGCTTAAGCCACAAACAAGACTGGCACCCTGAAGATACTGAGGCGCTGTGGGTAGTGTTTGAGAATGGCACGTTTCCAAGTTAAGGAAGGTTCTGGGTGGACAGCCATGTGCAAAGAGGATGCTTTCTCCGTGTGAAACGTGTCACGGGAAGAGAGACTGTCCCCTGAGAAAGGGACGTTCTCCATTACAAAGCAGGGGAAAGCATTTTGACTCTTCCTGCAGTGAATAGGGGTCACAGGTCACAGCTTTCTTTGGCTTTGGGTATAAAAAGCCATCCTGGAGAGCCTTTTGTTGCCAGTGGTGGAGAGTCCTTTACCCTTTGTTCTCAATGGTGACAACACTGAGCGGTATTGTTTTGTGTTGCCTCCCCCCACCCCCCACCCCCAGGCCAAAAAGACACATCTGGGACCAGAAGTTTTGTCTACAATGCACATACGTAGAGATTGCTCTAAATTTGCTCCCTGGCTAAAGGACATTTTCACCACTCTCTCTGAGTCTATTTAAGGTAGTGGCTCTCAGAGAGGGCTTGACCCTGTTAGGGAGGAGGCAGCCTGGGCTGCTACTTTCTCTTTGAGAATAACTGTCTTAAATTTTCTTCAAAATACAATGGGGCATCGCGGGTCACACCTTTAACCCTCACTTGGAAGACAGAGGCAACAGGATCTCTGTGAGTTCAAGGGCAGCCTGGCCTGCATAGGAAGTTCCAGACCAGCCGGGAATGCCTATTGAGACCCTACATCAAACCAAACAAAACCAAACAAAATCCCACATCAAAAACTAATTTTGGCTGGGTGTGATTGCTCCCGTGTGATCCCAGCACTTGGGAGGCTGAGACAGGAGAAGTACAGTGAACTCAAATCTCTTATGTGAAAGACGCTGTCTCAAATACCATCGTATACAATACACACATTTTCAGCTTGCTATGTTGGTGTATGCCTATAATCCCAGCATGTTGTAATCGTGCAATGTTGACTGTCAGGCCAGGCTAGGTCACACAAGAAGAGCCCATCTCAAAAAGCCAGCCCCGCACTCCATTTCTGAAAGGCCCAGGGAGCATCACAGAAGAGGGAGGGAACAGAAAGCGTGTAAGAGTCACTGAATGGGGATAGCACATGTTTCTGACAGGATACGGTTGTCAAACTCGTGAACCCACTGTAGCTGCACAAACTCAAAATCAAGCCAGTCAAAAAATCCACTCCCAGGGCTGGAGTAACGGTTCTGAGAACTGCTAAGACCACTGGCTGCCCTCCCAGAAGACCGGAGACAGATTCCCAGCACCCACAAGGTCTCCCACAATCATCTATAGCTCTAGTTTCATGGCATTTGGTTCCCTCTTCTGGTCTCTCCATGTACTACATGCCTGTGATGCTCAGACATACGAGCAAATAAAAATGGGAAGAAAAGAAAAGAAAAGAAAAAAGGATAACCTAAAGGATGATGCTAAAGCCCTAGCATTTGGGAGGGAGGTGGAGGTCTATGAGTTTGAGCCCCCCTGCTCTAGAGAGGGACCTTATAGCTGAGCTATTAGCAGTTTATGGCTGCTGGAGAAGGGATATTCATTTTTCTTAAGGGGTGTGGCGCTGGTAGGCTGCCCAGGCTCCGGGGAATGGCCTCACGCCCATGTGTGATAAGTGGCACTAATTTGATTCAGGAGACCTCTTTTTTTTTTTTTAATAAGTTGTGAAGTTGAGAGGACTAGCTATTGAAGGACACTGAAGGGGGAAAGTGGGGGGGCTAATATGATTAAGATACATATGTGAAATTTTCAAAGAATAAATGTAAAATATTTAAAACCACGCAAAACCAAAAACAGCAAAGGATACAAGAAAACAAACAAACACAAACAAACCAAAACACCAGCCAGAAATGAAAACACCTGTGATCCTAACACTCGGGGGTGGTGGAGGCAGGAGGATGAAGAGTAAAAGGCTAGGGTGCTGGAGAGAAGGCTCCGTGGTTAACGACACGGGCTGCTCTAACGGAAGCCCTGGGTGGGGGTCCCACTGCGAGGTGGCAGCTCACATCACCTATGATTTCAGTTCCGGGGATTCGGTGACTCCTTTGGGCACCGCACGCGTGGGCACCACATGCTTGCCAATACTCATTGGCATAGAAAAAATAAATATTTAAAAAAGAAAAACACGGGGCTAGAGATATGTCTCAGTGGTTAGGAGCACTATCTGCTCTTCCAAAGGTCCTGAGTTCAATTCCCAGCAAGCACATGGTGGCTTACAACCATCTGTAGTGGGACCTGATGCCCTCTTCTGGGGTGTCTGAAGACAGCTACAGTATACTCACACACATAAAATATATCTTAGAAAAAAAAAAGAAAAAAAACCCCAAACATTTTAAGTGACATGAATTTGAAAGGATTTGTCATAAACTGCTCCATCAATGTAGTTGCTATTATTCCTGCATGCTGCCTCTTTTTGTCAAATAAAATGGATGTCTGAGGTCACAGCATCTCAGTTACATATAGATGTAGATCATGCCTGGCAAAGCAGTGACCGCAGGTCCTTCCTGAGCTGTTTCTGCCCCTCACTGTGTTCTCTAGCTAACATTAACAGTGGGGATGGAGTGCTTGTTCTGAGCTAAGAGCTGTGCCAGACTCCTCTTTTATGTTGCTATTGTTTTCTCCTTCCGTTCACCCCATATAATCCTCAAAACAATGCTGCAAAGGAAAACTATTCCTAACTCTTTTCACAGATGTGGTGACAGCTGTGGTGGGTGACGTTAGGTCATATACCAAAGATTCAGAAGTCAGGTTTTGAACCAGATAGAAAGACTCTTGGAAGCTAGGAGTGGTGACTCATGACCATGATCCTAGCACTCAGGGCTGTGGTTGGAGGATTGTCAGGAGTTTGAGGTCAGCCTTGGCTACATAGTAAGTTCTAGGGAAGCCTGGGCTACAATATGAGACCCTGTATCAAAAAAATTAAAAAGATACTTTGTAACTTCTGTGTTTGAATAGTAAATGCAAATGTTGTTTTGTTCAGAGTTTGTCTTTTGGGTTTTTGGTGGGAAGGGGGTGGTTTGGTTTGGTTTGGTTTGGTTTGGTTTGGTTTGGTTTGGTTTGGTTTGGTTTGGCTGAACCAGGAGGACTCTAGAGATGGCCAGGAATAACTTAGCCAGATAAAATTAGCTCACTGGCAGAACATGTGCTTATCATGATGTTCAAGATATAAATTCAACCTTAAGCACAAAAAAAGAAAAGAAAAGAAAAGAAAAAAATCAAATCTACCCACCACCAACCCTGCAGACCCAATTAAAGTTGAGCTTGAGATAATTCTTAAGCAATAATATTTTAGCGGTATGTATATCCCAAATACTGCACAAAGCACACTGAATACTTACCCTAAGAAATCGCTTGATGTTGACCTTAAGTTCAATTTATCTGGACAGTCTGTATTTTTATTTGCTGAGTGTAGAAGTCACAGGTGGGAGTGTGCTTCAGAGTGGTGATCACTGTGGTTCGATGTTTATGTATTTGTAGGTTTGGATTTTTTTTTTTTAATCAAGACTGACAACTGTGTAAATAAAATCTATAGTTTGGTTCAAACATCTGTTTCATGATATCGAGTTGGGTTTTGAGATCACAGTTGTGAGCCACCATGCCTGGCTGTGGTTTGATGATCTTAAGTAGCCTTCGTTTTGATGCTAGAATCAGATAGTACTTCCACAAGATTTAAGAAGCGCTGCTGTTGGCTGAACAGATGGTTTTGTAGTCTGAAAGGAGATAAAAGAGACAAAATCAAACGACAAAAGCATCTTGGTTGTCTGGGGCTGCTTCCTCTGTGGAGGAGGGATGGGGAGACAGAACAATAGAAGTGATGGGTTAACCGCAGAGCACCTTCAGGTTGCTTTGTCTGGACCAAAGGATGACAGGGCACAGCATTGAGGCTGAAGCCCTTTGTAATGCTCTGCTTGGGAAACTTGGCTGTCTCTCATTGTCCTGATTTCTTTAAGGCTAGGATAGAACTTAATCATGTGGATGATTCCATTTTGATTTTAGTCTGGTGTCCTAATTAGACTTTCTAGTGCTGTGATGAAACACCATGACCAAAAGCAGTGGGGTGGGGTGGGGGCGGGGACTGGGGCTGGCTTACACTTCCACACCACAGTTACTTACTGAAAGAAGTCAGGACAGGGACTCAAACAGAGGGCAGGATCCTGGAGGCAGGAACTGATGCAGAGGCCATGGAGGGATGCTGCTTACTGGCTTGCACAGTCTGTTTTCTTATAGAACACAGGACCACCAGCCCCAGGATGGTACTGCCCACACTGGGCTGGGTCCTACCCCAGCAATCACTAAGAAAATGTCCTACAGTCAGGTCTTATGGAGGCATTTTCTCAAGTTTGCATCAAGTTAACATAAAACTAGCCAGTACATTTGGTGTGTTGAGGTCTAGAGAGAAAGCCTACTTTCAGAGCATGGACTCTGGTAATCATTATTCAAGGTATATATTTTATGAAAGTTTAAACCAGACAGAGGTGTAGTTTCAGTGTACACAATATACTGGTAACTATTAAGTGTGAATGCCCATACCTGCCCTGAGGTTTGAAGCCTGTCTGAGCCACATAGTAAGACCTTCATGACTATCAGAAAATGCCTCTCTATACACATTTTTCCTTAGGAATTAAGGCTTCTAAGCTGAATCCAGTTTCTCTACGAAGTAAAATAGGAAACTGCCCAGGGCCCATTAGCTTCCCCCATACCTCTTTGAAACATGGTCTCATGCAGCCCAGGTAGGTCTTAAGCTTGTTACGTAGCTGAATATGACCTGGAACCTGGAACTCCTGATCTTCCTTTCTGCTTCTGCCTCCCAAGCACACCAGAATTACAAATATGTGCTACCATGCCAGCCCAGGGTGTGTGTGTGTGTGTGTGTGTGTGTGTGTGTGGTGTGCTTATGTGTGTGGGGTGTGTGCTTGAGTGTGTGTGTGGTATGTGTGGGGGGGTGTGGGGTGAGTGTGGGTATGGGTGTGGTGTGTGCATGGTGTGTATGGTGTGTGTATATGTGGTATGTGTGTGCATGTGTGTGCAGTATGTGTGTTATATGCATGTGTATGTATGTGTTATATGTTGTGTGTGTGTTTTGTTTTGTTTGCTCTTTGCATAGGTGGTGACAGGGATTGAGCATAGAATCTTGTGCTGGCAAGGCATGTGCTTTCCCACTGAGAGCTCTTCCCCCCCCCCTTTTCCGTTTTGAGACAGGGCCACTCTGTTCCCAGTCTGGCCTTGAACTCACTTAACCAGCCTGAGCCAAGCTTGCATTTTTACATCCTGTTGCTCCAACCTCCTAAGTAGCTGGAACCACAGGCCAGGCCATCATTCCAGTTTTTAAACCGCTGACAAACTACTCTTTTTCATGACCTTATTTTATTGACTGTGGGTGTGTAGGTAGGTGTCTGGGGATGTGCACATGCCTGTGTGTATGAAGGTCAGAGAATGACTTTTCATATTCAATTCTCTCCTGGGATACAGGTTCCCTGGATCAAACTCAGGCCATCAGATTTGGTGGCAAGTGCCTTTACTGACCAAGCCATCATGCCAGCCCCTGGTGAAATATTCCTGTGCTTTAACAAATTTGGTTATTTGCTAAGATGCCCTCTTTCTCAAAGCCAGCCATGATGAAGCACACTGGGCTTGCCAGGAACTCAGGAGGCAGAGTAAGAGAATCTGCTGTGAGTTCAAAGCCATCCTCAGATATATAACAAGACACTAAAAGCAAAACAAACAAACAAAAAAACCCACCCACAACTTTTCAGAGCAATTTCCTCCTAAAATAGACGGCACTGGCGTGGATATTTCTAGCAACAGTTCTGAGACATTCACAGATGTGCCCATCTGTGTTTCCAGGTATTTTCTCTACGCTCAGTTAGCTAGTGGGAGTGTCTAATGACAAGGGCCCTCTAGAAGCTGTCTCGGTGTTGTCCGCATCTTCCGAGTCGGCCCAGGGGAGTTTCCTGTGTTATCTTAACAATGATTTGCTCCAGCTGCATTGGAAACAAGGTTCCTACGGAAGAGCCAGAGCCTGTGGCTTCCAGCAGAATGGACTCTGAGTTGAGCAAGCCAGACTCCGAAGCCACAGACAGCAGTCCCGGAAACCACTGGTCTGAAGTGCTGTGGAAATTTGGCCAAGCTGGATCCCACTTAGGCAGGGAACTGGGGTGTCTGTGCAGCTCCTGCATGTCATGTCTGTTATCTCTCCAAGTGATCAGAAATTACTCAGAAAGCCTGAGTTGAGTTTCTGTGGCCATGTACCCTGAACCCCATGTTTCTGAAATAGCACAAAGGCCTCGAGCTCCAGCCCAAGCCTCAGAACAACTGCTGTATTCACAGGAGCGTTTATCTTACTTCAGAAACACTGAAGGTTGTGTATTTGAGCACCTAGTGCCCCTCCATCACCTTGCCCATCTCCTTTATACACTGTCTAGAATCTGTTGTAGTTAAAACCGTGGTTAAACATGCACTCTATGGACCAAGAAAGTGGCTCAGTGGCAGAACACATGCCTAGCACTCAAGGATCAACCAGGAACAAAACAAAACAAAAGTTGCAGTGAAAGTCAGGATATTCATGTACATTATCTGTCTTTTGTGTCTCTTCGTAACCTAAGCTAGCCCCAAAGTTACTATATAGCTGGGGCTGTACTTGAACTCCTAATCTTACTGCTTCCAACTCTCAAGTGCTGGGATCACAGGAGTACACCACCATATCCAGCTGCAGGAAATGTATGTAGAGACTGGAGAGCTGGCCCAGCAGGAATGCTGGCCCAGCAGCTTAAAGCATTTGTAGATCTTGCAAAGAAACTGGGTTCTGTTCCTAGCAACCATGTGATGGCTTACAAATAGTTCCAGGGAATCCAACACCTTCTGCTTCTTCTGACCTCTGTGAGTATGAATACACACACACACACACACACACACACACACACACACACACAGGCAAACCAACCATGCGTAAAATAATCTCTTAGAAATTAAAAATAGGTGTTAGAAAGATGGCTTAAGAACTTAAGAACACTGACTGCTCTTCTAGAGGACCCAGGTTCAGCTCACAGTGCCCACCCACACGGCAGTTCACAACTATTTATTACTCCAGTTCCAGAGGATCTAACACCCTTTCAAAGACACACATGCAGGCAAAGCACCAATGCACATGAAATAAAAAAATAAATATATTTTAAATTAAAAATAGAGGAAAGAAGCCAGGAGTGGTGGCACACACTTTTAATCCCAGTGCTATGGAGACAGAGACAAGTGGATCTCTGTGAGCTCAAGGCTAGGCTGGTCTAAAAAATGAGTTCTAGGCTACACCATGAGACTTTGTTTCAAATACCAAACAGAAAAAGAAGAGAAAGCATGTATACCTTAACAAGATGATGGCTTCACTAGCTAGAACAGGCTGCCAACTAACACACACACACACACACACACACACCTCCACTCTCCTGTTTCAGCTACCTAACTATTACTGGGGACAGTGTGAGCATTCGGAAGCACGCACTACTGCTCCCAGGGGACCAAACTATTTCTGTTTCACCGGAGGATATCATTGCTTGTCATAAGCCTTAGAAAAGATAAAGGAGGATTTGGAGGCACAGAGAGGCTGAGCAACTTTCCCAAGCTCATGCAGTGATGGAGCAGGACTCAAACCCAGCTCTCTGCTCCTGGCTCTCCTGCTTCTCCCTCTCCTTCCCCCTTCCCCTCCTCCCTCCCCCCTTCTTCCTTTCTCCTGACATTCTGCTGTATTGTAAAATAAGAATGGCTTTAGTTCCCTGGAAGTTAATCTCAGTTCTAGCTGTCATATTGCTGACATTCTGATTTGTCCTCAGCCATACAAGGAAGAAAAAACAACACAAAGCACAAGCTAGTGACAGCCCCCCCCCAGCACCCCGCCCTGCCTCCAGCACAAGAGCGCCCTACCTGCTCTACCCCCTCTGTGCCACCATCTTATCTCTGCCTGCCTATGAATTACTTAGCAGCCAGGAGCCTCATTCGGGAGCAGGGGACATGGACTCTAGGAGGAATGATAAGATGAAAACTCTCCTAAGACAAGATGTTGTCTGTCTGGGTTTACTTGTTTGTTCTATTCCGTTTTACGGCCTTCAGCCAGAAGGTTGCTTGGATTGTAAACCTGCAAAGTCCTCATCTATTGATTGTAGTTTTTTTGTTTTTTGTTTTTTCCGAGACAGGGTTTCTCTGTGTAGCCCTGGCTGTCCTGGAACTCACTTGGTAGACCAGGCTGGCCTCGAACTCAGAAGTCCACTTGCCTCTGCCTCCCAAGTGCTGGGATTAAAGGCGTGCGCCACCACGCACCCGGCATCCTTTTCTTTTTAATGTCTGAAAATTAGATTGATTGATTCATCTGTGTGTGTGGTGTACACTCGCACATGCATGCACATGTGTGCACATCTCATGAATACACATATGGAAGCCAGGATAACTTATGGGAGTCAGCTCTCTCCCTCTACTTTGTTGGTCCCCAGGATTAAACACCAGCCATCAGTCTTGGTGCTAAGTGCCTTTATCTATTATATCATATGCTGCCAGCCCAACTACTGTGGTTTTTAAATGATCTTCTGTCAACCAATCTGACAAGATCTAAAAACAAAACAAGCAAACAAACAAACAACCCCCCCAACAAAACAAAACTCTTTAAAAAAAAAAAAAAAGAAGAAGCTTCTGTGTGAGGCTGTTTTCCCTGTAAGTATGTCTGTGCATATGTCAGCTGAGGCCAAAAGAGGGTGTCAGATCCTCTGGACCTGAAGTTACAGGTGGTTGTGGCTTGATGCGGACTGGAGAAGTAAAACCCAGGTCTTCAGCAAGAGCCACCGATGCTCTTAACAACTAAGCCAGCCACATAATAAAAATAAATAAATAAATAAATAAATAAATAAATAAATAAATAAAGGCAACAATTATCAGGATTATTAAGATTTTAACTGCCAATATAGTCTTCTATTTCCTCGGATAGAACTAAAAACCTTCACAGTTCTTTCTATAATTTAACAGTCTGTACTTGAGAACTTCAGAGGGAGGGAACAACTTGGGAATGACTAAGAAAACAGCAGTTTCTTATTTTGTTTTTCTAGGAATCAAATGCAAGGCTTTGTTTACACTAGTCAAACACTGCCATCTGAGTATATTGGCAGCCTGTTGCTGGGTGTGCTAGTGCAGGCCCTTGATCCCAACACTTGGCAAGCAGAGGTAGGAAGATCTCTGAGAGTTCAAGGCCAGCATGATCTACATAGGAGGTTCCAGGATAGCCAAAACTATACAGTGAGACCCTGACTTAAAAACAAACAAAAACCTAACAAAAGCAAACCAAAAATCAAACACAGACTATATTGGTGCCTGTCTGTAATTCCAGCATGTGGGAGGCTGAGACAGGCCTTCCAGGAGTTTGAAGCTAGCCTGTGTTACAAACGAACAAGCAAAACTCCAAAAGCCAAGACACCCATGAACTGAAATATAATTCTCCAGACAGGGGCAGTGTGGCTCAGAAGCACAGGGTTCACTCACCCTGCCTTTGATTCCCAGGACCAAAGCCAAAACCAGTCCCAAGCTAACGAAAATCTCCATCTTCCTTAACACAGAGAAAAGAGTTAAGCATCGTTGGAATTAGAAGGCAGATTCTCGTGAAACCAGGGTCACTGACTAGGGTTCTTGATGATGACGGTTAGAAAACTTTCTTGCTGGCTTGTGGGCGCTGGCTTAGGCCAGGGTGTGAGCAGGCTGCCTGCATTCCAAGCATATGAAACGTCTCCTAAGGCTTGCAGCACGGTGGTGCTTAATGAGAACTTTGTCCTGTGCTGTCTGTCCCTCCCGTAGGACATCACCTCTAGTGCTCACTAGAGTTTTCAAATGTATCACTAGTTAAACAAGATAAAAATGTCAACCACGACACAAATTGCTTCGACTGTCTAGAACTTCATTGGTAATTACCAAACTAATACATGAATGTGTTCATACTAAAAACAAATGGGCTCACGGGCCGCTGCAGGGAGACAGGAGAAGCCCACCAGCATCTTGTATTGCTACTTGTGCAGGTCCCCTCTCCTCCACGGTCCCTTTATGGACAGCGTCTTCTTGTAGCCAAGTCTGGCCTTGAATTCACTTGCTATGTAGGAAAGGATGACCTTGAATTTCTGATTCTTCTGACTCCACCTCCTGAGTGCAGAGATTTCAGGGGTACACTACCATGCCCAGTTGTTTGTTTGTTTGTTTGTTTGTTTGTTTTGAGACAAGGTAGCTCATTGCCTAAATTAACTTGAAAGTCACTATATAGCTGGTGCTTTCTTCAATTTTGAGATCCTTCTGCCTGAACTTCCCAAAGGCTAGGGTTATATGAATGTATGTGTGGTTGGTTGGTTAGTTGGTAGGTTGGTTGGTTTGATTTACTTTGAAACAGGGTCTCCAGTAGCTCAGACTGGCTTTGAACTTGCTATATAGCTCCTGTCTCTACCTTCTAAATTCTGGTATTATAGGCATGGGCTACTATAGCTAGTTTAGTTTTTTGTTTTGGTCATTATCAGAGGGATTCTGGTCTGTGGCTTTTTCTCTTTTCTTTTTCTTGTCTTGTCTTTTCTTTCTTTTTTTAAAGAAGGACTAACTGCTCAGCACAGTCTGCCTGACCTGGAACTGCTCAGGTTGTCCTCTAACTTCCATGAGTGTACCAGGAGTGTGCCATCCTGTTCTAGGTCCAAGGGTGCTGTGATTAGCCACATGGGCCACCTCACTTGGCTTTCCTGGGTGCGGTTTTTAAAAGAGCCATTTTAAAAGGTTGAATCAAGCTGGCTGTGGTGGTACACGCCTTTAATCCCAGCACCCAGGAAACAGAGGCAGGCAGATCTTTGTGAGTTCAAGGCCAGCCTGGTCTACAGAGTGAGTTCCAGGATGGCAGGGGCTGAACCAAGAAACCCTGTGTCAAAAACACAAAACAAAACAAAATCTCTGGGTGAATGGAACCAGGTGACCACGTCCTTACATCAGAGCTTGGCGGAGGAGAGACCAAGTGTGAGGGTTCAGGAAAAGGAAATAAACATGGAAAAGGCAGCAAAGAACTTCTCCGGCCACAGGAAGTGAGAAACCCTGGAGAGAAAGCAAAGGAAAGGCAAGAGTGGCGAAGTGCCAGGATCCAGGATTGAGAGTAAGCATGACCCCGAGCCTAGTGCTCTCAGAGGAAGCTGTCCCTGTCTGTTTGCTTCCCTCCTCCTTCCCTCCTGGGGCGACGGCGCTCCCCAAACCAGGCTGTGGGCAACACTGAATGCAAACAAATACAGATCCCTAGATCTAGATCACTGAGGGAAAAGAGTTTGAGACAAATGCATACATAACCCATGTAACACACTCTCATACATACTCATACATGTGCATTCATACACACATGGAAGCACACATGTCACACACTTACACGTGTGTGCACATGGGAACCTTATGGTTCCTGTTTGTTGGGCCTCTATTGCTGTAGCCTTTTGGACGAGTTAGTTGTTTTTCTTTTTTTAGACAAGGTAAGGTTTTTGTTTTGGTTTGGTTTTTTTTTGTTTTTTCCTGACATGGTCTCACTCTGGCTCACAAAAGTTTATTAATGCAGTCCTAGCTGGTCTCAGATTTGTACAACCTTCTAGCCTCTGCCTCCCAGATGCTGGGATAATAAACCTGAGATAACCACACTCAGCTGTTTGTTTTGAGAGACGGTCTTAGTGCATTGCCTGGACTGGCCGTGAATTTGAAATTCTCCTGTTAAGAGATTTCTGGGTTTTGTCACCATGCCTGGCTCCAGAAAAATGATCTTATTTTTAATTTGTATTTGTTGTTTGTGTTCATTTAGTGGTTCTAGAGGGATGGGGGTGGGTTAAACAGCTGCTTCAACATACTTGAGTGAAGACTGGTCCTTTCTCTGTCAGGGAAGAATACATCAGCTAAGGATGTAGGTTCAAGTCAGGGACGGACATGGATCCAGGAGGGAGAAATGAGATATGAGATTCCCTCCTGACAACCAGGTCATCTGAATTAACTCAGACAATCACAAGTGATAAATGTCACAGCCAGTTTGTCCTCATATCTTTTTTTTTTCTTTTTTGGTGGTGGTGGTGATGGAGCAATAGGGTTTTACTATGGAGCACCCGGGCTGACCTCAGATTTACTAGGAAACCATCCAGTGCTGAGAAAGGAAACCCCCTAGCTGATGCTACTCATCTCAGCCCTTGTTAGAAGAATGAGATGGTAAATTCTCTTCATTGTGGACAGTTTTGGCCTCTTTGGATTTTTCAGATCAGCTCTCTGGGACAGTCTCAGGTCTATTTGTTAGTTTGTTTTGCTTTTTAAGTCAGGCTTTCTCTGTGTAGCTCTGACTGTCCCGGAACTCAGTCTGTTGCCCTTGAACTCAGAGAGCAGCCTGTCTCTGGGATCAAAGGCGTTTGCACCACGGTCACATGGCAAATCTTATGTCTTCTTTACCTTCTCTAAACTTGGGGCACCTGTTCACCTCCATGGCTACACCACTATGGACTTGGTTCATTTTGCTTGGTTTGGAGGAAAGGGAGGAAAGGTTCTATTGGCCCACGTCATCTGATGGCTTCTCTATCACTTTCTGTATCTTACCTCTTGAGTCCCTGGATGGCCACACCTGCTGGAGGCTTTGTTTAAAGTGAGCCAGCAGTAGAGAGGTATCACAAGAGAAAAAATGTTCACCTAGCTGGTAGTGAAAGAAATCTCACCTCTCCCTAAAACAAAGCAAAACCCCATGGAAGGCTGTCTACCATGGAGGGCCATCTGTCCTGGGCAGTGTAGGGCTTTCACAAGCAAGTAACACTTATTTCTTTAGGTTATGTTTCTTCCATGGGAGTAGGAACCATTTATTTTCTCTACTAGGCTGCTAAAGCACATCTAGGAGAAGAGCTGTGCTTGTTTGTAAAATGCTCAGCCTTAGCAACTGTTATTTTGGAGTTGGAGACATAGCTTAGCCAGTAAAGTGGGCTCTGTGCAAGCAAGAGGACCTGAGTTTGATCCCCAGAACCTACATAACAAAAACCAGGCATGGTGGGGCATACTTGTAATCCCAGCATTTGGGAGCAATGGACAGGAAGGTCCCTGAGGTCCTCTGGCTGGCCAGGCAAGCCTGCTTGGAATGACATTCAGGCTTCTGCCCACACATGTACACACATGTACATACGTGTGCACATACACACACACACACACAGAGAGAGAGAGAGAAACACAATTTAATTTAAAGGCCTTAAAGATTTTCCATTACATAGGACATTTAAGACAAGCCTGAGCTGGTCATCGTGGCACACACCTTTAATCTCAGCACTCGGCAGGCAGATACAGGTGGAATCCCATAACTCTGAGGACAGTCTGGTCTACATAGTGAGTTCCAGGAAAGCCAGAGATACACAGAAAGACCCTATCTTTAAAAACTCACCACCACCCCTAAACCAACCAAAGAAAACCCAGATCAAGATATGGGAGACTCTGTTTTTATTTTTTAAGGAAACGTATAAGATGGCTTTGTGGGTAAAGTTCAATGACCTGAGTTGGACCCCTGGGAGCCATATGGTTATATATGTTAGATTAAGCAGCAGAAGGCACTTTGGTGTGCCAGGGCAAAGGTGTGCTACAAAAAAGATTGCACCATGCATCGGATCTCAAGAGAGAGACTTATTGGGGTGGGGTGGGGTTGCACACATACACACATTAAAAAATACCAAAAAGAAGTTTAAGCATGGTTATTTCTTCAATATTTTGAAAGGTAACAGAAAAAGTTTTCCAATATATTATCAGCATGCATTGAACAAGTCCCCCCCCCCCACCCTGGCAATGTTACTTACCACGGCTTTTTTTCCTCTATAGAATGCTATAAACTTTCAAATTAAATAGAGCATTGACATTGCGTTGGAAATGAAATAATTCAGCATTTACTCAATTCTAATGATGAAGCAAATTCTCTCTCTCTCTCTCTCTCTCTCTCTCTCTCTCTCTGAGACAGGGTTTTCCGGTATAGTCCTTGCTATCCTGAAACTCGTTCTATAGACCAGAACTCACAGAATGATTGCCTCCCTTGGCCTCCCAAGTGCTGAAGTGCTGGGATTTAAGGTGTGGGCCACCACTGCCCAGTAATGACACAAATTTCCTTAGGAACTTTTATGGTTGCTAATTTAGGCCTATACGAGGATAGAGAAATGATGAAACACTTGCCAAGGTGGGGTCTGTATAGAACATCACCTCTGCTTTAATTTTTGGAAACCTTCTTTGTCTAGTCCATGAGCCATAAGATAAATACCTCCCCAAACATATTCCTTGTGGGGAGCATTCTCATGTGATACTGATGTATTCAAAATAGTTCAGGATGTAGGGCACCCAATAGCTTTTCTTTTCTTTTCTTTTTTGAGATAAGATCTCACCCTGTACCTCAGGTTAGCTCAGAACTCACCATATTGTAGCCCAGGATAACCCAGAACTCTCCAGGTTAGTGTCTAAGTGATAGCTGTCTTTGCCTCTCAAGGGCTGAGATTATAGACTAGGGAGGGAGGAAGATGCTAGCCAATAATAAATACTACTGAATTCCGCTAGTGTCTAAAATATTCGAAAAACCAATGGTGGAAGGCAGGCATAGTGGCCTCTGCAGACCAGCCAGGACTACAGAGCAAGAGTCTGTCTCAAAAGAGCCCAAGCGAACAGAGCAAAACAAAATGTCGTACTGGACAATCTATCTCTAAATGCCAAGGGAAAGAAGCCAGACTGAGGGCCAGGGAAGTCTGTTTGGTTTCAGACCCAGGACAAGGGGCTGAGGTGCATATTTTACATACCAAGGCAGACCTGCTTTCCAGGTTCTCCCAGCATCCCTCAGTCTCTGCCTGGCATGCCCTGCCCCCAACCCTGAACTCTCCAGCCAGGGGCTGGGCTGCCCTTCTCCCAGAGGCTCTTGCCTATGTAATCCAGACATTTTGAGAATCTCCTCTTCTCTCTCTGCCCCTTCTCTCTCACACTTCACTATCCTCCCTTCCCCCATGGTGACTTCCCTGGCCTTGGTCCTTGGGACCAGTAAACTCGCCCACTCAAGGGCAGCTTCCCGATAATCCTGAGAGCAGCTTCCCAAAAATCCTATCTTTAATATAATCTAATCTGTTTTAAATTGGCTCATTTCGTCGGTGGTGGAGAAATGAAAGTCTCCTCGGAAGACTTTACCGGGTCCCTGAGTCAGCGCTGGGGAAGTGTTCAGTCAGGAGAACGCCCTTCTCACAGGAGGTCTGGTTCCCGGGGCCGGGGCCTTAAGTGAAGATAGCTTTCAGGGAAATCCCATCCTGGTTTCACTTCCCTAACCTCCTGAGGTCCCAGATTTCCAATACAAAGAAAGTTAGGGAAATGAAATCAGACTAAGGCACTGACTTTTCCCTGGCTGTGTTTGTCATTCAAACAGACTTTAAGAAGTTGAGGCTGAGATTGTGGGCGGGGGAGGGGACGGCTCGGGAGAACTGGGAAAGCCCCAGGGACTGTGGAGGAATCAGACTCCATCGCTGGGGAAACGCTTCCCTAGTGAAAAGTTGAATCTGACTAAAGCGGAGCACTTTTATGTGACTTTCCCTCTGCAGACAACTTGCTCTAAAGCCGAATGAGACACGCAATAGCTTGCTTTTTGAAAATGCTTTTTTTTCCCTGTCTGGGCCATTTATGGGTATATTGGTGTCCTCTCTAAGGACTTCTAGACTGGTCGGTTCTCAAAGGGTCATTAACATTATTTAAATATTCATAGAGGGGGAGGGGACGACAGACTGAAATTTCAGACCTCTCTGAAATGAGGGATGGCTGGCCACCTGCCTGATGGAGCCAAACCCTGAGCATCAGCTGCTTCCTTCCCCCGCTCTGGCATGGTTAACAGACACGCTTTGACACCACGAAGCTGCCGACCGACCGCTGCACGGGCACAGCAGCCTGAAGGATGGATGACCCAAAGATTTTCCAGAACCTCTCTACCCGCATCTCAGCCTTTGGACCACATTAAACTTAATATAACTAAGAAACACTTCCCAGCCAATCCCTCCGTGTTGGCTCTTACCCAGGGGCCAGTCATGGCTCCCCCCCACCCACCCTGAGTTAGGGACTCAGTGAGCGTGTACAGGCATCCACACACTTCCACACTCACTCATACACATATATACACGCGACAACGCCTTCACAGACACCCACCCATGCTCTAACTCAGACACGTGGCGCCCTCCCCAGTTAGGAAACATTCTCTTGCCACTTGTCCCATCACTTCGGTTTCACGTAGGCATCCATCCATCAATTCATCCATTTCTTAAGGCATCTGTTCTGTTCCAGCCACCAAGAGGAGGTATGGGTGGATGGGGAGGAGCAATGAAAAAGGAGGGCGGACCACCGGCATGTAGTGGGGCGGGATGGGTGGGCGGGCCCGGATGGGTGGGCGGGGCTCCCGGGCGCCAGGCGAGCCTAGAGGCTGCCGCTCTTGGCAGATGCGCTGGCCCCAAGTTGGGGCTGTGCAGCGTCTTTCCTTGGACGTCCGGAGCAGCAGGCGGCAGCCGCACCACGCTGGAGCGGAGCCGGAGGACTGCGCCCTCGGAACTGGCGCCTAGAGGTGGGTGTCCAAGTTGGGGCGTGGCGGTTCGGAACTCGGGTTAGAGCGCTCTCCGGTACCGGGAAAAGATGGGTCGTGAGGGGCTCAGAGTCTTAAAGTCTGTGTCTAGTGGATCCTGTCTGGGAAGCCATTCGAGCTGGAAAGGTCCATGTGCCTTTGAATTTCTTAGGACTGGGGCAGGGCAGGGCTTATTCGATACTTACATATGCTTTAAAGAATAAACAGCCCCACCTTCCGCCGAGATATACAGGACAAACGGTGAAATCAAATGTGGCTGTGCACAGGAGCCAGCAGGGGTAGACGGAGCCACCGAGGTCAGTTAGCTAAAAGGGCTCGGGTCCTGCCTGCTGGGGTGGCGGTGCTGGCGGCATCTTTAGAAGTCCATAGCTTTGCAAGGAAACTGAGGCCTAGGGTGCTCCTCCGGATCTGTTTTGGACTGCAGTCTAGGCTACTGAACTCCTTAGCTGATGGAGGAAGCAACGGTTCTGAAGGGCAGGAAGGTTGGGGTTCGA
Source organism: Apodemus sylvaticus (assembly GCF_947179515.1). Taxonomy (NCBI): domain Eukaryota; kingdom Metazoa; phylum Chordata; class Mammalia; order Rodentia; family Muridae; genus Apodemus; species Apodemus sylvaticus. The sequence goes on from NC_067474.1 coordinate 71,459,712, forward strand.
GCTGAGCAGGTTCGTCTGTCCTGGGGGCTTGGCCTTGAGGCGTTCGAACTGGGGTTTCATCTCGAGTGAAGCCCAGGTGAGAGTCTCTGGGAATACTTTGAGGGGAATTTTAGGAAGAGGTCGCAGAGGAAAGTGCCACCGGTAAAGTCCGGACACTCTGGCAAGGGGATACGAGCAGAGAGACTCTGGCAGCCCTGGGAAATTCTAGAGAAAGCTAGTGGATTAGAAGAGACTGAAACGAAGCCCGTGAGAACGGGAACCGGCACTGGAGAGCAGTGGCGCAGGTGGCCGGATGAGAGCGGGTGAGGGTCGGAGCAGCCAGCGAGGAGCCAAACGGGCTGGGCTAGCAGCTGGGTCCGCAGCTGGGTCGCCGCGCGGCACAGATGAAGACACTTCTCACCAGGCCTGGCAATCCATCACCCCAAGCATCTGTGAAAAGGATGACAAGCGGGTTCTCTCCTCAGACCCGGGTCATGGCTTGTCCCCAGAGATTGCATACTGGGGACTTTGACAAATCAGCAGCTTTCCCTGTGTCCTTTCCAAGCCCAGTGGCTATAATCCAGCAAATTTACGAGTGGCATTTGACTTTGAAAACGGATTTTATCTGCCGTATTATATCTTTGAATCTATGAACAAGTTTTACTTCTCTCCGGAAGCTCTATCATTTGTCTCAGCGCGTGCTCACGGGCGCCGGGAGGGTGAAGAGGTATATGCTGTGCACCTGCCACCGACATACCTGGGGACGGGCCTGTCTTTGTTCTGATGAGTTCACTTAAGCATCACTCTTGCCTCCCTGGCAACCGAGCGGTTCCATTTTAACCAAACATCCTTTCTTTCTCTAAGTCTGGCGGCATTCCCGGTTTTGACCAATTAGATTTTACAGTATTATGGGAAGGAATTCATTTTTTTTTTTTTTACATAGATGTGCATGTTCTGATCAGCTGTCTACTGCTTGCTCTCCACTCTGTTTTTGATCTTTTTTTCTTTTCTTTTCTTTTTTTTAAAGAGAATCCTCTTCCTTGGTTAGGGAAACCTCAAGAGTCCCGTGGAACACGCCCCCCTCCCACCCCTACCCCGAGTTAGCTGTGAGCCAGGAACATCAATCATAACCCTGTCTAGGTCTCCATCTCCACCCCAGCAGAGTGGACGGTGGAGTTCTGTCTGGTTTCTGGGATGCTGAGGTGCAGTCGTGACCAGCTTGGCTGGTCTTTGAGTTAGGACAAACATTTTGTAATTCCCATTATCTCATCGCTCCGGCATGACAGTTGGCCGTGCTTTCTGCCTGCGGAGTGTGGAGTGGTGTTGTCAGAATTCATTTAACTTTCATAAGTGGTTTGTTCTGACCCAGTAGCCCGAGGATGTCCAGTGAGTAAGGTGAAGCAGGCTGTCTTAACTTACTGATCAAATGACCCTGGCTGGTTGTTGGATTTCTCAAACATTCAATATTTTATTATAGGGCTAACCCATGAGCACTGCGGACCTTCTAGTTGTGCTGATGTTATGTGTGCTTTCCTCATAGAGTCAGTGGGCTCTTGTAAGGCACATTGGCCTTACTCAGGCCTATACTCTCAGTATACTAGAAGCAGAAGCAGGAGGCTTGCCAAAGGACTTTGAGTTCCAGGTCAGCTTGAGCTATAGAAAAGACCCTGTCTTGGGGGTTGGGGGTGGTGCAGGGCACATTTAATGACATCACTCAGAAGTAGATGGATTTCTGTGAGTGTGAGGGCAGCCTGACTCACATAGTGGAGTCTCGGGTCAGTCAGGGTGACAGAGAGAGACCCTGTCTCAAAAAGTAACCAGCCACACATTTTAAAATGAAAATTAATGGGCTCTTAAAATACTCGTGGCCCAGATTTCTATCACCGTGTTGTTAGTCACCTCTGCTTACTAGGGTAATGAGAAGTTTAAGTAAAGGTGAAAGTGAATTTGGATGAAGGTTGTATTAAGAGATTTTTTAATAGTTGAAACAGGAGCATTGCTGAAAATTAACTCCTCAAGTCCAAAGGTTTGCTGTCTGGTTCCTTGCTTGTAATACATTTCCACGTATTACAACATTAGTCGAGCTAACGCTGTGACCCCAGTCAGGTCCTAGGATGAATGTTTCTTTGATATGAAAAACAGGAGTGGCTGATGTGCTTAGATAACTGCATGGGCTCTGTGCCAGCCCCTGGTACTTGGAAGAGACTGCTTAAGGTATATGTGGAGTCCAACAATTTTAGTAAGTTTTGATAAGAAATGTTTTGTTTATGCTTACAAACCCAACACCCAAAGGCAGATTTTCTATGAAGCAAAAGCAAGCAAGCAAGAAAAAGAAGGTTTAAAAAAATGGCACCTAACAACATCCTGTGTGCGCATAGTCTATTGCTCAGCAGCCTGTAAAGATGCTGCCTTCTGCAGCAGATGGGGACAGACACAGTGACCCACAGCCAGACATCAAGCAGAGAGTGAGACCTTGGAATACTCAGCCCTAAATGGGATGTCTCTGTCAAATTCCTTCCCTCAGAAATCGGGAAACCCAAGAAAGAGGAGACAGAAAGAGTGTTAGGGCCAGCCAGAGAGGATGGAGGACATAAAGAAGGCAGAGGCCTCTAAATCAACATGAGCAAAGCTCATAGGAACTCATAGAGACTGAGGCAGCCTGCACGGGTCTGCACGGGTCTGCACCAGGGCCCACGCGCTTATATTTAGTGTTTTTATGAGATTCCTGAATGTGTCAGCAAGTGGGGCTGATTCCTCTGCCTTCTTCTGGGCTCTTTTCCCTCTGTTGGTTTGTTGTCCAACTTCAATGTGATAGTCTTTGTTTTAGCGTATTGTGTTTTATCTTGTTATTATTTTTGAATGAATGAATGAATGAATGAATGAAAACCTAGCCACTGGCATAAAGATTAATAACGGAACTGTCCTTTATACTTTAAGATTGATTTGTAGAATCTTGAGGTAGAATCTTGGAAACTCTGCCTGGGTCACTGTGGTCCTGGCATTACAGAAGGTTTTTGTTTTGTTTTGTTTTTGTTTTGTTTGTTTTTGTTTTAGATTTATTTATTTAATGTGTATGAGTACCTGTTTTGTTTGTTTGTTTTTTTAAGATGCCAATAACTGTGCAGGAGGCCTGCCATTCATTTCTCTCTTTGCACTGATATAGAAGCTTGACTGTGGAGATTTTCTGAGCCTGGTGCCTGCCTCATGGCCTCTCCTTTCCACTTGGCGGCGTCTGCTTTGACTGGTGTCGTGTCCGTCCTGTCTGCCTCTCCCCCTTACTCTCCAAGTCATTGTCCTGTTGCTGGCTCTGCATTGGGCGTTCTTTTTTTCTTTCTTTCTTCTTTAACTTTTTAGTGATTTTTGTGTGTGTGTGTGAATTTCGTATTATGCACCCCAATTCTACTCATCACCCCCTCCCTTTGAATTCACCCCGCCCCATCCAAAGAAAAGAAAATAAGATAGAATTTCAAAAACAAAACCAAAAACCTCTTGTCATGGAAACTGTAGTGTGTCACACATGTGTCACGCTTGTGTCACCCTTTCTTACACAATCTTTACTTTCACTTTGAGTAGCCACGAATCTTGAAACCTTGACTCTGAGATCACTCACTGACCCACAGTGTGATCATGCTCTCCTTTCCAAAGTGCTACAGGAGACTCAGGGGAGTGACTCGAGTGACTAAGGCAGAGAGATTGTCATTTCATAAGGTGATAATTTTCAATGGAAGCTGGAATAAAAATATTGTAGGAAAACCCCGAGAAGCTGAGGTAATAATGCCCACTCTGCGGTCAACGGTGGACAGATTTGAAGTGAGGATTGTTTTATGAGACCTTAATGAAGTGAATGTGACAGAAGCATTAATTTAGAGTTAATTCTTACATGTTACAAAAACAGTTTATTACAAGATATTTTTATTTCCTTTTTTTAAAGATTACTTATTTTATGTATGAGTGGACTGTAGCTGTCTTCAGACACACCAGAAGAGGGCATCAGATCTCATTACAGATGGTTGTGAGCCACCATGTGGTTGCTGGGAATTGATTTCAGGACCTCTGGAAAAAACAGTCATTGTTCTTAACTACTGAACCATCTTTCCAGCCCTACAATATATAGTTAAATGTGTGTATATGCTTGTGAATTCATGAGTATGTGTGTGTGTGTGCGCGCGCGCGCGCGCGCGCGCGCGTGTGCATGTGTGTGTGTGTGCGTGTGTGTGTGTGTGTGTGTGTGTGTGTGTGTGTGTGTGTGTGTGTGAACATGCACCACTGCAGAGGATAGCCTGTGAAGCAGGTTTTATCCTTCCACTATGTGGTTTCTGGGGTTCAAACTCAGGTCCTCAGGTAACAAGTGCCTTTAGCTCCCTATCTACCAACCCTTAAGTTTTATTTAGCACCGTTCATATGTATGATGTGTTTAGGGGCATGTGCATGTCCTGATACACACATGGACATCCGAGGAAAAGTAACTTTGTTACTCAGGTTCTGGGGATAGAACTCAGATTGGCAGGCTTTCACTGCAAGCTGTCTACTCAATAAGCCATCTCGTCAGCCCATTTTTTAAAATCAGACACATAAAAAGTGTTCTCTGTGCTTAGCCCAAATCGCTTGATCAGCCGAGTGTAGCCAGCTCTTCTAGGTTAAGATGGACCTGCACATTCTATGAAGCATGTTGGTTTGAAAAAGTAACCAGGGGTTCACACATAGCATGATTTAGAAGGCAGAGCATGCCTATCCCTGACATAGTTTCTAGATAGTCTCCCATTCAGTTAGTAACTGCTGTGGGGAGATCTCCCCTCAAAATGTCTATAGAGTGATTGTTCAGCTCAGGTCTTGGGATGATCAGCATTCTTTCCCTGTGTAAGGACCCTAGCTCAGCACTTACTAGATTTTTCTAGGAATGCACCTTGTTTATGAGTGCATATAGTTCTGTTATTCCTAAAATGATAGGGATGAGAGATTCTGGGGACCCCAAATCCTGGCAGAGATGTGAAAACTTTACTTCCTTTTTCTCCTCCTCCTCTTCCTCCTTTTTCTCCTCCTCCTCTTCCTCCTCTTCCTCTTCCTCCTCTTCTTCCTCTCTCCCTCCCCCTCTGTCTCTCTTTTCTTCCCTCCCTCCCTCCCTCCCTCCCTCCCTCCCTCCCTCCCTCCCTCCCTCCCTCCCTTCCTTCCTCCCTCCCTCCCTCCCTCCCTTCCTTCCTTCCTTCCTTCCAAGACGGAACTTCATATTGTAGCCCACACTGACTGAGAACTTGCAGAAATCTTTCTGCTTAGGAGCCTGGGTACTGCCTTTCAAACTACCACAGGGAATGATGGACCTAGTGTGGAGACCCCGCATTTGATGGTGGGGGAGGTAAGACCCATTCCCATCCCAGGTCTGTTGAGTCAAAATCTGTATTTCGACAAAATTCTTGAGGATTTGTATACAAGATGGTTGTGGGGAAGTTCTGCTTCTTTGGATTTGGGAGTAGACTTGGCATGAAAACTGTCCAGACTTTAGGACTCAAGTTAGCAGACTGGACCTGAAAGATGAACCTATCTTGTTGAGGCTGAGAGTGGACACAGACCAGAGTGCATCTAAGCATCTGCAGTGCCCAGACAGCCTCCTCCCCCAGCAGAGAATCATCCTACCCCACAGGTCAATAACAACTAAGTTAAGAAACCTTGGCCTAGGGCCTGGTTGACAGCACATACTACTTTTACAGAGGACCCGGGTTTGGCTCTCAGCACCTATGGTGGGCAGCTCACAATTGCCTGAAACTTCAACTCCAGAGATTCCAAATACTTCTTTTGGTCCCGGAGGGTAACCTCACTCACATGGACACATCCACACCCAGGCTCACAAACATATACGTAATTTAAAATAAATGTAATATCAAAAGAAATAAATAAGAGACAGATAGATGGATCTTTGTGAGTTTGAAATCTCAATTCTGGTTGCTGGTCTACATAGCAAATTTCAGACTGCCCAGGGATGTATATTATGGTCCTATCTCCAAAAAAGAAAAAAAGGAAAAGAAAGAAAGAAAAAAAATTAAACAAAAAGGGATCTTGCAGCTAAGGCTGTGACTCAGTCAGGGCTTGCCTAGCATTCATGAAATGTTGGGTCTGAGCCCCTACATAAAGTTTGCTTATATGGGGCTGTAATCCCACACCTCTGCATGTGAGGACAGGAAGATCAGACAGACGTTCAAGGTCATCCTTGTCTGCATAGTGAACATGAGCCAGCTTGGGCTACCTGCGACTATTTAACAATAAAATAGCTGTTAGTGGTGGCACATGCTGGTAGGAATTACTGAAGGAGGCAGAGGCAGGAGGATCACAAGTTGGAGGCCAGCCTGGGCTACACATTTGCTGGGCAGTGGTGGCTGCACGCCTTTAATCCCAGCACTTGGGAAGCAGAGGCAGTCGGAATTCTGAGTTTGAGGCCAGCCTGGTCTACAGAGTGAGATCCAGGACAGTCAGGGCTACACAGAGAAACCCTGTCAAACAAACAAACAAGCAAACAAAAAAACAAAGCAATAAAATGGCCATCACATAGAAGGGAGAGGCAGGTAGATGTCTATAGTACCAAGACAGGGCTACATATAGAGATCCTGTCTCAAAGCTAACAAACACGCAATAAAAATAAAATCCAACAGCAACAAAAAAATTAAACAAACACATGCAAGTGTGTCACTGTTTACAAAACAAGAAGGAATCCCTGGTCTAGCTGCTGGCCTTCTTCTTAGACGTCCTAGATGAGATGTTGCTCATGGCTGTGCCCTGTGCAGCTCTGAAACTTTCTCTTAGGTCTTGAGAGAGAAATCAGATGCTCTCTAGCACCCTGGCTTAGTACGCAGGGGATGTTGAGTAGATTTCTAAATAAGTGGCTGACGTGAGGGTACCATTGGAGGACCCTGCCAGCCATCAGTCAGCACCTGCCTGGCCTTTTTTTCTTCACTCCTGAGACTTGCCCAGGACTGAGTCCTGGCTCTCAGTACTCAAACAGGTTGTGCTAGGCCAGCTATGCCACCTGGAGGTGGGGGAAGAAATGCCAGGCTGGGGAAGGGGGGCAGAAGTGGACTTGCAGTCCTTCTGTCCTTCTGTCTCTGCACCCCCAGAGTCCCTGCTGCGGCTTTTCTCCTTCAGAGCCTTTCCTTTTGTCGGCCCCATGGGTACCACTGGGCACCACTGCCGGGTACCCTCGGGTTTCCTCCTTCCCACCTTCTCCATTAGATGCTGAGCTCCTTTCTCTTTTGAACCAAAGGCCTGGGTTGAGCCCCCACATTTACTGTGCATTGAGGCCTTCCCTCTAATGTTTGGAGGTAGTGTTGTATCCACTAAAGAGCCATTGTTTATCTGCAGGGCCTCTGGCATGCTAGACAAGTGTTCTACCTCTGGGTTACATCCTTAGCCCATTAACCAGCAGCTGTCAGAGTCCCCTTGAGGTCTGCTGAAGCTACTTTAACCTACTTTCTTGCTTTACTCCAATTTTCCCCTCTGCCCCATGTCCTGTTGCCTCCTTTACTAACAGAAGAGTAACATTCTGCTACCTTTTGATTGAAATCACCCATTAAATAGATAGTTGCTGATGGGATTTGAAAAGAAACAGGACTTATCATGGGGTCATCATCTCTCTCTCTCTCTCTCTCTCACACACACACACACACACACACACACACACACACACACACACACACACACATGATGCTCATCTCCCTTGCAAATGAGAGGCAGGGCCATGGTCTGGGAAGAGGGCATGGGCTGCGCCCAGCTAGCTGCAGAACTCTCACTCAGTCCGAGCATAGGGGCCAGCGCTCTGGGCTTCAGGTCAGAGCAAAATGTGGCTTCTCAAGGCAGGAAAGCCACTTGGGCTTTTCCAGCTTACCTGCTCCAAAGGGCCCCAAGCGAAGAGACCCAGCAGCAGTTCTAGTTGTAAAAGGGGAGTGGCCCAGGAAAGACCGCAGTGCAGGACCACCAGCTAGGTCATCACGGGGAAGACTTGCCACCTCTAACTGTTTAATTTTTTCTTGTTGTCTTTTGAAACAAGGTCTCATGAAGAATGGGCTGGCCTTGAACTCACTATGAGACTGAAGATGGTCTTGAATTTTTGATTCTCCTGTCTAACTCCCACATGCTAGAAATATAGATGTGCATTACCACATTTGTTTTTGTATAGTGTTGGATACTGAAGCCAGGGCTTTATGGATGCTAGGCGAACAAACACTCTATTCATGACCTGATCCACCTCCTCAGCCCCCAGAGCTCAATAAAATCTTTCTCAGGGTTCTGGGTACCTTGTCTATACTCAGTGAGTACTCTACCAAAGAGCTATACCCTAACTCCCAATTTAAAAATATGCCAGTCTAAAAGGTCTGTGAGCAAGAGGAAGAGACCCGAGGTCAGAGTGCCGGGATATTGCCTACTGTGCATAAGTTTGTTTTTCTGTTTTTACTGTGTTTCCCAGGATAGCCCTGAGTGCCTAGGCTCAAGAGATTCTCCTGAGTCAGCCTCCCAAGTGGCAGGACTGTAGGTATCTTGGTCCTGCCCAGCCTGTGCATTTTGCTACTTTAATCACTAACTTACTCATTGCTATAGACTGTGTGCTTCTTATTTAGCCTCTTAATCGTCAGTTGGTAGGTTTTGCTTTCTTTGGGGTGTCTGGGCTTTTTGGTGGGGTGGAGGGTGTTTCAACAGGGTTTCACTTTGTAGTCTAAACAGACCTGGAACTCTTGGTTGCTCACCTGCCTCAGCCTCCTAACCAAGGGCAGATAGGAACAGAAAACAGAACGTGATAAGACAATAATTTAATACAACTGTAAACTTTTAGCACAGGTCACAGTCTCATTGTGATTGTACTTAGAAAGCTGTAGCTCAGATGTATCGCCATGGATTTGGGGTGAATTTGATCTTCCACAGAGTTTAAGGTGGGTTGCAGCTGCAAAGGGTTAGGCTCTGATTATCACATCAGGCAGCTCAAAACTTCCTGTAACTCCAGAAGATCCAACACTGTCTTCTGGCCTCTGTGGGCACCTGTACTAGTGTGTGTATGTGTGCACACGCACACACATACACACTCACACACACACACACATATACACACATATTTTAAATTTCTTTTTTCAGTTGCTTAAGCTGCTTTCTGATAGTAATAAAAATCATTTTTTGGGTATCAGCTGCTTCTGCCAGCAACTCATGAGGGTTCTCATGATGTGGGACCCTCATCTCCACCTCCAAGGAAGATTCCATCATTACAGTTGCTTCTGTCCTTTGAAACAAGCTTTGCCAAGTAGGCCAGGCCTCAGCTTACTATCCTTCTGCCTCAGGCCCCCGCCTGGGATTTGAACCTGGTGTTCGAGCTTTCAGAAGTGGTGTCTACACTGTTGTCTTTTTTTGCCTTCTAAATGTTTAACACAATGAAGGTTGCCCTTTCTTTTCATTGTGAATTGAAGCTATGAAACAAACTTGCAGGATTTTTTTTACAGTATTTAAAAACTCACATAAATTAATTTTATCTCTAAACCTTGAACTTGTCCAGATAACAGAAAATTTAGCATTCATTCATTCATTTAGAATATAAAGATGTTTGTCTTTCTCCTCTCTCTCTCTCTCTCTCTCTCTCTCTCTCTCTCTGTGTGTGTGTGTGTGTGTGTGATTGTGTGCTTGCCACAAAGTACTCAAGGATGTGTGGATTCAAAGAACAACTCCCTCCCTTCTGCCGTGTAGATCGCAGTCATCAATACCAGTTGTCAGGCTTGGAGGAAGCACCTTAGATGTGTGTGTGTGTGTGTGTGTGCACACGCGCGCGCACATATATCAGTACAAGTGCCCACAGAAGCCAGAAGATGGTGTTGGATCTCCTGGAGTTACAGGAAATTTCAGGCATAAATTTTTACAGAGTACTAGATTATCCAACACTTTGTTTGTTTACTTTTGAGACAAAGCCTCCTGTAGTCCTGCCTGTCCTGGAACTTAGTGTGTAGACCAGGCCCACCTTGAATTCACAGAGATCCTTCTAACTCTAACTTCCAAGTACTGGGTTTAAAGGCATGCACCACTACACCCTTCCCAATACTTCGTTATTACCATTTATTTGTTTTAAGACATCTCGGACCTGGAAAGATGGCTCAATGGTTCCAGAGGTCCTGAGTTCAATTCCAAGCAGCCACATGGTGGCTCACAACCATCTGTAATGGGATCTGATGCCCTCTTCTGGTGTGTCTGAGGACAGCAACAGTGTACTCATACATAAATAAATAAATCTTTTTTTTTTTTTTAAGACAACATCTCACGAGGCGGCTCTGACTAGCCTCTTCTGGTGTGTCTGAGGACAGCAACAGTGTACTCATACATAAATAAATAAATCTTTTTTTTTTTTTAAGACAACATCTCACGAGGCGGCTCTGACTAGCCTAGGACTTGCTTTGTAGACCAGGCTACCCTTGAACTCCCAGAGATCCACCTGCCCCTGCCTCTGCCTCCTGAGTGCCAGGATTAAAGGTGTGTGCCACCGCACCTGCCATCCCCCCTGGTTTTGTCTGTGGTTTTCAGTGTGCTGGCACTGGACAGTTCCAGTTTCCAGCCACAGTTTACTAAGTCCTTCTCATAAGAGCACCAGTCACAGTGAAGGCAGATGCATCCCGAAGACGTCACTCACCTCATACTGTGAACTCCTCAGATCTGGACTTCAACAGAAGAGCTGGGGTGGGCGAAGGTCCACGATCCATCCCATTATAGCTGTGTCTGCCGCTCTGTCCCGTGTGGGCAAGTGTGAGGCTCTGGGAAACCTGGGCAAGTGTTGGAACTTAGGGCAGAGAGAGTCCCTAAAGTCTGCTCACTTTTTCAGGGCCTTCTAAGGAACTGTTCAAAACTCCCGTGGGTAAAGGCAGAGAGGGCTCTTTCTCTAATATCCAGTGCCATGTAAAATGAATTATTTTCTAGCTAGCCTGCATAAAAGACACACATCCTGCCTGTAAGCCTTGGTCGGGCAGGTTTTGAGCTATTCTAACTTATGTCCCAGCCACATGTCCCTTGTTGCTGTTTGGCCTGGCTGTGTGCTCCTGGTTCATGCCCTCTTGGCTGCCTCCTCCTCTCTGTGTGCCCTTTGTACTTCTTCTGGTCTCTCCTGAGACCCTCCCCCTCCACTTGATCCTCAAGTCCCACCTTTCTCTCTCCACTGTCCAATCACAGACTCTAGCCTTTTACTAACCAATTAGCATTAAATTGGGGCATAGGGTTTACATAGCATTACTGTATGTAAATTGGGGCATAGGGTTTACATAGCATTACTGTATGTATATGAGAATCTCCTCGACAGGTCAGTCAGATCTTGAGGTACAGAGTTTAGCATTTGAATGCGTAGTAGCACCAGACCAACCTTCATGTGGGTGTCATCCTGTTGATGGTTTTGATCCTTGTTTTGACAAACACAGGAAGAGCTTTAGTACTCAATCACACACTCAAGAAGCAAACAGCAATAACCTTTGCTGCCCAGCTAAGGAGTGAAGGAGAGATAATGAAGAAGAAAAAGATTCGGTTGTAGGTGAACAAGGACTCACGAAAAAGTGAATCTTGAAAGCCAGGGAAGAAACCCCCCAGGGTGGCAACATGCCTGTCCTCCCTGGAGGGGATGACCTATGATCCCAGACCATCCTTGATCTCCACCACTGTGAGACTGAAACACTAGAACGGGGCAGCTCAGTGTTTGCAGGCCCAGATGCGCCATTTGCTGGTAGTGGTTCTCAACCTTCCTAATGTGGCCACTCCTTACTTAATACAGTTCCTCATGTTGTGGTGACCCCCTCCAACCATAAAATTATTTTATTGCTCCTTTATAACTGTAATTTTGCTACATAATGTAAATATCTGATATGAGACCCCATGGGTTGAGAACTGCTGGAGAACCCAGTGGGGGCTAAGAGGTTCAGCGGCTCTTGCAGAGGACTGAATTCAATTCCCAGCAACCGCCTTGGTCAGCTCACAATTGCCTGTGTGACTCCAGCTTTAGAGGGATCCAACCCCTTTGGCCTCCACAGGCTGGGTCATCAGGGCTGTGTGCTTAGCTGTTGGACTGATTCAAGGGTGCGAGTTGAATTACTGTACAGGCCTGGGAGGGACAGCATTTCCATTTCCACACTTCTGAAGCAGGAAGGGTGACCACCACTCTCTGGAAGACATACTTTCTCAGTCTTTGATGTTTTCTCAGCTGGAATGGAACATGTTCTGAGGGGGACCTGAGTGCTTTTGTTTCTAAGTGTGGCACATAGCCCTAGCAGCCTTGAATGACTTGTCCCTGTTAGAAAGCATTGGTGCCACATCAGCAGAATGACTCTCTGTTAGGGAGCTAGCTTTGTGACATCTATGACAGCAGTGTGACTCCAGCCCGAAAGTCTAGGGATGAATGGTTCAGCAAAGCATCTCTCTTTCTCTCTCTCTTGATATGCTCTTGTAGCCCAGGATGGTCTTGAACCCTTGATCCTCCTGTTTCCACATCCCAAGTAGTGGGACTGCAGCTATAAATCACAAACCTGACCCTGCTGCGAGTCTCTCTGAACTTGTTTGTCCTAGAAACCTCAAATGAATCAAATCACACAGTATTTGATTTTTGAGACTGGCTTACTTCACCCAGCATAATCCGCAGGGTTTATCTCGACTGTAGCAATGGCAGGATTTTATCCCTTGAATTAGCTGATTGCTTTTCAGAGGGCTTGTGTTACGCTTCTGTGGTCCTGCTCAGTCTCCCAAGTGCTGGGATTACAGGTAAGCCATTCCCTTTTTTTTGTAGGAGGAGGATGGTTTTTGAGATAGAGTCTAAGTCTCACACAGTGTCACTGACTGGTCTGCTATTTGTAGTAATCCTCCTTTGCTGTTTGCTAAGGGTTTGTTAGTTTGTTTTGTTATTGTTTTGTATTTTTTGTTTTTTGTTTGAGGCTGAGCATCCTTATGCTATGTCGCTTAGGCTAGTCTCAGATTCTTCCATTTAAGCACCTCCTTCCCCAGCCTCTAGCGTAGTGGAGACTTCAGATATATGCCACTATACTAAGCTTTCCTTCATTAAAAAAAAAAAAAAACCCACACATTTAGTGTGTGTGTGTGTGTGTGTGTGTGTATGCGCCCATGCTCCAGAGTGCTATGGTGTGTATGTGAAGGTCAGGGGACAGCTTTCCAGAGTCAGTTCTCTCTAACATGTGGGCTCTTGGGATTAAACTCTCTCAGGTCAGCAGGCCTAGTGGCAAGTGCCTTTATCAGCTGAGCCATCCCAATGCCCTAGCCCTACCCCTATCCCCTGAGCCATCCCAATGCCCAGTCCTACCCCCACCCCCTGAGCCATCCCAATGCCCCAGCTCTACCCCCACCCCCTGAGCCATCCCAATGCCCCAGCTCCACCCCCACCCCCTTTCTTTGAAATAGTCTTGCTTTGTAGTTCAGGTTGACCTGGCACTTGCTATATAGTCCAGGCTAGCCCTAAAGGTACTCCCTTCTTCCTCAGCATCCCAAGTGCTGGGACTTCAGGAGTTTATCGCCACACGCCCAAACTGTGTTTTACTCGTTTCAAAACAGAATGAATGTGGGCTGTAATACTAGTATGAGAAAAAATAATGACTAGGCCATGGTATGCACCAGCCAATTTTAAAAATCCATTCATCTTTCCATGGTCTTGAGGGTGCTTCATGGTGTCGCCCTTGCTGTGGAGAGCCATGATCCATCCCTGTCTTAGTCAGAGTTTCTATTCCTGCACAAACATCACGACCAAGAAGCAAGCTGGGGAGGAAAGGGTTTATTCAGCTTACATTCCCACGTTGCTGTTCATCACCAAAGGAAGTCAGGACTGGAACTCACGCAGGTCAGGAAGCAGGAGCTGATGCAGAGGCCATGGAGGGATGTTCCTTACTGGCTTGCTTCCCCTGGCTTGCTCAGCCTGCTCTCTTATAGAACCCAAGAATACCAGCCCAGGGATGGCACCACCCACAGGGGGCCCTCCCCTCTGATCACTAATTGAGAAAATGCCCCACAGCTGGATCTCATGGAGGCACTTCCTCACCTGAAGCTCCTGTCTCTGTGGTAACTCCAGCCTCTCTCAACCAATCCCTTAAGATCCCCAGGAGCTTGGAAGGGTTCTCTGTCCCGACACTGAAGGATTTGAACCTTCTGGAAGGTGCAAAGTGCAAAGGTCTGTCTGATGGGAGCCGTCTGCCTACTCAAGGGGTCACTGAAGCAAGGACGCAGAGTGACAGGTGGCTGGCTGCCCTGTGGCTTACCCAGCAGAGGACGGGCTCTTCCTGTAGACTAGAGATTTAAACAGAGATTCCAGAACCAGCTTCAAATCCTGGCTCTCTCCTTTGTCCGTTCGAGCACACTGAGCTTTCTTTGGTAAGTTTAGTATCCTTACCTGAATGGCTTGGAGAAGGGTACCAGCTCATAGTTAGGATTGAACTCGGGAAACACAGGCGCAGGATTCAGTAGACAACCTATCGGGCAGTGCTGAGAACCAGGGCTGTCGGGCTGGTTGTAAGATTTGTTCTTACTCAGTATGACCAAAAATGTGAACATCTGCATTCTCTCCCATATTTCTTTCTTTCTTTTTTCCCTTTTAAGACAGAGTCTCTCTATATCTATCTAGTCCTGGCTGTCCTGGAATTCACTCTCTACACCAGGCTGGTCTCTGAGACCCATGTGCCTCTGCCTCCTCAGAGCTGGGATGAAAGGCGTGTACCTCCCTGTAGGCCTTTGCTGCTATTTTCGTGTGTTTTGGGTCTCTACCACTCTGGGTTTCAGCTTCAGCTCCGCATTCTGCTTGTGAGACAAGGTTATTAGGTACAGAGACTATGTGGTGACTTTAGTTTATCAGACAATTGATAAGAATGCACCCAGAGCCTGACTTTCTTATCGTTGGGAAGATGGAGGAGGAAGGAAAAATCAGCACCCAGTCAGTCTCTAACTGAAGAGTTAGCTCCTGGCAGAGCAGGGGGAGTGGATGCTGGTTTCTGTCTCCTTTGAGTGACAGCGATCAAGGGCGGTTTTCTCAGTTAAGGACCTCGTATGTGGATTATTTTTATCCCAGAGAGCAAAAGGCTCTCACTGTTCTAGTAACGATAGCACTAATGGCTACTTTCCTGGGCGAGAGGGAGATTAGGCTCTGCACGTGAACTCTACTCCTCCACAGCTACACCCTCAGCCACAAGAAAGGCTTGAAAAACTACAAATAAAATAATGAAGAAGCCAGGTGGTGGTGGCGCACACCTGTAATCCCAGCACTCTGGGAGGCAGAGGCAGGCGGATTTCTGAGTTCCAGGCTAGCCTGGTCTACAGAGTGAGTTCCAGGACAGCCGGGGCTATACAGAGAAACCCTGTCTTGACAAAACAAAATCCAAAAAACAATAAATAAATAAATAAACAAACAAACAAATAAATAGTAATAATGAATAATTGGTAAATAAACTATTTTTTTTTAATTAAAGAACTCCTCCAAGGTGTTCCAAGGTGTAGACTCGGGGTGCAATCAGCCTCTAGAACAGTGGTTCCCAACCTGCATAAGGCTGAGGAGACCCTTTAATACAGTTCCTCATGTTACAGTGACCCCCCAACCATAAAATTATTTTCATCGCTACTTCATAACTGTCCTTTTACTACTGTTAGTGAATCGTAATGCAAATATTTTTTGAGACAGAGGTTTGCCAATGGGTCAGAACCCACAGCTCGAGAACTGCTGCTCCCTAGAACATTCCTCACTCTCTTCCTGTCTGTTGGGTGGGTGTTCCCCACCCAAGAGTGAGTTGTACTTCAAGGCAACTGGACCCATTATCAGTGAGGAGAACAAAGAAAGCCCAGCAGCCCAGCCCCAACGATAGGCCTTTAAAATGCATTGTACTCAGACCCGGTTAACCTGGCAGGCGTCTGAGGGGGTGGGTGTGAGCCGGGAATTTCCTCCTCCACCCTGGCTGTGGCAAAGCTGTAAGCTAATATTGTGAGAGAGGAGAAATGTTCAGGTCTCAGCTTTCCCCCTGGGTATCACTTTGTGGTTTTGTTTACTGGGATTAATAGAGACTTCCCCCTAAATGACCTGATAGTTTGTGCTTCGGTTGGAAAATTTCTGAGGTTTGCTTAAGTCAGGGAGGCTTCTTGGATCCTCCTGGGGGCTCTTTTGACATCCTTGTGTTATCCTGGTGTTATCTTTCTGTCATCACCCCTCTTCCCTTAGCACCCCCCTTCCTATTCTATTAGCACCCCTCCCTCCCTTTCCCTCATAGCTAATAACAACAACAAAACTCTCTGCACAGCCTAAGCTAGCCCTTGTGGGCCGTCCGGGCCTGGCTTCCTCATTAGCTCTGGTCAAGGGGTTTGTTTGAGCATGGCTCTATCTTTGCGATGTTGGTAAGGTATGTTGTTCTGTCCTAAATTTTACTTTTTCTAGTTGTCATTAACGTGGAAAAGAAGGTGCAGGAGAGAGATGGTTTAGCAGTCACAGGAATGTTTGCTGACTGCTACTGCAGCTGACTGAAATTCCCCAGACCCACATCGCATTGTCTCACCATGGCCTGCCTGTCCCTCCAGCTCCAAGGGAGTGTGGCTCTGCCTTCTGTGGGCACCTGCATTCGTGTGCACATACCCACACCCCTCTCCCTCTGCCCCACATTTAAAATAAAAAGAATTAAGTTTCTTTTCTGAGGTGGAAATGAAGCTTGCTGGTTTTTATCTAAATTCTGATGCATTTTTTTTTTTTTTTTTTACCAAAATCTCTTGACGATGCTGTGGTGGCCATGGTTTAAAAACCCCTCTCACTGTGGCTTTGAGTAAATGAGAATTAACAAGTGAGCATTTCCCAGATTGGGTTTGATTGCATCAGTATTCCATAATCCTCCAGGGTTTTGTACTTTCTTCAAATAAACTTTCATAGTGCATTAGTTTAAAAGGACGAGGCCTCCAGCAGCTTTTGATTGGCTGGTTTTGTGCTTTATTACTATTTATTTTCCTCATTAGGCATTTAAATGAGCATCACGACAAGGGGGTATGGGAGGTGGTGTGATCGATAAATGCAGTGACAGTGGGATCCGTAGCACTTCACACTACTTATGAAGTCATATGGGCTCCCCAGTTCTTGCTACTCCCGAGGTGGGGCTGAGGTGTTCTTAAGGTTGCAGCTTTTTAATTGGGGGTGGGGTGGGGAGAGAGTTGTTTGTTTGTTTTATTTTTGAGACAGGGTCTCATAGTATAATTCTGGCTGTCATAGAGCTCACAGAGATCACCCTGCCTCTGCTTCCTCAGAACTGAGATTAGAGGCCTGCACCTCTTTGACTGACTGAGATTGAAGCTTTCTTGAGATTGGGAAGATGTCTCAGTTGGTAAGGTGCCAACCAGCATGAGAACTGAGTTCAGGTTTTAAGCACCATCACAGAAATCCTGCTGTGGAAGTGCATGGCACCCTAGTGCTAACACGCTGAGGACAAGTAGATCCGCAGAGATCACTGGCAAGCCAGTTTAGCCAATCAGTAAACAATCAGTGAGAGACACTGTCTCAAAAAATAAAGTGGAGATTGATTCATAGAGGAAGATGCCTAACATCAATCTCTAGCTTCTATGTGCTCGCATGTGTGCACACATACCAATATCAACATCAATTCACACTCACACACATGTGTACAAACACACACATGTAGCCAGGTGGTGGTGGCACATGCCTGTAATCCCAGCACTCTGGGAGGCAGAGGCAGGCAGATTTCTGAGTTTGAGGCCAGCCTGGTCTACAGAGCGAGTACCGGGACAGCCCGGGCTATACAGAAAAATCCTGTCTTGAAAAAACCAAATCCAAAACCCAAAACAAACAAACAAACAAACAAAAAAACAAAAAAAACCCAGACACACATATGTGCACACATACCAGTATCAACATCAATCCACACTCACACACATGCGTGCAAACACACACATGTGCACATACATACCAACATAACATCAATATACATTTACACACATGCATACACACATGCATGCACACATACACACACATACAGACATGCACTCCAATATCAATACACACATACTGCACACACAGAAAAATCAATTTCTTAAAAACAAACCAAACTAGCCAGGTGTGGTGGCACACGCCTATAATCCCAGCACTTGGGAGGCAGAGGCAGGCAGATTTCTGAGTTTGAGGCCAGCCTGGTCTACAAAGTGAGTTCCAGGACAGCCAGGACTACACAGAGAAACCCTGTCTCAAAAAACCAAACCAAACCAAACCAAACCAAAACAAAACAACCAAACTAAAAAATAAATTAAGGGACTGAAGAGATGGCTCAGTAATTAAGAACATGTGTTGCTACTTTAGAGGGCCCAGGTCCTGGTCCCTGCACCCACATTTGTCTGTAACTCCACTTCCAGGGGATTAGTTTATAATCCCAACATCAGAAAGCCAATATAAGAGAATCTTGGGTTTGAGTTCAGTTCAGAATGGGATATATGGCAAGACACTGTCTAAAGTAATAAAATAATTTTAATAGTTGTCATAGTAATATAAAGCATAAAAACCTCCAAGTGTCTGGCACATACTTAGTTTTCAATAAATACAAATTTCTGTATTGGATGGTTTTATGTTGACTTGACACAAGTTGGGGTGGTCTGAAGGGAGGGAACCTCAGTTGGGGAAGCGCCTCCATAAAATCTGGCTATAGGGCATTTTTCTTAATTAGTGACCATACAAAAGGATCCAGCCCTTACTAGGTGGTGCCATCCCTGGACTGGTGGTCCTGGGTTCTATAAGAAAGCATGCTGAATAAGCCAGGGGAAGCAATCCAGTAAGCAACACTGCTCCACAGGTTCCTGCCCTGTCTGAGTTCCTGTCCCGACCTCCTTCAGTGATGGACTATGGTATGGAAGTGTCAGCCAAGTAAACCCAACTTGCTTTTGGTTTTCATTGCTTTAGCAGCAATAGAAACCCTAAGACAAGTAACTTTCTCCAAATTTAAGATCAAATGTATTGATGTGTAGTTTTTGTTTTTCTTTTTTGTTTCTTTCTGAGGCAGGGTCTTGCTCTGTAACTCAGGTTAGCCTCCTAACTCTTTTTTTTTTTAAAATATTTATTTATTATATGTAAGTACACTGTAGCTGTCTCCAGATGCCAGAAGAGGGTGTCATATCTCTTTATGGATGGTTGTGAGCCACCATGTGGATGCTGGGATTTGGACTCATGACCTTTGGAAGAGCAGTCAGTGCTCTTACCCACTGAGCCATCTCTCCAGCCCATCCTCCTAACTCTTAACAATCCTTCTGCCTCAGCTTCTCAATACGGGGATTATAGGTATAAGCTACTATGCCTGCCTGGAACTGATTCACAAATGTGTTTGTCCCAGTAACAACAGAGGGATGCACTTTGTTCTCCAGACAGACGTATTTTAGTAGGTGATATCATATATCATTCTTGTGGCTTATTAGTGTGGTTCAACCCTTCCATATTTTACATTTATTTAAAAGTGTGTGTGTGTGTGTGTGCAGGTATGAATGTCTTGGCATGTAAAGGCCAGAGGGCAACTTTCAAGGAACTGCTTCATCTTTTCATGTGGGTCCCAGGGCTTGGACTTGGGTGGCCAGGCTTGGTGGCAAGTGCCATGACTAGCAAAGCCATCTTGCCAGCGTCTTCTTGCCTGGTTTCAGTAGAGCAGAACCTTTAGCCATCTTCAACATCCGATGTGCCTCTGAAATGCAAACTCTAGGAGATCCTACAAACGCCTGTTGAATTTGTGATTAAATGGTACAAGTGATTTCTTTTTGCTTTTTTTACTCTAATGCTAAGAGATGTGGATAAAGTGTGGATAAAAAGATGGTCTCCTTACGGTTCATCTGATAGCAGATCCTTGCAGAGACAGAAACTGTGCTATGGATAAAGCTTCCAGCAACTCCTGTTTGCTGCACACACGCTTCAGTTTCCTTGTGGGCTGACTTATCAGGGGGATGCAAGCATGATTTAGAGGTTTATGAGCATTTTATTTTGGATAAGTCATAATCAGGTGCTTATTTCTATTTTTGTTAAATTGTCGTTTGATTAGATCAAGAATGCCTTCCTTCACTTTATTGCCCTGACTCATTGTGTGGTGACTGCTTGCTAAGTAACCGTGTGTGCCTGGAGAGGAAGGGGCTGGCAGCTTCCCCGCCTGATGGGCATCCTGGCACACTGCACTAAGGGAAGGAAGCATGTGATCGTGCGTGGCTTATAGCAGAGTGATGGAACAGCCCAGCAAGGAGCCCGCTGTGGGATACTTTCACCCACCTCCGTGTACTCATCACCAGATGATGGTGGACTGGTGCTGACCTTGCCTATGCCACACCCCACACAGAGAAACAGCCCAGTGCAGTGACTCACACCTGTAATCCCAGAGCTTGTAGAGACAGGAAGCTTGGGAGTTCAAGGCCAGCCTGGACTGTGTGATATACTGTGTAGAGAATCAGAGTCATCGGCTCAAGACACCCCAGAACCAAATTCTCAGCACAGAGGAGATTTATTTGCCTCAGAGGGACAGTGGGCAGAGATAAGGGACAAAAACAGGTGATGGAAGAAAAGGGAGAGGGAGAAGGGAACAAGGAAGTGGGGAGAAAGGGCAAAAGGGAGACAGGTAAGCAGTATTTATCCTGGGGGCAGGGGTGGGGAGGAGAGAGACAGAGGTGGCCCATAGGCTAAAGGCAGTTTGTGAAAGTAAAATGGGAAACCCTGTGTTTGGGTGAGATGTTTAATTTTAATTGGGCATGCTAATTAGGTGAGCCAAAGTGGGCTTTTGATTGCTGGACATTTTTGTTGTTGTTGTTTTGTTTTTTGAGATGGGGTTTCTCTGTGTAGCCCTGGCTGTCCTGGAACTCACTCTGTAGATCAGGCTGGCCTTGAACTCAGAAACCCGCCTGCCTCTGCCACTGGGATTAAAGGTGTGCACTACCATTCCTCAGCTTGATTACTGTACTTCAGTTCTTTGATAGCTGGATCTCGGTAGTCAGTCTCAGGAGGAAGAATTGGCCAAATAAGGAAATAGCTCTTGGGGGTAGCTTTAGGAATGTAGTCTAATGGTTTTTAGCAAGGCAGAGGGAATGGGGGAGAAGGGCAGAGCCATGCCCACCACACTTGAGCTTGCCAGAGTCAATTCACCCTGTCTCTAAGAGAAAAGAAACGATGAAAAGAAAGGAAGGAAGCAAAGAAACAAAAGATGGGAGTGAGTGGTTCAAGGTCACACATGTCTGTCACAACTTGGAGGGGAGGCTTTCTGTCCCAGGAGGCTTCTGTCCTAGACCTAACTACCCAGCAGGCAGCAGCCATTGGGATAATCCCAAAGAATAATAACAACTTTTAAAATAATCATCTTTTAAGTTTTAGAAGATGAAAAGAAGGTTCTTATCGATTCTTTGGTCTAGTCCATTCATTTCTACAGATAAGAAGACTAAGACTCATAAAACCGAGTCACTGTGATAGGCCAGGTGCTAAGTCTTTTTCAAAGCTTAATAAAACAAATGAGTGGGCTTAAGCCATGTGCTTTGTGCAGTAGCAGACTAAAGGCCGTACCACCCACCCAGACAGGCTCTTGACCCTAGTTATAATGTGACATTCTTTATATATATTCTTGAATCTTGGGCATACTGCTATTACACTTTGCACCTCTTGTTCTTTCTTTAATTTTTTAAAAATTACCTCTCTCTCTCTCTCTCTCTCTCTCTCTCTCTCTCTCTCTCTGTCTCTCTCTCTCTCTGTGTGTGTGTGTCTCACAGGACAATTTACAAGAGTCAGTTCTCTCTACCATGTGGGTCCCAGGGATTGAACTTTGAGTATCAGGCTTGGCAGCGAGTACAAGAACCTGTACCTAAGAACCATCTCCCTGGCTCCTTCATCCTCCTCCTGCTCCTCCCCATACTCCACCTCCTTCATCTCCTCCTTCTGCTCCTCTCCTTTCTCATTCTCCTCCTTTTCTTTTTTAAATAGGGTCTCTTTGAGTCCTAAACTGGCCTCAAACGTATTGTGGCCAGCCTGACTCTGGCTAAATAGTTTTTTTTTTTAAGTTGTATTTTGAAAGTTGTAGTTGAAAGAAGGAGGGGAAAAGAGAAGCCAACATTTCTGTAAAACTTAACTCACTCAACAACTTAATATACTAAGTGATAATACTCATCTTTCCATGTACATTTTTCAAGGTTTATTTTGTTTCAGGAAAACCAAAGGTGTGTGTCATCTGCTTTACTTGTCTACATAGTTTAGCACTAGACATTTTATTGGTATTGAAATCTAGACAAAGGCAGGAAATTGAAGAAATGGTAAAAATGATTCAGTAAGGTGGTAACTGTTATTAATGTTATAACCTGGAAAGGGCAGGCCAGGACACTCAGATACCTTGTTAGCTTTCTGTTGCTGAAATAAGGACCATGACCCAGTCACAGTCCGTCACTGTCTTAGTCAGGGTTTCTATTCCTGCACAAACATCATGACCAAGAAGCAAGTTGGGGAGGAAAGGGTTTATTGAGCTTACACTTCCACGTTGCAGTTCATCACTAAAGGAAGTCAGGACTGGAACTCAAGCAGGTCAGGAAGCAGGAGCTGATGCAGAGGCCATGGAGGGATGTTTCTTACTGGCTTGCTTCCCCTGGCTTGCTCAGCCTGCTTTCTTAAAGAACTCAGGACTACCAGCCCAGGGATGGCACCACTGACAAGGGGCCCTTCCCTACTTGATCACTAATTGAGAAAATACCTTACAGCTGGATCTCATGGAGGCATTTCCTCAAGGGAGGCTCCTTTCTCTGTAATAACTCCAACCTGTGTCAAGTTGACACAAAACCAGCCAGGACAATCACTGAGAAAAGTCAGGGCAAGAACTGGAGGCAGGAGCTGAGGTCACGGGAGAGTACTGCTTACTGACTTGCTCCTCATGGCTTGCTCGGCCTGCTTTCTTATGTAGGCCAGACTGGCACCTCAAACAGTAGGCTGGGCCTCTCACAGAAATCATTAATCAAGAAAAATCTGCCAATGACTTGCCTACAAGCCAGTCTGATTGAGGGAATTCCTCATCTGCTTTCTCTTCCCAGGTGGCTGTAGCTTGGGTCAAGTTGACCAAAAACTAACCAACATAGATGCCATATTAAGATACAGGATCTAACGTGTAGACAGACTGCAATGTTCCTGACTAGTCTTGTTTTAGGTAGTTTCTCAGGGACGCAGAGGTTTGGAGTCACTTACAGTGGAGATAAAACTATTCCTTGTCCTCTAACCTTGGGCTTGACCCTGCTGGCTCCCTTCCCGTCCCTCTTTTTCTCTTTCTTTTCCTCTTCCTGCTCTTGCCAGGACAGGACTCCACCGCAGCCTTTAAGATCTGGCATTTACATGATGCTTTGGGAATTTACCAAGTCAACTCTTGCTTCTCGTAAACAGCAACTCACAGCCAGGGTGGCACCAAAGAGAAACAATGATGGCATCTCCATGAGATGCCAGCACTAAAGAGGAGCTCAACGCAACACTCCTCTTCCCACGCCCGTGAAGGAGGATCTCGTGATCCCCTGCCACACCCTCTCCAAAGACCCTCAAGTAGAACTCTTTACTCTTTCTTGAAATGGTGGCCTTCCTCCAGACCTTGCAAGAAAGAAGGAAGCAAAACCCAAGAACCAAGTCATTGACCTCACTGATCTCAGAGGACTGTATCTGAGCTTAGATCTTTCTAGAACCAAGTGGATGATAGAATTAGCTTGTGGTGTCATTTGTGGAAAGGGAGTAAAAGCTGAAGATGGAGCTAAGAGAAAGAGTTTGTCTTTGTCCTCTGGCATCTTAAGGACTTGAGCTAAGGGTTTATTGAGAGGATGGAGCTGGGCCTGGAGAAGACATTGATTTGACTGGGCTCTGGAGCTGGCCCTAGGATGGGAGTATCCTGTTTAGGGGCAAAAATGTGCTATCAGTGTGTGGGCTACTTGGAGGCACAATCTGTCCCTGTGAGCGAGGGCCTTCAAACACTGCCAACCTTCAAATCATGCCAGATAGCCCCATTTTCCAACTGTCCTTGGGTTAGTTCACGCCACTTTTTTGTGACCTCTGCTCCCCTCTTAGCTACTCACCCCACCCTGCAACTTCTGCCCTAGGTCTCCTCTAATGAGGCACCTCAGACAACCTTTCCCTCCTTCTGCACTTAACGATACAATGCCAACTCCATTTTGTTAGAAAATAGAAATCAGAGGCAAGGACGTAGAAGAGAGGGGACACTACTTACCTCTAAGGGACACTTCACCCAGCATCTAGACTCCACGGTGGAGTGCAGCCTAAGAGGTGGTTTCCACTCTTGGGCTTGCCAGGTATAAGATAGGAAAATCATAGTCTGCTCTGTCTTTCTCTGTTATGACTTCATGCATTCCAAAGCCCAGGGAGACTTCAGCACTCAGCTCTAAAGCCTCTATCTCTAAGTCCATCTTAAATCTACCATGCTCTGGGCAGGAGTACGTAATAGTTGGCCTTGTCTCCCAGGAAATACAGCCTTCAGGAAAGGAGATGCTTAAATAAAAAGACAGCAGGCTGATCGCCCATGGAAGTCTTCTCAGCTGAGACCTATGTGCCTTCTGACTTGAACTGAGGGCAGTAAGGGCTGATATGACTTTAATAGAGATGTCCCATGTGGGCCTGTGACACTGTCTAGATCACTGTGTAGGTGATCCAGTTTTCAGGCAGGGTAAGCCTTGCTTGTTTTTCTCTCAATTAAAACTGTTTGGCTAAAAGAACAAGCAAGAAATTTCAAGAATATATTCTAGTTACCTGCTCCAAATCATAGAGGACAAATCTTACATACTTTAACAGTATCCCCTGGGATAAAAGTTTACCATTGCACCGTTTGTGTCTTTTGTTATAGGAATGCTCTCTAAATCTTTTCTATGAATAAGTTCTGAAAACTTGCTATAGGGGTACTGCACTTCTTCCTTTTGTTGTTGTTTGTTTGTTTTTTCAAGATAGGATTTTTCCTTTCTGTGTATATCCCTGGCTGTCCTAACACTTGATCTGTAGACCAGGCTGGACTTTAACTCTGCCTCTGCCTTAGTGAGTACTGGGATGGAAGATGGTAATGTGCTTCTTAAAAAGGACGGAGTAATTATATTTGGGTGATTTACTAGTTTTTCCCTCTTTTTTAAAAATTTACTTATTTTTATTTTTTATGTACATTGGTGTTTTGTTTGAATATGTCTGTCTGTGTGAGGGTGTTGGATCCCACTGGAACTGGGGTTACAGACAGTTTCAAGCTGTCATGGGGGTGCTGGGAATTGAACCTAGGTTCAATTCCTGGAAGGGCAGCTAGTGTTCTTCACCCCTGAGCCTTGATTGCTACATATAAAGCTTTAAAAAGATGTTTTACATTTTATTTTATTATGTTTTTAAATTTTATTTATTTTTATTTGTGTGGATGTTTTGCCTGCATGTCTGAGGGTGGAAATCTCCTGGGATTGGAGTTATAGACAGTTGTAAACTGTCCCCTGAGTGATGGGAATTGAGCCTGGGTCCTCTGGAAGAGCAGCTAATACCTAATACAACAGCAAAGCCATCTCTCCAGAATTATTTTTTTATTTTTAAGTGTGTGTGTGTGTGTGTGTGTGTGTGTGTGTGCACCCGCATGCGTGCACATGAATATATTGCTCTCAAAAGCCAGAAGAAGGCATTGGATCCTCTGGAGCTGGAGTTGCAGTGATGAACTCCTCAATGTAGGTGCTAGGAAATAAACTTGGAAGATAAAACGTGGGGATAAACTTCAGTCGTCTGGAAGACCAATAGCTATTCTTATCTACTGAGTCATTTTTCCAACCCTATTTGTAATTTTTTCTGTCTATTACCTTAAACTAGGGATACTCAGTGAAATAGCTGTGACATTCAAAGGTCATGAGCCGTAAGAGAAAGTCCAGAAGGAGTCCCGCACTGGAAGAGGTTCGTGACATGTGACCTGAATGGCACTGGGGACCATGAATTGGACCATTTTGTCTGGAGTCTGTAATTTGGAAACTAGAATCTGATCAAGGGCGAGGCTGGCTTTGGCTTTGTTTTGTTTTGCTTTGTTTCCTTCACAATCCGGCCCTACTCTCTCCAACCTGAAGATTGATTGATTGATTGATTGATTGATTGATTTGCTATATGTAAGTACACTATAGCTGTCTTCAGACACACCAGAAAAGGGCATCATATTTCATTACAGATGGTTGTGAGCCACCTTGTGGGTGCTGGGAATTGAACTCAAAACCTCTGGAAGAGCAGTCAGTGCTCTCAACCGCTGAGCCATCTCTCCAGCGGCTGGATTTGGTTTTTTTTTTTGTTTTTTGTTTTTGTTTTTGTTTTGTTGCTTTGTTTTTGTTTTGTTTTTTGATTTTTCTTTTTAAGGAAAAATTCACTGAATAAAAACAATGGAGCATTATGTCTAATATAGACTCAGAAAAATATATGTGTGCCATATATTCTAATTTTAAAATTAATCTATTGAGACAGGGTCTCGTATATCTCAGGCTAACCTCTAGCTCATTATGTAGCCAAGGATGACCTTGGTTTTATGATCCTCCTGCCTCACGTGCTGGGATTTCTGGTGTATATGATCATCCTATCTTGGTATAAGAGAAACCAGGGACAGGGTCCGGGGCTCTGCCGATTGAACTACGCCCTGGTAAAATTCTAATTTTTAGACATTGTAAATAGATAAGGAAAAGTATTATTATTTTTCTGTCTTAGTTGGGGTTTCCATTGCAGAGAAGAGACACCATGACCACAGCAAGTCTTATAAAGGAAAACATTTAACTGGGGTTCAGAGGTTTCCTCCATTATCATCGTGACAAGAAGTATTCAGGCAAACGTAGTGCTGGAGCCGTATCTGGGAGTTCTCTGTCTGGATCCACAGGCAGTATAGGAAGTGAATGACACACAGTATAGGAAGTGAATGACAGTATAGGGTGTGGCTTGAGCATCTGGGACCTCAAAGCCCACCCTCTAGTGACACACTTTCTCCAACAAGGCCACACCTCCTTTTTAAAAAAAAACAAGATTTATTTATTTATATGTAAGTACACTCTAGCTGTCTTCAGACACACCAGAAGAGGGCGTCAGATCTTGTTGTGGATGGTTGTGAACCACCGTGTGGTTGCTGGGATTTGAACTCAGGACCTTAGGAAGAACAGTTGATGCTCTTAACTGGAGGAGCCATCTCTCCAGCCCCAAGGCCACACCTCCCAATAGTGCCACTAGCTATATCTCCTGAGCACCAGCAAAGCTATGGGATCATCTTGGGAAGACACTGAGGAGGCCATCTCTGTCTTCTACCGCTCCAGTGCTATTCTACTGAGAGACAGGTCATTCCGCTCTGCTACTAGTGTGATATTGCTACTGCGAACAGAGCTCAGCCTGCTTAGATTAGATGCCCTCCATGCACATTCCACAGATGTGAAGCATCAGGCTGCTACCCCCAAGTGTCTGTGGCCTGACTCAGTTGTTTACGTGATTTGTTCTTTCCCTGGCTAGGAAAAGTGCTTGCCCATTATCAAGAAGATTTTAAACAAAACAAAGCATTGTAAAAATGCTAGGCATGGTGTCAGAGGCCTGCAGTCTAGCATTCAAGGAGCTGGGGCAGGAGAATGCTAAGTCTGAAGTCCTTATGGTCTGCATAGCAAAGCTCTGTGTCAAAACAAAATAAAAGGCACGGTACCAAAACAGTGCAAAAATAATGAAAAGAAAACTCAGCCCCGAGGTTCACCCCTTTGAAGAGGACTTTTAAAGATGGCTCTCCTTCACGAGTTATTGCTGGTCATGCTTGGTATGTGCTTTTTCCCTTTCAAAAGTATATCTGTTTATTTTTTACTTATTCATTTAGTGTGTGTATGTGTTCTTTTTTTTTTTAAAGATTTATTTATTTATTGTATTATATGAGTACTCGGTACACTGTAACTTTCTCAGACACACCAGAAGAGGGCGCCAGATCCCATTACAGATGAGATGCAAAGTGGAGAACTGAACCTCAAATGTTGACCCCTGACCTCCACCCATGTAGGGTAGGTAGCACATGGGCATCCCCACAGTAATTAAATAAATAAAAACTTAAAAGAATAAAATAAACAAGAATCTACTAAATCACCCCTAATACAAACCACCTGACTAAACTCTAGTAGATAAGTGTGTAGCCATTAAAGAACTCATACAAGGGCTGGAGAGATGGCTCAGCGGTTAAGAGCACCGACTGCTCTTCCAGAGGTCCTGAGCTCAATTCCCAGCAACCACATGGTGGCTCATAACCATCTGTAATTGGATCTGATGCCCTCTTCTGGTGTGTCTGAAGAGAGCAACAGTGTACTCACATACATGAAATAAATAAATAGATCTTTAAAAAGAAAAAAAGAAAAAGCCAGGCGGTGGTGGCACACGCCTGTAATCCCAGCACTCTGGGAGGCAGAGGCAGGTGGATTTCTGAGTTTGAGGCCAGCCTGGTCTACAGAGTGAGTTCCAGGACAGCCAGGGCTACACAGAGAAACCCTGTCTCAAAAAAACCAAATCCAAAAACAAACAAACAAACAAACAAAAAAACCAAAGAAAAAAAGAAAACCCTATACTTAGTAGTTTGTTTTTTTTTTTTTTTTAAAGATTTATTTATTTATTTTAAGTATACTGTAGCTGTCTTCAGATACTTTTTCTTCTCACTCTGGCCCTGCTCACTCCAGCCCAGAGATTTATTTATTTATTATATGTAAGTACATGATAGCTGTCTTCAGACACCCCAAGAGGGCATCAGATCTCATTATGGATGGTTGTGAGCCACCATATGGTTGTTGGGATTTGAACTCAGGACTTTCAGAAGAGCAGTCTGACTGTGCTCTTAACCACTGAGCCATCACTCCAGTTCCCTTGTTTGATTTTTTTATGAGCATCCTTGGTTAAACAAAAATTAGCACAGGTGATGTGCACCCCTAAGACATGGCTGTCCAAATCACAGTTCAGAAGGGTAAAGCTAGCAGCAGCATCACAAACTGCCAAACAACACTTACCCCATTTTTAGAGCCTGGTATATAAAATAAAAATCCAGACAATGTGTTCTAGAGCATTATTATTATTATAAGTTTTTTATAACAGCTTTGTTACGTATACTCTGCTAAGTAGCCATGAAGGGCCCTGAATTCTGTGCATGCAGTGTCTATTCGTACACGAGGCTTTTGAGGCTGCCTGTGAGCTGTGCACAGACCTCAAACCAGTTTTCAAAACAAGACTTGATCAACGTATTCTTATTAAAACCTTAAATTTGTATTTTGCCTCGTGTGTTTGGGTGTTTTGCCTGGATGCATGCACCTGCATGTCTGGTGCCTGAGGAGGCCAGAAGAGGGCATCGGGTCCCCTGAAACTGGAGCCATAAACAGTTGTGAGTGTTTATGGTTGCTGGGAATTGAACTCGGGTCCTCTGTAAGAGCAACCAGTGGTCTTAACCACTGTGCCATCTCCCCAGCCCCTAATGTCATCCTTAGTTATATGTATGAGTGTGTTGCATATCTGAGGTTATGTGCAATGAGCTTGGGGTCCCGAAGGAGGCAGAGAGGCCCCAAGTTCCTCAGAGCTGGAGTGCAACAAGTGCTCCTAGCCACTGAGCCGTCTCTCCAGTCCCGACTGTTTGCTTTATTGAGAAAGAATTGTCTTATATGTCCCAAACTAGCCTCAAACTCACAGCAGTCCTCCTGCCTCTTAACTTCTGGAATTAGAAGTTTGTGCCAGGGCTGGAGAGATGGCTCAGTGCTTAAGAGCACTAACAGCTGTTCCAGAGGTCATGAGTTCAAATCCCAGCAACCACGTGGTGGCTCACAACCATCTGCAGTGGGATCTGATGCCCTCTTCTGGTGTGCGTGAAGACAGCGACAGTGTACTCATATATAGAAGTTTGTGCCACCCTGCCCTGCTTCAAGCCATGCTTCGTGGGTTATTTATGTGAAATTGATCCTAGTGTCTTGAGGTACAGTGGCCGAGTTGCTGCTTAAGGGCTCCCTTTCACCTCCCTGCACAGAGTTTCATTGTGTACTTTCGGGGCCATTCATAACCTGTAGCACTTGAGTGAGGCTATAGTCTCAGACCACCACACTCAGGCCTAGCCATTTGTCTCAGGAAAATTCCACTTTTTTTTTTTTTTCATAGAAATGGACAGAGTTAGCAGCCGCCATGCATAGAATAAGAAGAACTCAGAGTCTCGGGACTCTTGTTAGTTAATGGTGGAAGTTTGGAGTCTGACAATGTTGAGTTTGAAACTCAGCTTAACACACAGTTGAGTGGTAGAGGGCAAAGTTCTTAACCTCTCTGAGCCTTCCTTATTTTATCTGTGAAAGGGGGACCACCATGACACCTCTCTTCCTCAGCAGGTGTCCAGACAGGATGAAGGGACCCACAGAAAGGACCCATTTTGGCACTTGGAGACTGTCCACTCAGTGACAGTGATCTGGGCTGTCTCCAGTCCTGGGGGTGGGGACCCTGGGGGGAGGCTGTGTTCTTTCCGTAGCCACGCACTTTTCCTTTCTACTGAGGAAGGCCGCCATGCCCGTCAGTACTCTCCCTTGACAGGTAGGAATCACCAGAGAGACAGAGAACAACAGCCGAGCTGCACTGTGCCTTGAGTCTCGGGTTGGGTGAGGTTCTTCCTTTTTTTCCCCGAATCTAACTTCCCATTTCATAACTCTGGGTGCTGGAAGTCGAAAGCTTTTTGGGCAAGTGTTGAGCCAGCCCTGCCCTCTCCCTCCAGTTAAGGCTGGATTCACACAGGCTTCCACCGCTTCTTGTGCAAAGGGCCAGGATGTGGTTATTGGGTTCTGTTGGCAATGTGGTCTCTGGAGATGGCTTAGCTTCGCTGTTGGACAAAGCCTTACCCACCCCCATCCCCCACCCCCAAGACAATGAATAAAGGAGCGTGTTTAGCTATAGCTAGGTAGAACTGAAGCAGCAACTCGGCTGGGCCCAAAGGCTTGGCCGTGGTTATCAAGCCTGGTCCTCACAGGGCAGGGAGCAGCGTACACCTGTTGTGTGGCCTTGGTTACTGTGTACTACATACAGAGAACTTCTAAATGCTTTATTTTCCTATGGAGAGTCATCCTGAAGTGTAGTGTGCTTCTATTTAAAAAATGATTAGTGAAAGTAATTTATTTTTAAAAGAACTATTAGTTTATTTATATCCATCCAAATGCTATATACCTATCACATTTATGTATTCCGTGTGTGCATGCAGGCCACAGGGTGTTGGGTCCCGGGAACTGGGGTTACAGATGGCTGGGAGCCACCTGATGTGGGTGCTGGGGACTGGAGCCGAGTCATTAGCAAGACGCTGTAAGCACTTTCTGCTGAGCGGTCTTTCTAGTTCTTGTTTGTTGTAGCCTTGGTTGTCCTGGAGCTTGCAGTGTAGACCAGGCTGGTCTCACAGAAATGCACCCGCCTCTTCCTCCTCTCAAACACTGGGGTCAAAGGCGAGTGCCACCACACCCAGACCTCCTGCATATTTTTCAGATGGAATCTCCAGTCACCCAGGCTGTTGTGACTGAGGATGACCTTAAGCTTCCTTCCTCAGGCTTTCGCCTCTGGAACAGAGAGCTAGGATGACCAACCTTCAGCACCACGCCTTGGATATCAGGTGCTAGGGATTGTCCCTAGGGACTCACACATGCTAGGAAACACGTGACCAAGTAAATTACATACCTCAGGCTGGTCTGGAACAGAAGATAATCCTCCTGACTCAGCCTCCCAAGTGTTGGAATTATGGGCATGTCATCCTGTGCTAGTCAGACCTTTAGGAATTTAAATTCTGGGAGGTTGGGAGTTGCCGGGTTTAAAGGCATAAACCACTACACCCAGCCAGGAATTTAAATTAATTTTTTTTCTTTAATGTTCTTTTGCAATAACATTGAAAGTAGCTTGGGAAAGAGTTTGAATTCTCAAGTATAGATGAAAAATTATTTTTAGGTATTCTCAGCTTCCCATTTGTAATTTTATTTCGTTTTCAGGCACAGGGGGTAATTTTCAATTAAACTCTCTCTCTGCAGGCGTGGACAGCTTTTCTTTTAATTAGGAAGACATCTCAAATGCCTCTCACTTCTACCTTTGTGCCAGTGTTAGCTTGGATCATTAAAAATAATGGCCGAAGGTATATTTATTCTTCCAAAGGTCAGCTACCACCCTGTACAGTGTAGACAAGAATCAACATGTGGGTGTGTGTGGAGGTGTTTGCTTCAGGACATTCCTCTGGGCCGTGGTGGCCTCCTCACACCTTGGACAAAATTCATTTAGCTGTATCTTGTTTGCAGACATGTCCAGCAACAGCAAGGGCACATGACCACTGATTTTAGGAAACATGCGTAGTTCTTTTGACATATCGCCTGAACAGTATGACCTCACCTGTTTTCAAAATCAGTGCTCTGTCGCCTTCAGTAATTATTCTACATTAGCCTGCCAAAATATTCCCACTTGCAAATCCTAATATAGTGCTTCAAAAGGCTTGGTAACGCGCTCAACAGTAATTCAGCTGGAAGGGAGCCAACGTCACTTTCTGACGTATGGACAGCACGAGATTAATCTTCAGACTAGAGCGTTAGGGGCTGAGGAGTTAGCTCAGTAGTAGAATGCTTGCCTAGCAGATAGACATGAGATCCAACAACACCCCCCCCCCCCACACACACACACCTTGAAAACCTAGAAGAAGGGGCTAGAGAGATGGCTCAGTGGTTAAGAGCACTGACTACTCTTCTGAAGGTCCTGAGTTCAAATCCCAGCAACCACATGGTGGCTCACAACCATCTGATGCCCACTTCTGGTGTATCTAAAGACAGCTACAGTGTACTCACATATAGCAATAAATAAATAAAACTTAAAAAAAAAAAGAAAAGAAAAAGAAAACCTAGAAGAAATAAAATGTAAGCTATTAGGTAATCCCAACTTCTGGGTTTTCTTCTAGCCCAGGCAGGCCTCAAACTCTCTTTGAATTTATCCTCCCACCTCTAGCTCGTGAGTGCTGGAATTATAAGCGTGAGTCGCCACTCTATTCCTATAGTGCTGAGGATCAAACCCGGGGCTTTCAGGCTTAATAGAGGCTCTCTACCCTTGAGCTATCCTGAGCTACTGGGGTTATTTTTTGAGAGTTTTATTGTACATTTATTTGCCTCTGTCTGTTCCTGTTGCTGAGGTGTGTGTGTGTGTGTGTGTGTGTGTGTGTGTGTTGGCAGTGGGGTTCCCAGCACACAGCTGTCTCTGTTCTTAGCTTCTCACATTCAGTTTCGTGACCATCCATCCAGCAGCCATGCTGGCCTTTGAATGAGCCTGCTCTGGGGACCCCTGTGTCAGATACCACCACTCCACCACTAAAGAGCCTAACGTGGGTGATGCCAACAGGCAGAGGAGGTTGCTTTTAGGACATTGGTGTGTTCTGTCCTACTAAGGCGTGGGAAATAAAGATGGGTGTGGGGGGAGCCATTCATCCTATCAATTTTCATCCTCTTTCATGTGACTTACTCTGTAGAAGATGCTGATATGCTGTATCTGACTGTTCTGGATAAAGAGAACAGCAGGAGAGTGATGGGGATGACTGCAGGGGAGTGGTGGGATGGGGTGACCACAGTGGGAGGCACAGTGTCAAATGCAGCACTTTCCTCTCCAGGATCAAGCAGCCCAGCTGAATGCTGGTGGGCAGCCATTTTTCTTTGTATTCAGTCCAGGACCCCAGTCCACGCAATGGCACCGTTCACATTTGTAGTGGCTTTTCCCTCCTCCATTATCTCTATCTAAAGCTCCCACACAGATACGCGTGGTGGCTTGTTGGCATGGGGATTCTGAGTCCCATCAAGTTGACAGTGGACGGTCCCCACCATAGCTGTCATTCTGGGCAGCTTCTAATTCCTCTGCTGTAAAAGTTCTTCCCGTTGGTGGGGGTAGGGTGGGTGGGGTGGGGGTGGGGAGTTGGGGGTGGCGCACGCCTGTAATCCCAGCACTCTGGGAGGCAGAGACAGGCGGATTTCTGAGTTCGAGGCCAGCCTGGTCTACAGAGTGAGTTCCAGGACAGCCAGGGCTATACAGAGAAACCCTGTCTCAAGAAAACCAAATCCAAAAAACCGAAAAAAAAAAAAGTTCTCCCCGTTGTTAATTTCTCCATAAGCTGAAGCTAAACTCCTCAGTGGAAGCAGTGAGGGGGGGCGGGGCAGCTGCTGCTACCACTTGCTGAGTCGTGGGGGGTGGGGGGTGAGGGGATGGGGGGTGGGCTGGGGGTGGAGTTGCAGAAACAATATTGCATTTTTTATTTTATTTTATTTTATTTTATTTTATTTTATTTTATTTTATTTTATTTTATTTATTTTTTGAGACAGAGTTTCTCTGTGTAGCCTGGCTGTCCTGGAACTTGCTCTGTAGACCATGTTGGCTTTGAACTCAGAGATCCACCTGCCTCTGCCTCTTGACCGCTGGCTTATTGAACTTTTTAATAAATAGGAGAAAGTGGTTCTTCATTGCTTTCATTTTCCAGAACCTTCTGGAAAATGAACGTGTGGGAGGGCAGGCGGGGGGGGGGGGGGGGGGTATACTCAATCAAATTATTTCAAGGTTTTCCACTCTGAAAAGCAATAAAAGCCAAGATAGTTTTCTTAGGAAGAAACTGTCTCCTAAAGTCACACCTCACACCAGTGTGTTTACATTTTGGAACTCATATTGTTAAGAGAACTTTTGGAAAGGCAAGGGCGGGCCTAACCCTGTGGCTTGCCTGTTGCCTCTAATGATGTATTTCTCTTTTTGGAGTATGTTTTCCTAAGTGGATGGCATTCTTAAAATAGAGCACACAGCCTCTACTGCCTTCCACGGCAAGGCCCAAAGTATAGCTACTCTGATAGCTGCTCTATGAAGGGACCCTTCCTCAGAACACCCAGGGCAGTGGTCTGGCCCCTTTCTGAGCGTCGGTCCGTCCTTCCTGGGCATAGACAAGGCCTCATTTGACCGTGGTAACCCAGCCCAAGAGGCAGGAAGGCCCTGTTTCCTGTTACTCAGCCCTCATCCAGTTTAGTACCTGGAATCTCTCACCCAATAAAGCTAATCGCTTTAGCTATTGCCACCCTCACTGATCCACTGAGCTTTATGGTGAAATATGGAAGCCCCGCCCCCACCTTCTCTCTCTCTCTCTCTCTCTCTCTCTCTCTCTCTCTCTCTCTCTCTCTCTCTCTCTCTTCTCTTCTCTCTCTCTCTCTCTCTTCTCTCTCTGTCTCTCTCTCTCTTCTCTCTCTCTCTCTCTCTCTCTCTCTCTCTCTCTCTCCCTAAATTTACAACTACAGGCAGAATAGGAAGGGAGGGGCGTCGCAAAATCCGAGGCAAAAGGTCTAAGGGTTATGAGGAGACCCAGTCAGAATGGAGAGAAAGCCAAAACACTCCCGAGTAGTTTGCACTGTTTGCAGGACACCGGTTGGCTCTGTCCGCCTTCTGACTTCTAACATCTTATTTTAAAGCTACAATTTTCTATCCAGTCAGACTCTTAGTGAAGGTGAAGGCAGAATTAGGAAAGTACTCAGGAAACAACCGTAACCGGAGAGGAAGAAAACTAGGAAGGAAAATAGCAAGTGATACAGGAAGTAGCAGACACAGCCATGAAAGAGACCGGAAATGTCTAGACGCTGATGGCGGGGGAACCCCAGAGCGACAGCTGTGCTTCCCAAGAGCGCTGCAGGTTTGTGAGGTGGTTTTGTTCATCCGGTGGATCGGCCAAGTACCCGAGACAGCTCGCTGTCATGAGAAGAATTTGGAGGTTAATTTTGTGTTCTGCTGGACTGTAACTGTTAACATGATACAACCTAGATCCGCCTGTGAAGGGTCTTCTCAGTACGTAGCCCTGGCTGGCCTGGACCTTGCTATGCAGACCAGGTTGACCGTCTACCTTTGCCTGGCTGGGAAGGTAGCCTCCCCACCCCCAAAACAGGGTTTTTGTGTGTAATAGCTCTACCTGTCCTGTCCTGAAACTGGCTTTGTGGATCTCTCTGGCCTTGAACTTGGAGATCTGCCTGCCTCTGCCTCCTGAGTGGTGGGATTAAAGGCATGTGCCACTCCTTTATGGGAAGGAAATCTTAATGAGGAATTATCTAGACTAAGTAGGCCTGTGGGACGGTCTATGAGAGTGTGTCTTGCCTGTTAATTGATATAGGAAGATCCTGAATGTGGGTGGCATCATTTTATAGCCAGGGTCCTACACTGTTCAATTTAAGAGAGAGAGCTAGCAGAGTATCCATCAGACAAGCAAGGCCCCATCCCTGTCTCTCTGTTCCTCACTGTGGATAGTGCTGTGACTGGTTGCTTGAGTTCCTGCCTCAGTTTCCCTGCAAGGATGGACTCTAACCTGGATTGTAAGTGAAAGGAATTCTTTTCCCCCCTTATGTCAGTATCTGTTAGGGTACTTGCCACAGCAATTGAAGCTAGAATAAAATAAATAAAGAGCTATATAAAATACCACTCAAAGGTTGGGGGTACACACTACAGCTTAACAGTGGGACACTTGGAATTGTGTGTGTGTGTGTGTGTTCGGGGGAGTCCTGGGTGTGATCTCTCAACACTGGAGAACAAAACAGAATCTGAGGAAATACTGTTACTTACTCTGGAGAAAACAGAAGGACCATCAGGAAAGAAAAAATATCACAGTTTACTATGTGACTCAGCAGGAGGTACTATGATCTCCCTGAAGAGTCCACTCTTTGTAAGTTTCCATGTCGTTATGTTGGGAAGGTTGCTCTTATATAGTGAAGGCATACATAGGAAAAAGTTACTGATTCCTCAATAAAGTGAATAATTAATGCCAACAACTGAGTAATTGCAAAAAGTATAAAATTGTTACCAAAAACAACCTGAAAGATTGGTGTTGGGAAGAATTGCAGAAGGAATTGGATGCTTTCAATAAATCTACAGACTTACTAAGTACTTACTAAGTATTACTAAGTACTAAGTACTTACTAAGTATTACTAAGTACTAAGTACTTACTAAGTACTAAATAAATACTAATCTAAGTACTTACTAAGTACTATAGATCTGCGCCTCTATAACTTAACAAAGGCAGTCATTAAAATGAAAGAGAGTGGAAATGTCGAGAGAGGACCTGGAGGATGTGCTGCAGCAAGATAAATGTATGAAGGAAGAAAGCAGTAGGCAGATGAGCAGAAAATTGGGGTTCTTTCTCAGCAGACATGGCAAGGATCTGGGGGGGGAAGGAGGTGAAGGGGTGGGGGGGTGGGGGTGGGGGAGGGAAGCAGACAAGATACATTTTCTGATGCACTAACCATTCAAAATGTCTGATGGTGCACACCTTTAAACCCAGCACTCACCAGGCAGAGGCAGGTGGACCTTTGAGTCTGAGGCCAGCCTGATCTACAGATTGAGTTATTGAATAGTCAAAGCTACAGAGAAAAACCCAGTCTTGAAAAAAAACTCTTCTGAAAAGTTGCACAGATCTGGAGTTCTGAAATGGTTAATAAATACTCAGAAAACTCAGCAAGGGAGGACGATGAGTGTTGAAAGAAAGAAACAAACAAACCAGGAAATACGACATTAAAAACCGCACAGCTGTATACAGTACTGCTCAGGCAAGCAGAACAAAATGTCACACCTTGTGACCATAGATACATGTAAGAATCAAAAGCTCTTAAGCAAATATAGATGAGAGGGCAAAGAGGAAAGCCAGCCAATAGTGTCTAAACTGATAAAAAAGAAAGTAATATTACCCAAACATCATATTTAGAAAGAAGTACGAGGTTGGAGACATGGCTCAGCTTTTAAAAACACTTGCTGCTATTCCAGAGGGCCGGAGGTTCGATTCCCAGCACCTATGTCAGGTAGCTTACAAGTGCCTATAACTGCAGCTCCAGAGGATCTGATGCCCTTGCATGGTTTCTGCAGGTACCTGCACTCATGCACACACACACACACACACATACACACACACACACACACACACACACACACACACACACACATGCAAACACACAGTTAAAAATATTAAAAATAAGCCAGGTTAGGTGGTATACATCCTTAATCCCAGAATTTGGGAGACAGATCTCTGACTTTGGATGCCAATCTGCTTTGCATAGTGTGTTCAGGATAGCAAGATTAATACTAGTATTAGTTACAGATTAATACTAGTATTAGTTAGTACTACTACTACTACTAGTAGTAGTAGTAATTTAGGAAGTACTAAATGCTGTAAGAAAAACGACAAAGGGTTAGCGTTGTGTAAGACTGGGAAGTGAGGGTGTGTACCCGCTGGATAGTTTAAGCCTTAAGCCTTTTTATTACCCTTCATCTCGGAAGTGCTGTCTGTGAGATTGTCCTGCACAGAACAAGCAGTAAATGCTTTCTTGCTGAGCATTCAACGTGTGTTTGGCCAGATGCACATAAACAGCACCTTGCAAAGCTATAGAGAATGACCCCAGGACCATTTAACTTTCCAACACTATGTTCCTTGTTCTGGTCCCTGCATAGTCATTAGCGTATAGAGTTGGTTTACATGATACAACTGGATCAACCTGCAGCCTTTGTACAGTCGTTGGCAGGCACATCAGTCTGAACCTCATTGCCACCGTCTGGCATTTGGACACGGGCAGCATTTTCCACCCCTGTCCTACATGGTGTATTTATTTGTCTTGGGTGTTAGTCCCCAAGAACAAAACCCCAAATCCTTGGTATTCAAGGATTGTGGGAGCTAGGATTCTAGGATTTTACACTCACCACAACCTCTACCACACACACACACACACACACACCACCACCACCACCACCACCACCACCACCACCACTACCACCATGCACCACAAGCATACATACCACCACATATCACAAACACACAACACACTACACACACATACCACACACACATATTCTACCCATTACTCTGACCTCTTTCATTCTGGATAACACTCAGATATAGCCAAAGCACCAACAGTTGTCAGCAAAGACATCTTCTTTGCCCCAGTGTCTTCCTATTACTCTTCTTATGTCTCATAGAAGCCTTGTCACACTCCACCTGTGTCCTTCACCACCACTGCTCCAGTAAGTCTTTCCAGCACAGGGGCTCTCCTAGGGACTTCACAAGTCACCTGTTCAGAGTCGCAGAACGAATGCCCCAGCCTAATGTTGCTGAGTCTGCCCCTCCTGGGAACTAATGACTTCCCACAAGAGTTGGAGGAGCATGGTGGGGTCAGTTTCTATAATGTAAATGCTTTACAATAGCTAACTCCTGGCTACTGGTGTATCATAGATCACACAGTTCAGAAGAGATCTACTGTTTTCACATGCTGTTTCCTTCAGAAGAATACAGTAGATGAGACTATTTGTGCTTTCTGGTGTCATGTATATAAAGAGTGAGGAGGTCATTGCACTGGGTACCTGAGCTCAGTTGTGGCCTTCCTAGCACGTGTGAGGGAAGTTCAAGGACAGTTGGGCTGGGTATCCAAACCCTGAACCCTGTCTTCTCTTCTTTTTCTTCTCTATTCTATTCTATTCTATTCTATTCTTCTATTTTATTTTTTCTTTTCTATTTTTGTTGTTGTTGTTAATTTTTCCATGTAGCTGACTGTCCCGGAACTCTATAGACCAGGTTGGCCTCAAACTCACAGAGATCTACCTGCCTCCGCCTCCCAAGTGCCATTGTTGCTCTTCTTCTCTCTGGGTCTCTGTCTCTGTCTCTGTCTCTATCTCTGTCTCTCTCTCTCTCTCTCTCTCTCTCTCTCTCTCTTTCTCTCTCTCGGTCTCTCTGTTTCTGTGTCTCTGTCTCTGTTGTTGTTTTGGGAGGCATGATTTCTCCATGTGGCCCTGGCTGTCCTAGAACTCTGTAGATGAGGTTGGCCTCAAACTCACAAACATTCTTCTGCTTCTGTCTCCCATGTGATGGGATTAAAGGCATGTGCCACCACTGCCTCGGGGTTTCATGTGTAATCCTGGCTATTCTGGAACTCACTATGTGAACCAGGCTGGACTTGAACTCACAGAGATCTGTCTGCTCCTGCTTTTTGTATTTACCTGTTGAAATTGGTACTGAAGCCAAGACTAGACTAGGCTGTACAGTGCCTGGTAGTATTTCTGACAGTAGAATGGAAATGATTTTTAAAGATGATGATATAACCTGCCAGGCACCGGTGGTGCATGCCTTTAATCCCAGCACTTGGGAGGCAGAGGCAGGTGGATTTTACAGTTCGAGGCCAGCCTGGTCTAGAGAGTGCCAGGACAGCCAGGGCTATACAGAGAAACTCTGCCTCAAAAAACAAAACAAAACAAAACAAAAATGATACAACCCATGTTAGTAAAGCCAACCGAGAGAAGATAGCTATTTCAAACAGGTGGCATGGATATAATCACCTCAAGGTAGATGTTAGCTCTCCATTTCTGTGACAAAATACCTGAATCTATACCATTAAAAGAAGGAAAGGTTTCTTTGGGATCACAGTTTCAGAAGCTGCTGACCCTGGCCCTGGCCCTGTTACCTTGGGACAGTGGTGACATCATGGTGGGAATATGTGGCAGATGAGGCCTGTTTACCTCACAGTGACAGAAAGCAGAACGAGACAGTTGGGGTCAGGATCCTAATATCCCTTTCAAGTGCATGTCCCCAGTAATTTCTTAGACTCTAAAAACAACCTTCCTAAGGTCCCCATCCCGGCAGCACTGGTGGGCTGAGGACCAAGATTGCAATGTGTGGCCATTCAGTCCCAAGCTAAGGACATGGTAGCACATGCCTGCAATTCCTGCACTCAGTAGGCTAAGGCAGGAGGATTGTACAAGGCTAACCTGCACTGTACAGTGAGATCTTGTCTCAAAAAAACAAAAACAAAAAACAAAACAAAATCAAAACAAAACCTCAAAACAAATAAAAAAGAAAGAAAAGAAAAGAAAGGAAAGAACTTGAAGCCATGCAGTTGTAAGTTTAAGCCTCAATTCTGTTTAAAGAAAAAAAGAAAGAAAAAGTGTAATGTAAAATAAATCTCTTAAATGCAGTTCACAGCAGAAATAGGCGCTAGACCCATCCTAGAGGCTAGGATCTGCGACAGGAGCATATGGCCTTCAGTTGCTTTTGATTTCCTCCAGTTGCCCTGTCTTTTCTGTACCTGGGCCTCACCTCCTGGGAACAGGTTTTCTCCTAGTCTTTGTAAAGGGGCCTTTGTTGGAGCCAGTGGTTACTTCTCTTTACTGTAAACACAGTGTCCAGTGTCCTTTCCTTATTGTGGAGAGCCAGCAGCCTTACAAGAAGCCTTAAAGGTCACTTTGTGCCATTTATATTATGAAACAAGCCAGAGCCGTGGGTGACTTAATGAACACAAGAGAAGCCTTGCTTACCCAAGACTTTAAAATCATTTAACTTCAACGGACAGCCCGCATTTGTTAAATCATAATCAGGCTGATAAGTGCAAGGTGATCGCTAGAGGTGTGTAAGAATAAATACAGTCGACTCCAGTTTCATTCGCCCTTGAAGGCTCCAACATGGTTCCAAGCTGTACCTTTGAATCGGAGAAGCTGGGCGGGTTCACGTTGCACTCTGTGTTTCTTGGGGCAGTGTCCATCCAATACCAGCGCGCAGGTGCGAGGTGCAAGCCGGCCCCGCTTCACCTGCGCACTGTGACCTGGCTGCCGGCTGTGTCCTCACATCTGATGTGAGATCGGAGAAAGAGAAAGAAACCCGGGTGAAGCCTCCTGAGCAGCTGGGTCTCAAGGTTAGGTGTCACAGCGGGGACGGCAGGTCATGATTGCTACTTGGATGCTGGTCTCCCTTTTCTCGGTAGGTCACGGGGTCAACTTCGTGGTGGTGGAGTTGTCTTTGAGGCTGCATATCTGGCATGCCTCAAACGAGGAGGCTTATTTCTACTTTTAATTATGTTTGTTTATTTATTTTGTGTGTCTGTGCTGGAGCTCCCTCAAATGCCAGGATACGAATGTAAAGGTTAGAGGACAGCTTATAGGGAGCTGATTCTTTATTTCTACCATGTGAGCTCCTGGGAGCCAACTCAGGTCACCAGGCTTGGCAGCAAGCTCTTCTACTACTGAGCCATCTTCTGACCCACATTTCTCTCTTATTCTATGTATTCTTTCTTTCTTCCTTCCTTTCTTTCTTCCTTCCTTCCTTCCTTCCTTCCTTCCTTCCTTCCGAAGATCTATCTATCTATCTATCTATCTATCTATCTATCTATCTATCTATCTAGTTCAAGTGAGACCTTGTCTCAAGTAATTCAGGCTGGCCTTGAAGTCACTCTGTAGCCGAGGAAGATCTTGGACTTCTGATCCTGTTGGTCCACCTTGATAGGTATCCGAGGGTGGCCTTGAATTTGATTCTTCCTCCAAGGTCCAGGATTCCAGCTGTGTTGCCCTGTACCCAACTGACCTCTCTACTTTAAGGACATTGCATTTATGAACTCAAAGCACTGAGTCACCTAGAAAGAAAAAACCCCTCCCTGACACTTCCCGACCTAAGTCAGTGTTGTGCTCCTGTGGACACTGTTTCTTTAAGAAAGCCAGTGTCTTCTTTCTCCCTGCTTATTACCCAGGCCCTGCCCTACCTTTACTTACAAGGCACTTTGTTTCCGGGGAGTCAGTTCTCTGGGGTTTTTAAGCAGATCATTGAGTGGATAATGATTTTAAACCAACTGGTACCAATCTCAGGCGAATTGCTAGGAAGCCAGGCTCATGCATGGTGTGCATGTTGTGCTTGCTGTGAAGCATGGTCCTGAATGTGCTGGCTGTTTGAGGGAGGCATGAGCAAAGGCGAGGGCACCTCCTCTTTTTATTGCTTGAAACCAATCTCTTACATCCCACTGCAGACCCTCTTCTGGCCGGGTGCTCTGCTCTGTGGAGGTGTGGGGTTTTTATTTATTTATTTATTTTTTGTTTTGTTTTGTTTCTTTTTTTGTTTTTTGGCATCTGGTTGTCTCTCAGCCTGGGTCAGAGATTTCGGGGACACCAACGTGCCAGTGGAGAGGAAGTCTTGTAAAGTGAAGGGAGTGTTGTCTGCTCTTCCCACTCGTGTGAATTAAAAACAGAATCAGGACTACATTTCCAGAACTCTTTGGAATTTACTTTTGTCTATTTGGGGAGTTGTGCACGCTGGCTTCCTGCTTCTCTAAATCCACGTGGTTCTCTCAAGGTTAGGGAAGGTGTGTGTGTGTGGGGGGGGGGGCTTGTGTATAGGTAAAATGGGTTTGTTTAAAACCAAAGCAAACCAAACCAAAACCCCTTGTTTAGGATTTATTCATTTTCACTTACTTGCAGAAAAGCTAAGATATAACAGTCCCACACCCTCCCATTTCTGTGTCTTATTTTTCCTGTGTATGTGTGTCCTGGGGGGTGCGTGTGTGGAGAGAGAACGTGCCTGCACGTGCAGAGAAGGATGCTGGGTATCTTCTATAGCGTCTGGCCTTGTGATTTTGAAGTGCATTCTCTCAGTGAACCAGAAGCTTGCTGACTTGGCTAGGCTGGCTGGCCCGCCCGCCAGCACACTGCTGAGACGCTCCTGTCTTGTCTGTGGTGGTGTTACACACGGCTTTTTACATGGATGCTGAGGCTTTAAACTCAGGCTCTCCTGCTTGCATGGTGAATGTTCTTATCCTCTGAATATTTCCCAAGCCCTGCCTTTTTGTTTTAAAACAAGGTCCGACTATGTAGCCCTGGCAGTCCCTAAACCCACTCTCTAGACCAGGCTCACCTGGAAGTCACAGAGATCTGCCTGCTTCTACCCCCACTTCCGTGCCCCAGCGCCTTATCTTTTTATTTTCTTACATCAGCATACAGAGTAACAGGTTTCCTGGCATTTTCATAGAGATTTAATTTGGGTTGAATCTTGCCTACACCAAAATGTAATTTCTCCTGACGCACTTTGGTGCCAGTCTGAAGATGG
This sequence comes from Apodemus sylvaticus, assembly GCF_947179515.1. NCBI lineage: Eukaryota > Metazoa > Chordata > Mammalia > Rodentia > Muridae > Apodemus > Apodemus sylvaticus. Next base: position 71,503,509 of record NC_067474.1, read on the forward strand.
AGCCAAACCATTTTGTAAGGAAAAACACAGCTGGGTCTAACACTTCCCATTCAGTCCTGAGTGAGATGCGGGCAGCAAGGTCCGATTTGTTGAGCCCCCTTCTTCGTGAGCTATATAAATGGGGACATGGCATGATTGTTTCTGTTCTGGTTCATGGATACAAAGTGATATAGATTATGCAATATATTTTTAAAAACCTGAAGAAAACGTTGAATCATTTTCCCTCAAAGCTTAAATGTGGACTTTTAACATAAGGTCTGTCTGGTTGTAAAAGCACCAAAATGCTCTTGGAAGGATTGTGGTTTAAGAAGGGGCATTTATGTGGGTGTTGGTGGCACAGACTTGTGAACCCTCAACTCAGAGGCAGGAGAATCAAGGCTAGCTTCAGCTGCAGAGTGTTTCTGGCTAGTGGGGTGCATGAGACCCTGTTTTAAGGGTGTGTTTGTGGGGGGGGGGGTGGGCAGTGGCTCATACTGCTGCCAGGCACAGCAACTGACTTCAGGAGCTGTGGGCCCCAGGGCTTCCCATGACATCACTTCTCTCCTTTCTCTGTATCCTTTGTTGGTCTCTTGCATTCTCCTCTGCTTGTAGCATCAAGGTGACCTACTTCAGCCCAGGCTCTTTGCCTATTTTCTCAACTACTTACGGTCTAAGTCTCAGAGCGGACTCTGATTGGTTCCGCTGCACCGATGGGTGGGACATGGGGGAAAGAAGCACATTTTTTATTGGCCAGTGTTGAGACACATGCTCCCTCTAGAGATGAAGGGGCGTGAGCTTCCTTAGCTGCAGGGCAGAGGTAGAGGGTGTTTCAAAGAATAGTTCTCATAGGGAAATAGGGGCTTGTGGGTACCCGAGGTGTAGCTACAAATGGCAAACAGCAGACGTGTCAATATCTTAGAGACAGAAATGAAGTGACTGTGAACTTCCTGTGTTAGACCTGTACGACATAAGGAAAGCCCGTTCTGTACTTATCTATGACTAGGGGACCTGGCATCTGAGAGGAGATGACTTAGATGGTAAAATGATTGCTATGAAGGCATGAAGACCTGAGTTCGAATCCCAGTTCCCACGGAAAAGTAGGGCAAAGCAGCATCAGTAATCCCAGTACTGGAGAGGTAGAGGTGGGATCCTTGGAGCTTGCGTGCCAGTCGGTCTAGCCAAAGTGCTGAGCTTCAGGTTTGGTGACAGACCTTGAAATAAGATGGAGAATGACCAAGGGAGATGTTCTATGTCAGCTTCTGGCCCTTGCATATACCGCACGCAGAGAAACAAACCAAGAAATATTTGTTCTTTTCATACATCATACTGATTTCAAGATCAAATAATATTTGATTATAGAGTACATTTAATCTCCTAGTCACCAATCAATGAGTGTGGTTTTGTGGTAGCTTTTTGGCTGTTGTGAATCGTGTCCCTTGAACACAGGCAGAATATTTGTGTAGTTTTTGTTCTCAGACTTCACGGTCTGCACCTAGGTTAGGATGTCATTTTACATTTTGTGTGGTGATATTGCTGATGCCCGCCACATCCCTTAGATGCCGTTCCACTGGTTTGTGTGAATATTTACTCCCACTGCTAACCATCACGGTTCCCCTCCCAGTGTGTGAGCATCCGTCTGGTTTGTAAAATGAGAAAGGGGGGGGGGAGCAGAGTTGGAGAGTAGCAAATTTGAGACAGAAACCATGAACCTCTAGTCATCCGCTACTGGTCTGTTTCCATCTTATACAAGACCATGGCTTTCCTCTGTCTGGGACTTTGACCTAAGAGCAGAAGGATGCCCCCAAAGCCAAGAAAATCCCCATGGAGACCTCTCTAAAAACCATGTCATAGGGGATGCTGCGAAGAGATCATTCGTAGATCTCTATTCGTAGAGACCCAGGATGGGTCTCTATTCATTGAACGTTCCAGTCCAAGAAGGCACTGGCTGCCTTGCTTTGCAGAGTCTTCCTAGCTGTGAGCCCCATGCGGGATGCTCTGAGGACTGGCTTGTCTTGAACCTCGCCTGCTTCTCTTTTCACTAGTGACAGCCGTGAAACAGAGATGGGCTGGCCTCCCTTCAGCCACCCAAGCGTGTATCTGGGTTTCCTTGTAATCCTGAGAGATTTCCTACAGACCCAAAGCTCTGAAAGGAGACCCCATCTGGCTTGCTGTCAAGCATGAAAATTGTCCTTTTGTTCTCGAGGAGTTTACACAAAGAAAGTGGAAAGATGACCTTTTTTTTTTTTTAAGCCTGAAAACGAATGGCTATAATTCTTTCCCTGCCCCCACTCCACCTTATGCTAGCTATTTTGGGGCACCAAGAGGTTTTTTTTTTTCTTTTTTTCTTTTTTTTCTAGGTCATTGTACAATGTTCAGCCTTTGCAGCGGAGAAAGTAATGACGGTTAAGAGGCTCAGATGGAGTCAGGAGTATAGCTAGCTCCATGGTAGAGCAATTGGCTGACATCCATAAGGTCTGGGCGTCATCGCCAGCTCTCAGAGGTTATGGAAGCATAACCACCTTGTGGAGACCACTTCTTGTCCTATGCTGATGAAGTATATGTTAGTCAATTTTGTTACTCTGACAAACCCCCAACTTAAAGAGAGGAAAGATGTTTTGGCTGATGGTTTCAGACTGTGGTCAGACTTGTTCATTGCTGTGGGCCTGTGGTGAGGCTGAATCACATCGTGGTAACAGGAGTGTGAGGTGGCACAAACTTTCTCACTTCGTGATTGCCAGAGCCTGTCGCAGGTCCTTCCTCCAGTTAGCGTACCTCTCATGGCCAACCTCTCAACAGTCCGTTCAAACTCTGAACCAGTCAGTGATGGGCTGATCCCGGGATGTAGGCAGAGCCTTCATTATACAAACCCTTCCCCGGGGTCCCACCTCTGGAGGCTGCTTGTCTCAGAGACTGTTTTATTTACTTTCCTCTTTTCTGTGAAACAAAATACCTAAGAGAAATAATTTAAGGGAAGATGGCTTTGTTGCTAGCCAGGTTAAGGAATACAGTTTATGAAGGCAGTGAGGCAGGGCAGGAGCAGGAGGCTGCAACTTAGTTACATTGTATCTGTACTCAGGCAGCAGGTAGGCATAAATGCCGCTGTGTTCTTTGTTCTTTTTTTCCTCCTTTTTATTCAGTCTGGGAATCCTAGTTCATGAGAGGGACCACCCACATTCACCATGGCTCTTCCCTCCTGATAACATATACCCAGAGCCATGTCTCCTAGGAGACTCCAAATGTGGTCAGGTTGACAGTGAAGATGGACCGTCCCAGGACAAATCCTACAACATCACCAAAGCCTTTTGGGAGGACCGTTCTTATGGCAACCATAGCAGAGAGGCAGCAACTCACTGATGAAGGGGCTCATCTCCTAGTCTTCACCTCCGCCCATATACTTCAGTGTTTATCAGTGTTCAATCTTGTCTGAAGCAGCGAGCCTTCCCTGCCCTCAGCAACGGTGCACTTGGCTTTCCAGTCAGCAAGCAGTGAGCTGCACAATTCTGTGCTACACTTTTGGTGTGTACAAAATTAGGTGTTCTCCCTTATTTTGTCTTGATCAATTACTTTTTTTTTCCTTAAAGAATTATTTATTTTATGTGTGACCAGAAGAGGGCATCAGATCTCATTGCAGATGGTTGTGAGCCACCATGTGGTTGCTAAGAATTGAACTCAGGACCTCTGGAAGAGCAGTCAGTGCTCTTAACCACTGAATCTTCTCTCCAGCCCTTGATCAATTAATTAATTTTTAAGTAGCTTTTTTTTTTTAAAAATGAAGTTGGGTCCTATGTAGGCCATGCTGACCTTGAACCTATTATGTAATCAAGAGTGACCTTGATCAATTCTTCCACTTTCCAAGTGCTAGATTGTGGGCACCTGCTGCTTCGACCAGCTCAGATAGCAATTTTAAAAAGTAAACAGTCCGGTGGGGCACTTGACTAGCATGTGGGTTCAAGTCCTATTACTTCAGTGTGGCTGGATGATAGATAGATAGATAGATAGATAGATAGATAGATAGATAGATAGATAGATAGGTAGGTAGATAGGTAGATAGGTAGATAGGTAGATAGGTAGATAGATAGGTAGATAGATAGATAGATAGATAGATAGATAGATAGATAGATAGATTAGATAGAGCAGACCATTAAAAAACATTCTAATACAATACAACCGGAAGAGACACTACACTACCTTGCTACTTCCCAGCTAAGGAAAGTAGATTCTGTTTTCAGTAATTAAAACACTATGGTTTTTTTGTTTGTTTGTTTGTTTGTTTGTTTTTGGGTTGTTGGTTTTTTTTTTTTTTTTTGAGACAGGGTTTCTCTGTGTAGCCCTGGCTGTCCTGGAACTCACTCTGTAGACCAGGCTGGCCTCGAACTCAGAAATCCACCTGCCTCTGCCTCCCAAGTGTCTGCTACTTTCTTCATGACCTTCCACATTTAGTTCTGTGACCCAAATGGAGTTGTGACTCACAAAGACTCTGACCTCTAGGAAAATCATTATTACCAGAGGCAGGTCTGGTCCCTGTCAGGAGATAATCATACCAACCTTGATTCCCATCATGGGTTGATTGCTTGAATTTGGAGAATAGCGATGGCTGTTGTAAAGGTTCAAATTCCTTACTCATAGCGTCCTTAGCTCTGAAGGAGGGCAAGAGAGGCAAGGTAGATTAATTCACTCTTTATTGCCAGTTTTTCCACAGATGCCCCTTAAATGGTTAATGTGTGTATGTACAGAGCTAAGCAGGAATCTGTGCAGAGGAGAGCAGAGGCCGTGTCAAGGTGGGCACGCCAAGCCTCAGTGTCCTCAGTCATCAGTCAGATAGTCACTGACCCGTGTGAAGAGTGAATGCTTGTGGGCGAAGCAGCCTTGGAGTCACCTTTGTGGCCATGACGCCTCTGGTTCTGCTGGTAGGACTTAGCTCTGTGTTCTGTTCAATGTCCAGGCTCTCTGTTCTATTTAGCGGTTACCTTGGTGGCGATACAATCTAGTGGGTCCACGGACGGTGCATGGCAGCAGTGGTTTTGTTGTGTTATTTGTTTTTGTAACAGTCATCTTTTGGGATTCTGTGTGTCAGATCCTGGGGAACCAAAGTAAGTCATACACATTCCCACCCTTAAGGGTGTACCTTCCTCCTTACTGGAGAGAAGACTTCTTTGGCTCAGGATAAAACAGAAAACCGTGGGTGCATTAGTGTCATGCTGTCAGAGCACAAGGCTGGTGCTCTCCAGTTAGATCCACCATATTGGAGCTATAGTTTGTCTTAGCTTCTGTTCTCATGAGCCTCTGGTTTTGCTCTGAGATTTCCTTTCACTGACATCGAGTACTTAGATGGGAGGAAAAGCTACTTCCCCTGAACTAGTAAAATTACTGTCAGGAAAAAAGTACTCAAGTTTCCAGGCATGTATGAATGAGATGTTTTCCTGAGCACCCTGGGCTCCCAGGGATGGCACAGTAGATACCTACTCTCAGCCTTCTCTGCCTGAGAGGAGCTGGGCAGTCTTCCTTCTGCAGGAGCCCAGACAGCACACCGGGGCTTCTCCTGGCAGCCGGCTGCCATCACATCACCAATGTTTACTCTGCCCCTGGGGGCTGGATTGGGAGCACAAGCAGTAATGGAATCTCACTTGCTTTGCATCAGTGGGTTCAGAAGTTCCCAGAAAATAAGATCTGAAAAATAAATGGTCAAATAGGACAGAACTCAGGATTTTCCATCTAAAACTGGGGTGCTGTCAAACTGACTTGACCTGGCAGACAGCGATCAGTAATTTTGTACTACGGTGACGGAGAGAACTTATAGCTCTGCCATTTCCTGCACATAGGAAATCAAAATACCTTTTGATTTCCCCTCTTCCCTTCCTTCCATGCAATCGAGTTCTGAAAGCAGAAAGATGGAGGTGAGGGAGACAAAAAGGAATAATAGGGTGGCCTGAGAGAACAGTTTAAATCCCACATGTATACACAGGTATATATGTGTATGTGTATATGTAGATACATACAGAGTACATATAGAACATTTGTATGTGTATACAGTAGTGCTGGTAGTCAGATTCGGGGCCTTGTGCATGCTAGGCAGACACTGTAGCACTAAGCTATACCCAGCCACATGTACATGTATGTACATCATATTCATATGCTACATGAACTTCATTTGGAAAGGATACTGAGAGGGGGCTGAGGAGATGGCTCAGAGTTTAGGAGCACTGGGTGGTCTTCTAGAAGTGCTAGGTTTGATTCTCAGCACCTACATGATGGTAACATATGTACCTGTATGCTCATAGCCATGTATACCTCCAATCCTAGGGCTCTAATCCCCTCTTCTGGTTTTTATTGGTACAGCCATGCATGTGATACCCAGGCATATTTGCAGGCAAAACACCCATACATATAAAATAACATCTCCCCCCACCCAGGCCCCCATTTTTAGAGACTGAGTTTCCCTGTGTAGCCCTGACTATCCTGGATCTCAAACTGTAGACCAGGCTCAGAGATCTGCTTGCCTCTGCCTCCCAAGTGCTGGGATTAGAGGTGTGCTCTACCACTCACTGCACAGCTACAATAAAATAATTTTTTAAAAAGATACTGAAACTGAGTAATAGATTTTATTTAGCAAACAACCTCAGGACTTCTGTATGTGCGCCCCCCCCCCCTCTCTCTCTCTGTGTGTGTGTGTGTGTGTGTGTGTGTGTGTAGGTCAGAGGATAAGAGGACAATCTTAACATTGTCATGTTTTATGTTTGGACAGTCTCTCACTGGCCAGGAGATGACCGTGTGACAATGGCTAGCCAGCAAATCCTGTCTGTCTCAGCCTGCCCAGAACTGGATTACAATCAATTACTCACCACCACTCCAGCTGTTCGTTTTAGTTCTGGGGATCAAACTCAGGTTTTCATGAACTCTCACCCCAGACCCAGCCTTGGATTTTTGTAAATCTGACTTACCAGTAGCTGGCTAGAAATTGGGCCTTAGCCCTCCGTAAGGTTGAAAAGGGCTGGCAGGCGGGGTGTGGTAGACTCCTCTTGCTACTGTTCTGTTCAGACAGTGGCAGAGACTTGTGCAGCAGTTCTCCACCCTCCAGCAGCCCTAGGGATGTGAGGAATTGCACTCTTGAAGATCTTGGCTCATTATCTCTTAAAGGCCTGAGACAATGCGGGTGCTTCCAGGACTCAGGGCAATCAGAGCAGGTGTTCGATTCCTGTTCTGACAGTGCTTGAGGCTGAGATCATGACCATGAGCATGTACTGAGTGCCTCCCTGCTTCTCCATCTCTTCGTAAGTGTGTAAGGGAAAGCTGGCTTTTTACAACAGAGCTGACTGCCTCTTTGATAAGACAGAATAGAGCTCTCAGGACCTAATCACAACTTAAAGGCCTCACCAGCTACCACCTTCAGTAAAGTGGAGACTAAACTCCAACCAGATTTTATTTACCAAATCAGGACTTCTGCCTCCCGCGCCCCCCCCCCCCCCGCCCCTGTGTGTGTGTGTGTGTGTGTGTGTGTGTGGTGTGTGTGTGTGTAGGTCAGAGGATACAGAGGACAATCTTAGCATTGTCATCATGTTTTATGTTTCAAACTGCCAACCAGAACACCCCTCAAACATGTCAAGTTTGAGTGCTCCAAGGCAGTAGAGCCTACAGAGTTCCTCCCAGAATCCTTCATGTTATATAGTCTGTCACTTGGCCACACATTTCAGCTCTTATCTAAAAATCCAAATGCAGCCTAGGAAACTTAATAGATCGCTCTCCCCCTCAAGGGCAAATCGTTATATTTTGAGTTCAGTCCAATCTCAAATTACAATCTGTCTAGTTTTTGTTGTTGTTGGAGTTTTCAGTATTTACCACCAAACATAGTAAGATTTGAGTTGAAACTGTCCCAGGCATGGTATATTCAGATTTCCTCCAGAGCATACGAATGGTCCTTAAGAACAGCTCTTGTAACTGCATTCTGGGTAAGCATTCTTCAGGTGACTTAATGGTCTCTAGCCCCTTGGAGGCCCCACCTTATCACGTCCTGGAGAAGGGTTCTAATAGCCAGTATAAGCCCTTGGTTTATCAGCTCCGATGGCTTGGAAACCCTTAGACCCAAATATTTGGGATGAGCAGAGCCAGCTTAGGAATTCCGAGAAGGCAGAGTGGGGATAGCAAACTGCCAAAGCTCACAGCTGTGGAATGGAACGAATTTCAAAACCTCCCTCTTCTGCTTGGCTGGCATGCGCTTCCAGCCCGACTCACTGGAGACAGGTGTACCCGGTTAATGCGTTTTGACCTTAAATTTTGTCTCTCTGTGTCATTCTGTGGACAGTAAGGGTAACAGATTTTGCAGTCTCCAAAGCGCTGACTCTCTCTGGGTACCACAGAAATTCAAATTTGTCTTGTGTGACCTGAGACTACATTGAAGCCTTCTTTTATGGACTGAGAAATTCCCTCACGTTCATAATATCACTGATATTATATACAGTGTCTTCCAATAAAACACACCCTATTTTATAAGGGAATGTGGTAGAAGGACCCAAGACTACGATACCTTCCAGAGTATAAATTCAGGCAGCCTCTGGATATCTGGCCGTGGGTTGGTTTTTAGCAGAATTTGGCTTGAGCACTAATAAATTAGACGCTAAAATACCCAAGTATCTTGTGTCTTTTTTTAGATTCTCTTGGGAGAAAGCCACGGGGTTAATGAAACTAGGAAAGAACACATAGAATCTGCAGCAGAGCCAGGCCCTCGGGCACCCCTGCCTTAGAGCAGAGCACCCAATTAGAGCTGCAGAATGCTTGCTGTGTTACTATTTCACATTGGGGTGTTTTCAGGCAGAGTGATGCATGCCTGTAATTCCAGCAGTCTGCAGGCTGAGGCTGGACATAGAGGTGGAAGCCAGCCTTGGCCCCACAACCTCAGCCACCCACAATACTTTAATTGGGTTGCTTTATTGACCCCACTTGAAAATTAAATGAACTTCAAGGTACTTAATGGAAGCTATATATATTTTCTTTTCAAAAAGTGTATAAGTGTGGGTTTGGAGGTCCTGGGATGTGTGTGGGGTGGGGTGGGGTACATTGGCCTGTGTGCCATGGTACATGTATAGAGGTCAGAGGACAACTTTATGGAGTTGGTTTTGTCCTTCTACTTCATGTGGAAGTCCCAAGGATTAAACTCGGGCCATTACGTTTTTGCCAGAAGCAGTATCTTTATAAAGTTCTGGTCAGATTTTTAGTCGGGCATGATGGTACACACCTTAAATCCCAAAACTGAGGAGACAGGAGAATCTCTGTGAGTTCAGGCCAGCCAAGGCTGAGGCAACCAAATGAGATCCCGTGTTGCTGCTGCTGTTGTTGTTTTGAGACAGAGTCTCACTTTGTAGCCTTGGATGTTCTCGAACTCACTCTGTAGACCAAGCTGTCCTCCAATTCACAAATACCTTGTTTCCTGAGTGCTGGAATTAAAGGTGTGCACCACACAATTGGCGGTGAGAGCTGTTTTTAAAATTGGAGCAAAATGAAAAGAACCAGCAGGTGGTTGCTGATATAAAGAACGCTTATTATTTATCTACATGTGCCCACATACTATGTATATGTCTTTAAAGAAATGACAAGCGGAGCGTGGTGGTGCACTTGTAATTCCAGTGCTTGGGTGCTGGGAACAGGAGCAGGAAGATTAGTAGTTCAAGGTCATCTTTGGGTGCATGAAGAGCTGGGGGTTTGCTGGACTGCAGGAGAACCCTGTTGGAGAGGAGGAGGCGGGCGAGGAGGAGTGTTGCAGGATAGTTGATCACACTGTGAACCTCCATATTGTGTTATTTACTGTAAAAAAAAAAAACTGTAAAAAAAAAAAAAAAAAAAAAACCAAAACTGTGGTGTGGCTCAGCCTTAGTACACACCTTTAATCAAAGAACTTTCTGCCGCCTGAATATTGTTACCATGATTAAATAAAGTCAACCAAGGACAAGAGAAGGAGCAAGCAACCAGTTGGCAGGAAGTGAACATAGGATTATTAAGGAAAAAAAAAAAAACAGAGTAAGAGGGAGTCGGAGGATGGCTAAAGAGATGCTCTCACAGGAAGTAGAAGGGAGGGACGTTGAGTTTGAAGGAGGTTTTTGAGAAGGTGGCATGGGAGGAGCAGAGATCCCTTCTGGGACGTTGGCTGAGGAAGGTCAGTGGGGCGCTTTCTCTGCCTCTTCTGAGCTAGCAGGCTTTTGCTCCAGCCTCTAGCTCCTAAGTCTTCATTGGTAAAATTGAACGATTGAGATTTTGTTACACACACACACATACACACACACAGAAGGGAAAGAAAGGGAGGGAGGAAGGAAGAATTAGCAGTTAATTCTCAACAAAGTCCATTTTTCTGGGCTTCTGACAAGACCCTGATATCTTAATCATCATAACCCGCTGCTTATTTATTCGTGCTAACCTTCAGAGCTAATGAGAGCTAAGTGTAGCTGTATTTCACTGAAGAAGTCCCGTCCCTCCATGCCCGTGTCATCCATGCCCCGCCAGCCCCCACACACTGTTTATTTGTCGGGTTACAGGTGATTCTGCTAGGCTCCTCAGGGACCTAGCGACAGGTTACACCACCACCTGCCATCACTAGGTTCATCAGGTGGCCAGACGTGGGCTGTGTTTAAAAGGACTGCCCACTATTCCAGCTCCCTCTCTCTGTTCTCGTGTGTTCCAGGCTGGTTTCTCTACCCACTTCTGTCCTTTCCTCCCTGCCCTCTCCCGCCTGTCTGCCTGCCTACATGTATACTCCCCTACATGTCTGTCTGCCTCTACCCCCCTCCTCTCCCTTCCTTCAATAAATCTCCTTGTACCAGATCTGTTGCCTGGTGTAATTACTGAGAGGCATACCTACCTTAACACATGGGCCCACCCGGTACCCCCTCACCACATTGTATTTCATAAAAATTTCCATCACTGTTTTATTGTTATTTTTTAATTACCGTGTAACTCTAGCTGGCCAGGAACTTGCTATGTCGACCAGGCTGACCTGGAACTCAGAGATTCCCCTGTCTCTGCCTTTAATCTTAAATGCTAGGATTAAAGATGAGAGCCACATCTGGCTTCCGTTCTATGTAACTAGTATCCCAGGCTCAAACTTACTACATAACTGAGGATGACCTTAAACTTCTGATATAGGTCCTTCCTCTACCTAAAGCATGAGCCACCGTGCTTGGTTTATCTATCCTGGGGATGGAATCCAGGGCTTCATATGTACTAAGCAAGTACACTCTACCAACAGAGCTACATCCTGACCTTTTCCAAATCTTTTTAGAATGAAATATGCAATTGGAAGCATCTGGCAATAAAGCAAGTGATCCAGGGACATGACCCCCAAATCCCCACCCAACCCTTGTTTTGTACTGCATGATTATAGAAATCATCACATGACCCAACATCCTTAATTGTTTGAGCAGCTATCAAGTGCTTGCCTCTGCATTCTTTAGCACTGACAAGTGTCAGCTTTTCTGGCAAACGTAATGTAGGTAATGTAGTCTAGTTTGGAGGAAGAAAATGGGTCCAGCACCAAGACTTCTTCTGCAATGGAGACCCTATTGGGATGACTTGGGGCGTCAGTAAAGTTATAATCCTGATCCACACATGACAATTTTCTGTGGTAGTATGGGAGATCAAAGCCGGAGGTCAGAAGTGTAGACAGAGTTTTCATCCCAGGAAAAGTAGCCTTGGGGTTGGCAGAATGGGGAGGGCTAAGTGTGGGGATATGGAAGGCTGCAAAGGATGGGACAAAGGGAATAGTTGCCTGCTAACTGTATACAGAGCAGGGTGTCTTTGGGAAGAGAGTGGAAATGGATGCTCAGGCTTGGTTCTGATCCAGAGTAGATCCTGCATTTCAGGCATGTGCAGAGGACCAGTACCCATTCCAGTCAGCACTGTAGGGCTAGGGAAAGAGGGGAGAGAGTGCCTGCTGTGAACGATCACAGATGCCCTGTGTGTGCACAAGCATTCACCAGCTACCCAGGAATTGGATCTCCACTTCTGGCCTGAAGTAAATGGCCTGTTTGTTAAATGGAGAACCTTTGTCTCCATTAGGAAGCATTCAGCTCCAGCGATTAGCCCCTAGGGTGAAGGAGCCTCTGTCCCAAACCTCTGTCCCAAACAGTGTTTTGAAGAGCAGGGGTTTCCTAATGGATGGTAAATCATCAATTAACCCAAGGCAAGGGTAAACTGAAAATAGACTTCTCAAGGAAAGGATTATCTCTAAATTGTTAGCGCTGATTGACATTATCTGGGGACCATTCTTCTGTAGGGAGTTAATCTCCACCCTAGCCGGATGGTTACAAGGATGTGAAGCATTCTAGTTACTCGGCTTAAAAGTGAGTTTAGAAAGGACCCCCTAAGTCTTTGGAGGCTGAGGGAAAGATAAATAAGCAGCCATCTCATGTCCCTCAAAATTGTTAGTTATAATTCTGTTAAATTGGTAGGGGTTTTTTTGTTTTGTTTTTTAAAGAGGAGAGCTATCTATTTTGTGATGGTATTTTGAAATAATATTTCTTAGTTAAACACAATGCAAATGGGGCTGGGAATGTGTGTTTCTAATTAAGACCTGGAAATTAAGTCAATAAAATGTCTTTTGTTTTGGTTTGTTTTCTGCTTTCAGGCGCCTTAAAATAATGGCAAGTGTAGGAAGTGGCTTGTTGAGCCAAGAAGTCGCTACCCAAATGCTCGCAAATCATTTTGCTCTAAGTCGTTCCCCAAGTGTTTGTGACAGGATAATCCAATCGTCCCAATTCTATGTCTCAATTCACTGCATAGGTGGCTTCAGGGGTTGTGACCAACCTTGCTCCCTGAGCGCAGAGGTTTGGTTTTGAGTGGGGAGCATATATCCTGGAAAGAGTGCCAGGTACCACACAATGCTATGAGCATGTCTGAGACCACTGGCTTGTTTTATTTTAAATGCTTAAAACAGGAAGTAGTGTGCTCTCTACTGCACCATAGTCTCTTAGTTATTCTTTAAAGAATTTATTTATTTTTATCTTACTTGTCTTAGTGCTTTGCCTACATGGTGTGAGGGTGTCAGATCCCCTGAAGGTGGAGTTACAGACAGTTGTGAGCTGCTGTGGGTGCTGGGAATGGAACCCTGGAAGAGCGGCCAGAGTGCTTAACCACTGAGCCACCTCTCCAGTCGTACACCACAGTTTTTAAAAGTATATAAAAATTACAACCTCCTCTATCCCCCCAACAACCTTTGACAGATTGAAGTGTGTAGGACTAGGACAAAAGTCTAACAGTCTCTAACAGAGTTTCCCCTACCACTATACACTTAAGTCTGCTGCACTTAAGTCATAGGGCTTTAAAACAATCCTTTAAAATACCATTTAGTAATCGTAGTCACAGACTTGCAGTTGGAAAGATTGCCAAGTGTTACTAAAACTTCAGAAACCTCCAGAGGTTAAAGGTTATGGTCAGGGTGGGGGATTTCAAATCTGAGAGGAAACAAAGGAAGAGGCCTCCTTAGCCCTAGAACAGACCCGGTGACAATGACAGGCTCTGACTATGATTGATGAAAACATTTACAAAAGCAAACTATCCTCGGGGACCATCTGTCCTAACCTGGAAGGCTCTCTAGAAAGACCTGCAGCCTTCGATGAACCAGATGCTATGTCACCAGGCTGCATCTGCATCGTAGGGGAGCAGGTTTGCCCCAATCTCTGTTTGCAGAGCCTAAAAGACTTTGCTGGAGCAGAAGTGAGGGGCTCACACAGCAATGGGTGGGGCCACATACAGCAATGGGTGGAGCCACACAGCCATGGGCGGGGCCAGAGAGATGTCTCTGGAAAAGAAGTAAGGGTGTTTGCTCCATAATTTCGTGCGGGGTGGGGGGGGGGTGTTTTATTTTGGTTTGATTTAAGTCTAGGTTCAAAGAGAAAAAGAAAAAAACTGTACATGATCTAGAAATGCCATTTCTGGATATGCAGCTAAAGTATGTAAGGAGTCTGTTGAAGATATGTCTGTAGTCAGTGTTCTTAACAAATTATTCATAATAGCAAAACCAGAGTCAACCTACGTAAGTGTCCATTTGTGGGTGACTGGAGAATGGTGTGTCAGATTTTCATGCTCTCACTCACAGGCTAATACAAGAAGTCACAGAAGCCCAGGGAAGTAGCAGTTATGGCTGCGTCCCTTGGGGTTTGGGGTGGAGAATTCAGAATGCAAAGTAGGCTTTTTTTTTTTTTATGAATGCCTATCACGTGCACATCTTTGAAATGCAAAATGTTCAGCTAGGCCTAGGGGTGTAGTCCTGTAATTTCAGTGGGAGGGAGACCGAGTAAAAAGATAATCAGTTCAAGACCTACCAGGTTTATATAGTCCGGGTTACTTAGCAAGTCCTGTCTTCAAATAAAAAATACATTTAAAATGGGTTATAGATGTATCTCAAGCTCTAGGTTTGATTCGCAGAATGAACACATACACACACACACACACACAGAGACACACACAGAGGGAGGGGGGGAGGGAGGGAAGGAGGGAAGGAGAACGGGAGAACACTCTCAACACTCTCAAGTTGAGCCAGTGTAAGACAGGAAGTCTACACATCAAAGCAGCACTTTGGCTGAGGTCACCCTTTTGGTCCCTACAAGCACCCAGCACCTCCCAGGCTGAACTGTTTGTAGGTTGTGTTCCTGAGACACCAAGCTCCCACTACCCCTGCCTTTGCAATTTCCTGTTCTTAGATTCTCCCAACCACCCCCCCCCCCCACCTTCTCTGTCCTGCCTGTTTGGGGAGAGGTCCACATCCGGAATGGCCTGGCTGTTCCTAGACCTTAGCTATTGTACTGGAACCTGTGTACAAGACAAACAGACATTCTTGGGAGGGGCTCCTACACTATCTGGAGAATTCCAGCCACTTGGCTGGAGAAAACTGACTTACCTAGAGTGTTAAGGGAGAATGCCAGGCATCTTGAGGGGTGGTGGCCAAGTCCAGCCTTTTCTCCTAGCTAAGGTGCTGTGAAGAGTCTCCTACATGTTGTTAGTTTGTCTTTCTAAATCACATTTGTCTGTTTGTGTGGGTGTGTATGTGCCACAGCATGAAAGAGCAGTTTTCTTTCTACCATGGGTTTCTTAGAAATGGGACTGCAGTCATCAAGTTTGGCTATAAGTGCATTTACCAGCTGAGCCATCTTGTCTACCCTCTACTTTATTCCTTACTTGTTTTTGTTTTGAGACAAGGTTTCACAATGCATCCTTGACAGGCCTAGGACTCCCTGTGGAAACCAGGGTGGCCTGGAACTCATAGAAATTTGCTTGTTGAACCTTTTTTTTTTTTAAGGTTTATTTTTATGAGTGTTTTGCCTGTGTATATGAATGTGCATGCCTGGTGTCCACAGCATTGGATCCCCAGGACAGATGGTTATGAGCCTCTATGTAGGTTCTGGGAACTGAACCCAGATTCTCTTGTCCTGCTCCCCACTCCCACGAACCATTCCTCCTACCCTCTCCAGTTCATTCTTTATCAAGCCTTGGCACATTGTGTGTTGTGGAGCAGCAGGCAGAGGCGTGCCAAAGTGTATCTCTCCATGGCAAGCTTTGGGGAACAGAAAACAGGGCTTAGCTCTCACCTGTTCTGTTGGAACTTGCTATGTGTTTTTGAGCAAATTACTTCAGCTCTGAGCTTCAGTGTCTTCATCTGAATAATGGGTTAGCAATCCTCACTGCTGGAAGAATAGAAAAACAGTATAAGTCAAAGGCTAGCAGAATGTCTACACAGTGTGGGGATTAGGTTAATAACTGTTCCATTATTCTTATCTGTATCGTTTGTTTTCTATAATGCCAATATCCAGAAAGTACACACACACACACACACACACACACACACACACACACACACTGTTCTGATTTCCTAGAATTAATATGTAGGAAACATTTTTTGTTCTACATCCATGGAACACTGACTCCGGACTCCCACACCTACATCCACACCAAAATCAAGCTCCTTATGTAAAAATGACATGAATGACATGAATGATATGGGATTTTCCTACGTTAAATCTCTTCTGGATTCCCTCTAATACCTAAGATGATGTAAATGATGTGTGACATTGGTGTAATGTGTTGTTTTAGGGAATAATGTGGGAAGAGTCTGTACCTGTTTGATATCAGCACAATGTTCTATTTTCCAGCCATGGTTGGTTGAATCCATTCACAGGGAACCTAGAACTATGTAGGGCTGGCAGAAGATGGCCAAGGAGAAAACGGATCCAGTGGCCAGTCCTGCTTGTTAGATGAGCCTCCAGTTCAGGTTGCCCCAGTTTCCACTTTCACGTGTAAAAAAGAGTTATTGGCTGAAGGTCTGGAGCCAAGCTGCCTTGCCTCCAGCTTCCTGCTCATTCAGCTGGGGCCTTTAGACAAGGAAATTCTCTGAACCTAACTGCACTGGGTGGAACAAGCCTGTAATCCCTGCTACACAAGAGGTCGAAGGAGGAAGGTCATAAATTCGAGACCAGCCTAGGCAACTCAACTTCATGAAACCTTGTCTCAAAATAAAGTACAAAGACTCAGTGAAACAGTATTCGGCAAAACCAGAACGGGGAAGTGGGAAGGGGTGGGTGGGAGGACAGGGGAAGAGAAGGGGGCTTACGGGACTTTCGGGGAGTTGGGGGGCTAGAAAAGGGGAAATCATTTGAAATGTAAATAAATTATATCAAATAAAAAAAATTAAAAAAAATAAAGTACAAAGAGGGCTTGAGTGCATAGAGTTCAGTGGTGAGATGCTTGCTTACCACTCGTTTCCTAGAACTGCTAAATAATAAGCATATAAGATAGATAGATAGATAGATAGATAGATAGATAGATAGATATGTAGATAGATGGATATATATATATATATATATATATATATATATATATATATATATATGAATGGATAGATAGATCGATGGATGGATGGATGGATGGATAGATGGACAGATGGACGGATGGACAGATGGATGGATGGATGGATAGATAGATAGATAGATAGATAGATAGATAGATAGATAATAACAACTCCCTGGCCTTCACTTTTATGAGCCATAAAATAATTGTAAGAATATGGGCTTCAAGCCTGGCATGGTGGCATATACCTTTAATCACAGGATTTGGGAGGCAGGGGCAGGCTAACCTCTGTGAGCCAAGGTGAGCCTGGTCTCTATGGAGCGGCAATTCTCAACCTGTGCGTTACAATCCCTTTGGGGTCGCATACAGAAATCCTGCATATCAGATATTTACATTACGATTCGTCACAGTAGCAAGATCTCAGTTATGAAGTAGCGAAGAAATAACTTCATGTTTGGGAGGCGGGGTCACCACAACATGTATATATATATTTTTTTTATTGGATTTGGTTGTTTTTGAGACAGGGTTTCTCTGTATAGCTCTGGCTGTCCTGGAACTCACTCTGTAGACCAGGCTGGCCTCGAACTCAGAAATCTGTCTGCCTCTGCCTCCCAAAGTGCTGGGATTACAGGCATGCGTACCACTGCCCGGCTCACCACAACATATATTAAAGGGTCTCAATATTAGGAAGGATTAGAACCATTGACAGAGAGAGTTCTAGGCTAGCTAGAGCACCACAGTGAGATCCTGTCTTACACAATATATTCTAAGCTGAGTGGTGGTGCAGGCACAGGCCTTTAATCCCAGCACTGGGGAGGCAGAGACAGGTGGAGCTCAGAGTTCGAGATTAGCCTGGTCTAGATAGAGTTCCAGGACAGCCAGGGCTATACAGAGAAACCCTGTCTCAAAAAACAATAAAACAAAACAAACAAAATACATTTAAAAAATACTGGCTTTATGAGCTTGTTTTAAGGAAGTGATTGTATATAAAATCTTGACTGATACCTGGTGTATGACAGGTAATAAAGGTTCTGATTATCCACTCATCAGCCTTGGTCAGCACCTTTGGGGACCCCCACCCTACCCCCAACACCAGTTCCAGATCAGTTGTCTTGGAATACTGGCTTCTTCATACAGCTCTGTCACGCAGCCTTGTGTGAAGAAGCCCAATTTCTCACGTATTTCTTTGCCCTTTCTGCACAAAGGCCAGGAGTCAACTCATGCTTGAGGGCCTGCCTCATTTTGAGGGCCTGACGTTTCCTAGTCATAAGTGGCTTATGTCATCCTTGAGGTGGCCTTATAAGGTCAGCATGTTCATTTGCTATTCCTGCACTAACAAGCTACCCCACTTACAGTGACTTACAGCAATGCCAGGGCAATCGCTGCTAGCCCAGGAGGAAATGAAGCAGTCAGGTGGGCTACTCATGGAAGCTCGGAGGGAGAATCTGTTCCCTGCATCCTGCCTAACTGCTACTGCGGTACATTACTCTCTGCTTGAAGATGAGTCGCACGGAGTCCTCTGTGTATCACTCTGTCATCTCTTCTTACAGAGATGGCTGTCTTTGCTGTGAGAGCCACATTCACCCAGTATGACCTCATAGTAGCACAGTATATATGCAGAGACCTGGTTTCCATATAAGGTAATGATCTGGAATTCTAGTTGGATATGCATTTGGGGAAACATGATGCAACGCACAACCATAATTCAAATTTTTTTTTAAAAAAGTGTGTGTGTGTGTGTGTGTGTGAGAGAGAGAGAGAGACAGACAGACAGACAGAGAGAGGGAGAGAGAAGGAGAGAGAGAGACAGAGTTGAGAGAGAGTTGAGAGATGGTGTTCATTCCATGGTGAGTACTCAGAGGTCAGAGGGCAAATTACTTCTCTTCTTCCATCCTGGATTCCAGGGATCCAGCTCAGCTCTCTAGGCTTGTGAGATAAACCCTCTCACTAACCCTAAACAACAGTCTTAAGCCCACTTAACAGAGGAATCCAAAAATCAAGGAGCATATCCTTTGCATAGGCCTCACACCATCAGTGGGTGATCCCAGAGGTTCAATGCCCTTCTCGCCTTCCCACTGTATCATCTCGCCTTGAAACAGACTAGGCCATAGCGAGGTGGTCAACAGCAAGTGTCCCCAGATCAAAGAGGGCGAATGGGGCCAAGGAGAGGTAGCACTAGCCAGCACAGTAGCTCAACACTTGCTTCCAGTCCTCAGAAATGACGGTTCCCATACCTAGACTATCTTAGCTACAGGGCTCTGATGCTGTGGCCCCACAGCCAGGCAGGAGAAATGGCCTAGAAACAGAGGAGGACTGGAGAGCTGGCTCAGCAGTTCCGAGTACTGGCCGCTCTTTCAGAGGACCCTGGTTCAATTCCCAGCACCTATATGGCAGCCCATATTGTTTCTAACTCTAGTTCCAGAGGATCTGACACCCTCACATGGATGTACATGCAGGCAAAATACCAATGCATGTACATAATTTTTAAAAATATCAATAAAATTGAGAAAAACAAAGCAGGTAGGGGCAGGCTTTCCTGACTAGAAAGCGATGGAAATGGACTGTGTCCCTGCTGATCCTGCCCCTCTTCCTCTGGCTGTCATGCAGGCTCTGCCTTTCTTCTGCTGTAGGGATTCCTTCCTGGTACTGAAAGCCATACAGTCACTTTGGGAGGGAGGTGGACCTCTCTCTGCTGCTCCGCAGAGTTGGCTGCCTGAGCCTCACAGAGTGTAGTCTGTCAGAGATGTTCCACATGTACTCTGGAGCAAAGAGTTGTGGACCAGAGGCAAGTTTCTAGGTGCTCCCTAAATTGAAATTGCAACCACAACCGGAGTCGGGTTGAAGTCAAGAATGTGTCTTACTTAAACTTTAAATGTACCCTGGTAACCAGGCTCAGACAGAGCATTGGTAGAAGGCATAGTGCCTTTGCTTACAGAAGCCTATATTTAGCAAGCCCAAGGTATTATTTTTTAAAAGTTCACTCAAAGCTTTGATGTATTTTACAAAAGAACAGAGAGTTGAGTCTAAATCAATGAATTTGGCTGTGTGTGTGTGTGTGTGTGTGTGTGTGGTGGGTGAGGAAGTTACTAGATTGAATTACTAGTGGAGGGAGTGGTGAGCCATTTTTGTTTTGAGACAGAGTCTCCATCCTCCTGCCTCAACTTTCCGAGTGTCAGGATCACTGCGGCAGCTAAAGGCTCTTATTTAGAATAATAAATTTTCCTCCAAATCTATCTTGGGAAACTCGTCAATGGGGGTTTCCTAAGACATTGTCTGTGACATAGTTCATAAAATTAAGTTCTGTGACTTTTGACTCCCCTGGGGAAGAATTCAGTTACTCACAGAGTATTGCACAACTTTTTCTGGGAAAAGGCAGCTCCTGAAAGGGAAATGTCTACGGACAGTCCCAGTCGCTTATCTTCCACGAAGAAGGGAGATTGTGCAGTCAAGCAGCTGTGGAGAGGGGACAGTCTGCTCCTCGGATGGGACAGACTCAGGAATTCAGTGGACAGAAGGCCAAGCTGGGATAGCATTGGTTCATCCTGAGTCACGGCTTCACTGTTGGATACGTGGATCATGACACAGAGATCAAGGGGATAGGGAAATGGCTCATTGAATAAGAAGGCTGTTGTGCAAGCAGGAGGAGCTGAGTTCTAAGTCGTAACACCCGTGAAGCAGCTAGCGTAGTTCCTCAGACTTGTGTCCCCAGTGCTGTGTGTGTGTGTGTATGGCGGGGTGTGGGTGAGCAGGGGTCAAAGACTAGAAAATCTCCAGGCTTGCGGCCCATTTGGTTAGAGGAACTGTCTCATGAGAATATGGTGGGATGAGGTAGAGCAGGACACCTGAGCCCCCTGGCTCTGGGCATGCTTTTGCATTCCCCGAACCTTCTGCCATGCATACACATATACACAGTCATACCCACACATAGCACATACAAAATGGTAAACAAAGTCAGGTGTGTAGCCCGTGACTATATTGCCAGCCCTTGTAGGTGGAGGCCTAAGAATTATAAATTCAAACTCGCTGCAAATGCCTTCTGATCATCTCCTCTCCACCTCCCTAGTATCCGAGTCACAGCTGTGTGTCTCAGGATCTGGCTCTGTCTACGTTTTTATGCACTTAATCCTTCTCTCAGAAGGTAATAAATATATACACATGAAAAATCAGGGTGTTACGAAGTGTGGAGCAAAGAGGCTTTCTTGGGTCTCCATTCCAAAGCCGTTGGATCAGGAAAGGTGTGTGTGTGCAATGAGGTTTTACACAGTAAGGCCCTGGTGCCTTGTACCAATGCCTTGTATAAATAGAATATAAATAGTATGCCTTGTATAAATAGAAGGGGTGGAATAAATCCCTTCCACCAAAGTGATAACGTCCTGCCAAGGGGCGTGTCTAAGATGGAGCTCAACTTTCTTCCATGGGCTCAACTACTCAACCTCTTTCTTGATAAAAGTGTCCCCAACACGTTTTTTAGAAGCTGCAGCCACTGGTTTTGTTCCCTCCCTCCCTGTCTGTCTGTCTGTCTACCCCCAGGCCCCCCATCAAGTGACCTCACCTTTGCCTGTCTCCAGGCGATACTTCGAAGCTGTGCAGTTGAATTTTATGCATTTACCCTGTTTCCCTCATTTTACAGACCAAAAAAACATGGAATCTCAGAGAGGCAGACAGCGACAGACCTAGGGTTCCACGACCGTATTGCTGAGGCTTTAAAGATGCTCCTCTTGCCTCTTCTTTGGTGGCTCTGGGTACTTCCTGTGTCTACCTCCCTGCAGAGGCACAGCCCCTTCAAATGACTTGGGCTGTAAACTCTAGCCAAAGCTCTGTTATCTATCGACTAGTTGTATGTCTCTGTGGAGTATTGGCCACCGTGAGCTGGATTTTCCTCTCTAGAGAGGATAAGAATCTCTATCTAATGAAAGATGAGCTAGAAGTTGTCTATAGCACCCACCTGGCATATGTGGCTATGTGAATGGATGCTTGCTGGTGGGGGGGGGGTAGGGGTTGGGGGTGGCCATATTGGCTGTTTTCAAATTTAGTTGCTGGTTCTTTAAATTTTTCACTTTGCTTCTCAACTGTAATGGTTAACACTGAGTAACAACTTGATGCATCTAGAATCACCCAGGAGACAAACCTCTTGGGACATCTCTGGGAATTTGTAGATTGGGTTTGAGGAGCAGAAACTTACCATCTATGTGGGTGGCACAAACCCATGGGCTAGGGTTCTAGACTGAAAGGGAGAAAGCAGACTGAGGTCCAGCCCTCTGCTCTCTGACTGCAGACCCAGCATGACCAGCAGCTCTCTGTACCCTGATTTTTCCACCGTGATGATGGTACTCTAGAACCCCGAGGCAGGATCCCCCTCCCCTTCCTTTAGCTTCTTTTTGAAGAAGGTAATGAATGCACCAGTCAAACAGGACCAAGATTCAAGATGGCTTCCCTTTTTCCAGTGTAAGGTTTACATGAAGAATTAAAGTGGCAGTATACAAGTTTTTTAAAACTCAGAAGAAAGACCCCGTGCCCCAGGCTCAGAGCCTGTGCTGGAGCTGACTGGAGGACAAGCAGTTGTGAGTAGGTATCTGCTAGATTTCCGACCATTTCTGCATCGGGACTCTACTGTCACCAACGGGTCATCTCAGGCTATACTTCTAAAACCTAAACCCAGCTAACCCATTTCATTTCTCACTTCACCTCTGAGGACAGAACCATTTCATAACAGCAGGTTTGCCACTGGGTTATTTTCTGAGCTCTGCCCTCTCTTTGTAGCTGGGCAGTGTGTATGCATAGGTGTGTGTGTGGTGTGTTTGTGTGTGTGTGAATATGAGTTCATGAGCATGCATGTGTGTGCATTGCTTTGATGAAGCTACACCGGTAAGGCACCACCTTCAATTAGCCAAGCAACACAATGTATACCTTCATAGTTGTAGAGGTCAGAATGCAGGCAGGGGGTCCTTCAGGTTGGTTCTTTCCGGGGTTCTGGGAAGCCTCTTTTTCAGGCCTATCTTTCTGGCTGATGAGTGGTTATTGTTTCTCTGAGACACTACACACCTCTCTGTCTAAATTTCCTCTGTTCTCTCTTGTTGGGACCCACCCTTATGACCTCACTTAAACTCTGTGAAGACTCCTATTGTTATTGCTATGATTGCTAATGTTATTTGTAATGGCTCAAGTCTTAAGCCAGGCTTCTGGGTATTAGGTGAACCTGAGGGGAGGACAGAACTGAAGCCTGTGAGAGTACACACTTGGGTGCTACTATATGAACAAATGTGTTTAGTGAGCCATGGCATCCAGTGGACTCCACGTCAGAAGCATGCGGGGGAATCCCTCTGCTTCAGCCTCCCGAGTGTCTGGAACCCCACGGCCAGCACTGGCCCCTCATGCGTAAGCAGCCCAGTGGCATTCCTCATTGTGTGTTTCCTATCTCATCTTACGTAAGACTGCTAAGTGGTGTCTTGAAGTGCTTTTCGGCTACACAGCAGAACATTCCAATTATTCCTAAGGGTCTAAGAGTTCCTCGGGAGCTCTGATATCACTAGGTCAAGCTTCAGGAAATTCCTTGATATATCCAAATGTAGCACTTTGTAGAAATGTCCTTAGATGTCATAAATATTTGTAGAGAAGACTTTGACTTCCCTGTCAAAGGAAGCCTCCCTGCATGGGCCCCCGCTACTTGGTTATTCCTTCTTCCTTCACCTTTGTGCCCAGGAGGGTCCTGAAAGGTCCCCAGGAAGCCCTGCTTGCAGTCCATGGGCTGTTTATTCTGTCACCAGAACAAATTGCTCTCAGACTGACCCCAGACCAGCGGGCCTTTCTGGGTGTATAATAGCCTTGATATCCTTCCCCCACCCAGTTTACTGTCAACCTGATGCTCTTTGTCTCTCTCACTAAAGTAAATGAGTTCACCACGGTGTTGACCAGACCTAGGGATTCTGACTCACTTTCCAGGCAGCCAGAGTCTCAGCTAGGTCCTGAACTTTTTTCCAGGTCATCCTGAAGTCCCAGGGAGTGAGATGCATAGGACCCGGAGGCAGGGTTTGGAGCCAGTGGGTGTCCTCAGAGAGGGCACTGCTCCAGGATGCTTACGTAGTTCTAGAATCTGAATGTGACAGAACAGGCCAGGGAACCAGCTGCATTTGGGTCAGGTACCTCTACCCAAAGCAAATATTGCTCTTTTTCTTAGTCAGCTATGGAGTGGTTGTTAGGTCTCAAACGCAGGACAAACGGCTAGCTCAGGTGTGCCTACATATCAAAGCTGACTCTGGCTGCCGAGTTCTCCCAGCATCCCTCAGTCCCTACCTGTTATAGGGTCCTTCTGCTTGGTATACCCCACCTCCTACTCTGAATTCTCCAGCCCCAGCTCTTCCGGCCCCTATTTAACTCAGCCATTTTGGTTACACCATTCTCTTGGCCTCCTGCTCTCTCAGTTCCTGGTTCCTCTCTTGGTTTTCTGGTTTTCCCATTCTTCCCTTCCCACTTAGCCTGCTCCTCTCATGGTCCAGCTCAGTCTGCTGGTAAGGTCCAATTGGACTCTTCTAGATGTCTCTGCCTCTCTTATATCTATATATCATATCTCTTTATTTATATATCATTATATATGATATATGTGTGTATATATATCACATATATCATATATCATGATATATATATACATATATATCATGATATATATACATATATATCATATCATGTATATATCATATATATCATATCATGTATATATATCATATATATATGATATATCATTTATATATCATATCTATAATAAAAGCCTAAACCTCTTAGGAATAGTTCTGTTTGCTATCTATCTATCTATCTATCTATCATTTTTATTCAGTGGTGAGGCCACCTCACCCAGGATTCTGTGAGCTATCATATACCCATTTAAAAAGCATTGTACTAATACCAGCTACTTGGGAAGCTGAGGCAAGAGAATCACAAGTTCAAGGCCTGCATAGGCTATGGGGTAAGCTCAGAGTCAGTCTGAGTAATTTAGCAAGGTCCTGTAACAAATTTTAGAACAACAGCCACAATAAATGAAGGGTTAAAGATAAACTAATTGGTAGAACACTTGCCTAGCATGTGCAAGGCCCTGGGTCCTATTCTTAGCACCACAAAACCAAATGAATTAATAAGTAATTGTATAGAAACCATTAAATAACATAGAAAGTGCTCATGAGATAATGTGTGACGTCAGGAGTTGACTATCACATTGTATATTGGTTGGTTTTTGTTAACTTGACACAAGCTTAGGTTCCTGTCCTGACTTTTCTTAGTGTGAGTTTTTTTTTTTTTTTTTTAAGATTTATTTATTTATTATAAGTACACTGTAGCTATCTTCAGACACTCCAGAAGAGGGAGTCAGATCCCATTACAGATGGTTGTGAGCCACCATGTGGTTGCTGGGATTTGAACTCAGGACCTTCAGAAAAGCAGTCGGTGCTCTTAACCACTGAGCCATCTCACCAGCCCCAGTGTGAGTTTTGAGATGTAATAAACCCTTTCCTCCCCAAGTTGTTTTTCGGTCATGTTGTTTTATTTGCAGCAGTAGACACCCTAACTGGGATACATTATTTGCATATACGTATTGTCTGGTCTCAGTTACATTAAATAGTCATTTCTGTTACCTCCTTTTTAAATTTATTTTTATTTTTATTTTTTTATTTTTTGAGTGTTGCTATACAAACGGTCCTGTGTTTAGCTTGGTGTGGCAGGTGGCACAAAGCTTTAACTTCAACCTGAGAGATGAAAGGCAGGGGGACCTCATTCATTAAAGGCCACTAGAGGTCTATATAGCGAGTTCCGTGGAGGCCAGCCAGGGCTACCCAGTGAGATCTTGTATAAAAGAATAAAAAAGGCTGTCATTTGTTTAGAATCCTTCCAATTTTTATAGACTCAGTAGAGAGCGCCAGCCCATATCTGAGTTTCAAAGAGGCACCAATGACAGGTCACATCAGCACCTCCTGGCTTTTGCTCTTTCTCTACTTAGCCTCCCTCGGAGCCTGACCAAGGCCTCTAGCATTGCCTCAGGCAGGGAAGAACTACCCTCCCATCCTGGGCCGACTAGGGAGGGGCCAGGCTTCTCTGAAGGGGACTAAAGTCCTTCTTGGTGTGAATGGCCTTTTAGGGAACAGGGGGAGGGCCTGCGGTGACATCACAGTCTCCAGTCCCGAGACTCCTAAGGAATTTGTCCTGGCGGCGGCGGGCAGAGCCAGTGTGAATGCTGGAATCTGTCTGGAGAAAGCGGCGATTCTGACTGCGGACTCCGAGGTGCGCGCACTGGACTTTTTCTCTGGGCAGGGTAAGACACATCTGATGACCGGTCTCATGGTCCTTTGCTTTCTGTTTCTGATCTGAAAAGAGAAAGTTCTCTCCGGGCCAGAGTCTCCTCTGATGAGGGAGCCAGGGTCTGGGTCGTATTGCATGCAGTGTGGTGGAGGCCTCCCTTGTTGCTGAGCACTACTGCGTCTCTCACTTTTTTTTTTTTTTTTCTTACTGTGGCCGTCATCAAGCTCCCAGCCTTGGTGCTAAGAGGCAGAGGGAACACTGCACACACAGACCAAAGCTGCGTGTGTGACAGAGAATGCTTTAAAGACACGGTCTGAGTCTATGGGACTTTGTATGTCCCCTTTCCACTCCGGAAAGGTGTCTTGGTGGGACCCAGCGACTCTGGTAACTAGTTCTCTAGTTGTCTTGTATCTGTTCAAAGGGCTTCCTGATAAATTCTACAGTGGACTAACGGTTTCCATGGTGTGGGGCTCACCACGTTCAATAGGGGACTCCCGGCTTTGTTCCTGGGTGTTCCGTGGCATGCCAGGATACCCTTTCAGGCTCATCTCTGTGTGCACAGAAAGCTAGACTTCCCCACTCCCAGTGCAGGTTTCTTTTCTCTGGGGTCCATTGTAGTCTCAGCTTTTATTCCTGTCATCATGACCCTAGGCTAGGCAAGAGAGCTGCAGTGAAGTTGGAAAGAATTTAAACTAGGTTTGTTTGCCTGCTGAATTTATTACTTAGAAAGTTCAGGCTGCAAGACTCAGGAGTTCCTTACGCAGCTTTGATTTTGCTTTACTCCAGAGTGTGGGGACTTCCTTCAACGTAGCCTTAGTGAGAGGCTTGAGAGAACCTTATTCTCTCATTCACGGGAATCTGGAGTTAACAGTCAGTCTCGGCTGTTCCTCTAGGGAACCTCCAAAGTTCTCAGAAAGAATAAACCCTTAGCCCAGCAAGGTGGTACCCGCTGTCACCCCAACACATAAAGGTTGAGGCCAGAGGGCAGGTCTAGACTGGGCTATCAAGTGAGACCCTGTCTCAAAAGAAGAAAGGAGAGAAAAAGAAATAGCAGCTTTACACACACACACACACACAGTCTCCAGTTTCTTTCACAGAAAGCCCCAGCTGTAAACGTGTTAATCAAACAGCACCTTAACATTTTCCAGATGTCAGATACACAGTGCGACAAAGCAAGCCTGGTTTTCCAGCCTGGCCAGAAGTGGGAGGGTCACTATTAACAGGAAAGGCTTGTAGTCCAGAAACTCCCTTACCTTAGAAGTTCTTCATGTGAGTGTGAGCCAAGACACAGATGACTTGTTCCCTGTTCATGGGTTCTAGACGTGTTTTTATCCAGTCTTAGAGCCCCGCCTGAGGCACGCACTGAAGGGCTGTCTGGTGACCACAGCTTTGGCCAAGCCCACTGAAGCTCTCAGGGAAAAAAAAAAAAGTTTGAGCCTATTCGACGGGGCTGGGACTCCTAGCCTCCTAAGGGTTGGAGTTTCATGATAAGAGCTGCGCCCCACCCGACCCCACCCCAGGTCACAGTAAGCAGTGATGGTTTCCTGGCAAGATGTCTTAGGGAGGAACAGAAGCTCAGGCATTGTTAGTATAAGCCCCTTTCAGGGGTCACAGCAATGACATGAGATTTCCTGGTCTATATTTAGCCTGCAGCTGCCTCAGAAAGGTTTGGGGTCTGTCGTCTGGCTGCCTGCCTTCCTTTAGCAGGGAGCTGAGTGAACTGAGCTCCGTGAGGAGTGATTTGTCTCCTTTTCCCACAGTCAATGCAAGGCAAGGCCCTGGTCACACAGGCCAGGCCGGAAGCCTCTCTGCTGGGAGGAGGAAGAGGAAAGCCCATTCAGGCCTGGAATGTGGCCCCTCTGCTGCACTTCCCTGAAGTAGAATTAACAAAGGAAGCCAGTATTTCTGCTCTGTGCCTTCGAGGGAGGGTGGGCTGGGCTGCCCAGTCCTAGCGTAAACTGTACTCAACCGTCTGCAAACACATTGGGCACAGGAGCTGCAAGCCACCTGCTCGGGACCTTCCATGGGCTCAGCTTCCTCTGTGAGGTGCAAAGCTTCCTGAATGTTTCAGAGGGTATCATTCCCATTGCCTTGGGCCTCTCGTTCTTCTTATGTGAATGGGGACTCCATCTCTCTGAAGCTACCAGATCCTTTTTTGGGGGAGTGGGCCATCCCTCATCCCCACTCCTTAGCCTCAAGCAAAGATATGTCACCTTGTGGGAATCTCAGGCTGGACTTCTGGAGTGACAACAGTTTTACAGGATAATACTTAACCCCTTCAGCTGGTGTCCCCATCAGCCCCCACTGTTTTCCTCTGTGTAGGCAGTTCCCCAAAGGCCTGCCACCTGTACCTCTGTCTGCTTCCTCTAGGGCGATGATTGAGCTGGTAAGGGGTCCTAGGCCGCAGCAGTAGCCAGGCTGTATCACCCCAAATTGACATTTGTGATGGAGGCATCTGAGTTCAGAAAGTTAAGAGTTCAGAAAATAACCATCCTAGAGGTAGCCATGCATGGCCCGAAGAGCCAGTTCTTTGCTATGTAGCAACCGTGCCCTGCTTACTAAACATGTGACTTATGCAAGCCAGGGAGGGTAAGAAGGGGGACAGAGATGTCCTTTGATTTCCCAGCTATGAGGAAGTTTTATTCTGTAACCATGCCTCTGATCCTAGGCCAGCAATGAGTGCATATTTTTGATAGAACTTAAAAATAACTGGATTAAAGGATCAGGTCACCTATTACCTGGGGAAAAGCATTTCTAATTTAACTGTAGTAGCTGCAGCAGGAAGTAATCTGGGTTCTTCAGAACTGAGAAACCTGGCCATGCAGCGGACACCTGGCATTCGATCAATTTGGGTCGCGCTGCATTTAGGCTAGGAGCCTGGGAGGTGATGGTGGACCAGACTCTTATCAAGAGGGGACATAGATACCTGTGAACAGTAAGGAGATGGTGTCCTTGTGAACAGAGCAGATATTTGAAGTGTTGGAATTTAAACAACTACTCCTTAAAAAAAAAATGACACATTCTTTTCATTTTATGTGTATTAGTGTATTGCATGTAAGTTTTGTGTGTGTGTAGTAGCCTTTTGCAGCCAGAAGAGGGTGTTGTATCCCCTGAAACTGGAGTTTTAGATGGCTGTGAGCTGGAAACCCAACTAGGTCCTCTCTGCAAGAGCACCAGTGTTCTCAACTGCTAAGCTGTCTTTCCAACTCTTCTTTTTTTAGTATTTAATTTTCACTCATGTGTATGTGGAGAAGGTTTTGTGCATGTGAATGCAGATGCCCTAGGAGCCCCCAAAAGGGTGTTGTTTTCTCTGGAGCTGGAGTTACAGGTAGTTATGAGCCTCTCTGTGTAGACACAAGGAACTCAACTCAAGTTCTCTGAAAGGGCAGTATACACTCTTACCTATGAGCCATTTCTCCAATTCCTCCCCCTCTGGAGAGGTTTATTTCAGCTCAGGCTTGGGAAGGATCTAGTCTATCTTGATGGCAGGATCCTCTTTATTTACAGCATCCTGAGTCTGAAGCTGCCCGGTCATTTCCGGGCATATTAAGCAGTGTAAAGGGCTGGAGAGATGGCTCAGAGGTTAAGGGCACTTGCTCTTGCAGAGGACCCGAGTTTGGTACCCAACGCCACCAGGGAGCTCACAACCCTCCCGGAACCCATTTCTAGGGATCCAAAGCTCTTTTTAGAACTTTTCAGGCACTTCATGAACATGCTGCGCATGTATACTGAAGGCAAACACTCATACTCATAAAATAAATAAATCTTCCTCTTCCTCCTCTTCTTCCTCTTTCTCCTTCTTTTCTCCCTCTTCTTCAGAAGCAGAGCACAGAGAGAGATGAGTGTGAATGTCCACCTGGCTTTTTGTGATTTGAACAGAAGCATCAACTTTTCTCGTTCTTGTAGTGAAGCCCATCTTTCTGGTGTGTGGCCTGAGGAGGAAAGATACTTCTAGTTCTCCGTGGTATTGGTGTGCTCGGCGGCAGGCCCAGTCAG
Organism: Apodemus sylvaticus; assembly: GCF_947179515.1. Taxonomy (NCBI): domain Eukaryota; kingdom Metazoa; phylum Chordata; class Mammalia; order Rodentia; family Muridae; genus Apodemus; species Apodemus sylvaticus. Next base: position 71,533,581 of record NC_067474.1, read on the forward strand.
GACGAGCATGCTGCTGTCCACTGTCTAGCTGGTCTGGGCTCAGCCACCATCTTTTGTGGGAACTAGGCAGGCTTCTAGGATCTTTGGTGTGCCGTTGACTGTGGTATGGGTAGGAGCTGTGGTTCTCTTATCCCTGGGAAGTTGTCAGCAGGGGCACAGACTCTAGCTTAGCGCTAGCCAAAGCGCCTAGACTGCAGGGTTAAACATCTCCATCTGGAGGGCCAGCACACAGTGCTCCAGAGAAGAAGCAGAAGCTAAATCTCCAGAGAGTCTGCCTTCCTTCCAGTCTGGATAAGGAAGGAAGAGACGGACTTAAGGCTATGAGTCTAATCTGACTGAAGAAGATTCAAACTAGCAAGGATCAAGGGCAAAGGAAAAGACTCTCAGCCTGTCCATTCTTCATGACCTTTCCCATGTTATTCTGGAAGCTTCCTGTCATATTTTGGGAGAAGACCTCCTGACACATTGCGATAAAATTAAGAACAGTGACATTTACTACTAGCTAGATGTGATCTTAGGGAAAAGTCTCCTCTATTTCTCTAAACCTCTTAGTTCCAAAGTCATAAAATAGTAAAATCTGTCTTTCCGACCTAAAACCGAGAGGCCTTGGGCTTCCGTGTGTCAACTGAGAGCTCACATGGGGATAGCTGAGGCTTGCCAGCACCAAAGGCTGACTCAAATTCAGTGGGATATGGCACTGAATATGCCCACAGCCCAGACTTGCTGTGCTGCCCGGTGTGTGCCAACGTTTCCACAGCTACATAAGCACTAAGGATGGGGCGAGCTCTATCTCATACAAGTGATCCTTGTACAGGTTTTCTGTGTACTACAGATCAACTGGGAGCTGTCTGTGTTCCAGATTCTGCCACCGAGCTGCATCCCCAGCAAACCTAAACCTAGTGCATCTTTAGGATTTGACTTTTCTTAAAATACTACTACTACTACTACTACTTTATTATTATTATTATTTTTATTATTATTATTATTTTGTTATTTTTGTTTTGAGACAGGATCTCTCTACATGGTCCTGAGTGTCCTAGAACTCACTACGTAGACCAAGCTAGCCTGAAACTCACAAAGATCCACCTGCCTCTGCTCCCAAATGCTGGGTATTAATTTTGTTTTTAAATTATGTATATTTAAGAGTGTGGAAATGTGCATGTGAGTGTAAGTGCCAATGGTGGCAAGAAGAGGGCATCAGGTCCCCTAGAGTTAGACTCACAGAGCATTGTGAGCCCTGTCACGTGGGTGCTGGGGCCTGAACCAGGGTCCTCTGCAAGAACAACAGTGAGTGAGTGCCCCAACCACCGAGCCATCTCTCCAGCACCTAAGATTTGACTTTTAAGGGCATTTTATAAATTTTTTCTGCTGGCTTTAGTAGCAAATAACATTTCCCAATTGTGTTTAGCTTTGTAATAAAATAAACATAAAAGGATCTGAGGTGGGAAAGGGTTGGGAGAATAAAAGTACTTTTGTTGTGACATTTCTGGATTGGTCTCTTCAACCACTTTTGTTCTGAAAATGATGACGTTCCAGTGCTATTCTCTTCTCAAGAAAGTCTCCTGCAGGGAAGAATATTGGGTATTTGCATTTTGGTGCAAATTTGCTTAAAAATAAACTTTTCTTTTTACATTTACATTAACCATTTTCCGATTTTCATAGTGCATTTTAAATGCATTTTTCAAAGCATTTGCATAGGAGGGATTTTGTTACCACATTAAACAGTCCATTGTTCTTTGAACTCAGTGTCGAAAACCAAACTTTTAGTTCTCAGACCTCAGAGAATAGCAACCCAGAGACTCTGCAAACTGGAACCAAGCTGGGGCTCACACTCCTCATGCAAGGGTTGGGTAGTCTCCAGTCCACAGATGGAGAGTTCCACCCACCTCACCTGTTTCTAGCATTCATTATGCTAATAGGCAAGCCACTAATTTCACTAATGTAAGTCCATTTCTCACTTTAATTACACCAATTAGCAAAGCTTAGGGAGTCTGTAGGGGTTAAAGGAATCTGGAAGTGCTGGAGGAAGCTACCCTTCCATCCTCCTTCTGTCTAGGTGGCTGTCTGCCCTTGGAATGCAATTTTAATGTGTTTCAGGAGCACGCAGCTGCATTATAGTACATTGCCTTTACCCAAGAATTCCAGAGTCAATTGCAGACATCCCTGCCAGCTGCTGGCTATTCTGGGAAGCCAGTGGGACGGCAGATATGGTGTACCATGGTATTAAGACTCTACCTGGAGGGTTGTCTCAGGCAGGCTAAGATCCTCCACAAACCCTTCACACCCTGCTTTTTCTTTGACCCCAGAAAACACCACTTGGTGGTTTTTCACTTCTCTTCATTACATTGGAGGAGATCAGTACAGAAAGGGTTTTCCGGTCAATGTCTCAAACGCATTTGATCTGAATCTGGATTTCAGTTCACCTTATCTGACACCTCGATAAAATTCTGGTTCTTTCCTTATCTTCAAAGGAAGCAGTAGGCATTGGTTGATTTAAACAAGACGTTGTTTAATGATGTCAAAGCCCAGACGCCTGCAACCCAGATTCCTTAGTCCTTTCCCCTTTCCCTGCTGCAGTTTCTGGTGGCTTTGATTGTATCAGGCCTGGGGCAGGAAGGTTTATTCCTCCTGCTGAGAGCCAAGCCCAGAATTTGCTTTTGTTACAGCTGTTGCCTAACTTTCTGGTGCTGGGCTTTGAACTGCTAGGGTAGCTTTGTTGTCTCCAAGCATTTCCCCCGATCCTCTTCTGAAGCAGCTGTCTTCTGAAGGAGATAGAACTCAGCATCGGGAAGAAATTATTTATCTAGGCTAGGTGCCCCGCCCCTTTAGTCCCAGCACTTGGGAGGCAGAGGCAGTTGGATCTCTGAGTTCGAGGCCAGCCTGGTCTACAGAGTTCCAGGACAGCCAGGGCTACATAGAAAAAAACAGTCTCGAAAAAGAAAAAGAAAATCTCTTGAGTTTGTGGAAAGAACAAGGTTGGACTGTGTGTACTGTCTGTAGCTCAGAGAAAGGGAAATTCTTTGCTGTTTATGCCCTCTCTAATATGCAGCTTGGGGTGGGGTGGTAGTGATCTCTTCAAGCTATACTGACAGCCCAAACTTAGATTTGTTTTTCTAGACAGAATCTCTCCATGTAGGCCTGGCTGTGCTGGAACTCACTCTGTAGACCAGGATGCCCTCAGACTCACAGAGATCCACCTGCCTCCCCAGTGCTGGAATTAAAGGCATAAATCATCACATTGGGTATCCAAATTTTGATTTTTAAGCAATATGCTTTATCATTTTATGTGGGGGTTAGGGTGCATATTTATGTCATAGTGTGTCATGTCAAGATCAGAGAACAGTCTGCCAGAGCTGGCACTTTCCTTTCACTGTGCAGGTCCCAGGGACTGAACTCAAACTCAGGTCGTCTGGCTTGGCCCCTGATTGGCTGCTGCTACTTTATCTTTGCCGTCTATTTAGCCAGTATTCTTAAGTAGCATTTGTTGTTTTGAGGCAAGGTCTTGCTCTGTTAACACAGATTGTCCTCAAATTCTTGGCAATCCTCCTGCCTCAGTCTCTCTGGTTCTGGGGTTAGAGGAGTGAGCCACTGTGTTCAATTATCATTTAGGTATATTTTTGTGTGGGTATGCATGAAAACGTATGTGCCAGAGGTCAAATCTCTGTGTCCTTTGTTTTGTGAGTAGCTCACTGGGATTTAGGATTCTCAGGGGTCTCTCTGCCTCTGTATCCTTCCCTCCCCCAGCACAGGGACCACAAGCACAGCTGGGTTTTTACACTAGTTTTGGGGATCAAACTCAGACCCTCATGTGAACACTGAGCCATTTCACACCCCTGACTATCTTTTTTTTTTTTTTTTTTAATCTCAGTCTAACAGAAGACCCAGTACTTGCCATTTTTAACTCAAAGGCCATATATATTTTTTTTTTGACACAGCAAAAAATATACTGTCAAACACTCTTCAGATTTGTCAATGTTTCATTCCAGTTGCCTTTACTTCATGAAGTATTCCTTTGTGAACTAGATAGGATTTTTGAGTTCTTGTCAATGTATCAGCTTGGCACAGTTGAGCTGTGAAGTGCTTAGGAGAAAAGGATGAGGTTGATGCAGGAGCCAAAACCCCAGTTATTTCAAAGTTCTGGGGAAGATAGACAGGTGGACGCTCCTATTTTAGTGACTAACAGGACACCAGTAGTGTCGAGGGCTCGGTTTCATTTGGCTTGACTGTAAGAAAACTGAAATAAACTTGTGCTCCCTGGGGCAGCATGGGAAATCCAGGACTTCCTTGTTACCCGGAGCTTAAGGTAGCTGCTCATTCCATCAGACTTTGCAAAGTATGTTTCCTACCTGCAACGAGTGTGCCAGTGAGTGAATAATTGATTTCTCTTTCTTTATATTACAGCGTCGTCTTCTCATTTATTCTGAGGTGTTTCGGTAGAGCAGTGATTTTATTTTTTTTTAACTTTGTGTGTTCCCACCAGCTTCCTATTGCTTCCCATTTCTCCTTCCCGGAGTTATAGAGAAGGGGTGCTCTGCTTTTCCTGTAGTTAATCACTGGCTAGATGAGGCTGGAATCAGGGAGTGACTCTCACCTTCCACCTCCTTCCCTTGTTGGCCTGCCTCTGCTCACTTCCTACCCCGGTGAGCCAGCTTTGCCCTGGGCTTTCTTGATTCGAATGTTTGCCAGCTGTTTCTGCATTGAGAATTTCTGTAATTATTTTTTTTTCTTCCCACCTCCAAGTGCTGGAGATCGAACCTAGGCATCCCGTGCATGCCAGGCAAGTGCTCATCCACAGTATGCTTCGTAAGTTTTGGTGATTTGAGGAGAAGGTACTGACGTGGCATAGGCAGAGCCCCCACCAGCATAAATAAAGGAAGGTGGCAGGCAGGAAAAGCTGTATGGAGGGCTGCTCTACTTCGTTCTAAAGATGAAAGAACCATTCGTTTATGATTGCTGACGTGAATCAGTCCCAGCCTTGAAAGCAGAGGCAGGGGGATGTCTGCGTTCAAGGTCAGCTTGGCCCACGTTTTAAAGCTAGAGCTGGAGAGATGACTAGGTGGTTGGCTGTGTTTACTGCTCTCACAGAGAACCTGGGTTGGATTCCGAGCACCTATATAACAGGAGGTTCACAAACAGATTCTAACTCCAGTTTCAGGGGATCTGACACCATCTTCTGGCCTCTACACTCAAAGCACATATATTCATGGTATATACAAACAAGCTCACATGCAAACATGTAGGTAAAGAATTTTGTATTGTATCCTGTCCAGTCATACCAGGTACATTGTAAACTTGAGACAGGAAAGCAAACCTGACCAAGTTCACAATTCACTTCTAGAATTCTCTGAGATACATTGGAGTCCTGTGATGTGATTAATCCTGGTTTGTTTTGGTAGTGGATGCTTTTATTTGCAAGCTTTTGAGTTTTCAAGATTGTGTGTTTGTGTGTGTGTTTGTGTGTGTGTTTGTGTGTGTGTGTGTGTGTGTAGACCAGGCTAGTCTTGAACTGAGAGGTCAGCCTGTCTCGCCTCCCAAGTGTTGTGATTAAAGTCATGTGCCACTGTGACCATATGTGTGTGTGCATGTGCAACCGCATGAAAACATGCACATGTGCATGTGTGCACATGCATACCTCAGTGTGTGTGTGTGTGTGTAGGTCAGAGGACAAGCCTTGAGAGTTAGTTCTCTTTTTCCACTATGTGGATGCTAGGCATATCTCTGGTCTCGGGCTTGATGGGGGGGGGGAGGGGGGGGGGGGCTTTCACTAAACTGTCCCATGACCCTCTCTTTTACTTTAGAAGATAAAATTTTCAAATGAAGCTTGAATATATTCAATACCTAGTGAACGAGATGGAACCTGTAAATGCGAGAGGTTTAGGGGTCAGCTTTCTCTTCTGTTGCTGGGATATAACACCCTGACCCAAAGCAACACGGGAGGAAAGGGTTTATTCAGCTTATAATACTAGATCATAGTCCATCATCGGGGGAAGTTAAGGTGGGAGTTCAAAGCTGAGCCAACTTGTTATTCCACACAACATTTCCCCCAGCCAAGGAACTCACTTCACTGTCAAGAAGTACAGCAGGAACCATGGAGAGTGCTGCCCCGGGTCTGGTTCAAAGCCTGGTTTATGCTCAACTCGCTTTCTTACATAGTTCAGGCCCATCTGCCTAGGAATAGGATTGTCTATAGTGTGGCCAGCCTCCTACATTAGTTAACCAACAAGATAATCCCCCACAGACCTGCCCACAGCCCTTCATTGTGGTTCTCCTCACAGAGGATTCTAGGTGTTGTCCAGTTGATCATTAAAGCTAACCAGGAGAGTCAGGCACGTGTCACCACACAGGATGACTAGTTAAAGGATTGTTAGAAAGGAGATCTCTAGTCATAAGTGTGTGTCTCTATTCTTTCCTGTTTCCTTTCTATTACTGAGTGGATTTCTTGATTGGCATCTGTCTTAATTAGGGTTTTATTGCTGTGAACAGACACCATGACCAAAGCAACTCTTATGAGAACAACATTTAATTGGGGCCAGCTTACAGGTTCAGAGGTTCCTCCTATTATCATCAAGGTGGGAGCATGGCAGCATCCAGGCAGGCCTGGTGCAGGTGGAGCTGAGGGTTTGACATCTTCATCTGAAGGCTGCTAGTGGACGACTGACTTCCGTGCAGCTAGGATGAGGGTCTTAAAGCCCACACCCACAGTGAGACCCCTACTCCAACAAGGCCAGGCCTGCAAATGGTGCCACTTCCTGGGCCAAGCATATTCAAACCATGACAGCATCTATATCCAGAAATGTGCATTTAGCCCTTATTTGTGTTTTTCTCTTTATTCTAGAAGCCTCCCCAGCTTTCTGAGGATGCTAACCAGCTGAGAGGCAAGCAAGACAACTGTGGTGACAGTCGCCTGGAGCCTGCCGCCAGCTCTCTCTCCCCAGATCACAAAAACATGGAAATTGGGGTGTCCGTGGCAGAATGTAACAGTGTACCTGGAGTCACCTCTACCCCCCATTCCAAGGACCACTCCTCCCCTTTCTATTCGCCCTCACACAATGGCCTCCTCACTGATCACCACGAGTCTTTAGATACCGATGTTGCCAGAGAGATCCAGTACCTAGATGAGGTGCTGGAGGCCAACTGCTGTGATTCCTCTGTGGATGGAACTTACAACGGAATCTCCTCCCCAGAGCCCGGTGCAGCCATACCAGTAAGCAGCTTGGGCTCACCTGCCCACTCGGCCGCTGAGACAGAACCCACTGAGAAAGCCTCTGGTAGGCAGGTGCCTCCTCATATCGAGCTCCGCAGAAGCCCCTCCGACAGCATGGCTGAAGGAGAAAGAGCTAATGGACACTCCACTGACCAGCCCCAAGACTTGCTGGGGAACAGCCTGCAGGCACCTGCCAGCCCCAGTTCCTCTACCAGCTCCCGCTGCTCCTCCCGAGACGGGGAGTTCACGCTCACCACCCTGAAGAAGGAGGCCAAGTTTGAGCTGCGTGCCTTCCACGAGGACAAGAAGCCCTCCAAGCTCTTCGAGGAGGACGAGCGCGAGAAGGAGCAGTTTTGTGTCCGGAAAGTGAGGCCCTCTGAAGAGATGATAGAGCTGGAGAAGGAGCGGAGGGAGCTCATTCGGAGTCAGGCTGTGAGGAAGAATCCTAGCATCGCCGCCAAGTGGTGGAATCCTCCCCAAGAAAAGACTATCGAGGAACAGCTGGACGAGGAACATCTGGAGTCGCACCGGAAGTACAAGGAGCGCAAAGAGAAAAGGGCGCAGCAGGAGCAGCTACAGTTACAGCAGCAGCAGCAGCAGCAGCAGCAGCCGCCGCCGCAGCCGCAACCCTGCACAGCCCCAGCTGCCCACGAACACCTCGACGACGGCATTGAGCACACAAAGGAGGATGTCGTCGCAGAGCAGATTGACTTCTCGTCTGCACGCAAGCAGTTCCAGCTGATGGAGAATTCCAGGCAAACGCTGGCCAAGGGCCAGAGCACACCGAGGCTGTTCTCTATCAAGCCTTTCTACAAACCTCTTGGATCCATCAACTCGGACAAGCCACCGACCATCCTGCGACCAGCTCCCGTCGGGGGGAATCTGGAAGGCAGTGGCACACAGGCAGCCAAGGAGCAGAAAGCTCCCTGTGTATCTGAGAGCCAGTCTGCAGGTGCGGGTCCAGGTAACGCTGCCACTCAGGGAAAGGAAGGGCCATACAGTGAGCCTTCCAAACGTGGGCCCTTATCTAAACTGTGGGCAGAGGATGGAGAGTTTACAAGTGCCCGGGCCGTCCTGACTGTGGTCAAGGATGAAGATCATGGGATTTTGGACCAGTTTTCAAGATCGGTCAATGTATCTTTGACCCAGGAGGAGCTGGACTCAGGTTTGGATGAGTTGTCAGTGAGGTCTCAGGACACCACTGTCCTGGAAACTCTGTCCAATGACTTCAGCATGGACAACATAAGTGACAGTGGAGCTTCTAATGAGACACCCAATGCCCTTCAGGAGAACTCACTGGCCGATTTCTCTCTGCCTCAGACTCCGCAGACAGACAACCCCTCGGAGGGCCGAGAAGGGGTCTCCAAGTCATTCAGCGACCATGGTTTCTATTCTCCTTCCTCCACACTGGGAGATTCCCCGTCCGTTGATGACCCCTTGGAATACCAGGCCGGGCTGCTGGTGCAGAACGCCATTCAACAGGCCATAGCAGAGCAGGCAGATAAGGCTGAGGCACACAGCAGCAAGGGGGGATCAGAACAGCAGGAACCTGAAGCAATGGTGGAGGAGGCTGGAAGCCGGGCTCCTGGCTCTGAGAAGCCCCAGGGCACGTTTGCACCACCTCAGGTGTCCTCTCCTGTTCGAGAGAAAAGGGATGTATTACCAAAGATCCTCCCTGTGGAGGACAGGGCACTCAGGGAAAAGGGGCCCTCCCAGCCACCCACGGCTGTGCAGCCCAGTGGTCCAGTCAACATGGAGGAGACCAGGCCTGAAGGGGGGTACTTCAGCAAGTACTCAGAGGCAGCCGAGCTGAGAAGCACAGCCTCCCTCCTGGCTACTCAAGAGTCTGACGTCATGGTTGGGCCCTTCAAACTGAGGTCAAGGAAGCAGCGGACTTTGTCCATGATTGAGGAAGAGATCCGGGCGGCCCAGGAAAGGGAGGAGGAGCTAAAGCGGCAGAGGCAAGTGAGGCAAAGCACCCCGAGCCCCAGGGCCAAGAATGCCCCGTCGCTGCCCTCTAGGACCACCTGCTACAAGACTGCTCCAGGTGAGTGACAGCTGCGGCCTGCACCCGGGTGTCTTGGAAGGTGACTCTTGTCTTCGTGTGGAGCTGCCACTGTGCCTTTGGTGGGAGGATTTCCGCAACAGAGGTGTTAGGGTGTCCCCTGGAAGGGCACCAAGCCTGGATCGTGGTTGCTTTTTCTCAATGGATATGATGGCTCCTTGCCTTCTCGGTCTGCCTTGTCTTGATTTATTTATTGTACAGGCTCCCACCCTTCACCCCTTGGAGAGCTGCATCTTGGCCAAGTGAGGCACAGACCTTGGAAGAGTGGGGCTGTTGTTCTGTGTCTTCAAATCAGTAACTGGACCTTCAAAAGCTATAGTTAAATTAAACCAATCTAATTTGAGGGTGTGTGTGTCCTACTGACCCCTTTTGGGATGCTGGCTTTCTTCCTAGCCATGATGGGCTTAACTCGGGGTGGCAGTCTACAGATATTCTGTCCATTTTCCTTGGGTTTGGGTCTGGCTTCCTTTATGTGATCACACACCAGTTACACTTATGTAATGGATAGACCATTTTTATGGTAGTGATCCTATGAGATACTACCCAGTGAAATCATAACCGTCTTGGTTTCTAAAGTCTATTCTGTGATGTTCTCACCATGAGATTGCCTGACAATGCCTTCCTCAGACATTGTATTAGAATGTTTCCCCAATCTCAGCCTATACATGTGTCTACTCTGGAGTTAGGACATTTCCATTCATTCTTGTTTGTTTTGAAAAATGAAGCTACTACTAGCACACAGGACATATTGGATCTCCTTGTATTGTCTGGGCAGCCCCTTTCTTGAATGGTTGGTGCAGTGGAAGCCACCGTGGCTAGCAGTGTGACCGGAAGCTTTTATTCCCCATGTGTCTATGATAACACCTGGGGTTCTGTTGCTCTTGTCTTGGAGACGAGCTCCTCTGGGTGTGCTCAGAACTGGTCCATGCATTGAATGGTTCACACTGAGATAAGTGTGGGCATTAGAAGAAAGCATTGGAGAACATTGGATATCATCCTGAAACCCAAGTGTGGGATCTTGTGTACATTAAGGTAAACTTGTGGGGAAACTGATCCTTCATCAAAGATAATTGAAGAAGCATTTCTTTAAGGTTTTGCCATCACTTTTTAACTTGGTTCATTTAGATTTACTTACTTCCTGTTGCCTCTTGATCTCCATCAAATCTACAATGACATGGGCTCATTCTTTATTATTAACTTTTAAAATTCGAGATAATCTCAAGCCTAAAGGGAAACTCTTGAGGACAGTGTGTTTTTATTATGGACTGCTTGAGGATCATGTGGCACCATGATCCTCTACTGCCTGAGTTGTGTAACACACCCCTCACGTTGGGTCTCTCGGAAGCTTTCCTGTGATTACATCTCTCCTTTGCTAGGGAAAGCATGGCCAAATTGATGCTGCCTCTTCACGGTGTCTAAGCAAGTAGCGCGTGGTATCAGCTCAGCCCATTTTGGGGTGGACCGATCTTAGTTTTGTCCATTCAATATTACTTTCGATCACTTGATTAAGGAGTGCTTGTTTGTAAGGCTTCTCACAGAAAAGCTGCATTTTCTTTTGGAATTAATTCATATTTTGTTTAGACACACCTGACTATGGACTCTTTATTCCGCTCCTTATCAGACTTAAAGTCTAGGATTTCTTTACATCGATATGGTCTCATGGAATCCCATTACATCCAATAGTTAGTTATCATTTGTCTTGTTATTTTTATCCTCAATTTGTTTAGTCATAATATGGAAATCTCTTCCAGCTCACTTTTGTGTCTTTTTGAGAAGCAGTTCTTTGAGTATTCCTTACGCTTTGTTATTGCATGATGTTCCACTTTATCAGTCTTCTCTCCAAAGAGCAAAGAGTGATTATTCTCTTACTGAAGGAAGGATGTATACGTCAAGATGTATACGTCATGTGCATTAATGTTGGATTGTCCACTAAGGCAGGCTTAGTGAATAGAATTGAAGACTAAACATATCTACATGTATGTCTATCTTATTGATCACCATCTATCTATCTATCATCTATCTATCTGTCTGTCTGTCTGTCTGTCTGTCTATCTATCTGTCTGTCTGTCTATCCATCTATCTATCTATGAAATCATGGGTTCATACAGAGATCGTTTCCAAAAGATCTTTTCCATGGAGGTGGGGAGAGGAGAGGGAGACTGTGAGTGTGCTTGTCATGGTGTGGACTTGGAGGTCAGCGGACACCTTTTAGAAATCAGTTCTCACCTTCCATCTTATTGATCAGGCTCTTGTCTCTGCACGTGTGCTGTGTAGTCCAGGCTAGCCAATCTGAGACTTCCCTGTAATTCTCCTATCTCTATCTCCAATCTCTCACTGGAGGGGTGCTAGGAACACGAATATGTACCAATCACCTGGCTTTTCACTGAGATTTTTGGGATTCAAACTCAGACTGTCAGGGTTGCATGGGAAGCAATTTTACTCACTCAGAGATCTTTTAATTGTGATTTAATAGAGTTATTCACATACGTTGTAAAAATGTCTTCCCTGGGGAGACAATTTCTATCCCATCTTTATAAGCTCCCAAGGTCAAGCTAAAGTATATTTCTTCCAAAGGTCATCCTAGGGGACCAATGAGCTTTTTGAATTTATTTACAGAGCACTGGCGAAGGGTTGCTTACAGGAGCATATTGACCCCAAAGCTTTAAGTCTTTACCTAGCTTGGATGATGGCTTCCTGCATAAATGTAGCTCCTCCTTTGGTTAACCTTTCCTAGTCTATGTGTTCCAGAGACACCTGAGACCTGGAGGTGGTGTGCAAAATTACATAGAATATGGCTGGGAGGGTCAAGAGAGAGTACTGGGACTCTCAGGTAAGGGTCCAGTGACCCTCCCCCATCTGCTCTTCCTGTGGGGGGACAGCCATGCTGGTGATGATCTTATGTAAGCAGGTACAGCTTGTCTGATGCAGATGGTGGTTGTTTTGCTAAGAGGCCAGTGTTCTATGAAACGCTTCTTCCCTTTCCATATTTACAGCTTGTGCCTTGATATCCTCAGTATGGTATTTGACCTCTCTAGCCACAGCATCTAACCAAACTCCTATTTTCTTTATTAAATTATGAACCAGTATTAATTTCTAAGTGATCCCTGCCCCTTCCTACATTCTGTTTACCTCTCTGTAGGCCCCACCGTCCTATATATGTCACTGCTGTCCCTTATCCACCTTGCTCTGACTCCACAGCCCTCCATGGGCCGCTGTGGCCTCCCGGTCCTCCGCAGGCATCATGGTTTTTAGCCCCAGCTAATGACTCTTGGCTCGAACTGTTCAGGAAGGAAAGGGAAGGGCTGTGGAGGAGGAAGAGCGCAGAGACTTCCTCGATGGGTTTTTAATGCCTCAGGTCACAGGCCAGCGCCAGCTAAGTGCTTAAGGCAAGAAAACTGTCAGGGAAAGTTTTCTCTAGTGGTTAGCCACAAGGACTTGGCTTTCCCCAACAGGTCTTACTTGTCAGGTTCACTTGAAATTGTTTTGGGCTGGAGCTGGCTTGGCACAGAGATGGAGGTTAAACCTCCGGCCTTGGAGAAAAGTCTTTGTAGCATGTGATTGCAAGCCCAGCTTGGGAGCTACCGCACAGGCAGTGATGGTGATGCCCGGAAGTTGGAAGCCTCGCTGATGGAGAAACATTCTGTGAGCTTCTTGGCTCCTGCTCCCTGGAAGCCATGCTTCCCTCACCACTACAACGCCACCAGCTTTGCCTACATCAGCTGCATGACTTCACTGTGGATCCTTCTGAAAGTCTGTATAGTTGATGGACAATTGGACTATTTGATTCGCTATGACAAAATGCTTGGAGCTGAGTAGGTTTTATATATATATATATATATATAATTTATGTATATGTATATAAAATTTATTTCTCACCATTTTAGAGATTGGGATGTCCAAGATTAAGGTTCCAACAAGGACCTATATCCTGGATTATAGTGGGAAGCCCCTCTTGATGTCCTCATGTGGTGGGAAGGCAGAAGACAACTAGATACATCCTTGTGGCCTCTTTCATAATGACATTCATACTATCCATGTTAACTCAGACCCCATGGTCTGACCACCTCCCTAAAGCCCCCTCCTAATAGCATATGATAGTAGCATCATGTCAATGTATCTGTGAGGTTCCCAAACACCAGACCATAGCAGGGGTAATTTGGGATCTCCACTCAGTCTCTTAGTGGAACCCCTCACCATATTGCCCCAACCTTACTTCTACCACATAAACAGTTGTTAGGTGTGAGGACATGCTGCTGTCTAGTTTGGTTCCTCCATCTGTTGTGCTTGTCAGGCTTCCTTCCCTACTAGGATTGGGTTCACTGTACAAGAAGCCAGAGTACCAGGGTTGGCTCACTGACCTCCAGTTACCCAGTCCCAGTTTCTTTAGAGCCTCGCTATTTGTGAATGTGAATCTCCTTCCCCTGGTACTATTCACACCACACTCATTTTAGTCCCTTTAAGAAGACTAACTGGGGCCTGGAGAGATGACTCAGTGGTTAAGAGCACTGACTGCTCTTCCAGAGGTCCTGAGTTCAATTCCCAACAACCACGTGATGGTTCAGAACAGACCTGATGCCCTCTTCTGGTGTGTCTCAAGACAGCAACAGTGTACTCATAGTAATTAAGTAAGTAAGTAAGTAAGTAAGTAAATAAATAAATAAATAAATAAATAAATCTTTTAAAAAAGAGAGAGAATAAAGTAACTGCTAGACATGATGCTCCCTCTAATCCCAGCATTCAGGAGGCAAGAGGCAGGCAGGTCCAGTTCAAGGCCAGCCTGGTTCACATAGTGAGTTTCAGGATAGCCAGGGCTATGCTGTATGTAGAGAGATATTGCTTCGAAAAACTAAACCAAACCAGATTACCACCACCACTTCCCTCAAAAAAGAAGAAAAAAAGAAAGAAAAAAATAGATAATAATTTATCTAAGTCTATGTTCTGTCCTGGCTTTATCGTTACGTTGAACCCAGTCAAAGTACGATGCGAACAGACCCCATTCCTTCATATTTATATTCAGAATATGCAGAAAAGACCTCACGGCTTCCTAGGATTGCAGCATGGAGAGAGGAACCAAAAATTAAAGTGAATAAAAATTCAGGTTTCTTTCTTTCCGAGCCTGGAAACCTCTGGAGTATTGCTTGGCCAGCCGGCCCCTTAGTTTATGATCCCAGAGGAAGCTGACACATTACTCTGGCAATTTGTGGGTTGGAGCCTCTGGCTCCAACATGGATCTCATGAATGAAATATTGCTAGGCTTCCCTCTGCAGCACTGCATGTTTCCTGCCAGAAGTGACTCAGTTAGGTTTGTGTGATTCAGATCAGATTAATGATATTAGGTGATGAAAGATAATGCCTTAGCTCCTTATCTAGTGGAACGCATGCTGGCCACTTGCTGGGTCCTAAACAGTAAGCAGACAAAGTCCACTGAGAGCGGGGTTGCTAGAGAAGGCAAGGAAATTCTTCCCTCTGTTCCCTAAAAACCTCCATTCCCTAGATGTTGAAAAGCTATTTGGAAGATGTTTCCCACTCCCACCCTTTATAAGAGTGTGGTGAAGGCCCATAATTCCATCTGCCTGGGAGGCTGAGGTAGGGGGTGTTCAAAGCCTGTCTAGGCTAAAGTGAGCTGGGAGCCAGTTTAGGCGACTTAACAAGATTCTTTCTCAAAATGAGGAGGGGAAGGGCTGAATGGTAGAGCACTTGCCTAGCATGCGCAAGGCCATGGGTTCGATGCCTAGTGTTTCAAAAAGGCGAGAAAGAAAGGGAAAAAGAAGCCCCTTGACAGATCTATGAACCTTATTTAAGGGAAAATGTAAACACGAGGGTAAAATACCCTTGAGAGAATGGGGGCGGGGGTTATCCAAACATCTTTTTAAACTCAAGTGATAATTAAGAGCTTCCCAGTCTTTACATATTGTGGATACTTCTCACTGTGTGTATATATTGTTAGGAACACAGGTTTCACTTCCAGGAGAAGTCTAGCTGGCTGTGTGAAGCACTATTAGCTCTATGTGGAAGGTCCAATAGGTGGTTGCTGTCCACTGCTGTTTCCTGAACATTCTTTGCTGACGTAAATCTAAGCATGCTAGCTGCAACTTAGCAAGACCTTAGAGCTGTATGCAATACTAGTTACTTCACAGGTTCCCACCTGTCACCAGCTCCTCCCAAGAGCCCATCAAGATGATGGTCAAAAGGATGGGAACACATGAGGCTATATGCACAGATGCCCACACAGGAACATGTACCTACATGCATGCACACACGCGCACACGCGCACACGCGCACACACACACAAACTTTTTTTTTGAGACAAAGTCTTACTCTATAGCCCAGGCAGCTCTGAATCTACTTATGTATGTATGTATATATGTATGTATGTATGTATGTATGTATGTATGTATGCATATATGTATATATGTATATATGTATCTATCTATCAATCTATCTATCTATCTTCTATCTTTATCCATTTATCTATCCATGTATCTATGTAGGTTTTGCAAAGGGAAACCATATTGCTTAAACCTGCTATTCTCTGTCTTGAGGATTAGATTCCAGGCTAGCCTCTGTGACAAGCCTGTGTGTGGTCATGACTTTCAGAAAAAGCAAAGCATCTCACTTCAATTCTTATCAATGGCCTGTGTGTGTGTGTGTGTGTGTGTGTGTGTGTGTGTGTTTGTATGTCTGGGGAGGTGGGAGGGCTGCAGAAGTGAAGCAAAGTTACCTTGGTAACCTGCGCGGCTCCTTGACGTTTTAATGCCTCAGTTACAAATAAGCCAAATTGCTGGTCCTTGCCAAATATTTAGGCTAAGGGGGTAAGTTAGCTATTTAGGCTGGTTGTCTAGTTGGTTTTCTCTTGCTAGTTCATTTCCCAGGAAGAAGCTTAGTCATTAATTCCAGAGTTGGGTTCATTCCCTGAAATCTACAAATGAACTAGGTTAATGTGAATATGAGCAGGGATTAGTAATCACTCTGTTGACTGAGTGCAATATCTTGGGTGTCGTGAGATCAAAGTCAATGACACTTGGTCACTGATCGTCATGGAACCTCATGATTGCCTTCTGTATTCTGTTCCTTTGAACTGTCCTGTATTTCATTGATCTGAACCCAGCAAATGCCCTCCTTTGTAAAGTAGTCACCACTACAATAGGGATCAATAAGAAAAGCCCGTGTGAATGCATTGTTCTCTCGGGACATCACTTTTAAAAGGTTTTGCAAAGGGAAACCATCATGCTCAAACCTGCCATTCTCTCTCCTGAGGTTTAGACTCCAGGCTAGCCTCTGTGGCAAGCCTCTGTGTGGTCACAACTTATAGATAGCATTGTTTTAGAAAAAGCAAACCATCTCTCTTCAGTTCATCTCCTTCCTGTGGAAACCAGGTCTACAATATTCAAATCACACTGGCTCTTATGTTGGTTGATCCACGGGTATCTGTGTTGCCTCCTGGTTGTGCGAACACCTGTGGGAGACACCACATGAGGTCCTCATTGCTAACATCCATAGCTACTCCATGCTCTGGGAATAGCTCTTTCCCAGGAGTCAGACTCAGCCACGAACAAGGAAAGTCTACAGTCTTAATCTTAGCAAAGAGGAAGTGAATCAAAAGGCCTAAAATTTGCAAGATCCCCGTTGAGAAATGTGAGCTAATCAAAGCCAACTTGGGAGCAGGATGTCCCGACCCGTGACTGCTGGAGCCTGGACAGGATGTGACTTCGACTCTTACTAGTCTTGTGTACTTCCCAAGGAGATTGGCATTTCGGATGCATTTGATCTTTGTGAATAAGCATCTCCTGGGGGCTTGGAAGAGGACTGAATGAGGGAGGGAGGCCAGGGGAGGAGGCAGGGAATGAGCTAGTCAGACTACAAGAGCCCCAGAAAATCCATCGGTAGTTCATATAATGTTCCTTTGCTCCTTGTAGCCTTGAAGATAAATATGGATGTCTCCCGAAACGCATCTCACATCAGGTCTCTTTGACAGTACCAACCTCGTTCTTATTTCCCATTATCCAAACATAAATTCATATAGAAAAGAGCCAGTCAAGGAAGAAAGGTGCTTAAGAGAGTCGGTAACTTCTCCAGAGTCACATTCAAAGGTCATCTCCTTGCTAGCTGTACAAATAGTTCATTTCACGTCTATAAACATGTTTCCTCACCAGTAAAAATGGGAATAATACAGTATTAACAATACCGTTGGTCCTTTTGAGAGGCTCATGTAGCTCAGGCTGGCCTTGAACTCCTGGCTCTCCTGTTTTCACATCTCAAGTGCTAGAATTGCAAAGATGTTCGTTCAGTCACAGTCAGCTTGGAAATAATTATGTTAAGTATAATCAGTCCATGCAGAGATAACGGGATCATTCATTGCCTGGTCCACAAGGTCCCTCCCCTTTACATATTCCCAGTATGAATATGTAAGAACGCAACACACGCAAGAAGCTAAGAATATTAATACTCTCAACTGCAGGGCAGTGAGAAGGGCAGTAGAATTTCCCTTGGAACTAGCCAAGGCTGTCCTCTCCCACAAAGAGGGCAAAGACAACCAGGAAGTCTGAATCTGTGCTCTCTATCTACGCGCCAGAAACCGTTAAACTATTTCGAGTCCATGCTTGGTTACACTTTGGGATTCCCCTTGGGTAGACTGTGCTTACAGGGGACAGAGAAAAGAACCTTCAGTTCCTCGCACTCGCAGAACGCAGAGAAGGCTGCCTTAGGACAGAGCACAGCCACTCCTGACAGCTCTGAGTCTCCTTCCGCGGGATCCTCCTTAGCTCCTAAGGAGCCTAGGATGCCATTTTGAACGGGCATGCAAACCAAAAGTTTGAATCTGGATGATTATTAAGCTCTGGGTCTGTGCAGTCATAACTCAAAGGCCCTTTGTTTCTAACATTTCTCAAGAGAAAAAAAAAAACTATTACCCACTTGAATTTAAAAAACCAAACCAAACCGAACAAAAACACCCACCAGATGACATGCCTTGACCTGCTCCTCGGTCAATGGCCTCTTTTCTCTTCACACAGCTGGGGAGGGGGGCGCGGGCGCAGGGGGAGTGGGCAAGCACATCTAAAGCCACTCAAGTCCTCAGAGAGCAGAGCCCAGCATGCTGTTTCTACTTTTTTTCTTAGGGATGAATGAGAGCAACCTGCTCAGCCGCAGCTTACCCCCCCCCAACCTCTGCCCCCCCACCCCCCACCCCACCCCCACCCCCACCCCCAAGGACTGGGGCTTGCGCAGTTCCTGCTGTGACGCCTCTCCCCCCCCCCCCCCACACACACACCATGAGCCCGCCTTCCTCCTTTCATCTCTTCCTTTGAAGGCTCCCAGATGGGAGAATGAGATGGTGGGACCCTTTAGATCCTAAACATAGACAGGAATAGGGAACACCCTTGAAAGTGGAACAAGTCCAAGGAACTGTCAGATGTGGTGCTTCAGAGTATGCTGGGGCTGGGGTGATGAGGGGCCGATGCTGGGGCTGTCTTGTGAGCCTTACTGGAAGGAGGTAAAATCCCAGGAAGGAGAAGCTGTTTCTCTAAAGAAGATGCTTAGTTTAAGATGTGGTTATTAGAGTCAGGAGTTCAAGGCCAGCTTGGGCTACATGAGAACCTAAAAAAAGAAAAAAAGAAAAAAAGAAAAAAAAATATGGTTTATTTTATATCTTAAAATTAATTTGTGCTGAGGCAGATGCGCCTGGGGAGGCTGAGACAGGAAGAGCACCATAAAGGATTGAAAAATGAGGACATGACTGCTCCAAAGTATGGCTGAAGAGAGGGGTTCTACTGTAGATCTGAGGAAGAGAATAGCCAGAGGACTGGGCCGTGGTGTGCGTGGGGTGTGTGGGTGTGTGTGTGTAGGGGGTGTAGTGAGAGGAAAAGAAGAAAGAGCAAGCGGACCAAGAGAGATCAGGAGCGGAACCAGCCAGGAGCCAAGTGAGCGAGAGAGCGCATGTCCAAAATGGCTGCACTATGAGGGGAAGGGAGAGGTGTCGGCTAGGAGTAGCCTGGGTTTCTTTGAGACCTAACACAAGCAACATCTTCAGAGGTTTTAGGGATCAGGGCTTGGCAATCCTTAGGGGTGGGATGGGGGTGCAAACTCTGTTGCTCATTTGACCCCCATGCCTTTCCTATTTGCTTTCTTCATTGCGGAAGAGGTACTTGAGTCTGGGCTGTCTGGAGATGGGGCTCAGGACCTTGCACTTGCTAAGCAAGCAAGTGCTCTGCCACTGAGCTACAACCCAGCATGCCCTTCCAGCCAGCCAGCCATCCTTCCCCCTCTCTCCCTCCCTTCCTTCCTCCCTCCCCCCTCTTACCCTCCCCCTCCCTCCCTCCCTTCTTCCCTCCCTCCCTCCCCCTCCCTCCCTCCCTTCCATTCTTTCTTTTCCTTTTTTTTTCTTTTGGATAAATTCTCACTTTATTAGTCCAGTTAGTTCAGGCTGGCCATGAACTTGAAATCTTCCTGTTTCACCCTAGTACTAGGATTTCAAGAATTTACCACCACACCCAGCTTAAACAGTTTTAACTCCACTTTGTGGAACTGCTTTTTCTCATTTCCACTTAAATATTCCTTTAAATTCCAGAGGTTAAAACATGATTGGTAGTGGCTAAATAATACTTTGTCACTAAATGAGACAAGTCTATTCTCCCATAGGCAGAGAAGTCAGTTTAAATATGAAAAAGAAAATGAGGAAATTCTGGTATATAGCTTTATATATAGCTTTACGCCTTTGTTTAGATATTGGCTGAATGTATGTCACGTCTTTTCTTGGGAGCTGGTCAGGCAGTATAAGTTAGACAATTGATTTCTTGAGCCATTTCCCTTGTGATATTAATGGGAATTCCATGAAACAGGATTCTCCTGTTAAATGAATTTGAGTGATCTGCACCCCCACTCATATAGTCAAGGTTCACAGCCATACCAACACCGAAACCAGGAGCCTTCTCATGAAGGTTCTCCCCACACTAACACATCTTTTAAATTACTTATTACATTTATTTATTTGCATATATATGTATACACACACACACACACACACACTGTCTTAGGTTACTGTTGCTATAAAAAACACCATGACCAAAACAACTCATATAAAGAAAACATTTAAAACAGTTTCAGAAGTGTAATCCATTATCATAACAGCAGGATGCTGGAGCAGTAGCTGAGTGCTACTTCCTGATTCACAGGCAGAGAGAGAGAGAGAGAGAGAGAGACAGAGAGAGACAGAGAGAGACAGAGAGAGACAGAGAGACACTCTGGGCTTGGCATGGGCTTTTGAAACCTCAAAGCCCATTCCTAGTGACACTTCTTCGAACAAGGACATACTTCTTAATCTTTCTAATTCCTTCAAATAGCACCACTCCTTGGTGAGTAAGCATCCAAATATACGAGCTTATGTGAGCAATTCTTGTTCAAACTACCACATATATACAGATTTACTGTGTGTGGGTGTATAGGTGGGTGGGAGTGTGCGCAGGCCCTGACGCACATGTGGAGGTCAGGGAACAGTTTACAGGAGTCAGTTGTCTCCTTACACTATATGGTTCCCAGACACTGAACTCAGGCCATTGGGTTTGACAGCCACCTTGCTGGTGTTTGACAAATTTGTGTAATGTTGTTGATTTGTTTGTAGCACTGAGGATTATTTCTTATAGCCAAGATAATAGAGATCAACCCAGCCACACGGGGCTGTCTGCCCTCAATTACCTTCAAAACGTAAGGTACAAATTTACTCCATTATTTTAGACAGGACCGTGTTTATGAAATAAGTTGAAGATGTTTCATTTCCTCTACCAGAACTGCAGGCTGATTTTGTCTTGTTGGATCCTTTGTGACAGTTGTGTAATGTTCTACGGCACCTGTTCCATGCTCTCTCTGTAAATGTCAGCCCCAGCCGTCAGCCTAAACCAACAGAGGCCCACCCTCAGCTCTGCCTGGCGTGGTCTGCTCTTGAGTCCTGGGGATGCAGACCTTCTGTGAGAAGGCCCTCTCTCCAGTCCAGGGAGCGCCTGGATAGCAGGATGCTAATCACTGAATAGGGAGGCCATTTTCAGGAACTTGACTACCCACCAGGTGAGCAGACATGTTCAAGAAGAGCCAGGTTTGATGGGCCAACCTGGCATGAAAGCCAAGGATATGGGAACCATGAGATGCACACAACACCCAGGATCCTCCACGGTTTGCAGAGTCTTCTGGGGTACGTCATAGAACTTGTAGGGCCCTTGTGAGGCATAGATTGATGTGACTGACTATTCAGACGTATGCACAGACTGTATGCATTTCATTCTTGTAATGACCCCAGGGACAGTATGCTGCTGTGTTGGGAAAGTACCACAGGTTTCCCATCATCCTATGAGAAGTCTTTGACTCTGACCTCAGGACCCTGAGGAAGGAGTCAGGTGTGGAGCAGTCCCTCTTCAGCTTTTCAGTGGCTTGCGAGACTCCTAAGGTGGGGCATGGAGTTCTAAGGCGTGACTTCTACCATACTGTAGGGAGAATGCTTGGTGGTCTTAGGGCACAGTAGAGAGATCTGACCAAGTTAGCGTCCTGTGAAAATATCAAGGCTGATGGCCAGAAGTTTGTGAATCAGAAGCACTTTCTCCTTTGTCTCTGGGGCCTGTGACAGTTCTTCCTTGGGTTTGGATATCCAAAGTCTCTTCTGCCACCAATTACCTCTTGGGAGGCTCTTCCTCCAGCCCTGCTAAGACAGCCTTGCTTTCTGCGACCTCTAGTGACCGTTGCTGGCATTACTTCCTGTTCCAGGTTTTCCATTGGTTTTCTTCTGCTAGGCAGGCATTGCCTTTTCTAATGGCTGCCTTGCTTCTCTATGGGAACTTTCTCATTCCATCATATGGGAATCGGCCATAATTCCAAACTGACTCTGACCATTGTTCTCAGATGTGATGCTGGCTGGAATCAGCATTGGGCTTTCATGATCCGAGCCATAGTGATCCACTCTGTCTAGCCATCCATCCACTCACGCATGTAAGAGTTAAATGTCATGAGGATCGTGAAGGACTTGCCATAAGAACACCCCCAGTATCACTACCGAGCACCGAGTCCTCTAGTCTGTGGCCCAGAGTCCACTTTGTGTCTGTTTGCTTGCATTGGAGACAGAATCACACTCTGTAGTCCAGGCTGGCATGGAATTTATTATGTAACACAGGCTGCTTTGAACTCATGATGATTCCCCTGCCTCTGACTACCAAGTGTTGGGAGGGGAAGGCGTTTGGCCTCTTTCCTAGGATTCTCTGGAGGTAGAGAAGTGTTGATCCCAACACACGACTGTTTCCTTTTTTTTTTTTTTTAAAGATTTATTTATTTATTATACTGTACACTGTAGCTGTCTTCAGACACTCCAGAAGAGGGCGTCAGATCTCATTACAGGTGGTTGTGAGCCACCATGTGGTTGCTGGGATTTGAACTCAGGACCTTCCGAAGAGCAGTCAGTGCTCTTAACCACTGAGCCATCTCTCCAGCCCACGAGTGTCTTCTAAAGTGGTTGTATGCACTCTACAATAAATGTATTGGCTTATTAAGTACACACGGATCTTACCTTGTGCCTTATTCTGCTGGGATCCAGGAGTCAGGGCAGATGGAAACCCCATTGTGACAGGTTCCTCACGGAAATGAGTGAAAAGGATTTATAGATGATTGGAATGATCTGTGTCTTCCTGCGATTTTACAGTTTATTCCAGGTGACAGGGACTTCAGTAGCCAGAGATGATACACAGCACAGTAAGAAATGGCTTTCACAGACCTTAAAATAAAGTCTTGTCTGGCAAAGACATCAGTGTGAAAACCAGAGGCTAAGTGCAGACACTTTACTCTGCTTCCTAGACATTTACTGCTGGAAGAAGGGTTGATGGGAGATGGTCTGGACATTTGAAAGGGAGGGCATCAACCTGGCAATGTGTGAAACAATGTTTCTGGCTTTCTGGGCTTGCACAAATATAGGAATTACACAGTCTCACCCCACGGTTGCATTATTTCTTCAGATTCCAATCAAATAGCAGCTACAATCATTGGATACTTTCTGTTCTGGATATTAACTTTTACCAATGTTAACTTAGTCTTTATAGCAACCGTGTTATATTAACAGTAAGTAACTGGCCCAGAACTATTTGACTGATGGCTGATAAGTAGTAGGTTCAAACTCAAGGATACTGGCTCTAGACTCTAGATCTAGAGCATGCATGCCTACCAGTCTTCTGTACTGTTTCTCAAAGCTGCATTTTTAAAAGACCTTTGTGAGTCTGGGGCTGTGGCCCAGTTGGCAGAGGCTTGTCCAGCATACATGAGACCCAGAGTTTGGTTCCACTATGACCTAAAGCTAGATATGGTGGCATATGCCTATAATTCCAGCATTCTAGAGGAGTATAAGTCCAAGATTATATTTAGCTACATAATAAGTTCAAGGCCAGCATTGGCTACAGAAGACTGTTTCAACTCCCCACCCCCAACACTAGGTCTCTCTGTGTAGATCTGGCTGTCCTGGAAATCTCCTGAAGTCACAGAAATTTGCCTACTTCTGCCTCTGCCTCTCAAGTGCTAGGGTTAAAGGTGCACAAGAAAACTGTTCACTATTGTTCCTTCTCAGAGATGCATTTGAGTCTCTGTGGCACTAAAATCCATCCACGCATGCCTTGACGATCCAGAGTGAAGGCCAAGATTTCCCACCTGTGAGAAGTGGGTCTCTAGGAGCTGAGGGGCTCAGTTGGTAGAGCACTTGCTCCGATTCAGTCACCAGCACTGCACAAGGCAGGCATTGTGGCGAAGCTCGTAACCCTAGCACCTGGGCGGTAGAAGCAGAAGTGAGTTTTGAAGCCAGTCTGGGCTATATAATGAGTTTAAGGCCATATTTCACAAGAGGAGATGCCGTCCTAAGAAACAAAGTGAATCTCCAAGGTGCCAGCTTCTCTTGACAGCCTACTGTTGTGATCTGTGATAGAACACATGTCCCCTTTGACCTTGTGGAGCCAGTGTCTATCTGTCTGGCATATGTTCGAATGATGCTCATAGTTTTAGAGAGTATGCCTAGAAGCCCCTCACCACTGTTTGATTAACCATTGCTGTAATCCACCCCCCACCCACCCATCGGCGACTCCTGAGGGGTGATCTCAAGAGCTCAGTCTTACTTTTCCAACTTTGTCGTCATTCCTTCCAGAAAGTCTAGGAGTGTCTTTGGGACCTTAGCAGGTAAGGTAAATGAAAGAAGTGGGTTAATGAAGACTGGTGTCTCCTGGGAAGCTGGGGGTCTCATTCTCATTCAAAGACTTTTCGATACTAGGGCAGGTCAGCTAAGAATCGGTTATGTCTGATGCAGAGGGCAGAGGACGCTGGGAATGCTGGGGGCTGTCTTTGGCTCAGGTGGCCTGTGTAGAAGCTCAGCTTCCTCGCCTGTAAGAAGTTGGTCTCTACAGTGCTGCAACCTCTGACAGCTTTATAATACAATCTTAGAGAATTTGTCTCTACAATCTTGGAGTTTAATGTCTGTCTGTCTGTCTGTCTACCTGTCTATCTGTCTTTCTGCCTGGCTGACATGTTGCAAAGTCATTGCCAGGCCCATTTGAGTGAACTGCTTCTTTAGCTCTGGTGTCACTGAGGTGTGTGTTGAACAGGTTTGCACTTTGTTCTTGTAATGGAACCCTTTGACTTAACCATGACTCTGCTCTGCCCTTGATTTTGCAAGTGTGCTCGCGCGAGAGAGAGACGTCTTTTTTCCTCCTTCAAAGAGCAGTGCCTGCCGAGCAGATGAGCTTAGAAAGGGTGTTCTCTTCGTGTTGTTTCAGGGAAAATAGAGAAAGTCAAACCTCCTCCATCCCCCTCAACTGAAGGTCCCAGCCTGCAGCCTGACTTAGCCCCAGAAGAGGCTGCCGGAACCCAGCGGCCCAAGAACCTGATGCAGACCCTCATGGAAGACTATGAGACACACAAATCTAAAAGGCGCGAGAGAATGGATGATAGTAGTGTAAGTTTTTCCTCCTTTCCTTTCTCTTTTCCTGAGGGTGACCTTCAGTGTGGTGTGCCTGTGTCCCGGTTCAGACCTGGATGTGTATGCAATGCAACTGCTTGTCTTGCCTCATGACTCTGAAACCTGTTTTCAAACGAGTGGTTTAATGTGCCTTGGGGATTAAGTATCATCAAGAGCTGGTTGTTTGGCGGCCAAGTCAAGCTTGAGGTGGTGGGCGGGACTGGTCCATGGTGGGCGGGGCAGAGGA
The DNA here is from genome assembly GCF_947179515.1 of Apodemus sylvaticus. Classification (NCBI taxonomy): domain Eukaryota; kingdom Metazoa; phylum Chordata; class Mammalia; order Rodentia; family Muridae; genus Apodemus; species Apodemus sylvaticus. The sequence continues at coordinate 71,559,052 of NC_067474.1, forward strand.
AGGTGGTGTGCAAAGAAGGCTGTACTCTCTGGACGAGCCCTCGGGCTTCCAAAGCTGTGCCGTGATGGATCCTCGTATGTGTTGCACACTGCTCAGGAGACTAAGTCTGTTTGGGGTTCTTTGTGTGCAGAGCTGGACGAGAAAGAGACATTTTAAACAACAGCTAAAAACCACACAACCACCCCTCTCCCATCAACCTTCCCAACTCAGTACGTGGCCGTTATGTGCCCTATGAAAGGAAGTCGTCGGCTCTGGGGCTCCTTGTCCAGTAAGAGATTTAAGAGGTGTTCTGAGTGGTCCCCACAAGCTTGGAGGGCAGCCCCGGTTATGTGCAAACACCCCAGAGTCTCTGCCATTAGTCTATCTTTCACCACCGTACCCCTCCCACCCCCACCCTCCCATTACACTGGGGTGGCCCATAGCTTGGATTGGTAAACTGCCCGGTTTCTGCCAGTCGTCCTGTGTGTTTATGAACAGCATCCCCTTTCACTCCAAATTTGGATAAGCTATACAGTTACCCTCAACTTGAATGCTCTGAGGTTCACGGTAGGAAGTCCCTGCCAACTCAATGGCTTTCATGTCCTGTCTGCATAATCCCAAGTTAAGAGAGTTTTCAGAATGAATGCCAGATGCTGAAGGCCCCTTTTCAGTTAGAGGAATAAAGAAGAGATAAATAAACACACACTTCTCAATCACAACCAGGATGCTCGCTTAACTGTGCTGTGAGGCCAAGGGGCTTCTCTGTGGATGGAGGCCTGGCTGAGGGAGCTGCTTCAGACAGTTCTACTAGGCTTCACTGGGCAGGTGCCAGCCGGCTTACTGTCCATTAAGTCATGTTAGCACCCCCTGTGGGGTGTATAGTCCTTCTTTAGGTGTTTTTAGTTGCAGTCTGAAGTGCAGTCTTAGAAGAAACTGCATATGGTTTCTTCTCACACACACACCCCATTCAACAGTGAACATCAACAGCTTTGCTGAAGACTAGGCGAAGAGCCATGGGCCATTCAGTGGTGACCCACGTGAATGCTTTCTTAGCACATTCTGTGTGGGTTGTATGTGTTTTTTTGCACTGGACTGCAGATGTTAAGTGGGGAAAAGTAATTTCCAGGCCTGGTGCACAGGTCTGTAATCCCAGACACTGGTAAGTTGAAGTAGGAAGATAACATGATCAAGGTCTGCCTGGGACCTAGTGGAAGGAGGTACTTATGTCACAGGCAGAAAACTAGACCCCTCCTACCTGACACTCAGGTACCACTTCAGGAATGCCAACCGAGCCCAGTTTTCTCCAAGTGCTAACGGCCTCCTGTCTCTATTTCACCCAAGTAAATGGACATGTTGGCTAAGGGAGAAACCTACTAGTGAATCAATATATTTTTATTTTTATTTGAGGGCTGGATGTTTTGAGCTTTTCCTCGAATCACCTTAGAACAAAATCTATCAATTGTTGAAGAGTCTTAGGGATAGGACAAACTCCCATCCCCAATATCCCTACCGGTGTCCTTCTGATAGAGACCCAAATCTCAAAAACCCATACTCAAATTGCTTCTTGAAAAATTATGTGGACATCAGCCAGAATTGATTTCTAAGCCACCTGCTAGCCCGTCTCCCGGCCCTTTCGGTGTAGGGCGTCTTTCCATGCCTCTGTGCCAAGAAGAACAAGCTTCATTTCCCCCAGTGGTCCCTAGCCCTGCCTCCATTTTCCCTGTCTCTGGAGAGGATGGGTTGCTTGGCGGTGGTTATGGAGTTGCTCCCCTGTCCCTAAAAGCTAAAGGTGATTGTCTTCAGGGCCATGCAATTCTGTCCTCCCGAGCCATTCATACACATTGTTTTTAGGGTGACACGTGGCCTCTTGAATTTTCTGCCCTCTAAGAGCTTCCTGTGGCTCATGCTGTCACCAACATTTGTCAACTGGCTCAGTGACAAAGAACAGAACAAAAACTCACTTTTTAAAAGGTTCCCCTGCCTCTCCCCTCTTAGAACTTGGGCAAACTGCTCCCTGTCTCTGCTGCTCTTCACCGGCCTGGACCAGCTGCCTTATTTTGAGTTATTTCCAGTGAGCGTCTCTAGGAACTAACAGAACATTCCATTTCCTAGGTACCCACACTAATCCTAAATAATCATCCCAAATGATTATCTCAGGACCGTCCCAAGCTTGGAATCTTCTCAGACCCTCGGGTTCTGATGAGGGAGGCGGTGGTCCCTTTCACTGGCAGTGCCATCCTTAGGTCTGTTTTAGAGAAACCGCCTCTGCAAACCTGGCCCTTCCTCCCTTCCTTGTCCCCATTCCCTTCCTCTCTTTTCCCTTCATGTCCTCCTCTCTTTGTTCTACTATTGGGGGTCTTACTGTAATGATGCAATGGGGTACAGGACTGTTTAAAGTTCAGAGAAGCCCACAGGAAAAGAAAAGGCTGCTTGGTTACAGAGTCCATCAAATCCAGAATGGCCATCTAGGTCCTTGCTGGTGGTTAACTGGTTAGACAATGGGGGGGTGGGGGGATGGGAGAGAAATCTTGTTAATTCAACAGAAAATGAAAACAAGATCTTGAATTAACAAAACCTGGCTTATCTGATATTTTTATTAACGAGTAATATGAGTATCTGCTTGCCTCAAGAGATACAAGCTTTTAAATAAACAAATATCAGATGAAGCAATACTTGGGTTGTATAATGATCCTCCCCGCCCCCCAAGTCTCTTCCCCTTCTACTCACTTCTGGCACGGCGCCAGAGACCAGCCGCTGGGGACAGGGAATCTGTGACTGTGCCTCTGCCGTGTACTAACCCTGATCTTTTCCCTCTCTGCCAGTACACCTCTAAGTTACTGTCTTGCAAGGTGACTTCCGAGGTACTTTTCAAACTTGTCTGTCTGCGTCCTGATGCATGCTTGATCCTGGTGCACGCGGTTGTGGTTTGCTGTCAATGCCAAGAAAAAGGCCTCCTCTCCATGTGTATTTTCTGCCCGACCTTTCTGAGTTGGGGAGCTGACTCAAATATTGGCGTCCACATGATAGTGAACACTGCTGTGCTCTGCTGTGCTGTGCTGGGAGGTGGGGCTGGAGAAGGGCGTGGTCACCCAAGGATCTGGAAGATGTTGAACTTGAGGGCACCTATTGGCAGACTGTGTGGATTCTTTTAGTTTCTTCAGGTACAAGTAGCAAATAGATTCTAATCTGGTTAGCAAACAGTGCCACCCCTACAGGATAATCTCATGATTTGGACTAGTCCTTTATTAACCTTAACACAGTGCCCGGAGAGTTCTGCACTATGGATTTAGGACAACTTATTTCAAAGGCAAACCATCCCAGTCCCTCCTCCCTCCTCCCTTCTCTCTCCTCCATCCTCCCTCCTCCCTCCTCCTTCCCTTCAGGCTTGGGAGACCTTTATATTTGTCTTGGAAGCTAAGCAGTGGACTTTCCCCAAACCTCCTCCTTCCCTCTACAAGCTCCAGTATCACAGATTTCACAAATATATGTGCTCTAAGAATGCCATACTTGTGGGGCTGGAGAAATGGCTCCACAGTTAAAAATGCTTGCTGTTCCTGCAGAGGACCAGGGGAGTTTGGTGCCTAGCACCAACAACATCTGGTGTGTCACACTCACCTGTAACATTAGCTCCCAAGGCTCTGATGCCCTCTTCTGGCCTCTGCAGGCACCTGATAAATATGTGCACACACACACACACACACACACACACACACACACTGCACATTGAATCCAAGACACACACATACACATACACATACATACATACATATATACATACATATATACATACATACATACATACATACATACATACATACATACATAAATTTTTTTTAAATGTAAAGCCAGGCATGGTGGTACATGACTTTAATCCCAGTACTCAGGAGGCAGAGGCAGGAGGATCTCTGTGAGTTCAAGGCCAAGGCCAGCCTGGTCTACATAGTGAGTTCCCAGACAGACACAGCTACACAGAGAAACCCTATCTTTCCCAACCGCCAAATTAAACACTTAAAGTGCTGTATGTATACATACATAAAAGTACATATGCATGCATACATACATGCATACATACACTTAAAGCTGCATGCTTAGGACTAAATCCAGGAAAATGTTGGGCAGGACTCTCTATGTAGTTCTAGTTCTATTTTTATTCCTTTTCTTAAAAGTTTTTATTTTCTTTTTTTCAGTAAGAAAGCATGGCACTTCATATTTTCATTTCTACTGTACTGAATTTGTACTTCAAAAGCATTGTTTCAAGTGTCCAGAATTGTAGAGAAAAGCATTCATCCACACAGTTCATAATTTATGGAGAATCAGCCCTGCGCTATAGCAGGACCCAAGAAGGTGCAGGTACACCCTTCTCAAGTCACAGAGCCAGCCTGCAGGTCCCCCGCCTTAGGACAGCTGTGTCTGCCTCTCTCCTGCCCCCTCCATCTCTCATGCCCCTCCCCCACCCTCCTGTAACTCCATAACATTAGAGAGATTGTTTTTTCAGAGAACTTAATGTGGCAAATCCAATTCAAGCCCTCTTGTCACTTCTCCCAGTTCCCCACTCTTCTGTGTCTGTCACTTTTTATCTCCTCTGAGGGGGTCTCAATTAATGCAGTGGTGTTCATGTTTGTGCATGTTTTATACTACATATATAATATGTAGTATATATGTATACTACTCCATATATATATATATACACATTATATGTATATGGAAAAACTCAGGTTTTTTGCATGTTTTAAAATTTTTATAAACTGTAAGTCACATGGTAATATCCTCTTCTTTATAGATTGCTTATATTTATTTATTTATTTTGAATTTTATTTATTTATTTTTATTGTATGATGTTTGGGCTGCTTGTACGTCTGTGCACCGTGTACATGCGGTGCCCTTGGAGGCCAGAAGAGGGCGTTGGCCTAGAACTGGAGTTACAAATGCTTGTAAGCTGCCCTGTGGGTATCGGGAATTGAACCTGGGTCCTCTGCAAAACAGCCAGTTCTCTGAAGCACTGAGGCAACTCTCCAGCTCCTGTTTTTACTGTTTCTAGATGTGTTCCTGTTTAGATGTGGTTCTAGTATATTCGTTAGAATTTCTAAGCAGTGTTCTGTTGAATGAATAAATCTTTCGTTAGTCACTTTCCTGTATTGGAAATGTAGAGCAAGTTGTTTCTGGTGAACTTTTTTGGGTTTTGTTTGTCTCCTTGTTTTATGGTGCTGGGGACTGAACTCGGGTCCTCTTGTATGCTAGGCAAGCACTAATGAACATTGCCACACATTTCCCCGTGTATCCATGAAGCAACTTCTGTCCCTACAACTGGGCACACTTATGTCTGTTTACCAGCTCTTGCAAATTGTTCTCCACATGGGTTGTGCCAACCTCCAGCATCCTATGTATTTCAAACATGGCTCATTGTTAGCAAAATAGCTATACTTCATTGCTGCAGATTTAATCTGTTGATTGCTGAGGTTTATAGGATTTAAAGTGAATGTTAAGAGTTAAAGGCGGGGCATGGACCACCCTCATCGCCTGACTGGCTCTCATTTAGGAAGTGGCTCCTGGAGAGTCAGGCCCCACTCCCATTTCCTCATTGAGGCTTAGAACGGAGAAACTCTGGTCAAGGATGTGCAAGGAAGATAGCTTGGAGCCCAGACAATCTCTAGTGAAGAAGAAGCAGGAGGATCACATGAATATTAATGGAGTCACTCAGAGTTCAACCCATTTTCCCTTTGAGTCATAGCCCTCATTTGACTACCACTTAAAATTTGAACAACTAGCTAGAGGTCTCCAAGCATCAGAAAGAATTGTTTTTAGAGATTGTTGGAAGAGAACTGATAGTTTTCCTTCCATCAGCCCTCAAACTGAATTAATTCGTGAAAAGAATAACAATTGTGACAGACGCCTGCTGCTCCTGGTGCATGGCGGCTGTTGGGTTGATGACCTCAAGCAGTGACACCACACCAGAGAGCTAAGTTGTCTTGGCTTCTTTCACTGCTGGGTAAGTTACTCACACTCCCCATGCGTCAGCAGAGTACTTGGGGTTGAAACGCACACACTTCGGAAAAGCCCAGAAGAGGATTTAGAAAGTAAAGCTAATGTGCAATAATAGAAGTACTGAGAACAGAGTTTCCTAGTGACTTAGACACACATCTTCACCCACATCGGAACACACCGTAGAATGAACAAGCTCATTCACAGGTCATCAGAGGGTTTGCTCTTTGAATCTTCCCAAGGCTAATTGCAGGACTTTACTCCAAGAGGGCCCTCAGTCCTAAACTTCAGAGGCCCAAGGTTCACTGAGGTTCCCAGCCATCTCAAAATGGTTCATTCATTTTCTTCTCTGTGCCTTCCCTGAGGGATTTCGATGTCATCAGAAATTCGGGATCATGGGAAAAGGACATCCAAATTAGAGGGACTGTGCCAAGAGCTCAATATTACATATAGGGGTTATTTGAGCTCTTAATCAATAGATTTTTAAACCCAAGCTATGCTAAATATATAAATATATAATATATTTATATGATATATATAAATATATATGATATATATAAATGATATATATATAAATAAATATATATAAATATGTTATATATATATATATAATATTTTCCTGCCTGCCACACCTTTTATGACTGAATTCTGTGGAAAGAAACTCTCATACCCCCTCCCCGACTGTGCCCATGACTTGTTGAGAACCCAACAATATTGATAAGATGAGCAGATAGATGAATTTTAACATGGGCTTCTGAAGAATAAAGCAAGGAAAACTGGCTGAGATTTATTAAGCATTAAAATGAGACTTAAAGCCAGGCGAGGTACCCAGGTGCTATTAATCTTAATACTTTGGGGGCTAAGGTAGGTGGATTATGAGTTCTTGGGTAGCCTGGGCTACATGACAAGAACTTGTCTCAAAAGAAAAAGAAAAGGGGGCACGGGAGAGATGGCCCAATGGTTACGAGCAGCGGTTCCTCTTTCAGAGGACCTGGCTTCAGGTCTCAGCACCCACACGGCGGCTTACGACTGTCCGTAACTTCAGTTTTGGGGCATCTAATACCTTCTTCAAGACTCTGCATGCACCAGGAATGCCAGTGGAACACAAACATTTATGAAGGCAAAACTCATTCACATAAAAATAAAGAGTGAGAAAGGGAGGTAATAAGAAAGTTTAACAGCAAAACAAAAACCATAATAATAATAATAATAATAATAATAATAATAATAATAATTATTATTATTATTATTATTATTATTATTATTATTATTATTTTAAAGAAACCCTGTTTAGAACCTTGGCTTTATGGTCATACTCCTGAGAATTTCTTAGTTTATTTTTGAAAGGCAGGCGTGAGTTTACACACATGCCTTATACGAAGCATAGGGCCCGTGACCCTCTCAGGTGCTGGGAAGAATTATCTGAGGACAGCCCCATGCCCCTGGAACCGTGTGTCCCTCAGGTGGACTATATGCTGTGGCCTTTATTATCACCCATTTGATGTGGGGATGCCAGGCACTGGAGTCTATGACTTATGGAAGGCCACACTGTCACAACAATTTAAAACCTAGACCTTGTTGAGATTCCGAGGCCTTTCTGCCTCTTGAGAAAGCCCTGGTGATAGGACAAGGGCAAAGATGAACAGGAGACAAACCTGAAGCATAGGACTCGGTCATCACGAGCCATGCAGCATTAGCAAGCATCCCTGCGCTATCGCACCCTGGCCAGAAAACTCCTGCTTAGTTCCCAGGCCTGGCAACACGCGTTCTTGGGTGGTATATGTCCGTGATGCACACAGAGCTAGATTTCGACATAGGTATGGTTCTTAGCAATGTATCACTCGCACAGCACAGGTGAAGGGTTGCATCCTGCCTGCGGTCCTCACACTTGACATAGAGGCGAAGAGCGTGCTGGGATGGACCTCAGTCCTTCGGTCTAACCCAGTGCGTGCTTCCACTTGGCATCCTCCTACCTCTCTGGGGTTGCCAACGTCACTGCCCCCTGCCTAAGTAATCACTCTTAGAAGAAGCACAGTGTTCAGTTGTGGCTCGGCAAAACCAACCAGGACTTTTCTTTGAAGTCAGGGACTCTGTACCCTAAGTGAAGGCCAGAGTGCCAGGTATGCACGAGCTTGCATTTGGTACAGTGGCCGGACCGGAACTGGTCCCTGTATCCGGCCCCTTCCATGCCTTTCATCTAGATCCATCCTATCCAAACTAAAACTGAACAGGAGGCCTGATGTCATCTCTCAGGAGCCCACAGATGATCCTAACAGACAGGAGGGAGGGAGGTCCCGCCTTCATAGGGCGAGCCTACTTGGCCTCAATGCTGCCACTTGTAATTTCTTTTCTTAGTAGTGTTTATGACCTCATGATGCTCACACCAGAGTGACAATGGCTTTTTACTCTCCTAAAAGCTTCCCTGTTCCCTCACTTCATGGCCTTTTGAGTTTTGTTCTGCCATGGTAGATTCTCATGACATAAGTATTTTCCTAGTGTCATGTCGGTTTGCAGACCTGCTGCATCATCAGATCCACACTGGCCCATTGTCAGACACTGCTTCCGCATCTTTAGTTACTAAAGCAGGCAGCTAAGAGGGGCTGTAGATGTGCTAGCCTCAGGGGAGGCTATTTAAATTTAAATTAAAATTCACGAAAATGTTTCCTTTCTCAGCTGTCTAACTGTACTTCAAAGGCCTACTGGCCACATGTGGATAGCAGCTGCCACTGTGAACAGTTCAGATGGACAGTTTCAATATAGCATAAAGGTCTGTGCACAGGAGGACCGGGCAGCTTGGAGAGAGAGTTACTTTAGGATATTCAGCTCTGGGATACAGGTAGAACTCAGATGTAGGGTGTTTGTCTGGCACGCCCAATGCTCCAGGTTCAGCCTCCAGCACAGCAAAGCCAAAACCAAAGAAACCTGAGGCAGAGTCGAGTCTAGTTTAAAGAAATTTGTAAATCTGTGAAAGAAAAAAAGGACGTTGGAAATCAGGCACCAGGTAGTACGTGGATTTTGGCTTTGAAATGAAATCACCTGCCCTGCCCCCTTGTCCAGTCTCTGCTGCTCATCACCCACCCCAGCAGTGCCAGATCCTGTGTCTCCATCTTGGGAACATGATGTTGAATGAACAAATGGGACGGAGGGCAGGAAAGGAAGAAGTTGGTTTATGCAAACTCTGTGCTAATTTTCTCCCCCAATCTCCTTTCAGGTCCTGGAGGCCACACGGGTTAATCGGAGGAAGAGTGCTCTGGCCTTGCGCTGGGAGGCAGGGATTTATGCCAACCAGGAAGAGGAGGACAACGAATAAACCTCCTTCAGCCCAGGAAACTCCTTTGCTGAAGGAGTTTCCACAAAGAAACCAAGAAACTATTGAATCAGAAGCATTTTAATAGACGACTTATTAAAGTGCATACAACAACCCTCATGTAGACCAGAAGCTGCAATATACAATGATAAAATAAAACAAAACAAAAAACAGCAAAGCGAAGTGAACAGGAAGTTCACCCATCAAACTCTGAGACCAGGGGCAGTAGAGAAAGGATATCTTTGTGACTCAAGGAAGCCCCTGGCTTTGGACCATTCCACAACTGATCCAAAGGGACACAGACGTGACAAACAAGTCAAGATAGTAGCTGCAGGCAGAACTAAAGCCAGCCTTGGCTGGGTGTTGTGGAGGAGCAAACAGTGATGTGGCCATTCCAAGGCAAAGCAACAGGGCCCAGGCTGGAGCCCCTACCACACCCAGGCTAACTCTCCACACCAGCTTCCCACCCCTTTCTTGCCTGAGGCATCAGAAGTGTGGGATTGACTCCATTTTCTCCAGCAGCCATAACAATGAATGGTGTTTCTTTCCATAGTTGCCCCAAAAGGGGGGCAATGGGGAGTCAATCTCTCTTACATGTAATCATTTGAAACTGGGAACACCTAATGGCCACAATATATAAGGTCCGTATTTTTAAGGCAATATCTCTTCATGTTGCAGATGCAATCAATTCTACAGCAGGAGGTTGAGGATGGTGGGGGGGGGGGGTGGGGAGGGAGAGCCAAACCAAAAGGGTTATTAGCTTTAGGACCTTGTCTGCTTTTATTGTTGACTGATCAGCTTAAGGAGACACGCTTCCACGATTATGTTTCTTCATATGAAAAGTATATTTAGTGAGCAATGACTATTTTTATGATGGGATGGGGGAACAGGAGCACGGGATAAAACCTGTACACATTTGAACAGCTTGGTTCAAGATGGTAGGGGTATTTTTAGAACGGCAATAATTGAAAATAAAAGGGGGCAGACTCTGCCTTAGAAAGGTAGATGGTCAGAAATAAAGGTGTTTATAACTATTTTCTATTTTAAAGTGGGCCTTAGAGGTGGTTGGGGCGTAGGATGAGTTGTTTTGGATCTGAGAAAGGCAACCTTTAAAGACATGGAGATAGAAAGAAAAAGGGGTGAGAGGGACAAAGAATGGGAAAGGAAGGAAGGGAGATTATTTTTGCCGAACAACCAGTGTTTTTCAGGATGACAAAGAGAAAAATATAGAAATTTAAGTGCAAACATGGAATCAGCTAAAAATCCTAAAGATGGTGTGTGTGCCTTTGTGTGCTTGTATACAGCTTGGATGTTCGTAAGGTATGCAGTGTGTGTGTGTGTGTGTGTGTGTGTGTGTGTGTGATTGTGACACATGAGTGTACAGTATTTCCTCCGTAGCTGCTGCTTGTTGGCTTCAGGAGTGAGTGACAATTTTTCTTTTTTATGAAAAGGGATATAAAGGCACAGGGCAGATGCAGTATTTCTGATATGGAGCTGACCTAACATGGTATTTGCATGAGTCACAGTTGTGAAATTTTGAGCAGTTTTGTGTTAATAATTTGACATTTAGAACACACCCTATTTATTCTCGTGCTTTGTGTCCCTGCCTCGTGTACCATGGAGGATGCCAGCGTCACTCTTTCTGTCATTTCAAGCAATATGATAAGGACGTTCACTAATTAGGTGCCCCGTGTTTCTGGATGAGAAAATGTTTCATTTCTGGCGGGGAAGGGGAGGCGGGAGGAAGGCTTAGAAGGGGAAGGAAGAAGAAGAAAAAGAACTAACCAGCCTTCATTATTTTTCCTTTATTTTAAAGCCATTTCTTACAAGCAATAATTAAATCCAACCTTGCTAAAAGTTCATTTTTGTTTTTATGTTATTATGTCATAAGATCTAATATGTTCTTCTAATAGAGACTCCACACTATTTATATGTATACTCCACACATTATCTTTGCTTTTTATTATTATTATATTTTTATTAAACTAGTGTTGACTTTGGGGGAAAACTTATTCACTGATAAGTAGTGGGCACAAAGTAAAAAAAGATGGAGTTGTCTCATGGTTTATAAGGATGCTTAAAAACTCCAAGGGAACTTGTAACTCCAAGGCAGTCGCTAGCCAAAATCGTTCGTTGGAAGTGCTCACTGCCTTTAGATGGTTCATTCTTTTAGACATCATGTTATTAAAAATGCTAGCAACTGAGGACAGAAAGCAAAGGCAGAAAATCTGCTGCAAGGAATTTGCTTTATAGTGAGGGAGGTGGGCCCGGAAGCAAATGTCTCAGATTAGAAGTCCCACTAGGTAGATGGGCGCACTGGGGAAGGGTCACCTTGGCCTAAGGATTTCCAGCTGGAGGCCCCAAATGCCTGGCCTGTTTACACAGTGAGGTGAAGGTTCCTTCCCTAGAGAAACGGGGGTATCAGGACGGATGGGGGATGGGGGAGGGTTAGCTGCAGTGTCCCCGGGACCAGAGCGGATGGAGAGCAGGATTGTACTAGGAGCGGTACAAGGAAGCAAGCTACTCCATGTCTTCTGGCATCTGCTAGAGACTGTGGAAGCATCGCAGACCAACTTGCCCATTTTCCACTGAGGGACAGCATACTCATGAATTCCTTAAAGTTCTTGTGCCATTTAGGAGGGAAATGTGCCCCCCCCCCCCCCCCCCCGTGGAGGTTACACCGAGGAAAGCATTGGTAGCCTGAGCCCACACACCCCGTGGAGTTCCTTTGGTGGCAGATGAAGTGATCTTTTGATGGCAGTAGACTGAATAGGAAATTCTGAAGGCTGAGGGATTAGACTCCATTAGTAGGTGAGACACATGGTCTCTTCCTGCTCACAGGGCTTTTATCATTGGCCTCCCCATTCCCAAGTTTTGCTCTTTTCTCTGAACTGCCCTCCTTCTAAAGCCATCTGTTTCCCAGCTCTCCTCCCTGACAGTTCTAGAGTATTCTGTTAAGATGGAAATCACAGCTCCGTCAAAGAGCCAGCTTTTTCTGTGTTCTTTGAGGGTATTTTATTTTTATTTTGGGGGAGGGGTTGTTTTTTTTCTCATTCTGGAAACATTTGAGCCGTTGCTTTGCACATGTCACTGTGCTAGGCCCTCGGGTCCCACGTGGGCCCCGTCACTTTCCCAGTATGGAGCAGACCCCCTGGAGGAAAGTCTTTCCTGCCCCATCAGCCTGAGAGGAAGAGGCTCTTCACTAGTTTGGCCTCGGATGCTCTGCTCTCCCCTGCATCAGCGCACAAAACTCGTGAGTCTCAGCTGTAAGAAATGTTTAGCTCCTGTAGATGTTAAAAAAAAAAAAAAAAAAAAAAAAAAAAACCTTCCCGAAGGAACTCCACACTGCAGTGTTTATACTCCAGAGCACTTTCCTCCAGAGCCTACGGCTTGACAGCCTGTCCCTCTCATCTAGAAATGAGGGATGCGGGGTCTGTCGGTGGCAGAGGCTGGGTGGCACTTGGGTTACACAGTGCCTGTCCCTTCCTTTTACCCATGCATGCTGCCTATCCTAGGCAATGGCATAGAAACAGTATATAGATTAGTGTCCACACGCGCGCACACACACACACACACACGAACACGAACAAGGAACACCAAAACAGTGTTGATTGTTGTGTTTAAAGACATGTTTTTTTTTTTTTCACCTGAAGAATGGACTTAAACTATGTACTGAAAAAAAAATAGCCTAAGTGTTAGAAATGATGAATGTATCCAGTTTCAGTTACAAAAACAATTATCTGAATTTTAAGCATTCAGTGAGCTGCCAATTTTGATTTTGTGTTGCTCTTTATCCAAATGGCTTTTGCTTTTCTTTTTCTTTCTTTCTTTCTTTTAAAATTGGAGGAAGTAGGGGGTGGGGAACAGCAATGTTGTGTTTGAAAAATTATACTCTGTACCTGGCTTTCCTGTGTTATGTTAACCACTTCAATGTTTTTATTCTGCTTTGGTTTTATAGTGTCTGTGAAGCATTCGATGCAACTATACAGTTATTTTCTCATTAAAACTCAACGTGTGTGGTGTTTTTCTTTTTTCTTTTCCTTTTATTCTTTCTTTTTTTCCTCGATTGAAGGATTGCCGTCCGTTTTACTGTGGAAGGAGGTCGGGAGATTGGTTGCCAAGCTCTGAGGGGTGTGTCGGTGGCCCGGATCCCTGCCTCTGCCTCCCCATGTACTGCACCCACTGAACCCGAAGAGGCAAAAGTATCTGGTAAAAGATCCGGTGACGCCATGTTCACTGTCAGCCACCCTGCCTCAGGACCCACAGAAATGATGCAGGCGTCTGCTGGTGAAGTAGCTGGACTTCAAAGGAAAAGTGGCTATTGAGAAAACAGAACGACCCCTCAGACCGCGCCTCAGGTGTAGGTGAGGGCTGGAGGCCAGCTTCAGCTGTTGAACTTCTGGAGATATTTTATGAGGTGGAACTGCCCTGGTCCACCTCACTGCCACTGCGTTCTTGTGTGTGTGCCACCATGTCAGCCTTTTTTTTTTCTGTGGGTTCTGGGAATTGAACCCAAGTCCTTAGAGTTGCCCAACAAGCACTCTACCAACTGACCAGGTTCCCTAGTGCTTAGCGCTAGTCCTCAGTACATTCCCAGCCTGCATCTGTAGGTGGCTCTCCTTTAGGAAGGACTGAGAACGGCAGGCTTGAGCATGCATAGGAGGTCTTCAGAAAGCCCCCTTCCTCTTCCATATCTACCTGTTCCTCTTCCTTCCCAGCAGCTCCAGGTCCTCCGTCTCTCCATCCAGCCTCTGCACTCTCTGAACCCAGTGGCCCAGTTTCCTGTGCCTCCCAGCCTCACCTCCTCCTTGAGCCAGACAAGGTTATCTCCAACCTATTTCAAAAAAGCAACACCACCAAAATAACAAAAAACCTACAAGTCATGGGTGATAGCAGATACTTACATGGAACTCCTTGATCAGGAGTTCAAGGCCAACCTTGGCTACATAGTAAGTTTGAGATCAATCTGGGCTACCTGAGATCATGTCTCAAATCATAATACAAACAATATATTTTTAAAACAGAAACACTGGGGTGATGACTTCTGGCATGTGTACTGAAGATACAGTGGTTCTGGGGAACTTTCAATAGTGCTGGGAGCTTTTGTACACGGTCCCAACATCTGTAAGATCACCATCTACGTACCCTGGTAAAGCACCTTTGAGATGCCACCTGGATTCTCAAGCCTTTAACCAAAGACAGCAGATTAAAAGAGAAAGAAAAAAAAAAGGAAGATAATTATATACATATATGTTCAGATTTTAATTTCAGGACAAGATAAAGAAATTTGTTCAAACAGAAGAAAATTTTATTGTGTGGAGTAGTAGCAACGTTAGTTAAGCCAGCTTAACACAGAAATGCAACAGTGGGGGCTGGAGAGACGGCTCAGCGGTTAAGAGCACTCGTTGCTCTTCCAGAGGTCTGAGTTCAAATCCCAGCACCCACATGGTAGTTCATGACCATCTATAAAAGGATCGGATGCCCTGTTCTGGCATTCAGCTAACATTCATATGTAAACAAACAAATAAAATCTAAAAAAAAAAAAAAAATCAACAGGGGGCTGAAGAGATGGCTCAGTAGTTATGGGTCCATGCTGTTCTTACAGAAGACCCAAGTTCAGTTCCTAAAAGCAAAATCAGACATCTAATTGTAACTTCAGCTCCAGGGCTTGCCTATTCTGGTCTGTGGGAACACTGAACACATGTGTACTTTCACACACACTCACACACACACGCAGGAACATGCACATACACACATGCATATATGTGTAATTTTCAAACTTAAAAGTTTTTTAATCAAAAATATAAGTATTTTTTCCCAACAGAGTTTTAATGCCCAGTACAGATATAACATCTAGGTCTTCACGTGGAACTCCTAACAGCTGACCCCACTTCTTTAATATCTTGTCTTTTAAAATAATCAGATGAAGACTATTTCATTTTTTGACTTTACTGTGAATTTGGTATCTCAGGAAGAGAGCCCAGTCATTGTACGTAGCCAGACAGGCAGACACTGACAATAACAGCCTTGGGATTAATGATATCGATACCTGAGAGTCACAGCACTGAAAGGCATCCCTGGGCAATTCAAATCAAACGCACAAGCCTGATGTAGTGTGCAGACCTGTGTCTCCAGCTTCTTGGGAAGCTGAGGCAGGAGGGTCACAGATTCAAGGCCAGCTTGAGCAAAGCAATCAGAGGGCTAGGGTTGTATTTCAGTGGCACTCTGTTGCTGTAACACAGAAGCCCCTTAACACAGTGGTTCTCAACCTGTGAGTCTCCAGCCCTGCGGAAAGGGTAGGATTCTGTCCCTTTGGGTTAATGTTAGAGGCTCGTCTTTGCCTGCAAGTGGCCACAGGGTGGCAGTGTTGCTAAAGTAAAGGCAGTCACTAGCTAAGACCCTTCCTTGGGAGTTCCCAGCCTTCAAAATAGACAGGAATTCTTCAAAAACCTCAATGAAAACAAAAACAAAAACAAACCACTCTTGTCCAGGTGTGCTCACTCAGTAATCCCAGTACTTAATTTGAGTGGCAAAAACAGGAGGGTGAGCACAGTTCAAAACCAGCCTAGCCCACATAGTGAGTTTTAGGGTAGCCTGGACTACATAGATAATGTAGATACTGTCTCAAAAACAAAACAAGGAGTTGGAAAGACGGCTCAGCAGTTACGAGCTCTTACTGCTATTAAAGAGGCTTAAAGACTGATATTCTTTAGTCCAAAATATGGAAAGGGAGCCCTAAATTACTAAGTCAGTTTGTAAAAATGGTATACTCTCTTCACAACTAATGAGCATTTTTCTTCTGTTTTTGTCAAAGTGCTAGGGGCAATACTACCGTATGTTTTGCTTAAAGTGACTTAAAATCTAGCAGGCGTGACCAATCTATATGGATCATACATTGAAGACAGCATAGAGTACATTCCAGACACTGGGTCTCTGTAGCCCAGGCTAGCCTTGAACTTGCAGTCTTCTTGTCTTAGCCTCTGAACTGTTAGAACAATAAACCTGTACCACGATGCCCAGCAATAGTGGTTCTCACCTTGAGCCTGTCTCAGAGCACCTTAGAAGGCTTGCTGAGGCAGACAGACGGCTGGGACTCGACTCTCAGAGCTTTTAGAGTCTGTAGGTATGGCTGAAACTCGGAGAATTGTCCATTCCCGGGTAATGCTGATGTGTTTGTGCTACAGAACACAACTTAGAGGGACCGAGCAAGCTATACTCTAGGACGCTTCATGGGGATCCATTGACGACTCCAAGTCACTCTGGAATTGATCACGTAGTCACTAAAATATCTCTTGGCCGCCCCTCTTCATCGCTGGCTGAGTGCTGCAGGCAGGCTTTCTGGTAGCTTCCGGTGCTTTCCAGGTTTCCCTGACGCCCACTGCTCTCAGCGCTCTACGACCTCTCCACGCTTCTAGTGCGCTGGATAACAATGCTGAAGCTGGACTAGTATCTCAGCAATCCAAGGGGCTGAGGCAGGAGGATGAAGAGTCTGAGGTCAGTTTGTGCTAGATAGCAAGAGGCTGGTTCAAAACACAGTGATAACAAACACCGGCCAAGGCAGTGAAGACATCTTCTAGCACACCGAGATCTCAGTGTGCTTCTGGAAGGCTATTAGGACAGAGAGGTGGGTCCAATGAGGAAATTCAGAGTTTTTTCTAGTCCAATTATTGCACCACAAAAGAAAGTCCATTGAAATGGGTCCTTAAGGCAAAGCAGGGACTCCCATCATGCCTTACTGTTGGTGGGAGGAGCTCAAGCCTCTGTTGGCGTTTGTCAAGAGTCTCATGTGGACCACTTTCTCATCATTCTGCCTACAGACACGGTGTCCTGAAATAAGATTGAGGTTGTTCCCCAAAGAGGAGCCTCCCCACCCTTGGAAACCCAGGTCAATGAAACTGAGACCCAAAGGTCCATGGGGGCTCTGACAAGATGTCATCAACCTTGGGGTCCTGGGTTCCACCTCCAGCACTGAATAAACCAGATGTGGTAGCGCACATCTGTAATCCCAGCACCCATGAGGTAGAGACACAAAGCTCAGAAGTTCCAGGTCATCCTTAGCTTCATAGCAAGTTCAAAGCCAACCTGGGTTTCATGAGACCTTGTCTCAAAAAATTAGACCAAACCAAAACACAGCCGTGCAAGCAAAGCCAATCCAGGCAGGCAGCACATAACAAGAATCAAGTCAAGCCTGGTAGAGCATGACTATAATACCAGAGCTCCAGAAGTGGAGGCAGGACAATCAGTAGTTCAAGGCTAGCCTGGGCTACATAGTGAGGTGGTTTTTTTTTTTTTTTTTTTTCAACAAAAAGAGAAAGGATTAGAAATGTCCTCTAATCTGTCGGTTGTGTAGCAGAAGCCACATCTTTTTCCCATGACCAGTACTTTCTTTCCCTTGTTTCTCAGCTGGGGCCGAGGGTCCTGGCAAGCTATCAGGCCTTGATTGTGAACCTCGGTTTAGGGATTTCAGGGGGTGGATTCAAATGTCGCCCGGTGAGGGAGTCATCAGGATACAGATAAAGGAGAGATGAAAGGATGACTTGTATCCCGCGGATGAATCATCTTTCTGGATGGGAGCTCTCACTGAGCAGACGCACAACCAGAACAACGTCACGGTCTTTTATCTCTGCCCACAGCTCTCTCTGTCTCTCAGCCTAATGCTGGATAGGGTAGAGCTCCACCACTGAAGAACTACTGTAACCAGGTGACTTTTCTAGTGCCAATGGGAATTTCCCTCTTTTCCTCAAAATAGTCCCTATAATTCACCTCTGCAAATAAAAGTCTCAAAAAAAAAAAAATCCTTACATTCTAAAAATTGCCAATTTTGGCCACATTCCTAAGAAGAGTAAGTATCTTTCATTGTGGTCCCCTCACCCTATACCCTCTCCCCCATCCAAATTTCAGCATGACTGCTCTGATGGCAGAGGCCTGCTATCTGCTAACAAGCCTTCCAGGTGGGTCCAGGGCATGCCAAATGCCAGTGCTTACTTGGGATTTCATCTGAAAGTACAGGCGTGTGCCAAATCTGCTGGTTTGAAAGGAGTTTTAAATTCAAGTCTTAAAGTTGGGTGCCACTGATTGCTGTGGGGCTGCCCAGCTCCTGGGTGCAGGTGGGGCCCTGGCAGACCAAGTCCCAAAGTCCAAGTGGATCAAGGACTTCCACATAAAACCAGACACACTGAAACTAATAAAAAAGAAGTGGGGGAAGAGCCTTGGGCACAGGAGAAAATTTCCTGAACAGAACACCAATAGCTTATGCTCTAAGATCAAGAATTGACAAATTGGACCTCATAGAAATTACAAAGTTTCTGTAAGGCAAAGGACACTGTCAAAAGGACAAAACAGCAACCAACAGATTGGGAAAAGATCTTCACCAACCCTACATCCGACAGAGGGCTAATATCCAATATATACAAAGAACTCAAGAAGTTAGACTCCAGAGAGCCAAATAACCCTATCAAAAAGTGGGGTACAAAGCTAAACAAAGAATTTTCACCTGAGGAGTATCAAATGGCTGAGAAGCACCTAAAGAAGGGTTCAACATCCTTAGTCATCAGGGAAATGTAAATCAAAACAACCCTGAGATTTCACCTCACACCAGTCAGAATGGCTAAGATAAAAAACGCAGGAGACAGCAGGTGTTAGCAAGGATGTGGAGAAAGAGGAACACTCCTTCACTGCTGGTGGGATTGCAAACTGGTACAACCACTCTGGAAATCAGTCTGGCAGTTCCTCAGAAAACTGGGCACGTCACTTCCAGAGGACCCTGTTATACCACTCCTGAGCATATGCCCAGAGGATTCTCCAGCATGTAATAAGGACACATGCTCCACTATGTTCATAAGAGCCCTATTTATAATAGCCAGAAGCTGGAAAGAACCCAGATGTCCCTCAACGGAGGAATGGAAACAGAAAGTGTGGTATATTTACACTATGGAATAGTACTCAGCTATTAAAAGCAATGAAATTCTTAGGCAAATGGGTGGAACTGGAAAATATCATCCTAAGTGAGGTAACCCAATCACACATGATATGCACTCACTAATAAGTGAATATTTGCCCAGAAGCTCAGAATACCCAAGAAACAATTCACATATCAAGTGATGCCCAAGAAGAAGGAAGGAGAGGCCCCTGATCCTGGAAAGTCCTGCAGCAGTGTAAGGGAATACCAGGACAGGGAAGCAGGAGGGGGTTGATTGGGGAACAGGGGGAGGGAAGAGGGCTTATGGGACTTTCAGGGAGGAATGAACCAGGAAAGGGGAAATCATTTGAAATGTAAATAAAGAATATGTCTAATAAAAAATATATTAAAAAAAAAAAGAGTTGGGTGCCAGATGGGGTGGTTCATGCCTTTAATCTCAGCACTCAACAGGCAGAGATAGGCAGATCTTTGTGTGTTTGAGGCCAGCCTGGTCTACCGGGTGAGCTCCAGGACAATCACTGCTGGGTAAAGAGACCCTGTCTCAAAACAAAACCAAACCGAAAGAGAATACACAGCCTTGCTATCAGTCCAAAGTTGGGCATTCTGACTGAGACAGTAGGGGGAGCCTGCCCCCTAGTGGAGAAGGATAGGTTGGCTCTCACTACACAGGTTGTTTTAGATATTTATTCCTAGCTTAGGGAAAACTCCTTTCTCCCACTGTTCCAGAAGTCTTATTTCCTCCCATTAATGTTAGGATTCTGTCTAAACTCCACCCCACAGCTACATGGCCACAGCCAGGTAGGCCCCTCCCCACCATTACCTGGCAACAGCCAGGCAGGTCTGGCCCACTATAAAAGGGGCTGCTTGCCCCTCCTCCTTCTCTTGCCTCTTACTCTCTTAGCTTCTCTCTTGCCCCCTCTTGGGCTCTCCTCCCTTCCACCTTCCCCTCCCCCTCTCTCCACATGGTCATGGCCCAGCCTCTGCTTCTCTACTCTCTCCCTCTCTCTGCCTTTCTCTGCCTCTACTACCCCTTAACTCCCCTCCCCATGGCCTGAATAAACTCTATTCTATACTATACCAGTGTGTGTGTGGTCCCTCAGGGGGAAGGGATGTCTCAGTATGGGCCCGCTAAGGCACTCCCTTGCCTCGCACCACCATAGAACACATTCTCACACCCATTTCTCTTTTTATGATCACAAGAGACTTGGATCTAGAAACTCTGCAGGCTTACATCCTCAGCAGACCCACAAGAGATCCACACTCGCTAGCCAAGATCCAGTAAGCTCCCATCCCTTCCCATCTCCATGGTCCCAGGGGAGAGTTCTTGAGCTCGGAGCTACCCCTGTGTTGTCCTTGAGGATGGGAGACATTCAGTTTTTCACTGATCCTCGTTTTTAGAACTTTTCCCTTGGGTGAGATTTCCAGGCCGGGCCTGAATACCCTCACGTGTCTCGTCATGTACCCTTGGGTCAATCTATTATCTTTCCCCTTTTCCTGGTCCAGTCATCTGAAAAGGAGGTCTGGGCCCTGGCTCTGCCATGCCAGGGACTCTGCCTCTCTCCTCCCACCTCCTTGTTCTCCAGTCTACGTTTGTCTCCCCTGGACAGGCAGCTTGTGCTCCCTCAGCCCGCAGCACTGGGTGGTGCCACGTGGCCACAGGTGCGTTGCTAGGATACGGAACAAGCTACTTTATGTCCTTCCTTTTTTTCCCCCCTCCCACTGCTGGTAGGAAGTTCTGCCCTGTAGCAACGCAGACCTGTGGTGCCAGCCGCTTGCTCCCTCGTGTGCATACACACATGAGAGAGCTCCCACAGGAGCTGCTGCCACTTAGCTCCCAGCCTGTCAGACAGGCCCACATTTTCTGCTACCAGACTGTGGAACCTCACATACACCAACATTTTCTCCAGTCAGCAGGAGGGCCCCTAATTTCCCAGATAGGACCTGGCCAGCTTTTCTCTGGGGCCTAAGGGGTGGACATTTCACAGCCCACGGTCCTTATGACCAGCCTCCCAGCTGACCTACAAGTTAGAACAAAGAGGCCCTTGGGTTCCCGAAAGCAGTTCATAAATCCCTTGGGCTCTTCCTGGACCAGGTTGGATTGCTTTCTGACGTTTCCGGGATACGTCGCCTCGGGGCTTCATGATGACCTGGATTTCTAGCTTGGCCATAATTGTGTTACCGGAAGTCCTCTGGGATGCTGGTACAGATTACCCAGCAACTCCTCTCTCATCCAATGAGCGCTAAACTGTCTTCGACCATGTATTTTAAGCGATCTTCATACACACTGCCAGCAGTCTGGTAAAAGAAGAAAGGCCCGAGTGTTTACCTATGCACACTCCCAGAACCCTGGCTGGTTCTCATAGCTTGCATGCTCACTTTGTATCACAGTCCTAAATCTGCCTGGATAAACTCATTTTCTGTCACCACGATTTTATGCCATTACTGCTAGCTCTCTTATCCTGATCCTAGACATATGTCTCTTTGCTAATACAACAATATACTTTCCTCTACCTATACAACCTGTCACAGTTACTTAAGATTCTCATTTCTGCTGGGCGGTGGTGGCACACGCCTGTAATCCCAGCACTCTGGGAGGCAGAGGCAGGCGGATTTCTGGCCTGGTCTACAGAGTGAGTTCCAGGACAGCCAGGGCTACACAGAGAAACCTTGTCTCGAAAAAACAAAAAAACAAAAAACAACAACAAAAAAAAGATTCTCATTCCTATCCTGTATTGACTCCTGCTACTCTATCCTGTGCTCAGTCTTGTCATAAGTTTGTTAATTATTAAATTCATGATAGACAGAATTCCCAAAAGCCTCTAACAGTTTCTCCCACGAGGTCTCAGAAGATGTGGACACAGATACAGGATGCTGTCTAGATTGTGTGTGATATGATACTCACTGAAGACTGCAGTGGACAAGACTGATACTCTTGAGTCAAATGACTTAGCTAAACCAAGGTAGGCTATTTCTCATGTCATGCGTGTCCATTCCACAGAGAAAAAGCCCTGTGTCTCCTGCACTTGAAAGACAAACTGATAGCCCAAGCTTCTGTGGAGATGGTAGAGATCACGGAAAACTGCTGGCTACTGGAATCTGTCATTTTTTAAATAATATAACTGCTAAATTATTGTTTATTCCTCAGACTTCTGACTACATTGACAGCTAGACAGTTATCTCCTTACCTAAACTCTGTTTCCATTCAATGCTTCATATTTCCTCTTCTTGCTTTGCCACTGTCCTAATATCATCTGAGTTCCTATATATTTGCCTAACTCTAATAATAAATATGCCAACTTTTTAATCTTGTTCCTTCTGCTCCACAAAAGACTCATCTTAAAGACTGCTCATGTTGCTAACTCATGTTGTTATCTCTTTTACAAACTTGTTAGCTGCAGGAACCTATCTAGATTTACCTCTCATGGACCAAATAGGCTCCATCCAGATAAGTACATCTGCCCAAAGTTCCCACTTAACCTTTCCAAAGGGTGGGACTCCTCTGGATTTCAAATGTACATCTTAAGAAAAGTTTTTTTTTTCCTTCCAAATGTACTTAATCTTATTCCCTACTTATATTAATGTATTTCAACATCTTGTCAAGTCCAGTACTTACCACACCCAGGACAGCTCCAGAGAAGCAACCTTCAGATGCTCCAATCTCCTCTCAGACTCAGACAGCTTCTACCGCACCTATTCTTCTGACCTATACTCAGATGGATCCACAGACCCTGGACAGCAAGGAGGCAGCAACTCTAAGACTGGACAGACATCCCCCATACCCATTCCTTTAGGTTGGCACATCGCCCCCAATGTCAGCACGAAGCAGCCAGATATCAGGACGACCCTATTCCTGTTTCACTGTCACCTCTTTCTAAGTTTTTCTTTTTTAATTAAACCAAAACAGGGGGATGTTAGGATTCTGTCTAAGCTCCACCCCACAGCTACCTAGCAACAAGTCCACTATAAAAGAGGCTTCTTGCCCCTCCTACTTCTCTCACTTCTCTTGCCTCTTACTCTCTTAGCCTCTCTCTTGCTCCCTCTTGGGCCTCCTCCCTTCCACCTTCCCTTCCCCCTCTCTCCATGTGGTCATGGCCTGCCTCTGTTTCTCTCCTCTCTGCCTTTCTCTGCCTCTACTACACCCTTAATTCACCTCCTCATGCCCTGAATAAACACTATTCTATACTATATAGCTGTGTGGGTGGTCCCTCAGGGGAAGGGATGTCTCAGTTTGGGCCCACTGAGGCACCCCCTTCCCCCACACCACTGTAGAACACATTCTCATACCTATTTCTCTTTTTATGATCACAACAATTACAGCTGGGAAATCTGGCTCTGTAAGGGTCACCAGGTTTCCAGCAGCAGAGAGATTGAAACCCCAACTCCCTGCTCTGAGCCTCAGGAAGGTGGGAAGCCTGTAGCAGGACCAACATAAGGAAGTCATGGAACTGGCAGGCAAGGAGCCCCTGAGTGAAGATTGTCTGCCTCATGCAGAGTACAGTGAGAGTTGGTGGTTTCCTACCTCAGAAAAGCCTTCTGCTAATTGTGGAGAGCATAGGAAGGGCTTCTCCCAGTTCTGACCAGCACAGATGTTAGCATTTCTTCAAGGCTCTACCCACAGTTACCTGGCAACAGCCAGGCATGCCTGACTCAGTATAAAAGGGGCTGCTTGCCCCCTCCTCACTCTTTTGCTCTCTTACCCCCCTTACCCTCTCTCTCTGTCCCTTCTCTCCGCTTCCCCTTCTCCCTCTTTCTCTCTCTCTCCACGTGTTCATGGTTGGCCTCTCCTCCCTCTTCCTCCTCTTCTCTTCTCCTCTCTCTCTCTCTCTCTCTCTCTCTCTCTCTCTCTCTCTCTCTCTCTCTCTCTCTCTCCTTCCTTCCCATTCCCTAAATAAACTCTATTATATAGTGTACCCATCTCTACCAAACGTATTCTGGCTCCATTTTCTTTTTTATAAAGCACAACAACAGAAAACAAACAAAAGTGATTTATGAAAGCAAAGCATCTGGGGGTGGTGGGACAGCTCAGTGGGTAGAGGCTCCCTGTGCCGACCTGAACCCGCAGGAATGAGGGTCCCAGACAGTGAGAGGCTGAGTTGGGAGGACCGGGAATGAGAAGACAAAGGCATTCGCTGGGACTGGGAGGCCTTGCATGAGCGGATGACTTATTCCAAGCAAGTTTATTAAGAAGCACAGCATCTAGCTTGGACAAGATGACACGCCCTTAATCCCAGCACTGGGGAGGCAGAGGCAGATGAGTCTCTGAGTTTCAGGACAGCCTGATCTACAGAGTATTTCAGGAAAGCCAGGGCTACACAGAGAAACAAAACCAACCAAACCAAAAAGAAGTACAGCATCTTACACACACTCTCTGTAGGGGGAGAAGGGCCAAGGTCAGCAGAGAGCTAAATGAGCTAAATGTGAAAACCCAAGATACCTGGGACACAGCTTCCTGATGCCTGACAACCACAGCCCTTTAAGGGAGAAAGCTGGCTTCCCCCAGGAACAGAAACCTTAACTCCTCTGAGGCCCAGGCCCAGTACCAGACCAGACCTTGCTAAGTCTGTCTCAGGGCAAGGACACAGAACCTTTGTCCCTGTCACCTGGGTCAGCCTGGCTCCCAACACAGAGCAAGCATGAGGACCTGAGTTCAGATCCCTGGCACTCACAGGAAAAGCTGAGCATGGTAGCATATGCTTGTCATCCCAGAGATGGGGAGGCAGGGATAGGGGGATTTGCTAGTCAGCTGGTCTAGTCAAATTGGTCCTCGTGATCAATTTGACTCAAATTGCTCTTCTCAAAGGCTGGGGATTTGACTCAGTGGTTAAGAGCACTGGCTGTGTAAGAACCTGAGTTTGAATCCTTAACACCCATCTAAAAAGCTGGTCATGGCTATCACACCTGTAACCCCAGCTCTGGGGATGGAGACAGAAGATCATTGCTGTCTGCCAGCCTAGCTCTAGGTTCAGTAAAAGACACTGTCTTAAAGGAGCAAGGCAGAGAGTGATAGAAAAGGACCCCTGGCCTCCTCCTCTGGTCTCAGTACACATTCACATGGACACACCTGCCACACCTACCCCAGCACACACATACACCGCCAAACACCACCACCAAACACCACCAGAACCCCAAAGTGGACCACTCTTGAGGAATGATACCTAAAGTTCACCTTCAGCTTCCACATACATGTGCACACACACTTGTACATGAAATATGCATGATATATCCATGTATCAGTTCCACACATGTGTGCATACTTGTACATAAAACACACACAATATCAGCATCAGAAAACAATTACATCTGAATTGAGAAGCCAAAAAATTAAGACCAAAAGACAAAGGTTTTTTTTTTTCAGAAAGTGTTCTTGAATTTTATTAGAGTATTAAAAAAACAACAGTATCTAATTTATTGTTCACCAAAGGAATAGAAGCAACGTCCTAAAGTTAAGTGGATCTCAAGGGCCTTGGAGCATGTAGATAGATCTGATATGAGGGAAAGGTGCCTGAGGTGCTAAAGCTAAACAGGAAAGGATGATCCCCTCCCCCAACACACACACACACACACACACACACACACACACACACACACACACACACCTTTAATCCCAGCACATGGGAGGCAGAGGCAGGAGGATTTCTGAGTTCCAGGCCAGCCTGGTCTACAAAGTGAGTTCCAGGACAGCCAGGGCTATACAGAGAAACCCTGTCTCAAAAAAAAAAAAAAAGTATCTTTTTAAGGTGGCGGGGGAGGGCATAAAGGGGAATAAGGGGGAGCGGGGTGTTGGCCTCTGGATTCATCAGACCATGCTTGTATACAGAAACCTCTCCTTCCCATAGCCTCAAAGCCACTGGCAAATCCTTTCAGGCTGAGCTGGATTGTAAATCGGTATGAGGAAAGAACTGTGAATTCACAAACCAGTCATTGCTTATGGCCTTCCTCAGCCCCTTTATCTCCACAGCTGATGCAGGAGAGACAGGAGCCCCCTCCCTCAGAGACCATGAGTCTGTAAACAAACTCCCCAGGCGCCTAGATTCCAGAAGAATCACAGTCATTCTCATTTCAACAAGGAAGTTCTTGGACTAGGTTGCAAGTTTCAGGGACACCAGAGGACTGCTGGTGCTGACACATCTGCCCACCAGACCCCAGACTGGGATACAGTCCCACCAGACTGGGACACATCCCACACATGTGTAATGGATACACCTCAACTAGATGTGCCCTTTCCTACCAGCCCCTCAAATCCTCAGAGTCCCACATTCCTACTCCAGAATGCCCTCCCCTCCCCCTGCCACCCACGAATCAGAGAGGGACTGACTACAGGACCTGCCCCTTCCTCTGAGACCCACAAGACAGGGGACCCAGCCCTGGTTCGTGTGCCTGCACCCCCTTCAGAGCCCCACCTGCTCATGCCTGTCTATCCATCCCTGGTGTTCTCTTGGACCCCAGATGCTAGGCGTTTGAGTGGGGGGGGGGGGACCTGAGTGATCCGACAGGCTGCCAAGGAGGCAGTTTGGGAGATACCTATTTCCCAAGCATGAGGCCCCTCCCTCAGCCTGTGATTACCATATGTACTTTCAACACTGGCAGCTATTTCGGTTTGTTTGTTGCTTTGTGGAGACAGGGTTGTGTGTAACCCAGGCGTGAAATCCCGATTGCCTTCCCTCCAGTTCCCACACATTTGCTGCCATACCTGGCTAGTGATCGGTGGGTTTTAGTAAGAAGTTAATTGGCAGAAGAGGACACAGGTACAAGGAATGGAAAAATTATAGAAGGAAAGGCTGACAGGAAATAGATTTGCAAGGAAGCTGGGATGTGCCATCTCAGTGACAGGTGAAGGAAACCATCCTTTTCCAAGGATTTCTTAAACCCACAGGATGGTATGTGGAACTGTCTCACTCTTTTTACCCAGGCTGACCACAGTCTGGGAGGCTCTAGATGGAAAGATGTGAGCACTCCTACTAGCTGGGTTGTCTCTGAGTCCCCAGACAGAGGAACCAGAAAGAAAGGTGCTAAATTCTCAGAGACCCTCCCAGCAAATACAAAGACTCAGAAGTATTCGGAAGAGGAGGGGAGCTCCTATATCAGTGACTCCCAGACATTGTGAAAATATCCCACTGGCTGAAAGTCCTGCTTCACTTCTGGGACCAAGGGTTGTACTGGTCCCAGCCACAGAGGTGCATCTAGGGTGACTTAGCGATGTTTCCTTTTAAGATTAAAGTTGGGCTGGTGGTTAAGAGAGCACTTTCATTCTAATGGTACTCAATCTGTCTTGGGCAATCTCTTGAGTTTAGAAGGGGAAAAAAAACCCACGTGTGTCATTAAGAAGCTCATTTCCCATGATTCCAAAATTGAGGTGGTGCAACTGTTGCTCATTGTTCAAGGCTCTGGTTGTGGCTTTGTGTGGGTCCTGGATGAGCAGTTAGTGGCCACACGGATGAGATATCTGGTTTGATGGAAAGCTTCAGGGTGGGCCATATAAGCCCAGGTTCCGGGCTGCTTGGGAGATCCTGGGTGGTTTCCTCTGGGGAAAGGGATAGTAAGCTGGTTTTCCAGACCTTAAGTTCTTCGTAGAAGAAAGGTGCTGAGCACCAGAGCTGGCTATGTGTGGCGGGGCGCAGCCCTCCTGACTTTGATGCTGGCCTACCTCTGGGATTTTGATTTCCTGTTGTGTCTTCTGATTGTTTTTCAAAGCATCAGCGTCTCCCTCCAGAGAGAACCTAGGTTCTGGCTCTACAAGGTGTCCCTTGGGGTTCCCTTGGTGACCAGGTCCCACATGGAAGGTTTGAACCACGCGGTGCAGCTCTAAGAACATGTGCCATGGAGTTTCGGGAGCCTGGTGGCAGCTTCTGTCCACGTCCTCCAGCATCCCCTCCGCCTCAGAGTCAGTCTCCTCTGGTGACAGGGAGCTCCTTCTCTCCTTGTTAATCCAAACAGCGCTGGTCATCGATTTAGCTGGAGTAGACATGGTCCCTTCTAAGAAGAGAAGGCACAGCAGTGTCATCATTGGTAGTTCCCTTTGAGGAAACTTCATAACTTTCAGATTAAGCAAGGCCAGACCCTGAATGCCAAGGGGGCCAGATGTCCAGAACATCGCATATGTGAACCCACACATGCAAACATACATGACCTGGCACATGCACTCTTCCCCAACACATAATTATTCATAACTCAACAAATATTTACCAAATACTATATCCAAGGCCTATTATTTGAGGTCCCATGATATAGCAGTGAGAATACTCACAGCCTTATGAATAGGTCCTAATAGAGGAGAAAGGCAGCAAGCAAATAAATATATTAAAAATCCAGGTGCTAACTGGAACATGTGCAGAGAGAGAGTGAGAGATTTTACCACTCGTTCTCACATGGGATGTCTTCCTCCAGGCCCTCTCAGCCTCAGAGCGCTGTGTGGAAGAGGAGTCAGGAAGATTGTCAGAGCTGGAGGAGATGACTGACTCCAAGGATTCAGCATCCTCCAGACACAACAGGGCCGAGGCACACAGAAGCTCACAGAGACTGTGGTGGCAGGCACAGGGTCTGCACAGGTTCAAGTCAGAGGGCACCCCAGCGCTGAGAGCAGAGGTAGGCATGGGCGCCCACTCTTAAGCTGTCTGCAGTTGGTACACATGTGCATGGGAAACACCAGTCTTTTCCAGTGATGTCTTATTGGGTATATTAACTAGATTCTGGGCAGGCCCCAGGCCCAGCAGTAGATAGCCAACACAAAGGAGCTCAGGAGTAATTATGTAGACTTTTGTCTCATATTGCTTTGTTTGGCCATTTTTGGTTTTGTTTTGGTTTGGTTTGGTTTTTGGCCTTACTGGTCTTTTGCTTATATATTTTGGTTTCTACTTTCGTTTGATTATGTGTATGTGTGTTGTTTGTGTTTTAAGGAGAGAAAGAAAGGGCTTAAGAGTTGAGGAAGGGGAAATCATGATCAGAATGTATTGTATGAAAATAATTTTGTCAATAAAAATAATTCAGTTGCTAACCAGTTTTAGGGAGAAACTAAAGCAAAAATGAAGGTCCAAAACTTCAGTAAGAGGACTGGAGATATGGCTCAGTCAGTTAAGAACACTGGCTGCTCCTCCAGAAGACCCAGGTTTGATTCCCAGCACCCACATGGCAGCTTACAACTTTCTGTAGCTCCAGTTCCAGGTACCTTGACTCCCTCACACAGACACACATATAAGCAAAACAACAATGTATGTAAAATAAAATAAACTTTTTTTCTAAAGTGTTTTGGTTCTAGGAGATTCTTAATGTCTTTCTATAAACAAACAAACAAACAAACAACAACAACAAAAAAAACTTTACTGAGAGTGTGTGAACTCTGTCTGGGAAGAAGTGAGAGTATTTAAGAATAGCAAAGATTTCCAGAAGGTGAGGACACAGACCTTGGAATCCAGCACTGGGGAGACAGAATAGGCAGATGATCTCTATGAGTTGGAAGTCAGCCTGGTCTACAGACAGCTAAGTTCCAGGACAGCCAGAGCTACACAAAGAAACCTTGTCTCCACAAGCAAACAAAAAACAATGGTAAGGATCAAGAATATACACACAAATATGCATGCACACACACAATACTCCACACATATACACATAAATATATACCACACACACACACACACACACACACTGCTGTGATTTAGATCTTAAATGTCCAAAAGTTCTTTGCTAAAAGCTTGGGATTAGGATGAGCATCCTTAAGAGATTGTGGAAGCTCTGGCAGGTGCCTACTCAAAGGAAGTTGGATCACAGGGGCACGTGGTCCCAGGGGGTACGGGATACCAGCATCTTCCCCTACTTTCTGTTTCCTGGCCACCAGGAGGAGAGCACCATCGGCCACCACATGCTCCTACCATGTTGGATGTACTGTCAAAGATCCAAAACTACAGGCTCAAGTGACCCTGGAACCAAACCCCTGAGACCATGAGTCATAATAAACCTTTCCCCCTTTTAAGTTTATTTATCTGATACTTTGTCTCAAGGCATAAAGCTCACTAACAGACTCCCCTCTGAACGTTGCCCTTAGCTTATGGGGGTTGAGCCCTAGGCTTCCAATAGTGATTTTATCACCCGAGATGGAGAAGAGAGTCCATGGTCACTTTGCTGAGATGTTTTCAGTGTGTCTTCTCTGAATG
The DNA here is from genome assembly GCF_947179515.1 of Apodemus sylvaticus. Lineage (NCBI taxonomy): Eukaryota > Metazoa > Chordata > Mammalia > Rodentia > Muridae > Apodemus > Apodemus sylvaticus. The sequence continues at coordinate 71,589,380 of NC_067474.1, forward strand.
GGGCTTCTAAGCAGCCAATGCAAGACAGATGCCTCTTCCTTCTCAAGGATATTTTCCCCCACTTTGTGGAATGTGCTAGTTCACTGTGAACTATTAGAGCTTAGGGAATTGTTTGCCTATGGTAATCTGATCCATGCTGAGCCTGGAGTACTGACCTGGCACTTGTTAAGTGCCTCATTGCTAACAAAGTAGAGTTGGGGGTGGGGGTGGGGCTGGGGGTAGGGTGGGGGTGGGGCTGGGGGTGGGGGTAGGGGTGGGGGTGGAGGTGGTACTGGAGCATGATGTCATCAGGAAGCCCCTCTGAGTCCCAGCTTGATAAATCCAAAAGAATCAGAAGAACTAGAAGAAGAGATGCAGCCAGTTCTGCACACAGGTGCAGCCTCACACATGGCCCCAGGAAGAGTGATGGTCTGTTCTGGCAATAACTTCACTTAAACGTTTAGCATGGCAAGCACACTTCTTCAGGAATTAGATATTCTGCAGGAATTAGAGAACAAGGAAAGAGGGGGAGGAAAACAGGAATCTTCTCTCATCCTGAGTCTACCTGGAGAGGGCTCTGGAGGCTGCGAGTGGGGACTGGGGTGCTCACAATGCTCACAGGGCCAGGCAGGTCTTCAGAGCAGGACCTCTTAACTTTCAGTTCCAGTCTATGGTCATACAGGACAAAGAGAAAGAGAGAAACACACATACACACACACACACACACACACACACACACACACACACGAACAGAAGGAGGGAAGGTGGGAGTGGGCCCCGTGGCCCCTTGCCAAATAGTGGAACCTTCTGCTAGAGTCCCAGACTGCAAATGCTTTAGAATAGGGTCTTCCTGCAATCTTCAAGCAAAAGAGAATATTCAAGAACACAGAGAAGTTTTATACTGTTTTCCCTTTCTTTTGGAAGAAAAAAACCCTTTCAAGATTAATTTTATGTTTACATGTAGAAATGTTTTTGCCCACATGTACATATGTGCACCACATGCATGCCTGGTGCCTGTGACGTTCAGAAAAGGATTGGAACTGGAGCGAGAGGGTTGTGAGCCACCATGTAGGTGCTGGAATGGACCCCAGACCCTCTGCAAGAGCAACTGTGCTCTTAACCACAGCCCCCCACCTTTAATCTTAACATCGACTTGGGTTGGATCTGGTCTAGGAGGGGGTGTGGGGACGGCAAACTCAGGCTTTGTTCCAAGCCTTTGTGCATAATCACTCCGTGCTGAGGTGTGATACCTAGCATTGTAGAATGTTGACCTCTTTGCCTGCCTGAGCCCCAGCCAGTTGCTATAACACTGGGGGCCCCCATCTTTCTTCCTCAAAGCCACTCTCTCTGTTTTGCCTGTGGATCCAGTCAGGAGGCTGACTCTCCGTCATCCTGCTTAGCCTAGCGAGGGGGGCGGGGTGGCTGCCAAGCCTGCTCACCTGACCGACCAGTCAAGCCAGATCAGAATTAGGAGAAATAGGCGCAGAGACCAGGAACTTTGGCTGTTGGCCAAACTCCTGGCAGAGGCCTCCGTTCCTTTGGCTATGGGGCAGGCTGGGGACAGCCACCCTCATCAAGCTTCCGCGGCTCAGTCCTGACTCTTCTTCCTCTCCGCGGACTTTCAGTCCACTGGTTCCACCCACAGACGTTCCCTCCTCCTCCCCAGCACTTGCCCAGCCCTACCTTTAGGGAACACCATTAGGTGGGCCTGGGTCCTCTGCTGTCTCCTCAGACCTTCATACTGGGCACGAAGAAACTGGATGTTTATAGGAGGCCCTTGACCTGGCGCCTGAGTCCGGGAACCCTCAGCCATTAAGCAGGTCCCCAGTTCCAAGAACTTGGGTAGGGCAGGGCACGGGCAGGCCAACGCTTTCATCCGCATCCGGGAGAAAAGCAAACAGTGAGATCTGAGACAGGGGGAGGGGAGCAGAAAAGAAATGTAGATGGCAGAGTGAAAGAAAGAGAGAGAAGGGACAGGGGGCAAGGAGAGAAGCTGGCAAGATAAGGGGAGAGGAGGAGAAACTGAAGGGCCAAGACTGGGGGAGGTGGGGAGAGGAAGAGTGAGGAGGGGGGAAGGTTAGTTCTTAACTAAAGAGGAAGAATCGGAGAGGGGGAAGCAGGGAGAGAGGGCAAGAAGGAAGCGAGGAGCGGTAAAGAGCAGAGCGTGAGGAAGTGGGTGAGGAGGAGGAGGAGGTGGGGAGGAGTGCGCTGGAGAGCCGCAGGTAGGAGTTGAGCTAGCAAGCGATCCAGCTCAGCTGCCGCGCGCTTTCTCCGTCCGGAGCTTTTATTCCAGGCGGGTTCCTTGAGTGATGGTCCAGCTTAGAATGCAGTTCCAAGAGCTACAGTGAGATTCGTTTCTTGGCAGAGCCGAGCTGGTCTGAGGAGTGCCCTGTGCCTGCTCAGTCCACATAGTTTTGAACTTGACTTAGCAGGTCATCAAAAGCCGCTGGTTTAATGAGCAGCCGCCACAAAAAGAAACAGCTTCTGGAACTTCAAACGCTGGGACTCTTTTTGATGTGGTGTGTACAGGATCATCCTAAGGTCTCCATGCAGCCCCCGGCACACCTTCAGATAAAAACTCCTGGCACAAAGTCTGCCACAACGATAGAGTCCAGGGCAGCCCATGGCTTCCCGCCAGCCCCACCTCTTTGACATTTGAGCAGTCTTTGTGGTCTTGGCTTTTTCCAACTAAGCAACAGTGGGAGTTTATTTTGCCCACAGCTACACGCACCCTCACCCCCTTTTTCCAGCCCCACCGTTTCTGCAATGGCAGACGCTGCCTCTTCTTACGCTAGCCTTGACCTATCCTTACCCTGTTTGCTCAAGTAAATGCAATTCTTTCTCCTAAGACAGTACTTACCACTGGCCACCTGCCCGGACTCTTGCAGAGCAATGGGTTGGGGATGTGGGGGAGGGTAAATCTTCAATGAGTAGTGAAGGAGGCTCACTGGGGCTTCTGTAACAGAGTCCCGTAAACTGGGTGGTTTAAACATCAGACATTGTTCTGTTTGTTTCAGAGACTATAAATCCAAGAGTGTGAGCAGAGTCGCTACTTCCAGGATCTGTGTGGGAGAGTCTGTTCTCTAAACCTTGACTAGCTTCTGCTGGCTTGCTTTTGTGACCTGGTAGCCTTTCTGGTGGCCTTTTAGTTTATGAAGGAATCACTTTACCTTGTCTCCTTGTGATGTTCTCATATATGTCTCTGTTGAAATTTTCCCCTTTTCTAAGGACACCAGTCATTGGAATAGTGCTTCACCTGATAACCTCATCTTTTATTTTTTTTAGAAGAAATTAGATATCCTTTTTTTAAAAAAGTTTATTTATTTATTATATGTAAGTACACTGTAGCTGTCTTCAGAAGAGGGTGTCAGATCTTGTTACAGATGGTTGTGAGCCACCATGTGGTTTGCTGGGATTTGAATTCAGAACTTTTGGAAGAGTAGTCAATGCTCTTAACCGCTGAGCCATTTCTCCAGCCCAAGGCTCTACATTTAAGATGGCAGCAAGTGTACTGGGGTTGAGGTGGCATGATTTAGCTCATGTTGGGTAGAGCAGTTGGGTAGACAGTTCTATTCAGGGAGAGAAGAGATGACTGGGGGAGGGGCAACAGGGGACTAGTTTTAGATGTTATGGTTGGGGTGTCTTTGATCTTTCTGGCAGCAGGAGGGAGTCAGGTGCTTGATGGGGAAATCTCACTTGAAAATGCCATTGGTTTTGAAAATGATAATTTATTATTGGAAACATTTTATTGTTAGGCATATATAAAATCAAGAGGTGATACTAGACCGATCTCTGCCTCCCTCCCTCCCTCCCTCCCTCCCTCTCTTCCTTCCTTCCATTTAGAAGTTAGGTGTGCACATTTGTATGGATACCCATGGACATGCGTGTGTATGCATGTGTGCATGGAAGTCGAAGGTTAATGGCAGAGGTCTTCAACCACTGTCCACATTGTTTCTCAGACAGCCTCCTGCTGATCTTCAGATGCCCCAATTTGCCTAGACTGGCCGGCCAGTGCGCTCCGAGGACCTACGGGTGTATGCATGTGTGCATGGAAGTCGAAGGTTGATGGCAGAGGTCTTCAACCACTGTCCACATTGTTTCTCAGACAGCCTCCTGCTGATCTTCAGATGCCCCAATTTGCCTAGGCTGGCCGGCCAATGCGCTCCGAGGACCTACGGGTGTTTATGCTCCCAGTGTTGGGCTTACAGGCTCACCTGGCCTTGCCTGTATCCTAAGCCAGGCAGCTGCTTCAGCTCCTCACACTTGCACACAAACACTTGACCAACCGAGGCATCTCCCCTCCCTCCCTTCCTCCTCCCTTCCTTCCTCCCTCCCTCCCTCCCTCCCTCCCTCCCTCCCTCCCTCCCTCCCTCCCTCTCTCCCTCCCTCCCTCCCTCCCTCCCCCTTCCCTCTTTCTTTTAGTTCCTTTCTTCCTTCTTTTTGTCTTTTTTTTTTTTAATTAAATTTTTCTTTTTCAGACAGTTTTACTTTGTAGCCCAAACCAGTCTGGAACTCATGACTATCCTCCTGTTTCAGACTCCCATACCCACCGTGAGTGCTGGGATCATAGGCTCACTGCCATGCCTGCCTTTCCTTCTGTTAGTTTCCCATTAGCACACCGTGTTCCCACTGAGCACATAGAGACGCCCTCCTTCATCCTCTCTTATTGTCTTCCTCCCCCTCTCCCATCTCAGGTCTTCCTTCTCTTCTCTGGTAGAGAAGCATGTGGCAGAGTTTGCTCACATTAGATGCCAAGAAGCAGAGAGGAATGGGTGTGCCTAGCCGCCATAACCATCCCTTCCCCTAACTGATGACCAATCCCCAAAGACTCCATAACCTCTCTCTCTCTTTTTTTTTTTTTTAAATCTTTTGTTGTTGTTTGTTTGTTTGAGACAGGACCTCATTCCATAGCCCTGGCTGTCAAGAACTTACTGTGTAGACCAGGCTGGACTCACAGCCTCTGCCTCTGTCTCCTGAGTGCTGGGATTAAAGACATGTCACGATAGCCCGGAAAATTCCATAACCTCTTAAGACAGTGTCATCAGCTGGAGACCATGCATTAAGCATGAGCCTTCAGAGGACATTTCAGATTCAATCATAATCAATGGACAAAGACAGGGAGGGCAACCTCCTTATCTCCTCTATGGAGTAGCACCCGAGCCTTCTAGGTAGCAGACTGATTACCTTTCTAGCGGCACAGTAGAGGCTACACTGCTGAGGGCCTCCCTTGAGCACTCTGATTCAGCTAGTCGAGGCTAGTATCATGTGCATACTTCTGAAGTTCCTTGTGCTACAGGGAGCTCATAAGAGATGATCACTCAGACACAGTGAATAGCCAATAGAAAGTCTTTATTCCAACCAGCTGGGATCACACCCAGGACTCGAGTTTAGCCTCAAGTATCCAAACCATGTTTTGTTTTGTATTTTTTTGTTTTTTGTTGTTGTTTTATTTTAAAGCAGAAACTGTGTCCTGATATCTCACTCAGGAGGCAGCTGCAGGGGAGCTTAGCAGAAGTTAAGCAGTTTAAAGGAGCTAAGATAAGTTAGACAGGACATCCTGACCTTTAGTTCCTAGAATGAAGTTGGGTAGTTTTTCGTGGGATTCTCTATCAAGGAGATAAGGGTCTAGTTAAACCTGAAGTGGCCTCAGCAAGAATACAAGATGGAGGTGCCTCTGCCCTGTCTTGGCCATCAGTCTTGCTGCCCTGCCCTGTCTTGACCATCAGTCTTGCTGCCCTGGAGAAGCATTTACCTTGTTTCCTGGCTTCCTGAGACTCTAGTTAATGGACAAGTGGTAGGAGAGAACACCAAAGCTTCATTATTTCCACTTTTTTTTCCCAATATGGCTTCTGGTAGCCCAGGTTAGCTTCAAACTTGGTAGGCAGCCAAAGCTGACTTAAACTCCCAATCCTTTTGTGTCCACTGTGGTGGTTGAGTGTTAATCTGCTCTAAACTCCCTGGCTGGTGTGTGTGCCTCCTCTACACCCACCAAATGTTTTAGATTCATGAATGAAAGACACACACACACACACACACACACACACACACACACACAGCCTTATCGTTAATATGCCCTAAGTAGCTCAATAGTTGGGCTACTCCCACACTTCCCTTTGACTAACCCTCAGATATTCCTGAATTATTCCTTTCTAAACTCTATATGTGGTCTCTGCTACCCAGACCCAATCATGGAGTGGGCCCTGGGGCTGCCCCTCCCTGATGCCCACATGGCTGGTTCTCTGCCTTCTGCAGCTCTCATGCTTGCGTCCTATGTCTTTCCTGGCATGGCCATTCTACAACTTCCTTCCCCAACCCCTGAATCTAAAGTCCCACCTCTGTCTCACTGACCAACCATTGGCCACCGGCAACTTTACTCATCAATTAGAACTAGCTGGGGGCAGGGACCATCAGCGTCTCATGTGTGAATTCCTGTGATTTTGGGAGCCAAACCAACATAAATAGCCTTAGAACCAAACCACAACAGTCCACCTCTCAAGTGCTGGGACTTGGGGCTTGAAGTATTAGGTATAAGGCAAGAATGTAGCTATTTTTTCCCTGTAGATAATTTTCTAATTGCCATACTATCACTTACTGAATGAACTTTCATTTCCTTGTGGCCTGTGTGTAAAAAAAAGGGGGGGTGGGGTGGGGCATAATGGCAACCACATGCCATCTTGGGAGTCTTTAGAAATACAGGACTTAATTTGATTATGGTGGGTAAAAGCAAAGTCAGGTAGCAGGGTACTCCTAAGAGGATCCCCCATTCCCATAGCTAGTACTGGTGTTTATAGTAAAGAAAATCAGGCACCACCTCCCCCTTCCCCCAGGACCCAGGGTCTGTGTAAAGGGATTCAGCTATTCAATGGATCAGTGGATAGCAACTGATGTTCCTCACCACTGGGGACCTGCTCCAGGTCAGCCTCAGTGGGTGGGGGAGGGTCACCGGCTTCAAGATGAAGCCCTTAGGGGAGCTGGTGTGATGGTGTTCTGTGGGCCTGGTGGGTAGACCCTGCCCTGCAGAAGGACTTCAGCTTTGATGTTCCACTGGAGGCGTCAGGAACACTCACTACTCTGATCTTAGCATTTCCATTCCCTAGAGCAACTTTATCTGATATAATCCCATCCCTGCAGTACAGTGAGGTAGCCTTAAAGAACCCCATAAGGCAGGATCATGAGGCAAGGAGGGCCTCTCTTGGCCCAGGTTCCAGTGAGGAAGGGGGTCCTCATCTGCTGGTAGACTGATTTGGTGGTCTCTGTGGTAAAAGGCAGGGTCTACAGGAATGCCTGCTGTGATATGGAAAGACTCAGCTGTCAAGAAGTACACCAGAGCTGAGGGCCTCATAAATGGCAAGTTCTTAGCCTTCTGGAACAAGGCAGAGAGATGCCTCTGCAATGAGGATACGGCTGAGCACACACGGGGAGCCAATGGCTGCATGCATTGAGCTCAAATATGCATTCCTCACATGGTGTTCACAGACAGTTGTTGTGGGAAAACCCACAAAAGTTTTACTGTTTTAACTACTTTTTTAAACAAAGGGTTTAAGTGTGTGTGTGTGCATGTGCATGCGTGTATTCGAGTGTGTACATGTGTGTGTGTGTACATGCATGTGCACTCAAATGTGTGCCTATGTGTAAGAGAGGGAGGAAATGGTGCACACCACACATGGAGGCCAGATGGAGGGTTTTTCTGCCTTTTCTTTCTTTTTTCCCTTTGGCTTTTTCAGTCACCATGTTGTGTACTCCAGGCTAGCGCTTCGAGTTTCCTACTGATCCTCCTGTCTCTTCTTCCTTTCGAAACACAGGAGTGCTGGAATTACAGATGAATGCTGCTGAGTCCGGCTTTTTACATGGACTCTGTGGACAAAACTGAAGTCATTAGGCTTGCGTTTAAACTCTATTGAACCTGCGATGTACAAACGATGTTAATTGTTTTATAGTGTGTTGTCTTAGAATATCCATGATAAAACACCAAGACCAAAAAAAAAAAAAAAAAAAAAAAAGTGCGAGTCGGGGAGGAAAGGGCTCATTTGGCTTACACTTCCACATCATAGTCCGTCACTGAGGGAAGCCAGGACAGGAATTCAAGCAGGGCAGAAGCTGGAGGCAGGAGGCTGGAGGCTGGAGGCTGGAGGCTGGAGGGGTGCTGCTTACTGGCTTGCTCAGCCTGGTTTGCTCAGCTTACCTTCCTATAGAACCCAGGACCATAGGCCCAGGGATGGCCCCACCCACAATGGATTGGGCCCTCCCCCACCAATCACTAATTAAGAAAATTCTCTGCAGGCTTGCCTACAACTCAATCTTATGAAAGCATTTTTTTTTTTAAATCGAGGTTCCCTCCTTTCAGATGACATCTTTTAAAATATAGAATAATAGTCAATTGTGTGGGCATATCATATTTCATTTTTCTAGTCATGAATTGATAAATATTGCCTTGTCAACATCTTTGGGGTATTATGAATGATGATCTATGAATATTAATACACAGGCATCCATTTGAGTCTTTGCACTCAATTCTTTTGGAAATTCTGGATCAGAATTCTATGTTGTGGTAACTCTATATCTAACTTTTTTTGAGGAAAATATACAAATTCAATTTCATTTTTAATAAGAACACTGTGAGATCCAAGCAGTTGACCTGGGTTCAAATTCTGGGCAATGCACCAAAACCAAATCAAACCAAAACCAAACCAAACCAAACCAAACCAAACCAAACCAACTAAACAACAACAAAATAAACTTGCTTTCTTGCTTTCTTGCTTTCTTTGATAGAGACTCATGTATCCCAGGCTGGCCTTGAACGTCTATGTAGACAAGAATGATTTTGAAATTCTCTACTCTTTCTGTCTAGGCCTAAAGGCCAGGTTTACAATATGTGCCTCCATGCCTGTTTTATGTGGGGGTGGAGATAGAGCCCAGGGATTTGTGGATGTTAGGAAAGTTCTCTCCCAACTGTGCTAAAGCCCCAGGCTCTCTAGATGACATATTAAACCCTTACACTTCCACCACCAGCCTAGTGTTTCTCTGCTTGAGACTTGGCAGCATTTGAATCTAGGACCCCTGAACCTTAGCTAGGTTCTTAGTGTTTCCCTTTCTGTCTTTCCCCAACTGCTCTCCTCAAACAGGTTGGTGTTCCTGGGAGACACAAAACAAACAGAACTTATAACTCACCCTGTCATCTCGCAATACACTCAAACTGGCATCCAAATCCTCCTCTGGCCAATGAAGTAATACTTTCCATGCATTTGTCTCACTCGCTAGACTCCATGGCGACCTGCTCCAGGTTCTAAAGATTTCCTAAATGGGTTACAAATCTGCCCAAGATTAAGAGCCAGAGACCTTGGGTCAGGTGTCTCTAGCCCCAAACAGCTCATTCACTTGCTGTGGTCACCCACACAAATTGTGTTGTGTTTTAAGTACATGGGGAGAATATTCTTTTACTACTTCTGCCTTTCTTCATTTTACTGAATGTCCCTGACTGATGCCGTCTATTCTCTGTATTCTAGAACATTCCTTACCTCTGACTCTGTAGAGCGTATGCGCGTGCTCTCTCTCTCTCTCTCTCTCTCTCTCTCTCTCTCTCTCTCTCACACACACACACACACACACATCTCTTCTTGCTAGCTTCACTTCTTGGCTTCTAGATAAGATATAACGTCAGGGTTAAGACTTTAGGTTAGGTAAGACAAGGTGGGCTTCTAGTTGATCTTCCCTACTGAAGAGTGAACTGCTTCACTTCTCTGTGCCTGAGGAAAGAACTGTCCCCCCAAAAGGGGGTAGCAGCTTGAGTTGACCAAGCAAGTAGGATAGACCTTATGGAGCATTGAGGTTCTAGGATGACTAGAACATTCCAATGAATGTACTGCTATTGCTGAACAGAGAAACCATTGTCAAGAAACTTTAGGGCAACTCCTAGCCCATCAACCATATGTAATCATGAACCATGCCCACAAAGTAGGTACCTGTATCCTGTCTCTGTGCCTGCAGAATTTTATCCAAGTGTATTTTATTTGTCAAACAAGGTATCCAGTATCTTTGTTGTGAGGAAGTTTGAGAAATGTATTTTTCAAACATTTCACAGAAGCAAGTATAGTGGCACATTCCTTTAATCACAGGCAAAAGCAGGTGGATTTCTGTGTGTTCGAGGGTAGCCTGATCTACATAGTGAGTTCTAGGATAGCTGGAGCTATGCAGCAAGACCTCATCCAAAAAAACAAGAAACAAAAACAAACAATCCCCCCACATATTTTAAAACATTTTATTTTAAATCATGCACCTCTGTGTGTGGGGGGGTATATATGCACACGTACAGGTATCAGGTCCCCTGGAGCTAGAGTTATAGGCAGTTATGAGCCACCCTACATGGGTGCTGGGAACCCAACTCTGCCAGAGCAACAAGTTGAGCTTTCTCCCTAGCTGCAGCATCACGGCTTTTAGAAGATAAAAGAGGACTGAAATAAATAACGAGGAAAGCAATACATCCCTTGGGCCACTCACCCTGCTTGACTCAGGAAAACAGAGAACAGCCATGGATGGTGAGTGACCATGCGGCCCTCTAAACCTCTCATCTCAGCACATGGGAGGTGAAGGAAAGATGATCTGGAGATTAAGGTCTTCCTTCCCTGCATGGCAAGTTCAAGGCCAGCCTACCCTATACAAGCCCTTGTCTCAAATAAAAGAAAAAGAAAAGTAGGAGAATGTTTTAAGATACCACAGTACAAACTCAGTGGTAGTGGCACATGCCTTTAGTCTAGTGCTTGGGAGGCAGAGGCAGGTAGATCTCTGTGAGTTCAAGGCCAGCCTGGTCTACAGAGTGAGTTCCTGGACAACCAGGGCTACATAGAGAAACCCTGTCTTGAAAACAAAGGAAAAAAAACAGATACTATAGTATACAACTACACCCAACATGACTTTTTCCTTATTGTAGGTCTTTAGCGGCACATTTTATCACAGGAAATTACTATAATGTTCAAAGACATCTTGTCGATGTCTAGATGAATATCCATATCTTTTTGGAGAGCTTTCAATCCTTGTTATCTTCCCAGCAAATACAGAGAGCAAACGAGAATGCTTTGATGACTGGTTATATCTTAGCCAAATGGTGAAGAAGTCTTTGTAAGCTGGATTCATCATTTATGAAAAAGAACAGTTTCAAGTCTTAAAATGAAGGTGAATTTTAGTTTTAAATTTATTTTATCTCCTGCCTCTTTGTACAGACACGACTAGATATCATTTTAAAACAAGTCGTTAGCATGTTCCTGGTGGTGGTCAACTATATCTGCCTCCTTTTTTATCATTTCAAACAGAGCCTCTTGCTCTGCTCCCTGCCCCTGTCAATCACCATTCTGTTTTCAGCCTTTGTGGGTTTATCTGTTCTGGACGAACCACGGAGATGCACTCACAGGGGTTACCACGCATTCCATACTCCGTGTCCCCTACTCCACGCTTCCTACCGTGGCGCCGGCGCCGACATCGCATACTCTTCCCTTCCCTTCCCTTCCCTTCCCTTCCCTTCCCTTCCCTTCCCTTCCCTTCCCTTCCCTTCCCTTCCCTTCCCTTCCCTTCCCTTCCCTTCCCTTCCCCTCCCCTCCCCTCCCCTCCCCTCCCCTCCCCTCCCCTCCCTTCCCTTCCCTTCTCTTTCTTTCTTCCTTCCTCCCACTCCTTTCCCTTCCCTTTCCTTCCCTTTTCTTTCTTTCTCCTTCCTTCCTTCCTTCCTTCCTTCCTTCCTTCCTTCCTTCCTTCCTTCCTTCCTTCCTTCCTTCCTTCCTTCCTTCCTTTTTTTTTGGATTCAGAGTTCTTCTTTGTAGTCCCAGCTGGACTCAGAACCTGTGATCTTTCTGCCTCAGCCTCTCAAGGCAGATCAAGCTAGGCCAAGCTTCTTGTTTTCATTTGACTCTTATGAATATCATGCTATACTAGTGTGTGTGTGTGTGTGTGTGTTTCATTTTATAAATTAAAAAAAAAATATGTGTGCGTGTTTTGCATGTCTGTGTTGCTTGGCACCCACACAGGCTGGGGGTGGTGGTTCTGGATCCCCTGGAACTGGAGTTTCAGATGGTTGTGAATCGACATAATTACTATTTATTATTCAGGTGATTGTATTGTATCCAGGACTTTGGCCTATGGAAGGAAAAGTACAGCTTAAATGTAAGTTTCCTGCCCTCTAGTGGAGGCTTTAAGTCATGGCCACACAAAGAGCTGAGAGGATTAACGCTGTTTGGTTTGAACAGATATGGCTCCTGATGGAGACACCTGCCGGTTGTAGCGACCCCTCCTGGGAAGCACAGTAGTGCTGAGGTCACGTGACTTCACGCTTCTTGAGCTGCCACAGATGGCTAGTCACCAGCCTGCCAAATGACCTAACCTGGAACATCTATCAGCTAAGAAGGTAGGAGGCCCAGATATTAAGATTTTTCAAAGTGGATCAAGAGAAAGCCACTTCATCCACCGCTGAGGAAAAGACACGAGAAGAATTTGAACCCTTAGGGGTGTGTGTGTGTGCGCGCGCGCGCGCGCGCGCGCGCGCGCGCGCGAACGTGCGTGCACACGTTTGGGGGCCAGGGAGGGGGAGTCCCTGCAGGTATCCAGGCAGAGAATCGAAAAGCAGGAATGAAAAGTCAGTTGCAGACTGACGTCAACTTACATCAGACTTCAGGGAGTCTAATACCAGGCAGTTTATTGTAGACATATTTAAACACAATGGAATTTGGGAAAGGGTCTCCCAGCAATGAGAATTCCCATGCTTTCAATTCCAGTTGCACAATAAAGTTGAAGGCATGATTACATAGACACACTTTACAAAATGTATGTGACTGTAGGGGTGGGTTCTATAGCTAAAAGGCCTAGAATCTAGTATAGTCTCTGGCCAATAGCATAGAGATCATGGGGTCATAAAGTACATCCAACATCTCCCCTAAGGATGGGTAATGGTCTTGGGCGAGTAAAACCCTCTTTAAATAATTGATAGGTTAGGACTGGCAAGATGTCTCAGCTGGTAAATGCACTTGCTGCCAGGCCTAGCGTTGAACACAGAGTCTACATGGTATTCCCAGGAGTCTGGGATAATCTAGGCAATGTAGGTGAGATCTGCCTCTAGAGCAAAAGGTGAGTGAAGTCTGCCTTCGCAGGTATCAAAAAGGTCACCAGGTCATTGCCAAAACCCACTCTCAGCTTTCTGGATGGAATGCAGGGATTTGATTTTCTCTCCTCCATCGAGGACACACCCTGCATGATTTACATGCATGGTTCTCTTAGTGCTTCTCAGTGCATACAAGGACTTCTGAGGCCTCAACAAGGAGTAGGTTGAAAATCAGAGCAAAGGATGTCGGATGTGGATGCAGCCAGGGCTGCCTTCCATCTTAGTAAGATGTCAGATACTTCCCTGTGGTAAGACAACATGAGCAAGGCAGGTTGTGGAAGAGTGGATTCAGAGCTAACTGGTTCAGAAGGTGAGTTGGTGACTGTTGTGGGGAGCTCGGCAGCATGCAGGCAAGCAGGCAGCACTGGAGCAGTAGCTGGGAGCTCACACATGGATCTATATCGTAAGGGAGCTAACTAGGAATACCGTGGGCCTCTGAAAGCTCAAAACCCATCCCCAGTGACACACCTCCTCCCACAAGGCCACAATCTTAATCTTTCCCAAACAGTTAACAGATAGAGACAGCTTGAGTCCTACAGAATCCTGTTTTTCTTCTTCCAGCCAACTCATTCTGAATCTGATCATTAAGAGTCTTTCCTGGAAGTTCAGGCCCACATTCTGGAGGTCTATTCTCTGTCTTAACTATAGTCAGACAATCATGGTTTTAGTCGTAAGGGTCTTACATTAGTGCAGCTAATCTGGACTGAATGTTAAGACGCACTTGAGCTGGGCCTGCTGGCTCAGACCTGTAATCCCTGCACTTGCCTGTGGAAGAGGGAAGATCCTGGAACTGAAAATCAACCTTAGACACAGAGTGAATTTGATGCAAGCCTACACTGTATGAGACTTTGTCTCAAAATCAAAACAAAACACAAACCAACCAAAAACAAACATACAAGGAAGCTGTGGCGAAGATGTTTTACGGAACACCCAGAGCTGTGGGAAAAGTGAGGGAAATTTTCTGTTTACTTAAAAACCAAAACTGAACCAACCAACCAACCAACCAAAAGAGTTATGATGGTGACTCATGCTCAGTACTAGGGAGGCTGAGTCAGGAGAATTGCTGTGAGTTTAAAGCAACCTAAGTAGCACATTAAGTTCTAGGCTGGAGAGATCTGCCTTAGCTACTTTTCTGCTGTAATGACAAAATAACCTAACAATAGTAACTTAAGAGAGAAATGCTCAGCTGGGCAATGGTGGCGCAAGCCTTTAATCCCAGCCCTCAGGAGACAGAGGCAGGCGGAGCTCTGTGAGTTCAAGGCCAGCCTCATGTACAGAGTGAATTCTAGTACAGCAGGGCTGCACAGAGAAACCCTGTTTCAAAAAACTGAGAGGGGGCAGGGAGAGGGAGAGCAGGGCATAAGTCTGTCTTGGTTGGGAGGGCGGGGTGACAGGAGCAAGTGGCCAATCAGTCACACTGCAGTAGCAGAAAGGGATCACAGGAAGCTGGTTCTCACTGACATACTTCCGGTTCTCACTGATGTACTCCCTCCATCAAGGCCCCACATGCCGAAAGGTTTCACAACCTTCTTAAACATCATCAGCTGCTGGGAATCCGGCGTCCAACCACGCGAGCCTGACCACCGGAGCCTGTGGGGAACATTTCACATTCAAACCACAACAGACCCTGTCTAAAAAACAAAACTAAAAACCTACTAAAAAGAATCATCTGAGTGTCTCTAAAATTATGTATGCTGGGCTCATGTAACATCACTTCAGATCATAGGAGAGGGCAGTATGGCCCAGTCATGAGTACTTTTGAAACTTGCCAAGGTGCAGTCAAAACCAAGAGCCGCTGGAGTATCTAAATGGCTCCTCGTCACACTGCGTGCTTTCCTTTAGAGCCACATTTTGTCTATTTACATTCCTAGCTGCTTGGTACAGGTATTTCAAGGGGGGAGGGTGTTGAGGGGAGGAGAAAGAGAAGGACTTCTTTGGGTCTGTACCTTCCTCAATTCTCTGTGCAGGGTCCTTGTCTCCATCTTCTTATAGGACCCAGACTGTGTGCACGCAACCTTGAACTCCGAACTTTCACCCTGGCTCAGGGAAGCACAGGTCATTCGATTGCACAGGCTTTTTGGCTTGGACTCTCCTCACCCCCTCTGACCTGTGAGTTTGTGCTGTCTTGTCAGTCAGGCTGTGAGCTTTTGCCTTCCAAGTCCCAGGCCTCTGCTATGTTGTTCCTTTGTGAACTTGTGTATAGATCTACATGTGTGCACTAAACTATTCCAGGAGAATCTATTGAAAGTGCCCGCCCCCTCTAGCAAAAGGTTGGGTGTACAGATCTGTAGCTTTATTCAACCATAAGAAAGCACCATTCGTACTCAGTCATATTGGATGTGGGAGAAGCTTGCTTGGTGAGCTCTTTTCGTTGTACTTTCTGCTCAGCTGCACCAGGATGTTAGGATCTACTGCTCGGTTCTGTGTCTCTGACCTTGGGGTTTAACATGGGACCTGTGTACACTTTTGGAGTGCTCACATCTTTCATGGTAAGTTTCCTGATCTGTTTGCATCCTCGAAGAACATGCATCTCTTATTTTATTTTTTAAATAAAATATTAAATAATATTTTGATCATGTTTTCTCCTCCTCCAACCCCTTCCCCACTTACCTAACTTTATAGTCTCTCTCTCTCTCTCTCTCTCTCTCTCTCTCTCTCTCTCTCTCTCTCTCTCTCTCTGGAAAAAAAGTCACATAAAAAGAGAAAGTTAACACAAGCAAACAATAGACCAATAAGACAAAAGACAAAACCAAAAAATCCCAAACAAAACAAAATGAAACACACATACACACGCACACGCACATGCACACAAAAGAGTTTCTTTTATTTTGACTGCTGTTCCTGAGCATGGGGGCCTGCCCTGGAGTGTAGTAGATATTCCAAATAACTCCATTGGAGAAAATAGATTTTCCTTTTACTAACGGATATCAATTGCAGATAGTTTATTGGTTGGAAATGGGAGCCTGTGTCCACTTCTTCCTTCCAGTGCTGGGATTTCATCTGATTTGAATTGGCGAAGTTCTTGTGCATGCTGTCACAGTGTCTGAATTCATATATCCTGTTGGTCTGGAAGACATTGTTTCCTTGGAGTAATCTTTCACTTCTAGCTTTTAGAGTATTTCTGCTTTCTCCTCCATAGAGTCACCTGAGACTTAAGGGTAAGATTTGATGAAGACATCTCACTTAGGACTGATTCCAAAGCCCCTCACTCTTTGTGGTTAGTTTTCATCTATTGCCAGAAGCTTCTCTGAGTGATCTATGGGTGTAGCAGTATGGCCTAATAAGGGGTCATTGCTGCTCTGCTCCTTTAGCAAAATAATAGTGGTAGGTTTCCCTTCCACTATTGCAGATAGCTTATTGGTTGGAATGGGAGCCTTTGTCCACTTCTTCCTTGCAGTGCTGGGATTTCATCTGATTTGAATCTGTGAAGGTCTTGTGCATGCTGTCACAGTGTCTGAATTCATATGTCCTGTTGTGTCATGACCTAGCCAGTCTCAGGTTCTTGGCCACTTCAGTAGTTTCAGGTTATCTCATGGAGCTAGCAATAAAGTGCAGAGTGGTAGGTTTCTTCCATAACATTTTTGCCACTATTGCACAAGATTATCTTGTAGGCAGGTTTTGTTTTTGTTTTTGTTTTTGTTTGTTTGTTTGTTTTAAGTGTTACAGCTCTGAGGGAAAAGGTTTCCCCAGTGGCAATGCTACAACCCTGAGGGAAAAGATTTCCTGGACCTTGGGAGCCAGGAATACCAGTAAGTCATACTGCACAACAAACCACACAAGAGATTTATTGGCAAAGACAGGCGAGCGGATGCGTCTGCTTGAGTGAGAAGCACCAGAGAGCTGGGCGGAAGGCAGGGTTTACATAGAGATTCTTGGGGGCAGAGGTTTTCAGGGTTGAGATTTCCAGGGTAGTGATTGGTGAGATTTCAAATACTGAGCTTAGGGTCACCCAGGGATGGGTGGGATTTTCAGCTCAGGTACTGGTGGGTTTTCATGCTCAGAGATTGGTGGGTTTTCAAACCTACTTTGTTTATAGGGTTTCTGGTTTGTATCTGGTGATACTGATGATTGACTTCCTCCCACTGGGAGCATGCAGGGTGCCTTTCAGCACTGGGAAAGCTAGTCAGTAGGGGTGAAGCACCAATTAAGCACCAGGTTGATGTCTTTCACCTTCAATAACATAAATAAGTGCTGTGTTCAGCACTTGGCCCTTAGCATCAGTTTGTGGAGAATAACCAATAGCCTTAGCCATAACCTTTGATGTTGGTTGTTTTCATGGTGCCTCTTTGGCCAGTGACCTAAGACGGAACCTATTCCTAGCACTAGAGGTTTTACTTGGTGGTGTTAGTTGTCTAGTTGGTGAATTGTTTCCTCCATTGTTTGATGATTCCACTTAGATTTCTTTCATATATGTATATATTTTGGGAAGCTTCTACCATAGTAGGACTCCATATAGTTTTTCAAACAGTGTTTGGTGTTAGTTGCCCCTCCCATTTCCTTCTTTATCCTTCTCTCTCCTCCCCTCCTCCAGTCAATCCTCCAATTATACTTTCCTCTTCTTTTCTTTTTCCTTTTTAAAGATTTATTTATTTTATTTATATGAGTACATTGTAACTGTCTTCAGACACACCAGAAGAAGGCATCAGATGGCTGTGCACCACCATGTGGTTGCTGGGAACTGAACTCAGGACCTCTGGAGAGGCAGTCAGTGCCTTTAACCACTGAGCCAGCTCTCCAGTCCTTCCTCTTCTTATCCCATAACATTATATTTTACTCCCCTTTCCTTGGGAGGTCACCCTTCCCCCAGTCCCTTACTAGGTACCTAACCTCTGTAGTTAAGTAGATTGTAGGACACATACTGAAAGCTTAAAAGCTAACATCCACATGTAAGAGGAGACATACAATATTTGGTTTTGGGGATCTGGGCTACCTCACTCAGGATGTATTTTCTCTATCTCCATTCACTGTCCTGCAAATTTTATAATTTTGATTTTTTTAATGGCTAAGCAATAGTCTATTGTAGTCCATTGTATAATTGTACCAGGTTTTCTTTATCTACTATTTCTAATTTCTGGCTATTATGAATAGAGCAGCAATAAACATCAATGAGCAAGCATCTCTGTAGCAGGATGTAGAGTCTTCGGGGTATACGTCCATGAGTGGTATAGCTGTGTAAAGTTAAAGTATATCTTCCAAAGGAACCATAGACTATTTGGTTTCCTCAAAGAAGGCAAAGATTGCTTTTATGAGTCATCAGTGCTACTAATAATGAAGAGTCTGCCGGGCGAAGTAGTTTGCATTAAAACGAAGAAATTCTTATATTCCATCCCCTCTTTTCCACTGTTGTTGTTGTGGTTGTTTGTTTGCTTTTTCCCCCTCTCTCTCCCAGACAGTCTTGTGTAGTCCAGTTTGGCTTTGAACTCCCTCCCTTTCTTGGCCTCCCAAGTGTCAGGATTATAGGCCTGCGCCCCTAGGACTGGCTTAAAATCCTTGAATTTTTTGTTTTTAATTAATTATTTAATTATTTTAAATATGTTTAGGTTTTGTCATGCCCTTGGAGGCCAGAAGAGACTATCAGTTATCCTGGGACTAGAATTAACAGACAGTTGTGACCTGCTGCCATTGTGGTGCTGAGGAGTGAACCTGGGTCCTCTGGAAGATCAGCCGGTGCTCTTACCCATTCAGCCATTTCTCCAGCCCTGCAATCCTTCTATTCTCATAAAATACCACTAAAAGGAAAAAGGCAAGACACAGTATATATACATATACATATACATATACATATACATATACATATACATATACATATGCATATGCATATGCATATGCATATACACAGACACAGACACACACACACACACACACACACACACATAAATATCAAGTAAAACTGTGTCACCACACAGATTTCACTGATAATCTAATTGAACTAAATACAGCTATCATTTTTTTTTTTGAGAATTTTTCTCTACCTACCAATAAAATTAAAAATCCTCCATCCTGGGTAATAGTCTGTTATCTTATTGTTTTGATTTATTAGGTCCCTCTAATACTGAGTTTCAAAATCATCTATGCTACTTTCATTGTTTTTAGATAGTCAGTTAGCAATGATCGGCTGAACGGGACACACAATGCTTTGCTCAATAGCACTGTTCTGTAGGACACCGAGCCGGGGCTCCTAGTCAGTGCCAACTTGCCTGTTCAGTATCACACAAAGCTCTGTGGCTTGCTCACCCTCTGCATACTGTGCCCGTGCTTCCTCTTCTGCATGCAGTGGTGCTTCAGGTTAGAATCTACCTTAGATAGCTGTCACTACTCACACTTGCCGGAGATAGCCCGTGAGACATATAGAACATGCACAGAGCAACCTTTTTCTTGGACTTAGACCGAAAAGCTGGTCTCTACAGCTTCTGTATGTGTGCTTTGAGAACAGAGCTTCTGGTATTTGGGTGTGGTGAGGCCTGCAGATTCAAAGATGACTGTCATTGGAAGGTAGGTTTCCATCACAATTCCCAACATGGGGACCAACCCTACAGGTAAGATCAGTTGCACTTAGGAAAGAGACTATATTGATTGACTCATTGTGTGTGTGTGTGTGTGTGTGTGTGTGGTGTGGTGTGGTGTGGTGTGTTGATGGGGGGTGTTCATGCCATGGTACACTTGTAGAAGTCAGAGCACAGCCTGAGGAAATCATTGCTCTCTCCTACTCTGTGGGTTCTGTGGGTACTCAGAACTCAGCCCACAGGCCTGGCAGCAAATTCCCTTTACCCTTAAGGTAGCGTGACAGTCTTTTGCTCGTGTTTTGTGACAGTGTCTTGCTGTATTGTTCGGGCTTCCTGGAGCTCTCCATGTTGCTCAGGTAGCTTCGAGCTTACCATTCTGTTTCCACCTCCCAACACCGGGATTACAGGGATGCACTGCTCTGCCTGGCTCGCCACTGTGATTCCAAAGAAAGGAACATAGGAGGCAAGATAGTGGGTTTAAAATTAGCTAATTGAATGCTTTCTGAAGGTTTTGGAGTGCTGAACAGGGTGGGTCAAGCTCGTGAGTTAAGGAATGTCCAGAGGACTGTGAGCTAAAGGCCATCCTGAGCTACACAGCAAGACCTTGACTCAACCAAACAGAACCAAACTCATATAAACCCCCCACCCCAGAACGTATTATTCTTTTAAAATATTCAAGATTGACTGGGGTGGGTAGGGGAAGCCCAAAAGATATAATTCAATAAAAGATGTTCAAAACATATGAAATACTAGTTAAGTATTGTTGAATTTAAATTTTTATTTTTAAAGCTAGGTGGTAGTGGGCACATACCTTGAATTCCAGCACTCAGGAGGCAGAGGCAGGTGGAGCTTTGAGATTGAGGCTAGCCTGGTCTATGGAAAGAGTTCCAGAACAGCCAAAACTATGCCCTTCCTTGAAAAACAAAACAAAACAAAACAATTGTTACCATTATTACTTTATTATATATATATGTATATATATATAAAAAACTCATATATATATGAGTTTTTGCTTGCGTGTTTCTCTGTGCTTCATCCATGTGTCTGGTGCCAGAATAGGTGACAAGCAGGTATCAGGTCCCCTGGAATTGGAATAACAGACCATTGTGGGGGTCCTAGTGTGAGTGTTGGGAATTCAACCCAGGTCCTCTAGAAGAGCAGCTCACGCTCATAACTGCTGCTTGCTACATATTTTTACTGGAACTAAGCCTACTTAGTTCCAGTGTTGATATCCAGCTACTTGCCCAAGTAAAGGATTATAGCTAGTACCATATTTCCCATGTTATATCACGGTCTGTGAATTTACACACACATTCAAGGGTAAGGTGAATCTTGTGATATTAGAAAATGTTCCTCAGCAATCTGTGTAATTGTTACAACGTTGCCCTGGCC
The DNA here is from genome assembly GCF_947179515.1 of Apodemus sylvaticus. Classification (NCBI taxonomy): domain Eukaryota; kingdom Metazoa; phylum Chordata; class Mammalia; order Rodentia; family Muridae; genus Apodemus; species Apodemus sylvaticus. The sequence continues at coordinate 71,610,389 of NC_067474.1, forward strand.
TAGTGACTGCCTGCTTGCAAGTGGGAGGCCTCCAGCAGAGACTGGGAGCACAGCGACCTGTCAGAGTTGGTTCTCCTGCACTTTGGGAAATACTTTGTAACCCAACTATAAACTAAGAGTAAGTAAGTTACTCTCACTCGTTGCCATAACCCAATGCTTCTTCTCCCCAATTGCTCTCTGCACTGTGAAGTCCTACCCATCTCTCACTTGGGGAGCAATCAAATACCACCACAGCTGGATCAGTTACAGAATGCTCTGCCACCAGGAGATCAAACCCTTGAGTTTGGGGCTAGCCTGGTCCTACATATTGAGCTTCAGGACAGTCAAGGCTATATAGAGAGCTTCCCCACCCAGCCCTACCCTATCTATGCCTGAGACAAAACACAGTGATGTCACAGCCCCCCGAGATGGCTCAGGGAGAGGCAATGCCCCTCGGCTTAAAAGTCCGAGGCAGCAGGGTGTGCTGGCACATGCCCTTAATCACAAGCACTCAGAGGCAGAGGCAGAGGCAGAGGCAGAGGCAGAGGCAGAGGCAGAGGCAGAGGCAGAGGCAGAGGCAGAGGCAGGGGCAGAGGCAGAGGCAAGAGGATCTTGAGTTTGGGGCTAGCCTGGTCCTACATATTGAGCTTCAGGACAGTCAAGGCTATATAGAGAGCTTCCCCACCCAGCCCTACCCTATCTATGCCTGAGACAAAACACAGTGATGCCATGGCCCCCGAGATGGCTCAGGGAGAGGCAATGCCCCCAAACCCGATGATCTATCTGAATTTGAGCCTTCGAATCCACATGGGGGTAAAGAGAGAACTGATTCCTGAAAGCTGTCCTCTGACCTAAACACATACACTGTGGCAAGCACATGCTCCACACACAATAGATAAATATATTGTTTTAAAAATGTGTATTAACAACTGAAGGATGGGTAAAGAAAATGTGGTACATTTACACAATGGAATACTATTCAGCTATTCAAACAAAGACATCATAAATTTTGTAGGCAAATAGACAAATCTTTTTTTAATTTATTGATAGATTTATTTACATTTCAAATGATTTCCCCTTTTCTGGATCCCCACTCCCCGAAATCAGCCCCCTTCCCTCCCCCTGTTTTCCCACCCAACCCTTCCCACTTCCCTGTTTTGGTTTTGCCCTATACTGCTTCACTGAGTCTTTCCAGAACAAGGGGTCACTCCTCCATTCTTCTTGTTCCTCATTTGATGTGTGGATTATGTTTTGGGTATTCCAGTTTTCTAGGTTAATATCCACTTATTAGTGAGTGCATACCATGATTCATCTTTTGAGTCTGGGTTACCTCACTTAGTATGATGTTCTCCAGCTCCATCCATTTGCCTAAGAATTTCATGAATTCATTGTTTCTAATGGCTGAATAGTACTCCATTGTGTATATATACCACATTTTTTGCATCCACTCTTCTGTTGAGGGATATCTGGATTCTTTCCAGCTTCTGGCAATTATAAATAGGGCTGCTATGAACATAGTGGAACATGTATCCTTATTACATGCTGGGGAATCTTCTGGGTATATGCCCAGGAGTGGTATAGCAGGATCTTCTGGAAGTGAGGTGCCCAGTTTTTGGAGGAACCGCCAGACTGATTTCCAGAGTGGTTGTACCAATTTGCAAACCCACCAGCAGTGGAGGAGTGTTCCTCTTTCTCCACATCCTTGCCAACATCTGCTGTCTCCTGAATTTTTAATCTTAGCCATTCTGACTGGTGTAAGGTAAAATCTTAGGGTTGTTTTGATTTGCATTTCCCTAATGACTAATGAAGTTGAGCATTTTTTAAGATGCTTCTCTGCCATCCGAAGTTCTTCAGGTGAAAATTCTTTGTTTAACTCTGTACTCCATTTTTTCATAGGGTTATTTGGTTTTCTGGAGTCTAACTTCTTGAGTTCTTTATATATATTGGATATTAGCCCTCTATCTGATGTAGGGTTGGTGAAGATCTTTTCCCAATTTGTTGGTTGCCGATTTGCCCTTTTGATGGTGTCCTTTGCTTTACAGAAACTTTGCAATTTTATGAGGTCCCATTTGTCAATTCTTGATCTTAGAGCATAAGCTATTGGTGTTCTGTTCAGGAACTTTCCCCCTGTACCGATGTCCTCAAGGGTCTTCCCCAGTTTCTTTTCTATTAGCTTCAGAGTGTCTGGCTTTATGTGGATGTCCTTGATCCATTTGGAGTTGAGCTTAGTACAAGGAGACAAGGATAGAGCAATTCCCATTCTTCTGCATGCTGACCTCCAGTTGAACCAGCACCATTTGTTGAAAAGGCTATCTTTTTTCCATTGGATGTTTTCCACCCCTTTGTCGAGGATCAAGTGGCCATAGGTGTGTGGGTTCATTTCTGGATCTTCAATCCTGTTCCATTGATCCTCCTGCCTGTCACTGTACCAATACCATGCAGTTTTTAACACTATTGCTCTGTAGTATTGCTTGAGGTCAGGGATACTGATACCCCCAGAATTTCTTTTATTGTTGAGAATAGTTTTAGCTATCCTGGGTTTTTTGTTATTCCAGATGAATTTGAAGATTGCTCGTTCTAACTCTGTGAAGAATTGAGTTGGGATTTTGATGGGTATTGCGTTGAATCTGTATATTGCTTTTGGCAAAATGGCCATTTTAACTATATTAATCCTGCCGATCCATGAGCATGGGAGGTTTTTCCATTTTTTGAAGTCTTCTTCCATTTCCTTCTTCATAGACTTGAAGTTCTTGTCATACAGATCTTTCACATGTTTGGTAAGAGTCACCCCAAGTTACTTTATACTGTTTGTGGCTACTGTGAAGGGGGTAATTTCCCTAATTTCTTTCTCAGCCTGCTTATCCTTTGAGTATAGGAAGGCTACTGATTTGCTTGAGTTGATTTTATAACCTGCCCCTTTGCTGAAGTTGTTTATCAGCTGTAGGAGTTTTTTGGGTCACTTAGGTAGACTATCATATCATCTGCAAATAATGATAGTTTGACTTCTTCCTTTCCAATTTGTATTCCTTTGACCTCCTTATGTTGTCTAATTGCCCGAGCTAGTACCTCAAGTACAATATTGAAAAGATAAGGAGAAAGTGGGCAGCCCTGTCTAGTCCCTGATTTTAGTGGGATTGCTTCAAGTTTCTCTCCATTTAGTTTGATGCTGGCTACCGGTTTGCTGTATATTGCTTTTACTATGTTTAGGTATGGGCCTTGAATTCCTATTCTTTCCAAGACTTTAAGCATGAAAGGATGCTGAATTTTGTCAAATGCTTTTTCAGCATCCAATGAAATTACCATGTGGTTTTTTTCTTTGAGTTTGTTTATGTAGTGGATTGCATTGATGGATTTCTGTATATTGAACCAACCCTGCATCCCTGGGATAAAGCCTACTTGATCATGGTGGATGATAGTTTTGATGTGTTCTTGGATTCGTTTGGCAAGAATTTTACTGAGTATTTTTGCATCGATGTTCATAAGGGAAATTGGTCTGAAGTTTTCTTTTGTTGGATCTTTGTGTGGTTTTCGTATCAGCGTAATTGTGGCTTCATAGAAGGAATTGGGTAGTGTTCCTTCTGTTTCTATTTTGTGGAATAGTTTGAAGAGTATTGGTATTAGGTCTTCTTTGAAGGTCTGATAGAATTCTGCACTGAAACCATCTAGTCCTGTGCTTTTTTTGGTTGGAAGACTTTCGATGACCCCTTGTATTTCTTTAGGGGTTATGGGACTGTTTAGATGATCTATTTGGTCCTGATTTAATTTTGGTATTTGGTATCTGTCTAGGAAATTGTCCATTTCCTCCAGATTCTCCAGTTGTGTTGAGTATAGGCTTTTGTAGTAGGCTCTGATGATTTTTTGGATTTCCTCAGTTTCTGTTGTAATATCTCCCTTTTCATTTCTAATTTTGTTAATTTGGATACTTTCTCTGTGCCCTTTGGTCAGTCTGGCTAAGGGTTTATCTATCTTGTTGATTTTCTCAAAGAACCAGCTCCTGGACTCGTTGATACTTTGTATGGTTCTCATTGTTTCCACTTGATTGATTTCAGCCCTGAGTTTGATGATTTCCTGTCTTCTCCTCCTCCTGGGTGAAATAGCTTCTTTTTGTTCCAGGGCTTTCAGGTGTGTCATTAAGCTGCTAGTGTATGCTCTCTCCATTTTCTTTTTGGAGGCACTCAGAGCTATGAGTTTTCCTCTTAGCACTGCTTTCATTGTGTCCCAAAGATTTGGGTATTGTTGTGCCTTCATTTTCATTAAATTCTAAAAAGTCTCTGATTTCTTTCTTTATTTCTTCTTTGGCCAAGGTGTCATTGAGTAGAGTATTGTTCAGCCTCCATGTGTATGTGGGCTTTCTGTTGTTTTTGTTGCTATTGAAAACCACTCTTACACCATAGTGATCTGATAGGAGGCATGGGATTAGTTTGATCTTCTTGTATTTGTTGAGGTCTGTCTTGTGACCAATTATATGGTCAATTTTGGAGAAGGTACCATGAGGTGCTGAGAAAAAGGTATATTCTTTTGCTTTAGTGTGAAATGTTCTATAAATATCAGTCAAATCCAATTGGTCCAAAGCTTCAATTAGTTTTACTGTGTCCCTATTTAGTTTCTGTTTTCCTGATTGGTCCATTGAGGAGAGTGGAGTGTTGAAGTCCCCCACAATTATTGTGTTAGGTGCAATGTGTGCTTTGAGCTTTAGTAAAGTTTCTTTTACGAATGAGGGTGCCCTTGCATTTGGCACATAGATGTTCAGAATTGAAAGTTCTTCTTGGTGGATTTTTCCTTTGACCAGCAAGAAGTGTCCCTCAGTGTCTCTTTTGATGACTTTAGGTTGAAAGTCAATTTTATCTGATATTAGAATGGCTACTCCGGCTCGTTTCCCGAGACCATTGGCTTGTAAAATTGTCTTCCAGCCTTTTACTCTAAGGTAGTTTTTGTCTTTGACATTTAGGTGTGTTTCCTGTATGCAGCAAAATGTAGGGTCGTGTTTCCTTATCCAGTCTGTTAGTCTATGTCTTTTTATTGGGGAATTGAGTCCATTGCTGTTAAGAGATATTAAGGAATAGTGATTATTAATTACTTCCTGTCATTTTTGATGTTATTTTTATATTTGAGTGATTATCTTCTTTTGGGTTTGATGAAGGAAGGTTACTATCTTACTTTTTCCAGGGTGTAGTTTCCCTTCTTGTATTGGAGTTTTCCTCCTATTATTCTTTGTAGAGCTGGGTTTGTGGAAAGATATTGTGTAAATTTGGTTTTGTCATGGAATGTCTTGGTTTCTCCATCTATTGTGATTGAGAGTTTTGCTGGGTATAGTAGTCTTGGCTGACATTTGTGTTCCCTTAGAGTCTGCATGAGATCTGCCCAGGATCTTCTAGCTTTCATGGTCTCTGGAGAGAAGTCTGGTGTGATTCTGATAGGTCTTCCTTTTTATGTTACTTGGCCTTTTTTTCTTACTGCCTTTAATATTCTTTCTTTGTTTAGTGCATTTGGGGTTTTAATTATTATGTGGCGAGAGGTATTTCTGCTCAGATCCAGTCTGTTTGGAGTTCTGTAGGCTTCTTGTATATTCATAGGCATCTCTCTCTTTAAGTTGGGAAAGTTTTCTTCCATAATTTTGTTGAAGATATTTGCTGGCCCTTTCAGTTGTAAATCTTCGCTCTCATCTATACCTATAATCCTTAGGTTTGGTCTTCTCATTGTATCCTGAATTTCCTGGATGTTCTGGGATACAAGCTTTTTGCATTTTGCATTTTCTTTGACTGTTGAGGCAATGGTTTCTATGGTATCTTCGGCATCTGAGATTCTGTCTTCCATCTCTTGTATTCTGTTGTTTATATTTGCATCTATGGCCCCTGATTTCCTCTCAAGATTTTCTATCTCCAAAGTTGTCTCCCTTTGTGATTTCTTAGTTGTTTTTACTTCTGTTTTTAGATCCAGGATGGTTTTGCTCAGTTCCATCATTTGTTTGTTTGTGTTTTCCTGTAATTCTTTAAGAGATTTTTGTGTTTCCTCTTTCATGACTTCTGCCTCTTGACTCACGTTCTCCTGCATTTCATTAAGTTTTTTTTTTTTGTTTTTTTTTTTTTTGCGTTTCTTCTTTATTGGCTTCTATCTCTTGAGCCTTATTCTCTTGCATTTCTTTAAGTGATTTTTGTGTTTCCATTACACGGGTTTCTAGCTTCTTCATGTTCCCTTGTATTTCTTTAAGAGATTCATTTATGTCCTTTTTGTGTTCTTCTAGCAGCATCATGATCAGTGATTTTAAATCCAAATCTTGTTTCTCTGGTGTGTTGGCATAACCAGGACTTGCTGATGTTGGAGAGTTTGGTTCAGATGCTGCCATATTGCCTAAATTTCTGTTAGTAGCGTTCCTGCATTTGCCCTTTGCCATCTTGTTCTCTGGAGTTAGTTGGTCTTGTCTCTGGCTGGTGTTTGGGCTTCCTGAGGGGCTCTGGGGCTATTACTGCAACACTATATGGATGGGTTTCCCCTGTAGCAGATTGCTGATGTGCTGTCCTCCTCTTGGGTGCCCTTGCAGCCCTAGTGTGCTTTGCCCCAGATTGTGTCTGTGAACCAGATGGTGCCTGTTTGCTCCTTCAGGGAGTGCTGAGGGTGTATGCTGCGGGGACCTTTTCTGCGTGCTGATCACTCTGCTGGGCAGCTGATCTCCCAACCGGGTTGGTGCATACAAGGCTAGCCTGGCTGCTCAGGCCCTGAGCCTAGGCAAAAGCCTGGGAGGCTAAGGTCCGAGCAAAGTTCCCCTCGGGCTATGACTGTTAATTGGGTCTGTCAGGTGGTCAGGATGGTGGGCGTTCGTGTGCGTGCGCTCCCTGAAAGTGCCGGGAGAGTATGCTGGGCTAACAACCTCCTGGGCGGGTTGACACACAGATGGCCCACCAAGCAGCCCAGTTCTTGGGGTCAGTCCAGGTCCTGTTGGGGCCTAGACTCCCGCTTTGTTAGCCTCGAGCTATGCCTGTTAGCCGGCTTTGCCTGCTAGAGCTCTCTGGCGTCCCGTAGGCAAAATGGCGGCGCATGCACCAGCCTGGACAATAAAACCTCCTGGCTGGGTTGGCACCCCGATGCCCCCCCCCCCCAACAGCCCAGGGCCTGGGTGCAGGCCAACACCCATCGGGCTTAGACCCCCGAGATGTTGGCCTTGGGTTATGTTTGCGTACCTCAGTCTGTCTGATCTCTCTGGAGTCCGGGAACCAAGATGGAGGCGAGTCTCTCGTGACTGGCAGGAGGCAGAGTTCTGAAGTGGCTTCTGTGCAGTAAAAGGCCAATAGACAAATCTTGAGAATATCATCCTGAGTGAGGTAACCCAGACCCAAAAGGACACATATAATATGTACTCACTTACAAATGAATATTAATCATAAAATATAGGATATCCATGCTACATTCCATAGACCCAAAGAAGATAAAGAAGAAGGAAGCCACAATTGAGGATGCTTGACCCTCACTTAGAAGAGGGAGTAAAATGGAGGCAAATGGAGGGAGGGAACTGGGTGGGAGAGAGGATGGGGAGGGATGGGAAAGGGTTCGTGATCAGATGTGGGGAGGGACAGGAGAGATGGCTATAAGGTAGTGAGAATGAATGGTTGTCTGCAACTGATGGAGGTGGGGAGGTGGGGAGCATCTCCAGGAAGAGACAGAGACTTAGGATAAGGGAGGCACCCAAGAATCAATGGGGGTGACCTTAGCTGTGACTCACACCATTGGGGATCTGGAACCTGAAGAAGCCACCTCCTGTAGCCAGGCAGGAACTCCAGCAAAGTGATAGGGACACCAATCCACCCATTAAACTTTTGATCCAAAATTTATCCTGTGTTGTTGATAGCCCTGGTGCTGTTTGCATTTTGATGCTAATTCTGCTTCTCCAAGAGGGGATGCCTGGGACAAGGAATGAATCAAGTACTCAGGTGACTTCATGTGAATCAAGATTTCAGGGAACCAATCACTGGGTGAGCAGGCAGGACTTCCAGGTTGGAGAAAGGGACTGCTGAAGAAGAGAGAAGACTTGGCTGGTGGATGGGAGATGATGGAGAAAAAATGGAGGTAGCGGAGGTGTCTTGCCCTGCCTTCAGGTAGTGTATTTGTTACTTAAAATAGCTTACAACATTAGGATGCTAGTTGCTGCACCTAGCAATTGTGTTGCCTTTTGATTCTAAACTAAGATTGTGTGATGTTTTCCTTCACACTCTGACTCAACTGAGTTCCAGAGAAAAGGTACGGGTGGGTGGCAGGGCACCCCAGCCAGCCACAGGAATTTGGAAGCATGGGGCTGGTGTGGCAGTGGCCCACCATGGGAACTTGACCATAGTCTAGGTGGATAGATTTCAGAGCTCTGGGTCAGAGAGTCTGCTGGGCTGAGAACAGGCTAGCCTGTCCACCGATGCCATGCCAGCATGGGTGCTTTTTAAATATTTCATGCTATAATCCTGTCTACAAGAAATGCAGGGATGGGGGACGGAGCTGGGACTGAGGTAATGGCCAACCAACAACTGGCCCAACTTGAGACCTATCCCATGGGCAAGCACCAATCTCTGACACTATTAATGAATACTGTTATGCTTTCAGACAGGAGGCTCCACCTACACGCTGACTCAGACAGATGCAGACACCCACAGCCAAACAGTGGATGGAGATTGGGAAATCTTATGGAAGAACAGGAGGGAGGATTGCGGCCTCTAAGGGGACAGGAACTCCACAAGAAGACCAGCAGAGTCAACTAACCCAGACCCTTGGGGCTCTACGAGAGTGAACCACTAACCAAAGAGCATACACAGGAGGGCCTAGACCTGCCCACTCATAGGTAGCAGATGTGCAGCTTGGTCTTCATGTGGGCCATGAAGAACAAGGACAGGGCTGTCCCAAAAGCTGTGGTCTATCCATGGGCTACGTTCTTCTAGCTGGGCTGGCTTGTCTGGCCTCAGTGGGAGAGGATGCACCTAGTCTTACAGACGCTTGAAGTGCCGGGGTGGAGGGATACCCAGGGGGACCCCACCTGCTTAGAGCAGAAAGGGGGAGGTGGGGGAAGGATTGTGGGAGGGGTGACTGGGAGGGGGGCAGTAAGTGGGATGTAAAGTGAATAAGTAAAAAAAAATAATAATAAAAGGAAATTAAAAAAGAATAATGGTGACTTAATTCTTTAAATTGTTCTAGTACTTTGTTTTTTGTTTGAGTCAGGGTCTATGGTAGCCCAGGCTGTGTTCATACTTACTGTGTAGCCAAGGTTGACCTACAACTACTGATCTTCCTGCTTCTGCCTCCTAAATGCTGGGATTACAGGCATGCAGCACCACGGTCAGGTGATAATAATAATAAGTTCATTATTAATACTATATTTAATATCAATTTATTATTAATAATAATTTTGAGTCAGGGTCTCACCAAGCAGCTCAGTATTGCCTGGAACTCATGATTTTCTTGCCTCAGCCATTAATGCTATGATCACAGGTGTAGGTCACATCATGCTTTTATAAAAAGCTATACTCTGTATTCTCTTTAATTTTCAACAACAACAACAACAACAGGAACAACAACAACAACAACATCAACAACATCACTGAAGTACTGGTACCCAGAAAGGATAAAGCCTAAAAGTTTACCAGGATGGAGATCTGACCCCATTTTTTAAGTGCAGGAGCTTTTGTTTTTACAAACATCTCCCTGTTGCTCTCAACTCCCCTATGACACTCCTCACTCTCTGCTCTGAGCCTGACTGTTTATGATTCCACAGATGATATCAAATAGTGCTTGCCTTTCTATGTTAGGCTTAATGGTCTTCCATTCTTTCTTGACTACAGTAGAAACTTCCTTTTACAGGAATCCTCTCCGGCTTAGAGTCAATACTCACTTCACATACTTTCCACTCATTCGATGGTGGCAAACTCACTCAATAGTCTACACACAAAATGTCTCTTACCTCCACAGTCTAGCAAGAGTCTTTGACCTGGCAACACGTCTTTCCTTTCTATTTATCTTTACACATTTTAAATTCGTGAATCATGCGTGGATGGCAAGTTTTATTTGACAGTTTTACGCAACCTAGAATCACCTGGGAAGACAGCTGCAGCAAGATCAAGCCAGCCTTTGGGCGTGACTGTGGGGGATCATCTTGCTACTGTGGGTGGTATCATTCCATAGGCAAGGGTTCCTGAATTAAGGGTGGAGAAAGCAAGAGAGCTGTGCAAAGGTCTGCATTCATTAACCCAATGGGCTCTGCTCCTGACTGCAGATGTGACACGACCATCTGCTTCAGGCCCCTGCCACCTTGACCTCCAGCAGCAATGAACTGTGACCTGGAATTGTTTGTTGCTGTTATGAAATACCCAAATACTTACAGATAAAACTAGACTTTATCCTTCTTAACACTCCTTCCTCGGTTACCTCTGTGCTTAGCTGGAATCTGTCCTCAGAGAGCTTTTGCTGGTGATTTACATGCACACTTGCTTATAGGGATAGATAGCATGTCTTGTGTCCCATACATACACAATCATACTTGTCTGGTTTTTAATATTGTTCTGTGCTTGGTCTTATAGATACCTTTTTCTGTCTCAGTTCGAATAGCACTTACTCTACATAGCCGGGTGAAAGCAATTTAAGGGAGAGTGGGTTTGTTCAGCTCACAATCCGGGTCTCAATCCTGCTGGTGTCACTGGGACATCAATGCCCATCACTGCTGGTGTCAAGGTGACAAGAGCTTGAAGAAACTGGTCACATGACAGCCAGCTGAGAAAGAGCACAGCACAGTGGATTAATAAATACATGCCTTTGTTCATGTTTATCACGTGTTGCTCCAAACATGTTTCTTCACAAACAGGGGTGACTTCTTGTAGGATTATGATTTGTTCCCATCACACTATAGGAATTTCTGTTGCATTCATTACCAGCTTCCATCTGGTTCTTTCATTGTTGTTTTTTTTATTTTTTTATTTTTATTTATTTATTTATTTTTTTTTTTTTTGAGACAGGCTCTTAGGTGCCCAGGATAGTTTACTCCTGCGCCCACCGTCCGGTTTTGGGATAATTGGTGTGCACCACCGAGCATGGCTTGTTTCTGGTCTGTGAAGGCTTTGATCCGTGTTGTGGTGATTGTGTATAGCGTGAGACAGAGCTCTTAACTTCAGCAACTTGCTAAGCAGTTAGTTGTCCGTTCTCCCTTCTGCTCCTCCCACCCCAGCCTCCGCCCTTTAAGATTCCTCCCGCTCCCCACCTGCCCAAATCTCTCAGAACCCTTTGGTCCCCACATCTGCTCCAGCCAGTTGATAATCTCCTGTTTCTTCCTAGTCTGTGTCCCCCCATCTCTGCACCTTAGAGTTCTTTGGCTCTCTCTGGAGCCCTTCACGCTGCATTCTCTCCGATTTTCCCAAATGTTCCTAAAGCACATCTACATGTTTTTATGTTTCCCAACTCCTGCTCCTATCCAGTCCTGCGGAACTTCTCTGCTAGCCTGTCTTGGCAGAGGGATTTAACTCTGCTGCGCCTGGTGCTGCATGGCGGAGCACATTCAGAATGAGCCCCCAGCCACCCTCCCAGGCTTTTCCGGAATGTACATCCGGAAAGCATCTGACATTCCTAGAGAGACTTCCTTACCTTCGCCTGCTTACTCTGACCCTCCTCCCATGACGTGACGCCGTTCCCCAGGTATTTAGTTCAGAAGGTCAGGATACCTTTCTGGGTCCTGCTCCGCTCCGGCTGCTTGTTCCGCCCCTACCTGCCCTAGCTATCTGCCAGGATCCACCCGGCTTTCAGTTTTAAGCTCCATTTCTCACGCTGAAATGAACCCCTGTACCTTCAGCTTTTGCCTTCCAGTGGCCTCCCGTCACCTGCGCAAGCGGAGCCAGGAAGACCGGGCCGAGCCATTCCAACCTTTCTTCACGCTTGAATGGCTTCCGCACCGCCTCTTTACCTCGGGCACCTTTGTGTTCTCTGGAAAGCTGACTCCCTGGCATTTGGCAGTTGGAGTCCTTTTCATCTATCAAATTTCAGCTCAAACTCGCAGAACCCTACCCAACCACCTGATCGGGGGCAGCTCCCGCTGTTCTACTACTGTGGCCTGTCTCCCGGTTCTTCTTGCCGTATGAAATGTACCTCACACGGCGGTCACTGGCTTGCCTTCTCTGCTGTGTAAGGAGCATGGACAAGGTCTTATTTATAGCTATATGTCAAGCCTGTGGAGCTTTAGACATAGCATGTCCCTCCAACCATTGACTCCAAAGTTCCAATTTTATAAGAGGCAAGAGACCCAGACCCAAGCATTACCACACAATACTTGAATTGCTACTAACTGCATTCTGGGGTCACAGGTCTCAAATCCCCTGAGTAGCTGGGTTGTTGCGAGCATTACTCTTCATTTGGTGATTGGGAACTATACCAGTGTTTCTATACCAGAAACACTTATTGCAAAGATTAATGTGATGCCTTAGCATATGACTGAGAAGTCTATAGCTCTCATCAGCCTGAAAACTGTTTCTTCAGGTCACTATTCCTTTGCTGTTAGTTCCAGGATGCCCTCCCTTTCTAGCCTGGGACTTACTGTGTAGATCTGGACCCTGTACTCCTGACCTTTCTGACTCTGCCTTCCCAACTGCTGGAATTACAGGTGTGTACCACCACACCCACCTAAAACTAGGCTTTTAAAATCAGTTTCCATGGTAATGTTTGCAGCTCTGGAGTGGACCATGGAGAATTTGTATTTCAAGACAGGGTTTCTGTTTTAGCTTTGGTTGTCCTACAACTCATTCTGTAGACCAGGTTGGCCTCGAACTCAGAGAGATCTGCCTGGCCCTGCTGAGATTAGCAGCATGCACCACCAACTGCCAGGCTTATGGAGAACTTCTGCTTCTCACGGTTAGGGTATTAGCAGCTAAGCGTAACCTTTGGCACAGGAATCTCCTATCAGACCAAGTGTCATCAAGTGAACCATCCGCCAGTCATACTCATGATCTGGACAATGTCTATTTATTAAGGTAAAAATAACAAAACCGTCTAAAGACTTTCAACATAACTGAATAAACGAGATTTTTCTGCAAGCAAATATTAAGTTTTTCAAAAAGATTTAAAAGTTTTTTTTATTTGGCTGGTTTTATTTTTAGAGTCAGGGTGATTTTAAAGTTTATGTGTATGTTTTAGCCACGTGTAATGTACACCTACTTCAGACAGGCTCAGTGCCCCAGGTCAATAGCGGGCATCAGATCCCCTGGGACTGGAGGCACAGGCAGCTGCCACATGGGTGCGGGGAACTGAACTCAGGTCATCTGCAAGGACAGGCAATTCTCTTAAACTACTTACTCCAGCTCCTAGCTTTTCAGTCTTAAAGCAGTGGCTAAGGGGACTAAACCAGACCATTTCTCATTTATATTAAAACACATCAGACAGTTTTAAAAAGGGTAGAATTAATATTTTATTGTCATTTATAATCAGATGGCAGTTGGGTATAGACTCTCCACACTTCATAGTTTTTTTGCAAATTAAAAAAGGTATAGGTTTTAAACAGCTGGTGGCTGGTTACACCTTTCAGAGCATGATTAGGCAAACTCAGTAATAGAGGCTTCAAGCTTCTCCTTGTTAGCACCGGAGAACTCACCCACCTGTTGAGAGACGAAAGGGCCATTAGCCAGAGCAGTGCTGTTACTCTGTAAGAGGCGTAATTGCAGAGAGAACGCAGAATGGGGGAAGTTTTACTTAAGCTTTCTTAAAAAAACAAACAAAAAAGTCAAACCGAAAGACAAAACTAACAGCAAAATTAAAGATATCTGGAGAAAAGCCCCTCCAGTGCAATTTCTCCCAAACATAAAGACCTCTCATTAAGAAGAGATGCCCAGGTCTAAGAAAGCACGTTGTGTGGTATGTCAACTAGCTGTGGAGAGTTTGTGATTGTTCTTTAAGAGACCAATTTTCAGTAAGACACTGCATATTATGTATTTAGGTTCAGGAAGAAAGACATTTGTCTTTTCCTTTTTGAAACAAGGTGTTTTCCTGCACCCAGGCTGGCCTCAGCCTCTCAAGCACTGAGACTGTAGCTCTTACCCAACTCTATTATCCTGAACGCAGGCAGTGCAGACACTACTTTTGTGGATGTCATCTCAGAGCTTTCTGCATGTACACTGTATGTGATTTGCCTGAAGTGTTATTTCTGGTCTTGTTTTTAGATGCGGTCTTCCTTTGTAACCCAGGTTAGCTTGTAAGTTACTATATATCCTAAGCTAATCTCAAACTTGCAGCAATCCTCCTGCCTTGGCTCTGAAATACAAGCATGCAACAGCACACTAGGCCGTATACAGCCGTGAAATAGAAGACGGCAGCACCATCTCCTGAGTAACTCACTTCAGTCATTTCTGTGTTTACGCTCTCGCTCTCTCTCTCTCTCTCTCTCTCTCTCTCTCTCTCTCTCTCTCTCTCTCCTCTTTTATGTTGTTGTTGAGGTAGTTTCTGTGTGTAACAGCCCTGGCTGTCCTGAAACTCACTTTGTAGACTGACCAGGCTGGCCTCAAACTCAGAGATCCAGCTGCCTCTGCCTCCTGGGTGCTAAGATCAAAGGCCTGAGCCACCATGCCGGGCTGCTGCTTCTTACTTCCTACTCTGTAGCCCATTCTAACCTGAATGGTCAGCCATCTTCCAGGCTACTTCCTACTCTGTAGTCCATTCTAACATGAATGGTCAGCCATCTTCCAGGCTATTCCCAAAGTGCTGGATCGCAACTGTGCGTGTGCTACAACACCGGGTGCCAGATATTTTTGTTTTAAAGATAGTGCTTCTCTGTGTAGCCCTGGCTGTCCTGGAACTCCAAGATCCATCTGCATCTGCTTTTGCCTGCCTAGTGCTGGGGTTAAAGGTGTGCATTGCTATGCCCAGTCCAGCTGGTATTCTGAAACCCAGGTCTACATACCTTTTGACCCTTTTTATAAAACTGGAAGGTCGGCATACATTTGACTTCACAGTCTGCAGCGACATCCTGGGATGCGGGGAGGGGGTCAGGGAGAAACGACGAAAACAAAAATGTGACCATTAAACATAGATGGAAAATTCCAAAAAAAACCCCCAAAAAAACAAAAACCAAAAAAACCATCCTTTTTTCCATTATATACCCCCAACCTCAGCCTCAGCACCTCTTAAGCACATCAACACAACAGCAGATAAAAGCCCAACTGTGTTGCCTTCTCAATTAAAACATTTTACTAAGATCTACTTCCACTAATGAACATTAATAAAAAGAACGCTAATGCAGCGGCCATTCACTGTGCTGTTCAATTCGATTAAGTTCGTGGACAGTTTAATATTAAGAGAAAATGACACATTCTTCTGCTTCTCTAAATTAGCAGGTCCTGTTTTTATTTGCAAAGTTTTTCCAGTTTTATTAAGGGGGCAGGGTATATACAGATGATGACTGTAAGAGCTGGATAATAATTATCTGTTGTTTCTGGGGCTGGAACTAGTGCGTTGCACAAGCTAGGCAAACACTCTATAACTAAGCAACATTCTTAACCCTCTGGATAGGATCTTGCCACATTGCCAAGAGTGGTCTGTGAATGAAAAAAAAAAAAAAAAGAAAAGAAATAAACAAGAACTTGACTGCTCCTAGGTATGGTGGAGAAGGTCTATTGTAGATAAAAGGTGAACATAGCCAGAGATAGAGACACCTGGGAGGAGAAGGAGGGGCGAGCCAGGAGGGTAAAGGTTAACAAAATAGGACTATGTAAACAAAATGGCTGGATTATATAGGGAAGAATGTCTGGTCTGGAGTTTAGGGTAGGGGGCAGGCACGTCAGCCTTCTTCCCCTGTGATAGGGACTGAGGGATGCTGGGAGAATCTGTCAGCTAGGTTTGCTATGATGGGTCAAATAGGCACCACACTTAGCCAATTGCCCTGTTAGCTTTGAGACCTAACTGCCTCAATTCAAGATCCTCCTGCCTCAGTTTCCTGAGTGCTGCTGGGATTACAGGTATATACCATGATGCTGGGCTCAGGGCCACACATTCATTCACAAGCCCAAAGTTACCCTTAGTCAAGCATGATGGCACACAACTATAATCTCAGCACTTGGGAAGTGGAGGCAGGGGCATGAGAAGTTCAAGGCCATCGTCAGCTGCACAGCCACTTCAAGGCCAGACTGCACGCTAAGACCCTGACTTACAAACAAACAATAAATCAGACAGTGGAAAGGTGATCTTCATGATAGACTCTTAAGTGCCTATATTCATACATTTTATTTTTATAACTGAACTACAGCTCTATACTGTACATTTTTAATTAAAGCACCAACAATTTTCTTATGGGGTCTGGAGAGATGACTCAGCAGTTAAAAGTACTGGCCGCTCTTGCAGAGGACTGGGTTTAATACACACGGTGGGTCATAACCATCCGTAGTTCTAGTTCCTGGGTATCTAATCCTCTCTTCTGTCCTCCACAGGCACCAAGCACACACGTCAGTGCACACGATGCCTGTAAACAAAACACTTACACACTAAAGGAATGCATCTTGCAAATGTTTTCCCCCCTCATTTTGCTGTGTTAAAGTGGCTCTTTAAAAGTGGCATGGTATTTTATTTCACAATTTAAATTCCTTTTACTGGACTTTTAGGCCATTTCCAACGTATGTTTGCATACTTGTGAGTAAATACATACTCTGGGGTTTTAAAATATAACATGGAACTGCTGGGTTGCAGAAAATTCTACAGTCTGCCTCATGAAGAAAAGCTGGAAGCTCCCCATTCTTTACTAATCACATCACTCATGACATAAACACACGTCCTGCTTTATTAAGTGTGAGCTGTGCTCTAGGCATTGCAACGTCCTCCCCGCCCCAGATATGTCCATCCTCAGACATGGACTCTGTGCCCACCCCTTTACCACCCCACAGCAGCCACCGTATGAATAATATTTTATTTGTTAAAGATCTTTTGTTTTTATTTGTGTGTGTTCTGGCTAGTTTTATGTCAGTTTATCACAGGCCATAGTCCTCTGAGGGGAGGGAACCTCAGTTAAAGAAAATTGCTTCTGCTGCTGCAGGCAAGCCTATAGGGCATTTTCTTTCTTTTTTTTTTTAAAGATTAGTTTATTATTATATGTAAGTACACTGTAGCTATTTTCAGACACACCAGAAGAGGGCATCAGATCTCATTATGGATGGTTGTGAACCACCATGTGGTTGCTGGGATTTGAACTCAAGACCTTCGGAAGAGTAGTCAGTGTTCTTAACCCCTGAGCCATCTCTCAGGCCAGAGTAGGGCATTTTCTTAGTGACTGAGGTGGAAGGGCCACAGCACACTGCAGGTGGCGACACCCAGGCAGGGGGTCCAGGGTGCTGGGAGAAAGCTGACTAAGTAAGGCAGCTCCATGGCCTCAGCATGGCCTCCAGCTCCCTGGCAACCTCCCTGTGATGGAATGTGACCTTGAAGCGCAACCAAAACAAACCCATTCTTCAAGTTGCTTTTGGTCATGGTTTCATCACAGAAACCCAAACTAAGGCAATGCATATATACCCACGGGGTGTCAGATTCCCTAGAACTGGAGTTTCAATGAGCTACCTGATATGGGTGTAAGAAGAAAACCTGGGTCCTCTGTGTAAGTGCTCTTGTCTACAGAACCATCCCTCCAGCCCCAAGAGAGGCAATTCAATAACTGGACCTAGAAATGGTGGTATCCCCGGTGCACCTTCAGTCCTCAGGGATGAATGTCCCCACACGCTCATCTGCTCCTCCTACCCACCAACCCTATAAGCAGAGCTCCTGACTGTGCTTCAAGCCCAGAAGTCCTGCCCACTCAGCGCAGACTTCCTATAACCCGCCATATAAGGCTTCAGTCAGCGCTGCAGTCTCTTTGCTCGGCATCCAAAGAGAAAGCTGGTTTACAGTGCCTATGAATGTCCTACAAATTTTATCTTCTAGATTTATGTAGAATAGCAACCAAGATAGACCAGCAACAGCTTAACTCTTGGCTTAAAACGTTTTAATCAATGTAGCCAATATATATTTAATAGTCTTGGCTTAAAACGTTTTAATCAATGTAGCCAATATATATTTGTACAACTTTACTGTTTCTCTCTTCCCCTCCTTTGCTTAAAAAATTATAGTCATGTGGTATATCTACACAATGGAGTACTATTCAGCCATTAGAAACAATGAATTCATGAAATTCGTAGGCAAATGGATGGAGCTAGAAAGCATCATACTAAGTGAGGTAACCCAGACTCAAAAGGTGACTCATGGTATGCACTCACTAATAAGTGGATATTAACCTAGAAAACTGGAATACCCCAAACATAATCCATACATCAAATGAGGTACAAGAAGAAAGGAGGAGTGGCCCCTTGTTCTAGAAAGACTCAGTGAAGAAGTATAGGGCAAAACCAGAACGGGGAAGTGGGAAGGGGTGGGTGGGAGGACAGGGGGAGAAAAGGGGGCTTATGGGACTTTCAGGGAGTGGGGGGCTAGAAAAGGGGAAATCATTTGAAATGTAAATAAAAAATATATCGAATAAAAAAAATTATAGTCTAGATTTTCTTTCCTGTACTATTTCAAAGCATCACCATAATAAATCCAACAAATACACCAGCTTCAGACTGGGTTAAATTTAAATTTGGAAGTTTTAACTATGCCAAGCCAATACCCATGAACATGCACAACAGCACTGCTGTGCATTCAAGTTTTTATGGACTTCAGTAATGCGGATGACAGTTCTGTCAGCACTCTAGGTCTTGACTCTGCCTAGCTAATGCTCCAAGGGCTACAATGCCTACACTTTATGATTTGGAAGACCCGCTCTTTTAGAACCTCACTCTGTAGCCTGCACCTCAACCTTGTGGGGATCCTCCCGTGTGCTGCGATCACAGGCAGCTGTGAGCCTCCACACTCACTCACACCGTTCTCCATCCTGAGTTTCTTTCATCATCCTCTCATTTTCCCCAGGGTCATATCCCTACTTCCTGCTTTTTAAAAAAAAATCAAAAACATATACAGAAAGCCTCGACATTTTGGCAGCGCTCACAAGTTCAGCAGGGTATAAAACTGCCTCAGTTCCCTGCTGCATCAGTCACCACCCATAGCACGCGCCCCTGGCAACTAACTGCTCTTCTGCTTTCCCTTCCTGATGACCCATCTCAGAGCTTCTGAGTCTGTGTCGCAGGGCTACAGTGCTAGGAGTCTTCTACAGTCACAGCGATACTTACTACACTTACGTCACCGCTTCTAACCCGTGCCTAGCCTTCTGAGCAAAGCCAAAACACGCAGTATTTGAAAGCCCAATGGCCTGTGTGAACCTGGGGAGGGTAAGTCAAGGGCAGAGGAGTCATGCTTCCTCATTTTAGATACTGGCTCCTCCTCCAGGGACGCTATGCAATTGCAAGAACAAGTCTTCTCTGTTCCAGCTTTCCCACCTCTAAAGCAGGGCAGTATGGGGGGCAGGGAGGAAAGATATCAATATGAGAAAGTATGGAGAACAGAGCTGCGTGCACAACAGGCATGAACTTGCTAAATAAAACCAGGCTGTGAATTTCCCCTTAAGTTCTCCCAGCTCTCTAAAGCACCAGAGAGACTTAGTTTGTTGTAACGTCAGGGCTTTCTCACTGATTCAAACCAAGCACACAGATAAGAATATTCTTTATAAGAATAAGCCTGTGGATACAGTTCCCACACACGAGAAGCTCAGAGTACCTCAATAGTGGCCTCACAATTCCACGATGCTACTTAACTTACTATTAGAGACAAAGTTATTTTCAATGATCACCACTGAGTGGGGGGTACAATACAGGCCTATGCAACACAAAGACCTCCATAGCCTGAGAGTGGTCCAATGCATACTTTAGGACATGCCAAGCACAGCTCTGAGTAGTTAGGGTCACACCCCTAACTGGCACGTGCCCCATTCTCCTGAAATAGATTTCTTAGGCAGAGTCCCTCTTCTAGTATTACTGGACATTTTTACTTTAAAGAGCAGAGTAGACTCCAGAGGATAGGCCACTGTGAGATGCTCGGCAGGATCCAATTTCGTACCACGTACCTGGCAGTCATCCACGTCTACTTCAAGGAACACCACGTTGGTATACTTGTCACAGAGGGACTGGTAATATTAAAATAAACCAAAAAGCGTTAGAACCGGCATTCAACATAGTTATACTTCTTCAAAGGAAATGTAACAGAGATTAAATAAAGAATTATTTAATTTTAGCTTATGCATATGGTTGTTCTGATTATACGTATGTCTGTACGCCATGACTGTGCCTGGTGCCTGCGAAGGCCAGAAGAGGGTGCTGAATGCCCTGTAAGAGTTATAGAAGGCTGTGACTCTCCCATGTGGGTGCTGGGAACCAAGGCCCCCTGGAGAGTGGCCAGTGCTCCTAACCACTGAGCCATCTCTCCAGCTCCATACACTTATTTTAAAAGTCCTTATTTTACTTGTTATCGCATGATTACTAATGTAAATGTGTGTTAGGTGTATGTGTAAGCCAGAGAGCAACCTCTGGGAATTGTTCTCTTTCCAGTGTGGGTTTTGAGGATCGAACTCAGGTCCTCAGCCTTGCAGGGAGAGCCGTAAATGCCTTTTTTGTTTTTTCACTGAGCAATCTCACCAGCCAGATCGAAAAATTCAGCGTAGAGATGAGGCAAGCACCAGGACACACCTGTCTCTCAGTCAAGTTTTCCCAAGAGTAAAATAATTTGGCACTGAAACTCTGAAGCCCGAAATTCACACTGGGCCCAGGTATCAAATGGGGGGTTGGGAGGGATAGAACAAAATTACTTAACACAACAAAACTTCCAAAAGTTGTCCTCAATGAATTGTAATATATTACGTAAGTTGTCACACTCCTAATTTTAGGCCAATGACACAGGAGAATAAAGCAAACCCCGCACCCATTAACTTCAACCTTTCTCCTGGCTCCTAGACTCACATGGAAGAAAGGCTTGATCATTTTGCAAGGTCCACACCACGTGGCAGAGAAGTCCACTACGACAAGCTTGTCTCCTGCGGCAGCCAGGGCCTCCTGAAAAGCTTCCTGAGGAGGGAGAAAGAAACCTATGTGTTACATATCATATTCTTTCACTGTCCATGAGAGGGGCCAGGCACCGCCATGACTTTAAACCCAGCGCTCACTTCGGAGGCAGAGGTAAGCAGACTCCTGGGTGGTGGTGGCCAACATGGTCTACCACTGGCCAGTTCTAGGCCAGTCAGGAGACCCTCATCCTCTAAGAAGACCAGAGCAAACATGCAAACCAGCAACAAAGAGATATTAAGTACAAAATATGAGGTTTGGCTCTTAGGGCCTACTTTTTAATCCAAAGCAACTAAATAAAGTAGCCTGGACGGAATCTTGCACAGAGTTGGCATTATTATACTTGACCAGATGAAATGAGATATAAGGAGGGTGTACTGGTCTTCACATCTTCAGGAATACTATATAAAATATTGTGACCTGCCTAATCTGAGGATAGTGGTGGTGTGAGGACCCAGGGCCTGGCACATGCCTCTGAGTTACATTCTTAGCACATAACTAACATTTACACTAAAGAGAAAGGGAAACATGCACTTAGAGTAAAACTGTTTTCACTTCAAAAATCAGTTCTGTGATAGACAGTGGATTCTTAGGGCTTGTTGAAAGAAGCCCCAAAAATTGAAGAAGCATCATAAGACACAGTTAAGCAATGGAGAAGTCACAAGTTACCTAACCAAAGGGCAAATGAAGGCACTCTTAATCTCTGACCCCTAGGCAGAGTCCAGGAGAGCAATCTCCCACTCGGTTATCCTTAGCATAACATTGTCAGTATGCATTTTCTGTTGCTGTTTTAAGATTTAATTTGTGTGAGTACCTGCTGGATAGGAGAGGGCATGAGATCCCCTAGAGCTGGAGCCATGGGGAGTGGGCACTGAGTGAGGGTCCTCTGGAAGAGTAGGAAACACTCTTAACCACCATGCCGGCGCTCCAGCCCTTCCCTGTGTTTTCAACAGGGCCTCTAGAGTAGGGACCACACTCGTTTATCCACCTTTGGCTTTTGCCCTATGGATTAAAACTCACTGTTCTTTAGATGAATCCAAGTTTTAGTTATTCAAGAAGAAATTATTCTTTGGTTGTTTTGCTTAAATAACACCTGTCACATGAAGTCCCCAGCAAAATGATAAAAACAAACAACAAAAACCCCTCACTGCCAACCTCTCTGAATTATTTACTAAAAGCCTTGATACTGTAACCCTAGGAACCTAACAGTCTAGTCACCAGGGACTCATTCAAACCACCATTAGTCACACAGTAATGACCAAAACCCAAACTGGGGCAACGAAAATGAATCAAAGCAACACACACAATTGTAACTGAAGCCAACATTTCCTTCTGGGAAAAATGTTGGTCAAATTATTTAGCAAAAACTAAGACAAATTTAAATTAAGGATCATCATTAGATCTGGTCAACAAAAGAAAGTAAATATCTACAACCACACACACACACCCCCCAATTAAATTAAAACCTAATGTATTTTCATGGGGTATACTTACTTTAATTTTAATTTATATTTATTTTTTGTATTTGTATTTATGAGTATCAATGTTTTTGTCTGCATGTATTTATGTACAGCACTTGTGTGCCTAGTACCCTGAGAAGCCAGAAGAGGGTGTCAGATGCTCTGGAATTGGGGTTACAGATGGTTATAAGCCACCATGCAGGTGCTGGGAGTTGAACCCCAACCCCATCCTATGGAAGAACACCCAGTCCTCTTATCTGCTAAGCTATCTTTTTGGCCCTGGGTACAGTTTTTAAGTGTTTAATTTCTATCTCACATTTTTCCAGGGAAAACAATCACATGCCATTTCTGAGAACACTACGCAATGGCTATGACAACTTCCAGAGGGGTCTAGTCAGACCTGCCCATCAATCTGTGTCTGGGTGTGAACAGTGCCAAGTGTTAGGGTCAGGAGGTGGGAATGCAGCACAGCGTAATGGAAACCACTGTCCCCAACCACCACTGCTCGCTGCACATAAATCTCACATAAAACCTCCCCTTATGTAATTATCAGAGGCCACACAGGTCAAGACAGTATGGGAGGCTGCTCTGATGACACCCCACATCTTGACCACAGCTGATCCTCAATAAGAAAAACTTGATGAGAATACATGGAAAAAAAAAAAAACAGGACAAACTGCATTTCAAACACTCTCAGGTTTCTCCCCAAAAAGCTATGTGTCAAAACCAAGCAAAACTCCTCAAAATACCGAATAAGTAAGTGGCTCAAAATCCTAATTTTTGGCTTCAGTGAACACAAATTACAGAGGCAGGGATGTGCAAACTTCACAAACAAGTTTTCTTCTGCAGATGTTGTACTGGCTTGAAGAGTATTTATTCAAAATTATCTACTAATAAGGAAATCACAATTTTTAGCTCCAGAAACCAATAACCACAATTGGTGAGTGTCTCCATTACTGACACCAATAACCTGGAGACAAAACACACCTGGAGTAGATCGGAGCAGATCAACTGTCTCGTTTCTCAAACATGCCTAGCTCAGGGGCTGGCAAGATGGCTCCATCACCAAGACCAAAGGACTGAGTTCAATACCCATGATCCACAAGATAGAAGTTATCAGACCCTCTCAAGTTGTCCTCTGACCCCCCACAAACGGATGCCCCACCCCATATGTAAATGTAAACCAAAACAGAAAGTCCCCAATAACAACAAAAACATAGCGCGCCCCAAAAATTAATAATACAAAGTGTTCTTTGCTTTTTAGAGACAACCCAGCCTCCTGAGTGCTAGTGATTAGAGGTGTGGACCAACACCCTGAACCTGCACACGTGGTCTGTGAAGCACTGAGCAGAGTGCCTTGTGTGTAGTTCAATAGTTTCATTCTTAAAAATAAACAAGGCAAACCAACTGTTGATTTCTGCTCCATTATATCATAGCCTATTATTCCACTCCGGTGTGGAGACAGACCCCCAGGGGCCTTTAACTACCCACGCAGTCCCCAGAAACATGGCTATTCTGCATGGCGAAATCAATCAACTTAAGCCCATCATGTGAGGCTTATGTGTATTCAGTTTAACTTCTGACTCTGGACAACTCTGATTAGTCTTGGTGGTAGTAGGCTTTTGGGGCCCAAGTTTTTGCTGACAGGAATAACTGGTTTCCTGTCACCAATGTACACGTCTCCTACTAGAATGGCAAAGGTTCCACAAGTACGACAGTTTAAACAGATAAGGACCCAATAGCTGGGACTAATGACTGGTAGAAGGTGGATTCTGAGCAAACTCTGTACTGACTGAGACCCAACCAGGCACAAACAGGTACTCAAAACTGGAGGGCGCTGACCTGTCTTCCGCGGACTTCCTAGTTTAGGATTGAACTTGTGAGACAGTCTTCCACACAATCCCCACCCCTAACCTCCTTTCACTTTCCATTTAATAAATATTCCCCGAGTAGTTACAGTGTAACAGGCTCTGGGTTTCCTAATCTGGAGGATATTTTGGTTCTCAGTAACTTTCGAATATGGTAACAGTTTTTCCCTTGGGTATTTTCTTTTTCTTTTCCCAAAGCTCAGAACCACCAGGACTTTGTACTGGACTATTCCCAGGGGGAGAGCCCTGGCTCCAGCAAAGCCTACTTACGGAGGGTCAATCACTGAAACCTTAAGGCTGCGAGGCCCCTGGGCCAGACATTGGGGACTGAGTCATTCCAAAGCCAGAGCAGCCGGAAACACGCCCTGCGCCGCAGGAGGAGGAGTCTCTTGGACGTGGCCTGGATCTTTCTAGCAGTCACCTGGGGGTACCGAACCCAGGGTCCTTAACTGGGCCCCGGGACCTACCCTCATGCACAGACAAGGCCTGCGGATGTCCTCTAGGCGGCGGGCCACTGATGGAGGGAAACTATGGCCGAGCCCTGCGGTACAGCACTCCCGCGAGGTGTATGGCTCCGCGTACGCGAGGAGTGGTGGTTCTCCATCTTCTCTGAGACCCCCAAATCCTGATTCAGTCGGGGCACGAGGGTGGGGGAGGGGGTGTCCCTGGAGGACCCCCGTCCATCACTTCACCTCCGCCAGATTTGGGCTGGCGGTAGGGAGTGCTGCTCCGGGAACCCGGGTGCTGCCCACGCGTGCACCTCTAGTCCCCGGCGTTCCAGGGTCTCTCCGTCCCCTCCCCCCAGGGCATGCTCCACAGCCCAGGGCGCACTCAGGCCCTGGGCCGCTCAGCCAGCACGGATACCGAGGGTGTCCTCTCAGCACCGCCGGGTGAGCGCGGCGCCGGGGCATGCGTACCTTGCTCTCGATCAGTTTCACCATTTTGGCTGTTGCGGGGAGGGAACCACAGGAGTGGCTGCAGAACCAGATGGAAATGGATCCAAGATACCAAACGGAGCTTGCAGCCGGGTGAGGCGCCCGCCTTCTCTTTATAGAGACAGGGCGGAGCGCGGCGGGGCGGGGCGGACGGGCACGCGCGACGGGGACGCGTTTCCTTGCCTCCCGCGCCCGCCAAGGCGCTGGGGCAGGCCGCGCCTAGACCACGCCCCCAAGAGGTGGGGCGGTTTCAGGGGGCGGAGCCAGAGCAAGCTCCTTGAGCAGCTCCGGGACTGTCCTAATGCTGGCCTTGCTCCTGGCTTCCCCGCCCTACTCTAAGCTGCCAAACGAGAACCTAGGTTTATAAGGGGCGGAGCTAGCGCAGGCGCCTGGAGCAGCTCGGGCTTTTCTAGCTGCAGACGCCGCCCTGCGCTCACCCTTTGGAGAGCCGACGTCCAGCTGCCCTAAGGGCACTTCCACTGCGCACGACGCCGGGGTAGACCGCGGTCCCTTCTCACACCGTAGAGTCCCTCTGAAATCACATTGGCTATGCCACAAACAGACCTAAATCAGATGATTCCAGACTGGGACTGGGGACAGCCCCTAGGACTGCCCAGGCATAGATGTATCCTTCGACTAGGGCGGCCATGCTGCGGTTCGCCTCAAAGTGCTGAGTAACGATGACCAGGAAGTGTGTCAGTGCGCGCCCTCGCCAACTTTCTGGGTAGTTCTTTGTCACTTCTTTCTCCTCTCCTTTCTATTCTCTAACTTTAACAGATGAACCTGCTACTGGAGAGGCACAGAGTCGTTTAGAGCCCTTGTTCTGTGCCCTGTGCACATGAAGGCATGAAAGAGATCGGATGGTCCAGCTCCCAGCGATGTCTTGAAGGATATAAGGGGTTAAAAACTGAGGCGGACAGCGATGGGCCCATAAGGAAGCGCTCAATAAATTATTCTAATTATAGTCAACCATGAGCACTAATTAAGCTTCCGTGGTGCCATGTGGGGCCTTGCTGAGTTTAGCTGCCTTGTATTTACAATGACAGTATGTAAGCATTGAGATTTTTCTGCCTTGGTAGAGGCCAGGTGGAGTGATGGTCAAAGATAACTGGGGTGATGTGCAGAAGAAGGGGAGTGGTGGAAGCTAAGACCTTGTTAAGGTGGCTTTGTGCAGCCCCAAGGCGGAGCTGTATCTGTTCTGGTGAAGAAGCTGAGGTGGAGACTGGACAGAGCCAGCATGCTGGGAGGCACTTGCCAAGCCTGCATTTGTAGAGCAGAGCAGATGTATATAAATCTGCATCCAGAGGTGAAGCACTGGAGGTGGCGAAACTGTCTCACTCACCCTGCCCCTACCCACTGGCTCTCCTTGTTCAAAACAAGAATACCAGAACTTCTGAGCCAGTTGTGCCTCATTTTTTAAAGGGTTGAGGAATTCGAGTAATGGGTGAGAATGTAGATAAGAGGGAACGTTTTGCCTGCAGCCTTGACTGAGGGTGGAAGCTGCCCTGAAGGCTGCAGCCTTCCCAGTGAGGACTATGGGGCCAGAGAGGAGCCCCAGGCACATGAGCAGAATTTATTAACTTGCTCTGCAGCTACCGGTCTTTTCTGTGCGACTACATTCTGGGTTCCTGGCATTTTGATAGTTGGTAATCTGTCTAGCAAGGACACCAAACACTTATCTGTAGGACTTGGAAGAGTTGTTCCCTTAGCTGACACCTCTCCACCGACCCTCAGATGCCCACTGATTCTGTTTAGGGAAGTCCTGACTCCCTGGCACCTGTACAGTACCAACTGTAATGTAGGGGATATTGCAAATATGAGAATAAGGAACTGGAAGGTCAGAGTGTGTGTTCAGATCCACAGCTCTGCCGTCTCTCCGGTCTGTAGCCCTAGTTAAGTAGCTCTGCCACTCTAGGGCAGTTTATTTAGCTTTTCTGTGCCCCGGTTTCCCCCCTGTGAAATGGAAATAAATACCACCTTATGCTGAACGTTTGAGCTACACTACTGTATGTGTAAAGAGCTGAGATTCATGCCTGCTGCTTACTTCACATGAACCTACGGTGAACTGACTGAATGACAGAGAGCTGGGGTGAGTGGGGAGACTACAAAACAGGTGTCAGTTTTGAGTAATCAGGAAGTTTGTTTAAAAAAAAAAGGAAGGAAAAAACAAACTAAAAACCACAGATGCTGTAACATGAATCTTAGAGGGTAAGGACTGGTTGGGTTTTTTTGTTTTTGTTTTTGTTTTTTTTTTGTTTTGTTTTTTTTCCTCCTGAAGGGTGGGAAAAAAGATGAGCTGGACCCGTCCTTCAGCAAGATCTCTGTGTACAGGGGCGTGGGAATGGGAGATGGTCCTTAGACTTTCAGTTGTAAGGAAGTGATAATTGATAATTCTGTTTGGACCATGGTGTGCAGAGGAATTTCCTGAGTCCAGAAATGGAGGATTCATTTGTTCAGAGCCATGTGGGGCAAGAGGAAAGGGGGATATGGAGACTTTCCTCTGAGGAATTGACTCCATGTTCCCATTTACAAGGAAATCTAGCTCAAAGGGTTTAAATCCAAGAGAAGTAAGAATGCACAGCCAGGCCCTGAAGCTGTCCGATGATACAGGAGCATCATCGTAATTGTCTGTGTCTGGTGGGGTGTCTCTCTCACTAACAGGCAGCCCAGCCTCCGTTTCCTCTAGCCCAGTTTCTCTGCAGGAAGTGTGCTTGCTCCAGATTGAACCTGTTGGGACATAGGGTGGCTTTATGGGCTTGCTTTCATAAGCCTCTGCAAATGGGACTCCTTGCCGTATTCTGGGAACCTCAGAACGGTCCTGGCCAGAGTCCATCATCCTGGACAGCATTTAGTTAAAGCTTGCTTCAGCTTTGGCTCAAAAATTATGGAACTGGTCTTTCTCCCGTGATTCTCAGGTTTCATGGCATAGCAGGGGAGCTAGGTGACACAGCAGAGTCCCTGGCCACCCTGAGATAGACTCGGAGAAGCCTGGCCTTTTAAGACAGAGCCTTGGAATCTGGATTTGACAAAACAGCCCATCAGGTCCATTACAGTTGAATCAGCCTTGACCCTGAGGTCTTCAGGAAGAGTTCAGCATAAGTGAAATTGAAAAACTTGCCCAGCAGGGCAGTTGGGTTGAAGGTAAATGTGAAGTGACATAAACTGAATCAGAAAGTAACACAGAACCGGGCAGAAGGAAAAGGAACAAACGTGTAAAGACCGTCTTTGCCTTCCAGAAGGCGCTGGGTGTGTCTTGCTGTTCCTTTCAGTGACCCTGAGGCTGCAGATATTATCCTTCCTGCTTAACAGGGCGGGTGGGGGTAGGGGTTAAGGTTCGAGGAGAAGGTGATTCATAGGCTCTGTTCAGAGGACACCAACAGCACTGTCAAGCCGATTCATAGGTCTTTTAGCACCTGTCAGATCACCAGTAAAATAAAAACCTAATACACTAGGTGATAAACTCCATTTATGGTACTTTAAATGCTAACTTTTTAGATGTTTAAACTAATCTTCACATACGATAGCATACTTTCAGGGCTATGTATTTTCTTTCTTTTTTCTCTTTCTTTTTCTTGAGACACAGTTTTAACTATGCAGCCCTGTAGATCAGGTTAGCTATGAGGATCAGGCTGGCCTCAAATTTACAGAGATCTGCTTACTCCTGCCCCCTGAGTGCTGGGATTAAAGGCATGTATGTGTGCTCGACTATTCCTAGTAATGCTATTTTAAGGTGAAAATTACATGTATATGAACCTGCACAGAAATGTACACACACACACACACACACACACACACACACACACACAGGCCAGTGGGGGATGGAGGAGGGAGAGAGAGCTTTCTCTCTCTCTCTCTCTCTCTCTCTCTCTCTCTCTCTCTCTCTCACACACACACACACACACACACACACACACACACACACACACACACATGCCAGTGGGGGATGGAGGAGGGAGAGAGAGCTTTCTGTCTAACAGAGAGCTGTGAGAAGTCTTGCAGAGATCTGTGAAAGGAGTTATGTTCCAGTGGGAAATTGTCATATTAAGAAAATGAGACTGACATGGATTATTTAAACTAATAACTATTGGTCCTTGTCCAAATACAAGTGACAATGCAAATCACAGAGTAGGAAAAACTGCTTAATACATGCATCTAACAGGACTTTAATCCAGAATATATAATGGCTTCTTATAACTCAGGAAGCAACAAGCAAAAGCTTGACACACATCTCTTGTGTGTGTATGTGTGTGTGTGTGTGTGTGTTAGTATGCATGTGTATATGTGTGTGTTAGTATGTATATGTGTGTGTGTGCTAGTATGTATGTGTGTGTGTTAATATGTATGTATGTGTGTATGTGCACACTAGTGTGCATACGATCAGAAAGCTGTTCAACATCCTTAGCCATCAAGCTATTTCAAATTAAAACCACTTTGAAATTTCATATGCATTCGGTGTGCTAGGTTAAACTTTAGACAGAGGAAAAAACCCCACTAATTGTGGACTTAGCTGGAAATCACACATTACTGAAAGAATGTGAAATTTCATAACTATGTTGGGAAACAGTTTTCCACAAGCATTTGTTTTCGTTTTCAAATGAAGCAAAACACATATCTGTCGTGTGACATGGTAATCCTAATTCTAGGTTTTACTTAAAAGCACTTGGGATACAGTCACACAAAAAACTGCCTATGAATATTCCTAATATCTTGCTCATCAGAGTCCCAAACTACTCCAATGTCCATCATTAGTTGAAACAATAATAAAGGTGCTATATCCATAGGGTCGAATACATAACAAAAAGGAGTGAGCTGCTTATTACATACACGATCAGAGATGAACATTCATATATGTTGAGTGGAAGATGCCAGACACTGAAGCTTTTAAGAGCTATTTATAGAAAGTTGTAAAATAGGTCAGTCTGTAGTTACAATGCAAAATCTCTGCTGTTCAGGTTGGGAACCACAGAGAGGAACAGAGAAACAGCTGGTAACATAGGTCCATGTATTTTCTACAGCTCATGGGAAAATGCATCAAAGTGGATATATTTTACTACAGGTACAACTTATACCATCAATAATTAATACCATAAAATTTCAGTCTTTGGTTAATCTTTTTAAGGCACAGAAACCACCTTCAAGGCCAGGAAAACATTGACATGTAATGGAGATGACAGATACTTAAACATGCAGGCCCACGAGAGGCCAGCAAGGCTAACTGAAGAAGGATTGTAGAGCAAATAAACTGAGTAGCTATGACCGCACCTTTATGCAAGATAAGGATGTTATATGCATACAATCTAAGTAAATGCTTTGTCATGCTTACCCTAAATCCAGGCTCACAGAGTGGTTAGAGGGTCACAATGTGTTAGTCACCTCTAGCTCTGAGACAAATAACAGAAGTAAATGACCCAGAAAGGAAAGTTGTGTGTGGCTCCTGGTTTTCCGAAGATTCAGTCCATGGCTGACTCTTGATTTTATGCCTGTTGTAAAGACCACGCCAGGAGGGAGCATGTGGAGGAGCAAAGCCACCAACTTTATAGAACACAGGAAGCAGGGAGAGGGAAAGGAGGGAGCATGCACACCCCACCTGACTTCCTTTACACCCGGTGTAACAGTTAATTTTAAATGTCGACTCGACTGGCTTAATAAACATGTAGGGCATTGGTGAGGAACACCTTTCGGCGTGTTTGTGAGGACGTTTCCTAAGAGAAATAACTTGAGTGTAGGTGGTAGGAACTCAGACTAAACACGAGACAAGAACAAGCCCAAGGGAAGCAGGAACCCCCACTTTCTGCTCCCTGACATATCTGGTTGTTATCCGTAGCCCTGTGCTCTTACCCCCCCTCCCCCATCAGAGCTACCTCCACTGTCATGATGGGCTGCACCCTCAAAAGGGCCCAGATAAACTCCTCCCTTAAGCTACTTCTAGTCAGGCATTTGTCACAGCAATGGGGAAAAACTACAGCAGGTGTCATCTGAAGGTTCCGTTGCTCCCTACCAGCGCCCCAGGATGGGGGCCAAACCCGTAACACAGCAGCCTTTGGGGACCCGTGAGATCCAAACAATAGGAACCATTGAAGAAAGAAATACTTCATGTGTGAGGCACTTCTAGTTGAATCCTAATCAGTAAGAGGGAAATAAAGGGACGAAACAGTTTAAAAATGAATCCTAAGTAACTATCGTTGGAAATGAGGCCATTGTGATTTTTATGAAGACAATCTCCTTTCTATACAGCACACAGAGAAGCTGGTCATGTAAAGTTTTTAAGTTTGCTGAGTTCATAATTGCTAACTTGGAATACATACACAGACACACACACACACACACACACACACACACAGAGAGAGCCATGTGTGGTAGCATACTCTTATTAAACTCCTACCACTTGGGAGGCTGAAGCAAGAAGCTCAGAGGTTCAAGGTTATCCTCCAGAACCTACTGAGTAAGAGGCTAACGTCACCTCCACGAGACCCTGTAGTAAAGCAGCAAACAAAAGCAGCAGCAGCAGCAGCAGCAACAGCAGCAACAGCAGCGTCAACAGCAACAACAACAATAAGAACATGCTGTAGATCAGGGAACTAGGTCATCAGTAGTAGAGCTGTACGGGACCAGTACGGGAGTCAGAGTTCCATCCTTAATGCCCCAAAATAAAGTAAAACTCTAAATGGTTAAAAACAGAAAAGAAAAAGAAGCTTTAATTGAATGAAAGTATTCTGACTCAAATAACTATAGGAAATACAGTAAAACTTGAATTAAATTATATTTAAATCAATATGATCACCCACCAATTTAGTTTTTTTTTAATCATGGCTTCCTTTCTATGCTGACCAAACAGAATATAAAGACACCAACAGACATGCTAATATGGAAGGGAAAAGCTCATGATGCCTCAGCCCTAGACAGCTACAGAAGGTGTGCCCAGAGTGGGAAAATTAGTCCTCCCTAGAAAAGAGCCCCCAGTTGGTTATCCAATACCAAAACAGTCAGCTCTGAAAGGATAAATGTACAAGTAACATTATACAGACTGAGCAGTTTGTGCTTATGTGTTTAGGAATACACACACACACACACACACACACACACACACACACAGAGAGAGAGAGAGAGAGAGAGAGAGAGAGAGAGAGAGAAATAGTAAAGAAAAGAGGCCATCAATTTAAAAGAGTGCAAGGGGATACATGGGAGGAATTGGGGGGTGGGAAGGGAAGAGAACAATGATGTAATCATAATCTCAAAAAGAAAAGAGATTATAATAAAAATGGCTCTAGTCAAACACATACTTTAAAGACAAAGAAGTAAGATAAAAATGCCAACAGATATCCAGGTTTAGCCCTGATTTATTTGTTTTTAATTTTGATTTAAAGGAATTAGCTTTACATTAAAAAAAATAAGAACTCTTTTGTTCGTTTAAAAGTAGTTTTGGGGTATATGTGTGTGTGTGTGTGTGTGTGTGTGTGTGTGTGTACCTGTGTGCCTGTAAAGGCCAGAGGTCAACCTCAGATATTGCTCAGAAGCAGTCTACCACATTGGTTGAGACAGGGTCTCTGACTGGCCAAGACCTTACTGGTGGTTACACTAGCTGGGCAGCAAGCCTCAGGGATCTGTCTGTCTCTGCCTCCCCCCTAGTATTACCAGCACCATGCTCTGCATTTCCACATGGGCCCTGGGGATCCGGTTCAGGTCCCCATGCTTGGATAGCAAGCGCTTTACCAATGTAGCGACCCCTGAGCTCTCATGCTTGGAATGCTTAGTTGCTGTGGGAATCGTCGCTTCGCGTTATATTCCAGACCAATGGGCAAAGCTCTGGCCATAAGAGAAAATCTGCGGAGGCTGTGTCCCCTATATAAGCACCTTCAACCTCAGCAAATTACTTATAATATTGGTCAAGAAGCTTCCAGATGTATATACCTGCACTTTTAACATTTTGAAGCGGAGGCAGGAGGATTGTGAGTGCAATGTGAGAGCTCCCAATTCAAAAAGCCAAAAAAGGTGACAGCGGTAGATCCCCACAGTCTCTGGCAGCCACACCAAGGTAGGGGTTTCATGATGCAATCTGCTTCCTTTATTATCTAGGGAGAGCAGACTGGGACGGTATCTGCCATTCAGACAACTAAACTGCCTCACCACCCGGCCATGGCAACTGGTGAATCAGCACTGGCCGCCCATTCAGCGTGATGTATCATTCCCGGGAAAGAAGACGTTAATAACAATACAGTCTAATGTAGAAGTGAACAATATCAATAATGTTAATAATGGCTTTCTAATTCAGTATTTTTACAGTTAACAATAGTAAGGTTATTTCCTAGGAGAGGGATTTGGTTTTATCAGAACAGATCAAAGAACAGGAAAAATCCTACCAGCAGAGGGCTTTGTCTATGCCAGAATCATGTAGTATTTAATGTTATCATTTTATTTGTTGCTATTATTGTGTGTGTGCTTGTGTATACATGTGTGTGTGTGAGTGAGTGTGTGTGTGTGTGTGTGTGTGTGTGAGTGTGAGTATGCACACGAAAATCAGAGGACAACTTTTGGGAGATGGTTCTGCCCTTCCAGCACTGAGATTGTGACCTGGATTCAGGTCCTCAGGCTTGCATAGCATTTCTACTTTCTTAATCCTCTTGTCCGCTCTGTAATCCTTAATACTGAAGTCACATAACATTCCAGAGTTGCCTTCACTTTAAATGGAGCTCGGTTGAGGCAGGAAAGACCATGTGATTTTCCTTCCACCAGGGACCAGACAGATGCTTTCAGAAACCGTATTCTTAGACCTAGGTTTCAGGAGGTGGCACCTCCTGCTTTCTCGTACGTCCTGTGCTTGCTCCACAACAGTCTCATTGTTGGAGGACACGCTCAGGTCTTTGTAGTGGGTGCTGAGCTCTGTGTGATCTAAGGTCAGAGCTGGGAGTGGCAGCAGCTCACATTGCATGGCGTGTTCTCACAGAATTCCTTAGAAGTCGGCTTGGAAACTGTCCTAGTTTGGGGGCAAAGAGCGCGTATACTGAAATGACTTATTACGTATCTGAAATTCAAAATAACCTAAGCTTCCTGTACTTTGACATCATACCTGTGAACTCTGCGCCTGGGTGTCCTGTTGCTGCATGGCATTACTGCTCCTGGAGACTAGCCAGTACTTGCCACTCAAGTGTTTCCTGGTTCTCTAGATAAACAGATACCAAACTACTGACAATTAACACAGGAGCGTGAGATGAGAGATGCCTCTCTCAAAAGCCCTTGCCCCAGGTATGATGGAGATGAGAAAGTTCCCGGTACTGTCTTCAGCATAGCTAGAGGATAATGGCTTCTGTCTTCCATCAAGAGCTTAAGGTTCTCAAACACAGAATCATGAGGTTCAGGTACCTGTGGTGGCGGCAGGAAACCAGAGCTTACCCCACTGCCTCCTCAGCATCTGTCCCTCATCTTTGCTGTTGTGTGGAGGCTGGTGAATTGGGGATCAGGTGTGGTTTATATAATCTCCTTGCAGGTAACTCTACAAACCCAGATTGGAGTGAGGTTAGGTCAGGAATAAGCACATGACTCTATCTGGGCCAATGAAATGAGAGGAATGATTGCTTCAGGCAGGGATCTGGAAAAATTTACCCTGTTCCTGAGACCTACATAAAGCAGTGACCTTCGGAATCGAGAAGATGGATCCGCAGGTAAGGGCACAGTGCTCTCAATCCTGATTACTGAGTTGGATCCCTGGAAAAACACATGGTGGAGAGAACCAATTCCTGCAAGTTGTCTTTTGACTTCTACACTTGTACTACAACATGACTGTATACACACACACACACACACACACACACACACCCCAAACAACCAGATAAACAATAGGTTAGATGACTTAGCAGTTAGGAGCACTTCCTTCTCTTCCAGAGAACCCAAGTTGGATTCCAAGCACCCACATTATGTGGCTCACAATTGTCTGTAACTCCAGCTCCAGAGAAGCCCTTCTCAGGCCTCCATAGACACCTTTGTACATATGGCATGCCTAGGTACAGATACACATACATAAATAAAAATAAATCTAAAATATAAATTAAAAAGATTTGGTCTTGGGGTTAGGTGGTAGGGTACTTGTTTAGCATTCTCAAGGTTCTGTGTTTGATACCTAGCATGCACACACACACACACACACACACACACACACACACACACACCCCAGAAGAGGAGAAATAAACTCTTTCATCTTCCTCCTCCTCCAGATTGCTTTGTGTGTACTGGCAAATCCAGGAGATCCTTCAGACATCTTGCTTCCAGCCTCAGATGAACAAAGAAAACAAGGGCAGAAGACATCTTGAACATCACTGAAGATGGAGCTGGACCACTGATGAAGTTCTCAGAAGCCTGCCTTATGCCTGGATTCAGATTTGTGGTTGGCTTCTAAGGTTCAAGTTGAGTTTTCTGATAGTTATAACCAAAAAAAAAAAAACAAAAAAAAAAAAAACAAAAAAAAAAACAAAAAACCCAGCCCAAGTGAGAGAACGGCTCATGAATATGTTAAACTTCTTTATAAACTCATCATTTATCAAAATCAGAAAGTTTAGCAAAACTGTTTTAGTTGAATTAGAAATTATTGTCGATTATAAAATTGTGAGGTGACAATTACTATTTAAATTAATGCAACACAAACAACCGGAGAGCTGTTTCATCAGGCCAGAGGAAGAGACGGTTTATAATTACTCCCAGAATCTTGTTCTTTTTGCATGGATGCCAAGAGGGTGAAACCATCACTGAGGATGTCAGTACTCTCTGAGGAGAGAAGGATATTTACATTTCGGGGCAGGCTCGCAGAGCAAACATAAACAATATTTTAGAAAACATTGCTTGCTTTCTTCACGTGGTGGACAGCTGATGCATTAGCTTGCCGGAGAGACTTGGTTTTTGTTTTTTTTGTTTTTCCTTTTTGGCAGAGGTGGGATGTGGAGCTAGAATCCTGTTTCTTTGTGTCACTCTCCCCCAGCCTGTGCTCTGTACTCCTGTGAGAACCAGCCACAGCTGATGCCATCGACGACGACACTAAGCCCCAAAGGTGGGAATGTGTCTTGAAGCCACACCAGGTCTCACAAGGACTCAGGTCTCTCCGGGAATGATGCAAGAGAGATGCTCTTCTTGGAGTCATTCTTTTTTTTTTTTTAATATTTATTTATTTATTATATGTAAGTACACTGTAGCTGTCTTTAGATGCCAGAAGAGGACGTCAGATCTCTTTATGGATGGTTGTGAGCCACCATGTGGATGCTGGGATTTGAACTCATGACCTTTGGAAGAGCAGTAGGACCCTCCAGAGACTGTTTTCCTGAAGCTCGGATAGAGGGGCCCTCCAGGGGCTTTGCTTAGGGTAGTGTTGTGTTTCAGCTATCATGGCTTAGGTGTACTGGGGAATTAAAGCCCGGTTCTCTGTGTAGTGTCAGGAGGAGGCATACGTGACTCTAAGTGTGATATAAAGTAGTTGATGGTCCTAAGCTATCATATAATCAATTAGAAAAAGTTTATTGGGAAGGAGTGCACAGTACGCTAAACTGTTTAGGACATACATAGTGTTTGTTGCTTACAGGGCTTTGCTCGATTACCCTCATTGCCTTCTACTGGGTGTGTCCTTCTTCTGGTTTTTCTTTTACATTTATTTATTTTTTTCTTTGTGTGTATATTTAGCCTGCAGGTATGTCTAAGCTTATACATACATATACGTATATGTGTGTGTTTGGTGCTGGTGGAGATCACAAGAGGAGGCAGACTTCTTGGAACTGGTTATGGATAGCTGTGAGCTGTCATATGGGTCTTTTGCAAGAACAAGTGCTCTTAACCCCCGAGCCACCTCTCTCGATTTCAGTCACAAGGCTGGTAAACGACAGAGCCTTGACACAGACTGTTACTCTCCGAATAAGATAATACAGGTGCAAGCGGAACTGAGTGGCAGGAGCAAGGGCACTGGACAAGGATGGCAACCCCGCCTCCTGGTTCCAGCTTTTTTTTTTTTTAAGTCCAATGAAAAGCATTTAGAATTTTCCAAGGGGAAAATGCTCTTCTTATTAGTTAACAAGTGTGAACTGAGCCCAAACACCTGTGTTTTCCTTTTCCTGTTGCTAAGTGATCTGTGAGCATCCTTAGACCAATAAACTATTGAAATTTATGCTGAGCATAATTAATTATATAATTTTAGCTTCTAGAATTTATTTCCATTTGAAATTGCCTCATCGTGCTGGGGGTATTTAAAAGGTTGAGAGGGAAAAGGGGCGAGTAGGTAATTATAGCCTTTATAGTCGAGCCTTCTGTGAATCATATCTTCCACAGTGTGAAGTCTCTCAACCCATTATTATCAACTCTATTAAATGCACTTGGAATTAGGCACTCGGTCATTCAGCTCCAGGTGCTGAGCTCCTAGTTGGTGTCAAGCTCTGGGGACATGATAGTGACCTGGGAGATAAAACCCTTTGCCTTCACGGTGCTGCTGTTACAGTGCACTAGTGTAGGGCGCTTGCACCTTAGTTTTGTCAGGTGGTTAATATTTTATGTTATACAATCAAGCACATCATCGATTCCGTGAAGTATGGACAAGGCATTGTATAGATAAGAAAATGGAAGCACAGTGGTATGAAATGCTTGCCCTACATCTCACAGCCAGAAACAGCCAAGGCTTACTCATGACAGGCACAGTTCCCAAGTGTATATACTCACGAGTTGTAATTTATCTCCTCCCTCTTTAGATGTGGTGACTTGAAGGAGGTCATCACAGTTTCTGTCACCACTGCACAGTTGGCAAAGCCTGGAATTCTCCAGATTCCTGATTGCTTCCATCACTGTAGAGAATGGGTTTGTCTGAAGACTGTGTAGACACTGGGCTGATGTCTATAGACACTCCCCAAAGAGAAGGACACTGTAGTCAAACACTACCAAGGTGACAATATCTTCTTGGAGACAGGAAGATCTGTTATTACATGTCACAGATTTCAGAGGAACAACCTGATGACCCCATATACACCAAGGTACTTATTCTCACAACAAAATATGATACACCTTATTTCAGAAAGTTGGTGATGGCCTAATTTTTCTGATCCTATCTTCTCTGGAGCTGAGATGTGTCTTATAAACTTGTTCTCTTATAATTGCTGTGAGCCAGGAAGTGTTGGTGCTAGTGTGGCTGCCTGATATTTCACTTGATCACAGTATTTGTGTGTATCCATCCCTTGCTCCCAGGGCTGGAGGAACCCTGGGACCTCACATATGTTAGGCAGGTGCTGTACCACTGAGCCACCTTCAGGCTCCTGCTCGAGTTTCAATTGAATTATTAACACTGTTGGCACTGCATTTGCTGGGTTGTTTGTTGACTGTGATGTTTTTCTGGTTCTTGTCTGTTGACATCTGCTGCTAAGATCATTTTTCAGAATGAAGTGCCAGTGGGAGAGAGAGGGAGAGAGAGGGAGAGAGAGAGAGAGAAAGAGGGAGAGAGAGAGAGAGAGAGAGAGAGAGAGAGAGAGAGAGAGAGAGAGAGGAGATAGCTAGGAGTACAATCCCATACAGTACTGTGGTCATGCTAAAAACTGTTGCCTTCATTCTGAAGAACGATGTCTACCTTTCTAGTGCCCATGTCTGAAACTATCCCCAAAGACTAATTCACATAGGCATCTATTTATAAGGTGCAGTTAGCTCCCCATATTGGTACCATGTCCATCTTGAATTAAAACAAAATTTACCCACAGGTTAGGTACCTTTAAAACTCAATTTAGACCTGAGTCTCAGGTTTGTAAATCATTATGCATAAAAGTATATCTGGAAAAAGCCTACTTCCCTAAGCACATTATGCAGTTGAGGCTGGTAGCCTCAACTACCATTTTCTTACATCTTACTCTCCTGAAATAGGATTTCCTTATTGAAAGGCCTGGCAGCCTACCTTTGGCATCATTTTTCTTGTTGATTGTGTGGACAACTTTAGAGCGGGTAGTGTTTTGAATATAGAAATACAGCAACACAGAATAAACAAGAGCTAAAGTTTTAGAAGCTGAGGCTGATGTGTGTGTGTGTGTGTATACATATAAGATGAATATGTAATACCTATCTTATTTGATCTCTCTCTCTCTCTCTCTCTCTCTCTATATATATATATATATATATATATATATATATATATATATATATATATATATATATTTGTTCAGTTTCTATAACAATAATGAGATGCCCAAGGCTAGGAACCTTATTAAGAAAAGAGGTTTAGGTTTACTTATCTCACAGTTCAGAGCTTCTGCTGGGTTCTGGTGAAGACTTCACGGTGGATAGCCTCACAATGGCGAGAACACATGTAGGAGGGAGAGCTCCTGTGTCAGGAGAGGGGAGCAGTTTTGAAGGAACAGATGCCCGGCCTCATGTTCACAGTATCCACAAAATACAGCTGCTTGGAAGAACCGGACCACTGCTTATGGTGAAGCCCAGAGGAGCAAATACATCCAGATGCCACGTGGCTTGCGAGTTGAGAGTTCTCAGGCTACCACCAATGAACAGCAACCAGAACCTGTCAGAAGCCACATTACCCAGTGTAAAGAGCTATTCTGATAGGAATGTGGCAGGTCTGGTTCCTAGAAGAATCCACAATTCTAGATTCCATTCCAGGCATGGTACAGAGGTCCACACTTTCTCCCCTACCTGACATTTCTGGCATCTTATCTGCCTCCCCTTGCATCCTTCTTTTATCTGATTTTCAGTAACTGTCTCTTTCTTTTTTTTTTTTCCCTCAAGGAACTTAACGTTAAAGAAAAATTGGAGATTTATTATGACACATGGATTTGCCTTTTACAGACTCCTGGGAGAAGCAGGTGCTGACCTTAAGGGAATGGATACTCATGTCCTCCTCCTCTTCCTCCTCCTCTTCCTCCTCCTCCCCCTCCTCCTCCTCCTCTTCCTCCTCCTCCCCCTCCTCCTCCCCCTCCCCCTCCCCCTCCTCCTCTTCCTCCTCCTCCTCCTCTTCTTCTTTACCTTTTTTTACTTGTGGTGGTGGTGGTGTGTGTATGTGTGTGTATATCAGAGGACAACCTGTGAAAGTCAGTTTTCTCCTATCAGTTGAGTTTGACTTGAACTCAGATGTCAGGCTTGGTGACAAGTGGAGCCATCTCACCAGCCCTATTTGGGAACTTTTTTACCAAAAAGACAGGACCTAGGTGAATGAACTTCTCAGTCCCTGCCAATGATCTAGAACAGGATGCAGTAATGAGAGCGTATGTATTTTTCCCATTGCACTAATAACAATATATATGACCAACAGTCACCAAAGCCTGTCTGGCTCCTTTCAGTTGCTAAGTCTTGTAAAGGGAGATGGAGTGGCCTTGCTGGTTAATAAAATAAATCTCAGTATTTGTTTTCTTCTTACCTAGATGAGCTTGCACACCATGGTAGAGTCATAGTGGGTGTCAAGGAGACCTTGGCTCAGTATGAGCCTGTCATAGGTAACTGTCAAGTGCTACAGAGTCACAAGGAGCGAGGCTTTGGAGCAGGGACAGCGTGATTAGAAAAGCAAGCACCGGTGAGGGCTTGGGTAGTTTGAGGCATGGTAATTTACTATGAAAAGAAAAGTTGAAATCAGCTGGATCAGACGAGGAACAAGCAAGGCCTTTGACACGCTGACTGCGCATCAGTTGATAGTGGGTTAATGGGCACACGGAGCTCTTCTCTGGGCAGCTCTGTGGAGCTGCTCAGGCCGCTGCCTGTGATGAGGACTCACGCTCCACAGAGAAATGTGTGAAGAGCTGTTTTTACACCAAACTATTTTGTACCATCTGAGTGGCTACTTCATTTCTCTGGCATTTCTCTCATGAGATGCAGTTCGTCTTGGTGTGTA
Organism: Apodemus sylvaticus; assembly: GCF_947179515.1. NCBI lineage: Eukaryota > Metazoa > Chordata > Mammalia > Rodentia > Muridae > Apodemus > Apodemus sylvaticus. The sequence continues at coordinate 71,651,453 of NC_067474.1, forward strand.
CTCACAGCACACAGTGACAACTTTCATATACGTCATTCACTTTACATTCAGGACCCACCTTCCCGCTCCTGCTCCCTGCAGCTCTAATCCATTTCCTTGGAAAGCCTTCTCCCACCTTCTTGTTCCATACCCACCCATTTATGAGTCACGTATCTCCATAAAATCTAGGATCCTCAAATGAGGAAAACCGTGCTGTTTGTCTTTCTTCGTCTGACTCATTTTATTTAACAGGATAATCTCTAGTTGCATCCATTTTCCTGCAAATGACATCATTTTGTTTTTTTTTTAAATGGCTGAATAAAATTCCATTGCACACACATACCAATAGTCTCTTTATCCAGTCATTTGTTGATAGATGTCTTAGTTATTTTTCTACTACTGTGACCAAGGCAACTTATAGAGGAAAGAGTTTATTTGGAACAAACTATCTTAGACGGTTAGAGTCTGTGACCACGATGGGAGGGAACCTGACTGCAGCCATGCAGGCATGGTGCTGGAGCAGCCCCTGAGAGCTTTCACATTGGCACAACCACCATGAGGCAGAGGGAGAGTGAGAGTGAGCGAAAGAGGGAGGGAAAGAGGGAGGAAAGAGGGAAGGAGAGAGGGACATACCTTCTCCAACAAGTCCACCCTTCCTCCAACAACACCACATTTCCTAACCCTTCCCAAGCAGTTCTAGCACCTGGGAACCAAGCATTCAAACATATGAACCTACAGGGGCCATTCTCATTCAAACCCATGCCATCTAAGTTGATGACGTTTTTCTGTTCTGAAGAGAATTACAAACACACAACTAGGAATGTCTCTGTGGTGTCCTGACTAGGAGTCCTTCAATGTTTACCCAGGAGTGTTAGAACTGTGCCATTTCTGTAGACTCTCTTACCTGCCTAAATTCAATCCGTTGATGACTCACAAGAGACAGTATTCAGTCATTTACACACGTTAATCATCTTGCTCATATCTTATCAGTCTGTGGTTAAACATTGTCAACTTTAGGAAAAGCACTACACTACTGGGAATTTTTTAAAACTTCAACTTCCCTGTGTGTCTATAGGATGACTCTGCCTTTTTTTTTTAATTATTATTATACTTTGTTGTAGAAGCTGTTGAAGAATACAAATGAGTGGGGAAGAGAAGAAAGGAGGAAGCAGGGGGGGAAGAGGGAGAAAGACTCTCAGAACAAGAAGAAAGTCAGTACGCTCAAGACATCATATGGCTAGACAGAGATGAAGGTGTGGCCGTCTACACCATCATAGCCCATGAACCTCGTTTTGGGTAAGGGCCGCCCTAAACGCTGCATGTATTCTAGCCCATTTCATACCTTTTGGAGTTATCCATAGGAGCCTGGCTTACAGATGAGAAGACTGACCTCCACGGAGATCCCCAGCTTGGCAGCGTCATAGCTACACACTGGGGTCTGCCCTGTGTCAGAGCATGTGGTTCTTCCATAGCTGCACATGGCCTCCATGGCAAAGGTTTAAAGCCAGACTGTGACCAGTTGCCAGCTAAATGGATAGAGACATAATCAGTCACAGCATGGAGCAGATTCCAACAGGACTGCTGCTTCCATTTGTTGTGTTTGACTTCCTATTGGGTATAATTCTCATGCTCATAATGTGCTCTGTATAGGAGCAGTTTGCAGACATGTAAAGTGTCTGTCTAGAAACCATGCAGTGTGCGTGCTGTTACGACATCATTATTGATGAGCTCGAACAGTTGTTCTTGACCAATGGGGTCGTGATCCCCCTTGGGGGTTGAATAACCCTTTCATAGGGGTTAAATATCAAATAGTCTATCTATCAGATATTCATAACAGTAGCAAAATTATAGTAGCAACTATAAAAATAATTTTATAGTTGGTGGTCAGCACAACTTGAGAAATTGCATTAAAGGGTCACAGCATTAGGAAGGTTGAAAGGCACTGAGCTAGTGCAAACAATACTGCACCTTGCTACAGGGCCAGGTATAAATAGTAGAATATATTGAATCTGAGCACATTATCTTCACTTTCCAGTTTTGGCTGCCCCACTAGCAAGAAGTAGAAATGGATTGCTGATCATCCAGGACATTCTATAGGAAATCATGAATGTAGCCACATGACCAACATTTACAAGGCTCTAAGAAAGTACATGATAATGTCTTAGGTATCCACAGATGGAAAGGCATAACTTCAGTTTTTGTTTCTATCTGTCATTCTTGATTTCTCCTTCCCATGTTGGATTTGAGTGTGTGTGTGCATGCGTGCATGCATATGTGTGTGTGTGTGTGTGTGTATGTGTTTATGTGCACCTTTTGCATTTAGCTGCTTGAGGAGGAGGAGGCCAGAGGGCATCAGTTTCCCAGGAACTGGAGTTACAGGCAGTTGTAAGCTGACTGATGTGTGTTCTGTGACTGGAACCCCAGGTCTCCTGCAAGAACACTAAGTACTCTTTTGTTCTCTTTTGTTTTGTTTTGTTTTTTTTGATTTGTCCCCCCCCCCCCCCCCGAGACAGGGTTTCTCTGTATAGCCCTGGCTGTCCTGGAACTCACTCTGTAGACCAGGCTGATCTCGAACTCAGAAATCTGCCTGCCTCTGCCTCCCAGAGTGCTGGGATTATAGGCGTGTGCCACCACCGCCTGGCAGTACTATTAACTGTTGAACCATTTCCAGTCCCTCCCTTTCCCATGTTCAGGAGAATGATGTGTACCTCCGAACCATCTGGACTTCCAGTGTGTCCCATTCGTGTGCCCATAGATTCTGAGTTGGGGCACCTGGAAAGGACTGAGTGTGTCTTTCTAACAAGCTCACAAGCTACGCTGAGGCGTCCGGTTCCAGATCCTCACTCTGAGATCACCGATTCCTGGCCATCATGAATTACCAGATGGGGCTCTCTTCCATTGCCGTCTAGACTCGGCTCATCAGACTTGACTTCATGATAAAAAATAGACTTGGTGGTGTTTCTTATAAACGACTAAGCAAGTTTCCTGAAATGCTCACAGCATGACAGTAGACAGGCCTTGATCCTTTTCTTTGTAAGAAAACACTGGCCCACAGATTGAATTGTATTTTTGGAAGATGATAGTGTTGTTAAGCAAAAATTAAAGAGTAAACTCACAGTTTGGCAATGGATAATAAGGAAGGTAAAAATCAAGTTACATTTCTTTCTCTTTCTCATTTGCAATAGAAAGGCACACTACCTCCTGCTTTTAAGCAAGAAAAGTCACACTAAGGCCTTAGCTGCTGAGGGTGAGAGAGAGCAATCTTTGTCTGCAGTAATAACTTTTGGGTTCCGGGATGTGTTCTTTTCTACTGTTAAAAGCCAGGCTGGGAAAGCAAGGGGAAAATGAGGCCCGTGCCTGCTGCGGTATGCATGTAGAGAATATGAGATGCCTGAGAGACCAGGGGTGCTCATGCACCGTGTACCGTACCCAGGCAAAGCTCATTTCCACCTTGCTCTGCCTATTCAAAGGCATTTTCAAGGCTGCTGATCTTTTCACAGGACCACTAGCTTTTGAGATTTGGCTTTGAAACACCAGTTCTTGACTTAGGTTTGCCTGCTTTGCAAACCATGCTGGCTAATAGTTTGTGTTCCATGAGTTGGAAAACATACCCCCGCCCCTGCATCCCAAGCACCAGTATTAGATGAAGGATGTTTAAGAGATTATTAGTGGGTTAATGTTATTATTGGAGGCAGGGTCTCACTATGTAACCCTGACTGTCCTATGGTAAGGCTAGACTGTGGGAAGGGAGTGCCAGGCTTGAGACAAGTACTTGGAGCCCTCAGGAGCCATGTTCAGTCTCTTTACCCTACAAAGGTTACTGTCTGCATCCTCAGGGGTGGGGCCTGGACTAAAAAGTGCAGCCATCACAAAAAGTATGATTTGTATTTAAAAACGGAAAGAGGCCAAAAGCATGTTCACTCTGTCTGATTTGACAGCTACAATTTTGTATATACTTCAATCCTTCTCCTTTCCCCTCTCCTCCCCAGATCTTCCTCCTTCTCTGTTCCTTCATTGTCAGTGAAGAGATAGGGACTGAACCTAGGGCCTTCAGCATTCTAAGTAAGTGTTCTACCCCTGAACCATGCCTTAAGCTCTATAAGTGATTTCACTAAAATGAGCACAGTAGACAAGATCTGTTTTTTTTATTACATTTTTTTAAATTAGAAATTTGCTTTGTTTACATTTCAAATGGTATCCCCTTTCTGAGTCACCCCTCTGAAAACCCCTTATCCCTTCCCCTTCCCCTGCTCATCCCCACCCCCACCCACAATTTCCTGTCTTGCATTCCCCTATTCTTGGGAATCAAGCCTTCACAGGACCAATGGCCTCTTCTCTCATTGATGTCTGAAATGGTCGTCTTCTGCTACATATGTATCTGGAGCAGTGGGTCCCTCCATGTCTCTTTGGTTGGTGGTTTAGTTCCTGGGAGCTCTGAGGGTACTGGTTGGTACATATTATTGTTCCTCCTGCAGGGCTGCACACCTCTTCAGCTCCTTGGGTCCTTTCTCTAGCTGCTCCATTGAGGACCCTATGCTTATTCTATTAGTTGGCTGTGAGCCATGGATATTTTGATCCACTTTCCAATAAGGATCAAAGTATCCCCACTTTGGTCTTCTTGAGCTTCATGTGGTCTGTGAGTTGTATCTTATGTATTCGAGCTTTTGGACTAATATCCACTTATCAGCGAGTGCATACTGCGTGTGTTCTTTTGTGATTGGGTTATCTCACTCAAGATGATATTTTCTAGCTCCATCAATTTACCTAAGAATTTCATGAATTTATTGTTTTTAATAGCCGAATAGTACTCCATTGTGTAAATGTACCACATTTTCACTATACATTCCTCTGTTGAAGGATATCTGGGTTCTTTCCAGCTTCTGGCTATTATAAATAAAGCTGCTATGAACATAGTGGAGCATGTGTCCTTATTTCATGTTGGAGCAGCCTCTGGGTATATGTCCAGGAGTGGTATAACAGGGTCCTCTGGAAGTGACGTGCCCAGTTTTCTGAGGAACTGCCAGACTGATTTCCAGAGTGGTTTTACCAGGTTGCAATCCCACCAGCAATGGAAGAATGTTCCTCTTTCTCCACATCCTCTCCAGCATTTTCTGTCCCCTGAGTTTTTTATCTTAGCCATTCTGACTGGTGTGAGGTGGAATCTCAGAATTGTTTTGATCTGCATTTCCCTGATGATTAAGGATGTTGAACATTTCTTTAGGTGTTTCTCAGCCATCTGGTATTTCTTGGTTGAGAATTCTTTGTTTACTTCTGTGCCCCATTTTTTTAATCTACAGAGTCAATGCAATTCCCATCAAAATTCCAACAGAGTTAGAAAGAGCAATTTCCAAATTTATCTAGAATAACAAAAAAACCCAGAGTAGCAAAAACTATTCTCAACAATAAAAGAACTTCTGGCGGAATCACCATTCCTGACCTCAAGCTATACTACAGAGCAATAGTGATTAAAAACTGCATTGTACTGGTACAGTGACAGGCAGGTAGATTAATGGAATAAAATAGAAGGCCCAGAAATAAACCCTTACACCTATGGTCACTTGATCTTTGACAAAGGAGCTAAAACCATCCAGTGGGAAAAAAACCAGCATTTTCAACAAATGGTGCTGGGTCAACTGGCAGTCAACATGTAGAGGGATGCAAATTGATCCATTCTTACCTCCCTGTACAAAGCTCAAATCCAAGTGGATCAAAGACCTCCACATAAAACCAGATACACTGAATTTAATAGAAGAGAAAGTGGGGAAGAACCTGAAGCACATGGGCGCAGGGGCACATTTCCTGAATAGAACACCAATAGTTTATGCTCTAAGATCAAGAACTGACAAAGAGACTTCATAAAATTGCAAAGCTTCTGTAAGGCAAAGGACACTGTCAATAGGACAAAACAGCAACCAACAGATTGGGAAAAGATCTTTACCAATTCTACATCTGACAGAGGGCTAATATTCAATATATACAAAGAACTTAAGAAGTTAGACTCCAGAGAACCAAATAACCCTATTAAAAAAGTAGATAAGATCTGAAAATTTATGATCCTCCCTTCTTTTAAGCAGGGAGTGTGGCTGGTATAGTTTCAAACAAACAGTATGACTCTGCTGTAAATGCTTAACTATATTGCACCCCTTCAGCCCTTAGTTTTAACTAGGCATCCCACAGCTAAGGACCTAACACAAAGTCTCCTGGAAAACATTGAGGAAGTCTTCTTTCTATTGAGTAAGGAAATATGAATCAGAGTAATGTGTGGGTAAGGTTATTGTGTCAACTTGACACAAGCTAGAATCAACTTGGAAGGGGAAATAATTCGTCGGATAGATATTTCTTTCATCAGATTGGCCTATAGGCAAACCTTTGGAGCTTTTTTGATAAATGATTGATGTTGGCAGGCTCTGCGATGTGGGAAAGCACTCCTGGGTTGTAGGGATAAGCAAACGGAGGAGGCCACAGGGAGCAGGCCAGTAAGCAGCACTCTTCCATGGTCTCTGCTTTAGTTCCTGCCTGCCGGTTCCTGCTTGATCTTGAGTTCCTGGCTTAATTTCCCTCTATGATGGATTGAGGTTCATTAAGCCGAATAAACCCTTTCTTTCCTAAGTTGCTTTGGTCTTGGCATTTTTTCTTCTTAGTGTTTTTTCATTTAAAATGGGGGGTTGTTCATACAGTATATCTTGATCATGTTCTTCCCCTCTCCCTGTTCCTCCTTTTCCCCTTTCCTCCCAGGTCCTCCCCAACAACAAACAAATACACAAGCAATTTCCCACAAACTCCACAAGAACCACACACAACCCCCAGCCCCCCAAACACATAGAGTGGAAATCAAAATTGCAATCAAAAGATCAATAAGACAAAACAAAACAAAAAAGCAAAGCCAAAACAAAGCAAAATGATACAAAAAAAGTCTATACAAATACCATTGGGCTAATTTCTCGTTGACCAACTACTCCTGAGCATGGAACCTGCCCTGATGAAAACTGATTTTTCCCTTGCCAGTGGGTATAAATTGCAGATAGCTTCTCAGGGATCAGAACCTGTGTTCACTCCCAGCTCTTAGTGCTGAGACCTCATCTGCTTGACCATATGCAGATCTTATGTGTGCTGCTACAGAGTTGTAGGTTTGTAGGTGCACCAGTCAGTCCTATTGTGTCTGGTCTGTTTCCTTGGAGCTGTCTATCTCCCACATAGATCCCTGGGGTGGGGTTTGATGAGGACATCCCATTTAAGGCTGTGTGCTCCAAAGTTGTCTTGGTGTTTTATTATACAACAGATAGCAAACTGGTATCTCCCAGGCTGTGGGCAAGGTTCAATGGCAAGAGGCCTTGGGCTTGGTTCCTGGACCCGTGGTGGTTTGAACATGCTTGGCCTGGGGAGTGGCACTATTGGGAAATATGACTTTGTTGGAGTAGGTGTGGCCCTATTGGAGGAAGTGTGTCACTGTGGGGGTGGGCCCTCCTCCTAGCTGCCAGTGAGACAGTCTTCTGCTGTCTTTGGATAAAGATGTAGAACTTCCATCTCCTTCTCCAGCACCATGCATGTCTGTATGCCACCGTGCTTCCCGCTAGAACGATAATGGACTGACCCTCCGAAGCCAGTCCCAATTAAAGGTCCTTTGTAAGAGTTGCTGGGTGATGGTGTCTCATCCCAGCAATGGAAACCCTAGCTAAGACAGACCCCAAGCAAAACAAAACAGGACAAACCAAAGCACTCCCCTCCCCAACAGTGGCATTCCCAAAGATAGCCAAGTCCTTTGATCATGTGCACAACTGCATCTTTTTGTCTATCTCTGGAAAAATCTTGGTGACCTGATGTTACTTAGCTTCAAATGGGCTCTGTTGTGAAGGTCACACACACACAAAAATCACCCAAGGAACATACCCAGAGCAAGGCTGACTAAAAAGAATGGAAGTAACACAATTCTGCTACTGTAAGGGTGTCACGCAAGGTCTTGTAATGCTACATTCTTTCTGCAGAACATCAGGAGAGAGACCGATAGAAAATAGCCCACAGGGCATGCTGAGAAGTAAGACACAAAGCATTTGCTGCTGCTTCAGAAACGGCTGCAGGTGTACTTGGGTGGCAGTTCACATTAGCTCTAGAATCTTCTCTTCCAGTTTCTCAACATCAGCTCCGTGAAATTCAAAAATCTGTTTCAAATACACAAAGGCACAAAAATATTTATTGATTCAAACACCAAAGTGTCAAGGAGTGTCCTGTCTGATTGTAAAATTGCTTCCCATTTCCATAATTGTTAAGACATTTCAAGTATAAATACACATTAAACAGATTAAATTCATGACCTTTATTATGTGTCATTATGTGAGATCAGGTGCACTCAGGTGGTATGGCCATAGACCAAACACTACTCTTCCAAATGGGTAATATGAATATTTCTCCAGGTCTCTATAATGCTTCTTAATGTATGACCGAAAACATACAACAGTGCTGGATAAAAAGAAGCCCAGTCCTTGAAATTAAAGCTTATTATATATGCATCAAGGGCTAGTTCAGTTATAAACACAATTTTCCAAAATTCAAAATCTTTTTGTGACTTCTTCCAGAATCTAACAAGTTTTGCACATTTTTTACAACCCCAATTCAGGGTAAGCTTTATAGTGGATGGTATATTTTAATTGTGGGTTTTTTAAAAGTAGTATATGAAATAATGGACTCTCTTTCTCTTTTTGAGACAGGTTTTAGGAAGTCAAGTCTGAGTGTAAAGTCCTGATTCCTCTGCCTCTAACCACGAAGTGCTAGGATTACAGGCATATGGCAAACATGCCCCGTTGGAATGTCTTTTAAATAGCTCTCTTACATTCGGTTTGGGGAGATAGCTCAGCTGAAGTGCTTGGTACACAAGCATGAATTATTAAATTTGATTCCCTAGAACCCAACTAAAAAAGTGAGACGTGATGGACTTTTTGTGATGGCAAACCTTGAGCTGGGGCGGGGGGGGGGGGGGGGGTAGAGATGGGTGGATCCCTGGGTCTTGATGGACAGCCAGTCTAGATTATTTGGTGATCTCCAAGCCAATGAGAGACCCCAAACCACCGAGATGGTGGATTCCCGAGGAACCATGCTGAGGATGTTCTCTGGTTTCCATGGGTACCCACATACACTCACACACAAGTAAGCGCTTTACACGTAATAAAACAAGAATGTCAACCACCCTTTTGAACCACTATTGTGCCAATCCTAAGTGTGTTAGTCGTTTGGGTCAAGGGAAGAATGTAAGTAAACTGAGACCAGGATCGGACAAAGACATGAGTTTCTGGGAAGCAGGTTTGAAGCCAGGAATGTGTTAGGACTTTGAAGTAGGGGCTGGGAAATTCCAGAACAAAGCTCTGTGCTCAGTGTGCTGTGGAGAAGTGACTGTGCCCACACCTCGAATTTCTGCCCCCTCTCCCCCCACCCCAGCAGCACCCCCTCTGCTTCTGCCATTTTGATAACTCTGTGAATATAAACCCCGGGTGTGGATCACTTACATCTCATTTCACTCACCTTCTTGCTCTTCGGTTCACTTCTGAGACAGCACAGTGTCCTTTTGAGTCTTGAGAATGGAGTGACCTATGTGTGGGTGCAGAATTTCATGATTGGTCTGAGTCGCCAGCATGTATTATTCACCTCCCTATAAATAATTACCCTGGCCAGAAGCCAGGGGAGGAAGGTAGTAGAAGGAATCTGACAATGGGTCTCCTTTTCAGGGCTCGGAGCCTCTCAGTTTGCAAAATGTTGGCCTAGCATACGTAAAGTTGTAGGTTTGAGCCCCAGTGTCTCACACCCCAGCTGTGGAGGTGTACTCCTGTAATCCCAGCATTCAGGACGTAAAGAAGGTGGGAGGATCAGAAGTTCTAGCTCATCATGACCTTCACAAAGAGTGTGAGGTCAGCCTAGACTACACTAGACCTTGTTCTTCCTAATGGTCTGGAGGGTGGCTCTGGGGCATGAAGGGAGTTCACCATTGGGAATGCAGGGTGTGGGAGGTTTGGAGTCCATTTTAGTCTCTGTTTTTCCCCTGGGAGCTGGAAGGGCAAGCACCACTATACAAGAACAGTGGCTCCCACTTAACCTTCTTTTGGACTTTATGTCTAAGGTCCTCCTAAGTCTTTATCTTTTCTTTTGCTACATGGGAGCCTGATACAATTGGAGGTAAGAGTGAGACCATCTGAGGTAAAGAGCGTCCACAGACAAGAGATGGTGTCTGCTCTCATGACCACCACCGTGTAATTAATTTTAGATGACCCTCTGGACTCCCAGGGATCCATTAGAAGATATTTCTCGTGTCTCTTTGGAGACATCCTCAGTGGATCATGCTGTGTCTGATTATGTCAGCTAACTTCCTACTTCAAAGGAAAGGGAGAACTCAAAAAGAGAGGTTGGGGGCCCCTATAGAGAGAATTCTGGGAAAAGCTTTGTCTCATAGTGGGGTGGTACGAGAAATTGGGCACAGCTCTCAAGAGGGATGATTTGCATGATTATGGGGTTATGAGATTCCCACTCTATAGCTACCAAGCATAGCCAGGAGCAATAAGAACCGTGGCTACTGTGGAGATTGCCATCTTTCTAGAGATACATTGAATCTACCACAGGGGACTGTCTTCCACTGTGTCACATGAGATAGAATTTCAAAAATAATCTCAAAGTAAAAAGCTTAGAGAATTATTGAGGAAATCATATTGTATAACCACACCCAGACACCAAGCCTACCCTCTCACATCGTTATGCCATCTATGCTCAAAAGCAGCTTCAGCTCTGAGTTCTTCCCAGTGAATTGCCTTTGCATATGCTTGAACTTTACAAGTAGAATTCGAATGACTCTATTTTATGTCTGACGTCCTTCACTCAGTACCATGCCCATGGTAGGTTCAACAGCAGTCTGTAAGTGCTCCAGTATTCCTTTGGATGAGTATAAGATAATCTATCCACTTGGGCTGCAGGGCTGGGAACATTTTTGTCTATATGTTTGGGGGAGGGGCAATAGGAATTCATCCTTGTTGCATACCTAAAGAATGGCATTATGAGATTAGACTTTAATAGAAATCCTTTGTCTCTCTGTCTCTGTCTCTCTCCTCCCTTGGAAGGATCTCATATAACCCAGGCTGGTCTTCGCCATACAATATACCCAGGATGACTGTGAATTGCTCTATGCACAACCACACTCAGGCTATGGCATGCCAGGGACTAACTCAGGGCTGGCTAGGCAAACTTTCTACCTACTGAGCTACATCCACTACCCCAGAAACTAACAGTTCCTGCAAAGGATGAACATTCTAGTTGCTCCCCATCCTGACAACACTTGGTACCACTAGTCTTTGCATGTCAGCCATTCTGGTGGCTCTAAGTGACATTATCATTGTTCTCTAATTGGTCACCTTTGATGTGGACTATAGCAATAGTCACAAAACTTTCTCTGTATTCAGTTTTGTGCCTTTTATGCCCATCTGCTCCCATGAATCCCAAAGGCACAAATGTACTTATGAGATCCTTTCCAAGCTCCTTCAACGTTTTCTTCCTCACCATAGAATCGAGTCTTCTAATGATGTCTCAGTTTTGTCTCTTCCACCTCACCACCATTCCTCACATGAACTCTGAACTCTAGGGACTTAGAGAGAATTCACTGGCTTACTAAAGGCACACCGATTGAGGGCTTCTCATCTGAAGCACTTGGCTGCAAGCATTTCAGATCTTGAAATATTTGAAAATAAATAAGGAGGTATCTTAGGAATGAAACTCAAATCTAGCTTGGAATCTGCTTGCATTTCATGTGTATCACCTATACATCTGATGACTGTTCTAGTTTCCTTTATGGTGCTATGATAAATCACGCTTACCAAAGGCAACTTAGAGGAAATTAGGATTCATTTCACCTCACTATTTCCAGATCACAACATGCCACTGAGGAGTCAGGCAGGAACTCAAGGCAAGAACCTGGAGTCAGGAACCAAGGAAGAATGATGCTTCTTGTCCCAGCCTCTGCATTACTCCTTGGTTCATGCTTAGCTAGCTTTAAACAGCCGAGGACCACTAACTGGGGAATGGCACCACCTGTGGTGGGCTGCTTACTCCCACATCTATTGATAATCAAAACAGTCACTCAAAGGCATGCCCACACAAACCAACCTGACTTAGTTCCTCAATTTGACTCAATTGAGTCGAAGATGATTCTACCCCGTGACAATTAAGGGTAATCAAGGCAGGGATTTTGTACAGTGCTTCCTAATTTTTTTCGTAAAAGTAAGTCTATGTACATTGAACATTAGTCTTACAGCATCATGCTGGTACAAAATATCAGATTTTGGAACATTTCTGACTTTGGATGTTTGGGTTAAGGATAATCACTCACAAGGTTTCCTTTCAGCACCTGCACTTCATGAGTATCTCCAGTGAGCTAGACCATGGTGAACAAAACAGACAAAAATCCCTTAGGAGCTCATGTGCTAAGAATAATTTCATGCTATTGTTGTGAAATGATTCCAGACACACACCCATGCTGTGCTATAACTCTGCTTCTCCCCAGCTGGTCCCATCCCTCCCTGATGATGGCCATGTCATGAAGCCTTCTGAGACACTCTCTTCACTGAATTATAGTGTTCTGAACTTTCTATTACAATATAATTGATTTTGTCATCAGTCTGCCCATTAGCGCAGACAGAGCTATACAGAGAGTCTATAGACAAAGACTATATTTTTTCATCATATTTTTAGTGTCCAGTTTGGAATTCTCACATAAATTAGCTTTTATTAGAGGTCATTTTTGGTCATTGAAATATGAATTCAAGACTCTGGGTAGTATTAAATTTCAGGAATTAAGTTCTCTCTCTCTCTCACCCTCCCTTCCTGTCTCCCTAATGAGTAGTGGTAACTGTCAACGTGATAGAATTTAGAATCACTTGGAGATGGGCTGGTGAGCATGCCTGTGAGGATTGTCTTGATGCCATCAGTTGAGGTGGGAAGACCCATTCATTGGAGATGGCACCATTTGCTGGGCTCCAGAACTGTGTAAGTGGAAGAAAGAGAGACAAGCAGCATGCACTCGCTCACTCTTCTCTCATTCTGGGTGCAGACGTGGTCTGGCCAGCTGCGGTCGCTGCCTCCATCTCCCTGCCATGATGGACTCTACCTTGAATTGTAAGCAGAAACAAATCTTTTCTCTCTCTGCCTTTCCTTTTCCTTCCTTCCTTCCTTCCTTCCTTCCTTCCTTCCTTCCTTCCTTCCTTCCTTCCTTCCTTCCTTCCTTCCTTCCTCCTTCCCTCCTTCCCTCCTTCCCTCCTTCCCTCCCTCCCTCCCTTCCTTCTACTTTTCTTTGTTATGCTCAAGAACTGAACCCAGGGGCTTCACACATGGGAGGCAGGAGCTCTACTATCAAGCTGCATCCTCAGCACCATCATCTTTCTTTGTCTAGTTGGCCAAAGACAGACATTGCCTTTGTGTATCCCTGTGTAATGGGCTTTGCATCTGGGAACTTAGTAAGTAGACTAAATAAATGGGGGAAGGCCACTGATCGAGCTTATGGCACTAGTGGCCTTGCTAATGAGAACTGTGCAGTTGCCCTGGGGTGTTGCTGGGGATTAGGGGACCGACAAAGTGATACTCTAGAGTGCTTGCCTAGAACCCAGGCCTGTTGTCTCATATCACAACCAGTTCAATAGAAATGCCATATAAAGAGCTGTTACCCTGTATTGTTTTAGGAATAATAATAAGAAAGGAAAGTTAGTACATTTTCAGTATAGATTTTTGTTTTCAGGTATTTCTGATCTGTTGTTGGTTACATGCAAGAATGAGGAATCTACATATATGTAAATCCTGCTATTTACTGCTTGTGAATTCTAACCAAAGTGTTTCCTCTTTTTTAATCAGGTGCTGTGGTGCTATGTTGAATTTCAAAGGCTTCCATGAGAAGCATCAGGGAATGAGGTTACAGCTCTCTTAATGCTGCCTTTAAAGTTTTCTGCAGCACCCCCCCCCCCCACCCCTCTGCTTTGAGGTAGGGTCTCACTATGCATCCCAGGCTAGACTTGAACTTGCAATTCTCCTTCCTCTGTCAACCAAGTAATAGAATACAATTGTGCTACTGGACCTAGCTAAGTCATTCTTCATGCATTGCTGCTAAACATTAGAAATAACTGCAACAAAAAAAAAAAAAAGGAGAAAATTCTGTGTTTTTGAAGCCAATGGAAGGAGAGGGAGGCTATGCAGGACTAAAGAACTACTCAAGTGCAACATTATTTAAAACAAATTCCATTATGGACATTTTGAAATGCACAACAATAGTATTCTAAAAAATAAATAAAATAATAAATAATAATAAACAATAATAAATAAAATAATAAAATAAAAACAATAAAGTGGCTCTTTCCTGATTCTCCTATTACATAGGTCTAAGCAGAGGCAGCATTTCTTTTGTGTGGAAGACATTCTGACATTTACACGAAGTCTATCGTTGCTACCAGGGAAATACGGAGTGCTTGGAGACAGTGGTCTCTTCCTGGCAATGTACATCTGAGAGTCAACACAAGGCTAAGGATGCATGCATAGGATAATTATAACGAACCAGCCTTAGTCAGTTGAAGTACAGCTTTAGTTGAGTGAACATTGAAGTTGTGTTTGGACCAGCTGCACGATTCAAACGGAGCTCATCAACTTCCCAGACACTTGTACTTAGAACAATAGCAACCCCAAAAGCACCAGCCACAGTACAACCGTAAACAAAACAGCAGGATGGCTGTAGAGATGTTTGTCATGCAGTTTCCTAGCTTATAATGGCATGAATAAAAGGAGAATACATCCTCACTTCAAAAGATGGAGCAAATAAGATGGAAGAGGTAAAGTTTAACGATAGAAGTTTTAAAAGCTGCCTCACCTGAGAGGAGAAGGCAGCAGGAATTGCTGGTGATTCTATCTCGATGCCTTCCTCTGACCCCACTCCACTTATCTCTCCAGAACCACTTACATCCTGAGCACAGATCTGAACCCTGTTGGCTTTCCTCTGCCCCCGGCAGACCTTGGCAATGGAAGTAGTTCAGTTAAAA
Source organism: Apodemus sylvaticus (assembly GCF_947179515.1). Taxonomy (NCBI): domain Eukaryota; kingdom Metazoa; phylum Chordata; class Mammalia; order Rodentia; family Muridae; genus Apodemus; species Apodemus sylvaticus. The sequence goes on from NC_067474.1 coordinate 71,666,470, forward strand.
TCTTTGGAGTTGAGCTAATACTTCCTGAAGGCACCTGGAAGCAGTGCACTCACATTCAAGATAAGGCCAAAGAACTGGAACTGCCTCCCCTCCCCCCACACTCATCTTTAGCGGATGGCATCTTTGAGCTTGTTCTAATTGAGAGACAACAACAAAACACTACTTTGCTTTTATTTTCCTGAAGCTGCTACCATGTCCTACGTTTTGAGCTTTAGCAACACAAACGACAGCAAAAGTACTGTTCTCTTTCTGTGGTAGTAACCAACTTTTTTCAGATAGTACTCATTTGGGGCTTGGTAGGATGGTCAGATTTGCTGTGGAAATGCAAAAGCAGACACTGAGTTACATAAACAAGTGTGCATGGCTCTGGGCTGCTGTGAATTTATTTATAAACTGGTGTAGGGTCACCTTTAGATGGAGCATATGAGTTCTTATCCTCTGCCATCAGATGAGTCTGTTTAGCAGACACATGAAACTGCTGCAGGGCCGGGTCCTCAATACAGTGTGGCTTACCACTGAAGGGGATGTGGTGTAATGTTATCAGAATTCATCTCAAGCCACAATGAAAATAGGAAATGGACTGTGGCTACCAGAGATGAACTTCTGACCATCACTGGAAATGAGGAATAAGTCTTTGTTCTTTGTGGTAAACTTAGCTTCTAGGGCTATTTTCTTCAATGGCATATTCCCATCCTCGAGTTTCCATCGGGAAAACGTGTTCAGATGACCAGTGTTGGGTTTCTACAACCTTTGGCTAAGTTCCCACTCTTACCCACCCAAGTGCATAGTGAGTGTCTCTTAAGCCTAGATGAAGGAATAAGCTCCTGTCTATCCCCTCATTTTTTTGGGGTGCTCTGACCAAGGGCACAGCCATACTTTCCCCTTAGACCTTGAAGACATTCTGGGAAAGAGAGCCTACTTATCCCTTCCTCAGACAGGTGAATAGTCCCCACCACCCTGTCCTCACTTTTAGGCCTTGAGAATTATGCAAAGCAGCAGGGTCTTTTGAAAATCTGGGCAGGTTTGCTTCCCCTGTGCAGCCCTAGACCCTTTCTCAGGCAGGCCATCTCAATGACTAGACTTCAGGAATTGTGCCCAGGGGTCCCAGCCATGAACTTCTATGAGTGCCACTTAGCACCCCAATTACTCATGATGAGGGTCTTATTTTGGTCTCATATGCATGACTCCTTGTGAGAAAAGAGTGAACGCCTGTTTGCTTGAGCCTTGCATGGCTCTGGGGCAATCTGTGTTCCCTAACAAGAGAGGCCATCAACAGATCTTTCCAGAGTCCACTAATGAATATTTTGTTTCCTGGTTGCTTTTGTTCCATATTCTTTAATGCAATAAATCTTGACTTTGAGTACAACTTGTTCCCAAGTCTTCTCATTTCTCACAAATCAACAACCTTTAACTGTTTCATCAACTCCTAAGACTGTGGATCTCCAAGTATGGTGCTGGTGATTGATTGCTTTGGGCTGGGGAAGGGATGTGGCCACACTTGATATTGAGTTGCTTTGTCTAATCACCCAAACTGGGACTGTGCATCTAGGTTTACATAGCAATGGCTGTGTAGCAAGATGTGTATGTGAGAAGCATTCTCACTACTATTGAGCCTACTTCAGTCCCTGAGCTTAAAAGGGTGTCACTAAACAGACTCCTTTGGCACGTATGTGAAGATCACTGCTGGAAACAAGGTACATCCCTCTGTGTCCTCTAACAAGAGAGGCCATCAGAAGGTCTTTCTGGAGCACAGTAATGGGTGTTTTGTTTCCCAGTTGCTTTTATTGTATATTCGTTGATGCAGTAAATCTTAACTCTGAGTACAACTTGTTCCTGAGCCTTCTCGTTTCTCATAAATCACCAAATGAAACACTGCTGCTGTAGTCCAACAATTGAACATTCAGAGGAGAAGAACAGGGCTAGATAAAAAAAAAAAAATGTAAAGGGTGGGAAACCCTCAGTAATCAAGATAAATGGCATTTATAAATTTACTAGAAATGAAAATTAACTATTCAAAATCAATACATGGGCTGGAGAGACGGCTCAGTGGTTAAGAGCACTCACTGCTCTTCTGAAGGTCCTAAGTTCAGTTCCCAGCACCCACATAGCAGCTCACCACAGTTTGATGCCCTCTTCTGGAGTGCAGATGTACAAGCAGACAAAATACCCATATGCACAAAATATTTAAATAAATGAGTCTTAAAAAATGTTTTAAAAAAAAGGAGTGAAAACTCCTCAATGATCAAAATATTAAACATTAAATAAAAGTATGGTTTGCAAAACCAGAGAGTGATTCGTATCTGCCTAATCCTTGATCTGGAGAAGAGAAACATAGATAGCAGCCTCTCAGTTGCTAAGACAACTGCAGTATCCTTAGCAGTGGTACTAGGAATTGTGAAACAGAGCTGAAAGCTGACTCACGTTCCTAACTTTCCTTCCATCTTGCTTAGTTTCCAGACTCTACAATTCTCTGACAAGAGTGTCTGCTGCTTTTGGGGCTGACCAACAGCTAAAGAACCTGAAGACCATATAAGACTTTCAGCCCCACTAAGCAGAACTCCTCTTTGCTGCTGTCAGTAGCAGGATAGAATTTACTGTGCAAGCAAGTGATGGTGACTTAGTGTAAGCAGAAGTTGTAGATATTCCAAGAGTTGAAATGGCCTCTCATGTACTTTATTTTTAAAATTCTTTTTATCTATTACTTTGGAGGGGGAAAGACTCAGTTATATTGTTAAATATCTCAGCAGTAACCCACAACCTTCAAATCAACTACAGTAATCATATTATAAGGTATGCACCAAGTCCAGTGCTTTGCACTTTCTCTACATTTATTGAAAATTTCAAGACAAAATTTCAAAGATAAGTGTAGTAGTGTTCATCTCACAAAGAAGGAAAATGAGAGGCTGGAGAGATGGCTCAGCAGTTAAGAGCACCAGCTGCTCTTCCAGAGGACCCAGGTTTAATTCCCAGAGGACAGGGGTTCAATTCCCAGCACTCATGTAGCAGCTCACAACTGTCTGTAATTCCAGTTCCAGGGGACCTAATACTCCCATACTGACATAGATGCAGGTAAAATGCTAAAGCACATAAAATAATAAAATTAGACCTTAGGATGGCTTATTACATTCCTAAATCTCTCAGTAATGCTAAGGCCTAAACAATAGTTGCCTAATTCCTGGGGCAATGGGCCAGTTGCTAGTTCTCTCTGGAGAGAAGGCCAAGCATTATTTATTTTCGAAGTAGTTGAACACAAGCATTTGGGAAGGATTCTTCAGACACACACCCTTCCTCACTTCTTGCTTCATCTGATGCATCCAACACCATTATCTCTTCTTGGCCTTGAGGCCGCTGTATGTGAGTCCTATTCCAGTCCTGTCCTCTTTCTAGCAAATGATATAGGATGCTTTTTGTATCTATATCTGATTTATCTTATGCAGATGCTTGTTGGAAATGACTTCCGTGATGTCAACAGGAGCACTACAGTTTGCAGACATCTGGGCAAAAGCTTCCTCCTACTTAATGTGAGAGTCCAGCAAATAGTTTCTTCTGCTATGAATTAATTATGCATGAATGACTTGTTTGTTAGCACATACATGCCCATTTTCCATTGCTCTTACTAGTGGTTCTACTTAATGCTTTGGGAAACTATTTTATTCTAAGGCAAGAGATGGAAGTTGCAATTAACTTTTGCTAGTTGGCTCAGGCATAAGCACTTGGCCTAGACTTGCTAATTCTTTGTTTTGTCTCCTTTTCTATACTCTGCATTATTAGAATAATGGAGCCATTGTTTAATCTTAGAGGCATGGGATCCCTTAGTATGATCTGCATATATGAGTACATGTATGTATGCATATATGAATGAATGTACATAATATGTATGTTCATTCTTTTCTAAACAGAGTTTATAGCCTTTAGTGGATTTTTAGGATGGTTCATAAATCAAATTTATGACCTATATCTATATATATATATACACACATGTACATATAAATATATATTCAACATAAATGATGGTGTATAGTTTAACTTTCTATGATTTTAGTTTCCTAGGTAACCACAATCTGAAAATATATTGAAAATTCCTGAAGTAAATGAAAAACCTGAAATGACATGCCACTCTGTAAGCATGATGACATCTCATGCCTAAGGAGGGGATGGTTCCTTCCACCCGCCCATTAGCACTCAGTTGTCTCACCATCAGACCAAGGCGCTTACGTTCAAGCAACCCTTGTTTTTACTTAATAATAACCCAAAACTGTAAGAGTAATGGTTGGTGGCCAAAAAGAAGCTATAAAATACTTATTTTATATGAAAAGGCAAAAATTCTTTACTTACTAAGGAATGAAAACATTATGTAAGTTTCCAAGATCTACAGTAAGGATGAATAGGGCAACCCCTCCATGTTATAATATATATAGGATCGTTCAGTAGTGTCTGTGATTTCAAGCATCTCTGGTGGTCTTGGAATGAATTTTTTTGGTTAAAGGGGGACTAGTGTATGTACAATAGAGTGCTACAGTCATGATATTCTGGTTACAGAAACTAGGAAAGGTCTTGGGTACTCCACCTACAAGATATCGCAGGAGGGAACGTATTTACCAAAGTGAATCTTCCTGGAACATGATGTTCCTTAGAATCTAAGGCTTAGATACAAACACTAAGGAATATAGAAGAAAGGAACAGATACTCAATGTGTTACGTGGAGTTTGCTGTGTGTGTATGTGTGTGTGTGTGTGTGTATGTGTGTGTGTATGTGTGTGTGTGCATGTGTTCACAAACATGTGTATACACATTTGTACAGGTGTATGTTGAGGTGAGAGGTCACACACCCCCATATGCCAAGTCCCCCTTTTTTTTGAGACAGGGTCTCTCGAATGGCATGGAACCCACCAATTAGGCTATCCTTGCTGGCAGCAATCCTTAGGTATCCTCCTGCCCCTTGCTCTCGAGCACTGATGTTTCAAACACACACTGTCACACCTGGCTTTTCATATGTGAGTTTTGAGGTTTGAATTCAGGCCTATGTGCCATCTCTCCACCCCATGACAGCCATTTTTTATATCGCATCCCTGCCAATCAACTTCCCCTCCCCCCATGTTCAGTTAATTATTAGTATCATTATTATTATTACTTATTCACTTTACATCCCACTCACTACCCCCTCCTGGTCATTTCCTCCCACAATCCTTCCCCCATCCTCTCCTCCCCTTCTCCTCTGAGCAGGTGGGGTCTCCCTGGGTATCCTCCTCCTCTGGCACATCAAGCCTCTGTGAGACTAAGTGTATCCTCTCTCACTGAGGCCAGTCAAGGCAGCCCAGCTAGAGGAACATAGCCAACAGACAGGCAACAGCTTTTGGGATAGCCCTGGCTCCAGTTGTTTGGGACCCACATGAAGACCAAGCTGCACATCTGCTACCTATGTGTGGGGAGGCCTAGGTCCAGCCCAGGTATAGTCTGTGCCAACCAACTTCTTATAGAAAAACTTCCAGCAGCCAGGGAAAGATTACTGAGTACCATGGCCCCAGGGTATGATGTATGGTTTTATGTATTTTATTTCTTTTTTAAAAGTTTTATTTTATTTATGATGTTTCTATACTAAATATGATGTGAGCAAGAATGAAGGCCAAGGAAAAAGTAAGAGCCTAAGGACGGCATAGCGTGGGAAATGTCGGGGACACAGCAGTAGGGCCGGGGCCAAAGGATTGGAGCGGCACAAGGAACCCTGATGCAAGCAGACAGACTGTGTTCTCAAAGGAGGCAGATTCTCTCTTGTGTTTCAGGGTGGCTTCTATGACTTATTTTTTATATACTGAGAACCTTCAAGAGGCACAGTGCATAGTGGTTGCTTGCCAGATGTCTTACTAAAAACAAAGACACTTCTTGAAACAATCCTAAGTAGAAACTGCACTCTAGCTTTTTTAAAAAAAATGGATAAATGATACTTAATTTCTTCAATAAGTTATTTTCCAGTTTCATGTCCCAGATTCTGAATGTGGTTTTAAGGACATGAATTTAATTTTTCTCTACTCTCAAGAAGACAGTTGGTGCCAATGAAAGCCTTCCTGCTCAGTTCTCCTCACAGAAATACTGAAATGAATTCATCGTTTTGCCTGGCCACCCCAATCCCCCTCCTTTGCAGTGACTCTACAGAAGTTCTGTCACTGAGACAGAAACTGGGGGAAAAAGTTCAGAAGGGTCATGGTTTAACTCTAGATGCAAAGGGAAAGGGGGGACCCCATGGAACCCTAAAGATCTTCTCAGACCCCATTTTGAGATCTGAATCAAAAGAAGTAAAAAATTTAGAGTGTTATTCCCTTTAGGGTCTCTGCACCCTTTTCTTGGTCCTTGCCTTTGGCATAGAAAGTTGTTTTCATTTTGTTTTTGTTGCTATTCTTGGCTGTTTTTATATGATTACATACACTAAAAGATTAGAAATAGATTATTTAAAATTGTTTAGGTTTCAAAGGAGATTTTAGTTTTTATGTCTGTGTCTGTGTCTGTGTGTATTTGCATGAATGTACAGGTGTCTTCAGAGGCCAGAAGGCGGCGGCATTGGATGCCTTGGAGATAGGGTTGCAGGTGGTTGTGAGCCACAGAACATGAGTGCTAGAAACTGAACTCTTAACAGCAGAGTCATCTCTCCATCCCAACTGTGTAGTTTTTACACTCCATAATCAGAATGATATGCTAATAAAATTCAACGAGAACATCAATTCTTAAGGAAACTTCTTGGGACATGTCTATGTGAATTTTAATCAGGCTTATCATGTGGCACTGGAATTAGAAGTTAGGGAGTTACACTAGTTATTGGTAATATCACCAATTCAATTAATTTTATTTTCTGATAGCTGCCAATGTAAATCTGAGTCTTTCAGTGATTTCCTCACATGTCCCATGCCCACTAGAAGTGCATAGACAACTATTGCACTCCAGGCCGCTGTTGGGAGATGGAGAAGCCATTAGGAGGTGGGGTCTAGTAGGAAGTCTTCAGGTCATTGGAGGAATATTCTAGAAGGGAATTATAGGATCCCTTTCTCTTCCTCTGTCTCGGTTTATTAGGGTTTTTTTTGGGGGGGGTTGTAATCGCTGCTAAAACATACCTACTTTATGACAATGAAGACTCTCTGGGAATCACTGAGGCTTAAGTAGTAGATACAGTCAGAGCTTATATATTTATTTATTATGTGCATGAGTGTTTGTGTGCACATATGCTTGTGTACCATGTGTGCATGCTTAGTGCCCAGGAAGGCCAGAAGAGGGTGTCAGACTCCCTAGAACTGGAGTTGCATATGTCTATAAGCTACCATGTGTACTGGGAACTAAATCCATATTCTGTGCAAGAGCAGCTAGTACTCTAAACCTTTGAGCCCTTCTTACATCTCCAATAAACTCAGAGTTTAAAGGCACTAGTATTCTTGGCTGGATTCTGCTTACCTCTGCATGGTGGTTTCATTATGAGGTTCTATGTGGTGATAAATTGCTGTGGTAGATGCAGTCCTGTATTTCTGAAGTTTAAAACTAACAGCATCAAGAGAATTACTTTTACTTAGGTCCTTCCTTAAATCAAATGCTGACATTGGTTCTGGTTTGATAGGATTGATTAAACTGAAGGGTCCATCTGATAGGGGTAGAGTTTCTTGGTTTAAACCCCAAGTTGGAGCTTTGAGACTAAAGATAGGAAATAAGGCTCCTGATAGACAATGGCGTATAGACGCTGGGTGGAAACCACCAAGCCCTAGGAAGGTAGGTACCTAACAGAGGCAGTGTAGTCAAGGTTTACGGCTGGGACTGGTTTTGCAAGACCATGTTCTTATCTTTGAGATGGTAGCAAAGATGGCGTAGACAGGAATTTAGACACATAGGCCGGACAAGTTGAGGGGACACATGTTAAATAGTTTCGTCTTCAACTAAAAGTCACAGGAAGGAGTAAGTAGTGTTTCAAAAGATATCTTAAATCTATTGCACAAATTATATCATAGCAAATACTTAACCAACACTAGGTTGGTTAAGTATTTGCTTAACCAACAAAAAAAATTAAATTCTACAGCTGGTGGGGCAAGTAGATGCTTTCATTTCCCTCAGTTTAACATGATCTTTATAAATCCTGAGTGTGATTTTTAAACTTTGCAGTATTGGTTATTAAATATTAATTGCATACTATTCCATAGAATAGACAGCTCATAATGCATTGAAACGTGCTAAAAAAAGGCATCAGAATTTCTTCTACTGTAAGCATTAGAAACAATGCTATAATTATTAAATATCTCATTATTGTTTTTTTCCTTGAGGTGTTTCTAAGGCATATGTTCCCAGAGATGAAATATTGGTGTGAAAGACAAGGCATATTTTGTGCCTCTTAACTTTGTTGCAAAATGCTATTTTGTAAAGCACACAAGTTTGCGAATAACTGTCAATACTCCCAGCCATTCTGAACACACTAGCTTCGTCATGTGCTGAGTATTTTGTCCCACTGGTATCTTCAAAAGAACAGCTGGTAAAACATTAAACCACAGATGCCAGGATGGATCTCATACTTTAATCACAATGGCATATTTACTGTTCGTAACAACCCTGTGAGGGAAAATTTATAATATTCTCTATTTTAAAAATAGGAAAGCAAAGATCTACAGAGACTAAACAAGCCACTGAAAGCCCCATAGAAACAGTGTTTGGACCATGGGAATTGAACCCAGGCTGTGCACAATGTCATAAGGCTGTATTGCTTTGTATAATATTTGGTGACTGCTTCCCCACACCCTCTTAATGACTATATACTGATATGTGATAATTCTGTCATGCCCTTACATAATAGGCTCTGTCCCCAGAGTAGAGGGGAGAGTGGGATTTTCATGATTTGGATGCCTAAGAAGGAGAAAAGGTTATTAAAAGTCTTGCATTTTCTTACCTCTCACTATTGTGTGGTATTTGAAACTAAGAATATACATGTGTGTGTGTGTGTACCCTTGGTTAGGTTTTTATTTTTGCTCCCCTGATGGTTTCTATGAAAACATACCTTTCGGGTGTGCTTGAACATCTGGAATGTGGGCACTACTATGATGTGATATTCTTCAGCCAATTCCTGAAAAAGAAAGGAAACGGTGTGAAGTCAGAGGTTTGGTGACTTTTCTCTGTACCAAGTGTGTTACTTGGTGACTTCTAAGAGGCTGTGTCTTAAAGCTTAGGGGCACCTGACCCTTGACAGAATTTCCCTAATGTACCTTCAAAGTCTCTAGGGAAACCTTGTATAAAGAGGACCATTCTGGCACAAACAGGGTGCCTCATTTCAGGGTTCGAGGAGAGGGGTGGGATGAAGATCAAGTAGAATGGGTGCTGAGTGGCTAGATGAGCTGGATTTAACAATTTTGCATGATGGCAGAGAGCCCCAGGAAGTCTAGCCTGGGAATCCCATACTGTGAAAAGAAGACAGAAAAGGCACGTCTTCGCTGAAGACAGGCATGACATATCTAAGGCTTACACAGTCGTTCTTTTTTAGGCCTCATTACACTTTCTTCTTAACTACTAATATTTTCTGAAACATTTGGAGCCCAAAGACAAGAAAATGGGCCAACATTCCATAATTTAAACCCAAATCAAACTGCTTCTAAGTGGTGTGTTTTTGTTTACCTTGTTTAGAAGTTGAATAAAATTAGCGGTCCATGAACAACAGAATTCAACAGCTCTCATTGATATTTCTGCTGTTTGATTGGCTTTAACTCTCTTTTCCGCAATAAATACAAACACGAAGAGCCATGTGCACACATGCAAAATTGTATTTTTAATTATAGTTGCCGTGGGAATGACTAATCTACAAGTTATTATTAGAAAAGTATGTCTTTTGCTTCATCTTAAAAGACAAAAGGCTATAAGTAACTTGTGTTGGTGAGAATGTGGGGGAAATCAGAGCTCTCTTACTGCAGGGTCAGAATGTAAAATGATGCAGTTTCTTTGAAAAAAAAGCTTTCAGTTCCTCCTTAAACCACTAAAGTGCAGTAGCAACAACTGCACATGTAGCTATTGCCCCAAGAGAAATCAAAACTTATGCTTACACAGAACTTTGTGCAGCAAAATCTATACAAATATTATCACAATAACCCAAATCTTCCCCAGGTATGCCAAGTTGTGTCAAATTGACAAAACTATGAGCAATTATAACACAGAAGAGGACTAATTTTTAGTTTGCTGCTCATTTTAAAACTCAGCTTCAATCGCATGATTGGGTAGACCACTTGTTGTTCTCTCTGCTATAGTTTGAGTACGTAGTGCCTCTCAGTAGCCTGTGCTCCAGCATGGAGGGACTGGGAGGCAGTGGAATGTAAAAGAGTTGAGGCCTTTTAGTTTAGTAAAAGACCATGGACCTTTAGTTTGTTGGGGTCATGACTTTAAAGGGATTGTGGCCCTTTCTTCCTCTCTTTGTCTTCCTGCTGCTGGTGGCATTACTTTGCTCTGCCATGCTCTCCTGTATAAATGTGTTTGCCTTCTGCAGGCCCAAAAGCAATTGAGCTTTTACCAAAGACTTGAATTTTCAAAATGGTGAGACAAAACAAACCTTTCTGTTTCTCTTTTGCTATGGTGACAGAAAGCTAATTAATATGGAATTAATGGAGCTACCTTTCCTTATTATAAACTAACAAAGCCTAGGAAGAATAAATCTGTAGAGATATTTTCTATAGTAATAAGACAGATTTGGCCTGAGACTATGAGGCTTATTATTTTGGAAGAAACACGGGAAGGATGGACCTAGGAACAAGAGGGAAGGATTTCCTGGAATTCTTTATGCTATATAAGCAACCCTGCCCACAAAACAATCACAGGATCAAAGCGAGATATGTCAAAATGTCTGTAATCATTGAGCAAGGTTTTAGAAAGTGATTAATAACAAAACCTTATAATAGTTTCCACCATGACTTCATCACAATGTCTGCCTAGATGTGAAGACTATTGGATTGACTGGTGATGTCTGCTAAAGTGGGGGGGGGAGGGGTACCATGTAGTTGCTAATATTTAAAGAAAGTAGCATAAAAATTTGCTACATTTATCATGAAAATAAAGATGTGGGATTACACTTGTTTTTTTAGCCACATGATGTCATCACATTCACAGAGCTCGGCAGTGAAATTGTGTCTGGGGTTTGGTGGTCCACACAGAATATTTCAGAGTTTTACCTTAGATGAGTCCACATCCACCTGAGCAAACATGACATTTTGGTATTTTAAAGACATTGCCTTCAAGACAAAAGAATAAAACAGTATCAACATTAATATTTGCACCATAAAGTGCCATTTCTGTAAAAGAAGAAATGTATGACTTGGTTGTTAAGGAGAGCTAAGCACCATTCTGAGGGTTCATTACAGCCTAGACCGTGAAACATCTCCAGCAAGGACCCACTGCAGGGTCTAAATGAAAGTGACCATGTGTGTCTCAGGATTCAAGGACAGAAAGCAGAGTAACTGGGTTGTGTGCAGTGGGGGCCAGACCTGTTTTGTCTGGGGTGGGGAGACAAAATAGGGTGTTCCTGATGGTGTCAAGAGATCCCCTGTAATGGTTTTCAAAATTTGTCTGAGGTGATGCAGGTGGGCTTAGACCAGTGTTAGAAGCCATGCTGTGGTCCTGGCATGCCAGAAGAAGATGCAGTTCTCTGAGCCAGATATGTACTTGGCACTTTTTACCTTCTCATTTCTGACAGGGTTTGGGAGGCTGGTGTCAGTAGAAGGGTTGGTTCCCTGATGACTATCAGCCTGGCTCTCTCCCACCCACCCACCCACCCACCCACACTCTCTATAATCTATCATACATCGAAACTAGATTTTCCAGACTGCCTTGTCAGCTGACCTCAGCTAGCCAGTGGGAAGCTGTGGAGGAAATGAAAGATGATAGAAGACAGGGCTGTCTTCTGCTTCTATTTTGTTCTGGAAATGTCTTGGCTCAGGGGCTACAGGTAATGGACAACAACAATATGTTGGCACAGATTTATGTTCAAATTCGTGGGCATTTTATAGTATCTTAATTTGTTTTAAAATCATGTCACAGTCATTTCTAGTCACCTCGGTCAAATGAGACTATTCCTGGAAGGTGACTTACAAGGTGTCCAAAGCTTGGCCAAGTGGAGTCAATACCAGAAAGAACTGTCCCTGGGGAGGGAGAAGCAGGAAGATACAAGACCTGAGAGTGCTTAGGTGAGGAGTCCTGCTGCAGGCACCCCCCCCCTGCAATTTTGTGTGTGAACTGTGTAGCGGTTCTTTCTCCTCTGGTCTGTTGCAGGATATTTGATCGCACTCTGAAGCTTGAGTTTGTATTATTTACTGAAAAAGGCTGCTTCTAGTTGTGGTGTGACGGCTCAGTCCTCAGCACACACTTTTAATCCCACACAATGTAGGCAAAGGTAGTTTGTAGAAGAGTCCAGTGGTGTTTCAAGGTGGTGTCTAATTGAGTGGCAGACAAAGTGACGAATCAGAGAAAGATTAAGAGGAAAGGAAAGCTACTTAAGAGAGAGTGTTGCAGAGTAAGGAGAGAGGAAGAAGTTTTACTGAGTGAGTTTTACAGAGATAGGTTGAAAAGAAAACAAGACAGAGACTGAGAAGAAGCCAGAAGGTCAGAACAGATTGATAGAGTTAACCTGAGGCCGAGCAGAGCAATGCAGGAGAGGTCAGAAGAGAGAAGCCAGATTGAATTCATTATCATGGAGAGTTTCAAGTCAGAACAGCAGAACTAGAAAGGGATGAGCTTATTCAGCCTAAAGTCTCAGAGATCAAAACATTCTAGGCCTAGATAAAATTACACAGAAGCTGGAAGGCTTCCAGGACTTGGCCTAGGTTGACAGATGAAGGCAGTAAGCCTCCAAGACAACAAGTACTTCAGAAGAATAAAAGACACATTTACAGTGGTATCTTACCTTTGAGAAGGTGAGATGGGAGAAAATTATTGTATAATAAACACAAAGACCTTTGGGGATTTTAATATTTTTCAGGCTAATAAGATGATTCTGAACTGGATGTGGTGGCACAGCTCTAATGCTAGCACTTGGGAGGCTGAGGGAGGAGAATCATAAGCCCGAGGCCCAACTGGGTTATATAGGGAGTAGCCTGTGCTACTTATATAGCCTGTGCCACAGAGTGTGGTCCCATCCAGAGCCTTATTACTCTGCCTTCCATTGACTTAATATCCTGTGACTCAGTGTGTGTGTGTGTGTGTGTGTGTAGTGAATGATGTTTACACAATTCCTTTTAATTCTAGTATGAGATAAGTGATCTGTTGAAAGACATGAGCTTCTCATTTAGCTTTTAACTATTGCAGGCATATTCAGTGAATGCTCATTTTACTTGATCAAGAGCACAATTGTAGGTCACAGAGGTCATAGATTAATTCAATCTTAATATTTTAGGTGATGGGTTAATTAATCACTTAAGCTATACTAAGTTATAAACCTTTATTTTTCTTTTAACATTCTATCATATATATATATATGTATATATATACATATATATATATATATATATAATTTAGATACCTTATAAGAAACTACTAAATTATTTTTTAGAGAAACTGTATCATTTTGCCATCTTACCATCAAAGATATAACAATACATTTCTCCATGTCATCACTAGCTTAACAAACAACAACAATAACAATAAAGTAAAAACAAAGACTTGGGTTTTAAGACTGTGGATATAGCTGTCAGTAGAGTGCTTGCAGTTCAGTCATGAAGACCTAAGTCTGATGCCATGAACCCATGAGAAAAATAGGCAATGTGGTGGTATGCACGAATATTCTCAGCTCTGGGAAAATAGAGGCAATGGGTGGATCTCTGGAGCTCATTAGCCTTGAGATGGGTTACCCTATTTAATAAGCTCCAGCCCAGTTAGAGACCTTGCCTCAAAAAACCAAACCAAACCAAACCAAACCAAACCAAACCAAACCAAACCAATCCAAACCAAGCCAAACTAAACCAAACCAAACCAAACCAAACCAAACCAAACCAAACCAAACCAAACCAAACCAAACCAAACCAATCCAAACCAAACCACCACCACTAACAGAGTCTAGATGGTGTCTGAGGAATGACAGTAATTGTGGTTGGCTTTAGATGTTCACATCACGCGCACGTACACAGGCACACACATAAATGTGCACACACACATACATATACACAAACATAGACTTAGGTGGCATATTCTGTGCCTTTTATTGGCTACTTGGGTTCAAGCAACTTTAACTCTGGCATTTGAGTGGATTCACACTTTTGCACCCGAGCCCTGGCTATTTCTGTGGCACAGTGAGGAAAACGTCCTCCTTAGTTTGGAGTCATGGAATGGCGTGTCTAACACTAAGATGTTCCTTCTGGATTGTACAAGAATTTGGGGCAGAGTAGGGATCCTGAAGAGTCACGTCGAAGGAGGAGGGGAATAGCCCAGCGGGTAAGGCACTTGTCATGCAAGTGTAGAGACTGAGGATGAGAGTGTAGAACCCATGTAAAAGCCTGTGGGCCTGGTGGCCTGCCTGTGGCGCACAGCATGAGGGAAGCAGAGACAGTGGATCCCTTGAGCCTTCTGTCCAGCCAGCTTATCATGAAGATGAGCTCTGCATTCTGCAGGAGACCTTGCTTCAGTCTGTGGGGAGAGCAGGTGAGGAAGACATCTGACACCAGCCTTAGACCTGCACATGGGAACATACACACATGAACCACACATACACAAATGCCAAAGGAGAAATGCCCTGCAGCTCATCATCCGATGCAGGCTCATTCCTGACTGAACAGTAAAGGCTGTGACTGCTGGTAGAATTAGTTTTGGCAGCAGATTCAAGAGGCCAAGTGAGAAAGTCCAAGGTGGAACCTTGCTGAAAACAGAGTAGGTTTTTAGTTGTATCATCAAGGAATCAAAACTTCTTTATATTCATATATAGTATAAATTGTGATATTTATACATGTCACAGAGGTGACCACAAATAACCAGGAGACTCTGTAAAACCAGGAGAAAGAAAACTAAAATTCCCTGAGACAGAGGCCAGGATAGACTTCTTGGTGGTTAAGAGCACTGATTGCTCTTTCAGAGGACCAGGGTCCAGTTCCTGGCACATACACGGTGGCTCACAACTGTCTGTGACCCTAGTTCCAGGGACTCTGATGCTGTCTTGTGGCCTCTATGGGTGCCAGGCATGCAAGTGGTACACAAACATATTTCATGGCTAAACAAATATTGTGTCTGTCTGGGATCTCTTTCAGTATTTGGAAGTTCTGGGTTCCAACTTTGAAAAGATGTAGTGATGTGAATTCCTATTCCCATGTGTAATTCTTCTGCAAGCCCTGGTGTTCCTTAGTGAACTCCCCACAGGCGAACAATCCCAGTCTTCTGGTATCACCTTATGACATTCCAGAATATTAACTTCAGGATCATTGGGATGCTTAAAAGCAAACGAGCAAAACAACTACAGAAGTCCTAATAGTTAAAAAGTAGAAAAACTTAAGAGTGGCTGGAGAAACTTTTGGGGACCTAAATTCCTTTAGCAACTATGAGGCAGACACTGGAAATCCTTACCTGGAAAACAGGAGCAATTATTTTGCAGGGGCCACACCACGGTGCTGAAAACTCTACCACCACAAGCCTGTTTCCAGCAGTGCTGAACAATTCTTTCAGTTCCCTCTGAAACCAGAACACAGGGGGCAGTGTGTACAGTCATGGAATCTCACAAAGTCATGAAGAAATAAAAGGGAAACTTGCAAAGAGCACAAGAACACAGGAACCTTGCCTTATTCTCTTACAACCGCTTACTTTTCTAAGTGAGTCTGAGGTTAGACATAGTTTCCATGCGAGTACAGGTGAGTGAGGTGGTACATTCCCAAACACGTTAGAAGTCTGCTTATTAAGTGAGGTGTTAGTAGTGGCTGCTTCTGGGTAGAAGCAGGTCAGCCAGGAAGTAGTAAGGAGAAAGCAGAAACACTGTTCAAGGTAGACAGGTGAAAATGCATCGGTGGTGGAATTTCTTGCTTTGTGGAGTGATCACTTGTAAAGTGTTAGTCAATTTCATCTATTTGTCTGTCTATCTATCTATCTATCTATCTATCTATCTACCTACCTACCTATTTATCTATTTATTGCTAAACATCCTAAGTAAAATTTCCAATAATTGTTGATGTCACCTAATTAAAGTCTTCCATCCTGGGATCTCAGATCACTGCATATATGCTTTTGGTTGTGACTGTCCCATATTACTCCCATATTACCTACTTGGGATATGTTTTTTTCCCTATTGGAGTCCATTCTAATTTACCCCTATTTCTCCCCCAGCTTCTCATTAGCAGACAGGAAGCCCCTATGGAATGCTTGCTGGGTAAGAGAATGACAGCTCCAGGGAGTGTCCTTTATAATTTATCTTCCCACTATTCACTGGAATTGAGATTAGTTCCTCCACTCTGATGCTCTGAGCTGTAATCTTTATGTTCACTCTATTCAATACATATTTGCATCCTATTGATTTCATAGCTAAGGGTAATGGTGTGGATTGTTAATTTAGGCAGCTTGACTCCAGAACATATTTCAACCATTACTGATTTCTCTCAGTGATGAGCTGCACTCTTTTCACTGTGGTTAAAGGCATAACCTGTGTGTCCATGGGATAGGTGCTAATCAGGTTAGTTAATAACTGGGTTAAGTTGAGCAGGTCCTATCCCCACTAAGAGTGGAGTCAATTCTATACAGATGGCATGTTTGCCCTTTAGCAAGGGAACTTGATAAGTTCCCATTTGATTTAGTTCTGGGAAGGTGATGATTCAAAGATGATGCACTCACTTCCTGGGCCTGTATTTATGCAGAATGGATGACTGAATTCTCACATAGCCAAGACAGGTCTCTGTCTCTCAGTTGTATCTCTATGTCCTGTGATATTAGAGATTAAATCCAGGGCCTAGCACAAGCTAGACAAGGTCTATCTTTAGCCTTCTTGTTACTTTTATTTTGAGATAGAGCTTCATTGCTTGCCTTGACTGGACCTTGTCTTGTATTTACTAAATAGCCTAGGCTAGCCTTAATTTGTAGTTCTGTCACTGTCTCTTGAGTAGCTGGAAGTAGCATCCTGCACCACCAAACCTGACTTCTCATGTGTTTTTGAGCTTCATCGTGAGATTCATCATGAGTACATCGTGAGATTCAAGTCAGCCAGAGTTACATGGTCTCTTCTTGTAGTGAGACCCTATGGCAAAAGACACCAAACAAACACAAGACTTGAAGGGTTTCCCTCGACACAGAGCAATGAAGGAGTACTGGGTGGAGGACATAATCAATGTTTATCAAGTCTCACTGGATACTGCTTTTGAAGTGTCTTTTGAAATATTCCACGAAGCCAACAAATACTTGCCATGTTATTAATCCTCTGTACCATGATTAACATCTGGGACTTGCTGCTGACCCTCTCCTGATGGTTCAGGTGGATCACTGTAGCTGTCCCATTAATTATGGTGTTCTGGATTGGAATATAAAGGTGGCTTTTCTATGACATCATTGGATGGGTCATCACAGAACCTAGAACTTTGGGACTCTGAACCTAGTTTCACCTTTTAGGCTGTGGCTAGGAGACAAGTTGGCCAGCCAAGACCCTGAAAACTGAGGGTTTGGGATACAGAAGCCAAACTCTGGGCTCTCACCCTCTGCTATAAATTTCTACACATTTATTTATTCTCTGACTCTCCCCCCCCCCAAACCTCATCAGAAACCATGCACATTAAGTGGCTCGAAGCTAAACTTCATTTAGGAATTTAAAGAAAATGTGCGGTAGGAAAAAAAATACTAACCTTAATCCTTTAATGGTCGTTCTGTAAGTTCATTTTATGACTCACAGATTCCATGAACTTCGCCTTTTTTGTTCTGACTATTTAGACTACAAGGAAATTTCTCTTTCACACAACCAGAGGTTGGAAAACTCTCCTGTAAGGGGTAGGGAATATGCTAGGCTTTATAGGCTGCACATGGTTTTCCTAGTACCATCTTTGTGTTTACAAGTTTTAAAACCTGTAAAAGAAAAATTATTTGCTAGCAATATGTACTCTCTCTCTCTCTCTCTCTCTCTCTCTCTCTCTCACACACACACACACACACACACACACACACACACACACACACACACACGGCAAAAATTTAAGGTTTCTCAAAATCAAAACAAAACAATCTGGCCACAACTTCTGTTCTTCAGAGCAACAAGGACAATAAAATACTTGGTTCACAATAAAAGAAAAATGAAAATCCTTTGTTTGGGTTCCCCCCATCCCCCACTCCCCCCCCCCCCCAAGCCCCAGTCCTGTGTTGATGGAGAGACACATGCCTAGGCCTGGAGGGATGCATGCACTCCCGTGGCTAACTGGACCTTGGTCTGTTTTTGCTGGCAAGAATGAACTGCAAGTGGTCAACCAGCAAGATGCTGTTTTTCCCTTGTGTACACACTGCTATTTTCTTCTACAACAATAAGAGACAGTATTTCCAATATCTTTGCCCAATATCCCCTTCTCTCATTTTTGTGCCTCCTGAAATGCTTTGTTTATATTGCTCATCTAGACCCTGTCAGCATTGGAATTCGCTACCTCTCTGCCTGATCCTTCCATCATCCCAACCAGGGTTTGGCAAACTCCAGCCTATGAAAACCTACAAACCAAAACAAACCAACAACAATAACAGTGCAATCTTTACAATTACAGATCAAAGGTTATCCTCATGGATTCTCTGTTTCTGTTCTCATTCAAGAAGGGAAGACAGATGTGACACAGATTGAACACCCTCTGAGCAGGGCCTTCCAGCAGAAGACCTATTGGTCATTTGAACCATAATTCTTGCTATCATGGTGGGTAGGGGGACCTTGTCTGCATAGTAGGATATTCAGTAGCATGGGGACATCAGGGACATACAGTTGTCCCTAGCGTCTCTGAGTGGTGGCAACCATAAATGACTTCTGGGAGCACCAACTCATGCCCACATTCACAATCATTGCTTCAAAGGAAGGCCTGGCTTCTAGGCATTGTTCGCACAGAATTTACCTTACAAGTTCCCGGATGATTTTGTCATTCTAAGGCGAGGTGATTGAAGTACAGCAGGCTCGGAGGCTTTATGCTGCTAGAATTGATTTAGAATTGATTTAGAATTGAAGCCTGGGCCATTTGTCACATGGAGAAACAAAGCTGACTTCCAGACATGGCTAATTAAGGACGAGCATCTGCCTCATGCTCTGGTTTCTGGATGGTCATGAGGCTGGGCCATACTTCTGTCCTCCAGCGCTAAGACTTACAGACTTTCATAGCATTTGCTGCCAAGTGGTTCACCCAGCCTCAGGGCAAGGAGGGACAGAGGAAGGCATACCGAAGCATGTTTTGTCTCAGGATTAAAGCAGCATTGGTAGCCAGAAAATAGTCGGATTTACAAAAACTACTACCTTTTTAAAGAAAATGTTTGCTACTTTAGTTCATAAATAGGGAAAATTTCTAGTCTCAGAAAAGTTGTCCCAGCCAAAAACTTTCTAGAATAAGAGAAGCCTGGGCATTGCCTCTGGACCTACCTGACTGACTGCATTGTTCCCAAACATGTGCTCGTGTGTATTTTCCTAGACTCTTTCCTGACATCACCTTTGGAATCATGAAAGTCTGAGATGGTCTGGGGAGAGAGTCCTTATGAGAAGTCAGAGCTGTTTTTGTTTTGTTTTGTTTTAAATTTTTGTAAGCTATTTGAAAAATTTAAACAGAGACAAAGTCCTGAGAGATGGCCAGGATTTTTAAAACTTCAGAAGATGTCAGGAAAACCAGTGAGCAAAAAATAGGAAGGAAATAAGTAGAGAGATGAAGGAAGAAAAGGAAGTGGGTAAAATAAAAGAGCAAACAAAGATAGAGTTAAAATATAATCAGTGGAGGAGGGCCAGGAGGGAACTGTAGACAGAGAGAAACAAGGACTTAGAATCAAGACTTTTGTTGCATGGGAATGAAGAGTGAGTTCTCTTTCATGCCCTAGTCTTTGCTATTCACGTCCCAGATAGACCTTGATCCAAGGTGAAGACCTTGGCAGCATCACCTGGGAGCTCAGGAGAAGTGCAAGGAGGGCTTCAGGTTTTGCATCAGATCCATTGATCAAGAAAGAGCCTGCTTTCTGAGACTTTTGCTCCTGTACATGCTGATGTTTAAAAAGTCCGATCCATTTCTAACTCAGGCTCTCTATAGACCAGTAAACAAGTTTCCTCAGCACGACCTGGGAACTACACACATTCCCAGACCCCACCCCAGTCTTACTGACTCAGAACCTCTGAGGGTGAGGCCCAGCAGTGCATGCTTTAACAAGTCCTCCAGGGATTCTGTTGCCCACACAAGTTTGAGAACTATTGCTGTAGATTTAAACAGAACCTAACAAAACACAACTGGATTACTTAGTATGGTCAGGTGTATGGCAGCTTCAAGACCTCAAAGGTGTGGGGTTACATTCAGTATACTTAATCCCTTTGTGGATTGGTGCTAATCCACCACGATGAAAACCATCTGCTGCGTATCTGCTCAGTTCCTGGCAGGTATTAACCCTTTGGATTATTGGATTTAAGGGAGATCCAGAGTATTCCCAAGCAGGAAGTTGTTCGACTTCAGTGAGGTGGGACAAAGGGATAGGGTCATGACACCCAAGGCTATTAACCACACACACACACACACACACACACACACACACACACACATACACACACACACAACTATGGATCAAAGCCAGGGCCTTGTACATTGCTAGACAAGTGCTCTACCACTAACCTATTATCCCTCCCCAAGTTTTCTGCCATGTATTTTAATAAATTATAACCTCGTATGGCTACCTCTACAGACCAATGTCTTGTGATACTGATAATGAATGCAATAAATAGCTCCCCTCCCTAGACAGCAAGTTTTCTTTTTTGGTTTTTCTGACACAGAGTTTCTCAGTATAATAGTCTTGGCTGTCCTGGAATTCACTTTGTAGATAAGGCTGACCTCAAACTCACAGAGATCTACCTTACCTCTGCCTCCTGAGTGCTGAGTTTCTTAAAGGTGTGCACCACTACATCTGGCTGACACCGAATTTTCAATATCAGTTGAAAAACTCAAAAAGCTAGTTGTTTGCCAGAAAATACATGTTGTGGGGCTGGAGAGATTGCTCAGCAGTTAAGGGTGCTTGTTGCCCTGGTAGAGGACCATGGTTTGCTTCCCAGCCCCCACATGGTGGCTTACAACCTTCTGTAATTCTAGTTCCATGGAGTTTACAGCCCCATGGGAAGAACAACGAGGTCAGCCACCCAGGTGCCCCAGGGCTCCCAGGGACTAAACCATCAATCACGGGGTACACATGGTTCCAGCCAAAAATGTGGCAGAGGAAGGCCTTGTCGGGCATCAGTGGGAAGAGTGATCCTTGGTCCTATGAAGAATCAATAGATGCCCCAACAAAGGGAAATCAAGGGGGGGGGGCAGAAGGTGGGAGTGGGTCGGGTGGAGGGGCATATACTTGGAGGCAGGGGGTGGGAAGAGGGTTGGGGGTTTTCGGGGAGGAGGCAAACCAGGAAAGGTTTTAGCATTTGAAATGTAAATGAAGATTATATTCAATAAAATAAAAAGAGTTAAAAAAATTTTAGTTCCATGAAACTGACTCTTTTTCACCTTCTCATGGACCAAGAACACACTTGATGCATACACATGCATGCAGGCAAAAAATTATACACACACACACACACAAAATCTACTTTTAAAAAAGAAATGTTTTATTTAAAATTGTATTTGTCTGAAAATTTAGCACTGAAATAGGCATCTCTACTGAATTTGTTACGGTCAGTAATTCCTTTACTATCAGGAACAAAACTCTATTACACCCTCTGACCCAAGGCCAGGGCAGGAGCTGTATTCACTGCTACATGCTAAATGAACCAAGATGGCAGGGTTGTTTAGGGTTGTGTGGACAAGAGGAAAAGCTAAAACCAAGGACTCAAAAGAAGACCAAGGTGGAAACGATCACTCCCCTGCCTCACTCAGGCCCTGCTCTGTGCGTGAAGGGATGTGAGAAGCCTTACTCACTTGAGTGAAAACCAGTGCCAAGGGCAAAGTTCCTAAGTATGAGTTCTTTACACTCTTGGCACGCCATTTTTCTATTGTATGCTTCAAAAGATGTGATTATTTTGTGGTTTACACATTCTTATATTTTTCCTGGTATCAAATGGTAGCTTTAGTTTCCCAACTGCCCTTTTGTGAATAATGATCTATCTATTAGGACAAATCCAAGATAGAAATAGATAAAAATAAAGATGTATCCTAGCTAGTCAATAATTACAGTGCCACTCAGGCATGGTGCCAATTCAGAACCTGGGGCAAGAGGACATAGAGTTTGAGGTCAGCTACCCAAAAAGACTCTTTAGCATTTTTCTAATTTATTTCGTGGGTGAAGAAAGACGTGAGAAGAAAACAGTTTTCTGAAGCCAATCTATTACCAATTTTTCTCCATTACTTAATGATATTTCTTATAAAACAACCAGGAGTTATGTGTGATAACACAATTTCAAGGCATTTCTAAGTGATGTATGTGTGTACTTCTATCTCAGATCCATATTTTTTATTAGTCAATTAAAATATAAAAGCTGGACACCTAGTGCTATCCCTTCCTCCAGGTGTGAGGAGGTGACTGCCACTATGATGATGAGGTGATAAGTGATGTGATGTGATGATGATGATAAGTGGTGGGAGGTGGACAAGATAGAAAAATAAAAGCAATAGCGAGTGCTACGGACAGAGACAGAACTGGAGATGTGACAGGTGAGAGAGGGCTGAGGTTGGCGTACTGTCATTGCCCAGGAGGGTCGATGGATGGGGTGCAATAGCGTGGAGTTTATAGAGAGGCAGACTTGGACCCTGACCTGCTGACCTCTGGATCCCCTGGCCCAGGCAATGATGGAGGCCAGGGATGAAGATTAGATCTTTCTGGATTAGATCTTGAAGGACCGCTGTGGCCTGTGATGCCAGTGGCTGGTGTTACTACTGAAGCTCATGCAAATGTTTGTGGTCTGGGCTTCCATGTGACCTATGTTGAAGTCTGGGCTGAGGAGAGCTGGCCCCAACTTTCCCTGGCAGTTGAAGGACTCTCCTTAGTTGATGGCTTCCAGCATGGATGCAGATGGAGAAAGACTCATCCTCCCTCGGGGGCCTGGCCACTAGGAATTTGACCATGCTCCAGTGAGTATACAAACTTTTTTCTCCCTTTCTTCTTTCTTTGAGGGGAAGGTAGGTCACAGGAGTGGAGTAGGGGCAGACATGGGAGGACCGAGAGATGAGTTTTACTAGGGTACATGATATGAGATTCCCAAATAACTGATAAAAACAGCTAATACCATTACCTTTCTTTTGTAAAGCTTCCTTAGCTTCATCAAAGTTATGAAAATCATCAATGGTAAAGGTGTATACAAGTGAATCTGTCTATGAAAGACAATTGTGCTAACATGTGACACACAGAAATGTGAATTCAATGGAAAACAAATGACTGAAAACGGAAGTCCCCCTAAGGGCAGGTTTTAACTAAGGTATAAGAAAACCAGGATGAGACAAAGAGACCAGGGTTAGGTTACAGAGGGACTTCATAGGGAGAACTTTGAAGTTGGTAAGCAACAAAGAAAGGTCTTTGAATGTTCCTGAGTAAGAAAAAGGAGGCAGCCTGTGCCATGCCTTATAAAGGATGAATGACTAGTCCTGGTTGTCACCATGACGATATCTGGAATGAACTACAATCCCGAATCGGAGGGCTCACCTGTGATCCAGATCTTGAGGCTGGAAGACACACGTTTCTGACCTGGATCTTGGCACGGAAATCTTGAGGCATAGTGGCTGTGAAAAGCTTAGGCCCAGGCAAGGTAGTACATGCCTTTAATCCCAGGAGACTGAGGAAGGAGATCTCTGAGTCCAAGGTCAGCCTGGGACAAAAGAAGTCCCGATCCAGGTGTGGTGGTAAACACCTTTAATCTAGGTCACACCTTCCATTGGAGACCTACCTAAGGACGTTGGAAGAAGGAAGATTCGGACTTCTTTGCCTGCTTGCATTTACCATCATCTAAACTGAGGAAAATGGTCAGCACCACTGTGACTCTGACCTTGCTCTATCTTGCAGTTGTAGGATATTTACTAAATGCAAGAGTATGGTATGCTTCAAAATACTTTTTAATCAGAGAAATATCATTTAAATTACTCATGTATTTTCCCTGACTAATGCCCTGTCCCAGGTGCTGTGACTGAGTTGTAGAGTAGAGAGGCACCCAGTTCTTTGTGTGTTCTTTCCCCTAGGGTCTGTGTGTTCTTTCCCCTGCAAACATTTTCTGAGCAAGACAGCTGTATCCACCACTGTGACCACCATTATCATTGTGACCAAGTGCCCATCAAGAAGCATCCTTCCTGGAGGAAGGCTTTATTCTGGCTCTTCAATAGTGGCCTGTAACACTGCTTGCTCACAGCTTGGTGAACCAGGAAACAAAAGACCTAGGGCTAGAGCCAGAGAGAACTCCTAGTCTTACCCAGAGCTAGGTATCCAAGTCCACAACTTTTAAAAACAGCCTGCCAAACATGAATTCTTCAAATACATGAGCATGTGGGAGACATTTCTCATTAAAACCAGAAGAACAGCAATGTTCTCAGCAAACACATTCTGGTCTTCAAAGGATTTTTGTTTTGTTTTGCTTGACAAGTACATTCTGGGTGGTATAACCAGAAACCATTTTTTTTTTTTTGAACTTGGAAGAAGCTTAGCCCCTGGTCATCTCAAATAGCCTTTTTTGAGTGAAGCTAGGAAATCTATGCAAAGGACACGTGGTTCTCCCTATCCTGTGGACTGCTACCCTCTCAACACTGGCAGGACTGTACAGGATGCTTACCTGTGGTGACGCGTTAGGTGCCAATAGCAGTCTTACTGTTATTTGGCTCACCACAAGTTGCCTGATTCTGCAAATTACCTTTTACTAGTATTTGTATCATTATCTTCTGTTTTGTTTTGTTGTTTGAACTTCTGGTCATCCTCCTGCCTCTGCCTCTGGAGTGCTGAGTTTGCAGGCATTACCTCATCTCAATCACTCCGTCTACTGAAACGATGGTCAGTAACTGTTTTCTGTCCTAACAGAAGCAACTAGGGGCACTACACAGATAGGCATGCATGGCTGTGTTTTAAAACTTTACTTCTAAAAACAACATGCTGAATTTGTCTCTGAGGCTTTAGTTTGATGACACATGTCCTAGAATGAGATACAGTTAGTAAAAATCCCCCCTCCCCCGCCCCAAGACACACAAAGAAATAAAGAAGAGAATCACTGTATATCAAGCAGGACACACAATGGTTTATCTCTTCTGGATATTTTGGAATGGTCTGCATTGGGATGAACTGTATGTGATCCCTTGGATAAGATTGGGATGTGTCAGGTTTCTCGGTCATTCAGGAGCCACTTGAGTTGCAATTACGTTTTATGTTGGCATAGGATCCAATGAAATCCATTGTGGTGTCACTGCACACTGCCCTTACTCATGCCTGTCTCCTACTGCCCTGGCCCTTCCCCTTTCTGCCTCTTGCTAGTCCCCCCTCCTCCCCAGACCATCATGGTTGTTACCATCTCTTTCACCCCTCTTCCCTTAAGATCTCTTTCCCCTCTTTCCTAGTCTCCTCCTGATTTTATGACCCCATCCCCATCCCATTAAATCTAGACCTTTGTCGGAGAGAAAACATGTATTATTTGTCTTTTTGAGACTGGTTTATAATTCACCTAACATAATGATCTTGTTTCTTCTGGTTTGTTTTTTCTGCAAATATCATGTTTCATTTTTCTTTATACCTGAAAATAACTCCACAGGGTCGTTACCCTCTGTCAGTTGACGGGTATCTAGGCTTGTTCCATATCTTGGCTAGTGTGCCAACAGTGCAGCAACAAACAGGGTGTACTGTGATTTGTGTGGTCCCTTGGGAACATACTAAGAATTGACGCAGGTTGCTCATGTGCTGCAGAAATGAGTGAAGTAGATTAAAAGAGTCTGTTGGTTACTCATGAATCTCACTGCAAAGGAATGGAGAACACCTTCTCTTCTCTCCTCTCCTCTCCTCTCCTCTCCTCTCCTCTCCTCTCCTCTCCTCTCCGCTTCGCTTCGCTTCTCTTCTCTTCTCTGCTCTTCTCTTTCTCCTTTTCTCCTCTCCTCTTCTTTCCCCTCCTCTCCCTTGTCCTTCCATTCTCTTTCTTTCTTTCTTTCTTTCTTTCTTTCTTTCTTTCTTTCTTTCTTTCTTTCTTTCTTTCTTTCTTTCTTTCTTTCTTTCTTTTCTTTCTTTCTTTCTTTCTTTCTTTCTTTCTTTCTTTCTTTCTTTCTTTCTTTCTTTCTTTCTTTCTTTCTTTCTTTTCTTGTTTTTTCAAGACAGGGTTTCTTTGCATAGCCCTGGCTGTCCTAAAACTCACTCTGTAGACAAGGCTGGCCTTAAACTCATAGATATCCTCCTGCCTCTTCCCAAGTGCTGGTAATTCTTTTTCTTTTTTCTTTTGGAACCTCTATACTTACTTTAATAGAGTACTGCCACTTTTCTATTATCCCAAATATTAATCTGACTTGAGGATTTTCATGTTATGTGAATGTAATGTAATGTAATGTCTGATTCATGGACAAAGCATTGAACACCGACTCTGCTCCTCACTGCTTCTGTGACAGAGAGAAAGAAACCCCTTCAGTCTCTCCTGGGTGGGTATTTCTCACTCACAGGTGTTTGTCTTAAGCTCATTTCTTTTAAAGCACTGGCACTCCCTGAACAAAGCTGAGCTGTTCCTATGATGTGCCCAGACTAAGGATCCTTCTGGGTGTGTTCTGGCGGATGAGATCAGCATCAATAGATGACTCCTCCGAATATGACTGGACACCATCAATCTGCTAAGAGCATGAATGGTGCATACATAGAGGACGTCATGTCCTTTTCAGCCTTACTGAATATCTCATCTTATCTTTCCTTGAACTTTCTCTGTTTTTCAACCTGAGATTCAGGCTAAAGGACCAACCTTCTTTCCTGAGTCTGTTGCTTGAAGATCATGGGGCTTGATAATCCTATGAGCTAATAAACACACAGACACACACAAACACACATACACACACACACAGACACACACATACACACACACACACACACAGGGTTCTCTTTCTTTGAATAGGCTTAACTAATCAATCTCTTATAGCCCACATGGTTTTTGTTTGCTATGTAGTCAGGTGTTGCCTACCTCAGAAGCTATAAAGAACTGCTATCTGATTTAAATACACCAGTTATTCTGTTTCTCAAAAGGCACCATGACTTCTGTGTGTTCTAGAGTTAAACATGTTTGGCAGCTGTTAATCCACTGAGTGGGGTAATCTTACTGAGTCTTGAGGATTAAATGAGATTATCTGTGCAATGAGTCTGTCAGCCATGAACCGCCCCACAGATGCAAGAGATTATTACTGCCATTCACTTAACACTAAGCTAACTTAACAGTTACTGGGTGCTTATTCTGGAAATAATAGTGAATAGTTAAAAGTAAATAGAGCCCACATCTTAAGTTTATTGGAATGGACTTTCTCTCCATAGATTGTTGGGGAAAATGTTCTTAAGAATTTGGTAAAACTATTTCATTACAGAAGAAAAAATGTATAGAATTTATAGTATAGAACAATTTAGTTTAGCTAACAAGTCTTGACACCCTCCCCTTTTTTTGTCTCAAGCCAAACTTTTAGTCAAATATATGCAATATGAAGACAAAGAAGTAGTTTTCATAATTTGCAAGTCTTCTTCTTCCTCTTCTTCCTCTTCTTCTTCCTCTTCTTCCTCTTCTTCCTCTTCCTCCTCCTCCTCTTCTTCTTCCTCCTCTTCTTCCTCTTCTTCTTCTTCCTCTTCCTCTTCTTCTTCTTCATCCTCTTCTCTTCTTTTTCCTCTTCCTCTTCTTCCTCTTTCTCCTCCTCCTCTTCTTCTTTCTCCTCTTCTTCTTCCTCTTCCTCCTCCTCTTCTCTTCTTATTCCTATTCTTTCTCCTCCTCTTCCTCTTCCTCTTCTGTTCCTCTTCCTCCTCCTCTTCCTCCTCCTCTTAATCTTCCTCTTCCTCCTCCTCCTCCTTCTTCCCTTCCTAAGAAATGTGATGATCCAGCCTCCTGCTTCCACCATCATGCCCTCACTGCCTGCTGCCATATCCTCACCACTGAGAACTGTGTTCCAAAACAGACTTTCTTTCCCTTAAGTTGCTGTTATAGGGTAGATTATACAGTATCAGGAAAAGAAACAGAGATGACCCACCCTTCCCTTTCCCCACCACCTTTCCCAGTGCTGAGATAGAATACAGCACCTGCTAGTCAAGTGTTCCACCACTGCATTCCCAGACCTCTAGCTCTTACATGACCATCATTCTCTTGTGATCCTCTGGACTTTTGCCACTGTTATTTTTCAGCATAATTCTGCCTGTGACACATGCTATTGTGGTGGTTGAATAGACCCCATAGACTCATGTATTCAAGTACTTGATCTCCAGTTAGCAGAACTGTTTAGGAAGGATTAGGAGGCACAGCTTTATTAGAGATGTGTCACTGGGGGCAGGCTTTGAGGATTCAAAAGACTTAGACCATTCCCAATGTACTGTCTTTGCCATCTGCCTATGGATCAAGGTGTGAGCTCTCGGATGTTCCTGCTGCCCTGCTTTTGCTCTGTCGTCATGGACTCTAACCTTCTGAAACTGTAAGCACAATTAAACCCTTGTAAAAAATAAGTTTCCTTGGTCATGTTGTTTTGTCACAGAAATAGAAAAGTAACTAAGACAGTTGTTGTCTAATTTGAGAACTGCATCAGAGTCTGTTGGGTGTGTGCAGGAAATGGAGAAGGCATGGCCTACAATTCCAAATTTGCTTAATATGAATAAAGCTTGAACAAAAATACTCATAGTTGGTCAGTAGTCCCCAACCTTATAACCTGGAGGCCATCTGGTGTTCAGACGAAAGCCTTTGTGCTGCTCTCCTCCATCAAGCCCTTCTCCCCTGCTTTTCTTCCCTTCTTTTATTTTTCACATCCAATCTACCTCTTAACAAACAAAGATAAAACATGGAGCAAAGCAATACAGAGAGGCCTGGGAAATGACATAATCACTTTCAAAAACTGTAAAGTATACACGTTGAAATTTCAAAATGCAGCAGCAGGCTTTCTGTGGAAGGCATGGGAGGAGAGGGCAGGATTTAGAGAAACAGGTTTTTAGGATCTGGACTTCCATCCCACACTGAGAAATTTTACCTTCAAAATGACTGGGTCTCCCACAAAATGTCTGATTGGTATTGAGATGTGAGCAGAGCTCCCTGCTGTCCTTCATACTAGACTGCTGCCACCGTGGGTGTGTAGTGATAAGCATGGCCTTAGCAGATGTGCCTGATGTGGGGGCAATGGACATCTGGTAGGGAAAGGTAGAGGCAAGTGCTGAAAGTAATTCCTCAACGTGTATTACAGAGATATTGTGTACTTAGGAATCTGTGCCAGGGAGAGAGGGTGAGAGGGAGAGAGGGAGAGAGGGAGAGAGGGAAAGAGGGAGAGAGGGAGAGAGGGAGAGAGGGAAAGAGGGAGAGAGGGAGAGAGGGAGAGAGGGAAAGAGGGAGAGAGGGAGAGAGGGAGAGAGGGAGACAGGGAGACAGGGAGAGAGGGAGAGAGGGAGAGAGGGAGAAAGGGAGAGAGGGAGAAAGAAGAGATGGAAGAGAGGGAGAGAGGGAGAGAGAGATATTAAAGGAAGAGAGGAGAGATGGGAAAGCTTTATAATGTGAAGCATCACCACTGAGGTCTGGGAAGGGAGGGGCCACACTGCTTTAGAAAGCAAGGTGTCCAGTGGCTGGATCTGAAGGAGGTAGGCTCTCTGCACTCCACCATTTACATCTGTTGTATTTGATTTTATTGCCTTTATATAGTACAGAATTACTGAATCTTAATAAGATAGTGTGTACATTTCTCTCTCTCTCTCTCTCTCTCTCTGTGTGTGTGTGTGTGTGTGTATTTGTTCCCAAATGTTTCTGCTCAAGAGAGAATTTAGTCACTGTGGCAAAGCTCTAAGGAGAACAACAATTCTTCAGTCAATATCATATAATTTTGCTATAAAAATGGACAATGAGGAAATATAGTCAGGAGAGCAGTCCAGGAGACATGTCTAAGAGTGGGAACTTATTGTTTGACTGAGTAAGAATGTCCGAAGGCAAGCTTGGACCATGCCATTTCCAATTCTTCATACTGTATTTTCCTTGCCAGTCTTTTCATTGTATATGTGTGCTGATGTGTGGCAGATGTGTGTGTGTGTGTGTGTGTGTGCGTGTGTGTGCGTGTGTGTATGTGTGTGTGTTAGTATGCACCTACGTGTGGAGCTCAGAGTTTGATATTTAGTGTCTTCCTCAGTCATTCGATATGTTTGCACTGATTCTGCAGGCTGGTCATCCAGTGATCTCCAGGGAGCTACCTACTTCTGCCCCCTACCCAGTGCTGGGAGTTAGAGATGTGGTATACCTGGCTTTTTATGTGGCTCCCAGGGCTGTCCAACAGAGATCCTCATACTTTTATGGTGCAAGCACTTTGCTGACTTAGTCATTTGCTAACCTCCCTTCCTTGCTCCCCAAGACATATGCGAGCGTATCTTTAAGCTCATTTCTGAGCACATTGTTGTCCCTTCAAAGCCACTGTTAGAAGAGTGATGCACAGTGTGTGTTCACACCCTTTATACACTCCAGGACTGTGCAGCGGATGATGCTTTTCTGGTGTTCTCATACACCTGCTTTTCTTGAGCAGAGAGAGGCTCTGATGAGCAGAAGGAGCTGTGGATCCGGACGACGGAAGCGAGCAGTGGCAGAAGTTGTTTTCCACTCTCTCACCGATGATGATGACGTTACTCTGGAAACTCTTACACAGCCTGAGCCTTAATTTTTGGATCTGAAAAGGAAGGCAGGCCCTGGTGCTTGCCGATGCCCACACCCGAGCTAAGGTCCCTTCTGAGCAGTGTGTTGCGGAGGGGGCTGAAGCTCTCCACCCACTGCAGGAGCTGGCTGCTGGGAGCGAGGACACATTTCCGGCATAATCAGAAGTGGGAGCAAATGAGAGAGAAAGGAAGGAAGGTCATATCAGCAACAGAAAGGCAAAGGCAGCCACAGTGGAGGGAGGAGCCCAGATACCGCTGCCAGAAAGGTAGGCCTGCTGTATGCTCCTGTGACTCACCAGAGAAGAGATGACAGGCCAACTGGGTGGAGAAGGCAGTTTGGATGAGTGACAGTGGGTGAGCCTGTTATAAAGGCAGCGAAGCTCTCAATTGACTCCTTGTTCTCAGAGTCTCTACTCTGCTTTCAGGAGAACTGGGGAGGAGGATCCTGCCAGAATTTAGCATGTCAGTGCACAGCGCAAAGTGATTCATTAAGAAAACCAACAAACCGACCAAAAACCAATACTTAGGGCGTTTAGAGCGTCAGAGAGCTCAGGCAACACCGCTTTCCTTTGTTTCTGTTTTTTTCTTAGACATAACAGAGTTATTTCATTTCTTTATTTTATTCTTTATGTGTTTAGATCTGTACCCCATTTTTAATAGGGTTATTTGGTTCCCTGGGGTCTAACTTCTTGAGTTCTTTGTATATATTGGATATTAGCCCTCTATCAGATGTGGGGTTGGTGAATATCCTTTCCCAATTTGATGGTTGCCGTTTTGTCCTTTTAACAGTGTCCTTTGCCTTACAGAAACTTTGTAATTTTATGAGGTCCCATTTGCCAATTTTTGATCTTAGAGCATAAGCTAAGTGTGTTGTCCGCATATGTACTGTGCACCAAGTGTGTGCCTGATGCCTGTGGAGGCCAGAAGTGGGTGGGGCCCCTGGGAGTGGAGTTACAGACGACTATGAGCCATCGTGTGTACTGGGGCTTGAACCTAGGTCATATGGAAGAGCAGCTAATGTTCTTAACCACTGAGCCATCTCTCCATTCCCGTTTTTAAAGAATAAGGTCTCAGACAAAAACATCACAAGGCTTTCTTAGATGCAGAAAATACTCCTGGAGTCTTGTGAGATTGTGAGTTTTTCATGTGCTAAATATCATGGAGACAATGACAGACACTCCAGGATTAGTTTTATCAGTTTTTTTATTGAATCTAAGTTTGTAAGAGGCATCATTAATTCTCAGACACTGACATGGTGCCTTTCTGTCTGAGAGGTATCCCCATTTCACAGATGTCAAAAGTGAAAAATACTTATTTTTTGACAAATAAAACACATTCACTGGCTTAACTCTAGAAAATTTCATCAGTCTTCAATGCCTTTAATATCTGGACATGAATATTGAACACAGGACTGTGAAACTTGGTGAGGAGGGTTGAGGTGATTGCAGCAGGGGCGACAGGAAAGGAGGTTAGGAAAAGAGAATATTTTGGCCACTAGGTCTCTAAGCACATTAGGTCAAGAACGAGTGTTCTTCATCTCTGTTGCAAGCATAGGGTAGTGCACACATCTCCTTTCCCAGAAGAGGTTTGAGAACATGAAGGCTCCAGATCCACATGCTGCCTGTGCTTTCTTCTGGGAAGAAAGTGTTTTAGCTTCAGAAATCTTTGTGGTGGCTGCTGTGTAGACTTCGTCAGTTTAAGATCCACTTAGGTGGATCCAGTGTGGAGTTAGGAAGTCAGAGCTCAGAGCCCAGTCTCATGAACTTTTAGTGTGACCATGGACTCACAGGGAAGCTTTCTTATTGAGAGAAACTGACTGACTAAGCAGGTTGGGTACCAGTAGTGCTCCCATTATACTGGCAGGGGAGTGAGACGTTTGAACAGCACTTTGTTCAAGTCACATGGCTGGTAAGGTCCTGGTCAGCATTGATGTGGGTGGTGGAATTCCAGAGCTCTGCACCCATAAATAAGAAATAAACCTTGTTATTAAAGATACCCAGACACATAAACTAGCCACCGTGCAAAGAGAGATGGCGTTTGAAGTGCTGTGAGCCCCAAAGGATGAGATGGTTAGGTCTGGGGAGGGGAGCTTGAACCTGAGAGTCAAACAGCCACATTGTCATTTTAAAGAGACGACACATTTGATTGCTCAGTAGCTTCAGAGCCTGTATCCATGGAATCAAAACCTTTCTAAGGAACAATTAGGTGGTTAGGAGATAAAAGAAAAGTCTGTATGGGTAGTAGACACAGTATAACTATTTATATGGTTGAAAGCACCAGGTGCAGCCATGTTACCAGAAGTGCTCTTGAAGAGGTGAGTGCTGCAGAGGAGGTGAGCTGGAGGAGGTACTCCATTGTGAGACTGCGGTCACTTACACTGGGGAGCCTCCCAAGGCAGCGAGCGCGTCTGCATTTTTCTTTGGATAGAATAACTGGAATAATTTTCACTATCAACCCTTTCCAAAGCCTCACATGACGCAATGCGTGGCCATGCGCAGCCTCTACGGTAACTATCATCAATTGGGCCTTTCATTTGGGGCAGGCTTTGAGAGTTCATGGGCTCCTCCACTTCCTGTTTGCTCTACGCGTCATGGTTGCAGATGTTATTTCTCAGCTTCCTGCTCCAGGCCTCTCCACATCTATGGGCTCTCCTTTTGGAATTGTAAGCCACGATAAACTTTTCTTCCAATAAAAAGCCCAATAGATTTCGTTGCTTCAAAGGTAGGTGGGGATAGCCTATGTGTTTGCACGTATGTAAAAACACAAGAACATCTAGAATATTCCAGTTTTTATGATGCAATAGTACTGAAACCTTCCCTGAATGTTTTTCTCTAAGTTGTAGGAATTATTTCTCCCCCTTGTCTCATTTTTTTCTCTTCCTCAGAGCTTATTGAATGTTTACTAGATGCCAAGTGTTACCAAGGATAAACGAAAGAAGAAGACACCAGGCTTCTCTCTAAGGAGGAATCAGGTGAGTGACAGCTCATTCATAGACAGTACTCAATACCGGAAGCAGATGGGTAATTAGAACTAGTCAAGGGGAAATGAGAGGAGTGTGGAGATGGTTATATGGGAGAAGGCAGCAAGAATAAAATGAGGTAAATAAATGAATTTAAATGTACTCAATTGCAAAATTAGGGGCAGTGGGGAAACCAGGAAGAATTATCTGCAATAGTTTGTCATTTTTCAAGTCTAAGAGGGAGGCTGTGTGGATCAGCACTAGGAATGGAGAAAGCTAACTGTCCCGCTCTTGTGTGCCCTATGCACTCCTTACTTCTAGTTGTGGCTCTGTATTCTGAAACCTTAGGAGGTGCATTAATATGGTTGAAATCCAAAGCATAAGCAGGCCGTCTGCAGCAGGAGTACCTGTGATGTCCTTAGCTTCACCTTGGGGCAAGCGCTCACTTGTGGTTTGGAAGATGTTCGAAAAGGCAGACAGCCACTCAGCCGACCGGACGGTGAGGATGCGTCCTGCTGCCTGTGTGGGGAGAAGCATGGCTCTGTGTGGTGAGCCCTTGCTTTGCCTTCTGTGGAGCTACAGGATCAGCAAAGCAGTCTAGTGCTTTAGTGACATGCCCAAGATCAGGATACAAATAAGGGGTGGGTTTTTCTGTTTCCACCCGTGTTTACGTGGTAGTCTTGCTAGCTTGACCATCTTGGCAGCCTGTGTACAGGGAAGTCATTAGTCCCAGCTTATGCCTCTCCCCTTCCCCATTCCCCATTTCTAGTGTGCAGGACTCTCCCCTAACAGAGAAGTAAAACACTGTTATATCATAGGCATCTGTTTCTGGGGTCTTGGTCTTGGTCAACACCAACGTCATGAACTTGTTTGAATAATAATAGATTTGTAGTGTATGAGAGCATTAATATCAGACTTATTAATTCTCCTGAGTTTCAATATAACACACATACACACATGCACACATGTGTGCACATATACACAGAGTTTTCATTCAATGTTTAGGTACCTGTCTTTTGTCTGTTCTACTCTATGATCACTTACTGGAAGGGACCGTGAGACAGAGAAGGGCAGAGTTCATTCTTTTACTATCTTAGATCAATTGATCAATTGACCTTGTTGTATAGCAAAATCAACAGTTCCTGAGGTTTCGGGAACTGAAGCCTTCAGGGAGTTAATTCAGTGTGCTTAATCTCGTGCCTTGCAAACACACACACACACACACACACACACACACACACACACACACATGTATCCACAAGAGCACAGATGTAGCAAGAGGATTGTGAGGGTGGGGTCACAATGGTGAAGCTAGGTGGGACCAGAGAATCGAGAAAGGTGGTATCAGCAAGGGAAAAAAATATCTTACGCAAAGGCCTCTGGATGAGTGGCCAGAAGCCATTCATCACGAGTACCTCTTTGTTTTGCAGTTACCACTTCTGGAACATTTGGGCTGTCCTTTAAACACAGCCTGGGGGCATTTGGTGGGACTCGCTCCTAAACCTGCGGTGCCTTGTGATTAGGATGTTTTCTTTTGCAAACATTAGACACATAGGCTGTAATAAGAAACCACTAGACTAATAAATCTTCCATGAGGTTGAAAATGCGGAGGTCAGGGCCCAGGCTAAGGCTCACCTGGAAAGGGTGCTGCACAGCCTGGTTGAGCCTGACCTTGGGTTTGGCGTTGGTCACGAGGGCACCACTCCGGCGTGCTTTTGAGTCCTTAAGAGAAAAGAGGAGCTTTGCAGAATGTGCTGAGACAGACTGGGAGGGGCAGAGCAGGAGGCGGGGCTAAGAAGCACCGACAAAGATTTATTTGGTTACTTATAAAATGAAGGGCGTCCACAGAGCTTTGAATCCTCACAGCTCTATGTGATAGTGTGTGTGTGTGTGGGGTGGGGGGAATGTATTTTAAGCGACAAATCATAATACAAACTTTAAGGTATGCTAAGTGAGACTTTGGAAGTATCTGCTCTCTAACCATGTCACAGGAATGATTTGAAGAATGTGGTGTCCTTGGGAAAATGTATGCTGATGGCCTTATTGAATTCTGACCTCAGTCTCTCCTATCAGGTTTTTCTAGTTTGACCTGGCTCCCTATTACCTTTTGTGATAGGATATTCTTTAACTTTGAGACGCATTACCTCCCTTGATCCAGCTGGGAAAGTAAAAAGATCCAGAGGATATGATGAAAATAGAAATCTTAATGACTGACTGGGTGTGTAATTAGACAATCTCAGGACCCAGGACTCAGGACCCAAGAAAACTTACTTGATAAACATTTCTGAGAGGAGGGCCCAGGATCCACAATTCCTTAGAAGAGGAGGGTCAGCAGCCTTCTGATTGGTCTAACACCCAGCAACCTGTTTCTTGGGGTATCTGTGTTTGTGGCTTCACTCATTTTAAAACCCTAAAGTATTCAGAGATATCGCTCCCATGTAGAGCATGTGTCTTAAGTGGCTTTGGATGCTGAGTTCTGTGGTTGAGAATATGTGAATATTGCGTCCCTGGGTCCCTGGGTCCCTGGGTCCCCAGAGGCTCTGGGTCCCTTGCAGTTGGCTCATTGTTCTTCACAGTCATGCTTAGGACTGCTTGTCCATTCACGTTTCGTGCATACCCAGGCCCTGGGCCCAGGTTTCCTGGAATTGGCTCATCTAAGATTAGCAGAAGAAGGACGTTGCTGTCACTGCCTAAAGTCATCCAGGAGAAGAGTACCCCAGCAGCCATCATCCAAGGCTCATACTGGTTGCTAAGGAAGCCCCAGAACGCGATTCTAGTAGGACTTGACTGGAGAATTTAGCATGAATATCTGCCTCTTACATAACCCTTTACCTGGAGAATATATATAGTGCATAAAAATAAACTACTGGGGTGTTTTTAATGCTTCATTTATAAATACCTTACTTTAATCACCAGGTGATATCCTCTTATCACACAGCTGTGCCTGTCAGGTCAGCTCTCCTACATCATGTTAGACTAATAGTCTTTTCGATCTTAATTCTTCTCCAGTTGTTTCTGAAGGTGTGTTTAAACAAAACAAAAGGAAGGCAGCTTTTAAATGTATACGGGGTCTGCCCTATGTGTATGATGAACCAGGTATATACGTCCTTATGCATTAATGTGGAGATTTTCTTTCAATTGGTTTTCATGGAGATCATCACTCGATATGAAGAAGAAAGTGTATTTACAAACATAATTATGACATAGCTTTTGGTTTTTGATGTTGAGATAGTGCCTCCTTATATGGCCCAGGCTGGCTTGGCACTTGTTCTATAGCAGAGGATGGCCCCATACTTGGGATCCTCCCACCTTAGCCTGTTGAGTGCTGGGATTTGCAGGCCTGTCCCACCATAGCTGGTACTAAAGTGATGTATCTTCATTGAAAATAAGTGAAATTTAAAGGGGAAAACTGAATGAAGATGTAAAAAAAAATGGCCCAAACTTCCCTCTCCTACAGAAGAAAATAATTAAAAAACAAAATTTGGCAGTTCTGCATGTACTTTGTATGTACATATTTTAGGCAACTGAGAACCACAAGAAACACTTTTTATATTCCGTTCTCAATTCACAACATACAACACTGATTTTTTTCACGACATTAACAATCTTGGTTAATATATTTATAAAATGTTTAAATAGCTTTTAGTATTTAATCGCATAAATAACCCATAAACCACAGAGCCAAGACTAGGCTTTTAAATTGCGTAAACTACTGTCATTGCTCTTGGGATGACTTTGGGACCCTGTCCCATCCCTGTCTATGTCTTTGTTTCCCACGAGGTAACCAGCTTTCTTCTGCAGCACATTCTTCCTGGCCTGATGTCCTGTGGTGACAGCCCCAAACTCTAGGCAATTTTGGACTGAAATTTGTGCCTGACCAAACCTTTTCTTGTATTAAGCTGATTGCCACAGACATTTTGTCATAGTAACGGTGTACGACTAACACAGCCCAGCAACTCCTTGCTTCTTCTAGTTCTCATCATCAACGTCTCACAAGGTTTCCCCTAATACACTTCTCACTTGTCCAATCCTGTCTTGATCCATTTCTCAGTGTCCAAGCTACCAGTGAGAGCCTTTTTTTTCTATCACCCAATGTCAGCGTGTTCTAGGTTGTTCATTTTATTCCATAGACACCAAGCTGTCTCTTTATAGTTGGTACAAATTGAATTACTCAAAGCTTAACTACATTTTAATAACTGGCTAGGATAATTATTCATCCTTACATTCTTTTGAATTGCTCTCCATGAACTTTCATGTAAACCTATTTTTAATAATAATGGTTTTTAATCTGTGTCATTAGTGTAAGAAATCTACAGTATTTGGAAACGAAAGACATAAGAGAAGTAATATGAAATCTAATTATATAGATGTGAAACCGTGATTTAGGAGGTGCTCTGACTCTTAGTAATTTTTTTCTGTTTCTATTTCCAGGTTTCAGTCCCTTAAAATTCTCTTTGTCATCATATCACTAAAACCTGCCTTGATTATAGGGACTTGAAGGTTGAAGTTACTTCCTCTTTGAGTTAGTGGGATAGTCCAGCTGTTCCTATTTGTTTCATTAAAAACAAAAACAAAAACATGTCTTAAATCATAGTACCAATGTCCTTGGACTTTCATCTTTGTATTGAGATGACACTCTAGGGCCTGTCACATCTTGCAAAGAACAAATAGAAAACTTCACTGTGTGGCCTGCTTTTGCATCTTTCTCCTTCAGATCATGGCTAGTAATCCTCCTGTTTCATACTTTGTGCGGAGAAGCCATGGGTGCTTGACCTTATCTGATCCATAGTTATTTGGTGCCATATGTATCTTGCTTTAAAAAGTTAAAAAGGTAGTTTTTTTTTTAATTGTGTGTTTTTCTATGCCTATTAGTATAATTGTCTGAAGGGCCTAGAAAGTGTTGGATCCCGTGGAGATGATAAGTGGCTATGAAGCACCTGATGTGGGTGTTGTGAACTGACCGTGGTTCTCCATGAGAGCAGCAGGTGCTGTTTACTACTAAGCCCTGTCACATTTTAACTTGAGATACAATATACATAGATGATCTGTAATATTGGGCATTCTCCTTTTTATTCTTTAAAAAGTAGATTTTTACATCTTTTGAGCATGGAAGCTTGAAAGGAGAGATGGTTGGGTCTAAATCCAGGGTCTCCTGCACATAAGCACTGACTTTTCCACTAATCTACACCCTGGTCTAGAATGTTTTGTATCCTGATTTTCTTTCAACCCCGGTCACTCTGTAACTTTCTGTTTCCAACAAGTTCTGTGGCGCTGCTTTTTTTTTTTTTTTTTTTTTTTTTTTTTTTTTTTTTTTTTTTTTTTTGAGGGCTGCGTAATATGTAATTCAGCAGACATCAGGACAGCACACTTGGGGGGGGGGTCCTGTTGTTGGATGTTGTCTGTGTTCATATCTTCACTGATAAAAATGGTGCTATGGCGAGCTGCCACTCCCTAAAACATGCTTTGGTTTTCACTTGGCTTTGACACAGGTCAGGGTCCAGGGATCTTCCCTGTCACCTCCTTCTCCAAGGGAACAGTTATTAACACAGGTCCATTCTTGGTGGTCTACTGAGAGCCGGCACAGCTGACCTGATAAGGATGGCCAGTCTTCTGCCTGGAGGACTGTGTGCTTCAAGTATGAGCACATGTCTGCAGCTGCACGGCTCCTGCAGAGCGCTCATAGGAACAGAGCGAGTTCCTAGGAGCCTGCAGTCCAGCGACCCTGGCGTACGTGACCGTGAGTGAGAGACCTTGTCTCAAACAAGGTAGAAGGTAAAGTGTGTGTGTGTGTGTCCACACGCCCACACATGAACATACAGATACACACACAGACACCCCCCAACACCATCATATATCCCCATTCTAGATTGAAAAAAAAACCCTCACTTATATGATGTGTTGCTTTCTTAAAATCTCGTATAACACATCTAATTTGTCTTATTTTGGAATTATAAACCTTTTAATACATTCAGGGTATAAGAATCCGAATTCCGAACCTTTTGACCTATTTAAAGCAACTAGAATGTTTTGTATCTTGATTTTCAACCCCTGTCACTCCTGTCACTTCTTGTCAGAAGTTTTTTGCTTCTGACAAGTCCCATGGCACTGCACTATTTTTTGAGGGCCGTGTAGTATGTAATTCGGCAGATGACAGGATAGCATGCTTGGGAGCAGGCGTACTTGGCAGATGTATTTCATCGATAGGTACTTGGAGAACCAAGTGTTATGATCAACGTCTTCTCTTGCTTTCTTTCTGGTACTACTTATCCTTTTTATTAATCATGGATTTTTAAACTTGTTTTTGTATTTTTATGATTATAACTGATGAAGATAAACATGGGATGAAGCTGGAGACAAACTGAATGACAGGCATATGGGTGAGAACGGGAGGATGTCAGGAGAATGAGCCAATGGCCAGGAGACCACAGGAGCGGGTGGCAAGATCCTTCTACAGTGTACCCTGTGCCTTGTGGGAGAAGTTCTCCCAGAGGACGGAGCCAATGTGATTATATATTTCTTATATTAAAATGAAATTTAGGGTTTGGCTTTGTTTTCTGAGGTCTGGAAAGTCTTTATTCTGAAATAGGTATAATGATGAAAGTGGATGAGGTCATAGAAACTGTGAGGCAGCTTGGCTGTCTCCTGGGCAGCTGCCTCTGTCTCTGCTTCCTCCCTCCCTCTCTTTCTTCTTTCTTCTCTCTCTCTCTTCTTCCCTCCCTCTTCCTTCCTTCCTTCCTTCCTTCCTTCCTTCCTTCCTTCCTTCCTTCCTTCCTTCCTTCCTTTTTAGGAAAACCAGGAGCCACCTCTGAGAACTTTTTAGAGTACATTTACTTATAAATTGTGATCATTCCACCCCCACCTCCAAGTTGATGGAACTTTCCAAATGTGGAAAAGGAACCTCCAGGTCACCCTCAGCACCAGGACAGATTTCTCTGCAGGGGGCACTACATCTGGCTTGAATTCCTTTAATGAAGAAAGAAAACCTTTACAGCCACACACTGTGTAAACAAGACAGGACCAAAGGAGGGGCCTTCTTTATCATAACTGCAATCGTGTGCTATGCCAGAGGATCAGAAGGAAGTTCATGAGTTCTTTTCTTTGTTCCCTGGCCACCTTGGAAAAATGGCACTACCGAACAAAAATCTTATTTAGTAGCAAAATATATTTTAATGGAAAGTCATCTTTAGGTAATTGAATAAAAATGTATTCCAGGGGCTTTCCCAGCAGACAGCAGCGTATGTACACCTGGAGAGGATGGAGCGCGTCTGTTTAATATAACTTTTATATAGAAAATGCAAGCATATTTAAACAATGCAAATGTAAGAAAGGACATCACAAAAAATAACAAAATAGATCACAAAATTAACAAGTCAACCTCAAGCTTATAAAACACAACGAGCCCCAGCACCGTGTTGGTCTTTCTTGGTGTGAGTTCCAGGAGCTACCGGAAGGAGATGATTCTGCTTGGGAGAGGTGGTGGGGCATGGGGTTAAAGCCCGCTTCTCCTTTTCCTGAAGACAGACAATGAAAGAAAACATCAGAAAATCAACAGGTTCAAGAGGAAAGATGAACTGAGGTAGGGGGAAATTTTGGGGATGCTCATGGAAAAGGGGGCAACAAATCTTAGTCTAGTGGACACATCTGTAACAATACTTGTTAATGGATGAGGGGAAGGGGCTTGGAAATCTTAAAATATTACTAAACATTTTTATCAACTTCAATAGTTTTACTGTGGTTATGTAGTTCAAACATTGGTTGAGGATACTTTCCCTCCCTCCCTCCTCCTTCCCTTTCTCCCTCCCTCCCTTCCTTTTTTTCTTTCCTTTATTTCCTTCTTTGAGACAGGGTTTTACTATATAGCCCTAGCTGGCCTAAAACTCACAGAGACCCTCCTGTTTCCCCTCTG
Source organism: Apodemus sylvaticus (assembly GCF_947179515.1). NCBI lineage: Eukaryota > Metazoa > Chordata > Mammalia > Rodentia > Muridae > Apodemus > Apodemus sylvaticus. The sequence goes on from NC_067474.1 coordinate 71,708,235, forward strand.
GAGTGCTGGGATTAAAGGTATGCACCATTATATCAGACCTTACTAGGACATTTTCAATAAACTATATTACTTACTTTGCATTTTCTGTATAAGAATATTACTTTTATCATTTGTGTAAATTTTTACTCACTTTTAGTATTTATGTATTTATTTAGTGTGTGTGTGCATGATCTATTTGTCCAGTTTTAGTATACATGCTGTTGAAGGACACTCAGACTGTTTATTTTTGAGATCTTGTCTTCCTCATCAATCCTGATTTAATTATTTCTAGCTTTGGGTTTGGGGACGGTTTAGAGAGACTATCGAGATAGCCTGTGGTTAACCAAGTTTACACTCCAACTAGAGATAACCTTCTAGCTCTTGAATTCCATCCTCCCACTCCTGAAATAGAGTCCAAGAGTTACAGCTCATCCTATGTTGTCTTACCTGGAGCAATCATGTCCTGTCCAGGCTGAGAGACAATGGCATCTGTTTGGTCTTACGCATTTCCCACCATTTAAGCAGGGAGACTGACAAGTAGCTGTGATGAAAGAAATGCATTCACTTAGTCAACACTTAGACTTCTAAAGATGTCACGAAGGCCCACGGGGTAGGCCTTGCTCTTTCTTCCCCCTGAGCTACCACTGACCATTCCTTACACACTTTACATCCATATGTGGCATCACTCCCCTCCCACCCCCCAAGCTGAGCTATTCCTCAGGTAGGGTAGGGGGAGGGGTGGGGAGAGGTTCCACACCAAGTCCTTATGTTAAGTTTCACCACGCTAAGTCAGCTTTACTGATCACATCAATCCCACTGGGTTCTGTCTTTCAAAATATTTTACTATTATTATTCTAATGTGTGGCTGGAACCAGTCTGGGTCTTAGTTCTGATCTAAGTGTTTTATATACTCAGTTAATTTATGGCTCTCTGGAGGGAGCCGGCAATAAACTCTAGGTTGACTAAGTCAGACAGCAGTTTACAGGAGAGTAAGTCTGTCATGCAGAATGCCGGAACAACAGATGAGGCTGGAGAGATGGCTCAGTGGTTAAGAGCACCGACCACTCTTCCAGAGGACCTGGGTTTGATCCCCAGCACCCATGTGGTGGTTCACAACCATCTGTAACTCCAGTTCCAGAGGATCCGATGCCCTCTTCTGACCTCTGGGCAGCAGGCATGCAAGTGGTACACAGACATATATGCAGGCAAAACACTCATACACATAAAACATGTGTTCAATAGTCCTTCCTGTGTGACCAGGAGATGCTTCTCATAATCTTTTAAATTAATATATACATATAAATTATATATATATACATACATATGTCTATATCTCATCATTAATCATAATTCGAGAACCATAATTAGGATTAAGATTAGTCACAAATGAAACTCTGAGAGAATGCCCAAAGATTTAATATGCAGGCATCTTTTTCCTAAGCCTACGAATCTTCATGTGCACAAGCCCATTTGTTAAAACAGCATGGGATCTCACCACTGATGAAAGCCCATTACCCACAAGCTCTACCTGTCAGGTGAGTCCTTACAGGAAGAAAATCAGATAGCCATCGGGGGAGGGCTGGCTATGAGTTTTACTTTAACACAGCAGGGCAGGCCCTTTCCTGGATGAAAAGCCTGTCCTTCTTAAAACACAGCTGTCTGCTAAGCAGGCTCCAAGGGCCAGGGATGAAGAGGAGACGAAGGAGAAGTGAACACCAGGCCTTCCCCTTGCCAAGGAAGAGTGAGAGTGGGCCAGCAGGATATACTTATTTACAATTTGATCATAAAAAATTAAGATGAGACAATCAGGATAAAACCTAACAAAAATTAACCCTGAGCATCTCAATCCGACTCCCCACAGTTTCCATTTGCTGGGATAAGAAAACATGACTTACCCCAGGGGCACGGCGCAAGGCGATCCCCGACAGGAGTCACTACTAGCAATATTCTCACATCTCAACCGCTCCCTCCCACTCATGCCAAGGATCTTCTGCTCAGCGCTATTTTCTCTCCCTTACGCTCTCTTCCTCGGTGATGCACGAATTTGTCTTCAATCTATATGTATTTGCTAGGAGCCCAAACTATCATGCCTTTTGGACTGCTACACTAGTGTGTCCCAGACTCCTCAGGTTCAGCTCCTTGCCTGGACACCAACCACCATGTTTATCCTAGCTCCTCTAGCTCAGTAAATGGTATTGCTTTCAATTCCTGAGGTCAGACTAGAAAGAGTAGAATCACCTTCCCCTCCCTCCAACTCCCCTCCAGTCAGATCTGTCACCTATCAAAGTAGCATTGATCCTCCTTTTCCAGATTCTCACAGAGTCACCATTTTTGATTATCATTTCTTTAGATCTTGTTACTTCTTGTCAACTATGTACCTATAATGTCTCAGCTAATCCCTTACTGCTGCCCAAACAACTTAAACAAAACAAAACAAAACAAAACAAAACAAAAAAACCCCTTTTATGCATATGTGTTGTTTGCTTGCATGTGGGTCTATGCACCCTGCACTTGCTGGGTACTCACAGAGGCTAGAAAAGGGCATTGGATCACCTGTCACTGAAATTACAGTCAGTTGTGAGCTGCCATGTGGAATTAGAAGTTGAACCCAGGTCTTCTGGAAGAGTAGCCAGTGCTCTTAACCACTGAGACATCTTTCCATCCTCCACCCATCACTAAGTATTTGTTTCTGCATGAAACCCTCCAGGGCTTCTATGCTCTCAAGGCTTAGTCCAGTGCCTTGAATTTGCCCCATACATTTCCTGATTCTGTCCATCTTTACAGCCACACCCTGTGTTTCCTTCATGTCAGAAGGAGCTGAGATTCAGTTACACAGCAGTCTGAGCCTATATGTTTGCATGCTCCATGCCTCTGAGTGGAATGATCCTCCACTGATCATTCATGTTGGCCTGGAAATGGAACTGAGAATCAACACGTAGCTACCAGATAGGATCCAGAGAAGAGGTCTTTTACTAGCCGGTGGGACTCAGTGGGGAGGGAGGGAGGGAGAGGCATTGTTCTGGAAGGATCAAGAACAGGTGCCAATGTAGATGGTATTCTTTAGTACATTTTCCTGAAAAGTGGTTTTTGGTGGTGATCCACTTTAGCTCGAGAAGTAGCCTCAGGACCATCTTGAGATGTTCTCAAGAATGGCTGACACCCTTCTGTCGTGATACCACTGCTCAGTCCAAGTTCAATCCATCTGTGTCTCCTATGGTTTAATAAAACTAAACCATCATGAAAACAAACCGTGGGAGGAAGCCTACCTGTATGACAGCGGGACCCAGTCCAGCCTGTGGGACAGTCACACTGATAAGGGGCCACACAGCGCCCGCCATTCAAACAGGGGAGTATGCAGATTGCTAAAAGAACAAAATGAAACAATAAAAAAGCATTAAAAATGTGTTGGAAAGGATTTGGTCACAATACCCATGTTCAGATCTGCTCAAATGTTCACAATCCATGTTGCTGGAGGAGAAACTTTGCAATGGCTCACTAGAGGATCTTCCCGTATGAGCCCCGCTTACTAATGAGTTATCACTGGGAAAGCACAGCAGGCTGGAAGAGCAATCCTTACTCAGATGTAACCACTGAGGCCCAAAGTGCTCTTTCCTAGAGGGCCCCTGGTCCTCGGTGTTTGCTAATTGCTTTGCTTCCAGTCCTTGTAAGCAGCACAATCTCCATGGATCATCCTTTGAAATTCCTCTGAGAACTGTGTAAAATGCCGCCTCGGGCTTTCTTCTCAGACTGCATGTGAGAAGGGGAGTTGGTTGCGCGGCACTGTAGGCTCTTGCCTGTAATATTTTAATAGGACAACTCCCTCTTCTTTCCCGGGAGCCGAGGACTGACACTGAGCATGTGGACTTGTTTGCCTTGCATGAACTAGGAACTGGTTAGAAACAGACTCTCAGGTCCCATCTCTGGTGGACTGAATCTGAATCTACATCTTAAAGCCTCTCCAAGATGCTTCTATGCAAATTAAAAGTATGTGACACCCTACAGAGGGGCAGGTAAATGCTCAGCGAGATAAGCTGGCTCATCCTGGCCCCCGTGGGACTACACCAGAATCTTTTTTTTTTTCATTCTTTTTTTTTTATTCGATATAATTTATTTACATTTCAAATGATTTCCCCTTTTCTAGCCCCCCCCCCCCCGAAAGTCCCGTAAGCCCCCTTCTCTTCCCCTGTCCTCCCTCCCACCCCTTCCCAGTTCCCCGTTCTGGTTTTGCCAAATACTGTTTCACTGAGTCTTTCCAGAACCAGGGACCACTCCTGCTTTCTTCTTGTATCTCATTTGATGTGTGGATTATGTTTTGGGTATTCCAGTTTTCTAGGTTAATAACCACTTATTAGTGAGTGCATACCATGATTCACCTTTTGAGTCTGGGTTACCTCACTTAGTATGATGTTCTCTAGCTCCATCCATTTGCCTAAGAATTTCATGAATTCATTGTTTCTAATGGCTGAATAGTACTCCATTGTGTAGATATACCACATTTTTTGTATCCACTCTTCTGTTGAGGGATACCTGGGTTCTTTCCAGCATCTGGCAATTATAAATAGGGCTGCTATGAACATAGTAGAGCATGTATCCTTATTACATGGTGGGGAATCCTCTGGGTATATGCCCAGGAGTGGTATAGCAGGATCTTCTGGAAGTGAGGTGCCCAGTTTTCGGAGGAACCGCCAGACTGACCTCCACATAAAGCCAGACACTCTGAAGCTAATAGAAAAGAAACTGGGGAAGACCCTTGAGGACATCGGTACAGGGAGAAAGTTTCTGAACAGAACACCAATAGCGTATGCTCTAAGAGCAAGAATTGACAAATGGGACCTCATAAGGTTACAGAGTTTCTGTAAGGCAAAGGACACCATCAAGAGGACAGATCGGCAACCAACAAATTGGGAAAAGATCTTCACCAATCCTACATCAGATAGAGGGCTAATATCCAATATATATAAAGAACTCAAGAAGTTAGACTCCAGAAAACCGAACAACCCTATTAAAAAATGGGGTACAGAGTTAAACAAAGAATTCTCACCTGAAGAACTTTGGATGGCGGAGAAGCATCTTAAAAAATGCTCAACTTCATTAGTCATTAGGGAAATGCAAATCAAAACAACCCTAAGATTTCATCTTACACCAGTCAGAATGGCTAAGATTAAAAATTCAGGAGACAGCAGGTGTTGGAGAGGGTGCGGAGAAAGAGGAACACTCCTCCACTGCTGGTGGGGTTGCAAATTGGTACACCAGAATCTTTGGACCCTAAGCAGTTCCTCACCGAAGCCGGAAGCCAGCCCCACATGCAAAGAAAGGAGGAGGGGCAGGAAAGACAGGCAGTTTTTTAAAAGATAACCTTTGGGAAAACCCTTGATTTGATGAATTGATCACACCCATCACTCATTTCCCTAAAAAAAAAAAAAAAAAAAAAAAAAAAAAAAAAAAAAAAAAAAAAAACCATGAAAAAGTCACATTGAATAAGTTTTCGAGTTGGCCTTGTGTTCAGCAGGGAAAGAGCTCAGCAGGTGTAACCTGACTCCTGTCACACCAGGGACTCAGCGTGGCCTCTCCACACATGAAACTGTTTATTCTTCCACACAAGGCATTGGAATAACACACTTTAGACAGCCAAAGCATTTAAAAGGCTTCAGTGAGGGCCATCCAGATAGCTCCATAGGTAAAAGCACTTGCTAAGCAAACCTGATGACTGAGTTTGATCCCCAGGACCCCTGGCAGAAGAGACCTAGCTCCTGGAAGTCATCCTCTGACCTGGCACATGCATGGGCACAAATAATAAAACAAAAATTCAAAGTAGCTATGTATACATCTTTGATAAACTAAGCATAGTTTAGGTAAGGATCAACATTCTGTTCATCTATTAAGCATTGTATAGATTAGGGCTTGTCTACTGCCCCTAGTTTCTTAATTAGCAGTGGCTTTCTCATGACTAAGAGCCATGGTGGGCTTACATGTTCCCTGAAAGACACAGTGCTCTGTGATGCCACACAGTTTTCCCAACTGTAGCAAAGGCAGTGGCTGGATAGCACTGAGCTGAGGTAAGGGGAGAAAGGGCTGTGACATGATCACAAAGCTCCTTCCTAAGAAGACTCCGTTGCTGAGCACGAAGAGGCCAGTGAGATGTCAGATGAGGCAACTGCACACTCAGGTGTAGATATTGTAGACAGAGCTTCTGCAGCCTATCGATATGTTAGAGTAGCCCTGTGCGCTCTGGTCCACTTGCAAGGATTTGAAGCAACCAGTTCTTGGGACAGCAGAGGCAATCCCCAGGAATTCTCTCTTCTAAGCCTGCAGCTTCTCAGCTAAGAGAAGGGGCCCAAAGCAACACTCATGGACAGACTCACGTTCTTCACAGAGACGTCCCATCCAGCCATCTGGGCAGGAGCAAGCGTTTGGGCGTTGGCAGACCCCTCCATTCTGACACGGGAACCGACAGACAGCTGGAAAGAGAGCAAGGTGATTCATGATTCCAGGGAATTCTGGAAAGCTGATACTGAAGAACAGGACTCATTTACCCGTCATAAATGATTCAGGCTTGGGAGAAGAGAAATACAATTGAACGGTAAGAAGGAATTTCAACATATGAGGAGAGGCACACATTGTTGGCTGTCACCATCCCACCCGCCCTCAACTTTATGGAGGTGAAATGGTCAAACGCAAACTGTACTGACAACTTAGAACTTGATTGTTTTATGCATGTATTATAAAACATGCATAGTCAAGCTAAATACCATTTGTTAGCACACATAATTGCCAGTTTTTTTCCCCTTTCCTCTCCTCCTCTTCCCTTCTTTTCTTCCCTGCTCCCCTTTTATTTCTCCCTGCAAATTTCAAAACTACAATATAATATCGATAACTGTAGTAGGAATGCATTAGATCTTCAGACTGCATTCGTCTTACTAACTGAAATTTTATATTCCCCGATTGATTGATGCTTCTTTCCTCAGTCCCTGAACCAATGCTGCATCTCAGGACTCTGAATTTGACCGATTTAGACTGTTCAGGATCATAGTTCTTGATTTTTAGCAAAAACTTTAGAATGAATAAAGTAACTGCGATTTCAAACAAACATGATGTCAGCAAAGTACAACCTTTAGAGAAATGTCCTTGGAGACCTCTTTATTACCTTTTTCCATTTTGAAGAAATGTGCAAGTTTTCAAAAATGTAAATAGGCAAGTCATAGAAAATGACAGACACAGTTGCTAAGTCAAATTTAAAGTCAAGGAAAAATCAAGGCAGCATGCATACTGATCATTGGTCGCATTGATCATTGGTTGTATTGATCATTGGTCATACTGACCTCTGTCTGCATCTCCCTGAAGCCTCACTGGGAAATGATTGTTTAATATTCCCTTACCTCTGCAAACAGGAGATGATGTCCATGTTCCGTTTTCTAGGCAAACACTCCGGAGGGAACCTTCTAGCATGTAGCCACTGTAACAGGAGTAGGTGATCATGTCCCCATATTGGTAATGGACACCTCGAGCAATTGCATTCTCTACATGAGTTGGAGGACCACAAGAGATTTCTACAGGAAGACACAGATAACAATCAAGCCTTTCCAGTTAACCCAGACAGAACACAGCCTTACCATGAAGACTGAATCAGGTTAAAGAGTGTAGAGAAAGCATAGACACAAACTATTTTCACCTGCGTAACATGTCTAGACTACTAGGAACTGAAGGAATAATCTGCAGCTTTAGTCAAGCCAGACGACAAGATAACTGGGTCTTTGGGATTCAAGTGTCCAGGCAGAAACCCAAGGGCATGGGGCAAAGAACGAGAGTGAGCTCTCTGACCTCGCCAATGATGTAGCTGCCAGAGAAGGCGGAAACAAAATGTTTATTAAATTAGTATGGGGGCTAAAGCACGGTAGCCTACCATTTCAGAGTAATTAAAGATCATGGATTATGAATTGTTCTGTTACTGCCTAAAACAGTGCTTTCAAGCCAATGAGTGCTCAATATGTATTTAGAAAAAGAATGGATGCTGATACTAGCCTGTGGCTAAGTTTCATGAAATTCAAGACCCCTTTTTGATAATGCAAAATGTCTCTGGGGATCAGTGTTAGATTGAGTAACCGTCCTTTTTTTTTCCCCTAAAGCTTTGTGTACTGTATATTTAAATCAAGATTATTATACCTACTTTTGCTTTGAAGATTTTTATAAGACATCTCAAGATAATTGTGGGGTGCACTGAGGACAGTGCTGAACTCCGTGTTCTGCTAGGTATCTAGTTAGTGCAAATGTTCACAGTATTAGTCAGATTTGGGAGAGGAGAAGATAAGTTTGTCTGATGTTTTTTCATTTTGTTTCTTTCTTTTTACTGAGAACAGATTATTTTCTCCTACACTATATCTTGATTACTGTTTTCCCTCCCTCTACTCTTCCCAGTTCCTCCCTACCTCCTCTCCTTTTCAGATCCATTCCCTTTCTGAAAAGAATCCTAAGAGATAACAACCAGATGCGACAAAATAAAATATAATAGGATAAAACAAAAGCCATCACGTTGAGGTTGGACGAGGCAGCTCAGCAGAGTAGAGGAAAGCCTGTGTATCAGAGTCGGAGAAGAAACCAATGCTAGGTAGGGAATGTCAGACACATGACAGAATAAGCTCCCCCTCAGCTGTATAGTAAGATGACATGCCATAAAAATATTAAGGTAAATGTAACTGTGCTTAGAGCTATCAAAGTATGAACCCCAAGGCTGGCTTACAGCACTTTGACAAGCAAAGTGTGGATTTCAGGTCACTTACATGGGAAATCGCCTGGTGTTTCTAACACACATTTCTGGGGTTTCTGACTTGAGAGCCTGCACTGGGCCTTACATTTTAAATCACCAGTTTGCAGGAATTAATATGAGAAGCAGGTAGGCAGGATGTGGAAGGTGGCTGCCTGGGCAAAGGAAGGAAGACGTCCTGTCTGACAGAAAAAAACGAAAAAGAGGCTGGAGGATTAACAATCATGGAAACATCTCCTCTCCAAGGCAACTTGTGATCCACTCTAGAATACTGACCGTCATCAGGCATGCACGGAGGGAGCATTTGTAACAAGCACACGTCTCTCCCTGCTCTTATTTCCCATGGCCTGAATGGTAAGCACCAGGAAGCCAAGAACCAAGGTGCAGATGCGTGGGCAGAAGGAGGCCGCTCGGCCTGATTCCTTTCAGGCAGGTGGCTTTAAACCAAACCAGAAAGCTAAAGAGAAATTCAAAGGAGTCTCTCTTCTCTCCCTTTTGCTAATGGTAGAGTTCTAAGTGTCTAGAAGCAAAATTCTAAAAATAGAATAGGGTTTTTTCTGGTGTTCTTTTTTTAAACCACTTTTAAAGACATTTGAGGTACTGGGCATTTATTTTTATCTAGAGAAACTGATTTATTCTAGAAAACAAACTCACAAGGTAAGTATTATTATTACTATTAACAAATGAGAACCCTAAAACTAAAAGAATGCTAAGGCATCTATGTAAGTTCAAAGTAAAATTCTGGAGGCTAGAATTCAAACCCAGTCATATCTTCATGTGCACATGCTTTGTTTCATTATTTGAAGTACAAGTGTTATGAAGATAGATATGCCTTCAGCAAAATATTGTTATGTTATGTAGTCTAGAGCTTTGCATGCAGTTAGACCCCACGAACATTTTTATTGACTGCTACTGATGGAGTAGCTCAGGCAACAAGGAAGACAAGTGGGTCCATGTTGGCTGGAGAGATGTTTAAAGAGGAAGCAGGAAGTGGTAATAGATGTCAGGAGATAGTCGGAGCAGGCTAAGTGTCTTCAGATTGCGGGAGGCAGTGTTTAGCACGGGTGGATTAGCGTGATGCTGGGCCAGCAGTTCTCAAGTTACAGCTCCTGGACCAGTATTCCTCTGCTTGCTTATTATTCATCACTGTGAACAAAAGACATGTCGGGAATGACCTAAGAGATGAAGGCCTTATCTTGGCTCATAGTTCCACATGGTTCAGTTCATGGTTGCTGGGTTCATGCTATGACAGAGAACTATAGGCATGAAACCATGTGGCAGAGGTGATCCTTTATCTCATAGAACAAGAAATTGAGAGAGAATGTGTGTGTGTGTGTGTGTGTGTGTGTGTGTGTGTGTGTGTGTGAGAGAGAGAGAGAGAGAGAGAGAGAGAGAGAGACCATCCATCCGGGGACAAGGAGCCTTCACGATTCTGCCCCCAATAACCTTCCTCCAGCCTGGTCTCACCTCCTAACGTTTCCAGTACTTCTCAGAAGACTGCCACTAGCAGGGACCAAGCCCACAGAACACAAGTAGATGAGTAACATTCCCTAATCAAACCATAACAATGTCCGTAAGCAGCACCCAGAAACCATTAGAAATTGATGTTTTCTGGCCTCATCAAAAAACCAGACTCAGAAACTGTGGGGTGGAGCCCAGTTATCTGTGTTTGGGCGAGCTCTTGAAGTTCTACTGATGCATGCTCAAGATTGAGACACACCTCAAGGCAATTTTTGTTTGCAGAAAGTACCTGTAGCCTATTAAAGGATACCACGAAGACTCATAATGTGGAGGAAAATATGTATTTTAAACTTGGTGTCTTGCTTTCTTTTAGAAGAACACATTTTGACACATCTACTCAGAGAATCCTAATCTCCTAGTCAGGGAGGTTTTAGCTTGGTCATTTTTTTTAATTCAATTAAAAAAATGTTCAGTACTCAAACATAATTGTTTCTTGTGTTAAACACCAATGCAGAAAATGGCTAACACAGTACAGAGGGCCCACAATTAAGTTACTTGATGGAAAATAACTTCCCGGGATGAGAGAGGTGGCTTGGAAGTTAATGAGCATCTACTGCTCTTGCAAGCCCAGGTTCAGTTCCCAACACCTACGTGGTGACTCACAACTACCTACAACTTCAGTTCCAGGGGATCCGATGCCCTCTTCTGACCTCCACAGGCACCAAACATGTACATGGCACACAAGCATAGATGTAGGCAAAACCATGCATACACCTGAAAACCCACAAATCCTTAAAAAATTGTTGTCTACACAATCAAGCATTAACATAAAAACAAAACAGAATCCCTAAAACTTTGGCCAAAAAGATGCCTCAGCAGGTAAAAGTACTTGTGGAGCATGCGTGAGAGTCCGAGTAGGGCACTTTGGACCTGACTGCCCTCTGACCTCTGTGTGTATGCTGTATGTTACACCTCCTCTCTCTCAAGCTCTCCCTCTTTTTCTCCCCTCTTCATCTACTCTTTCCTCATTCTCTCTCTCTCTCTCTCTCTCTCTCACACACACACACACACACACATACACTAATAATAGTAAATAAAATATACATTCATTATTCTTTTAAGGAAAAAGAAAAACTCAGAGAGCTAGGGAAACCTTGCACACCAATGAGCTCACTACTTACTTTCACATCTGGCGTTAGTCTGTGTCCATGTCTCGTCAGGATTGCAGGTGATGACACCGTTGCCTTTGAGCAGGAAGCCTTCCCTGCACTTGATAGATACATTTTGGTCGACATAAAACTCTTTTTCAGAAAGTAGGGCATTCTCAGGAATCACAAAAGGGACCGGGCATGGATTTGCTGTAAAAGGTGAGGCAGATGCTTACTGAGCTGTCTTCTCTTTCCCTAATTTATCTCTTTAAAGACAAAATAGAAGCCTGCAGAACACAGGTCCTCAGTGACAATAATAATATAAATCCTAACACAAAAATGGAACAGTCTGGCCTCAAACCTCATGCCTCCCCTCTACCCCCCCCACTCAGTCTCACCATGCCGACGATGGGTTTAACAATTTAGAACTTTAAGCATAAGCACAGATTTGCTTTCAATCCATATGAAATTATTTGTGAAGATTAAATATCAGGCATATAAGAAATCAAGGAATCAAGGGCCACATTGAATGGTCTCTCGATATTTGACGAGTGTCACGAGCATGGCAAATGCTGTTGAACTCCATCTTTTTACCGCATATCCTCCAGAGAGGATGGAGCTAGAGGAGCATCAGACTTTAGACCTGCATGTGGGGAACAGAATGATAGGACCTCATGTTGTGTTTGTGGGCTTGATGGTAAAGACAGGACGTTTCCACAGCTTAGAAGGAAACACCTGAAGTGTTGCTAGTGCTTGATTTTGCTCAGAGCAAGAGTATGTCACACAGAGTGACACAGGCTTCAAGCTATTTCAGTTTTTCGGATTTTACGTGGGTATAAAATAAGTCTTGCTGAGGTAGGTTGGTAGCCTTGTTCTTCTGAATTCTAAAGGCGCCATTCGTGCACTGCAGTACTTTAAACACTAGTCAGAAGCCTTCTCCAGTTAGATTCCATTTGTATGGTTTTCATTCAAGTGGTCAAATTATCTTTATTTACCACATTTATATGTTTTATACTAACATTAGAATCCAACAGTATCTTTCTCTTTACCCCCTTTCTTCACACCAAGAGAATACATAGTATCTTCATTTCAAAATGTTTTCATTAATTTGTATTTTCTCTTAATGCCTGAATTTAATCAGCCAAGGAATCTGATTGAAGCTGACTCTAAGACAGGCAGTTATATCATAAGTAGAGTTCTAAAATATCCCATAAAGTTGTGTCTGATGGCCACAGGTGGCCTTCCATAGACCAATCCCATTTATTGGCATTTCCCCTTCAAGCAGAGAAATGTGTGAAGCTAGTTGTGAATTTGAATGTGAGTAAAACCAGCCCCTAAAGTCAACACACACGTTTGCAGAGGGGAGCCAGGTGACTCCAGGTTCCATTTGCAGTGCAGTGTGCCTCAGCGGACCCTTCCAGGGTGTAGCCTCTGTGACAGGAAAACAGCAGGCTGGGTCCAGATGTGGTGTTTTCCAAGATAGCCTTCCCATTGGGAAACTCAGCTGGAGCCTCACACCTGCTCTCTAAAAGGAAGAATAAAGCCTGTATTAAATACTTTCCACATCTCTTTTGCTTCTCTTGCTATAGTTGCTGAAATTACTTTGTAGTGTATTATGTGTGTGTGTGTGTGTGTACTCACGTGCGCATGTGGAATACTCATGTGTATAAATAGATATATTCACCAAACACATACATATATACATACCTACTTATGAATGAAACAAAATAACATTCATTGATACAGAAAAAAACATCAGTTGAATTACCACACGCTCACAGTGAGATTGCTATTTAGTCCTGTGTAGTTCATCTGTCTTGATGTATTTTGCTAGTAGTGATGGATGCAGTGTGGGTTTAGATGAACACGTGCATCAAATAAAGGAATCCTATGGCTGTGAACTTACCGTCTGATGCTAAACTTACTATTGTTCTTACAACACCTGGTTTGTAAGACCAAATAAAAACCACAGGCTTCTCAAATAAAATTGAATGTCCTATATAAATAACATATATTTTAGAATGAATACTTCTCAAGTACTGTGTGGCACATATTTATACTAAAATTATTTTTCATCTAAGATTTTAAATTTAACTGAGTGTTGTACATTTCTCTCTTCCAAATCCAGCAGCAACTTTGAAATGATCTCAATAATAGTAAGAAGAAAGTGAGTTTCAGAAATGCTAAAGAACTTGATGAAGGCCACTCTGTTTCTAAAGAGATCAAACAGTGTGCAGTGAGCTGACTCAGGCAGTAAAGGTATTGAAGCCAAGACCTGAGACCTGAGTTCAAGCCTCAGGACCCATATGGTAGGAGGAGTCAACTCCCTAACGTTGCCCTTTGACCTTGAGATGCACACTGTGGCTCATGTATCTCTGCTTTTCCACACACACAAAACAAACAAACACTTGCTTAAAAAGGAGATGGAAAAGATAAATTTACTAAGACATAAACTCTGAAGGTAAAGGATCAGGAAGAGGAATACATGAACTTGTGGGGAGTTAGAGCAGAGTCCATTTTATGTGCTTTTTGGGGCAGCTGAACTTTAAGGATATAAAACTAGGTTATATTATTACAGATATAGAATAAATAAATGGCATAGAATTCTTGAGAAATGTTACTACGGGGAATGTGCTGGAGAAAGCAGGATCTAGAACCTTAAAAACTGAGCTTGAAGGAGCTGGAGAGATGGCTCAGTGCTTAAGAGCACTGGCTGTTCTTGCAGAGGTCCTGAGTTCATTTCCTGGCAACCACGTGGTGGCTCACAACCATCTGTAATGAGATCTGAGGTCCTTTTCTGTCATGCAGGCATACATGCAAATAGAACACTCATATACTCATATTATAAATAAATGAATCTTAAAAGAAGGAACTGGGGTTGAAGCCTCATTTCATAATTTTATGGAGACAGAAAAGGTGGTTTAGGTCAATAATTTCCTATCATAGCTTCATGTGTGGCCTGAAAGCTCTTGTGTCTGGAGGTCAAGACTCAGGTTAAGTGCATCAGGATTTCTGCATTATGTTTTGCAAAGTGGAGCACTGAGATTTTCCAACTGTACAGTGCATGGATGTCAGCTTAGGAATCTGGCGGACACACATGCTGGTTCATTAGGATTAAGATGGACTCAGACAAGACAAGTTAAAGAATATTCTCCCCTCTGACTTCCTTCAAGCTCCTGGTTCTCTGTTCTTGCTATTTCCCCCACTGTACAAATGTGAAAAAGATCACCGGTGTCTCTGAACCTGCTCTGGGTTTGTGCTTTTGAGAAATGCGGGTCAAGGGCATCCTACTGATGTGATGGGCTTCCTTGGAATAGGATAACATATGTGAAGAAATTAAAAAATTGTTTCACAATTTGTGTAAGGATTTCAGAACATGTTCTCACTATCTAGACTTCCACCTTTAGAGACCTTTGTGGCTTTAAGTATACCTAAAAAGTGCAAAATAACATATCAAACTATTAATAGTTTTTACTCTTGAGTGGTGACTTGATTTGTTTTGCCTGATATCTTGAAATTAGTTTGTATGACCAATAACTTAAAAATGGCCACTCATCAACACCATGAAGGTTTCCAGTGCCTGACAGGTGGGATTCCTCTTTGTTCCTGGCTCCTGTTCCCTGCACAGACAAATGTTTTCTGAACATGAGCAGTTTACACAGCATGCTGCTGGGGTTGAGATATGCAAATCTGACATGCAATATAAACTTGTGTAAAATGCCCTTATCCAATGATGTCATATATAATGAACATATGCAATGAAAAAATTTAAGAGCAATAAGTAAATACAGAATATTAAATGATTGAAACCACATATATTTTGACATATGTGATTTGATTCAGATATTAAATACAATGTACTTGAAATCAAAAGAAATACTGGGGATCATTAAGAAAAAAGAAATGTTATTATGGACTGCCCAAAGTCATAAACAAATGTATATCTATGAACTGAGGTGTTACTGAATATTTAAAAATATTTTCAATATAATGTTTACTCAAGTTTTTGAAAACTAAAATCAACATTTTTCTTCATTGGATCACAAACACATTACTCCTTAAAGACTTAAGGCTCTTGACACAGAGTCACATCACTTGTCTACCTCTGGACACAAGGCTGAAACAGAGGCAGGAAGGGCGGACATGGAATGATCCACACGCTGCCTAAGAAACTTGGCAAGAATCGAGTTCCTGCCACATTTTGCTCCACTGTGGGTATCCATTTGTCTGATGTTCCAACACCACTTAGAAGTGATGTCATTAAGGGCCAGTTATTTCACCTACAAACAACTGTTCTAAACTCTCTAATTTACACTAACTTGGAAGAAAACACCACAAAAGAGCAAATAAACGTAAGTTTCTAAGCAATTGTGGGTTGTTGCTGAGCCAGCAATCTATGGCCTATTCCAGTTAATCTCTGATCTCCACTATAGGTTTTGACCCTTCATTGCTTGGACAAAAGCTAGGAAGTGTTCTCTTGTGGTGTATGTGTCTACTTTATTTATTAAGGTACAAAATGGTTATATGAAGAAACTGGAGACACATTGTTACCTTGCGCCATTGGTACCATTTCTGTAATCCTTGGTGCTTCTTAACTCACCTCTGCACACTGCCGCCTCTCCGCTCCACTGGCCTGTCTCCTGGCAGACTCGCTCCCTGTTCCCCTGTGAATGAGCAGAGAAGGGTCGTGAACAGGGTCTGGAGTTAATGATAGAGAGACAAGAAGGGACTGTGAATGTCCTAGCCATGGACTTGGGTGGCTGAGCGCTGGAATGCTAGATGAATATAGTGTAAAGTTTAGAATTTAAAAAATAATTTCATCAAACTTCTTCCCTGGAAGAGTTGTGTGATGATGGCAGATGTGGCTTTGTCTTCTGTTTTAAATGACAGCTAGTTATAATCCATAGCAAAGACTTGTGAAGAACGGGTCAGCAGTGTTGGAGATAAACTTGTTTAGTATATTTAAAGATATTTTGAATGTATTTATCTTTCAATACTTCATACATAAAACAAAGCATAGGCAATACTATATTGATTGAGGACTGAAATCTTCAACCATAAGGCTTACCACCTATTACACCTAGATTTACTAAGAGTCTATGTATCTAACATTTACAATAATCTGGTAAAGTCTAAAACTTACTTCTCCACCTTCTGAAATATCACTCTCTTGAACAATAATTTGTAATTATCTGAATATATTTTTCAATATCCAATAGCTCTTCGTGGCTATGTAGGCTGCTTGCCTTCCAGTGATATCTAAGGCATTATTGTCTGATTCCTGAGTGTAAGTTTTGTAGATCTCTGCTTCATATTTCTCTGTTATCTCTTACTGGAACCATCTGTGTTCCCAACTTGTATTATGTTTCTAATCAACTATGAAACAACAGCTAATTAAAGGTTTATAACATTACATATTAAAAAGACCAGGTTTTAAGTCCCACCCACCCCTGCCTTTCATGTGTGGTATATAGGGTGCACAAATGTCAGTCAGAGAGGCCAGAAATGTAGCTCTCTCTTCCCCTCTCCTCCATTTCCCTCTCCCTCTCCCTCCCCCCCCCCTCCATTCATCTGTCTCTTTACCTACCTACCTAAGGACCATAGTCCTTGGAGATAGGGTCTTTCACTGAACCTGGAGTTTGCCTGGCATCCAGCAATCCCCAGGGATCACCTTGTCTTCATCCCCACATCACTGGGGTGCAGACCCCTGGTTTTTTTAATGAGAGAGTGTTAGGTTTTCAGATTTGAGTCCTCATGGTTGTGCAGTGAGTGCTCTTTCCAGAACCATCTGTCCAGCCTCCTTAGTAAGTCTTCAGAAGGTTCACTGTGCACAGGGTTTGTGACCTGTTTGTTTGTTTTTTTAATATTATTTATACCCATGTGTATTTCACTATATGCCACGTGTGTATGGAAGCTTACGGTGGCCAGAAGAGAGTGGTAGATTCCCTGGATCTGGAGTTGTAGGTGGTTGGGAGCCAGCTGGCTGGCTTGGGTGCTCTCAACTGAACTCTGGTCCTCTGGAAGAGCAGCAGCGTCCTCCCTCCAGCCCCCATCATGATTATGCATTTATGTCTGTCTGTCTGTCTGTCTGTCTTTTAGCTGTGTTCTGAATCAACAACAACTAAGAGGCTGCTAATCCTTTACTCCTGCTTTTCTCTCTGTTGAATGAGACCCTTACTGTCCTCCTCGGAGGGTTTCTTCCTGAGCCCTGCATTTAATTATTGATAAATCTTCACGTGTAAAGATCTTATAGACTCTAATGGGATAGTCCTATCCTGACTTTCCAAAACAAAACAACAAAAAATAGGTTCCATAAATTCCACTGTTTTTTTAAATACGTTTTTATCATCTTTTTAATGAAATAGCAACACTCATTCCTCATAGAAAACTTGAAAGAAAAATAAAGTTTCCACAGTTCTTCATCCAAAGACAAATTTTAACCCTTGTGCCTTTTCTTTAGTCAGGAAAACACTTTTCTCTTTCTTTCTTTCTTTCTTTTTTTAAGATTTATTTATTTATTATATGTAAGTACACTGTAGCCGTCTTCAGACATTCCAGAAGAGGGCATCAGATCTCATTACGGATGGTTGTGAGCCACCATGTGGTTGCTGGGATTTGAACTCAAGATCTTCAGAAGAGCAGTCAGTGCTCTTAACCACTGAGCCATCTCTCTAGCACCAGGAAAACACTTTTCTAACTTATGTGTTATGTTTTAATAGTTTAAAAGAGTCAGACAACAGCCTGCGCCTGCATACTCGGCTCACTAAGGAGGCGCTCACTGGAGTCACGCGACTCAGTCAATGGTTTTGCATTCTCTTAGAGTTCCTCAACTTTGCTCTCCTCCAATGCTCTGAACTGTGAATGTCCTGTGGGACTATGTCAATGTTTATTCTAATACAAATTCAAATAACTCAGCAGCTATTCACTTTTTAAAAACAAACGCATCCCCTTGCTTCCTCTTGAGCCACTGGCAGTGTTGATCATGTATTTCTTTTGTTTCTCTGCCCTTCCCTTGCCTTGCCTTTCATTAAGTCTGTGTTGTAGATCTATTAGCACACTTCCCCTGCCTCATTTAAGTTTCCAACCGACTTGCGCAGAGCCTTAGATTGTTAGAGTCTTAACAGCCACTATTTATTGACTGGCTGTGATACACACACACACACACACACACACACACACACACACATATATATATATATATACTGTAGCTGTCTTCAGACACACCAGAAGAGGGCATCAGACCCCATTACAGATGGTTGAGAGCCACCTTGTGGTTGTTGGAAACTGAACTCAGGACCTCTGGAAGAGCAGTCAGTGCTCTTAAATGTGGTGCTATCTCTCCAGACCCATGGGGAAAAATTTTTATTTTAAAGTAGCCGATCCAATGTTTAGTTATTTTCACTTATCCTCTTAGTCGACTTGCATTTTTTCAGGGATGGTAATTTTTTTTTGAGATTCAAATAGCTCATAAAAAGGTATTTGCCTCACATGCAGATGAGGGCATATTTACATAATAGAAGAATGTAACATAATTTATATTGGGTGTCTTCATTGCTTTGCTTGGTTTTGGTAGCAATTCAGATCCTGGGAGTGAATGATGATATTATCTTGCTCAGACATGGGGTAATGCAAAGAGGACGGTGCTTGCCACAGATACTGCCTGCAACAACCACAGCCCTGGAATTACTGTTCTGTATGTGTGTGTCCACAGACTGGAGGCAAGCAGGTCAGTCCCCCAGTGCCCGTCAGGTCCATCAGGAGAGGGAACGGCCTATCGCAGAAGTCTGCTGGGTCTAAGAGCTGATCTCCAGCTACTTTCCCACCTGTCAACCTTCGGTGCTGAGTGCTTGCTAAAAATGCAAGCCTTTGACCTAGTTTGTTTGCTAGTGTGGTGATAAACACTAAGACCAGAAGGCATTATTTCAGGATATATAATATAGTTAGCTCGCCATTGTGAGAAGTCAGGGCAGGAATTCAAGGCCGGGACTAAAAGCAGGAGCTGATGTAGTGGCCATGGTGGGGTGCTGCTTACTGGCTTGCTCCCATGGCTTGTTTAGCCTGCTTTCTTAGACAACACTAGACTACCATGGTGGGCTGGGGCCGTTCCTGTCAATTATTAGTGGTGAACATACCAGGCACGTCCATAGGCTAAGCCAACAGAGGCATTTTCTTAATTGAAATGCCTCTTTCCAGATGACCCTATTGTGTGTCAAACTGACAAAACAAAACAAAACAAAACAACAAAACTCTAACCAGAATGGCCCTACAGAATAGCATGACTGCAGTAAATAAATAATATGTCATATATTAAAAGAAACCCACCTATGGCTTCCTAATTGTCTAGGTTCCTTCTCTATTTCTTCTGCTTTTCCCTGTCAACTTATTTGTTTTAGATTCTTAAAAACTTGTCATTTGTTCTGCTGATGTTCCCACACACATTTTTGCTAGTTGTTTATATGATGTCATTGATTCCATTTATCAGTCTTCTTCTACTCCTTCTCCTCCTTCTCCTCCTCCTCTTCCTCCTCCTCCTCCTCCTTCTCTGGAAGGGAGCAAGTCATTTTCACACATGAGCTGTTTCCATCCCGAACCATGAAACGTCTGCTGTCTCTGTTTTCAGGAGTGACATCAACGGGCACAACCATTCAAAGTTAAATACAGCCGTTCATTCGGATCTCAGATTCTCGTATTCGTTCATCCACTGGCGTGAGTTCTGAAGGTGAGTGTCCCCCCATTAGCATTTAGTTCCCTACACATGCAGTCTGCATTAAGGAGCCAATCCTTCCTCTTCAGTTACATGTTCTCAATATGAGTTTGCACAGGAGCATCTGGCGATCATCCAGGTCGATGCTCTTGAGGACCGCTGTGAGTCTTCTCCGTTCATGCTGTGGATACCTGCCACTCTGGTGGGAGCATCCATCGCCTGGATTGCTGTTCAAACATCTTTTGAAACTTCCTCCAGTGGGCTTCATGTTTTCTTTAAGGATTACTTATTTTTATTTTATGTGTATGGGTGTTTTGCCTGTATATATGTGTGAACACCACATGTGTGCACTACCCACACAGACCAGAAAAGGGCATCGGAGTCCCTGAAACTGGAGCTACAGAGGGGTGTGAGCTACCACGGGGTGCTAGGAATCAAATTCAGGTCCCCTGAAAGAGCAGAAGGTGCTTTTAACTGAGGAGCCATGTCTCCAGCCCCTTTGGGATTCCCACTATCTTGGGTGACGAGGGTTTCCAGGTAGTCTTTTACATCTCTCACTCTGGTCCGGTATTCATTATTTCTCCAAGAAGCTGGGCATAAATCCTTTGAAAAGACTCTAGGGTGATCGTAATGTGTTGGAACGAGAACAGCTATTAATAAACTCCACTCAGCTTCACAGCGAATGCTACGCTGCCACTGTAACACTTTAAGTTAAATTACCAACTTCATCAAATTTCTTGAACTTTTGGTCTATTTTGTTTCCAAAAATGTATGTATGTTTTCTTAAGAAATTTGAAGATCAGTAAGCTCGTGTAAGGAATGCCCCAGTTTCAAAGCCACGAAAATCCTCCAGTCACAACCCATTCTTAGATTACCATTCTTCTTTTCATGTTTATTTTCTTAGCCTTTGAGGAACTAAAATAAGAACCATAGAAACCTGGTTCCAGTTCTCATGGCCTTCTCTTATACAATTCTTTGATTTCACAGTCAAAGGTGTGTGTGTGTGCGGGCAACATCACAAACATTTAACAGCTGACCTGTTCTTACACACCACTGTAAGTAAACACAAGAGATTCCTGAAAAGCCAGATGACAGTCTCTTGTGATTCAAAGCAGCTCTCTTAGACAGAGTTAGATGGCGAGATAGGGCTTCCAGAGAAAGTAACTACAGCTTTCCCAATTAAAGATCCTAGGGAGACTTGGGTGCTGCTGGTAGGGCTATAATACTGCAATTAGGAGTCGACTTAAAGATAAAGTCGAGGTTTTCTTAGTATAGTTCTGAGGAGGTTCAGGCTAGATATATCACAGGGCATGGTGGTTTGACTAGGAATGGCTCTCATAGACTCATATGTTAGAATGCTTGGCCAATAGGGAGTGGCACTATGGAGTAGGTGTAGCCTTGTTGGAGTAGGTGTGGCCTTGTTGGAGCAGGTGTGGCCTTGTTGGAGTAGGTGTGGCCTTGTTGGAGTAGGCATGGCCTTGTTGGAGTGGGTGTAGCCTTGTTGGAGCAGGCGTGGCCTTGTTGGAGTGGGTGTGTCCTTGTTGGAGGAAGTGGGTGGAAGGAGGACAGACTTTGAGGTCTAAGAAGTTCAAGTAAGGGCAGTGTGTCTGAGTCTTCTGCTGCCTGTGGATCAAGCTGTAGAACTCTCAGCTCCTCCAACAACACCATGTCTGCCTGTGCACTACCATGCTTCCCTCCATGATGATGATGATGGAGTAAACCTCTGAAACTGTAAGCCAGCTTCAATTATACGTTTTCATTTATAAGAGTGGCTGCGGTTATGGTATCTCTTCACAGCAATAAAACCTAAACTAAGGTCAAGGGAACCTGGCATCTCAAGCAAGAGCTTGCCAGGGCCTGTGTGCTCACTGCTGGCGAAGTGCTTGGCTTCCTGGTTGAAGTTGTACTATAGTGATGCACAGTGGGACCAGTTTGGAGCTGCCTGACATGGGTGTTGGGGACCTAGCTCAGGTTCTCTGTGAGAGCAGCAAGTGCTCCAAACTGCTGAGCCATCTCTCCAGCCCTAATTTGATTTTCAAACTGGGATTTGAGTCAGGACCTTGAACACACTAGATAAACACTCTATCCCAGAGGTCTGTTTTATGACAGAGCCTTGATAGTTGCCAAGGCAGGCCTTGAACTTGTCACCCTCCTGTCTCTGCCTTCTGAGTAGCTGAGATCACAGGTAATGTGTCATCACCCCTGGCTGATAATTATTGTGTGCTTAAAAATTCTAAGTCATCTTTTAACTAATTTTTTTCCAGAAAGTGTTCAGAAAATAAAGTAACAAAATATAATAGTATGTTCTTAGGAGCAGTGTTGGTAAAGTTAATTTATTCTAATATTAAAAAGAATCCCAAGCATATCAGAACAGCACATTCGTTTTTTGTTAAACAATTTGTTAGCATACCTCCAATTCATAGCCAGGGTCACACTGGTAAACAATGGTGCTTCTAAAGCTGTATTCACTGCCGACCACAAATCCGTGGTCTGGACTTTCAGGCTGCCCGCAAACAACTGGGATGCAGGAATCATCAGAAAATGGTGGCTCCCATGTTCCATCGGGCTAAAGAACAGACCACAAAGTCATCGTTAGGATTTAATACGTTAGCATTCTGTTTATATGTCAGACTCATGCCCAAAGTGAGAGTCAAAAGGACCCAGGGTTTCCCCAGGTGAGTTTTTTTTTTTTAATCTATCTGTAGATCTTAAAAACACATTAATCATCAGAAAGTTTTTCACAGTCGGCACTGAACACTTGTTGACATCTCAGACACACAAGATAAGCACTTTCTCTCAAACAGAGCCATGCCAAGTCTTCAGTGCAGCATGTTAACTAGAGGATGGGTGGAGAGCGGGTTGGTACAGACACTCCACCTTTTATCCCAGCGAACCCTGATGTTTCAGGCTATTCCGTGTCTTAATTTCAAATTTCCGAGAAAGAGCAGCATTAGGCGATACATCTCAAGATGGATTTTCTAAAAATTTTGGTGTTACCCACTGTCCCTGCTCATAACCTTTTCTCCAAGGCAGGCCATAGAAGCTCAGCTCTTTCCCTGCCTGTCTTGGAGTTGGTCCACTGAACACATGCTCTGGCACACCTTGTTTGTCAGTAGTAGATTATAAGGTTCCCGCTTTTAGAAGGGGTGCTGACGTGAACCTAGCAGGAAGCAGAGTTACATCGGAAGGCGGAGGGCACACCTAAACTCTGCTGGGACCAGGAAGAAGCTGCCGCCTGCTAGACTTCTCCAATGCATCTTTCCATCTCTGGTGTGGAAACCAGGAAGGCCTGCTATCCAAGTGGGAATTCACGTCTTTAACAATGTCTCAGGTTAGCAACTGCTAGACTACCCACAGAAAGCTATTCACACTAAGCTAACCAGACATTTTATGGCCAAGAGTGTCTGTGTGTACAGACCAGCTGCTGACTGTTGAAAGAGCAAAGCTTGCAGAAGCGGTAGGCACTTCCTTGCATTACTGACGCTGGTTTTCACAACAGCTGTATCATGCATGTTATTTTGCACACTTGTTTTCCAATAAGGAAATCTGAAATACAGATTCCCCTTCCCCCATCTTTTAGCCCAGGCTGTCCTCAAACTCCTTAGGTGACACCTGCTTCTCCCATTTCCACCTCTAAGTACAGCATTACAGGTGCGCATCGCCATCCGCACATTATTATGCGGGATGGATAGCAAACCCAGGACCTCAGGCATACGGGGTAAGCTCTGTATCAACAGAGTCCCACCCCTCTCCAACCCTGTTCTCTCATAGTCTTGCCACATTACCCAGGCAAACCTGGTAATCTTCTTGACACTGCCTCCTGGGTGCTATATTTATAGGTTGGGCCGAAGCACCTGGTTTAAATGATTCTCTAAAGTAAATGAATAATAAACAGTGAAGGCATGATTTGACAGCTGCTGTCAGTTTGCTTGTGCAGTTCTTGGTCCTTCCACACATCACAAGCCCATCACAAGCCCATCACAAGCCCATCACAGCCCAAGGTAGGCTTCTCCACATAGATACTCACTCCATCATGGGAGGCTTCGCTACGAATATCTCATTAGAGTTCTTTAAAAAAAATATTTATTTATTTTATGTATATAAATACACTTTGTCTGTCTTCAGACACACCAGAAGAGGGCACTGAACCCCATGGTGATTGAGATGTAGGAATTGTAGTGTTGAGTTGCTAGGAATTGAACTCAGGACCTCGGCAAGAGCAGTCAGTACTCTAACCCTCTGAGCCATCTCTCCAGCCCCATATTATTGTTTTTTGTTTCTGTTTTGTTTTGTTTTTAACGTTTCCCTTAAGGTTGGCTCCTTCTTAATCTAAAACTGAATATTAGAATATTCAATTTCTAATATTAGAATATTAGAAAAACACCCAAGTTCTATTTCTTTTTTTTTTGTCCTTGTTAAACAATTTTATCTTATACACGTGAGTCTTTTGCCTGCATGTTTTTCTGTGCACGTGGGCATCCAATCCCCTGACCTGCAGCTGCAGCTATAAGCTACCATGTGGGTGCTGGGAATCAAACCAAGGTCCTCTGGAGGGGCAGCAAGTGCTCTGAACCACTAGTCCATCCTCAGTCCCACCTTGTATTCCTAGGAAACATCTCTAATCTTTGGATGTAAATGGAAACTTGAAGAATTTGTTCTTTCCAGGCCAGCAAGATGTGAGTTTTGTTCTCAGTGACAGATGCCAGAGTTAGGCTTACACGTCCCAGGTCAGACCTAGTAGCTTACCTGGCATGTTGACCAGTCCGCTCCCTTGTAGGTAAACCCTTCTGCACATGACACAGACACTTGTCTGTTCACCTGGAAGTGGTCTCCATGAACTTGTACACGTGTCATGTTGGATGGCACAGGGCAGTTTTTAGGACTGCAGATGATTCTTTCAGGGAACCAACGACCGTCTTGCTGGCAGGTGAATGTATCTGTATCTGTATCCATCACATACCCTTCCAGACACCTGCAGTGCAAACGACAAAATGAACACCTACAAGAAAGTACCACACTGTAACCGACCTATGCCCAGATGGACAGGACAGAACTGCCACAAGGCTCAGGAGACATTCTATGAGAAACCTGAAAACTGGCTCAAAGATCAGACGGATAGCAACACTGCACAAGACATTAATAAAGCAACATCCAGATAAATTCTTAGTGGTTCACACTCAAGAATAACCACGGCTACAGTTGTTTTAGACGTTACTGGTTACTTTCCTTTATTATTTGTTCATTCTGAAATAGCCACTAGTTCAAGAAATTATAGAGAAGTTCAAAATGGACTCAGATACTGATAGAAATATGACAAAGCGTTTATGGTTCACCTGCTGTGCAACAAGTACCATCTGAGGTGCTTGTACAAGGTACTCCTTTTAAACTTGATCATTAAGCACTGTCATAGCTATAGTATAGTTAAAACTTGGGTCAAATTGTCTCTTAAGCCCCCATGTGATTTACAAATTTAAATACTTGTGCAGCAAAATGGTTCCATACAATAATTATTTTCTGATTTATCCCCTGTGTGCTTTACAAATACCAACTCATCAAATTCTCATGCCTACCTCATGAGCAGGTGCCGTTAGGACCCTTGATGTCATTTGGTGTTGATGACCTTGGCACCCTTCTTGAAGCCACATGACTGCATGTGTAGTGTGAAGAATGTGGAGAAACGGTGTTCTCCAGAGGGAGTCTCTGGTACCCATGTTCCTACCACTCCCATATGCTGGCTTTCAAATTAAACCATTTAGTTAATTCATAGTGATCACTGGAGGACACCTTTTAAATTCCACATGTTAACCAGGCTAGGTGGGAGACTGGAGTCTCTTACAATCAGAACAACCTGATTAGTGGAAACTAAGCAAAGATCAGTCATCATCACATGCCAAGGACCAAGCCCCAGGGGAGTCCTGACGAGTTGTTGATATTGTGGCTCTCAGAATGCCTGACACATCAACATCCACATGGAAGTTTTAAAATATACTTCAAAGGTCATTCATTCTTTTGTTTTGTGCTCAGCTCTGTGGTACTATTCAGCTACCTAACATCCCATCCTTCCATAGACTTTGCTTTCACGATAGTCAGGGTAACATGAAAGTGGGGCTAAAACGTTCAGAATGGATGACCCCAGAAGAGGTGCTAAGTTACCAATCAGATATGAGGTGTTAAAGCCCATAGTTGTCCCAGGAACATAAACGAAACCTCGAGACAATTGAGATGCTTTTGAACACGATGGTTATTTATTCCAATAAAAATTCTAATTCCTAAGTTCATTCTGAATTTTTATGTCTTTCATTTTAATATTTAATGTAATAATTCCCTTCAGACAGGGGGGTTTCCATTATGTGAGCACCATATTCTTAGTTTAAGTAGCACAGGCTGGATTGCCGTCTTATTAATATTGCTCAGTGATTCAAACATGATTGAGGCCGGCTAGAGTACCTTGCGGCTTTGTGAGCATCGTGAGGATTGAGTTACAACCACAGTTTGTAAGGACATACATTTATTTTTATAGTAAATGGATTTCTACATAGTCCTGAGTAAATAATGTGTTAAAAGCTTTGGGGTTTGGAGGACAGCCCAGGGATGGTGGTTCTCTTCCTAATTAGCTACAGTTTGACCTCTGGCTTCATTTTATAATCTTCTTGCTTATACTACTTGCAGACTCCACAGCCACCCATGGTCTTACCTGAGTTTCACTTTGCTTTCATAGGTATGTGACTCTCCTGTTGCCACTGCATTGGCCACAGTCGGTGGGGGTCCACAGGACAGGGGTTCACACGTTGGGTAAGGCTGGCTCCATATCACTTTCTCTGTACAAATCAGATCTGAACTACCTTGCATGGTGTAGCCAGGTCTGCAGCTGTAAGTTACCACATTGTCCGCTGAAGGGCTACCCTGAAGGATGATTGCGTTGGGTATGGTTGGGAGAGGACCGCACTCAGCATGCTCACAGCGTGGGAAGTCAGACCATTGGCCATTGGCATCACAGGTGATTTCAGAAAGTCCAAGAAGCTTGAAGCCTTTGAAGCACTCAATCTGGACTGTCTTCCCACAGCCCAAATCAGTTGCATTGATGGTTCCCTGTGGAATGGTGGGTGTAGAACACCTGCAAGGTAGGCAGGAAGGGGAGCTGCCACTCCAGGAACCATCGGGAAGGCATCTTCTTGATGGGTTTCCATGGAGCTTATAACCAGTAAAACATTGATACTGTATGTGGCCCCCATGATAAAAAGAAAAGCCATTAGGGAAGCCCTGGGGAAGATCGGCAGGGGGACCACAGGTAGCTGGTTTACAGATGGGAACTTCTGCATCCCAAGTCCCATTGGCCTGACAGGTGAGTTTTGGAGCCCCCTGTAACACATAGCCCTCTAGACAGTGGAATGCTACTTCTTTCTTGAACCCATAGTCTAGGCCATCTGCCACCCCGTTTGCCACCTGTGGTGGGGCAGGACATCTGACAGGCACGCAGCTGGGAGTGGTACCACTCCAACTTCCATTGGTTAGACAGACACGACTCTTGGCTCCTTCGAGTATGAACCCTTCACTGCAAGAGTATGCAATCTCCTTTTGGAATATATATTCTTCTCCCTTCACGTGGCCATTGGTGGGGACTGGGGGTGAGCCACAATCCACAGGAACACACGTGGGCTCATGCCCATCCCAATCTTTATTTTCTTGGCATGTCCTCTTCTCAGTGCCACTGAGCACATAGCCAGAATCACACTCGTAGTATAACACACCCAGGTATGAGTAGTCATTTCCTTTGATGGATCCATTGCGGAGTGGGTTTGGCTTGCTGCATGAGATGGCTTCACAGCGTGGAACAGTGCCACTCCACTGCTTATTCTGCAGACAAAGTCTTAAGTGGGAGCCTTCTAGAATGTGCCCCGGCTTGCAACTATATTGTGCAGCACTGCCCATAGTAGTCTGTGTAAAATGTAAAAAGCCATTTTCGGGAGCAACAGGCAAGTCGCATTCAATGGAAATGCAAGAGGGTGCGGTTCCATTCCACGTCCCGTCTTCCTGGCAGATCAGCACAGGGGTTCCCACCAGTTCATAACCAGACTCGCAGCTGTAGGAAACCATCGTGCCATATAGAAAGTGGGACCCATGTGAGGCGCGGGACTCCTTTGTGTCTTCCAAGGATTTAGCGGTTGCTTCCAAATGTTGAGGGTGAGGAGTCAGATACGGGACTTCCATCATGTCGTCTTCTTGATCAAAATATCCCTGGCCATCTCTGACTTTAGTACAGTCACCAAAGTCTATGTGAGGAGGGAGGCCGCAGTCTATGGGTACACACGTCGGGCTGGAGCTTGACCATCCCGACTCTTCACAGGTCTGCATGGCATGACCAACCACCTGAAACCCAGGGAAGCAGCTATAGATAATCATGGCACCGTATCTGTAATCTGCACCTTCTACAAAGCCATTTTCAATGGGCTGTGGGTCACTGCAGTGAATGGCATTGCAGGAGGGGGCATCCACATCCCAGTTACCTGTTTCTAAACAGGTCAGGGATTTGGGACCTTCGAGCCGGAAGCCTCGGTCACAGAAGTACGTGACGGTTTGTCCATACTGAAAGCTCACGGAAGAGAATTGGCCATTTAAAATCTCCTTG
The DNA here is from genome assembly GCF_947179515.1 of Apodemus sylvaticus. Lineage (NCBI taxonomy): Eukaryota > Metazoa > Chordata > Mammalia > Rodentia > Muridae > Apodemus > Apodemus sylvaticus. The sequence goes on from NC_067474.1 coordinate 71,736,911, forward strand.
GGCTCTGGGCATTCAACAGGTTTGCACATCGGTTTTCCTCCAAGCCACTGGCCATTTTCCCCACACAGGGTGGTAGCGTTGCCCACTAACTCGAAGCCTGGCTTACAGGTGTAGAGTGTGGTGCTGAGGTAGGCAAGCCCTTGCACGTGGATGATGCCGTTGGGGATCTCCTCGGGTTGGGGACATTCTACTGGAACACATTTGGGCAATGGAGAACTCCAGGTGCCATCAGTCTGGCAGAGGATGGTTGGATTGCCTCTTAAGAAGAACCCTTCGACACACAAATACTTGACAGTACTTCCAAAATGAAGAGCACCGGAAGATGCGGGGACACCGAAGGGAATCAAGGGAGGCGAGTGACAAAGGACCATCTTACAAACAGGAAAGGAACCGTTCCATTGCCCGGTTGGCAAGCACTTCAGCACAGAGGGGCCTTGCAAGGCGTGGCCCTCTTTACAGGAGATGGTCATCACGCCTACCTCGGAAGTCAATTCCTTTAGTACAAGCTGGTTTTCTAAGAGAGGAGGCTCTGCACACTTGGTGGGGACACACTTTGGGCTTGGCTTCTTACTCCATTTGCCAGATTTTTGGCAAGTCCAAGAATTATCACCAACGAGCTCATATCCCTCATTACAGACAAACTGAACTTTGGACCCTACTTCAAAGCTTTCTCCTTTCAAGAAGCCATTCTGAATGGGAGGGGGCTTCCCACAGTTGAGAGGGGTGCAGGAGAGAGGGGCATCACTGTGCCATTGTCGATTGGCTTGGCAGACAAACACAGGACTTCCGGCTGCCTTATAGCCGGGGTTACACTGGAACCTTGCTTCACTCTCAAAGGTCCTGCCAGTGGTGTGCTGAACAACAGGGAAAGAAAAGTCAGTGCAGCCTACAGAACAGGCAAGCCAACAGATCTGAAAAGCACATTGACAGTCAACAAAATAGAACCCAAAGACCTACATTTACATTTAATCAGTTAGGGCTGCCATGATTTATGCTGTTCAAAACCGGTCTGCCCTTATTTCTGTAGGAAGGGAAAATGCAGAAGTAAAATGTGGAAGATCCAATGAGGTCCTTTCATCTGTAGACATTCTTATGGAAGCCAAAAGAGATAAGATTGGGGTTATACAGATCTTGGTGAGCTGAAGGGCAGTAGTAACAGTATACCCAGATAATTTACTAAGTTAAATAAAAGGTATACATTGATGCTTTAAAAACAGTTTCAATTAAATATTGTCTACTTAAAATGGAACCATGGCCTCTTGGAAGATTAGATAGATGACTTCCCTCCTCTTTTCCTTCCTCCTCCTCTCCTCTTCTCTTTTGGTCTATGTGGGCACATGTGTGTGGGGTCCAGAAGTCACCCTCAGGTGCCATTTCTCAGGTGCCATCCACCTTGCTTTGGTTTCTTTGTTTCTCAAGACAGTCTTTAACTATTGCTTGTCAGGCCAGCTAGGCTGGCAAGCCAGTGAGCTCTGGGGATCAGGCTGTCCCTGCCTGGCCAGCACTGGGGTTATAGGTGTGTGGCACCATGCCTGGATTTTCTTACCCTGGGGTCTGGAGGTCAAGCTCACATCTCGCTCTTGCACAGAAAGCCCTTTACCTCTGGAGCTATAGCTACAGCCCTCGTTCTTGTCTTCCTGACACACTTAGTGAGAAGACACTTTAGGGTGGGGGCAGATCACTTTTGTATCACACTTAACAATTTGCTCATCATGGTGAGATTACCTTTAGATATCTTGAATGAGCAATGCAAAAACTGCATCTCATATTTCACTTAAAATCAGAGTAACAATAAACATTTAGTTCAATTTAGGTGATGAATTTTATAAAAGCAAAATGGAATTTCGCTAAAATTGGCTTACTCTAACTTCATATTTATGGCTAAGATATGGCTACAAAGGCCGTCCCTATCGGTTATTATAATGCAGGAAGATGCATATAGAGGGGACTGCAGAGGTGGTTCGTGGTTAAGAGCACTGGCTGTTCCTCTAGAGGACTAAGGTGAATTCTCAGTACTCACATGGTACCTCACAACTGTCTGTAACTCTAGTCCTGCGGGATCTGATGCCTTTTCTGGCCTCCTTGCACACACAGGGTACATGTCTATATGTGCAGGCAAATTCCTGAACACATAAAATAAGAATTTGAGAGGATATATATTGGGAGTTTTCTTAATTATCTTGATCCATTTTTATTCAATACGCAGTAGCGTAGACTTGAGCTACTTCTGTTTCAACAATCAATCTGTTCACTGCCTCTCCTTGGAAATACTGAATCAATCACAGTAGGTGGCCCCATGAGGGATGAGCGTTACGGATCATTTGCTAGTCTCTTACCTCCAGGAAGCCATTCTCAACCTTAGGTGGTTCGTTACAGGATACAGGGTGGCAGGTGGGCATGGGTCTGCTCCACTGTCCGGTGGCCTCACACGTGCTCTTCTTCTCCCCTTTGATATAGAATCCCTTGTGGCAGCTGTATGCCACCACGGCCCCAAAACTGTAGTTTGTTCCACTCGGGTAGCCATTCGTGATACTTGGAGGCTCTCCGCACCGCACGGGGATACACTGGACGGAGAGGGGAGAAGGACTCCACTCGCCACCTCTCAGGCACTCAATCTTCGCTGAGGTGTTCAGCACAAACCCCTCCATGCACTTGAAGCTTACTACCGAGCCAGCTGCGAACTTTGCTTTGCCCACAGATTCCAAGATGCTGTAGGAAACAGATGGGGGCTTTTCACAGAAGTGAGCTATGCAGCGCGGCACAGCCTGGCCCTCCGGGGGAACCCAGTTCCCCTGGGCGTTGCAGATGAGCTGGGAATTGTCAGCCAGGCTGTAACCATCGGCACAGTAGTAGAATGCAGTGTCTCCGAAGAGCCTGTGAGCAGTCTCTGGAGAGGCGTGGTCCACACTGGGGGGCTCGTCGCAGGAGACAGCCAGGCACTGCTGGTTACTTGAGTTCCACTTGCCGTTGGCTTGGCATACGATGGTGTCAGGGCCAGCAAGGGTGTAGCTATGGGAGTGAGGAGAAAGAAACACCTCAGTGTAGTACTGACAAAAGGCATTCTCTTCTCTTTTCATGTTTTAGTCTTTCCAATACTACCTTTGTTTTTTTTTTAAATAATATTTGGCAGCTGAATATTGAGCTTATTGCTAAAATGATTCTAATGATCGGTCAGTAAGGAAATAAGACTTTCACTATTTAAAGAACTCTAGTGATAGTTGCACATTTGTGTGTGTGTGTGCACATGCAGTTGTACATGCTTAGAGAGGTCAGAAGTCACAACAATTTATCAGGAGCCATCTACCTTATTTTTTTTTTAATTTTATTCGATATATTCTTTATTTACATTTCAAGTGATTTTCCCTTTCTTGGATCCCCCTCCCTGAGGTTTTTGTTTTGTTTTGTTTTGTTTGCTAGGACATGGATATTACTGATTAGGCAGGCTGCTGGTTTGCTGGTGAGCCTCGGACATCTGCTTGTCTCCACCTCCCCAGGACTAGAATCACACGCAGGCCACACCCCCACCGGCAGGCCACGCCCCCACTCAATCAGGGCACGCCCCCACATCCACCGCAAGTTTCTTCCATGAGGGCTGAGGATCACATCAGGTCCTCATATCACCAACCGAGCCTGACCCCAGTCCCCAACTACTTCACATTTTTACAAATACAAACGAGAAATAAGATTTCAATTTAATATTCGGCCTCCATAGCTTTGATAGCTTTAGTCTGTTGATTTTAGTAGTGATATTTGAAAAAGCTTTAGTGAACCACATTAGCCTAGATATAGCGTAAAGTTGCTCACTTGCATTCAGTAAACTTTAAAAACAGCGATTATAATTCTAGGATCCAGTGTTTCCAAAACCCTCTGGCTGTGTGGTAAGAGTTAAAAATCTTTGCTCTGCATATGGCTGTGCCATGCAATGAGTGTATGGATACATTTTGCTCAAGAACTCCCAGCCTTTCTTTGCCTATATCTGATGAGAGATTATTAATATGATCCCTGGGGCTATCCCAATAGAGCAGAAAATACGCTGGGCTGTGTGGTTAGGAGCACTGTGTCTGAGGTCCTCTGATTTTCCTCTTCAGTCTCTTAGACAATAGAGTTGTGAAGGGGTGTCTACCATCTGTTCAGTCGGTTATTTTGTTACTAATAATGAGAAAGGGAATGAAAACAGCCGGTGCCTAGTTGATCCTTGTTACACACGTGGTTGGTTCATCATACAGACAGCTGGGTGGTAAATCAGTCACTTGCCACACATCACTCAGCTGTTAGCAGATGTGAGATTAAAATTTAGTTACTGGATTCCAACACTTACATCTTTCCCACAATGCACCCCCTCTCCTTTTCAGACTGGTTAGAGAAGACTACTGTTTGAGGGGATGCTGTGAGGGTGTCATAGTACAAACCATCCAACCCATCCTTCAGCAAAGACTCTTAAGTCATTAGTAACCAAAACTTTCATTGAGATCCCTTTTAGATCTAAAAGAAATAATCCATTAGAGAAAACTTGGAATTCCATCGTCCTCAGCAGACATATCTATAATATCTACAGGAGACTAGTGAATAATTCAACAAAAATAACAGATGTCAGTAGATCACCGTAGCCCACCTATGGTCATGTACCATCCAATGCACAGAAGCAGTGTCACATGAATACTTTTAGATACTTCCAATAGCTAAGTGAGGTCTCTGCTTAGAAATTCTTCAGTTCATGGTTTGGGAAAACCTCAGTCTTCCAATGTGGACATGGACTTAGTGGGTGTTTAGATGACTTCTCTCTTAACAGTTACAGGAAGTTGCCCACAGGCAGAATGCCTAGTGAATAAATTTATTAAAAAATCACCAGGTTGGGCCTGCTGATTTGACTGCCCTGCATAGGGTACGTCCTGGGTAGAACATCTTAATGAGGCTCCTGTGGTTTTACAGGTCAATGTGAATCATTCACATACTTTGAAACGTGCATCATCCTCATGCCCAACCCTCTGATGTACCTGGCATCGTCCACTAGCCGAAGTTCATATGCACAGACCTAGACAGCCCTGAGTTATAGGAATCCACGGTACATAAAGTTTTCCCTTTATTCCCTGCTTCCAGGTGCTCTGAGACAGAAGCATCTGTCTCTAGAATCTTCCTTATTCCACAGAGCATCTTGAGAACGTGATAACTACTTTATATATTTTGGAAGCACTTGGGGGGGGGGGTCTTTGATCCTTGACCTTATGATAACTCTCCACAACTACTCTTTCTTGATGAAAGACTAACAGCAAACCAGCTGTCTAATTGGCTGGGCAATGACCACAGAAAACACACTTTAAAGAGATATGAATGTGAAGAATTCACTTTTAGAATCTTGTTATCCCCCAGTCTGGATTAAGACTTTTGTTTTTCTGTATGCATTTAAGTTAGCATGTATTTCCTCATATAGGATGTCGCTTCCTCTTCATACATGGCCCTCCTCAGGGCACAGATGCTGTGTTAGTGTAGTGCTTGTCTGCAGTGGCCAATGACACAATGTGGCAGACAGAGTGTTACCGTGTGATGCTGTAAGATACATATTTGGTCTCTGCCCTTTGCCTAACATGGAGTTCCTGAGGACTTTGTAATTTCCCAAGTGCCAGCAGGTCAGGGTTTTGCATCTCTAGCGAATGTGTTCAGTGAAGACAGGTTAGATGATAAACAAAGGTGAGTACTATTAAAAAGGTTAGAATTTTAAGATGATATAAAGGATATATATTCTAAATGACATCTAGGGGAATTAACTATAAACCATTGCTTAATCACTAAAACAACAAATTGCTTGTACTATTTAATTCTATCAGAAGTTTGGAAGTGTATTTGGAATTATAGGGGACATCTTTTACTCGCTTATTTTGTTGAAGGAATCATTCAGAGAATAAGCATTTTATAGTTGATAGCATGTTCCTATGACTGCTGGCTACCAAAGTGGGAGAATGTGAAGCTGGGCCTAGTCTAGGTTGTGAGACAAGCTTGGATTCAGGATCCACCGAAGATGAAGGTTTACCCTCTTCAACTCTTTGTAACCTTTGTCCTCTTGTTCAAGAGGTCTTGGGGACAGTTTTTAATACCTTTATTAAAACTCAGCCCCACACCCTGTGTCCCTGGGGAAGGAGTCCACCATTATCTTGAGGATGCCTTAGGACTCCCGAGATCCACAAGAACCCTTCAGAAATGGGCAGAATCCTCTCTGATTCCCACACCGAGAGGAAGCTTACTAACCAGCCCGGGCCCTGGGAGCTTTATGAGTGAGCTCCGGAGAGCAGAATCCGGTCCCCTTCTAAAAGGCAAAAGCCGCTCGTTAAACAGCTTCGTGTTAATGAGAATAATAGAAAGCAGCAGTGATTAATCTTATTTCAATTCATAACAACTACTGAAGACCAAAGCTCTTGTCTTAATAGATCCAGTAATTCCCTTTAGAAGCTTCTATGTGAGAAGAATCAAAAGATGGAAACTTGGTGAGGTTTTTATGATGTCATTAACCCTTCCACACCTCTGAGTTTCATACCAACAAATGTCAACCTAAAGGTGAGAAGAGAGAGGAGAGAGAGAGGGGGGGGGGAATGGCCACCTGTCTATCTGTCCTGAAGCACCTGCTTCTGGCATTTGGGGTGCTTATAAAAATTTCAAAAGCTAAATGTGTGGGTAAAAGGTAAATTTGCGTTGGTGAGTTGGATGGAGCTGCTTGCTTCCTCCAGATTCTGGCCTCAGTCATTCTACTCTGGTCTCTTGAAGTCCTCGCCTCCTCCCTGTAAACCTGAGAATGTATCTTATTCCCATGACCCAGGGAGAGGCTCCTTCAAAGCTCACTGGCAGTATAAAGTTAAAATCAACCAAACAACCCAGCAACAGCAGTCCAGCACCCATCCTTATGGACAGTTGATGGAGTTTGGTGAAGGGGAAGCGGTTTTCCTTAAGGGCATGATCCCCGTAGGCAGGCCATGCTCCAGGGAACAGTTCCATACTCATGCATGCACGGGCAGCAAAAATTGGACTCAGTGGGTGGTAAAAACCAAATCAAAGGCGAGGCCATGAAGTTGGGAGGAGGGTTTAGGGAGGAGGGATGGATCCTAGAGGACATGTGGGGAAGAATGAATGCGATCAAAATTGCATCATATGCATGAGTGAAATTCCCAAAGAACTAATAAAATATTATTTCATATTAAAATATCAATAGTGAGACAAGGGTAAGACTGTGTGCATGTTCATGTATGTTCAGGTCTGGGTGGCTTATATGGTATGGAGGGCAGAGGGAAGGCAAGCTTGAGACTGGAAAGGAGATCAACTCCACCTGCATGAGTCTGAGAGCAGCTGTGGATGGAGGAGACAGCAAGGCAGGCCACAGTGCCTAGAAGTCACGGCTTGGATACAATGATGCTATTCTTAATATATCAAGGTTGTGCTACACAAGCCTCAGGGAGGAGCTCAGGATGGAGGAGATGGCAGGGCAGGCCACATTGCCTACAAGTCACGGCTTGGATACAATGATGCTATTCTTACAATAACGAGATGCCAAGGGTGTGCTGCACAAGCCTGCAGGAGGAAAATAGAAATGGAAAAGACAGAAAGAGGACAAGGACAGATTCCTGGTTCAGGCTCTCCCATAATCTGCAAATCCTCTCTATATACTTGATAAGATATAACAGAAATCAATTTAAGTGCATAGTTGAGCTAACCAGGAAGGAAATGTTTTCCACACGAGGCAGAAATTGAAACCAGCAAAGCAAGCTTGCCAGTGAATTCTGTGGTTGCTTTGGAGTAGACAAAGAAAGGAACCGGAGAGGAGAAGAAACACAGCCTCAGACTGAATTAGTAACGGGGTGTCTGGCAGGAATCCACATCCTGGACGGAGGTTTGTTAACATGGTGAACTTGTAAAATTTGGTCTGTCCCTGTGTCTGCAGAGATGCTGGGTAGAAAAATGAGGCAGCTGCTAACTACAGATCTGTGCCCGATACAGGTTTCATGTTAGAATCCATACTACTTGCACTGTATGCAAAACCTTTCAAACTGATAAATTAATGCAAAGCCGAGAGCCCTGGGGTAGCTGGTTGAAAAGAGACCAGAAAGCCAGACCATGAGGGGTTGTTGTGGACACAGTAAGCCTTTTTTTCTGTAAGGAGAGACTCTGAAATGGCAGCCCACACTCAGGTGTCTTAGGGTTACTGTCACTATGATGAAACGCCATGACTAAAGGCAAGCTGTGGAGGAAAGGGCTTATTGGGCTTACATTTCCACATCATTGCTCATCATCCAAAGTCAGGACAGGAACTCAAGCAGGCCAGGGACCTGAAGCCAGGGGCTGATGCAGAAGTCATGGAGGAGTGCTGCTTACTGGCTTGTTCCTTGGTGCTTGTTCAGTTTCTTATAGAACCCAGGACTACCAGCCCAGGGATGGCACCGCCCACAATGGACTGGGCCCTCCCCCATCAGCCACCAAGTAAGAAAACACCTTACAGGCTGCCTATAGCCTGATCTTGTAGAAGTATTTTCTCAATTGAGGCTTGCTCCTCTCTGCTGACTCTAACTTGTGTCAAGTTGACAGAGAACTAGCCAGGACAACAGGCACGTTTCCCCTACCATGAAAGGCTCAGCATAGACAAGGCACTGCAAGAGTAGAGCTCTGATAAATGAGACACTAGAAGAAAACTGTTGGCATGCTGGTTTTAACAAGCAGCTATTGTTGGAGTATTGAGTGGAACACCAGGGATCAGAAACCAGAAAGAGCAGAGGGATAGGGAAGGTTGATGGGAAGGTACTAGGTTACAGGGACATAGGAGTCAGGTTGAGACTGCAGGTAACAGCTGTGCACATTTCAATAAGCTACAAGACATAATTTTGGAAGAAATGGCAAGTACATGAGTAGGTACATTTAACCTGGTGGAAGAATGGCCCAGCATACGCATGTTCAGCCCTATTAGGTGATACCCCGTTAATGAGTATAATTTTTAGACTTTCATGTGTCAGTTTTTAAAGTATCATTTTAAAAAATAAAACAATTACATTGTTTACTATCTTCTCTGTCTTCCTTCCGTTTTTTTCCCCATGTCTCCCTGCTTTGTTTCCTCTCAGACTGATGGCCTCCTGTTACATATATATGCATAAATATACAAATACAACCTGCTGAGCCCATTACATGTTGATATATGTAAGATTTCAGGGCAGATCGCTTGGTGTTGGATAACCAATGAGGGGGCTCGTCCCTCGGTAAGACTAATTCTCCCTCATTCAGAATTCTTTAATTGCCTGTAGTTCTTTGTCTGGGGGTGGGCCCTGTGACAAGTCTAGCTTTTGCTTGAGTAACGGTCTTGTTCTTGTTCTGGCAACCACATTGTTAAGGTATTATGGGTGCAACTTCCTGTCATCACCAGGAGACTCACTATCACAGCCAGCTTCCTAGTCTGTTGGCTCTTACAGTCTTCCCACCCTCTCTTCAGTTGTATGTTTTAAACAAATAGATTTGGAGTTCCCCGACAGCTGTTTATGATTGGACTCTCTGCTTCTTCCTGACTGATGGAGTTGTCGCCACCTGCAGGCAGTCACATGTAAGTTACACCTTAACTGGGCCAGCAAGGTCACTTTGAATTTTGGTAACTTATTACTATCTTGCAAAGCTAAAAATACTAATATTCCATGACCCAAGCTACAGTTTGAAATGTCTAGGCTAGGGATATCCCATTTTTCCAGAAAACATTAAGGAGGACAATGTATAACTCTGCTTTTATATGCAAATAAAATGGGAGCACATTAGTGTAGAGAAATTATATTACTGTAGAGAAATGAGTAATTTAGAGATCTGTGACTTGTGGTGAAATGACTATTCACTTGTTCAACCATTGTAGACAATTCCCTCCTGTATTATGGGCAACCAGCAGGGGTCCATCACTTCCTATGATAATCATTTTACAATGCTAAAGTCATTGTTACTGTTGTTTTAACTTAGGATTTCAGAAAGTTCTTATGTCAGTGTTTGAGGCTCAAGGTTTCGTCAAGAACATCTCACCATGTAGTGCTGGTGACAGAGCCTGGACTGGTGACATGAGACACTTCTCTCTGATATCCAGACACCTGCATGCCCTTACTCCAGCACCAATTAACAGCTCCACTGTTAGCTTTCTCGATGCCCCCTGCCCTTGGCTAAGCCTAGGACAGTTGAGAACCACTACCACAGCGAGTCACAGAGAAGACACGCTGCTTCTCCAAAGGCACACATCTAAGGCAGAAATCCAGGGAGCACTCTAGTGTGCAAATGCCAGGGATGATGAAAATATTGACAAGAAAGTGCAGACTGAGAAGAAACACAGCGTCCACAATGGAGGGTGACTCGGACGGCACTCGATGCCTTGGCGGCCTGAGACCCTAAGCAGGCCACCACCGGTGTGCATCTCTCCCTTCCCTTTGCTTCACAGGACTCTCCTGACCACTAAACGAGGCCACAATTAAAGCCTTTTGCAACGTGTTTACCTGCTTTGCCAAATATCAACTTTCAAGGTAAGATTATCAAAATGAGAAACCAGAGCCTCATCTTTTGTTTTGTTGTTTTGTTTTGCTTTTTTTCTTTTTTGGATTTGGTTTTTCAAGACAGGGTTTCTCTTTATAGCTACTGCTGTCCTGGAACTCACTCTGTAGACCAGGCTGGCCTCGAACTCAGAAATCCACCTGCCTCTGCTTCCCAGAGTGCTGGGATTACAGGCGTGCGCCACCACCGCCCGGCATCTTTTTTTATTCCCCTGCTGACTTACCATCCTTATATCATGATGTTTGTGGATGATCGACAGACACACACCTGCTTCCATGGCTTTTCCACGTTCTTGGTTAAAGTATAAAGATACTTTGTATTGCATTGCTCTTTGTCTACTCTCTGAATCCTAATTTAATAATTAGGACATTCCAGGGAGATACTGTTTCCACCGGGAAGCATGCCTCCTCTCTGCTCTTAGAAAATAAGAGTAGGGAGCTCTCTGTCTTGGCTGTCAGAAGCTTCATTTTCCGACCTTGCTGCTCTGTGCTCCCCTCCTTACAGGCGTTACTTACCCCTCTTTGCATGTGTAAGCTACTGTGTTCCCAAACGTGAAGTTGCTCCCAGTGATGACAGCATCCTTGAGGATCGGAGGCTCTCCGCAGGAGACAAGTTGACAGCTAGGTGGCGCTCTGTCCCAGCTGCCAGAAGCTGTGCATTCCAGGATGGATGAGCCCTGTAAACTACAGATAGGAGAGAGGGCTCCGGTCATTCCTCTCACCGGGTGACTGTTTACTCCATGCACCGGGTGACTGTTTACTCCATGCACCGGGTGACTGTTTACTCCATGGAGAAATAGAACTTGAAGAAAATGCAGGCTGAATGTTGAGCTTTAGTGCACGAACTAGCAGTTCTTCACATTGTTATTGCTTTGTATGAGTGTAAAAAAAAAATTACAGCAGCCAGACCATTTAAAATAATGAACGGGTCAAAAAACGTAACAACCACTCGGTGCAAAATTCTAATCTAATGTGTTTACTGGTAAAGGGGGAACTCCAGAGCTTCTGACTGGCAGGTTCCTGGGGTGAGAAGGGTTAATAGCTTAATTATCCAACTGGAAGCTGGACACCTAGACAGACAGGTGGTCAGAGTCACCAAGGTCAAAGGGCTGAGTTGCTCATGACCAACTGGTTGTCCTTTGATTTTACAAGCCCTGTACCCATGACATAGCTTGCCTACGTGCTCTGACAGTCTTGATTAGTTCTTTAAAAAAAAAGCCTTTTGTTGTTGTTGTTGCTGCTGCTGCTGCTGAGAAATGTGAGGTCAGAGGATGACTTGAAGGAGTCAGTTCTTCTCCCCCCCATCCCCCCTATTCCCCCCAATTAGGCTTGGACGCAAGCCCCCTTATGCTCTGAGCTATCCCACTGGCCCTTGATTCTTTACTCCTATCCACTTGAACTGTTTCAGTTTAGAACCTGATGAATACATTTCGTGGCACAGTCTAACACACATACACTCGCACACGCACATATGCACACACACATATGCACATGCATATGTACACACACACACAGATGAACTTTTTACAGAATTAAGACCCTTCCATGCTTTCTTGCACAATGTCATGTACTAATAAGCTTGATTATCTTGATACAAAAAAGCTCCACTCCCTTTAGAGCCTGAACGCTCCAGTGGTTGAACTGTGAGAACTTCTAGAGTCAGAGATGGACAGTCTCCCTGACATCCGCTGTAAGCCAGACTCCAAGAAGCACACACATTTCAGGATATCCCCACTCTTATAGACTTGGTTTGAAAGTCGGCTAGCTCATCCACTCAGGCTTAGGAACAGCAGGAAGGCTGTAGGAAGCAGGGCAGGTGTCCACCCCGTTACCTGTATCCGTTCTCACAGGAGTACGACGCAATGGAAAGGTAGGTGAGCCCGCTTAAGATGTATTTGCCGTTATTTATGTTCTCAGGCTGGGGACACTTCACCAGCTCACACACAGCAGAGGAAGGACTCCACGAACCACTAGCAAGGCATGCTGACTCTTCATCCCCAGCCAAAGTATAGCCTTTATCACACCTAGAAAAGACAGAGGAAAGTGACTGAATGCGGATAGCTCTATTTCGCACACTTTAAATTCGTGTGAGTGTATGATGTGTGTATGAGCATGGCTCGTGAGGGCAGCCATGCACATGGCGTGTGGTGCACAGGGAGGCTGAAGGATAACCTCACGAGTTCTTTCTTGGCCTTCCATCTTGTTTGAGGCAGTGTCTCTTTGTTGTTTGTTGCTGCCTTGAGTGAGCAGGTGTGAGCGTTTTGGGGAGTCTCTTGCCTTTGTCCTGTCTGCCCCCATCTCCCTGTAGGGCCATGAGGATTACAGATGCACGCCATGGCACCCAGCTCCATCTGAATCTAAAGACCAGAGCTTGGATCTCAGCACCTACATCAGCAGTTCATAATCTCCTGTAACTACAGCTCCAGGAGATGTGATGCCCTCTTCTGGCCTCCATAGGCAACTGCACACGTGGAGTATATACTCATTTGAGCTCTGGGGATTCAAACTCAGGTCCTCCTTCTCCTTAGCCCTAATTTTCATTATATTATGTGTACCAAAACTCTTAAAAAACAGTAAGGAATTTATGTATTTTGGGATTTTTTTTTACATTCAAATAATGATTCAAAATTGTATTTTCTACAAGAGTGAATGTTGTATACCTTCCCACAGTAAGCTCGAGTAACATGCAAAGGTCAGATGTAAGAATTTGGCTTGTCTCCAATGTATGCCATGCATAAATAGCTAAAAGCAGAAAATTCTGGGTCTAAAAGTGATGTGGGCTAAGTCCCTAGGCTATAAGGCTTGGACTCGAGGCTGGTTAATAGCCAAGGTTATCCCTTAGTTGGAAGTGCCTTCCACCATGGTGCCTCAGGAGCATGCCAGTGACAACAACAGGCTATTATTGGTCAGGATACTTAAGGATATGATGACAAAGAGGTTATCAGAATTGATTTCTTTATACTATACTGAATTGAATTACTTTAATAATAATAATAGTAACTCTCTGGGGAGACTGGAGAAATAGCTCAGAGTTAAGAGAGCACATTGCTCTTACAGAAGACCAGAGTTTGGCTCTCAGCATCTACATCAGCAGCTCATAACCTCCCTGTAACTCTAGCTTCAGGAGATCGGATGCCCTCTTCTGGCCTCCGTGGGCAACTGCACACATGGGACATACATTCACCCAGACACCCAGACACATAAATTAAAAAACAAAAATTATTCAAAACAAAGCCCTTTGAATTGCTTTCTCTTTCTTGGTATTCTACTGCTGGCATGCTGTTAACTACTGCACTGCACCTTTAACACTAGACACTCACCTGTACACCACCTTACTGCCATATGTGAACACGGACCCATCAACACCACCATTTTCAGGAACAGGTGGGGCACCACAGGAAATGGCTGGAGGGAGGGAACAAAGAGTGTGGTTGTCTGAAACTGTGCAAAGCCCTCTGAAAGTTTAAAGCTTCTAGATTTTATCCCCTTGTCATGTTTAAGCTTGAGTCCAATTCCTGGCTTTCAGAACAGAGACTGACATGACCTAGAGCTTACCATGTCAACCATTTTATTGTTTTAGAACGGCCCCATGCAGTGACCACAGCCATTTTCTCAGTGTACCTTCACAGGATGGTCTGAGGTGATCCCACTCGCCAGTCTCCAAACACGTGACTTTGTTCACTCCCACCAGCTGGTGCCCTTCTTCACAGGAAAACGTGACTTCTGCACCCACAGTGTAAATCTCGCCTGAAGAGTGGCCATTTTCTGGGTTTTCTGGAGCCTTACATTTTACAGGTTCTTAAAGGAAAATTTTTGTGGATTAATAAGTGGTACTCACACGACCACACAAAGTCTCAAAAGGAAAGAAATCTACAGCAGGCAAGGCAACTCTAAAGACAGGACGAAGGCTTCTGAAGAGAGAGATGCAAAAGCCAGGGACTTGCTGGACACTGGCCAGATGGGACATTTAATGGGCACTTACACATTAATGTTTTAAAATGAATTAGTTTTATTGTTTTCAAATAGTTTTATTATTCTATATGATATGTACACATCTACATGTTGGTATGCACACCTGAGTGCTGGTGCCCATGGAAACCAGGGGTGTCCGACCACCTTGGAGCTGTATTTACAGGTAGTTGTGAATGGTTCACAGTGGCTGCTGCGAATCAAACTCAGGTCCTCTGCAAGACCAGTATGTGCTCCTAACTCAGCCATTTATCTATTCATCCCAAGATGTGTGTGTGTGTGTGTGTGTGTCTGCCTGTCTGCCTGTCTGTCTATGCCTGTATGCGGGTGCCCATGGGAGCCAGAAAAGAGCCCAGATTCCTTGGACCTGGGTATACAGGCATTTGTGAGCTGCCCAAGGTGGGTGCTGGGATCTGAACTTAAGTCTTATGATAAAGCAGTTCATACTTTTACCTAACTGTTGAGCCTTCTCATTAGCTTCTAAATAATAATATTTTGAAGTAGAAACAAGTACTAAAAATATGGAAATTGTATGTGTCTGTGAAGATAGTGATCCAATGGTGAAGTGGAGATGCTGTGAGCACGTCTCAGAAGCCGCCCCCCCAGCCCCCCACATCTCACTTCAACCTTAGACACAGTAACACATAGCAACCAACTTGGTCTCAAGCTGATGTAAAGATTACACAATCCTGATTGCTGCCAAGCCTGATGACCTGAGTTCCATCTCTGTGCCCCACACGGTAGGAGAGATTCTTACAAATTGTCCTCTAACCTCTGTCGCATAAGTAACACAAATGGGGGATGGAGGGGAGGGGAAGACTGTGTTGATTTAATGTCTCTCAAGACCATTTGGACTCTGAATAGCAAGTGTTTTGTTTAATTATTTACTTAATACTACTAGATACCTAGCAAGAGCATGCGCAGCAGTTGCTTCATGTTTAGCTATCCTCAGCCCTTTAAGGATTTTAAAGGAACAAAATGTAATTATAGGATTGGATTTTGGAAAAATAGCCATAAGGGAGCAGAAAAAAATAACATCCAAATGTTTATTATTTTCCATAGCAAATATTATCTGATGTTATACACAGTGAAACATTACTTATGATAGATGGGTGAGATGAATTATAAAACAGAAATTAAAATTATATTCTCAGACTCTTTGGAGACACGAGATTATAATAACTAAGTCTTTGTTTCCTATCAGGCACAAGACACCTCTTGAAACTGTTTCCTGTTCCTGTGGTTACTCTTGGGGCCACGGTCTGCATTTGCAGGATTATTTTCCCTCTCTTTGAGTGGGGATATGTTTTACAATGCTCGTATGCTTTATCCCATTTAAAACCCATCTTTTTAAGGAGAGGAAATGCATCTAAATATGATATTGTCCTGGGAAACTTTTGCATCTGGCCCTCACAGAGTACAGAGACAGCACTTCCACCCTTATTCCACTCAGTGTGAGAGTGGAGAGTAATATGATGGAGGTGGAGACTTCCGGCGTTCTCTGTAACCAAGGAGATCTCTGTGGAGTGCTTAGTTTAAGTTTCTATTTCTATTGTGTGACTCTTCTACTCTCTGCTTTCGCAGCTGCTACTGGTTCCTATTTCTTGATATTGTCACTGTTTCCTTCCTCTCTTGCCCTCCCACCCCTGAAACAGAATCCGCCTGCTTCATCCGTCTGCTTCAAGTGGTGTCACCATACTTTGTGGGCTCCACAGCCCGGTGTTTTGACCCCCCCTTTAAAACATCCTCTTTACTGTCTTTCTCATGGTGTTCTCCCAGTTACGCTTGTAACAGATTTAGGAAGACATTAGTGAGTTGAAGGCCAGTCAATATTCTCAAAGCTACCACAGAGGAGGGTGATGTGGCCAGGCAGAACGTCAGTTTCCCTCAAAGATATCATTTTGTGTGATGGAGGCAGAGGAAAGAGATTGTTGGGCAAGCCTAGAAAAGCTTCTTCCTTGCTCTGCTCGAGGCTAAATGATATTTCTAAATCTACTGTTTTTCATTGTTGCAGCTTCCTAAAACATCTGACAATACAGTTGGCTCAGTTTTGTGCTCCAGAGTGGGAAGGCAGGGGAGGTTCGATGCTGATTAAGAGTATCTTGAGGTAACCCAATCACAAAAGAATACACATGGAATGCAATCTCTGATAAGTGGATATTATTAATTAGCCCAGAAGCTCTGAATACTCAAGGCACAAATTGCATAACAAATGACTCCCATGAAGAAGTAAGGAGAGGGTCCTGATCCTGGAAAGGATTGATCTAGCGTTGGAGGGGAATATAAGGACAGAGAAAAAGGAGGGAGGTGATTGGAGAATGGGTGGAGAGAAGAAGGTTTATGGGACATATGGGGAGGGGGGATCCGGGAAAGGGGAAATCATTTGGAATGTAAACAAAGAATATAGAAAATAAAAATATTTAAAAAAATGCAGAGAAACAGAAAAAAAAAAGAAAATGTTAGTCATCGTCTGACAGATGCAGGCTCAAAATAAGTTAATGTCCAGGCTGTCTATCTGTCAATCTGTCATCCTTCTTGTTAAAAAAAAAAAAAGAGTATCTTTAACGGCTACTATGTGTCCTTCATAAGGATGCCGCCTTCCTCCTTCATCCATTCACTCTTTGAACATCACACTCCCATCTTAGTTTAAAATAACAAACCCTTAAAACACATGCTTGGATGAAGCAACTGAGATAAGAACTTCAGTACCTGCACAGTTTTTCCCATCTCCCGTGTACGGTGGGATACAGGAGCATACGTAGGATCCATTGGTGTTGAGGCAGGAGGCGTGCTCACTACAGTCAGAGCCGACTGCACACTCATCAACATCTGAAACGGAGACAGCTCACAAATAGTCCAGCGAATTCATTCTTCTTATGTGTCCAACATCTGTTTTGCTTTTAGGTTGCTACATATCACATAATACATATAACTATATGTATTTTTTATGAAGTTTAAGTGAAACCATTGTGATTATTCTGCAGATGAATAATAAAATCTACAACTTCCTTAATTGGTACGCAGAACAGGGATATTTAATATTGGACTTGACTAAAGTGCAATAGTGATGAAGGTCAGAGAGACCCTAAACAAGCAGCAAAGGTGGGGGCATAAAGTGAGGAGATTTGTAGAGGCCACCGTTTTTTAATATTGGACTTGACTAAAATCGAGGAGCACCTTTAGCTCCGCTGGGAAGAGACCTAGCAAAGTGATGTCAAGAGAGCCTTAACATTTGTGATAAGTGTTTCCCAAAGCACATGAATGTGACTTCACACAGCAGTTGCCAGTGTTGGTCTCACCGAGACAGGATGGTGAAATGCCGTTCCAGCTTCCGTTGTCTGTGCAGAACATCCGGGAATCACCCAACAGGTAGTAGCCATTGGTGCACTGATAGGTCACTGTGCTGCCAGCATGGAAGTCCTCGGCTGAATAGAAGCCATTTTCCAGGGTGGGAGGCAGCCCACAGCGAATGCCTGGAACACAGCAGCAAGGACACAACTGCTGTTGGAGCGAAGAACATCTGGCTTGCATGGCCCTAGTTCCATGGTAACTGCCTTAGGTAGCTGCCCTTATCCTACTCTATACAAACCTTAGTAACCAGAGTGTTCCACACTGCTTGCCACACATGCGCTCTCAGCATGGGGCACATTGTCTGGTTCTCAGTAGGCATCTCATTCATTCATTCATTCATTCATTCATTCATTCATTCATTCATAAACATCTATGGCACCCTTACTAGCCATTAAGCACTGTCCTAGGCGCTGGGCTTACAGCAGTGAACTGAACAGATGGGACTCCTGCTCTGTGGTGCTTCCTGTCTAGACAAGAAGGAAATGGATGCTGTGCCAGGTGACAGCTCCTACTGTCTTTTTATGGCAGTAGTCTTGCCCTACAAGTCTCCTCACTTCATGTCCCACCCCTGCTGCTTGCTTAGGGTCTCTTTGGCCTTCATCATTATTATGCATTATAAATAAGCATTATTAGATGCATCTGTCCCCTCCTGTCTCTTCCTCCAGTATGTAAAGATGAGAACAGGGCCAGCATCTTTAGAACATGTATCAACGTGCAGCTAAAACTTGTTGAGTTAATAAATGAGTAGGGGACATCAGCTCAAGACACCTGTCCCTCTTTCCTCATCCAGCGATGGTGCACCTCAGGGTGGCTCTCCACCCTACAGGGTCCTCATTTCACTTGTCTGGAGTTCCTTGCCAGCACCTCAGATGCATTTGTCAGGAGTCTTTTTGCATCCTCATCACCCACCTCCCGCAGGGTGCCTGGCTCGGTCTCTTAGGGCCGGGGCACAGACTGGATGTCTGCTGCATTTGTGGCAGTATATGATGAGCATCTGTCTAGCATTTCTCAAGTTCTCATATGGGTCCCATAGCTTTCCAGAACCACCAAGTGGGTCGAACAAAGGTTAGGTTGCTCACGTTCACAGTGAGGGAGTGGTTGCGTCCACTGCCCTTGGTTCAGACAATACTGCACAGGATTCCCAACCATCTGGAAGCCCGGATCACAGAACAGACTGACTTTGGAGCCCGGCTTTCGATCTCCTGATGCAGGTCTCAGGTGAGGCACGGATCCTTCTAAAGATGGGCAATCTGAGGACCAAGAGTACAGGTGCAGTGCAGGTCAGACACACAGCAGCAGGGCCCCAGGAGTCAAGGGGCTCAACCCTTTTGTATCAGCTGGAAACTGGCTTTATTCAATTAAAACAAGTTACTGCATATCCCAGTCACTGACAAACAAAATGATAAGAGGGGAAAATCTTATTTGAGGGCTGGAGAGATGGCTCAGTGGTTAAGAGCACTGACTGCTCTTCCAGAGGTCCTGAGTTCAAATCCCAACAGCTACATGGTGCCTTACAACCATCCATAACAAGATCTGATGCCCTCTTCTGATGTGTCTGAAGATGGCTACAGTGTACTTACATACAATAAATAAGAAAAAAAAAAGAAACAGACAAAAACTATTTTTTTTAAAAAAATCTTATTTGAGTCATCAAACAATTTTTCTATTTTCAAAAGAATTCTCTTTGGTATTTTAAAAAGGACTTTTTTTTTTTTGAAGACAGGATTTCTTCCTGTAGCCCAAACTGTCCTGGACTCATTCGGCAGACCAGGCTGGCCATGAACTCAGAGATCTTCCTGTCTCTGCCTCCCAAGTGCTAGGACTAAAGGTGTGTGCCACCACTGCTCTGTGGGTGTTTTAAAAGGAACAAATGGCATTTGGGGATCGTAGGGTACCATTCTTGTACCTTATCTAAAACCATGAATTCTGTGCAACACTTTAAAAAGTCATCTAAATGTATTGACTTCAGGAAATAGTTTCTATTATCCAGAGTGAACGTTCAGTGTGTGGGTGGGAACAGTCATTGGTTTTTATCTGTTCCACAAAATTAACTTCATCGCAAGAATAAGCAAAAACAGAGACTGAAGAGGCAGCCTGGTGGTTATCTTGTAGAAAACCCAGGTCCATTCCCAGGACCCACATTGAAGACCACAACTACCCTTGACTCCAGTTCCCGGGGATCCAGTGCCCCCATCTGGGCACCAGGTACTGTTGTGGTGCACAGACATGCACGCAGGCAAAACATACATACAAGAATAAAAGTTAAAAATCTAGGAGAAAAATAAAAAGACCACAAACCCAGAGTCTCCCATCCATCTTTTAAATTTAAATTTATCTTTATCCTACCCAGCTATTTGATCCCTGTTATACAGAAAGAATTTCGATACTGAAAACACCCTTGGATGGCCATTAGTAGCATGAATCTTATTCATGCTTAAGGGGAAGATTGGCATGTGCCATGTCAGACCACAGGAGAACAGAACATTCCAGAAGAATCCAGATCTGGCAAAGGTGGAAGAGAGAAATCCTCACCGGAGCAGAATATGCTGCTGGAATCAACCTTCACCTTCCCCGTGATCCCTGACAGGAAGTCAGGCCATGCTAACACGTTTCCCCGACCGAGTTCCTCTGGGCAGGAGCTGGCCAGCGACTTCACCTGTGAGTTTAAAGCATGCTTTCAGATAAACCTGCTAATATGGAGTGTACACATCACACTTAGCCTTGCTGAGCCAGCCACAGATTGTTGTGGCAGACGTGAAAAGAAGCATATATTTATATAGTATGGTCGCAAAGGCAACAGGGAAGTTTCTTCACTTTCCAACCTCCATCATTAAGTCTCCCCAATATTTCTCTCACTTAAAAGAGTCACAGTGGCCTGAAAATTTGAAATTCTTTGCATAGAGTTTCTTGTCTAGATGTTAAGGTTTGTTATGGTATATTCCCCCCGCCAAAGATATTACTTAAGCTGCGTGTGTGTGTGTGTGTGTGTGTGTGTGCACGCGCGCGCACACACACACACACACACACCCTCTGTGAAGTATATGAAGTGCCCAGAAGAGTACATCATATCCTCTGGAGCCAGAGTTACAGGCAGTTGTGAACTATCTAATATGGGTTCTGGAAACTAAACTTGGGTCCTTTGCAAGAGCAGCAAGTGCTCTAAACCACTGAGCCATCTCTCCAGCCATGTCTGTTCTGAGAGTGAATATTTATGAAGCCATTGCCATGAGGCAAAGAATCCCACAGATGTGTAGGTAGCCTTTTTGTTGGTGACTCCTGCCAGACTCTGTTCTGTAGATGTTGTTCCCTCTCCTTTATAGTTAAGAAAAATGAAGTTTAAGGAGATGGAGCAACATGATTGAAAATCTGCCAGGAAGACTATGGTTAAACTGGTGTTGGCTCTCAGGCTGTTGGACTTGAGCCTGGCTTGAAACACAAGTCTATCTGCTCCTGTCTGTGGGTATTCTTACGTCCATTTCCAGTCTAGTCAGGAAAACCTGAAGTATGACTCTTTATGATTCCTTCCAACTCAGAAATTATAATATTTTTATAAAATGCTCATTCCTATTTATGTCAGGATAACACCAAGAAACTTAAGTGGGAATCGATGTGAATAACGCCCAACTAAGAGACCATGCCATCCAATATCGGGGATCAATCCTAATTAGGAGTCTACAAGCAGACATGTCATCATTAAGCTGTCCATGGTTTTACTAGGTTTGTACCTTTGCTTCTCATTACTGTCATACACTGAAAATGGAATTGACCTGCTGTGGAGACAGGACATAGTCCCAGAGGTTGAGCTGGCTTATGGAGCCCACAAAAGACTCAGCCGGGTTGAATCCCTCTCCTTTTTTGTCTTGCTCTTGTCCAAGAACTAATGCACCGCCACCTAGAGAGAAGGAGAAGGTGCGGTGAGAATACAGAGCTGGAAAGCCACCCCAATGGTTTGTTATCCCCCAAATGCTAATTTAATAAAATGCAGCTAATGCAAATGTATGAACCTGCCATGGGAAAGCTGAACTAGGTTACTTTATTGTATGGCCCAGAGACAAGGACAGAGTGGAATTAAGCTTATCCGGACAGTCAAAGTGTGAGTCCACCAGGCTCCAGTGCAAAGTCCCTATGACTCCCTGCCTCTGGTCTTAGAGTTTCTTCCATCGTGGATGCCTTTCTCCTCTCTCTTGACCAGTCAACTCTGCCGTAGCCTTCAAGGCTGGCTTGTTGAATGCAGCGGGCATTTACACAGCTCCTCATGACGTGCTGCCTACTCTATCAGGGTGGGAACTGTCCCAACAGAGCAGAGAGCTTTTCCACATGGGGTGGGGTTGTGATTCTAAGAGAAGACACACACGTAAAATACATTCTAGCATAGGACAGCAAGTACAAGAATAGAAATATGCAGAATAGCTCCCCCGGGAGAGAGAGGGAGGGTGGGGTGAGTGGATGGAGGGATTGTGAAGACATGCTTGACTAAGAGTTAGCTTTGTGCAGATAAAAGATGAAGGTTTCTGGGCAGAGGAGTAAGATGCCAAAAGGAAGATGGCTACACGGTGTGTGGGACTGAGGTGACAAGTGACTCTTCACCACCGTTGATCTCTCCAGCGGTCTGTGTGCTAGAGTTTATAATGGGCTGCACCCACTACATCTGTGTGCATTCTCTATAAGTAGGACAGGCATCGGAAGAAGGTAAAGAGGAGAGTTGTGAGTCTGAGGACTGGTGTGTAAGCAGAGCACTACAGGGAAGTTGTGGGGTCTGTGGTGGCTTCCTGTTCAAATAGATTTCATAGGGAGGCATCTATTGTTAGAAGGAGATTTTTTTCTTTAAATTTTAATTTTTGTTTTGTTTACTTTGAGACAGTGTCTCACACAATATAACTTGTTTCTAGAAGATACTGGTTCATTTTTAATATTTTAAGATATTTTAGTTGAATTTTATTTTACCCAGACACCATTTTATGTATTGGATACATGAGGAAAGTGAAGGATAATGATGCCCACATAGCTCTTCCATTACTAAACCTCCCTGGAGTGACTTTAGAGGAAAGATTGAATTCTACTTGACAAAGGACACAAAAGCTGGAAAATGTGCCCAGTGGCTCAGCTGATATATTTTGTCCCCAAACAAAACTGAAAGCCTCCTAAAAAGTAACAAATAAACAAACAAGTAAGCCAGCAATCACTCATCCCAGGCTAGTTTCAAACTTACTATGTAGCCAAAGGTGGCCTTGAACTTCTGATCCTCCTGCCCCTGCTTCCCAAGAGCTACTATTACAGGCATTTCCCACCATGCCCTGGCTCAGAACAAACTATTTTAAATTTATTGAGAGTGGTTTCACCAAAGCTTTGTCAAATATTGTCCTAATCTTGTAAAACAATCACATAATTAAAAGATCAGTACTGGAAATTGAACCTATGGCCTCTCATAGAACAGGCAAGCGCTCACCTCTAAGCTGTGTCCAACTACATGGTTTTCAAAAGCAGCTTCTATATCAGGATACCAGTAGTAATGGCTTGCTTAGAACACAGCTTAGCAAATGCTCCTGGACCAGCTTGCTTCTTGGTCAACCCAAGATTTGCAAAGGCTTCTCTTTTATAGTCATGCAGCTCACCCAGGGAAAAGCATTTGGTATCTTACAGTCTAGATGGCTGACAGATGGTAAAGGAAAGACATAATTGTGGGTCTTTGTCCGGAAGCAGTGACAACTAAGTTGGCCAATGCCATGTTCATGTAAGCATGACCACCTCCAGAGTCTCATACACATGTACTCATTTTGCAAAACATACCAGGTATGGCTTTGCCAATGGAGAGGCCGGTACCACCGTCAGAAAATTCCCCATCTATATAGACCCTCCAGGCTCCACCAGCACTTGTCCATGTGATTGCAATATGATGCCAAATACCGTCATTTACAGAGGGGCAGTTGGTGATCTTTTCCTTTCCATTCACATAAAGAACCCAGCTGTGGAGAGAAAGATTCCAGTCAATGGTCACAATATATGATTCATTCTCTGGGGGCACATTCTCTTTATCATGTTTGTGGGTTTGCGTGTGCATGTGTGTGGTGTGTGTGTGTGTGTGTGTATGTAGTACTCATGTAATCCATTAGTCATTCCCCCTCCATCTGATAATATTTTAGAAGCACATCTATGTTAATAATTACATTAAATTCTAGGTCAATATAAACACTGATGAGCAAGGAGAAGTCTTGGGATGAGCCAAGATAATTGAGACAATTCACCATCCTTTGAAAAATCAAAAACAAGTGAGGGTTGCTGAAATGTTTGATGCCCTTCCTCTAGAATACACGTTTTCTAAGACCAGAAACAAACTTCAGATGTCCTTAGGAGCTAAGTCTGCTTCAGGGTTTATACTATTGACTAGGCATTTGTGTTCCCTCAGAATTTGTGTGTTCTAGCAATCTGACAGTATAAGAAGAGAGGCCTTTGAGGTGACTAGGCCAAGGAGAAGACAGGGGCCTCTGAACAGGAAGGGCTGTTGTAATTACAAAGGAAATCAGCAGGAACCCCTTGCTGCTTCAGTCTTTGAGGACACAGAATACACCTGAATAACATCTATGGACCAGGAAGGCGCACTTCCTAGAGTCTGGTTCTGCCACTGCTTTGATCCTGGATTTTTTTATATTAGCCCGAAGAGAGTAATACAGTTGCCAGAGTGGTCACATGGTAGCCAAAATACATATGTCAAAATAAAAAGAACCACAAGAAGTTTCCAGAAACCTTCATCGAAGTAGCGTAAAGACCGTGAACAGTTGTGTAAAGTGTCCAAAAGCAAACGGAGACAAAGAAATGACCATGGGGAGTGGAGGAAGAGGGGAATAAACGTCTTCTGTAGGACCAAGAAAGGCAGCCTCGTTTCTGGTTGAGCTAGGTTTGAAACCCCAGTGACCCCGCAGGTGACCCCACAGGGGATAACCCTGCAAGGGAAGATAAGTGTTTGCCACACTCCTGGACACCAGGCTCCTGACACAAGGCCACAGTTCTCTATAATTCTGTGGCCATCAGTCACATAAGGGCAACGCCCCAAGGCCCTCTACAGGTAGAGGATGTGACCACAGATCATGTAGCCTCAAGACAGACCTCCATTTTAATGAGGTACTTGTCTTAGTCAGGGTTTCTATTCCTGCACAACCATCATGACCAAGAAGCAAGTTGGGAAGGAAAGGGTTTATTGAGCTTACACTTCCACACTGCTGTTCATCACAAAAGGAAGTCAGGACTGGAACTCCAGCAGGTCAGGAAGCAGGAGCTGATGCAGAGGCCATGGAGGGATGTTTCTTACTGGCTTGCTTGTTTAGCCTGCTCTCTTATAGAACCCAAGACTACCAGCCCAGGGATGGCACCACCCACAAGGGGCCTCCCACCCTCGATCACTAATTGAGAAAATGCCCCACAGTTGGATCTCATGGAGGCACTTCCCAAATGAAGCTCCTTTCTCTGTGATAACTCCAGCCTGTGTCAAACTGACACACAAAACCAGCCACTATAGCACCTAAAGGCCTGAGGGCTTAGCCAATTAAGCTCTCCTTCCCAGACACTCCTTCCTGCAAAAGCTATTTAACCCCAGGCCTGCCCTGAGAAAGTGGGTACAGTTTTACTCATCACAACCCTCCTCCACCATGACAATAAATGCCTTAACAGGTGGACTGCCTCTTTTCACCGGATCTGCTGTGGGGAGCAACGGAACAGGCCTTCATCTAAAGAGCTGGTCTAATCTCCCACAGAAGGCCTCTCAGCCCTCCCAGCCATGGCTGCCTCCACTAAGCCAAGCTGGACCTTCTCCTCCCCACAGGACCCAGCCGGCGCTCCCCTCTTTTCTCTTTCAGCCTCAGACTACATCCAGCCCTTGGGCCCCCACTCCGTTCTCAGCCTGAGAATCAGATGGTCCTGGCCTCTCTGCAGGCCTGGGGACCCCCCTCCACCCGGCGCTGGCAGTCCCTGGGGACCTCAGACTGTGCTCTCCCACCCCTGGAGTGGGGTCTGCGGCTTCCAGACATGGCCTGGTGCCAGCGTTGGGTAAGCAAGCACTGTCAAAACCCGTGTCCAGCATTCTGCCTCCACAAGTGAGCGGCCCTAGTCCTGTGGCTGACCGGACTTGGGACACCCCATAACCCCACAGTTTTCTCAGGCTTTAGCAACAATATTCATGAGAGGAATATTCTTGCATCAGCTTGCGGCTGTCTTTTTTCTAGATTTTCCCCCTTTCCTCTCTTTAGCCAAGCAGGCAGAAGCTTTATGTACAATTTACCTCAAGTCTTTGCAAAGGCCTTACATTTCTGCCCACTAAAGTTCAAGCTGACTAAGAAGAACTGTGCTTGATGAGATTTTTACCAAAATAGTGAACCTCCCCAGCTTGAGAAGATCCTGGTAGGTCTCTGGGTCTTGCAGCCTGCTCATGAGGCCAGTGCTTTACGTGAACCTGAGAAGAAAGCGTCCCATGGAACACCATCCAGCCTAGCCTGGGTTTGCAGTCTCTCCAAGGAATGCACATGTAGAAAAGAGTTGGGGTCTTCAAAGGACCCCAGGGGCCAGGACGGTGGACAACTCAGTAATAACCAATATGGACAGGTAACTGGTATCTGGGCCTGTCCAGGTCTGTGACTCTTCAGAAAAACTCCAGGTATAAATGGAATGACTTCATAGGCAGTGCAGAGGGAAGGACCCTGACATTAAATTTAATTTCTCTTGAGGGAACTAAGAATCATACTAAGTGAGGTAACCCAGTCTCAAAAGATCAATCATGGTATGTACTCACTAATAAGTGGATATTAACCTAGAAAACTGCAATACCTAAAACATAATCCACACATCAAATGAGGTACAAGAAGAACGGAGGAGTGGCCCCTTGTTCTGGAAATACTCAGTGTAGCAGTATAGGGCAAAACCAGAACAGGGAAGTGGGAAGGGGTAGGTGGGAGAACAGGAGGAGGGAAGGGGGCTTATGGGACTTTCGGGGAGTGGGGGGCCAGAAAAGGGGAAATCATTTGAAATGTAAATAAAAAATATATCGAATAAAAATATTAAAAAAAAAGAATGCCCCCCCCCCTGGTTCCCTGAGACTTGTGCTGGTTCTCAGCCCATCTGTCTCCACAGACAAGTGGGACAAGTGCTGCTGATGTTAACATCTGGATGTTCTGCGGTATAAAGGGATCAGTCTCTTGAGAGTTTGACCTGACCTTCCCATGATATGGCTCGTAGGCAGGACATCATTTAGTCTTTCTGAAATTTTGGTTTGCTCTCTGTTGAAGAGGCAGTATTCCTCAGGGCATTGTTAAGATCAAATAAAACAGTACCCATGAAGCTACACCTAACTTACACGTGAACAGTTATCACCAACATCTGGCTTTCCCATAGAACTCATTCAGATGTTCTAGTTGACTGTTGTCATCCGTTTCTCCATGCTCCCTCCTCCCCAACCCTAATGCCAGAAGGTAAGCACTGAGCAGGATTCAGTTCTAACCTGGCATCATGAGAAGTCCTCCCTGCCATGTCCGTTCCAACTTCTGCTTACCCATTGTAATCAGTCAGGAGGAAGGTGTTGTCTTTGTCGCCCTCAAGTGCATAGGAGATGGGCGTCCCGTAGTTGATGACATCAGAAGATTTCATCCAGAATGCGCAGGTTACGGCATGGAGGGTTGGAAGCACTCCATCGAGCAGGACGTACCCGTAGATGCCAGAAACTTCAAAATCCAGGTTAAAACCTGAAGGCTGTTCTGCAACAAATAAGGAAAGTGTGCAGAATGTGGTATTCACATACACTTTCAGTTGTCCAGGGAAAGCAGCGGGCAGGAAGCACCGATTCCAAAGACACTAACATCAGGAAACATGAAGATTTGAGAAGTGACTTAAAAGTTAAACAATGAATACTTACTTAAGCTGTGAAAGGAAGCTGAAAAATGGGCTGGGGAGGTGGAAAGGTTGAGAGGAGAGAGAGAGGTGGGGGGAGAATTGATGCTGCAGAGGAAGAAAGAGGCTGATTCAAGGGCAGCATCCTTCCCCACTCGGGATCTGTCTTTTCCACAGCAGAAGAACAATCCAGCTCTTTCCCCATTCAGCTCTGCAAAGCCTACTCTATAACTAAAAGGCTTAAGCCTCCTGAGAAAGTGTTGGGAACCAGAGAGCTTGGCTCAACGCCTCCAGCTGAGCTGTTTGCACAGGTTTCTTGAGAGCAAAACATCCTGTGGCTTAGCTTGATTCCTGCCTGCCTGCCTTCCTGCCTGGTGTGGTACGGACTTCCCAGGTGCCTGACCTATGGCTGTAATTGTTTTTTCTTGTTCCCTTCCCTGGCCTCTAGTATATATATTGCTGGTCTCTCAGTAAGGCTTTTGGCATTCTCCTTGCAGAATGACCTGTGTCTGTGTTTTTTAATCCCCCAGGCCTACTAAGCCTGATACTCGGTACCATGGCAGGGCGGGCTAGGATCGGGGGCTTCCCGATGTAAGGTTTCCTGAATAAACTGCTTTGAGAAGAGTCTCCTGTGTCGTCTCCCTTATTCCGCTGGACGGATAATGGCGGCAACAAGAAAGCAGACTGGCATTATTCTATAGACTCGCTGACCTACCTGTCCATCAACCTTCACTTCCCAAGCCAAGTGGCTTTTTAAAGTGTTCCTTGTGGAACACATGGAAGAAATACAGATTTTACATGTAATCATTAAAGGTTACACAGTCTTAGAGGAGAGTATTTTGGTTTGTTCACTTGTTTGAATTCAACTTCATAATACGGTAAACATGGTTAACAACAGTGCATTGAGCAAAATTGCTAAGGGGGTACGTTTTAGTACTCTTACAACAAAATATGTGAAGCAGTTGGGCTAATAGATATGTTAATTAGATTGCTTTAAATATTCTACATTGTATTTATAAATCATCACATGTTCTTTATATTCCATAAATGTATATACTTGGAATGTCTCAACTTTCACTTGTGAAAATACCATTAAAAGTAACAAAATTAGGATTGGGGCGATGGTTTAGTGGGTAACGTGCCAGGCATGTGTCCTTATGCAGGCATGAGGACATGATTTCCTAACACTTAACACCGACATTAAGAGCCAGACATGGTGACCTGTCTGTAATCCTAGTGGAGGTGGAGACAGGAGGATCCCTAGGGCTTGCTGGTCTTCCAGACTAGACAGTGAGCTCTTAGTTCAATGAAAGACTCTGCCTCAAAAACAAATAAGGCATAGAGCAGTTGATATTGACTTCTGACCCCTACTCTCACATGTACGTGCATGCATACACATGCACAAAGGTATGCATGCATGCACTAACAAGACCACAAAGAAGGGAGAAAAAGAGAAAGAAGGAGGAGGAATGATCATCTGGTGTGTGGCAGGGCCTGGATGCACACAGTAAAACCCCAAATTTTAAACAGGGAAATGTGGACTCCCCCCCTCTGTCAAAGTGTTTTCTCCATTTCTCTCTTAGATCTGTAAGCTGTGGCTTCCTAACGCATGCTGTTGGGGATAATGACAGCAGAACCTAGTTTATTGGTGGCTGTGAAGATGAAATATGTACCAAGTGCCTAGCAGAGCCTCTGGAGTACAGGCAGTATATGACATGGGTAAAGCCTGCCACTGATGGATTAGTATTCTAAGTATTGCTAGTAGTCATTCTGAGCTAATAGACACCTGTCTCACACCTGAGTTCACACACAACTGCCCCATACCTGAGTTCACACACACCTGTCCCACACCTGAATTCATACACACCTGTCCCACACCTGTGCTCATACATATCCTTTTCACATCTGAGCTCCTACACAGCTGTTCCCAAACCTGAGGTCATATACACCTGTCCCACACCTGAGTTCACACATACCTGTCCCACACCTGAGTTCACACACACCTGTCCCACACCAAGTTCATACACACCTATCCCACATCTGAGTTCATACGTACCTGTCACATATCTGTGCTCATACATATCCTTTTCACACCTGAGCTCCTACACACCTGTCCCACACCTGAGTTCATACACACCTGTCCCACACCTGTGCTCATACATATCCTTTCATACCTGAACTCTTACACATCTGTCCCACACCTGAGTTCATACACACCTGTCCCACACCTGTGCTCATACATATCCTTTTCACACTTGAGCTCCTGCACACCTGTCCCACACCTGAGTTCATACACACCTGTCCCACACCTGTGCTCATACATATCCTTTCATACCTGAACTCTTACACATCTGTCCCACACCTGAGTTCATACACACCTGTCCCACACCTGTGCTCATACATATCCTTTTCACACTTGAGCTCCTGCACACCTGTCCCACACCTGAGTTCATACACACCTGTCCCACACCTGTGCTCATATATATCCTTTTCACACTTGAGCTCCTACACACCTGTCCCCAAACCTGAGGTCATACACACCTGTCCCACACTTGAGTTCATACAGCTGTCTCAGACCTGCATTCATACATACCTGTCTCACACCTGAGTTCACACACACCTGTCCCACACCTGTGTTCATACATACCCTTTTCACACCTGAGTTCATACATACCTGTCTCACACCTGCGGCCAGAAAATCCTGGCTGACATTTACAACTGTATGAGTTTAGTTCATCCACGCAGGTAGCCTGGTTCCTGCATGGATTGGACTGACACTCATTGATGTTCAGTTCGCAGTGTAGTCCCGTGAAGCCTGCAGGACATTGACACCTGAAAGAAAATGAAATGCAACAACAAGAGACATGAGAGGATTCATTAGAGAAACCATCACCCCAACTTACGACAACCTTATTTCAGAAGACTTAGGGGGAAAGTGCTTAAATTATTTATTTTTCCCATTCATCTGTTTGTGATTGAACCCCTTTAAGACACTGTATCACAAACAGAACAAAATAAAGTAAAAAAGTGATTCTGCTCTAAGTGTATGCATGGTTAGTTGGAGAGTTTATGAATTCTGAGTTCTTTCCCCATGGAAATTCCCAGTAAAATATGGATAGCACTGATTCTACTCTAAAGCCTTTTTATTTATTAAGCCAAGGTTATAGCAATGACATATGCTGGTGTCCTTCCCTCTTTACTGAGTTTGCTACAGCTGTTAAGCCATTTGTGGACATCCTGCTGTCACTGAGTTGTGGGGTGGGATTTTTCAAGCTCCTTCTTACTCACTGCGTAAGGATCTGTGGTCACAACTGTTTACACACCACAACAAAAACATGTATACAATAGTGACAAGTGATGAGCATTCCACTGTGAGATGGGGAATCCAAGATGGGGGTTGGAATTATAACCCCACAGTGTCATGGGCCTGTCCCCCAGAGTCCTGCGTATCTACCTCATGTCATTTACTGTAGAAAATCACTGCACAGCTGCTACAGTCCTGTGCTCTGTGCTTATGACAACAATGCTCTTGTGGTGGGTGAGAAAGCAGTCTCTGGTGCATTCATGTTGTAGACAGTAAGCAGCCATTGTGCAGATGAACCAGAGCAAACACATCTACTTGACAATGTTTGAAAACAATGTAGAGTGACAGATGATTGATGGTGTGTACCTAAAACCTAAAACCACGCTGCATATTGCTTACTGTAATTTAAGTAGTAATATATAAAATGAGTTCTATATGTCTATATAGAATATATATTCTATATAATATACAATATAATAAATATGGTATTACTATATATCTACATAGAATATATTATATATGGTATTACTATATATCTACATAGAATATATATATATATATATATATATATATATACACATTATAAACTCTTAATGAGTTCTATTTGTCTATATAGAAACTTCAGGACTACTAGGAAAGTGTGTGTGTGTGTGTATGTGTGTGTGTGTGTGTTATGTATGTGTTTGCAAACTGGAAGGAATACAACTTCATCTTTAGAACTTATTCTTTTAAAGCAAAAGGTGTGGATTAATTATGGCAAATATTAAGGTTTGCTGACCATAAAGATGAATGAATGTTCTTATTATTCTTCTCAGCTTTCGGCATGGCTGGAGGTCATAATGTCAGCACTAGCACATTCACCTTGAGCTGTCTTTGACGTTGATCTGGAGGTGACTAGTGCGCATGCACGCCACTGGAGGAGTTTAGAAGGAAATCTTAGAGTGCAGGTCATCTTGACTGGGTCCCTGCACTTTATGGTAAACCTGTTTTGGCTAGCAGCTTACTGTCTTTATCTGACATTACGACACTGCCATAGCTCAGGCTATGGTGCTCAGTCAACAGCACTGCATCCTGGAGAGAGCTTGTTTTCTCCTTTCCTCTGACTCTGGATGAACTACATATTCTTCTATTGTTTTTGAGCCCTGGGATGAAGTCAGATTATGGTGAGATTCTCTGTGTTAAAAAATGTGAAGCTTCCATGAGAAAATGAAGTTATATTGATAATACTTCATCTCCACACTGACGATATGAATTTCACTGGCTCAACTTCCTTTCTTGTACATATTTATATGTAAACCGCTTTGGCTGTTTGTAGGATGGTGGTAATAGGCAGGGGCAAAGCTGGAAGGGGACTGTGAAAGGTAGTAAGGGGGGTAACTCAGTTTTTTCTTTTAACTTTGTGAACCAATAGATCCGAGGACCATGCCAATTGCTAAGTTGACCAGCAAGAGCAGCCTATGCCTCGTCCTGCAGAGATGAGGTCTCCCATGTCCCCTGCAGGCTGGGGGATGAGGTCTCCCATGGGGATGAGGTCTCCCATGTCCCCCCGCAGGCTGGGGGATGAGGTCTCCCATGTCCCCTGCAGGCTGGGGGATGCACAGGCAGCTCTAGAAGATGACTGAATTGCCCGTTTGTAAACTGCATTCAGGAAGGCAAAGTCTTTCCTCCAAGAACTTGTATTTCACCCACAAAGGCTCAGCTTTTATTACTATATTTGTGCCCATGTTAGGTTTCTTTTGATGAAAGATTTCTAAAGTAGATGTTAAAACATCACAGAATTCCAGTACCGATGGGCTCTCAGGTAGTATGGTCATATAGCCCACTTTTATTTTACTTGGTGCAAGAATTGTCAGCTAAAATGTAAAATGTTTAAAAATAGTGCCTTTTTGGCTAGTGCTAATATTAACTTCTGTGCCCTGGGATTGTACTTCTTTCTTTTCATCATTATTTTGTGTACTTGTATGTTCCTGTGTTCTTTTGTGTGTGTGTGTGTGTGTGTGTGTGTGTGTGACTTGGGGCTTTGCATTTAATATTCCATTCGAACTCCACAGTGACTGCTCAGTCAAGGAAACACAAAGTGAAACTCTAGACCTGGTCTTTTACCTGTAACTGTTGGCACCATCCTTACAAGTGGCTCCGTTTTGGCATGGCTGGCTGAGACACTCATCCACATTTTTTTCACACCGAGTACCCAAAAATCCAGGTGGGCATTTGCACGAGAACCCCCCGACTTGGTCTCTACAGACCGCGTTGTTTAAGCAGGGGCTCGAGTGGCACTCATTGACGTCTGTTTCACAGTGCACACCTGGGGCAGGGAGAGAATGAGAAAGCTGGGATGGTTCCCTCCAGAGGAAAGGCAGCCACATGTGACTCCTGGGCTGCACCTCAGGGCGAGGCTGCAGAGCCACTGCCACTAAACCGGGTCAAGATGAAGCTTGTAATGACACTGACTTTGCTGAGTCATTTCTGGATTCTGCAGTTTTCATCCTCAGCCTATTTATCTTCCTTCTGACACTATGCTTAGCAATGGGCATCGTGCTAAAATCACGTTCAAAAGGATGATAAATTTACTTCTGTTTTTTTCCTGTTTCTTTGACCTCACCTATTTGCATTTTGCCCTCTCAGACTTCTTCCCTAACAATTAAGTACATATTTCTTTAACAATATTTCTCTCATCAGTTTGTAAAATATATTATTCTGCATCATTTACATTCATTTTTGAACATCATTTACATGACTCCAACAGTCTGTTTTTAAACTCCAAATATAATATTTAGATACTGTATTCATTTAGATGTTGTATTATATGACATAATATCTAGATTAGAAATTATTAGTCAATGCAGTAATCCTTATTTACAGAATTTTAGAAAGGAGGGAGATGCAAACGCCTTACCGACGTATCCTTTCACGCAGGCACAGCGGTAGCTCGCCAAGCCGTCAGTGCAGGTTCCTTTATTCAGGCAAGGGCTGGAGCTACACTCATTTATATTTTCTTCACATGTTTGACCTGAAAAGAATCATAGAGTCTTCAAGCTGGAGAAAACATAAGTTTGTTTTTTTTTTTAAAGGAAGTTGTTTGGAGTAAAAACAAGAATTGGAAGTCATGGCCAATGAGCGTGTGGAGATTTTGCTCTTTGACAAATACATTAACACAAATATTTCTCTTTAATCTTTGAATTTCAAAAGAGAGGAAGTTTACGTAGAGATGTAACATATTTGGTATACAGTGAGAAAACACACACACACACACACACACACACACAAATAAAACAAAACTAGTTTTATTTTGCATGTATTGGTGTTTTGCCTGCATGTACATCTGTGTAAGGCTGTCAGACCTTGGAGTTAAAGACAGTTGTGAGCTGCCACGTGGGTGCTGGGAGTTGAACCAGGATCCTCTGGAAAAGCAGTCAGTGCTCTTAACTGCTGAGCCATCTCTCCAGGCCCTCTGACCATATATTTAAGGTGTGATCATGCTTAAAGTTGTTTTCTCACACCATCTGTTCAACAGTTTTCATTCTTTGTTGTGTGTTCCTTTTGAAATTAAGCTGTAATGGTATACAATTGACAAAAAGTACTGGAGAAATTACTGAATAAAGAAAATATTATCTTGAGTGAGGTAACCCAATCACAAAAGAACACATATGGTATGAACTCACTGAGAAGTAGATATTAGTACAAAAGGTCAGATTAACCAAGAAACAATTCACAGACTACATGAAGCTCAAGAAGAAGGAAGACCAAAGTGTGGATACTTTGATCCTTCTGAGAAGGGGAACAAAATACTCATGGGAGCAAATATGTAGATAAAGTGTAGAGCAGAGACTGAAGGGAGGGTCATCCAGAGACTGTCCCACCTGGGGATTCATCCCATATACAGTCATCAAACCCTAACACTATTGTGGATGCCAAGAAATGCTTGCTGAAAGGAGCCTGATATGGCGGTCTCCTGAGAGGCCCTGCCAGAACCTTACAAATACAGAGGCAGATGCTAGCAGCCAACCATTGCACTGAGTGCAGGATCCTTAATGGAGGAGCTGGAGAAAGGACTGAAGGAGCTGAAGGGGTTTGCAATCCCATAGGGTTCAGCCAACCAGAACCCCCAGAGCTCCCAGGGACTAAACCATCAACTAAGGAGTACACATGGCTCCAGCTGCATATGTAGAGGAGGATTGCCTTGTCAGTCATCAATGGGAGGAGAGGTTCTTGGTCCTATGAAGGCTTAATAGATGCCACAGTGTAGGGAATTGAGGGTGGGGAGGTGGGAGTGGGATGGGTGGAGGAACACCCTCATAGAAGCAGGGAGAGGGAGGATGGGATAGGGGGTTTCTGGGGGGGGGACCGGGAAAGGGGATAACATTTGAAATTTTAAAAAGGAAATATCCAATTAAAATAGCATAAAAAGATAAATAAATAAATAATAACTTAATTTGTTCTGGAAATTCAAAAACAGTAGCCAAACTTCTGTGCAGCTGCTATTACTTAGAAACAGAGACCAGGTCTGTGATATTATCAAGCACAGGTCAGAAATAAGTCACAGTGGCAACATTTTCAAATTTCAAGTGATGTTTGCAAAGATTTCTCAGTTTGAATAGTACAGTATGCTTAAATTCAAGGCACACATGGAATTGCACAACACACACATATACACACACATACACACACACACACATATATATATATATGTATATATATAAGCATATATATTATACCACAAACTACACAAAAGAGAAATTTTATCAATAAAAAATTTTGAGGATGACAATTCTAACAAACCTACACATTCATACAGACTTAATAAATACAGTTCTATTACTTGTAAGCTTGATAAATGTAGAGTCACCTGGAAAGGTGGGACCTCGACTGAAGAGTTGGCTCAATTATACTGGCCCATGGCCAGGTCTGTGAGACACTGTCATTCCTGAAGACTGATGAGTATTTTTTTTTTTTTACAGTAACTACTTACAAAAAGGTAAGTAGCACAGTACACCCTGCATCTAATAAATATGTACTATTTACAAGCTCGAGTCTCATTTTCTCCTACAATATATATGTCATTCTGTCTACAGACTTTTGTGTTTCTCTTTTCTATATATTATTTATATTGTACCCTTGTGCACATTTGTTTATTTACACTCAAAGATTTGTATAAGAAAAAGTGCTAAAGATTGAAAATAGCTCCCAAGTTTTAAGTAGAAAAATGTATGCAGAGACTTGTCATCTTTCCACTGCTTATGGAAATGCATCCATATGTATAAGGCAAAAATCGAGGAAAGGGAGCATGGGAAATAAAATAGAAATGGCGAGGTATCTGGCAGTGGGTCCACCTGCTGAACACACGTCCTCAGTGCGGGCAGCGAGTGTGCAGCCCTGCAGCCCCTCAGTCAGAATGTGAGCATGGCTGCCTCCTGGCAGTTACGTGGGACACAGCCCTTGAAATACACCACACACTTTAATTTGTGCTCACCACAGATAAGGTTATCTCTTTTCTTGTAAGAGATAAATAGGCATACATTCTGCATTTGCCTGATTGCTGGCTGGAGGGAACTTAGGAGCTATTTTCAGTCTTTAGGACTTTTTCTTATACAAATCTTTAAATGTATATAAACATATGTGAACGAGGGTACAGTATAATATATGGAAAAGTAAACAAGAAAGGCTAAATATTAGGGGATGATGAAGACCTGAAGGCAGGTCGTGGGCACAACTTTTGTTTTTTGTTTTTTGTTTTGGTCTTTTGAGACAGTGTTTCTCTGTATGGCCTTGGCTCTCCTGGAACTCACTCTGTACACCAGGCTGGCCTTGAACTCAGAAATCTGCCTGCCTCTGCCTCCCAAGTGCTGGGATTAAAGGCATGCACCACTATGTGCACACAACTTTTGAAAGAGGACAGAAACCTAATTGTTTTTTCTGTTCTAATTCTGTCATGGATTTTGTGATAAGTGCATAAAAATCTATTTGATAATGAAAGTGTAAAATCCAATGTGGCACGCCACGGCTTTAGAATCACTCTTCAAATTGCACAGAAGTTCACAGAGATGTGAAGACTTTGGGTCTGGTTAATTTAGTGTGTCTGTTTTTCAATTTGCAAGGCTTGAAAAGTTTATAAATAAAAAAAAATCTTTGAATTAGACTTCCAAAAAATCTGTAATGAACCTACTGTATGAACTCAATGTGCCTCTGCATAAGACTAGAGCTAACATCATGCCATGATCCCAAATGAACAAAACAGAAGTGGCTCAAAGGATCGCCACCCTAAATTATGTTAACATTTTTATTTCATTATGGAAACTGTTCTTTGATGATAAAGTACTTATAATATAGTTCCTGTGAAATGTTTCATAAGGATTATAAAAGGACTTATTGAATACAGAATATACTATACATGCATGAACTAAAATAGTTATTTAAGTATAATTTAGTATAACATTTCATGAGTTAGGTATAGAGATAACATAATAACATGGTCTCCATTGCTGTCATAACACTATTATGAGGTTGTTTCTACTTCTAAGGTCATAAATCATATACTATTTCATAAGACTATTATCAATACTAGAATCATTATAATGGAATTTAACAGGGGAACTGATAGCAAGGTCAATGTTTCTGGACTCTTTTGGAGGGAGGATACTTTAAGACTGTAATTCTCTGACTTAAAATACAATACATACCTATATATACAAACACCCTTAAGTTAAAGAGAAAAACAGAGCCCGTAATGACAAAAGTGAGTGACTGGTCCATACACACACACACACACACACACACACACACAGAGAGAGAGAGAGAGAGAGAGAGAGAGAGAGAGAGAGAGAGAGAGAAAAAGAGAGAGAGTTCAAAATCTTAGGTACCAGTGAAGAGCTATGGAAGGACCTGTTTACCACAAGAAAAGAAAATGTTTCTTCTCACTTCCTGGTTCATTTTCTGCACCGGACATTTGGAGGCTTATATGGCAAAGACTCAAGCCATGCCCCTTACCTGTATAACCCAATGGACATTCACAAGTGAATCCCCCGACTTGGTCTCTACAGATTCCACCGTTGAGACAAGGCAGTGAGCTGCACTCATCAATGTCTGCTTCACACTTTAAGCCTAAAATGCAAATCAAGCACTAGGTGATGAATCAGCGGAAGAGAGTAAAACTTGTGATCACTTGAGAGTTCCATAATCTAGGCTTGTAAGGGAGAGCTGGTGTCCAGCTGTGTTTAATAAGGAAACATGTTCTCATATAAACTTAAGACACCTTAGAACATTACATGTGAAACAGCAAAATACCTTAAGTCCTTGGGAGAACAGAGAGGGAGGCGTGCAATTAATAAATTGTAGCCACAAATTATAATTAATCATGAAGCAAAAAATCCACAAAAGTATATAGAGTTGCTACTAAGGTCAAACAGCTCAAAGGGTGGGGTAGGGTCAAATTTTGCTAAATCTGATCTCATAAAGTAGATGCCCTTTAGTGGGACATCATCTTTCCGTAGGGTGCACACAAATTTGTTGGGCTAACTCTATCTGCCAGCTGGACTCAGATCACCAAGGAGAAACACCACATTTCATGCCTTCTAAATAGTTATGGCACACTGATGTATGAGAAGCAGAATTTGTATGCCTTTTTAAAATGCCACTCAAGTGTAGAATTCTCAGAAATCATCCATCCATCCATCCATCCTCTCCCCACCCCTCCCTACCTTCTCTCTTCCTTCTTCTTCCCCTCCCCCTCCACTTCTTCTTTAAATAGAATCTTACTGTGTATCCCTGGCTGGACCAGAACTCACTCTGTAGACTAAGCTGGCTCTGACCTTAGAGATCTCCCGCCTCTGCATCCCAAATGCAGGGATTAAAGGCATGTACTGTGAGCCTGGCAAGTCCTATATTTCCTATGAGATGTCAGCACATTTTTTTTAATATTTTTATTTTCTATATTCTTTGTTTACATTCCAAATGATTTCCCCTTTCCAGGATCCCCCCTCCCCATATGTCCCATAAACCTTCTTCTCTCCATCCATTCTCCAATCACCTCCCTCCTTTTTCTCTGTCCTTATATTCCCTTCCCATGCTAGATCAATCCTTTCCAGGATAAGGACCCTCTCCATACTTCTTCATGGGAGTCATTTGTTATGCAATTTGTGCCTTGGGTATTCGGGGCTTCTGGGCTAATTAATATCCACTTATCAGAGATCGCATTCCATGTGTATTCTTTTGTGATGGGGTTACCTCACTTAGGATGATATTTTCCAGATCAAACCATTTGTCTAAAAATTTTGTGAATTCATTGTTTCTAATTGCTGAGTAGTATTCCATTGTGTAAATATACCACATTTTCTGTATCCATTCCTCCTTTGAGGGGCATCTGGGTTCTTTCCAGCTTCTGACAGTATCCAGATTAACAAACTTAGAAATGAAAAGGGAGATATAACAACAGAAACTGAGGAAATTAAAAAAATCATTAGATCCTACTACAAAAGCCTATACTCAACACAACTGGAGAATCTGGAGGAAATGGACAGTTTCCTAGACAGATATCCGAGACACCAAAACTAAATCAGGATCAAATAGATCAACTAAACAGTCCCATAACACCTGAAAGGTCATAGAAAGTCTCCCAACCAAAAAAAGCACGGGACCAGATGGCTTCAGTGCAGAGTTCTATCAGACCTTCATAGAAGACCTAACACCAATACTCTTCAAACTATTCCACAAAATAGAAACAGAAGGAACTCTACCCAACTCATTCTATGAAGCCACAATTACGCTGATACCAAAACCACACAAAGAGCCAACAAAGAAAGAGAACTTCAGGCCAATTTCTCTTATGAATATTGATGCAAAAATACTTAATAAAATTCTTGCCAACCGAATCCAAGAACACATCAAAACGATCATCCACCATGATCAAGTAGGCTTCATCCCAGGGATGCAGGGATGGTTCAATATAAGGAAATCCATCAATGCTATCCACTACATAAACAAACTCAAAGAAAAAAACCATATGGCCATCTCATTAGATGCAGAAAAAACATTTGACAAAATTCAGCATCCTTTCATGCTAAAAGTCTTGGAAAGAACAGGAATTCAAGGCCCATACCTAAACATCGTTAAAGCAATATACAGCAAACCGGTAGCCAACATCAAACTAAATGGAGAGAAACTTGAAGCAATCCACTAAAATCAGGGACTAGACAAGGCTGTCCTCTCTCTCCATATCTTTTCAATATAGTACTTGAAGTTCTAGCTAGAGCAATTAGACAACATAAGGAGGTCAGCACAATTTTGTAAAAAAAGCAGATATAAGAGTCAGCTGTGGTAACTGGAATGCTGATATTCTGTTAGATGTCATTTGTTTCCAAATTTCCTCTTGCTATTTCTTTTTTGGTGAATTCTGCTTAAATATAATTTTTCATGGAAAACTTTCAGAGCTTGTCATGTACCTTTATATTTTTGAGTCAAAAGAAATATTTTAAAGACAATGAGAGATTATTTTTAATTAATTGCAATTTTTAGATATTTATTCTCTCCTAAAATTGCCTCTGGACACATTTGCAATGTGAACCAAGCTACAAGCAAACATAATTTTTACAGCTTCTAATCCAAACCCTGGTGTTCTGATGCTAGAAACAAAGCAACAGATCTCACGGGTGAAGAAGAACGTCCACAGAGGGACTTGTTTTAAAATGTTTGTGTTGGACAAAGTTGAACATCATGAGTTTAATTTGTGTTAGAACAAAACCCTGGACAGGACTCCCAGATTATTCAGATTACCCCCCCCCAGTTTTTTTTTTAGCTTCATAGCGAAGCCTCCCCCTCTTTCCTCCAAACTGTACAAAGAAAACTGTTACATATGCATATCTTTTGTCTTGTTCAACCCAATGTTTCCTCTCATCAACACTGTCTAATGTCTTACATGGTCTGTGTTTAGCAACCCAAAGTCTGATTCGGTAGACATGGAAATCTCACATGAAACATGATAAAATTAGCATTACTTTATGGTACCTGTGTATCCAGGTGGACAGAGACAGACATAACCACGCCCAAGCTGCTGGCAGGTTCCACTGTTGTGGCAAGGGTTTAAGAAGCATTCATGAAAGACCTACCAGGGGCAGAAAAGACATGTGTTACAGGGAGGCACTCAGGCCATTTCAACACTCCTACTTAGGGCCTAGAAGGTTGTCACAGTGCTTCCTGGTGAGGTCCTTCAAGCTAGGGGGATCACTGCTATATCATAGTAGCCTGTTATATATATGGGAATGAATGATGATTCTACCTAGAGGATAAACATATGCAGTGTTCCTACATGTAGGTTAGAATTCCTTAGAGATTTTTTTGGAATATGTGAAGTACAGGGTTCAGTTGCAACAGAGCCTCAGTGTGAAGTCCATTCATTATTATTTAAAAGTGGACAGTGGACTCCATCACACCATGCTTTGGAGGGTCCTTCAAGTCTCTGTATCAGCTCACTATGGTAGACTGGGGGAGGGTGACAGAAGAAATACAGTATCATTGGCTTTAAAAGCATTAAATGGTGACGGACTCATGGCTTTTGGGTAGGATGAATTAAGGGGAATGACAGAATCTACCCAAGATATCTGACATAGCATCTGGCATACAGATTATCTTAAAAAACAAAACAAAACTGGAGAGCAGGCCTGGGAATATACTCTTTGGCAGGACACCTACCCAGAATTGTGAGCCTATCGATTCAATTCCCAGGAACACACACACACACACACACACACACACACACGCACGCACGCACGCACACGCACACGCACACGCACACGCACATGCACACGCACACACATACATACATGCAGATACACAGAGAACAATTGGTCTAGTTATGTTCCTGAGTGATAGTGCTTAATTCTTCACATATTATTCCAAGGAATAATTTCTTTGGTCATAAAAATACATAACTAATTTTGAAATAAAAGTTGAATTATCTTTCACCCACTTTGGTAAACCAGCTCTCCTTTTCCCAAAGATGGGTCAATTAGTGATCAAAGCCTCCCACATCTACATACTGCTAAGCAGGCATTTCTGGAAAAACAATTCTGTTTTTTGATACTAAGAACATCTAATGCTCTATTTTTTGAAAATTCGTATTAAGAATCATAACTAAATATTCCTTCATAGTATTCATAATCTGATTAATGTTTTAACCTGGGATTCTGTAATACATAGAACGGCAAATTATTCCTCAAGCATCCCATCAAAGAAATGTTCTGTGTAGGAAGCCGACTTGCCTGACTGCTGACTTCATACTTGTTGTGGGTATGCCCAGGGGCCGCCAGGGGCACTATGCTTTCTTCTGCTGCTGAGAAAGTGGAGCTAAAACCTAATAAGACAAACGAGTGGAGTATCAGCACGTGGTAGGTATGGCCCATAATTACACTCTCTCGAGGCACTCTGGGTAAGTTCTGGTTGCAGAGTGAGTCAAGCCACACGTATTTTGTTTCAGTAATACTACACAGGAAAACACAGTCACAGGCAACACGTCATTCCATCCTAGACTCTGGGGGAGACATATGTTAGTTACCAAGTGCAATGTTTCCAAAATAATTCTTCTAGTCTTGTCCTCAAGAGGACTTGCTCATCTGGTAAGATGGCATGTTGACTAAAAGCGCTCGCCGACAAGCATGATCATCTGAGTTTGATCCCAGGACACATGAGGTAGAGACTGTAAAGTATGATTCCTCCATACTGTTTTCCCACCACTTGTGGCACATGCATGTGTACATGTGTGCACGTATGCATGAGCACACACACACACACATACTATATACATAAATAGATGTAATAAAATTGTTTTAAAAGGTCATTGAAGAATGAATTAATAAGCCCAGATATCAGAATCTACCCCAAATGGTGATGTTGAGAACAGAAGAAACCAGAGAGGCAAATATAGCTAAGACTCAACATGGGGTTTGTAGATGAAGGCTGAGAACTTACTTGAGCAGTCTGTGATGGACGTGGCACCAGTGATGGTGGTAGTTCCATAGAAGGGACAGGCAAGGCAGAAGGACTTCCCCGCATTGGGTTGGTAATAGTCGCGAGGGCAGGGATAGCAGGGCGTTAACCCAGAGCGGGAGAATTCCCCCACTGGGCAGGGCACTGGAAAGAAAAAAAAACCCACTGGTGTGCATGGATTACACATTACATTTAAAATAAGCTCCTTAGACTGTGGTTGTGAGAAAGCTACTGGAATACTTGTGTCTGCTCTTTAGGTTTGGAAAAGGAAGTCCCAGACACCCAGTTAAATCAGTCAACTAGTGTGTAAGATGAAGAATGTTGCCATCTATATTTATGTATGCAGTAGACAGGCTCATGTTTTCATAGCTGTACTATTTAGTACATAATACAAAGCTAAACATACACAGAATAAACATGCCCTAATGTTCTGATCACAAGAATGGCAGAAATTTCACTTAATACCAATATTAATAGTAACTCAAAATTTGAAATAGTGTACTGAGATAGCCAGGGGAAAATGTTACCATGCAAGTGTCGTTTACTGATGGTGTTAAGGAGAACAAATGTAGCAGCATGGATCTCAATGAATTTGACCTTTAAATAAGTTTACTGGACTGTCGATAATACGGTGTTATAAGCCAATGGCATAGACTTCAGGAACCTTTCCCACAGAAAAAAGCATACCAATGTGAACTGGGGGGATGTGTACACTTGTTTGACTTCAGTGAGTGTGTATAAGTATGGGATCAACATGCTACATGCATGTTGATCTCCTCTAAACATGTACAAATAAATAAATAGATGAACAAGTTAATATGTTTCCAAAGTTAGTGCCAGAGGTCAATAATTCTCACTTAATGCCTGTTTTAACTTGATCTTAAAGGGTCAGAGTACTGATAAATATTGGCAAAATATTGATCTTTGTCCTATGGGATGGTTATGTCAACAGTGATGATAAGACACCATTTACAGGACTGAAATCTTTAAGATTTGTAGCCACAAATCAAAGGGTTTGCATGCAAGAAGAGAGTAGATGCAAATGGTTGTATTGTGTAAGCATGGGAGCAATGCATGGCATGTAACTGTTACAGTGACTATAACACTTCATTCTGAGTATGATAAAACATAAAATGTGTTTCCTTTTCAATAAGGGTAAGGTAAACTCAACAAAACACAACAACAACAACAACAACAACAACAACAACAACAAAATCAAATAAAAAACCAGAACAACACATCTTATAATTAAATCAATATAGAAAGACAGGGAATCAACAAAGAAAGATTGAAGGAAGGAAGTTGAAAACTAAGAGAAAATATGTGAGGGTCCATTTAATAAGTCATATATACTTCAAATTAAAGTACAACAATGTTGGTCCAAACCTACAAAAGATGCTGAGTTAATCCTGGTTCTCACCATGGCGAGCCACATGTGGCTAACTATGGTGGGAATACAAGGATGTGGGGGGGCGTTTACCAGAATTCTGCCACATTCTGGGAATTAGAACTGCTTAATTGCAAAGCTGGTGTTAGACAAACCTCAAGGCTTCTTTAGAAGACTGGAAAAAAAGTCAAATATTTTACTTTCCTCTAAAAAAAATTCCAGTTGCTTTGTGGTCAGAGAAAGTTGGGGTACAGGCCAAATTATTTTACTACAGACTTTCTTTCAAAGTTAGCTTACATATTAGCAAAATCAAAGAGTACCTAGAAGATCCATTTCAAGCAGACTGTAAGGCTTTATTTGATGCTGAAGTAAAAGATAATAGAAAACAAACCTGGAGATTGCTTTGACTCAACAGGCATGGTTTAAACGCTTCAACCACCATCTAGAAAAATTCTCTTCTTAAAGCTTTGGTCGAGCAGTAGGTTGATGAACACTACTCAAGGAATCTGTTAAGTCTAAAATGTTCATCTTCCATGACCCTGGTACCCCAGATACTCTAAATAGATGGGAAGGCTTAGAAAACTTAT
The DNA here is from genome assembly GCF_947179515.1 of Apodemus sylvaticus. Taxonomy (NCBI): domain Eukaryota; kingdom Metazoa; phylum Chordata; class Mammalia; order Rodentia; family Muridae; genus Apodemus; species Apodemus sylvaticus. Next base: position 71,781,884 of record NC_067474.1, read on the forward strand.
TACCCAACACACTGTCCTGTTGGCTCTGAACTTCTGAGGACTACATAGCCTTAGATGCAGCTTTAGACAGAGCAGTCAGTGCTCTTAACCACTGAGCCATCTCTCCAACCCAAACCTTAAAGTAAGAGTATCAAGAATGAGGGGAGTCATACTTTAAAATGTCATCAGACACACCTGCTCATTCTAGCTAGGCTCTGTTGCTTCAGAGGCAGTAAACCAACCATTTATTCTAAATATAGCTCCACTGGCTTTACAGGGAAACAAGCTTTTGGAGTTTCTAGTAACAGATTAAATGTGTGTGTGTGTGTGTGTGTGTATGTGTGTGTGTGTGTGTGTGTGTGTGTGTGTGTGAGAGAGAGAGAGAGAGAGAGAGAGAGTGAGTGTGTGTGTGTGTGTGTGTGTGTGTGTGTGTGAGAGAAAAGGTCAACTTTGGGTGTCTTATCTTCCTCATTCAATCTTCATGGTATTGTTTAAAATAGGGTCACTCACCTAACCTGGAGCTCATGGATCAACAAGACTCATTGGTTAGCAAGCCCCAGAGATCCTCCAGTTCCTGCCCCACCCACACGTGCTGGGATTACACGTGTGCTGCTGTGTCTGGCCTCTGATGGGTACTGCTAATCTGAACTTAGGTCTATGCTTATAAAGCAAGCCTGTTGTAAGTGAACCATCTCCACAGTCCACAACATAAATTTTGACTGTCAGCTCTGGTTTTGAGATAGTGTGAACTTTTCATCCTCTTGTTTGCTTACATCTTCAGGAATTTCTGGTTGGGTAACTATAGTCAGTTGGGATGGTCGAGCTAGTCAAAGTGAAATGCTGACCTTTATCTTTCTGTTTAAAGCAGTAGCTGCCACAGGGTGATCCTGGAGCTGGTAAAGGTAGGCATTCCCGAATACTAGGTAGAAATGCACATGGCAGCCAGTGAATCAGCACTCCAGGGACAGGGCCTATAAACCTGCATGCCTATGGTGCCATGAAACCTTATTACTGAGGCCCAAGACAGAAGTCTTGTGCTATATACAGAGAGTGCAATGTTTATACTGAAGTGCTGTCCAGCTGGAAACAAGGAACTCCCCAAGAAGAGACAGTTATTTACATTCTCTGCATACTGTGTGCATTCCGTTTTGTTAAACGCACCCCACTCCTCCAGGCAGAGAACTTAGCATATGTAAATAAATATAAACATCTAAAGCAAGGATGATAACCTCCACAAGCAGAGACGTCCACAGCTCCTCTTTTCACAGTTGTGGTGGTTTCTGGGCATAGGAGGCAGCTCCGGGATCCAAATTCTGGTTGATAAGTACCCAGTGGACACGATTCGCAGGTCTCCAGCCCGCTGGAAGAGTAGGTACCTTGCTTACACTGAGCTGAGAAGAAACACACCATAAAATGGGCAACAGGATGAAGATGCTTAAAATCAGGTAGGGCTTCCCCAGTCTAAGGCAGGACAGAAAAGGAAGTATGAACGCTTCCTCTATAGCCAGTGACACAAGGTAGAGCCACCATGCTTTGTATATCACTAACCTTTAGATATATACTCACTTCCTTCCAATGCTGACTATCAGAGTTTTAGTCACACAGAGTGTTTAATAGTCATTGAACAAAGCTCAAAATAGACACCACAGTGAAGCTCTGTCCTCAATGTAAGTTTTGCACTGGGAGAAGTTGTGCTGTGTGAAGAGGGACAGGACTGGAAACTCGAATTGGCCTCCACCCATCTAAACCCAGCAGTGCATATCTCCAGGGAGAATGGACTCTGCTGCCTCCTTCAACAGCTTCATTGTCCTTTCCTTCAGTGTCTACAACAGACTCTCATTGTCAGCATTGCTGACAGTTCTGGGGCATTTCCAATCACCCGGCACCTCCTAGAATTTATATCTATCATTAAACACCGGCAACTGCCTTCACTCACATCCGTAGCGTGGAGGAACAATTTGGAACAGTCAGTTCGGTGAGGTGTGTCTCCTGTTAACCTTCATTATGAAAGAAAATGCTTCCACCAGAGACTTGCATTGTGAAGAACAGGAGATATGCAGAAAATGCTGCATTTTCCTAGAGGCAAGAATCTATTCATCTGTGTCTTCTGAAATTCATTTCCAAGTCAACAGAGAATTGATCATCTCATATCAAACACTATTCTAACAGTATTTGTTACTTCACATCAAACTTGATTGTGAAGTGCCATGAATGTCCTTCCTACTAATTAGTGTGAGAGTCAAGAGAAAGTTTCAGGCTAATTAATGAATGTGGATTTGAGTTTGTGTGTGTGTGTGTGGGGGGTGGTGGGCATGTAGCAAGGCACAGCTCCAAGAGAAATGATTTTTCTGGATCAGGGACACATTCACTTAGTGTGCTTTATAGCTATAAGGAAGGCTGTGGAGAACTGCTTTAAGCACTGCTCTTACTCCATCCTATTTTTAGACTGATGAATTGAAAAAGAGCTAAGAACCCTCTACTCCAGTGGGTCTCAACCTCCCAAACGCTGTGACCCTTTAATACAGTTCCTCATGTTGTGGTGACTCCGAAACATAGACTTATTTTTGTTGCTACCTTGTAACTGCAATGTTGCTACTGTTATGAGTGGTAATAAAAATATCTGATATGCAGGATATCTGATATGTGGCCCCTATTGAAGGGTCCTTTGATTCTGGAAGGGATTTGGACCTACAGGTTGAGAACTGCTGCTCTACTGCAAAGTATGGTGGTCAGCATACTGAATATTTTTTGTTGTTTTTCTTTTGAGACAAGATTTCTCTGTGTAGCCCTGTTTGTTCCAGAACTCCCTCTATAGACCAGGTAGGCATTGAACTCAGATCTGCATGCCTCTGCCTCCCAAATGCTGGGATTAAAGTTGAGCATCACCATACCTGGATGGATACTGAATATTTTAAACTAGAGGAACGTAAGAACGTTGTAGAAGCAGGAAGGTGTCTCTGAAACTCCCCATCTCTCTGTCTTTCACAGTAGTTCTTGAGACTATAAGAGACCTGCTCATTCTGCTACCCAGAGGAAAGAAGCAGCTTGACTCTGAAGACATTAGGGTCCAAGAAAAATGCAAACAATAGGCCTTGGCAACAGTCTCCTACTCTTTGTCTCTTTGTACTTCTAAGTAGCCACTCACCTCATCATCAAACTCAGCATCAAACACACACACACACACACACACACACACACACACACACACACACCACACAAACACATTTCCTAGTTTCTTTGTGCCTTCATTTCTAAAGGCTCCTGTACCATGTAAAATTTTCATTAAAAAACAGGTATGATTGTCTCTTGTTAATTTATGTTTTGATACAGAAGCCTTGACCAAGGCCAAGTGATGGACAAAGAAACCTCCCTCCCATTACAACTGGGCACAAAATCCATTTGTCTCTGATCAAACCCCAAGCCTCTACCTTTGCATTCAGAGATGCTTCTTGAATGGAGATATTCTGTGTGAGTCCTTGGGGGACAGAGCTTGCACTCCAGCTGCCCTTCTTCATCTTGGTAGGATCCCATGAGGCAGCTTTCACAGGTGGAATGCTTCAGAGAGTAAGAGGTTCCCAGGGGGCAGTTGACTGTGGACAAAGCAGGCAGGAAATTCAAGTCCCACAGCCATGGCGCCCTTCTGTTCTTTTTTCCCAAGAAGCATGTTTCTAGGCACTATTCTTCATAGATTAAATTTCACTGTAAGAGTTTTACTCCCACAGTGGGTAGACCTTCTAGATAGAGATTTCTAAAAACCAATAGCAGTAGATTATTTTTTTGAGAAGATGTATACATTTTATTGACCAATCGTAGATTTGATACCATAGGGCTTTAAAAAATGGAGGCAAGCTATGATAAACCATTATAGAATGCTTTATAGAAAATGTATAATCAACAAAGAAAAACTGAAGGTGAGAATAAAAGAATGAATATTTAGATAAACTTGTGATGGCTTTGTGATATTGAAAATAATTTCTAAATTATCTTCTGCACGCACCACCTGCTCCAATAAAATGAAGCTACTTATCCATTGCAGTGCCATTTCCAGACACAGAAATCAGGTCAACACAGAAAGACTAAAGCAGGTGAGGGAATTCTTACCCTCAGAGGGAGTGTTTCAGGCATCCTCTGACCAAAGGGCTCTAAGGCGACAGGCACATTTTACAATTTATAGTGTCATGGAACATCTCAGGTCAAATAAAGTGTTACACTCACCGAGTCGGGGTTATCAAAGCATTCTAGAGAGACACCTGAACTTTATGCCAGGTGATTTGGAGATGATAATCAATTCAACTATTACCTGGGTGCTTATTGAAGATTGATTCCTAATTCTCTATCTCTACGGTGGCAGGTGCATTAGTTCTAAGGTAGGCCCTAAACTGATCCATGATACATCACAAACATTTTACAGTGGCACAGGTCTGAAGGACAAACTGAGATGAGAGAAACATAGGTCTAGTCTATTCCTGATTGTTCTCAGAGAGGGGAAAAAGAAATCAGAGTAGGCTCATCATAACAGCTTTAAATGAGTTGATTTTTGTCACACTATGGATAGCAAAAGCAAGCTATAGGAGTGATGGCTAGAACCTAAGGAGGAGGCTTCATGAACACGATACAAGGACCAGGACTTCAGGGAGACTTACCTGAGATTCACGTCATTCACGGTGTTTTGTGTGTGCATGCGTGTGCATGTGTGTGCGTGATAGAAATAGATTGGACTTTATCCAGATTGTAGCTGTGTAGAGAAGTGGTAAGGGGGAAATGGAGGAAGAATGGCAAGTGACTAGTGTGTACAGGAGACTCTGAAGATATTCCAAAAACAGACAAGCGACGGTTGTGAATGATTCATCCTGTGAATGAACTTAATGCCATTGAATTGTACATTTCAAAGAACTTCTTCATGTGAACTTTACCATAATTGAAAAAAAAATCAAAACATTATAATTGTCTGTGTCATTAGGAATTTCCGCCATACTGCTTTCTATCTTTGAGCATGCCCTATTCCTCCCTGGCTTTGGTCTTCTGTACTGTGCACTGACATTAACAGCATGTCACAGAGATGCTGAATGAGATTAAATGGGGGAGGTGTGCACCCGACAGACAGAAGTGGTCAAATATGTGAGCTACTGTTGTTGGGGCAATTGATAAGAAGTTATGATGCTGTTTTTGTTTTTAAGATTTATTGTGTGTGTGTGTGTGTCTGTCTGTCTGTGTGTATGTTTGTGTACATGAACACATATGCTGTGGAGGCCAGAAGAGGGAATCAGAACCCCTGGAGCTGGAGTTCCCAGTGGTTGTTATGTTCCCAGCTATCCATTATGGATGTGTGGAAGCTAAGCTCTGTCTCCTACAACAGTAGCAAGTGCTCTAACCACTGAACATTTCTCTAGCATCACTATGAGGCTTAAAGAGATAGAAAGGAAAATAAGATTTGTTTCCTTCACATCAAAATACTTGGCTTGTTCCCCAACCATGGTGTATATTCAGGTTCTTGACACCCTATAGTATAGTAACAACCACACAAAAATGCAAAATGCCTGTTCCATGTCAAGGTTCTGTCAACACACTTGGAAAAACGTCTGTGCCCAGCTCATTTGACCCAGCGCACAGTGGAGAGCTGGGTTCCAGGGAATCTTACCGCACATGCGCCCCCGCAGCACAGAGCCTGGTCTGCAGAAGAGAAAAGCCTTTTCTGTTTCTAGGGAATTGCTGTCCGCCACCACTGTTTCCGAGGCAAGCTGGAAAGAATACATGGGCTCTTTATTCAAGGTGCTTTTCAGGCGATTCGTGATTGTTTCCAATGTCTTAATGAGTCTCTGCTGATTCTCCAATTCAAGGGTATCGTTTCTTTCCTCTGGGAGTGGCACGCTAGCTGAGATAAAACACAACAAAATTAAATATGCATGTTCACACTGACCCACACTCTCACACCCACACACACCCCCACACCCCACACACATACACACACATATTCATGAACATAAAACATGTGTTAGGCACTAACTATAATAATAATTTTTACCCCCAATGAAATCATATATTAAAGTACTTCATAAAAGAAATAAAATAAAGTCGACCAGTTCTCGCTGGATACATCACACACAGGTAGTATTAAGAACAAAATGTTTGAATCCTTTTCTTAGATGCTGGGTTAAGATCGCCTGTTGAGGGAATTCATCATCACAGGATGAATTATTAGTCTATAGTCTTGCTTTTAAAAACGGACACCTTAGTTTATCCTGTCAGCATGCAAGCAAAGCAGGTGCTTGTGTCTGCAAGGGCCAGGAAAGAGCTCTGTGGCGCCAACCAGCGAAGCGGTGACATGCTCAGCTGGCCCTCTCTCCTCTCCAGGGGTACTGCTCCTAACCAGCATACAGCAAGATAGAGATCAGAAACAGCTTTCCAGGCCCAAAGTTACCCTCAGATTGCTTTGCCAATTAGAAAGCTTATTCTTACCTGTGATGTTAAAAATTAGCTGAATTTTGGGGTCAGACAATGGGACGGTTCTTTTAATCCGTGACGATCTGGCTTTGCCCACATCAGCAGGTCTTTCCTGTACAACATCCAGGAAGTGATCGTAGGAGTAATCCAGCCTGTTACCTGCACCCCAGCCCCCTGGTCCTGATGAGAATGGGCAGAGAAACACGTGGTCAGACAGGTGCCTCTTCCTCCACACTTAGGTTCTGATGTCACAAGTCAAACTGTCCCCAACCATTTACTCATTGCCCCTGGTGTATAGTCAGTTTTGCCCAAGCCTTATGTTGTCATTTTGGGGGCATTTTGCATTTAATTTAGAGACTAATATATTACCCTTTTACTTATAAAAATATATAGAATTTGTCACTTTTTATTATTTATTTATTTATTTTTGTTTTTTCAAGACAGACTTTCTCTGTGTACTCCTGGCTGTCCCGGAACTCACTCACTCTGTAGACCAGGCTGGCCTCAAACTCAGAAATCCACCAGTCCCTGCTTCCCAAGTGCTGGGATTAAAGGCAGGTGCCACCACTGCCAGGCTTAATTTGTCACTTTTTAAAGTTAACAGGCAATTGTCCTCAATTTAGGGATAATTGGGAGGGGATGCAGAATTTTAATCAGTTCCTCGTTTTCTTCCTCCAATGGCTTTATAAGCTTAATGAACACAATCAGACTTTTTTTTTTTTAAAAAAAATATAATTCAGAAATGTGCTTCACATATGAAAGGTAGGGAAGCTGGCAAAGGCAGACTGGAAATAAAGGTTTGTGTCTCCGGAAAAGCCATGGGTGTGTGTGACTTCTAAAGTACCCTTGATACCACCATGATTGACACCAGACACCAGGTTTTCAGTTCATGAAGTGTGACATGATTGTGTAACTCCAGGCAAATTGCTTTTATCTTCCTGAACTCCAATTCCTTCATTGGTAGATGTCTGTGATGAGCCTGGCTTCATAGCTCTGTTTCTGGTAAGAGGGGAACAATTTATATGCCCCACCTGCTTTATTATCCGAGGCAACTAATCAAGCCAGCTAATTCAGTGATATGCATGTTGCTCTGGTCGCACTGACACTTAATTATAATCTTTAAACAAGTTGTGTCTGAGAGCCTGTTTGTCCACTTATGTAAACTTTCTTCAGAGATTTGTTGGCGTTCTGTGTGCATTTAAAAGCTGGAATCAGTATTTTTGTGATTTCAGTTTACACAGTCTCCCAGAATGACTATGTAGGAATTATGCAAAGTTGATTTGCTATACTTAGAAAATCTTTGATGAAATAATCTAGTCTACTTGGAAAAACATTCAAAATTTTGGTTAGACATATATATATATATATAATTTCCCGCCCCCGCCCCTAGACAGGATTTAGCACTGGCTATCCTGAAACTCACTCCGTAGACCAGGCTGGCCTCCAACTCAGAAATCCACCTGCCTCTGCCTCCCAAGTGCTGGGTGGCATGTACCACCACTGCCCGGCTGACATTTAGATTTTTAATAACTGGGTTTTATAACCTGGGTGAGACCTATGAATATTTCCCATGCAGGACTATTTTAAATAAATGGCTTAATTGCAAAGCCGACTGAATGCCAATATAAAAATGATTGCTAGGAGTCCTTCGTAGCGTCGCCCTTGTAGAATACTGTAAGTTTCTATTACATTGAGTCTTATATTTTTTAAAGAAGAAAAATATCCTTTAAGTACTTTGTACCTGCTCTGATCACATTCAGTATAGGTCACTTTTTAAAATTTTGCCATTGCAATGTGACTTTTATCCTGAAGTGCTTTCATTAATATTTTAAAGTGACTTATTTCATACCAAACTTTAAGATATCCATAATGAATTATCAAATGAACAGATTATATAGGCATCCTAAATTACTTGATGAAAGAAAGTTCAATTTCCTTTTTCTGTTTCCACCACTCCTGTGGAGCAATTTTGTTTTGCTGATCCTTCTTGCAAATCAGCACTGCTAAATGATATATTTACCAATTGCAAAGCCGTTCTCATAGTCGTAATTATATTCGATGCAGTATTTTTTTGTCAGGTCCTCCAGTCTACAGTCAATGTCATCAGCATCACTACAAAACGATGGGACCTGCAGATGAAGATGAAGATGAAGACAGAAATCACAGCCCTGTGCGCTTCCGGACAACCCTTGGCTCCCCTGGACCTCAGGTCTCCATCAATGGATGAGGGAGGGCTTCTTATGTTTACAGAACTCTACAATGTCATGAAAAGACCTTCCTTCCTTCCTTCCTTCCTTCCTTCCTTCCTTCCTTCCTTCCTTCCTTCCTTTTCTTCCTTCCTTCTATTCATCCTTCCTTCTCTCCCTCCCTTCCTCCCCCTCACCTTTCAGCCTCTCACTGTCTCAGACCACCAGAATTAAGTTCATACTTTTTGATCTCCATGTATGTCACCCACCAGAGGAAGCCCAGGACTCCTGGGCTATCTCTGACTTGAGAATACCACAGGTTCCTTAATCCTCCTTTCTCATGTTATGTCCCACCCCTCTCTCATCCCCTAGCTTCCCCCTGTGTTGTCTGAAACTCCCAGTCAGTAAAAGAAAAATGGTTAAGGTCATATTTGCTCTATATTCTCTTCATCTTTGCTCTAAATGAAATTCAGCTTTCCAGAGTTCTGGACTGTTTTCCAGAAAATGAATCTGAAAACATTATAAATCCAGGTCTTCTGAGCAGCTCTAGAAGGGGAACTCCCACTCTGAAGTTTTCTTTCTATTTCCAGATCCACATGTGCCCTCTGCCTTCTTGAAGCCTCACAAGGTGTCAGCTCCACCCTTATGGTCCTTTGTAGAAGCTGCATCGTGAACAATGCTTCCTACGCCAAGTGATTCTTGCTTAGTGATTCTCCTCGTCTCTCTATTTCTCTTTTCCAACAGGACACCACCGGTTTCCTATGCTCTGTACTGCCCGATTCTGTAGCACTCTCTGCCTGGCATGCTGTCTCTTTCCCTTGTCATTGGTTTATTGTTCATATTATTCATTGGGATGTGAAATCTACAAGTACATAAGGCTTGCCAAGGTTATCCCATAGAACATAGATGCTGACTAAATACTAAGCAAATGAACGGGCATTAAATGTCACAGTCTGATCCATTTTCACTGTCTTTAACCTACTGCAGTTTGTTTTCGATAAAAGAAGGCCACCAGGACAAATGATAGTTACTCCACACAGTTTCCAATGTGAGCTCTAATTATTTATTATTTGAGGAATAGCTCACTAGTTTGCACTAGGGTGTGATACTATGAGCGTGCCAATGTCCTTTCCAGTACAGACCTGAAACTCACAGTGACCAGATGAACACAGGCATTCCTCTGTTCTCTGGCAATGGCAGCATTGATTTTCCTATTAGGAATTTGGCTCTACCAAGTTAGATTAAGTAAGATGCTTTAAGGCAAGGGCTTATTAAGTATATGCCATTTTAAACACTGAACATTTTCATGGCATTTAGCAAGCAGCACTTTATTATATTTATTAGCAAATCAACAGATGTCCACCCACTCTGGCAGACAAAGCATGGCTCCTGCCTTCGAGACATTTGATTCAGTTCAGGTCATTGCATCACTGCCTTGAGACCTAGACAAAAATGCATATGATAGAAAATCCTTTTGTATGAGGATGTAGCTCAAGTGATTGAGTGCTTGCCTCGCATGCATGAAGCCCTGGAACCAACTCCCTGTAACACATACTAGGTGTGGTGGTGCAAGCCTGTAGCCTAGTGGTTCTCAGCTTTCCTAATGCTGGGACCCTTTAATACAGTTCCTCACATTGTGGTGAACCCCTGACAACAAAATCATTTTCATTGCTTCTTCATAACTGTAATTCTGCTTCTGTTATGAATCATGATGTAAATATCTGAGATGCAGATGGTCTTAGGGTGGCAACCTACAGATTGAGAACTACTGCAGTGTGATCAGAAGGTGGAGACAACAGGTCCAGCAGTTCAAGGCCATCCTTGGCCACATAGTGAATTTGAGGCCACTGTGGGCTATGTGAGACCCTCTCTCAAAGCCCAAAATCAAACCCCAAATACAGCAACAACAACAAAAAAGAAAATGTTCACATGTTCAATCAGTTCTTAAAATAATATAACTTAAAAGTTTGGGTATGTGTGTGTGTGTGTGTGTGAGAAGAGAGAGAGAGAGAGAGAGAGAGAGAGAGAGAGAGAGAGAGAGAGAGAGAGAGAGAGAGAGAGAGAGAGAGAGAGAGAGAGAGAGAGAGAGAGAGAGAGAGAGAGAGAGAGAGAGACTTTAAATAATAAAGGGAGCATTTTTAAAACCACAAATACCCTAAACCTTTTAAACCTTCTGATTCAGAAAGTTTGCCAACTGAATTAAAACTTATCTCAGAAGTCTAAATTGAATAAGTAATTATGAATACAAATTTGGATCCCAAAGAAGGATACACACAGGGATGGAAATTTGAGTTGCAAGAGACCCAGAGAAGTTAAGACAGCTTTAGTGGCTTCCTCCAAACAACACACAGCCAAAGACTCCTGATGACGTACCATGTTCCTCAGGGTAGTCTCAAATGCTGATGAAAACTTCTTAAACAGATCCACATCATCACAGCGAGTGGTTTTGTACAGCATCTCAAAGGACTTGAACCCATGGTTAGCAAAACGTTTTACTAGAAAATTTAAGGCAAAACCAGCTTCAGTTGGGTTGGGCTTCAACACAAATTTAATTTTTTTACCTCCTCTCCTTCCTTTTTCCCCTCCCCATTTCTTCCCCTCTCCTCCCCTCCCTCTCCCTCCCCTCCCCCTTCTCCTCCCTTACTTCCTGACTTCCTTCTCTTTGTTGCTCTTATGCTCTGTCACTGAGCTATATCCCCAAACTAGAGCTTTAGTTTTCCATTAAAAAACTGAAGTTCAAAACTTGAATCCTAGAAGAGGATTAATTCTACAAGGATTGGAACACATGAATGATAATTCCATAGTGATGGATAATATTTTATATGCTGCTTAATATTTTTGAAATTGAACTTTTTTTTTTTGATTCTGGCATGATTTATAAGATTGCTTTCATAGTGAGTGGTGATCGTAAGAGACCATTTCAAGGCATTCACTGGCCACAATAAATGACAGCCGAGAGGCACTGTGCCCTGCAACTGACATGAGTTACTTTGATCTAGTATTCTGTAACCCTCCAGTCCTATGAGAAAAGTAGCAGTGAAGTGAACAAGAGATCCTTTGATCTTGACTACATAAAAGTTGTTTAAATTTATATAAGTTTTTATTATGTGCTTATATTTTCAACTAACAGACATGTAAAAGGTTTAACTATTATGTGTAGTCACAATCCTTGAAAGTATAAATGCCACAAAGGCAACATTGCTCTTGGAGTGAAAGCTTACACTCTGGGCTGTGAGAGTTTAGGATGTAGTCACTCTAGGGTTCGATCCTCAGCATCCTCCACTCCCCTTCCCCAACACACTCCATCCCACACCTACACAGACTCAGCGGCTCTGAATCTACGTCAAATCTAAAGATGCCACACAATCTACTGTTTTCTATCACATACATTGATATTAAGTTCCATAAGTTCGTTCACTAAGAAACTTCAGGCAAAGAATTCTATGCTCACAAACTTCTTCAAACATTTTTTGGTAAATCATGAGCAGGTCAAGATAGTTCTGCCTTTCTATAGTAACCTAAATCTCTAGCAAGACTCTACTGGCTAATATTTTAAATCCTACGCATTTCTGATTCATGACACCCTTCCCATTCCTTCTCATGGTAAGGCACATTTTCTGTGAGTCATGTACAGAAGTACACGGTGTTACACTTTAAAAGGTGCAGATTTGAAACTTACTAGCACAGTCTGGCCATTCTGTAGAGTACGGTGGTCTCCAGATGCCATCTTCGAAAGCACAGTAGTACTTCTCAGTTGACCCTTCTGTGAAATCATAGCCTTCCTTGCAGCTCAGGCTACAGTTAATTCCAGCACTATCCTGGGCACAGATAAAATCCCCATTTACAGGGGTGAAGGGAACCTCACAGGGAGAACCTGTGTCAAAATAACACTGTATTATTCAATTATAGTTGTATAATTGAATACTAATTATAGTATAGTCCAGGAATTAAAGTTGAGTCAAGAAGAGGACTCCTACCTACTACTCCTTTGGGACATTTTACCAAGGACCCCCAGGAGGGAAGAGCTGAACTGACTACTTTTTAGTTCTTGAATTGTGTGTGAGCAGATGTTGAAAAGTTGCACCAATATGCAATATACACATTTTACAGAAAGGTAAAAGTCTATCTGATCTTGTACTATTGTTTCTGGAGTAATCACTTGAATGAAAAGTGGGTACGTTATGTAGCAAAGACTGTTCAAGGTCTTTAAAGCAACACTTTGTAGTCTCAGAGGAAACAGTTCATGAAAGGGCAGATGTGAGACAGATGTGAGGGTCAGTCCTGACTATGAGCTTAACAGGTTGAGTGATGGCTACAAGGTTAGTAAAGCACTGCCCCTCTGGGAGTCACTGAAGGTGTTTCCAGAGATGACTGGCAAGACAGGGCAGTCATCAACAGGGCCAGAACCTGTTCTGAATGTGGGCAGTTCCATCCAATAGAATAGGAGATGGGGTGGGATAAAAGAGAGGAAGAAGACAGATGTGCCCACTCTTCCTGACAAAGTGCTGAACAACCTCTTGTTGCCTTCACTCCTGGACACTAGATCCCAGCATCCCTCCAGGGAGCTTCCAGGCCTTCATCACTGGCCTGCGACTGCATCATGAGGATGAAGGATGCATCCTGCAGGCTTCCAACTTCCTGGAACGAGCAGTAACTGGGTTCTCTGCATCACGTGTATACAGAGGCCACAGCTGAGATCTCTCGCCAATATCATCTAAGGCAACTCAGCAAATCCCTTTGTAACTGGCTCTTTCCTCTGGGGTTCTCTTGTTAACACAGGAATTAACAGCCGCCCTCATACACAATCTGTCACATGGTCAAGGATGACAACAGACAACTTACAATCTGCCAGCATTTCAGCTTGAAAATTCATCACTTACTATCTTCCGCCACAAAATAGAGGACTATAGTGATCACATATGTCAAATGTCAACTAGACTCAGGGAGAGTCTGGTGAAGAGAGTACCTTTTATGACAATGTGGATGTCACAGGTTCTGTTGTTGCCTGAGGGGTCAGTGGCTGTATACCATACCACTGTTTCCCCGTGAGGAAACAGGTCGCCTTGTGTGTGACTGCTGGTAATGACCAATTCAGCCCCTAAGGAGGGAAGAAGAGATGTGAATCCATCACTCTGCAGTTAGATCATTAACCTTCCATCTGATGTGCTTCCATCTGATGTGCTTCCATTTTCTATTTATGCAAACTGGGTGAGCAATCCAATCAGCATGATTTGTCTACCACTAGAGAACAGAAGATTTAGGCCTTACCACAGAAATAATAGACTCAAAATTCCTATTCAGTTAGGGAATTTTGTTAAACAAACTATCTTTTTTTTATCTAGTCTGTGGGACATTGGTGGTTTAAGAAATTGGTATGATTTCCCTGTTGTTTTAGGGAGTACCTTAAAATGAACTTCAGTTCCATTTGATTGGGTTCCTCCCACCACAACCTTTCTATAACCTTTTGTAATCTATTCAGCTAATATTTAGGAACAAGTGCAAATACACAGAATTGGACTGGGATGCCAGTAGAAACTCTAATATTTTTCAGGGTATCATAGGCTCAATTTAGTAAACTGATCAAAACCTACAAGTTCAAACCCTAGCAAGGATTTAATAAATGCCCAGTGAAGTCCCAGCGCCTGATCAAGATAATGTGAAACTACACTCCCATTAAAACACACCATGTGCTGCCATTTCTCCTGCTACTTAGCTGTTATTTCTTTCACTTCTTTTGCCATTCAGAGAAGCTTTTAAGGGTAGAACCTGGTCAGTGTCACCCGGCCTATGACAAGATCTGTTCGTCCTCACCGGAGTTGTCTGAGAACTGAGGCTCATCCCAGCTGGCAGGGTGCTCCTTCTCTACGACCTGGATTGGAGGTGGAGATCGGCACCAGTCTATGACAGGCGGTTCCACATCTGAAGAACATGGGATCAGACAAAGAAGTCATGACTGCTCTATAAAACATCAGGAGACACTGTGACTCCCAGTCTGACTCTCAGATTATTGAAACAAAGGACCCCAAATGATCCTGGGTAATCTTGTGCTGGAAGAAAGAAAAAGCACCAGCCAGGGTGGAACTTGTCTCCCAGAAAGAGATTGTTAGACCACCTTACAGGATGAGACTGCCGCCCAGACAATGATGGGTCAGTGGTGGGTGGAGCCATGCATTGAGGTGAGCTGTTTAGATGGTCACATCCTTGGTCTGTACTTAAATTTTAACCTCACTTCAGAACCCTGAAGACAGACTTGGGGCTTTGCTGGATCTCTTCACCCCTCTTCCTAATGTGGTCACAATGAATAAATCTAGCTTTTAAGTTTTGCACTATTTATCTGACTTTCTGGTTATTGAGGATAGGTAGCCAAGCCTGGATTGGGTCATAGGCTGTGACCTTCAACTTTGATGAATTCATTGAGCATTAGAATTCAGACTGAAGGGTGACATCCTGGTGAGTTTTGAATGTCACCTTGACACAACCTAGAATCATCTGAGAAAGGAGTCTCAATTGAAGGATCATGTTGGGCCAGCCCTTGGGGGACTGTGCCGATTGCTGATTGGGGTGGGAAGACTCAGCATGATGGTAGAAGATGTCATTGCCTAGGCAGGGGTCTGCAACTGTGTAGTAGTTAAGAAAGCTAGCTGAGCACAAGCTATCAAGCATGCAGCATGGGTGCATTTGTTTCTCTGTGCTCTGGACTGTAGATGTGATGCAGTGAGGTGCTCTGAGTTCCCGCCTCAACTTCCCCTCAGTGATCAACTGAAACTTGGAATTGTACTCCAAATAAATTCTTTCCAAGTTGCTTTTGATCAGGGCATTTTATCACGATAAAAGTGTGCCTGGAGTAGTTGGTTTTAAGATGGGATGGGAAAGCCATGTTTTAACGTACTGGTTGAATGTCATGAAAAATATATTCTCATTTTATATATATGTATGTATAGGCTGTGATCATTGAACTTTGATGAATTCATTGAGTATTAGAATCCAGACTGAAGGGTGGCATCCTGGTGAATTTTAAATGTCACCTATATACATACATACATATAAAATGTTACATAATACATACATGTGTATTATATAAATATATATACATTATATATATATATATATATATATATATATATATATAATATATATATATGTCAGTAAAGAACAGTAAAGAAATTACACAGGAAGGGATTTCAATCACATTATAGACTTTACATATTCAAAGTGTTCTTAATTATACACCTTTGAAGTCTGAAGGGTAAAGTATAAATTACTATTTGAATTTTTTTATGTGAGGATATAAACCAGATGAACGTAAGGAACTTTCTTGAAGTCATTAACTTAATAACTTGTAGTCATTACATCAAAGCCAAGACATTTGAGTCTGTTCATAAAACACACCCTGAAACCTAATGAGCTGTACCCCCGAGAATGCGTGAAACTGAATGAGCTGTACCCCTGAGAACCCACGTATTTCTGTTTTAACCTATGTTTTATGTGTAAATGTCCAGTTTATGTCTTTCTCACTCACTCACCATTTCATGAGTGTAATAACTTGGGCTTAGTGCTATTCCTAGACTGGTAACTCTGTAAAATGGAATCCCTTCTGGTCACATTTAAATCCCATGAATAGCAAAGCTCCTGGCCCCCAGCAAGGATCTTAAATAAAGCAAAGAGAGAAGAAATGCTCCTGGCAGATCAATGCTCTTTGGAAACACTGAATCAAGTCAACGCATGGTTAACCATGCCAGCCTGGAAGCAGTCACATTTATTTGCAACAAAATTATGAATCAGTATTCAAATATCACTGAGCTTATCTGGTTTTAGCTGAACATTTGAAAATTGAATCGTGGGTAGAGGAGACAACTAGAACCTAAGTCAATTGCTGTTTGTTGCAAGTGAGCAGCAGACTTGAATGCCCAGCCTCTCTCTCTTTATGCCTTGCAGTTCTCTGACTCATCTACATGAAGACAAGAAGAAACATCCAGGCTTGGGTATATTTCCTGTCTCTCTCTCCCTGTAATCTTCTCCACGTCCTTCTCTCCTCTCTCTTAAGAGTTTGGAAATTCAGCTAATGTCTAGCTAGACACCCAAGTACATATTTTCTACTTCACCATCCCAGCCCATCTTAGGAAAGATTCATACTTGGCAAACTCTTAAGCCACATTTTCATATTTGAAGTCATAAAGCCAGATCAAAAGATCTGTTTTTCATGCTGGTGAGGCCTGCGTTTAACACAACATGGAAAAAAACAGCTGGAAAGCTAAATACTAGAAAATGAGTTAGGCTGATTAGATTTTACTTGAGTCCCATGTTTACCTTTAATCTAAACTTATAACTCACGCCATCAGGCCAGAGTGAGATACGTTCTTTATTTCAAGCAGCTGTGTAAATTTCATAGAATAAAATGAATTGGATGGATTTGATTTAAATGCAATGAAAATAGATGCATAATAACCAAAGTGAACCATAGGGGCTGGAGAGACAGGTTAGCAGTTAAAAACACTTGCTGCTCTTACAGAAGTCATGGGTTTTTTTTTTTCAGTACCCACATGGTAGCTTATAATTGTCTTTAACTTAAATTCTAGGACATATGATGCCCTTTTATCACCTCCTGAGACACACAGTACATATAAATATTACAGTGAAAATACTCATATACATAACATATATATACACAAATATATATAAACTAAAATTGAATATATTTTCTAGATTTTACAAAGATAATGTATATCAGGCTTTGATTCAAGTGATTTATATATCTTAATTAAATATACACTATAACTTAATAGGGGAGCACATTTTCATCCTATTTTTGGATGAATTAGTAGAGGCACAGGGAAGTATCTGTTCACAGTGTAGTGGTTGTGATGATGGAGAGACTGGAGAAACTAAGTATGTGAAGTATATGGAACTTGGTAACTTATTGGGTTTGGTGATGGAGGAGGAAGAATCAAAGATGGCCTCCTAGTTCTACTCTGCAGCTTTGCGGTTGATAGTATCATTTTTTGGGCTAGAAATCTATAAGTTGGGTCTGAGATGGCTGTGGCACATGCGTGTGGGAAAGACTTTTGTTGTTCCTCCTTTGCCCTTTTTAGACAAAGCTCCTCCTGTAGCCTGGGCTGGCTTGGAATGCACTATGTATCCCAGGCTATATGATCCTATGCCATAGCCTCCCAAGAGCTGGAATTGCAGGTATGAGCCACCAAGCCACATCCTATGTGAGGTTTAATACTTGAGGTTTGGATTTCAGACCAAGCTGGAGACAGACAGGTGTGGGTTATCTGTCAACAAAACCACACAGGAAAACCACAGTCAAAGAATAGAGGTCTAAGGCCTGAAGCTTGGGTGCTTACCCACACTTGAGAATTAATAAAGAAACAAAGGTCTAGGAAAGAGGAAAGGATGACTAGGGAAGATAAGTGGTGTGGAGGTTAGTGCCCTGCACAGACTTGGTGGCAGAGGAGCCAGAGGAGAAGAAAATGTAGGTCAGAAAGAGGTGGCTAAGAAAATAATCCCAGTGGAAAGACCGTGTAAGAATGGGAAAATGTATGCTGAGAGCACACTTGATCTTTAAAACTTAGGATAACTTTTAAATGGCTCCATCATGCTCGGTATGAAGTATAATTCCTTTCAGAAAAATATGCTGTATAACAGCATGTTATATAATAAACAGGAGCTTTGATAGGTACAAAGTATTTTGTTTTTCAAGTGTGATATTTGTTTTAGGTTAAGAAGTTAAATTACACATGAGTGAAAGTACTTGCATAGTAAAATCTATTTGTTTTCCATTCGGTTTTTTAAAATGTTTAAATAAGCTTGGAGAGCTCTTTATGAAGTGACTTGATAAGCAGTTGTGTGTATTTGATGGTACCTTAAGTTAACAGTTAAGAGATCCAGATGGTCTGATAGAGGTCTCTGAAGAAGGAAATTGAAGACCTCAGAAAATGGAAAAATCTTCCATGCTCATGGATTAGCAGGATTAATATAGTTAAAATGGCCATTTTGCCAAAAGCAATGTACAAAATCCCAACTCAGTTCTTCATAAAAGTAGAAAGAGCAATTCTCACATTCATCTGGAATAACAAAAAATCCAGGATAGCTAAAACTATTCTCAATAGTAAAAGAAATTCTGGGGGAATCAGTATCCTGGACCTCAAGCAATACTACAGAGCAATAGTGATAAAAACTGCATGGTATTGGTACAGTAACAGGCAGGTGGATCAATGGAATAGAATTGAAGACCCAGAAATGAACCCACACCAATGGTCACTTGTTCTTCAACAAAGGAGCTGAAAACATCCAGTGGAAAAAAGACTTTTCAACAAATGGTGCCGGTTCAACTGGAGGTCAGCATGCAGAAGAATGAGAATTGACCCATTCTTATATCCTTGTACTAAGCTCAAGTCCAAGTGGATCAAGAACCTCGACATAAAACCAGACACATTGAAACTAATAGAAAAGAAACTGGGGAAGACCTTTGAGGACATAGGCACAGGGGGAAAGTTCCTGAACAGAACACCAATAGCTTATGCTCTAAGATCAAGAATTGACAAATGGGACCTCGTAAAATTACAAAGTTTCTATAAGGCAAAGGACGCCTTCAAAAGGACAAATCAGCAACCAACAAATTGGGAAAAGATCTTCACCAACCCTACATGTGACAGAGGGCTAATATCCAATATATACAAAGAACTCAAGAGGTTAGACCCCGGAAAACGAAATAACTCTGTTAAAAATAGGGTACAGAGCAAAACAAAGAATTTTCACCTGAAGAACTTCGAATGGATGAAAACCACCTTAAGAAATATTCAACATCATTAGTCATTAGGGAAATGCAAATCAAAACAACCTTGAGATTTCACCTCACACCAGTCAGAATGGCTAAGGTTAAAAACTCAGGAGACAGCAGGTGTTGGCAAAGATGTGGAGAAAGAGGAATACTCCTCCACTGCTGGTGGGATTGCAAGCTGGTACAACCACTCTGGAAATCAGTCTGGCGGTTCCTCAGAAAACTGGGCATAACACTTCCTGAGGACCCTGTTATACCACTCCTGGGCATATACCCAGAGGATTCCCCTGCATGCAATAAGGACACATGCTCCACTATGTTCATAGCAGCCCTATTTATAATAGCCAGAAGCTGGAAAGAACCCAGATGTCCCTCAATGGAGGAATGGATACAAAACAATGTGGTATATTTATACAATGAAACATTACTCAGCAATTAAAAACAATGAATTCATGAAATTCATAGGCAAATGCATGGAGCTGGAGAACATCATCCTGAGTGAGGTAATCCAGTCTCAAAAGAACATTCATGGTATCCACTCACTGATAAGTAGATATTAGCCTAAAAGTTTGGAATACCCAAGATATAATCCACATATCAAATGATGTCCAAGAAGAAGGAAGGAGTGGCCCCTGGTTCTGGAAAGGCTCAGTGTAGCAGTGTAGAGGAATACCAGAACAGGGAAGTGGGAAGGGGTGGATGGGGGAACAGGGGGAGGGAAGAGGGCTTATGGGACTTTCAGGGAGGGGGGATCAAGGAAAGGGGAAATCATTTGAAATGTAAATAAAGAATATATCAAATAAAAAAATTTAAAAAGAGAGAAAAAAAGAGATTCAGATGGACCACATTCAGTCAGGTCTAGGAGGGGATCATAGAAATGGAAGTGGAGAGTCACAACAGATTGTTGGTGACCCTGACAGTCATATAATCATAGGAGCAAAAGGGACAGAGTCTAGGCTTAAATGAAATGGCAGATAAGCAAAAAGAGATAGCAGCCATCTGGAACTTTGCAAAGAGCTCATCTGGGAAGAAATAGACATGGTGACAGTTACGGATATGGAAGGCTCCAGTGAGAGAGAGAGAGAACTCTGAGGGTTTCAAAGCCAGGAAGAAGATCCTGGGCAGCAGACACTGATGAATACAAAGGATTGTCTTTGTAAACCACCTGCAGGATTCCGAGACTTACCAATGACCTTAATGTAGAAAGTGCAGCTGGCTTGGTTACCGGATGAATCGGTTGCTGTGTAAGTGATGGCCACTTCTCCAATTGGGAAGAGGTATGGTGGGGTAAAGGCTGGATGGACACGGACTGACACCTTATAAAAACAAATAATATTTAATGGTGTCAGTAGTACATTTATCTTCTGATTTATATATGATCACTAAGTGAATAAGATATACAGCATTTCATTAAGAGAAAAGAAGGGATGAAGCAAATCCTTGTGTATTTTTGAGACCACTTTCACAGTTTATAGAGGTGGCATACACCTATATAAAGTTTCTTTATATAAAGTTTCTTAAGCATAATATAGCAAAATACTTTCATACTCTTGCATGATCTTCAGAGTGTAGAATGACTTTTAAATGCTTCTATCATGTTCTGCACAAAAACATAATTTCTTTCAGAAAATATGTTTAAGAACTTTTAATTTGTTTCCAAATATCACTCTTTTTTGTTTTTTGTTTTGGATTTGGTTTTTTTTTTCCGAGACAGGGTTTCTCTGTGTAGCCCTGGCTATCCTGGAACACACTCTGTAGACCAGGCTGGCCTCGAACTCAGAAATCTGCCTGCCTCTGACTCCCGCCTGGCTCTTACAAACATTTTAATACACAACTTAAAATGTATTTTTACTATTTCCTTACAATATCTCTTCATGCATAGACTTGACCTCAGACTACCAATATTTTATTGATAGGTAATAAAAATGTTCTTTCCTAAAGCATGGTAACAGTTTGCATTCCCATTGTCTGGGACTATGATGTCAGAGTTCTCAGCTCTATACTAAATATCTTCAACTGTGCTAAGCAAACGTTGGTGCAGGCCCAAGTTTTAATCATGTCTTTTATTTTGGGATATTTGTGTGGTCTGTGGATCAAACCCTGGGCCTCATACATGATAGGCAAAGCCCCAACACTGTTCTAGATCCCAACCCAAGTTTCTCAGTTTTCAGCAAAGATTACTTTCTTTTGTTTCTATAATATTATAATATATTCTTTCTTCCCCATTAGTTTTAAAATTATGGTATAATAAAAACCTATATTAACATGTTATATAATAAGCATCATGTGTAAAGTTTTTTTTGAGTTTGTTTCATTAAGAAGTTAAATGATGGGATGGAGAAATGGCTCAGTGGTTAAGAGCACCGACTCCTCTTCCAGAGGTCCTGAGTTCAAATCTCAGCAACTACATGGTGGCTCACAACCATCTGTAATGGGATCTGATGCCCTTTTCTGAAGACAGCTATAGGGTACTCATAAAAATAAAATATTTTAAAAGTCTTAAAATAAGAAGTTAAGTGACACATGAGTAAAATTTTACATAGTAAAATATATTTTCCATTAGATATTTTTAAGCATTTCAAATAAGCTTAGAGAGCCCTTTATGACGTAATTTGATAAGCATTTGTATGTATTTGAAGGTATTTTTTTTTTTTTTAATAACTAAGAGTCTCTGGAGCTCAGCATTCAGTCCTAGGTCTGGGAGGGGATTGTAGGAGCAGCTCCTCCTTGGGGGTGAATGGCAGTTGAGGACTGCTGGGAGACAGGATTCATTGTTTTCTGTGCTACAGTCACTGGTGAGTTGCCCATGCTCTAGGCCATGCTCTGTGGGTGGGTGAGGGGAACTGGTTAAACCCGGTAGGTGTCAGAGGAAGTGAATCTGGCTCTTCGCTTTTTTTGGGGGGGGGGATTTGGTTTTTTGGAGACAGGGTTTCTCTGTATAGCCCTGGCTGTCCTGGAACTCACTCTGTAGACCAGGTTGGCCTTGAACTCAGAAATCCGCCTGCCTCTGCCTCCCAGAGTGCTGGGATTACAGGCGTGCGCCACCACTGCCCTGCTTCTTCACTTGTCTTGCATAGGAGTTTCTATGCTGGATCCTTCCTCCAGCTTCTTGAGCCGGTGATGCCTCTTCACAGAGCCATTCTCACTACACATCTCTAGCCCCTTTCCCATCAGAACTCTCCAGCCTGGGGTTTGTGCTCCTTGCCTAAGGGCCGTGGTTTTTGAGCATGGCTCAGTTAAATATCCTTCCTACCTCAAAATCTAACATCTGTAGTATTCTTTTGCTTTAGAATGAAACATTAACTGGTGTTGGAGGACAAATACACTGTTGCAGTGGTCTCCATTCTGCTGAAGTTACCAACTCTGACTCTAGGAAAGCCAGAGAAGGAGTTGGGTGTGGGTACAGAATAAATAAAAGAGCATCCACAGTGCTCATTTCCAGTCCCCTGGGCCAGTTCCGGGCTATACAGCAGGATAGAGCTTTGAAGTGCATATTAGATTCAAATTTTTATTTAGATAGCAAGATTCTTCTTTTTAATCTTTGCAAGTGGGTTTTAATTACAGAAAAAAGTTGTTTTTATATCCCAAAGTAAGCAAGCCTAAGATTGGGAAAAACCAGTTATTTTCTATTGGTATTTTTCCCAGTTGAGTTTGTTCAAGATGAGTCATACAATTGTAGTTTTTTATCATGTTGCACTTATAATTTAGCATCCTACCTTACCATCAATAAACCTCCCTTATTGCATTGTCCTAAGGGATGATCAGGGGAAAGGCAATGGCCTAGAAAAGGGTCATCCCAGAAGCCTCAGTTGTTCCTTCCTTCTTTAACTTGCCTTGAGTTCATGCTTTACTGGGCATTGTTATATATGTTCTGAAATGGCCTTGCCTTGCTCTCTTTTTTTTTTTTTACCATTCTGTATTGCAGAAAACTACCTCACCTGCTTCATTATGCCTGTTCCAAAAAGTCCTCCTGGTTCTGAAGATATTAACATAACTGTGGAGATCAATCTTACTATAATGAATGATCACCAATCTCAACACTGTCCAATAATCCTGCTCTGTTTCACTGGCTGGCCTTCTCCTTCTCTTTTTTCTTTGAACTTCTAGAATCTCTCTCTCTCTCTTTGGAAGACCTCTCCAGCTATGCTTTGAGTCTGACCATGAACCACACACAATAGCTTTTCCTCGTATATCCAATCTCTCTATCCACAAATGGGTCCTTCCACTTCTATTTCCTTTCTTTTAGGCAAATTTGCATTCTTCTCTTTTGTGGTAGCCCAAAAGACATCCATGTCTTCTCTGGAATATGTGAATGTCACCTTATATGGCAAAAGGCATTCAGGAGATATGACTGAATTAATCATAAAATGAAAAGATTATCCTGATTCATCCAGATGGGCTAAATGTAGTGACCTCACTCTGGTGTCAGACTCAGTCTATATGATGGCAATGTTGAGACTACGTGTTCTCCATGCCAATTTACTACCATTGAGCCCCCTTTACTGGCAGGAGACTTTTCTTTGATGCAATGTCTGACTTCTTGAATACGAGTATGGTGGTTTAAATATGCTTGACCTGGGGAATGGAATGCAGTAGTTTTAGTGTGCTTGGTTCTCCAGGCAACCCCATCATTGATTCTCCAGGCAACAGGGAATAAAAGACCCTGCCTAAGAGCAGGTAGGAGAAATGAAGGCATTCTTCCTGCTTCCTACCAATGCTGCTGGGCTGTCTTACCTCAGAGACTAATGAACACGTGATTTCTGCACCTGTGTACACAAAAATGCTACACTTACTACAGTGTCTCATCAGATCCTAAAATGCATCCCTCCCTGCGCTTCCTAATGCTCGACACTGATGAGGATGCTCATGTTTGTGTATTGAATAGAAAGTGGTCATAGTATGTCTGAGGACACCTCCTTACGTTTAGTCCTGGAGGTCAGAATTTTAGAAGCTACTTGAATGTAAATCTATTCAACACAATTATCAAAACAATCATTATTGTTTTGCTTCCCACCCCCAATATGTCCTGCCTGGAAGAGCTCACACAAATTTATACTCAGCTGTGAAAGCAAAATGCTGTTTAACGGTATCTTTATACATCTGGACACAGTGTAGTCGTAACGGGAAACTACATTCCTAATTCCTAAATGAACCTTTTCCCTACCAGCTGATGGTTGGCCATCTGTAGCCAGGAGAGTATATGCAATGTTTTTTTACTGAGTAAGGCTGGATTTAGGAAAACTAAGTAAAAAATACTGATAGCCCATTCTTCAGATCTGGTCAAAATGCAATCCTTTGGTGTTTATCATTTATAAGATATCTTCATGATTAGGAATCAAGGTTGGTTTCACATCTTTCTTTTCTGAGTTTTTTTAATAACTACCCAATGGGTGAAAATTCATTACTGATGAGATCTTAATGGAAAGAAATACAACAAACTCATGAAACTAGAGATTTCTGTCAGATTCTTATCAGATATTTCTATTTAAAAATTCAATGCTGGTTGTTCTCTCAGATGAGGCACTAGCATTTATGAGTAAAATTGAGAGACAGTACCCCCACATCATTAGGGTATAGTAGAATTTCCTCCTTATCATTAGGGTATAGCACAATTTCCATCTCAAGTATGTGCAGTTCATTTAGAATTTATTCGCAAAGGAGGGAGATGCTCTCGGCAGCCTTACCTTTTCACCAGAGTTGTCTTTAGCTGTTGGGACTTGCCAGGTGATATTAGCAGAGTCCTGCTGTTCCCCAGTCTTTGCCTCGATGTCATTTGGACAGCTGATTTGTGGAGCCTCCACGTCTGACCCAGAAAAAGAACCACAACTCAATGAAACATTCTGACACATACATATAAGTTATTTTTAAAAGGTGATAAAAAATCTGGTTATCTTAATACTTTATGAGTTTTAATATGCTGATTACCATTTAATTAGGACCACATGACTATTTTGTACAGGTTAGCTTGTGTGACTTAGGAGTCCCCTCCTGGACTGGCCCTGCTGTGTGATCCATGATAGTCTCTCTACAGTCTGCCATGTTTTTGGACCTCTGCCCAGATTCTTTTCTTTGCCCGCCTTAATGCCTTCTTCCCCCTTACCTCAAGAGCAGCTGCAGGTCCTTTCATCCTAAGCTCAAAAGCTGCTCCTGGCTCTCCCAAAACACTTGGCATGCTCACTCCCAGAGTCTCCACAGTCTCTGTACTCCCCAACCACACCACTGGGAAACAGACATTTCTCCCCCATTTAGTTGAAGAAAAAACATTATTTCTCACCCCATTGTTTTATTTAGTGCTTGGCAGACAGTAGTGACTTGGTCAATATTTTGTTTTTGAATGAAACAGGAATAAATGGAATAAAATGAAGGCTGACTGGGGGCAGAAACTACCCTTGAAAGTGGGCTATCAATCAGAATTAATTAGCAGTCCCAGAATGTCCTACCAAACAAACAGCAAATTAAAACTAATGATGCTACCGTGGTGCTAACTACCGTGGAACAGCTTTGCACACTACAAATGCCGAGCTAAGCTTGCTAACATTATACAGAGCCACACAGTAAAGTCAAGTTCTCGTTATGGGCTGGAATACATCTTTTACTCCTAAATGATGTTAAATGAGGTCTACTGAATTTCCCAGATGGTTGTATCTGAATTGCCTATTTTGTGTCTCATCTTATTGCTTCTCTAGGTTGGTATTCAATTTATAGTTTTCCCTAGGAAGATGCACAGCTGCTAATCTTTTTAAAAGGCTATTGGAGTTTCCATTCATCGTTAACTAATGATTTAGCTGGATTTGAGTTTTGCATGTTTGTTTTCTACCCATCTCTTGAGGCATGGTTGCATGTGAATCCGACGCATGTTCTTTGGCACAGTTTCTTTTTCTCTAGAAACTTAAGTTTTCCTCATTAACTCTACAACTTAGAAACTTTCCTCAGAGAAGACGAAGTTTGTTAGTCCAGTGATCAGGAACTTTTAGGGGGCTAAAGATTCAGATCTCTTGGGAAAAGTTTTCTATAGTAGGAAGAAGGGAAAGAACACTCTTTACCCCTACTCCCTTGGCTTCTGGATCTGCACATTATATATGTGCCAGGTTCCTTGATTCGCAGCTCTTAGCTTCTACCTCTTTGGGTTGATTAACCGAGATACTCAAGTTTCTTATTTATTACTTGTTTATTCCAAAGGGATCCTCAGTTTGATACTCCAAATTAGTGATATTTCAACAATATCCACTCCAATTCTTATGTTTATATTTACACACATACACACACACACACTCCTGAGGACTATTTTTATTTCTTAGGACTCGTTCTTGTTTTTAACACTGTCTTCTCCAGGGTTTGCTCTTGCTGTGGGGTAAAGGACACTGTAACAGGCTTCAAAGCGCACATGGGCTCTTGTTCCTCTAAGCCCCTTCAGGCTCATCTATATTATATGCACCATACCTTCTTCAAAGGCCTCCATCTCCATCTCCAGACCAGAGCTCTCAGTGGATTCCAGCCCTAGGGCCATCTTCAGCTTTCAATTTCTTCTGTCATTCCTCCCAAGTGAATTGTTACAAATTCACTCATTTGAACCAGAACCTTTCCTAGTTCAAGCATGGCTTTTAGCTCCCATTTAACCAAGGGTTTGCAGCATGACCCATGGAGGGGCAACCCTACCCAACACTCACACACCATTATCCAGGAATCTGGTTTTTCTTCTGCCTCAGGCAGGCCCCTACCTTTGCACACAGCTGTCTGAACTTTGGCACTCCACTTCCCAGATGTGGCACATCTCACTTCTCTGACCCCGGATAAAATGTAGCCCTGGCGGCAGCTTAGCTGGCAGATCATCCCGGGCTTGGCGGGCTGCTTGCCGCAGCTGGGTGGAGAAATAATGACGCCCTTGGGCTTCTGGAAGGTGGCACAATGGCGTTCTGTTTCAGAGAAATGACAGTCATGTAACTCGGATTTTCCCAAATTAGAAGTTTCAGAGAGATGACAGCCATGCAATTTGGATTCCCCCAAATTGGAAATGACCCAGATTCTCTTTACCTCACACTCAAATGTAACCATGCTACCTTAGATTGACATAAATCACCTCTAAATGATTGTGTGTGATACCACATGTAAAATATATTATACAAATATGAAACTATGTCTTTGGTTATCTCTTCTTTAATTTTGTTCTCTTTATGAGACAGGGTCTCATGTAGCTCAGGCTGGCCTCAAATTGCCATGCAGCCAAGAATGACCCTGAACTTCTCATCCTCCTGCTTCCAACCTCCTGAGCTGGTGTGAACAGCAACACCTGTTTTTACGTGGGATCGGACCTCAGGTTTCCCATGAGGTGGACAAGCACTCTACCAGGTGAGCTATTTTGCTATTTCACTACTATATCAAAACCTTGAAAGTCTCGAGCATTTCGCTGATTGTGACTCCTATTGTCTGTTTCAGGAAACTGCATTTGCTGATGACAATACAATTTATGCTTTTGAAGAATAAACTTGACTCCATCTTTCATGGATTCAATCTTGTATTCAGCAACTGATTACATTTTTAATCCACTTTTGGATTCTCTCTTTAAATGAGCATATTGGAGAAGAGTCTTGACCTCCTCCCAACAGACAACTGTGTTATAACTGGGGCCTTGACCCTTTGGATTATCTTCAGCACAAAGAATAGCAGGTGTGTTAAGTGAAGACAGAAGCGGTAAATCAAGGCAGGACTGTAGGTGTGACTCAGATAGCCCGGGGGGGGCTCTTGAATCTGCTGTATAACCGTGGATGACCTTAAACTTCTGATTCTCCTGCCTCTATTTCCCAAGTTTTTAAAGTTATAGATGTGTGCCATGCTCATTTTTACAAGGTGTAGGGAGGTGAACCCTGGACTCCATGCCTGCTAGGTAAGCATCCAACTGCGCCCGGTTCATTTAAAGCACTCTTGTGAATGGGACTTTCAATATCTGTCTTAGCTGTCATAATATAAATACATGCTACTTAATGGTTTCTCTTATTCTGATGAACGCTCAATATTTTGGACAGATTAATTTCACTTTTTAATAATCCACCAATCATGAAGAGATTGGATATCAGTGCCTCCAATCTTGTGGTTATTAGGATTGATACTAAGCAATAATGGATGATATCATACTCTTCTCTTTTTTTCCAGTTTCTATAAAACTATCTATTTAGTATCTTCATAATAGTTGCAGGTTTATGGTGGATATTATATGTTATAGCGATAGTTTTCCCCCATTTTAAACCCTTATTATATTTCTGGGATAAAATCTTGTTTTGTTAGAACATTCTTTTTATGTAGATTGCTTTTACATTTGTCATTAGTTATATATAAAGTCAGTTTATAGTTCCAGGGTTTTATTATTATTATTCATAATTACCAGTTTGGGAGCAAAATAATAATAGATAATATGAATTAGTTTTCCATACCAAATTACATGACATGAGAATTACTGTTTTTCCCCCCAAAGTCTGAAGGATGTTCTTGGGATGACCCATCAGATAAAGGCACTTGCCACCAAGTCTGATAACATGAGTTCAATTCCCGGGACCCACAAGGGGAAGGAGAGAACTAACCTTTGAAACACATTCTCTGATCTTCATGTGTGTGCCATGGCATGGCTGTGAATGAGCACAAGCATGTGTGTGGTGTGTGAAGGGGGCTTAAAAAGAGAGAATGGGGGGTTAGAGAATGTGGCACGGCGGTGTGGGGGAAGGGGGTGGCCAAGCGGGACCACTGAGGGACCACACGCACACAGACATGGTATAGAATAGAGTTCGTTCAGGGCAGAGGATGGGAGTTAATGGTTTAGTGGAAGTAGAGAAAGGCAAAGAGAGAGAGAGAGAGAGAGAGAGAGAGAGAGAGAGAGAGAGAGAGAGAGAGAGGATAGATCTGCCATGACCACATGGGGAGAGGGGGGAGGGGAGGAGAGCCCAAGAACACACACTCTAAACATGTTTAATGATTTTTTTCTAGTTGAGAAAGTTCCTCTTCACTGATCCTCAGGCAGTTTTGGAGAGATGATTAATAATAATTAATGCTATAAATACTTTAATAGCATTTCCCCAGTTTTGATGAGTAGTATTTCTCTGCATTTCTGATTTCTTTTTAAATCACTTCAGGGTTTGTGTTTCCCTGGAAACCATGGCCATGTGAACAGTTTTCTGTCCTGTGCACAGGTTCACACAGCGCCTCACAATAGAGCTCCTTCCCTCTCCCTGTGCTTTGCTCTAACGTCTTAGGCTCATCCACTGTCGTGTGTTCTTACATTTTAAATTCTATTTTATTACTTCATTTAAAATATTTCCCCATTATAGTTCCACTGCATCTCACCCCCTCTTACAGTTCATCTTCTCTTATTTCAACAATTATGCCATTGTCAATTTTGCATGCAACTTTTCTTTACATTGGAGTTAAACACTCAGGATTTTAATTTTTTCTTTTCCCTAAAACAACTTTACATTTTGCTGGCTCACAGTTATGTCCTTTAAGAAGTTGAGGAGAAATCATATCCAACAAATAAAGTGATTGTAACATATATCCTTTTCTAGAAAATCCATTAAAGCTGTGTTCTCTCTCTCTCTCTCTCTCTCTGTGTGTGTGTGCTTGCTTGCGTGTGTGTGTGTGTGTGTGTGTGTGTGTGTGTGTGTGTATGTGTGTGTGTGCTTGCTTACGTGTGTGCCTTGCCCATTGGAGCTGCAAAGTTCAGTGAGCTAGAAAACTGAATTCAAGGCTGGAGTCTAGTTAACAACGAAGAACGTGCTCTCTCTGTGTGGAGTGTGGAGTTGGAGCTTTTGACTGGGCACATTGTGCTGAGTTATGCCTCAAAGAGTAGCCACCGTGGCATTTGGAGTTTGGCAGTGTCATGTGGGAAGAAAGGAGAAAAAAGGCTCCAAGGCTTAGAGTGGCAGACAGTGTGTTTGCCAATGCATCTACTGCAGTGCATGTGTGCAAACATACATGTTTATCCACACGTATCCATCTACAGCACTGCCTGTGTGCTTATGAACATGTTTATCCATGTGTATCCATCTACAGCACTGCCTGTGTGCATATGTATATGTTTATCTACATGTACCAAGTGTATTTGCCAATGCCACCTACATGTGGGCATACATACATGTTTATCCACATGGATTCATCTACAGCACCATGTGTATGCATATGTACATGCTTATCCACATGTATCAAGAGCACATGTTCAGCTTTGGGTCTTTGCAGAATCTTGGACAAATGAACTGCTCAGACCTCACCTTCTGGCCACTTACCCACACACCGGGGCTCTGAGCCATCCCACTGCGCATTTCCCTGACAGGTAAGCCTAGCGTTTCCTTCTAGTCTGTATCCTTCATTGCAGGTAAACAAACACAGGGTGTTGTAGGACATTTCCACAGTGGAGCAGCTGATGTGGCCGTGTTTGGGCTGCCGGAGATGGGGGCACGTCCTCACTGTAGAAAATGTCAACAATTACATCTTACTAAATACAGACAGAAGTGGAAACTGTTACCTTAATAATGGCTTTGTGTTATAAACAAGACAACTCTTCTGTTGAGTGTCAAGAGATATATAACGCATCCTCATTTTTAAAGTTGTGGGGCTCTTACCAACCTGCACTTTCTTTAGTATGATATGCAGCCTCCAGTGCAACGGTGGGGAATTTCAATGGTGTGAAGCATCTAGCTTTGAATAGATGAGGACAGCTATAGATCAGGGGCGGCTCCCAGACAGAAGTACCTGCAGCCCTCAGTCGGGCCTTTGCTGTGACTTCCTAGGCTATGTTCCAACAAAGGAAAGTGTTTTTCTTTTTCTAGGATAGAAGTTTCAAGCTGAATATCAACTCAGTTCTTAGACCTCAGAGATACACCCTGGGCTTTTCGATAGTCTCAGCTGGGCAAAACTGCCCAGCTTTTGCCATCTTAAATTCTAGTATTCTACTTTCTGGTAGTCACTCTAATCCTCCCAGTGGTCTCTCTCCTTTCTTCTCACACACTCCCTGCAATACCTCATTCTTACTGCCAGTCTGCATAAAATGTAATGTAAAAATAATAATAATTGTTTCCCGCTGGCATAGCAGAGCCCATGAATTGCCCACCCAGCAGCCAATGCTTCCCAGCATAACCTAGGGTCATAATATACCAATCACTGCTCCCTAAATGTATTGCAGTTAGTAAGAGCCAATGAGATACAGCTGAATCTAAGTGAGATTTTTCTAATTGATAGGGTGCTATTTTATCTTCCCTCTTTCCTTTTTTCCCCCAAAATAAAAGCACATGAGAGCCTCTGCCAGCATGCTGCTGCAGATTTGCCAGCACCGTAGGAAAAATACCATGCACTAAGATGATGGTGTAGAAGCACTAAAGAATCCTTAGTGTCTGATGACAATGGGAGTTTTCCACCAGCTTTGGGTTATCTACGCCATCTTCCTTTTAGATGAGAAAAAAAAAATCCCTTGAGTCTCAAGATATTTGGAACACTGATACCAGGAGCTGCATGTAAGTCTATGTAACACCCATTCGTTTCCTTCATCAGTTCTTTAGGGAAAGATACCCAACAAAGGACAAACAAAAAGACCCCACAAAAGAGCTAAGTTCAGCTGGACTCCAGACAGCACTGTTCAGCACTGCAAGGCAGAATGCTGAAGAACACTCCCCAAAGGATCCTCAACATGACATTTGGAAATCAAGAATATTAGGAGGACCCTCACTGTGCTTTTATGCACAAGCAAGTCTTTTTTTAATAGCAAGAATGTGTATTTGTTTGTTTTGAAACCTTTCAAAGAACAGGAAAGAAAGCTCATAAAAAATATTCAAGCGTATACGTATATTTACTGGCAGAATTTTTGTGGGAACTCATCCAAATCACATCAGTTGGCAGAGCATAAATATTAAGTGAATTAAATATAAGTTTCAGATTTATGACTCCATGGAGGAATTTCAAGAATTAAGTGAGGGGATAAATATGAGACACTGTCCTGTGCTATCACTGGGACGATTTGGGCTCAAGGTAATTAGTAATAAAATACTTATCAAAGTACTCTGCCTGCCACACAGGGCTGTTACTGAATGTGACCAACGCACAGTGTCATGCTTACTGCTGGGTTGGTTTAAAAGGTGGGTGAGATATATATTTTATATATTTTAATATATATATTAAATATATTTATATGTTGAGATATATAAAATGGAAAATCACACTAGGCAATTTCTTTAAGCTTCAGTTAAGAAGAAAACCTCAAAAAACAAACCACAGCTTTCCAAAGCTAAAATGATTGGGCTTGTATCATCTCTCATGGGTATTCAGGGCAAATTGGAGTTGGTGTCACAGATACAAGCTGTATTGCTTCTCAAATGTTGGTTTTTAATAAACTTCTATTGCTCCTTAGGGAAAACAAAGCAAACACAGTCATTTCTATTTATGCCTTAACAGTTATATACTCTTCATTCAAGAGTAAGTATTTATTGCCATTTTTCAGAGGAACACATTTAATTATTAGATTCAGCTCACATTTTTTTTGTTTTTTAATTTACATTTGTTTCAATGAAATTCTTATGGTTAATCCAGACAACAGCAGCTTTCCTAACTGACCCTCACTGTATACATGTGTGGACTCACTCTACTCCATAAGACAGTTATGAGCAGGTTATACACCAGTTAATTTAGAAAGATGACTGAAACTGGAAAACAGACACAGGAGCCCAGTCTTGTGCTATAAGAGAACAATCTATTATGTAATATAGTCAACGACAGACCTACAAACATGCTGTGGGTTTCAACTTAAAGGTGAATTGAGGTTTTTTTCCCCCAGATATACATATCCCATCAATCTCCAAATTGTGATTTTTGTCTATTATTGGAAACAGAGAACATCTGATCTTAAGTGCAGGCATCTTGCTGTTGAAACTTTTCCTCAGGAAACACCGAGTATCTAGGATTTAATTTACTGTGCTGCTGAGTTTTAGCTCGTTGTTACTGAGCCACCACTGAAGTCTCCCTTTGTGGTTTAGAATGAGACACACATAATTCAAAGAAAATTAAAAATGAGCGTTGAGTGCCGTATGGAGAGGGATAGGTGTTCCACTCCGAGGAACAAGAATGAAGCCCGTCAGTCATCGGCCAATATCAGACAATATTGATAGTGCAGCTTAAGAGACAAGGAACGAGGATCCAATTTCCCCTGATGACTCTTTCCTGACTCCGTCTTATACTTTTATAAAAACTATGACATAATTAAAATTACCCTCTGTCCCTTATACCATATCTATAAAATTTTACTTCAGCATACTTCCCCTTCAGAAACAGAAGCCAGCTCGCCCAACCAAAACGTCTTAGAGTCCCAGACACACCGTTATATATGAGCCACTGCTAAAACCACAACTGTGCCCATGAGTCTGCTTATTGCTGCCGATGTCAAGGTGCATTCCAATTTTACGGACACAAAAATAAGAAGCATACATTTTGGATTTGATGAAATATAGATTAGGTTTGTTGTGCTCGATCTCAAATAAATCCAGACGGCATTGATAGTATGGGAAAGGAAGGACCTGGGTTTTCATGTAGGACAAGTCTACTTAAACGTGAACTAAGTAGCAGCTTGGTAGTGAAGTTGCTGGAATTTTAGGACAATCCACAGTCTTGCCAAACCTTCCTCATTGTGATTAACATGTCTATATTACAATAGCAATTGAAGTTACGTCGAAGAGAACAAACATGCTTTTTATTTTAATGGGTAATGCATTCATGCCTCTAAATATGTATTTGCTATACATGTATGTTTATCAGTGTGCATCTTTGTCAAGTTGTAATTTTCATTTGCCGGAGTTATAACAGGATAGAGAAGAGGAAAAATTACATTCTACAATAAGCCTATATTAGCAGTATTATATTAACAGTCTAACAGTTAATCAACAGTGCAGATGGCTGTGGTAGCTGCTATTGTCAGAGCTAGAAATAAGTTGGGCAGAATTCTTATTGTGGTCCCAAGTCAGGCTTGCTCAGAAGAGAAGCCTACATTTGCTTTGGGAATAGAAGTGTTCCAGTGCTCACTGTAGTCAGAGTCAGTGATGGACAAATGCCTTCCAACTTGTCCCTACTTGCCTCTACACCCTCACAGATACTGGTGCTGACCGATGGTGACCCATGTCCACCTCTGGCTACAGAGCCACAGGGGCATGGTTACACACAGGACAAAGCTTTCTTAGACTCCTTAGAAGGTTGTGAGTGTGCCTGGTGGCTTTCACCTCTCAAGCTTGACAGACCTGGGATCTCAGATCGAGTCTTGAGAGATTCAGATGCTCCAACTTCTCTTCTGGGCTTTCTAGTTCTATTTGCTTCCCAAATTGTATAGGGTTTGACCTCCAAAATAAGTCCCTAACCCAGTAACATGAATGCTTCTCTGAGCAAGCCTGACACAGCCTAGGCTAGAATGATGGGGTGAACACTCCAGAGCCACGCCCCTCAGACTAAAGAGGCTGGCAAGAGATGAGGGCTTATGCAGATGAAGATCAAAGGCCTGAGACAAGGCTTGCAAACAGCTTTCAGAGAGATACTCTGGAGTTTTAAGGCTGTTAGTGTAGGGAAGAAGGTTTGGGTTTAGATTATAGAAAAGGGAGGCAGGGTCTCTGAAAGGACAGTGGACTGATCACTCTTCTCCTTTGTAAAGTCACAGGTACAAAGTTAAAATGTTGTCTTCTTCCTTGTCTACTATTTGTAGAAGGGGTAGACATTTTGCATGGACATGGTAGCTGGTAACTGGTACTCTAAGGAAAATGTCTCTGACGTGATCCGGACAATTCCTTCAGGAAGGATGTGTGGCTAGAAAGAAAATGACCCATCTACAGTGGCTGAGAGACTGCAAATCAATATTCTAAGTCTTTTCTCTCGGAATCCTAGAAATATATTCTCCAGACATTTCATAGGTCCAGTAAATAGCCTCGGGCTAACCAGAGCCTCTTGGAGGTAATGTTATTTGTTACTAGGAAGTCAATACTATTTTGTGTTTTTCTGGGGGCATTCAGATATGTTGCTAAGATTATTTCCAGACATCGGTCTGTTTTTAATATTTTTTTTCTGGCATCAGCTAACTGATTTTAAAGCGGATCTAAAGGTTTTGGTTGTGCATATTTATTTTCAAGATTTCACCTTGGGGTGATTGTCTTTGATCTTCTGGTCCTGCTAGTGCTCAGCTCTGCTCGCTTTCTGAATTCCTAATAAGAGAGGAATATTTCTACTGACTATTTCTTTCACATCATTTTTTTTTTTATTAGTTTCAGAATTTCTTTATCTTTGAAATTACCCCTTACTTTCAAGGGAATTTCTCAGGTTACATTTTTTCAGCTTATTAATTTGGCTTTCAACTGTGTTTTCATTGTGTGTATGGTCTTGATCCCTCCCCTAAGGAATCTCATTACTCCTACACTTGCCCTCCAGCCTTTGGGATCCCACTGTTACTTTATCAATGCCTTTGCCTTTGAGGCTCAACCGCTTAATTTTCCGAACTTCCCTGCCAGTCATTTTGTTCAACCCGCTGACCATGGTTTCTCCTTGACTTTTTTGCAGGATATACATCAGAGATCTGATTTGCAGTTTCCTGTTTACCGCTGGGTTCAATTTCAGTGGCCAACAAACACAGATAACGGGTGTCTGTGGAACTTTGAAATGCTCTTGAAATGACGACGAGGAGTCAGTGAGCTTCCCCTATGGATATAGAAGCACAGAGGTTCCCAGGAGACAGCGTCCTTTACCTAGAGATCTGGGTGAATTATGAAGTCTTGGAGAAGGTAACTCCTCAACAAAGACTGCTGACCATGGACAGAGCACAGCTGTCAGGTTTGGTAATGAACAACAGATGGATCCACCAAGACATTCAATTAAATTTGAGCTTTGAAAAAAAGCCTCCTCCTTCCTGCCTT
This sequence comes from Apodemus sylvaticus, assembly GCF_947179515.1. Lineage (NCBI taxonomy): Eukaryota > Metazoa > Chordata > Mammalia > Rodentia > Muridae > Apodemus > Apodemus sylvaticus. The sequence goes on from NC_067474.1 coordinate 71,818,177, forward strand.
GTGAAGCCTTTGGAGGTCAGGCTGTGTAGTTGTAAGTACTAGTAACTCAGATAATGGAGATGGCTAGGTAGGAGTGATGCGAGACACTATGTGGAAGCCATGACCTCCACTGCTATTCCCACCCTCTTTCTTGCTGGCTTGACTTGGCTCCTAGGGATCTCACCATAATAAATTCCCCGCTTTCTACAGCTGGAGACATTTGAGTTGAGGTGCTTCTATCACAGGACTCTGGCATGACTCAAGTCCTTTGTCTTGGTAGGAATCTGTCTATCCCAGAATCTGGCACCTGTCCTAATGTTCTTGTTACCTCTACTGTAACTTGAGTAACCCATCCATTTACCTTTCAACCTTCCAAATGCTTTGACCCTTTAATATGGCTCCTCGTGTTGTGACCCCAACCATAAAATTATTTTTGTTGCTACTTCCCTGCAGTTTTGCAACCCAGGATGTGTGATATCTGAACCCTAAAAGTCATGACCCACAGGTTGAGAATGGATGCTCTAGACAGACATCATCAAGGGAATATGGGTGACATAGTTTGTAATGCTGGAGTCAGGGAAGCGTAGCAGTTCTACTATGTCCTACAATTTTCACTTTCTTAGGAGTCCCATCTTTGACACGGGAAAACTAACAAGTGACTGACCAGCCCATTAGACTTTAGCGAATGTGAAGCAAGACTACCAAGAGACAACATGAACTCGCCAGACTCCATACCTCTGCAGAAGCTTTCTGTCCCAGACCACAAACCATTGGGTTGACACAAATGGATGCTGCTTCCCACGAGGTCGAATCCAGGGCGACATCGGACCCCACAGGCGGCATTGAAGTGGTTTTTGCACGAGTTTTGTATAAAAAAACCATTTTCAGGAGGCTTTAGTGCAGGACAGTGGACAACTAACATTCAGAGAGGAAAACAAAAAGGAAAGTCAGGTGTTTGCCTATTGAACTGTATTGCCTCAGTTTATTTAGCAAATCATGCTATCTGCCTGTCTGTCCACATATATGCACCTATCTTTATGCATCTTAATTCCCCACAGCTTTCCATTTGATCCATCTGATTTCTAAGAGTGTTTGGAGAAAGAACCTTTTCTTATGACTCCTGGTAGATATTTACTAACAATTAAAATGTAATATAGGCTGAACACTACTTTTTAAGCTTCAAAGAGTTTTATTTTGATATTGGTGCAGATAAATTTAAGATTTCCTAGATTTCCTAGGCCTCCGCTGGCCCCCAGCTTTGGTGCTGGCCCCAGGACCTCAGGTAGGCTAAGCCCATGCTCTGCCACCAAGCTATTTAACCCTAGTCCTTGGTTCTTGACTTTCATAGGTCATTAAGTATTTTCTCTCTTATTAAGGTACAATGAAATAATGAAGAAAAACGCAGCCTAGAGTGGTGGCACACAACTTTAATTCCATCACTCTGGAGGCAGAGGCAAGCAGATTTCTGATTTTGAGGTTAACCTGGCCTACAGAGTGAGTTCCAGGACAGCCAAGGCTATGCAGATAAAACGTATTTCAAAACAAAGCAAACAAAACAAAAAAACAAAACCCCCCAAAACGACAGAAAAAAACCCACAACAAAACAAAAATAAAGTAGAAAATACAGTCTAATTGATAGAGATTATAAAACATAGTTTCTACCACATGCTGTATGCTATGTAAATACTTTCTATCAGCGCGATGGAAAATATTTATGAAAAAATATTTAAAAGAATTTGAACACCACCAGAGCTGAGAGATGCTTATTTGCTATTCAAATCATTGCCAAAGTTGTAGCATTCTTTATTTCTAAGTACTAACTCATGTTTTCTGTAATTGCACTATTCCCATGGCTTCAGATCCTGTCTCTGAATCATGATGCTTATGTGTTTAGTGCTAACAAATGCTATGTAACAGAAGCAAGCAATCCCCACCCCCAGAAGTGTGACCAAAGCCAGGGACATTAAAGATCATCCTGAAGAACTGATACAACCACCACTCTGCCCCTCAAAGATCAAATCAGCTTTCTGGATCCCATTGGCTAGCAGCAGGGAGCTTACCTTCACAGGTCTGGCCAGATCTCTGGTATCCCTCTCGGCACACACAGTCTTCAGGGGATGTGCTTCCAGGTGGAGAGGTGTGGTTTACATCAGGACATGGGATGCATGTGCTGATTCCTCCAGGAGAAGCTTCTGGCTTATACGTCCCTGATGGGCAAGCTGTGGGAGGACAATTGGCCAGAGAAGTCCATTTTTGTGATATGTTTATAGGAAGTTAGAAAAATGTTTAAAATAATGGTGTGGGAGACATTTGTTCTACATAGAAATAATCATTATATAATTCAAGCAAAAAAGTAACTTTTAAAAAAAGAATCATTGGGGCTGGAATATGGCTTAGTGGTTAAGAGCACTGACTACTCTTCCGAAGGTCCTGAGTTCAAAACCCAGCAACCACATGGTGGTTCATAACCCTCTGATCTGATGAGATCTGATGCTCTCTTCTGGAGTGTCTGAAGACAGCTACAGTGTACTTACATATAATAAATAAATAAATCTTACAAAAAAGGATTATTGTATGTGTTTTGCTGGCATGTACATATGTATACCGTGTGCATGCAGTATCCACAGAGGCCAGCAGAGGGCATCAGATCCTCTGAAACTGCAGTTACAGAAAGTTGTTTATTGCCATGTGAGTGTTGAGAATCAAACACAGGTCCCTTGGAAGAGCAGCCAGTGCTCTTAACTACTGAACCATCTTTCCACCCCACCAACCCCTCGCAAAGCAGCTAACCCTGACCAAAGACTAACATTGTTTGTTATATGCTTAGTGTAAAGGTCTCTTTGTCCCCCCACAATTAGTTTCTGTCATAAATTATAACATGTCTGGGTTGGTTTATGGGAAAACTCAATATAGCAGTGTATGTTATGGGGCTCAAAGTAATCAATGACTCCCAATACACTAAGCAAATCATAGCAAATCGGAAATCTTCCATATTTCAGTGCCCCCATTCTGTGTACTTTGCCTCTGCCCTGAAATCCCTGTTCTCTGTCTGTGTAGACATCCAGAAGTCGCTTCTCCATCATTTGTGTTGGAAGCATTTAACAGGGGACAAGGAGAATGTGAAGGGCTAGAGGGAAAATCTTAACTGATGGGAAAAGGTCTTTTGAAGAAAAAAAAAGAAGGAAAGATCCTGTTTCTCCCAGGTTCACTAGAAAACATTAAAAGTAGAGTCTAATTGATCTTGCTTCAATCATCTCCCTGCACTGACACTGTCTGACTTTGAATTTGTAGCTTCAGCCCTTTGGGGTTGCCCATGTGTAAAAGGTAAGCTCAAAGGTAAGCTATTTAGTAATAACGGAGACTTGGGGACACACAGCTAGCCAATTAAACGACACACAGCCATAAGCACAGCCGTGAGGTGGGTTTGGTTACTGAGCAGAGAGCCACAACTAACGGGTCTGCACATTCATGCAGAATGGCGGAGCAATCACATTGGGAGATTCATAATCTGATGCATGTGTCAAGGAAATGAGCGTGGTTCTAAAATTCTTCAGTACACTACAAAATATATCAAACTCCCATGGCACATGCTAGGAAATTCTAGGCCTGAATCCATGTAAAACTTTAAAAATGAGAGAGGCATTTAAAAATACTAATATTGCTCCTGGTCCATGAAAACCAGCCAACAAGGAACTGTTCCTAAGGGCATAAGGGAAGGGAGTCTTACTTCAGGGCATTTTGTTAGTGAACAGGAGGTGCTGTTGAATTACACATTATGTCAGACACTTCTTCATCCCAATGCTGAGTGAGGATCAGGAGCCTCAGTCAAGTGCAAGGCAAGGTCTCCTTTAAACAAGTGAGAGTTTGCAGGAGAAAGTAATTAAGATAAAGACAGTCAAACATAAGAACAAAGTTCCACTGCAAAATGAACTTTGCCAATGGGCATACTTTACTGGAGCAATAGAATTCCAGGGTGACGGAGCTACAAAGGCACAGCGGCAGTCACCGTCACGCTTTCTGTCGAGACTGCACTACCCGAAGCTTTAATGCAAAGCCACACAACAACAGCCAAGCGAAACTTAGGAAGGTCATGCCCAACATAAAGGCAACATATCACACATTTATGAGAAAAGTAGGAGACTGATGGGACTCAGATACTCCGTTTCTCCAGAACAAGAACAAATGGCAGGGGGAAAGCATGGATCAAGGTAGACAGCTATGTAAGAGGACATTGTCTAACTAGTCAGAGCACTGGGCAAGAGTCTCAGGAATGAAGGAAGGCACTGGGCAGTGTGCATGACTTTAGTCATAGTTCATTGGCTAAGAAGGAAATCAAAACAAACAACACAAAAATGAGAGAAATAGTGTTGAATAAACTTCCAGAGTCTGAGAAACTTAGGGAACATGTAGCAACCTGCTAATAGTACACTAAAATAATTGTGAAAACTGACACAAGTATCAAGTAACGCTTCCTCTTCTCAAGAAAATAAATGATCAGAGGGAAAATTACTTATGCATACTATAAAGAAGAAAGGTTCAAGATACGAAACAGGCAGGTAAGTGGAAGAAAGAGGGGCATCCATCTCATACGTAACGGGACGACAAAGATGGAAAGAAAAGGCAGGGTCCAATGTGTATGTAAATACGGTGTAAGTATGAATAAGAAAAAGATTGTATAACTTCCAAGCAAGCAGAGAGAAAATAACAAAGTCTGAACAACATAAACAAAAGAGAGAAGAAATAAGAATGAGTGAAATGCACAAGGATATAAATTGAGGGGGAAATCAGATCCATCTTATCACCAAATCTATTTGATCTGTTGATAGGACAGAAACCTGAAATGTGTCAGACTTACAATGTGAAAACAGTATGATGTTAAAAGATAAATAAAATATCCTGGTGAAGGAAACAAATTACCTTCCTAATGAGAAATTAAAAACCACATGTAAAGAACAGTCTGGTGCGGTGACACAGACTTCTAGCACTCAGGAGGCTGAGATAGAACAGTTGTGAGACTGAGGCTACCCTGCACTCCATTATGAATTCCTGTAGAGAGGGACTGAAGGGAGGGGGAAAGGGGAAGAACAGGGTTGGGACTTCTGATAACACAAGACAGATACAAGTGGCTAAGAGATAAAGTGACCGAAAAGTTTTTCCTAAGGAAGAAATATTTATGGCTACAATCCCAGGGCAAACAGTTTATTGTTCAGAACAAAGTGAAAATGAGTGGCTGCTTTTTAATTTGGCAGCATCTCAAAGGATGTCAGCACCTCCTGCGGATAGGTACCTGAGATGAGGCTCTTTCCTGAGCTGAGAAGGGCTTGTGGCATTTCTACAGGGTAACCTGAGGGAATTCACCGAGAGTCTCGCAGAGCATGTTCTCTTTAGTGAGCTTCGATTCTAAAGCTGTTCCAATCAAATATAACCAAGATCGTAACCAGACGCTATTTATTATTGTACAACATTTGGTGGTGATGTAAATGTTCACAGAGAAAGGCTTTCTTAAGTTCTTAAGACACATCCAACCAATTAGACAGTGGCTAGAGAAATACAATCTCTGAGCTGGGGAGATGGCTCAGTTGGTTAAGTGTTTCCTGTGTGAGTATGAAGACCAGAGTTCAAGGCATCAAGCATCATGTGAAAAACAAACAAACAAACAAAAACACACAGTACACATCTGTAATCCCTATGTCAAGGTGAATGGAGACAGACAGGTCACTGGAGTTTGCTGGCCAGCCAGGCTAGCTGAATTAGTGCGTTCTAAGTTCAGAGACTCTATCTCAAGCAAAACAAAACAAAACAAAACAAAACAAAACAAAACAAAATTTAAAAAAAGGTCCAGGGCAAGCAATAGAGGAAGGCAGCAGACACCCACCTCTGGTCTCCACTGGCACTACATAAATACTCACGTACACAGACTATGTCCACACATACTGTCCCCTCCCCTTTTCAAATAAAGAAGTCAAATATTCAGTAATGGTTTTTAAACTTCTTTTTCCTTTCTTTTATTGTTTAAACTTCTTAAAATTATTATATTATTTTAGTATGTTGGTGTTTTGTCTGCATATATGTATGTGTACTACATGAATGTCTGATGCTCTTGGAGTCCAGAAGAGAGCATCCTTGGATATCCTGGAATTGGAGTTACAGACAGTTGTGAGCTGATATTTAGGTTCTGGGGATCAAACCTGGGTCCTCTGGAAGAACCGCCAGGACTGTTCACAACCGAGCCATCTCTCTATCCCCCATGCAGTAACTTTTGAATAATGCTGCAGCCCATCATTTCCCAACCATGCAGAGGGGGAGTCTTCTTCTGATAGGTGTGTTGTAATAAATCTTTTGGCACATGGTAAATATTATCGCTTCATTTCTTTCCCTTTCCTGTCTTTTACTTAGATTCTGCCTTTCCACATGTTTCCCTTCTTCTAGGAGAACTTCCAGGATCCTTCCAGACTCTGATTTATTCTTCTAAGTTTCCCCAACCTCTTTTGAAAATTGTGCTGCCTTCTTCTCTGAGCCCCACAACACATCATCACCCCCTGTGCCCTGGTTCCAGTGAGTATAATAATGCGCTTATCTCTGTCTTTCTCTTAGTGGGCAACACACTCTGGTAAATTCACAGAATTTTCCAATTCATTGGACTCCACAGCCAGTCTTACTGCCTGGATCAGCAGTCATCCAATCAGAGGAGGGAAAGGGGAAACAGCACTTGCTGGAAGGTGGAGGGCGGGCCTGGGTGGAAGCCATACAAATGTGAAGAGCAACAATGGGATGAAGAGATGATGGGCAGGGACGTCAAGACAATTAAGTGATGGTCTCTGCTGTTCCACTCACGAGCTCAGGGTGCTGGAACATAATTTTTCTTTTCTATATCTATCACATTAGGAAGTTACAGTTAATGAAGTCTAAGGTCTTTCCAAAGGTAATGTGAAAATTCCATAAATAGGATAAAGCAACCTGCAGAAGCATTCCCCGAGGACAGTCAGACTCTAGAGGCAGATTTGGTGATTTATGTTGAAAAATAACAGAACTAGAGAAGAAACTAACCCTACGTTGTACTTGCCAGGCCTCCTTGAATAGTCAAGGGCTTACAACATTGGAGAATACTGTTTGGGATAAAAATATCTGAAAGCACATTTGGAAACACATTGTGAAATTCACAGTGATGATGGGAAGCAGACTCCAGGAGAACTATTTAGAGGCATTACACAATTCTAGGGAAGAGGTGTAATCAATTTCCTGGACTTTCAAGGGTGAACCACGTCTTCATCTCAAACTCAGCAGAACTTGAAGAAATGAAATAAATCTGTGGTTTGAGCAAGTTCTTCAAGGCTTGCTAGATGTGTGTGTGTGGGGGGGGTTGGTTGGTTTTTGTTTTTCTGTTTAAAATGAGTAAACCAAATATTATTTCTTAACTTCTCTCTTTGTTGTTGTTAAAATAAACACTTTCCTTTTTCAGAAACATGGTGGTTATTAGCTACTATTCTTGGAAGTGCAAGTCTTGAATTTTTCACATACAAACATGAGATCTTCCTTCAGCTGACAGTGTCCATCAACCATTTGCAATCTGTTAAAAGAGAAGCCTCTATGCTCTCTAATCTGCCTGGCTCATTAAATATCAACATAGATTATACAGTGTGTATTATGTGTCTGTGTAACATACAACATACAGGGGATATCATTCTATCAAACTCTTCCTTACACATACTCTAAGATTAACTTTTAAAATCATACTGGAAATCAAAAGCCTTGGTCCTTGCACAATTCATCTTTAAGGGTCAGTGAATAATTTTAAGAAGTGTGGTTTCAGAGAGATTGCACGAGATACATCTGGTGGTGTGCAGGATGCCAGGGTGCCCATTGGTGTAGAGCATAATGGCAGCCTGTGGAGTTGAACCATCCAGAAGTCTTCATTTCTGCCCTACCTAGGTAGGGCACAGAACATGATGTTATAAAAACATCACATTTCTTTCTAACCTTATACATTTGCTCTGAATACAGAATCTGTTCTCATAGGTAATTGTGCTAGGATTTTGAGTACAAAACTTCATTGCTGTGGAAAAGCATTGCCTTCTGCAATGTTGAGCCAACACTTTCACAAAAACATGAAGCAGTTGTGACATATAGGGACTTTATTTTCATTAGGCAACTCTGATCCATTATGATTTTGTCAGTGAATTAGGTGACCCTGAAGTCTTACACATCAGTGCTTATGTGGAATGTATAAGCATCCTGCCAGTCTCTCTGGAATTGGTCAGATCAGTTGGCTAGAGTACAGACTATTTAAACAAAATTGTGAATTTGAACCCTGTGGGGTTCCTTAATATCAAATGACACCTTAACTGCAGGGTACCCAGCTTGTGATAGAAAGCTCCTGTGCAGACTTGTCAGGAGAGTGATGTATTGCCTAAACTGTCAAAAAGCCAAAACCCTCAAGCCCTCAAAGGATGCCTTGGTGAAGAAATTGTCATGTATTAAGAATTTAAACATACACATGGGGGATGGTGGTATATAACCTGAGTATGAAATATTAAGACAATATCCTTTTTGTTGAAACTGCTCTCTTAATAATTGTGCTATAACGCTCATGGTCTGAAGACAGGAGTTTATTTTTATTTTTATAATTAAGCTTTTGTGGGAGTACACTTTTAAGTGAAGCTCTTTGGAGAGTTTTAGAGCTATCTTCAACTTTATCTTTCCTTTCTAGAAGAGCCGGTGACTCAGATTCATATGAAGAAGAGAAGAAAACATATCATCCATTAGTTTGTTTTAACATTAGATGCTCAGCCTGGTGCCAACAGATTTTATAATTTTATATAATCTTTAGATAAAGTGTCATATTTTTTCCAGTCCCTGATTTACTATAAAAATTTCTCCAGCAAAATATTAACATTTTTTCTTTTATGTGTATGAGTGTTTTGCTTGCATGTATATCTGTGCAGCATGTGTGTGCAGTGCCTGTGGAGACCAGAAGAAGGTGTTACATCCCTCATAACTGGAATTATAGATGGTTGTGAACCACCATGTGAATGCTTAGAATAAAACCCAGGTCCTTTACAGGAACAAGTGCTCTTAACTGCTGAGCCATCCTTCCAACATTTTTTAAAAAAACTTATGTGACATTAAAGTTAAATTATTATACATCACCATCATCAAAGTTATAGGCACATGACTTCCTACACTCCCGTTTGCTGGATATTAACAGGCTTTTATGACTTGATTTTTTTCAGATGGGAATCTTATTATATAGCTTGGAGTGGCCTGCAAATAACTACAAAGACCAGGCTAGACTCAAACTCACGGAGACCCACTAGCCCCTGCCTCTCAAATGTTGGAATTAAAGGATGCACCACCATACCTAGCAATAGTGTTTTTTAAAAAGTGTGTGTGTGTGTGTGTGTGTGTGTGTATGTGAACAACTTTTGGTGTCATCTTGAAAATTTCCATCAGTCTCATTTGAGATGGGGTGCTGAGTCCTACATGGCCATGTGGAAGGGAAAGTGTGACATGGCTTCCTCCCCTGGGACAGAACCAGCAGGGCATGGGCCTCCAAGAGTGTTGTCAGTTGCTAGGTGTGAGGCTCATTTGTATAAAAATATATATGTTATACTTCATGTTCCTACTTTGGGAAATATTCTCCCTGCCAAGGTTATTGGGAAATGTCCTCTCAGCCTAGGTTAATGGCTCCATGCTAATGAGAGACAGTGCAAGTCCCAGGAGCAAAGGGTGTGTCTAAGGTCTCAGCAAAATGGTGGAATGCTGTGACCTTCAGGATAATTCATAAGGCTGTGGAAACGAACTCTGAAAACAAGAGTTCAAAAATATATAATTTCTCAACTATGCAAAGTATAACGATGCAAAATGAATTGTGTAAGGAGGTTCTTTGCCTAAAAGAACAAAGACAGCTACACCAGGAGCCAGCTTGTCAGAAAGATACAAAGGCAAGCAGATTCCTGAGTTCAAGGTCAGCCTGGGACAGAGGTAGTTTAAGGTTAGGCCCAGGCATAGTGCGAATGGAAACTTCAGGACAGGATCCCACCTAGCTAAACTTATTGTCTTTTCTTACGAAGGCAGGCAGATCTCTGAATTCATTTGCAGTGTTTAAAAAAAATGTGCTTAATGTTTCTTTTTAAGAATCAAGGGGCTGGTATGAGGAAATGCTGATTTGTTGGATCATCAAAAGGGAACCTGGAATAAATGACTGAATCGATATGTAAATAAAAGATTGGACTTTGGTCTGTGAGAGTTGAACTGTCTTGATGAATTGTCTGGAGATCTCCAGAGAAAGCTGTCATGAGCAGAACACAGGCCACCAGCTTGCACCCATGAATTTTGCTACTTTCAAACACCCCTTCTTTCAGGAACCCCTCTTCAAGTCAAGGCTGGTCTTGGCAATAGGGTCTCTAACTGGCATGGAGTTCACCAGTGAAGGTAGAGCAGGTTTCCAGGAAGCCCCAGGGATCTTCCTGTCTCCTCTTCCAACACAGAACCCCAGTGTTGGGTTATAACTGTGTACCAACGTGCCTGTCATTTTTTCTTGGGTTCTGGAGATTGAATCCAGGAACCTATACCTGCAAGGTCAGCACCTTACTGACTGAGCCATTTCCCTAGGTGGCAACAGTTTTAAAAGTATCAATAGTTCACTGTGGCTGTGAGATGGGAGGCAGAGAAAGAAGAACTTGTGGGTGAACTTAGACTAGGGTTGGTTAAGAAAGAATCCTTGTAAGTGAGGTAGAAGGGAAGGAACAAGACCTGTGATTGTTCACTGAAATCATGTGCACTGGAAAACATGCATGTCCACACTCACACATGTGAACTTGTGCACATGAACATAGTGTACATGAACATGTGCACACAGAAATGTGTGACTCATAATTTCTGGTCATGACACCTCTTATGACTTGTTTCTAGTAAATACAGCCTTGTTTCATAGAAATCTATCTTAAGACAAGTACTACGCAGCAAGCTTATCTGACAGAGTACCTAAAACTAGTCAATCAAACAGTTAAAGGAGTCAAAAGACAGGGTTACATGCTTTTCTTCTGCGGTTTCCATAAGACCTGTTTTGGAATGAATGGACCTGCCTGTGTGGTCTAGTCTGACACTCTTGAAGTAAGTATCATGTAATGTTTTTTCCTTTAGACTCTCATATTAAAACATCTGAAGTGTCTTCTGAATGATATTCTTGTAAATAAAAACTTCAAGTACTTTTCTTTGGCAACTACAATACCTTCAACACACGAGATTTCTCTATATCGTCATCTTTCTCCCATTTCACCCATTAAAATAGGGTGTGGAAGAAAGAATTCCCCAAATTACTGATGACTTTGCAACTGATCCTAAGTTATGTAACTAACTAGAAAGCTGTTTTTCCCCATCACTCCTGCATGGGTAAGCAAAGCTGTAAACTAAAATTCCGAGCCCCTCAAAAGAGATGAAAGGGAATAATGGGATATCGGGGATAAAGAATAAGCTAGCGGTCCATCTGTGCCCCTGTGTAGGACATCAGGACACACAGACAATTAAACAGGGGAATGTACTGCATTACAAGACAACGCACAGGAACTTCTTCAAGGCATTGGGCTCAGCAAGAATAGAACCGGCCCCAAGTATCAACAGATGGGACCACATGAAATTTAAGGTTTCTGCACAGACCAAACCAAACAACCCAAAACTCAGTGAGACACACAGATAACATCTGGAATAGGAAATCTTGACCAGCTATGTTTCAGACAGAGTACTAATGTCCAGAATTTACAAAGAGTGAAGAAATTAAACACCAAAGAAATAAAACTATCCCAACGGCTAAGAAAATAAACAGAAAATGTCAAAGAAAGAAACAGAAATGGTCAGTGACTATTCTTTAAAGAGGTCAACACGCCTAGTCTTGAGGGTAATGCAAATTAAAACTACTTAGATACCACCTCACCCTTTTCAGAACGGCCAGCAATAAGAAATCTGACTGCAAATGTTGGAAAGAACACTGGTGGCAGAGCAAATTGATATGCCATTATGGAAATGACTTTGGAAGATCCATATGATGCAACTATTCCACATCTGGGCATATACACAAAGAACTCTGTATCCTACCACAGGGATAGCTGCAGACCTATAATTATTACTGTTATATCTACTACGTCAAAAAGAAAAGAAAAAAGAAAAAAGAAAAGAAACCATCCTAGATGCCCGTGGACAGATAAATGAACAATGAAAATGCGGTATATGTTCAAAACAGGATATTATTCATGGGCAAAGAATATTAAAATTTGTAGGAAAATGGTCAGATTTAGAAAGCTTATTAAGTAGGTGAAAGAAAGAAAGACCATGTATTTTCTTTTGTGTGCACATCAGAGTTGTAATGTATATGTGCAAACAGCTATAAGTGAGGGTATCATGTTTAGAAAGGAGAGCCAGAGAGGTAACGTTAGTGCTAAGGAAGGACAGAACCCACACAGGACACTAAAGGCACAAAAGAAGCTATATGCCCATTTTGCTTTTCTAATTTAAACCTGGTTATAGTTCTTCTTTTCTGTAGGTGAGAGAATATAAATGTAACTGGCCATGAAAGTGTAAAACTTGGCAGCTTCAGAATGGCCATTTTAACTGCATATGAGCTCTCTGAGATATACAGAGTTTGGGACTGGGCAAGGGTTTGAGTGGCTTCTTTATATCAGCTGTGTGACATTTGTTCATCAACGAAAGTGAATTTATTTTTTAAAAATTATTTTAAAAAAATAAGTGAAAAGATGACAACAAAAGAGGACATGGTCCAGAGCTCAAAAGCAGGGGTGTGGTCAGGGGTGTGGTCAGGGAGTGGTCAGCATGATGTCAAAGGTGAAGGGGGCTCATGCCCAGGTAGAAGACTTAACCCTGGTATTCTACAAACAAAACAATGAGAAGTGTTCTCCCTAGCCAAAGTATCGTCCAGCAGGCTAGGATGTTTTACATAACAGTATTTTACTCCTTCTATCAAAAACTTAAACAAACAAACAAATAAAAGACACAGTCCTGTGTTCCAACCTTGTCATATCAGCAGAAGCCAAGTTGGGGGTTGTTATGCTTTAGATGGGAGATGTTCCTGTAGAGAGCATTATTGAGGTGCCATGCTACCTGGCAGGAACTTGACATCGACCAATGTGAAGTTCCTCTCCCAGCCTTTAAGTGGGAACTCCTGTCTTAGCTATAATCCTCTCCCCCTAGGATGGAGTGCTCAGACCAAGGTGAAGCCCATTGTTCTTCAGGACCTGCAGTTTCCTGAGAAACACTAGCCACCTGTGGAGCAACTGAACTGATTCTGCTGAGAAGCTTCTAGCCTTTTCCCCTGCCTATATATTGGGAGTTCTTCATTAAACGATGAGATCTTGAATAGCAGGTGTTATCTCTGTCTCCGTCTCTTTTTTGCCGCCTTCCCATACATCCCCAGCTTCCCTTCCAGGTAACCTGTTCGATGTAACTGCCTGCAGTTACATGTTCCCCAATGCCTCATGTGATGAGGTTTACTGGGAAGGAGCCTGGTTGGAGAAAGTAGGTTCCTTGTTCCTATGAAGGCTCGATAGATGCCCCAGGGTAGGGAAATGGAGGGAGGGTAGGTGGGAGTGGGCTGGGTGGACGAACACCCTCATAGAAGCAGAGGGAGGGAGGGTGGGTTAGGGGTTTTTTGAGGAGCGGGGGAAACTGGGAAATGGAATAATGTTTGAAATGTAAATAAAGAATATATTCAAAAAAAGAGAAAAAATAACATGTACAAAATAAGTTCAATGAGGGAGGCATCACCTTTACTGGAAATAGTGTGGAGGAACTGGATATACCCAGGCAAACTAATCAGTCATAACACTCACCCTTAAGAATAAAATGTGTGTCAGTATAAATGCAAGGCCGTAGAAGGCAAAAGAAGGAAGCACAGCTGGAAATATTGCTGATGGACTCCTTAAGGTCAACGGCATTCCTAATGGTGCCAAGACAAATCGAGTCCCACACCTGGGAGAGTGACACTACACCCACATCTCTCACCTTACACAAAGCCAACTTAAAACAGATCAGGCACGTTCATGTAAGACAGGGGATTCCAAAACAGCCAGGAGAAACGCTTTAAGAGACAATTATAAGCAAGGGCTTCAGAAGAAGGATTGGAGAAGCAGCAAAATCTCCTAGGGCTGACAACCACACAGAGTTTTAAAGGTTCTTCATGGCAAAGGAGAAATCAATAGCATGAGCAGAGCCACCAGAGCAGAAGGATTACTGACAGACGTACAGAGGCCAGGGAATTAACATCTAGGATCCATAAGGAAGCCCCTAAATTAAACACCCCAAATACCATCCGATCAACAAAAGGACTAATTAGTTGAATAGAAAGAAGAATACAAATGGACCATAAATAATTGAAAAATCGTTCAACATCCTTAGCAACCAGGGAAATGCTAATTAAACTCACAGATATCCCACAGAACAGCTATCATCAAGACAACAGTGAATGCTGGCAAGGGTGTGAGGGAAAAAGTACTCTTACACACTGCTGGTGGGCATTCAAACTGCTATAATCAATAGGGAGGGTTCTCAAAAAGCTAAAGATAGAGCCGTGAGCCAGCTGTGCCATTACTGACTATTGTACTCAGAGGATGCTGTGTCAGCAAACCTCAGAGGTATTTGGAGGTCCATCCTGATCATTACTTTATTCCCAATAGCCAAGGTATAATCAGAGAGAGAAAGACAATTTGATAACTATATCTAATGGATTCCTGGTTGGTTATAAAGAAGATTGAGATTATGACATACACAGGAAAATGAATGGAACTGGAGATCATCATGGTGATTGAAATAAGTCAGACCCAGGAAGAGTAGATTTAAATGTAATATATATTCGTGTGTGTGTGTGTGTGTGTGTGTGTGTGTGTGTGTGTGTGTGTGTGTGTGTGTGTGTGGTGTGTGTGTGTGTGTGTGTGTGAGAGAGAGAGAGAGAGAGAGAGAGAGAGAGAGAGAGAGAAGAGAGAGAAAGAGAGAGAGAGAATAGCAAAAAGTTAATTATAAGAGAGGGGAAAGGAGAGGGGAAGGGCATATGTGACAGGAAGGCAGGGGGAGTGTTTAGGATGAGAGGAGAAGCAGCCAGAGGGCAGGATGTGAGAGGACAGCAGGTGGGGGTGGGGTGGGGGATTTTATACATAATGGTATAAATCCAGGCAAATAAAAAAAAAGCCATCACTTTGCACATCTCCCCCAAAATTGATTAGTAAAAATTTAAAACAAAAACAAAAACAATTGTGCCCAGAGACAATGGAGAGAATGAAAAATAAATTCCACAGATGAGGAATACTATTTGTAAATTCCATAGCTGGTCCAGACCTGGTATGTATAAAATACAAAGAATTCACATCCTTTGAAAATTGAAGTCAAAGGAACCAATTTGAATAAGGATAAAGAACAGGCAGCAACAGCTCGGAAAGAGGCATCCATGGCAGATAAACATATAAAAGCATGTCCAATTTCACTGGAGACATAAGAATGAAAATAAGATGTCACAATATTCTTATCAGAATGACTAGAATCAATGACAAGAAACACCAAAGATGATACAGAGAAGCCGGATCACAAGTCCCTCTTCCCCTCTCCTCCCTCCTCTCTCTTTCTTTTTCTCCTTATTTTAAAGACTGGCTTAGTATGTAGTTTGAGGCCAGGCTAGCCTCAAACATGTAATTTTCCTGTGTCAATCTTCTGAATGCTAGAAATATACATAGATACTATCATGCTGAGACTACATGAAGAGGATGAAAAATATGTTTCTGGTGGGAATGCGAGAAACAGTGTGTTGGATTTTTATTTGTTTGTTTGTGTGTTCTCTTGCTTCTTAAAGTAAGCACATAGCTACTAGGTTGCCATGCCAAGTCACCACTGGACATTTATCCCATAAATGCCTATATTCACACAAAAATGTGTGCACAGATGTTTATAGCAGCCTTAGCCATAACACACTCCATGGCTACCCACCCCCATACCCTATTTCCTTTCCAACCCTTTTCTCCCATCTATCAATTGTCAGCTTCACACAGTCTACAGTCATCTGAGAGGAAAGCCTCAACTGAGGAATTTCCCAGATCCCGACTGGCCTGTGGCATGCCTGTTGGGGGCTGTTTTGATTATTAACTGATGCAAGATGGGTCCAGCCAGTGTGTGTTATATCATTCCTAGGCAGGAAATCTTGGACGGTGTGAGAAAGCTAGCTAAGCATGTGCCAAAGACCAGGTTAGACAGCCAGCCAGCCAGCCAGCAGCACTTCCTCAAGGTTTCTGCCTTGAGTTCCTGTCCTGACTTCCATCAACTGCTAGGTTGTGACCTGGAAATGTAAACCAAACAAACCCTTAGCCTCAGGTTACTTTTTGGTCAGGGTGCTTTATGGTAGCAACAAAGATGAAACTAAAACACCCTTAAACTGAAAACCATCCAGATGTTCTTCAAGAGACAGGTAGTTAAACTGTGGTATGTTTCTGGTACTATTACCCCGACAAAGGAATGAATATTAAACATGTAAAAACCTAGGAGATCCTCCAGAGAGCTCTGCTGAGCTCTGCTGAATGAACAGCACCAGTCTATTTATAATACCCAGAAGTTGGAAAGAACCGAGGTATCCCTCAACAGAAGAGTGGATGCAAAAATGTGGTATATCTACACAATGGAGTACTATTCAGCCATTAGAAACAATGAATTCATGAAATTCTTAGGCAAATGGATGGAGCTAGAGAACATCATACTAAGTGAGGTAATCCAGTCTCAAAAGATCAATCATGGTATGCACTCACTAATAAGTGGATATTAACCTAGAAAACTGGAATACCCAAAACCTAATCCACACATCATATGAGGTACAAGAACAGAGGAGTGGCCCCTGGTTCTGGAAAGACTCAGTGTAGCAGTATAAGGCAAAATCAGAACAGAGAAGTGGGAAGGGGTGTGTGGGAGAACAGGGGAAGGGAAGGGGGCTTATGGGACTGTTGGGGAGTGGGGGGGCAGAAAAGGGGATATCATTTGAAATGTAAATAAAAAATATATCGAATAAAAAATGCTACATGGTTCCATTTATATAACATTCTTGAAATAACATTATATAATTAAAAACAGATCAGTGGTTTCCAGAGGTGGGAGGGGGGCTACCTGGGTACTAGGAGTTGGAGGAAGTTGTTAACTGGGTGATCGTTGTGGCAGCCAAAATGGTGGCATCAAAGTCACTATGTGATGAGATTTGCAAACAATGACCCCTATGCACGCATGTGCTTGAATAAGTAGATGCCAGTTGGTGGAACTGCTTGGGAAGGATGGATAGATCTTGTTGGATAGAGGTGCGTCACTGGGGTAAGTTTTGCAATTGCAAAAGACTGGACATCCCTGGTCTCCTCTCTCTCTCTCTCTCTCTCTCTCTCTCTTTCTCTCTCTCTGCTTTATAGACATCTCCAGATATTGACCAGCACTTGAAAATAAAAAAAAAAACCTTTCTGACTAGAAAGGGCAGATTGCAGATTAATTTTCACGCTCACATCAGCCTAGTCCACGACAGCTGGGATAGGCATGCAAAGCTCGTTTGGAGTCTTCTTGGGAGGCATATGCATCTCTTATTACTACTAATGGAATCTTACCATTTGTAAGCATACTAATCCTTTCTGAGAAAATTATTGATTTCAAATTATTTCTCTGACTGCATTGCAAAACTATTCTGTTACCGGGAAGGGTTTCCAGTTGATTCCTTTGGATTGTCCAGAGGGAAACAGCAAACTGTTCAAATAATAAGATGGTCCTTTTTTTATAACTGTAAATAAGCAAACTACAGTTGCTACTTCTCATGAGGATGTCACACTGTCATTTAATCATCAAATTTCCTTAAGATGGTTCTTTTTAATTTAAGCATAAAATATGATAAAAGAATATTATTTTATGAAATTCTATCCTTTTTGCCATAAATATTTCACATAAAGCACACATTTGTTCTCAAAATTTGTTCTATATTCATGATTTATTTTCATATTGCTTCCCTGTATTTTGACAAGATTTGTAAATTTCATCTAAACAAGAAATGCCCAACTCTTAACCTCATGCTACACAGTAATCATTCTTTGTTTTCTTTTGTTGTTTGTTTGTTTGTTTGGGGGGGGGATTTGGTTTTTTTTTTCGAGACAGTGTTTCTCTGTGTAGCCTTGGCTGTCCTGGAACTTACGCTGTAGACCAGGCTGGCCTCGAACTCAGAAATCCACCTACCTCTGCCTCCCAGAGTGCTGGGATTACAGACAGTAATCATTCTTAGCTTTGTGCATTTGCTAAATAATTGTTTAAATGATGAAAATGTATAATATCCTGGAATGCTAAACCTCATTTAATGTGAATTAAAATATTATCATAGGCTTTTAAAGTAGACAAAGAATGTGTACTCACACACACACACACACACACACACACCTATACAGAGATGGGGAGGAAGAGGGAGAGGCAGAGAGAGAGAGAGAGAGAGAGAGAGAGAGAGAGAGAGAGAGAGAGAGAAATTGGAAGCAATCTCAGTACCCAGATAACTTGAAAGAGATAAATGTGTGATTAGCTACTTCCTATTGTTGAACTCAGCCTTCCAGATGGTTCCCTTTGAGTCTGAGCCAGGGCTGCTCAGGGTCAGTAGATTTGTTCACCTCCAATTCTCCATAAGAGGAATGGAAATTTCCCAGGAAACTGAGAACCAAGCCGAGTTCCCATATGCTGTGCTCTAGCATCTAAACATGCAGCTCACTTTATTTATTTACGCATTTATTCATTCACTAAAAATCTGATGCCCACTCCAAGTTCATGTGCCATGCAACATGGTAATTATAATGAATTAAAAATGGTATAACCACACCCTGAAGCAACTCACAAAATATCGGAGAAGAAAGACATGCCTAATGCTTCCCCAAATACCTAGACCTGTGTCAGCTGTGAGCTTTTGGAGAAAGAATTTAAAGTCAGTATTGTATTAGAGAAGTATTTGCTGTGAGCTTTGGAGCTCTGGTGAGTGCTGAACAGACACGTAAGATTAGATGATGAGGTTAAATTAGACATGGAAGATTATAGGCACAGGACACCAAGAGGCACAAGCAGAAACCTTACAATCACAAAGATAGTTATAAGTCTGAGAAAGCTGCAGTGCAAATGTCTACAATGTGACTCAAGCAAGAATCCAATCTTCCTGTCACCACATGTCTGGGGTATGTCTTCTTAAACTTTCTGAAAATAGACATAGCAATGTTTGCAAATATCATTTTAATGTATACATTTAATTTATCAGTATTGTAGGTTTTTCCCCCTGTCTGTTACTGGTACAGGAAGTTGGGTTTATAGATGCCATGTAACTTCCCTGGCCACCACCCTGTTACCGAACCAGTAAGTTTATGTTGTGTGACAATATTTCTGGGAAGATGTGAAGAACACCAATTCATACCAGATGGGGAACCAACAACAGATCAAAGTAAGGACACCACCAAAGTCCAACTTGGTGAGCCAATGAGCATTACTAGGGTTACTTACAGGAAAAGAAAAGAAACAATGACAGCTGCATCACCAAAAATAAATTCACTCCCGCATGGGTGGGTGCTAACAAAAGATGGAACCCTGAAGCTCACTTCTTGACTTTTAGTTCAAAAGGATGGAAAGTTTCTTTTCCAGGCAGCTCAGTTGGTCTGAGCCCAGAAGCTCAAGCAGACTCAGCCTCTTTTAGGCATCTCAGATGGTCCTGCTTTTAGGTGGCTCTGCTAGTCTGAGAGTCTCTTAGATGTCTTTACAGCCTAAGGGAGTTTTGGCGGAAAGGGATAGATTGTATCTAGTTAGCTTCAGGGACTTCCTGAAGCCTTAGAGTTGTTTACTTCCTGAGCTTACTTAGCTTCTCTGGAGGCTGCTTATAAGCATTATATCTCATTGTTAGGGAAATATATTATGACTGGCCACATCTTAAACACTGTTGAACCAAGATCCATAAAGATAAAGGAATATTTTGCTCAGGAAAAACAAAAGGAGTTACTCCAAGACACATTCTGATTTCATTGAGTTTGGGAAAAGGAATAGTGTACAACCATAGTCTTTCCCCCCTCCTAATTTGAACTATTGTTTTTGGGTTGCTAACATTGCATTTACAAGCCGTTTTTCATTCCCTTTGGAGGACAGAGGATGGCTCTGCACCTGGGTAGACCTGTGCAAGGCATCTGTCTGGCACCTCCCATGTGGCACAGATCAATAAATGACACAGTTCCAGGAGTAAAAATGAAAGTACTGTAAGCACTGTATAAATTTATTGGGAGTGAATAGGGATACATGGACATATTAAAATGTCAGGAAAACCATGACCAAGAATTTACTGGACACACTAGACTAAACAGTAGAACTCCTCCACTTGGACCCCACAGAGAGTTGGACATCTGACTCTCAGATGGCACCAGATTCCTCTGACCTGTGTCAAAGGACCAACAGGCAGAGGACTGCTGACTGTCCCAGGGGCTTCAGTTAGATTCAGTAGCTGCTGTTGACACGGCATACTCATTTGATGTGTACTGACGTTTTATTCTCAGACTCTATTTAATCATAGAGGGAAAAACTAAGTCCAAGGTCCCAGGCCCTAAGGGAGCTGGGGACTTCCCAGTAGCTGAACAGATTCTGTTGTAAGGAAGACAGTAGTCTACATCTGGCCATCTCAGGGACAACTTGCAAGAAGACAGTTGTCCAACTATCTCAAAGACAACTTGCTGGCAGGGTCAGAACCAGCTCCTATCCTGATTGGCAGAAACTCCCTTGCTCAACCCGCCCCCTCACTTTATAGCTTCATCCTTGAAATATGCTATCTATACAATTTCCCTTGGGCATTGCAGTTCAGCTTCGGATCTGTTCAGGAGTGGCTTGATTACAACAAATTCTTGCCATCTGCACTGACTTGGTTTTGAGTCCTGTCAGATCTAAAAGGACTCCATTACAGATGTATGCCTATCCTGTTGCCCCATCTGGACCTCCTATCTGTCATCTACCCAGTCCCTCATCTGGCCCTGGTCTTTCCTTGTCTCCTCTGTAGCTGGATTCAACACTACAGCTCAACTCTGACTGTGCTTTCTAACTCCAAAACAGCAGCTATACTTTACCAGAGAACTCCAGGCAGGTTTTTATGTCACCTTTACAGACTCCTTTTCATTATATCAGTTACCCAGCTCTGGCTTCTTGTGCCCCTGAAATTCCTTGCCTCTAAGTCTTTATAGTCATCCTGAACCCTCCCGCAGACACAGGGAGGGATGGTGGGGAGGGAGAGAGATTTACTATGTGAAATGAAGTATGTAAACTGACAGTATTAGTAATTAAAACAGGAATAAGATAACTTGCATTTGCCTTGGTAACAGATATCAATTAAATGGTAATATCTGTCAAAATTGCCACCAATGAGACAATTGAACCTTGCAACTTTGTCCTTCATAAATCCCGACTCTATAAAGACAGTGTGTTCATGAAAAGACAGATGTGCTTATCTATGCTTTTGACAGTATCTTGTGAGAGTGTAACTTAGTTTCTTTTCATCTTGCTGAGCTAAAATGCCCTGACAAAAGTAACTTAAGTAAGAAAGAGTCCCTTTTGTCTCACCATTCCAGATGTCAGTCCACCATCCCTGGGAAGCCACAGCCACAAGAGCTTAAGGAGGCTGGTCACACCATATCCATCGTCAAGAAACATGGAACATCAAATGAATGTCACTCAGCTCCCTTCTCAACTTTGCAATTTAGGATCCCAACTAAGGGATGGTACTCACAATGGGTAGATCTTTTCACTTCAATTGATAGTCAAGATAATTCCCCTTAGGCATGCTCAGAGGTCTTCCCCTAAATGATTCTAGAATCTGAAAAGTTGACAATCAACACTACCAATCCTAGTGTGTTTAATATGTAGGCAGAAAGGGTTCAAGACAACAGCCAACAGAAATTTTGGCTTTACCAATTAAGTTGATCAAGTACGTATCAAAAGAATTAACTTAGAGCCAAAGAACTCTATCAGACCTGGACTGAGGCAATCTTACATTACACAAGGCCCTTGAAACTCTTCCCTTTCAAGAATGGAAGATCTTTAAGCCCTCATTTTCCTCCACTCAGACCTAAATTATAAAACTATATGGCACCAAAAGCAGAAATAATAGAGGCAACCTGGGACCTAGGTCCCTTTGCTCTGAGGAAAGGACTGACTAACATGGCACCATTAATTTTACATAGCTCTAGGCTTTGTCTAAAGTCTTCCTACAAATTGTAAGATGTCTTCAGGCATCAAGAGAGAGAGAGAATTGGAATTTCTTCTTCCTCTGTTTTAGACAAACTGTGAATAAACCCATTTTTCTTTACCAATTTCTGTTTTCTATGTTCTTTGGCATTTGGAATTTTGTAACATAACATGACAGAGCTGCAGCACAAACTCCACTTTTGGACCAAGACTGAACTTTGTTCATGGAGGACTGTCCTTGCTTACATGGCCTATGCTGTATCACCTTAATATTAAGTGACCACATGGTGGCTCACACTAACCTCCTAGTGTGAGGCACAGCAGCCCTCTGGACTATCCTTCTCACGGCATCCATTCCATGTCAGTAAACTGTGTGATATAGTTTGCTTTTTACTGATCTAATAAAACACTGACCAAAACCAACCTGGGGACTACAAGGGTTTATTTTAGATTACAAGTTACAGCCCATCATATTCAGAAGCTCGAGTTAAGAGTTCCAGTACAAGCCAAGGCAGGAACCTGGAGTCAGGAACTGAAGCAAAGACCATCTGAGAGAAATGCTGCTGACTGGCTTGTTTGTAGCTCCCATCTCTCTACCTTCCTTTTTATAGCCCAGGCTCACCTGCCTAGGAATGGTATTGCCCACAGTGGGCTGGTCCCTCCTACATCGATTAGCAATAAAGGACTTCCACAGACATGCCAATCGGTTGCAAACAATTCCTGACCTGAGGTTCTCTCTCCCCAGGTACATCAAGTTGACAACTAAAGTTACCTATGAAAGTGCTCATAAGAAATTTACGCTGATCATCAAGAAGTTTCTCTCCAGTGGAGACTTCCTGTGGACCTACTCCTTCAGACTGTAGACAGTCCTTTGATGTCTGGTTTGTTGCCCTCTCAAAAATGGGTTCAATAAGTCACCTTTACAAAACTGATCTAGAGGGTGAATTCGCTTGCTGTTTGCCCTTTCTTTCCCTGTTAATACAGTGGAGGGCCACTGTGTACAACCCCCTTTTTAGCCCTGGAAGCCCCACCTCACCCCAGGAGCCATGCTACACAGCAGAAGCCCTGGACTTAACCTGGCAAGAGTGACACAAAGAGGCAGCCTGTTAGTATATTGAGAAAACCCGTTGGAGCCTTCTCAAAAATTGACAGCACGATGCCAATAATAACACAGCACTAGCTCATTTTGTAATGTAAATGTTTTCCAATTCCTCCATTTCAATGAAGTTGAGAAGGGACCCAAAGGAATTATCAGCTGAGAAGCCATTAATAGCACTTTTTTGATGACAGATAGCTGATGTCACCTTTGGCATGTAAGTTAGAAGGAACTCCAAGAATTCAAACCCAGCAGCATAACACAGCTTGCAACAGGCCTGGCAGAAATGAAGATGTTCTACAGAGACACTTGGATCTCAATCGCATTATCAGACTATTAAATTAATAGATGCCAGAGAAATGGGAATTTGCCAAGGAATCTCATACTGGGAGGAGAAGGCTCCAGCCAGAGGGGATACTTGTCTCCTCACAAAGGATGCATAATTTTAACAACTTGTTAGACCACCTTACAGCATGAAGCCCGGGTAATGGTGGGTCAAGAGTAGGCAGGCCGGTGTCTTGGCTGTGGCTGCTTGAATGTGCATATCCTTGTTTAAACTTTGACCTCGCATCAGCAGGAATGCCTTGTGGGATTTGCTGGATCTCTTTGTCCCTCTTCCTATCTCTGCTTCCCACTTTTAATTCTGCTCCTTTAGTCCTGTTGAGAAATTATAGCCAACCACTTGAAACTCAATCAGGGATACACATATTTTTCTTTTCTTTTTTCTTTTTTTTCTTTTTTCTTTTCTATATTCTTTGTTTACATTCCAAATGATTTTCCCTTTCCTGGTTCCCCTCTCCCCATAAGTCCCATAAGTTCTCTTTCCTCTGCCCATTCCCCAATCAATCCCCTCCCACTTCTCTGTCCTGGTAATCCCCTACATTGCTGCGTCAAGCCTTTCCAGGACCAGGGCCCACTCCTTCCTTCTTCTTGGGAATCATTTGATATGTGAATTGTGTCTTGGGTATTCAGAGATTCTGGGTTAATATCCATTTATCAGTGACTGCATTCTATGTGTGTTCTTTTGTGATTGGGTTACCTCAATCACAAGGATGATATTTTCCAGTTCCAACCATTTGCCTAAGAATTTCATGAATTCATTGTTTTTAATTGCTGAGTAGTATTCCATTGTGTAAATATACCACATTTTCTGTATCCATTCCTCCATTGAGGGACATCTGGGTTCTTTCCAGCTTCTGGCTATTATAAATAAGGCTGCTATGAACATAGTGGAGCATGTGTCCTTATTACATGCAGGGGAATCTTCTGGGTATATGCCCAGGAGTGGTATAACAGGGTCCTCAGGAAGTGTTATGCCCAGTTTTCAGAGGAACCGCCAGACTGATTTCCAGAGTGGTTGTACCAATTTGCAACTCCACCAGCAGTGGAGGAGTGTTCCTCTTTCTCCACATCCTCGCCAACACCTGCTGTCTCCTGAGTTTTTAACCTTAGCCATTCTGACTGGTGTGAGGTGAGATCTCAAGGATGTTTTGATTTGCATTTCCCTAATGACTAATGATGTTCAACATTTCTTAAGGTGCTTCTCAGCCGTTCGAAGTTCTTCAGGTGAAAATTCTTTGTTTAGCTCTGTACCCCATTTTTAAATAGGGTTATTTGGCACGTGATCCAAAACGCTTGCCAGCAGGGCTTAGCAGATTTTTAAATGCTCTGCTTTGCCTCCTTGTCCTTGTAAATGGAAAGAAACACTTGCAATGGGGCCAGGGATGGGAAGTTTTGTTTTACAATGGAAAGCAGAATAACTGGTTGCTGATTCTTTACTTGAAAGTTTTAGGCTGCTGGGTAAGTTGCTATGCATATTTCTACAGTGTAAAGTACATTGTCGTTAGAGTTTTTAATGATATGTCCCGTCTGTGGTGGTTTGAATGAGAACATCCTCATTAGACTCATGTGTTACACTTGGATGTCAGTCAGTGCTGCTGTTTGCAGTGGTTATGGATTCTTCTGGAAGGTACAGCCTATTAGACGTTTGCCACTGAGGGGCAGGCTTTGAGATTTTAGAGCCTTACCTTGTTCCACTTCCTGCCAGACTCCCACCCCCATTACTTGTGTATGGATAAAGACGGGATCTCCTACTTCTGCCACTGACTACCATTTTCCCCACCCCCAGCCCCAAACCCACACTATGGACTCTCTCTGGAGTCTTAAGCCAAAGTGAATTATTTCTTCTGTAAGACAAACATCTTACATCTTTGTTCATGGTATTCCATCACAGCAACAGAAAGTGAACGAATACATACCAATATAGACTCTCAGTCTGATTGTGTGTGTTTTATTGATACATCGTTGTGATGGACTGGAAAGTATCATCAGGGCTGATCACCCACTCCACTGAGTGAAACCAGAGCAAACCAGTCTGCTCTAGGCAGCAGGTACAAATGTTCTCCTTGAGCTGACAGGAAGCTGTGTCTACACACGAGGAGCAGTGTTCCCTCATAAAACGCAGAGAGGAATTCCTTGCACACATTCCTTACACCTTATAAATCCATCACTAAGTACCATACCGCTGGGGATCCGTTTTTAGGGAGGAGGGAACAGCTAAGCTCTGTTCAGAGGACAAGATTTCCAAATGTTTTTGTTTTCATGCAAGAATGTCTAGAATTTTGTCCTCTCTTTCCAAAGGAATGGCATAATATTTATACAGAAGGAAACTGTGTGTGTGTGTGTGTGTGTGTGTGTGTGTGTGTGTGTGTGCAGGGTGGGAGTGGGGAGTTAGATGCATCTCCTTTTGAGGAAATATAATATAGCTAGAACTTTGTTTGAGTGACATAGGGTCCCCATCCTTGTCCTGAACGGATGTACAATTTCAGTTGGTTCTTTCTCTGGGAACAAGCAGTGTCCTCAAGATGCCTGTTGGCCGTGTGCTCCATGCCTCTCGTCCTCCCCTGGGGAATCCAGAACAGCTGCAACCACTTGGATTTACAAGAGTTCCCTGGCCGTTTGAAACTGACTCAATGATCTATCCATCTTAAAATGGCTCTTCTAGCAAATCTGTTGGATGTTGCACTTAATTTATTGTTGACAAGGGCCCACCAAATATAAATGTTTTTCTTTCAAATATACCAACCACATTATAAAAAAAAAGTGTCATGCCACATGCTCGCATGCTTTTGGCCAGGGGATTTGGTGGTGGTGAAGCAGACACACACACACACACACACACACACACACACACACACAAATACAGATGTCTGAGGTTTCAGTCATGAGTTTTGCCCAGAATATTTTGATATAAAACTTAAGTTTTTACTAATTTCCCTTTTCCAGGACTTTATCAAAGCCAGAGATTGAACCTAATGAGGCTTTGTACGTGTTAGATGTGATGATTGGTCTTGAGTTTTGAATTGATGGACTTTATAATTGCCATGGAAACAAACATCTGGTGATGTCTGTGATGAAGGTTCTGGGCTAGGTGAATTGAGGGCGAGAGACCCACCCTGAGTGCAGAGTACACTATTTCTTGGGCTCAGTTCCAGGGCTGAACAAATAGGTCAATGTGAGCTGAGCGCTGGCCTCCATCACTCTCTACTTCCTGACTGTGACGTTCTGTGACCAGCTGCCTTAAGTTTCCGCTGCCGTGCCTTCTGTGTCCTGAGGGAATGACTCTACTGATACAGGAAATCACCCATCCCTCTGTGAAGCTAGTTTTGTGTCATGCTCCGTCTGTCGGTTTTGTCACAGAAATGTGTGAAGTAACAAGTGCACCACGTGAGCACTCTGTCATTGTCTCTGTGCAGTATGTGAGCATTCTATGTCATTGTCTATGTGCACTATGTGAGGACTCTGTGCTGTTGTCTATGTGCACTATGTGAGCGGTCTATGTCATTGTCTATGTGCACTATGTGAGGACTCTGTGCTGTTGTCTATGTGCACTATGTGAGCGGTCTATGTCATTGTCTATGTGCACTATGTGAGGACCCTGTGCTGTTGTCTATGTGCACTATGTGAGCACTCCATGTCGTTGCCTCTTGAACATTTATTATGGGGTCTGAGCACTCTAAGTCATTGTCTCTTTAATGTTTATCATGGAGTCTGAAGGGAAGCAGTTGGACACACAGGACAGGGAGTCACTGTGCATCAGTGTAATGACATAGGCACAATGACAATAGTTATTTGTTCTCAGAAAAGAAGCCAGAAGCCTGAGGCTAGGGCTGGGAGTGAGATAGCATGGAATTTAGAGGAGAGTGTAAGAGTTCTGACTTTAAGATCAAAGGTAAAAAAAGCAGCAGATCATGCAAATCCTTTATACTATGTTGTGGGGTTTTAGCTTATCCAATGAAGGGACCATAGTTTAATACCGCCAGGCAAGGATGTTTGGTGACCAGGATTGCATCTTATAATACTCATCCTTTTCTTTCTTGAACATGGTCGAACCATATGAAGCTGCTATTTTGTAAGTTGAAAATAATCAAATAATGATAATCTCTTTGGAAATAAATTAACTTAAAATTTAATATTAAAATTTTATAGCCAGGTGGTGGTGGTGGCGCACGCCTGTAATCCCAGCACTCTGGGAGGCAGAGGCAGGTGGATTTCTGAGTTCAAGGTCAGCCTGATCTACAGAGTGAGTTCCAGGACAGCCAGGGCTATACAGAGAAACCCTGTCTCAAAAAAAAAAAAAAAAAAAAACCAAATGCAAAAAACCAAAAGAAAAAAATTTATATATGGCATCAATCTTGTTATATACCCTAGCCTGATTTTGATGTAAGCATGTGACAATATGGTCACCTTGACCCTATGTTTTTTAATCTAAATATATTTGTTGAATGTTTATTATTAAGACTAGATAAGAGACACGGGAGCCAGATAACCCAGGTTAACACATCTCATCTCTATTGCCTATGTTTCTGTGGCAAAACTATCTGATCTCTCAAGTCTTCAATTCTTCTCTGAAATGGACCAATACTTGAGAGTTAAATTAGTTGATGTATTGTAATGTTCAAAAGGGGTTTCTCGTGTCTAGTGCTTATTATTTAATATTGCTATCAGTTATTAAGTTGCCACCTCAGCATCAACACTGCCATCATCATCACTACAATCCAAATGTCTATGGAGCATTAAGGATAAAGACCACAAGACTAGTAATAGAGCTATAAATGGAAGCAATATATTTCTTTATTTTCTCAACTAAAGCTACAGTCTGTTCACATATGCATTTGTCTATCTGCACATCTATGTGTCCACACACATATCTATATAGTATATCAATATAAATCTGTATACCTAGACATAAGCATGTGTGTGTGCCCATAATTAAGTCCATTTTACAATAGAAACTAAGAGTCAAAAGAGATTGACTTGTCCAATGTCGCATGCGGTGGCACAGGAGAACTGACTTTACTCGTTTCTGAGGAGAGTTGCCTTTTGTCTAACCACTGGAATTTGGAGAAATGGAGTTCTCTGCTAATTACTATCAGGTAATTAGCAGGGATTGAAGCCTATATATATTTCAATGTTTTTGAATATTTTGAGCATAGTCCCATATCTCTGGTCTTGGAAAAGCAATACACGTAAGCAGTTATTTTCAAAAATTGGAAAATGCGAGGCACGATAGCTTAGAAGTAACACAGAACTTGAAGAACTGTGCCCTGGCTTGCATTATGACCTATTGATGGCTAGACATGTTGCCCTGAGCAAGGCTCAGCTCTCCAAAGCTTCAATTTCCTCTTGCAAGAATGAGAGGTTTAAAACAGATCATCTCCAAGGTTGCTTGGCTCTAAAAACGAATGGCTGGCTCCTCTCTGAGGGCACATCCTCAGCAAACATTCTGATGGCTAGCGTGGATGTTGGCTTCCTCTCCAGTGAGCAGCCTGGTAGCCTAGGCAATCTTCAACCCTTAGTGGAGCACGTTTGGCCTTCCTGGGAGCCTGAGCTTCATACTATGGGCGTTTGAATTTGATGGCATCAATTGCAGTTTGTAATTACAAACTGAGGCACGTGGTTAGGCCATGAGATGCTTTTGGGTTCCTGTTGGACAGGCTGTTCCATCAAAGATTCTAAAAGGCCTTTCTTTCTCTCAAGTTTTCAGTACTGGATACTGCAGACCTGATATTTCTCTCTGCCTTTTGAAAAAGACGAGTCTGTCCTGGAGTCTTTCATGCTGTCAGAAAAACACTGCTAATTTTCGCTCAGCTCATTTTCTCTTGGGCCACAGCAGCCACCCAATAGTGTTCTCACCCAAC
Source organism: Apodemus sylvaticus (assembly GCF_947179515.1). NCBI lineage: Eukaryota > Metazoa > Chordata > Mammalia > Rodentia > Muridae > Apodemus > Apodemus sylvaticus. Next base: position 71,847,685 of record NC_067474.1, read on the forward strand.
TATGCAAAGTCACAGTGTGTATTGCAGAGTTCAAGTCCCACTTGCCTTTATCACTTAAAATCAATAGCATATTTAACTATATCTGATTTTGGTCTTGGCTGTCAGAAAGCATCACATGGAGGCTTACTAAATTCAAGAGAATGGATTAAAAACTAATCATTCTGTGAATGGTCTTAGACAGAAAGAACCAGCAGAAGGCCTCCGATCCCTTTTGTTGATGCTCCAATGGCAACTACATGTTGCAGACTGCTGTTACTTTCAGCCTTTGGTTTCCAGCAGGGACAGAGGATTGTGAACTGCTAGTTCTTTCTACTTGCAGCTTATCCCATGGGATGCTAGATTCTAGTGCCTTGAAGCAATGGGCACTGTGGCCCATAGTGACTGATGCCACCAGGCAGCCACAGTGATGACAGCAGTTCAGTCTAGGACCACACGGAAGGCAGACACGCTGACCACACAGCATCAGGCAACAAAAATGAGATTTTTCTGCCTGTGTTTGGTAGGTTAGGATGGGAGGGGTGAGAGAGGGGGTGTTGTGGAGAGTGCCAAGCTGGGCTGTTGATGAGAGTGTGGGAAGATTTGAGGGAAGGGAAAAATCAGGAGGAGGCTCTGTGCCAGCCAGGAGGTGGGTGGGTTGATCTTTCTTCCCTTTCTGCTTAAATGGAGAAGGCCGCTGGGTAGGGTGGGAAGGGGGCCAAGAGAGTAGCAGTTCTTCTGGGCCAGCACGGATGGGCAGACCTGGCTAAGATGTGTCTGCCATCTGGCACCAGAGCTAGGGGAGGCAGGAGAACAGAAGGGAAGTAAGAGGAGGAACAATACAAACAAGAGAGAGTTACACAACGACACAGAGGCAATGTCCCCCAATGAGGGAGGAAGGAATGACCAAAGACACATAGTAGCAACAGGGGAGGCCCATGTGTCTGAGACGCAGCCCAAGCCTCCTAATCAAATGCCAGAACAAAATCATGCTCCATGAATTAATAAAAGGGAGCAAACTTGTAGTACAGAGGAAGCCGGACCCCCTGTTCCTATGTGGTTTCGGTGGGAAACAAGTTCTGTGGATATAGTTTTCCAAAGAGTGTGCCATAGAAACTTGAAAGCTACTGTTTTAGCTTAAAAATCAGTAAAAGCAAGGACACAATCCTAGACAGAAAAATGACAGACTACTTATAAATATTAGTTATACATAACATAATATGATGTAGAGCACGGGCCCCTGAGAACATCTCATGATTGATTGTTAAGGTCTTCTTAGGAGTCCTGGAGAAGTAGAAGTGAGTTCTATTTTTCAATGGCGCCACTTTTGCACCCTTTTCATTTCCTTTTGCAGAGCTTTGTGACCAGCTAAAAGGTCATCTGGATTATGCTGCTTATTTTGTGATCACCTGACAAGTATTTGTAGACCAGGGACAAGTATTTGTAGACCAAGGCTTCAATATCATGGAGACTGAGGCATGTTTTAGCTTAAGGCACCTAGAAGTCAGGATAACTACAGATTAAAACATTTCAAATCTCCTCCATGTTCTTGCTGAAAAACTGAGGCCTTGCAAGCTCTCAGTTTTTATCCTTGTCAGTGTTCACCCACCACCACTCCCTCAACAGCAGGCCAGCCTGATGGATTATAAGAAACCTCATCTCAGACAGATGCCCTTCTCTCAAAAGATGCCATTTTAGACAAGTCCACATTCAGCCAACTCCAAAACATCTCAGAGAACTCACTTAAGATCCTAAGCACCTAACCACCGCATAGCAGATGTTGGGATTGTTGAGACCAAAGAAGTTGCTTGGTAGACTCATGAGCTGTCATAAACATGTTTGAAGCCATAAAGTTCCAGGATCATTTGTTACACAGCAACAGATGATTGATATAGGCGTGCTCACACCAGAGACTCACCTGTGCACTCGAACTGCAGACCTTTCCCGTAATAGCCCTTCTCGCAGATGCATTCAAACTGACCAGTGTGTGTCCCACATTTGCAGCTGGCCATTCTGTCACAGCAGTCTTTTCCGGCCTCACAGAGATGAGAGCAATGAGCCATATCCTCTTGGATAAAACTCCCAGAAGGTAGATCTACGAAGAACAAAAGATATGAGGCAATTTTTTTTAAAAAAAAAAAAGAACAGTTGATTGTTACATTTTCCTAGTCGTTACAAATTAAGAGCAAATCGAAGGGAAGAAAATCTCTTCTCATCTGTCCATTTCCCACTGTTCCCTACCTCCACCCACATATGAATGTGTGTTGTTTGTGGGAACATACTCTAGGGGTTAGTTTTGGCCAGTTCAGTTATTTCAGTCTGGGACTTCATCCTAAGTGCTGCAGGCCACTCAGGGTCAGGCAGAAATGAAGCTGTGTAGACTGGAATCTCCAGATGCAGCAGGTAATTAGCACACTTGTGCTTCAGATCACGGCTCTGGCTTCCAACAGCAGCATTCCTTGCCCTCTGTATGAGGTCAGGCAGCAGCAGCCAGACTTTCCAAATCCTGTTCAAGTTAGGAATAAAACTATGATCCTGATCACTACATAAGAGTGCTGACTGTAGGCTACCAACTCTAGAATAAATAGCACCACGTCTGTAGCTGCTTGATTCAAGATTATCAACACATACGTTTAAGAACATAAACCACAATCCAGTCTGCTTCTTAGGTTTAAGTACAGAAACACACGTTCTGTAGACAGAGACCATTCTGAGTATTTGAAGCAGGGTCTGGAAGAAAGCTTGGCAGGAATCCTCCAGTTCAGCCATTCTGACACAGGCTTAAGGCGGGGTTAAGGCTGAGCCTGGATGGATGGCCCAGAATGGCACGAGTGATTAGTCTCTATCTCCAGCTTCAGAAGTTAGAAAATCTTAGACTGAATTCCAGTGCTTGGGTCAGGCTGTTACATCCAGACACAGGGATGGGCCCCTAGTAAGAATGCAAGTGGGTGACTGCTGGCAGAGCAAACAGTCTGCAGAGGAAGGTCTGGGAAGGAGATGAGAGATGGTCTCAAATGGGAAACGTCTGCCCGCCAACGAGGGCCTTAAGTTAGGAGAGACTGAGCCTCGAGGAAAGGAGATCAGAAAACACCAGGCACTCTGTCCAGCCCAGGACAGCACTGTGGGTGAAAGGTTTGCACAGAGGTCCCTGGGAATTAGTGCTGAGAAACTGGACCAAAGGTTTGTTGGCAACAGAGGACCTTAGGGAGCAAGCAAAGCTGGCTACCAATGCTGGCTGGTACAGCAGCGTTCGGGCCCAGGAGTAAACAGAGGGGTGAGTCAGAGGAAATCTGTCCTGCAGCCTGGGGCTGCTGAGAGCGGTCAAAAACGTGAACATCTGGAGGCTGAGAGTGGGTCCATCCAAGTAGAGGAGTACTAAGTAGAGGAGGAGAGGTCATCGGGCTCACCTCTCAGGTGGTTCCATCTTGTTAGTAAATACAGCGCTTCTTCTTACCAACCTGGAGAGTCAAGCCAAGTCTGACATGTTCTAGATGTGAGCTTAGTGTAATAAAGGTGGCACCTTCCATTAAGTCCCAGTGGGTGCCAGCAAAACAACCTCTTCCTTGAAAGCCCTGCCTGTTCTTATTTCAACTCGATTTAGGGCAGAAGCAATTGTCCCAAAAGACAGAGGAACAATTGGACTGGTAACTTATTTGATACAGCACATCTATAGTTCACAACACTCATAACTTCATACTCCCAACTAGTAACACCCACTACACTCATCGTGGTCTCCCTGCTTCCCCAGATGGCATGCACGCCACTCTCTTTTAAAAAGGAGAAAATAAACCGAAGGAGCTGCTGGTTACTTCTGACCATGTGCTGGACAATGAAGCCTCAGTGAGATATGAAGACTTCTTCCTCTTCAGAAATCTATGGTACACACTATTATGTGACTCCTATTGTGAAAGAGGAGAAAAGTTGGAAACTCATATTTGATTGCCTGAAGCAATTAATAACAAATAACCCATTGCCATTTATATTCAGTGAGTAATTAAATGCAATAAAAATAGTCATTGAGCCTTTATAAGTGCCATCAGCCATTTCCTTTTTTGTTGTATTTAATTAGTCAGTGTATGTGGACACACACTGGATCACTCTTTTCACCACAGGGGTCCTGGGGATCTGAATGAGGTTGTAGATCTTAGCAGAAAGCACTTTTTACCTACTAATGGTTCAGGTCCCATCAGTGATTTTCTAATTTTTTTTTGGGGGGGGGCAGGGTTTCTCTGTGTAGCCCTGGCTGTCCTGGAATTCACTCTGTACACCAGGCTGGCCTCGAACTCAGAAATCCGCCTTCCTCTGCCTCCCAAGTGCTGGGATTAAAGGCGTACATCACCACCGCCTGGCTTCTAATTGTTTTTTAAGCCTTAACCTACTTGACTCCTCTAAGGAACCTGAGAAGTAAGTACTACTCTCATCCACCAGAACCCTAAGCAGTGTTACAAGACAGGTAATTTGCTTCCAGATAACTCACTTAATAGACCATGAAACTAGGATCCAAATTCAAGAATTCTGAATTTTTATGGCTTACCTTTGAGAAATTAAATCAGTTGTAGGCCTAGGGTCTAAATCTAAGCCTGGCTTTCCTCCCAAACTCACTCCCCAGTCTGCCCCATTTTTCTAAGTGTCTTAATTCCAGGAAGGTTAGCTCGGAACCCCACCCACAGAGAGGCTGATCCTTTTTACTAGAGCCACAGTGATAGACTCACGGCCCACTTGGAACTCTGCTCTTGGAATCCCACCAGGACTAACCTGCCTTTTTTTGATCCTCACTGGTTATTTGAATATATTGTAATGATTCCCACCTTATGCTGATTTTTTTTTCTTGAGTACCTACCAGTATCATGGTTTCAATTGGAACATGGCTAAATCTCCTGTCATGCCACAAAATCTGCCTGGATTCTTTTCTCTGGGTTCAAATTATAGCCGGGAAGTTCATCTAACTGAGAACCGAACGGTTTAATTTCCTTAAACCTGGTACATCAAGACTACCATTTGCTAATCGCGCCCCCCCCCCCAGGTATGTTGTTCTTATGACAAAAGCCATTTGTTTCTGAGTTGTCGGGGCAAGAAGTGTGTGTTAAGTATTCAGTATCCTATCTTCCTGTGTATTTCTGGAAACGTTCTGGCGAGATTCAATGCTCCTGTCTCAGAATGTTTATTTCATCTGTCCAGATAGCTGTGAATGTGATCTCAGTCACGGCTTCCCGCTCTGTGTGTGGCCTCCAAACACACCTCAATTCATCCCATGGATCTAGGTGGGAACATATGGATGTTCTAGGGAAATGCATCGCAGCTGTTGAGGAATGAAGCCAAACAAGGTTACTGCCAGATCAGCATGCCATCTCCGGGCAGTTCAGAGTCTCTCCTGACGCCCAACGCACTCACAAACCTCATGCTCCTCCAGGAACAACAGGTAGTGGTTTGAAGTCAATGAATTTCATGGAGAGAGAGAGAGAGAGAGAGAGAGAGAGAGAGAGAGAGAGAGAGAGAGAGAGAGAGAGAGAGAGAGAGAGAGAGAGAGAGAGAGAGAGAGAGCGCATTTCAAGGTATCTGTAACTCTATTAGCTTCTATTACCTTCATGCAACGCCCTGCGAGCTAAAGCTTCAAATTCTTCAAAACTGTGGAGCAGGTAGCAGTGTTCTTCCTTCGGGGTCGAAGCCATGTCATTCAGTTCCCGGATATTCCCCTGCCAAATCCCGAAAGTGAAGATCTCCACTCCGAAGTCCCGCAGCGATGCCGCAATAGGTCTGGGGTCTCCGCCGTTGGAATAGCCGTCGGTGATGAGAAATATGACTTTGGTAGAGTTTTCTCTAGAGTGACGAAGGATTTGCTGTAGAGACATGGGGGAGATCCGAGGGTGAGTGGCATGAGCCTCTTCGCTTCCTCTCCTGGCTAAGGTGGTACCTGAGAAACACTGGTCCGTGAGAGGAAAGCAGAAAGGGGCACAGACTGGGATCTGCAATGGCTTCATAGATGCACAATGAGCCCCAAAACCATTTAAAATGTATCACTGTCAGCAACCCGTCACTGTCACTGTCATCCTCATCCCACCGAGCTTGCTGATGAGGAACAAAGGTCAACAGAAAGACTCCGACACACTAATTACCACTTCCTGTGAAGCTAATCTATCCATCCTCCAGACCCGGAAACATGAAGCAATCCTGAGTTGTAAGTGTCTTTCTATCTAAACAACCATTGGACTCCCTAGAATAAAATTTTATCAGGACGTGACTTTTCCAGGGCTTATGATAGCTGACCTCCTTCCTATATTTGTTTTTCCACGAATCCTTCAAAAATGTAAAATTCATCAAACGCTTCATCTTTCTGGACCACCCAGGATTCGCATAAAATTAGCAGGTTTTGGCAGCATCCTAACTGCATGAGAAAACATGGATTCGCTAAGCCTGACATTTGATCTTTATTGTTTCAGGACAGGTCAGTGTGTTTTACGATGTGTGTAATTCCTTTACTCTGGACAGAGGCAGACAAAGCTTTTAACACCTCGTTGCCAAGGATGCTTTACAATGTCAGACCCAAAGGCACAGGGACTCCCGGTGTGATCTGGCAATGTCATCCAATTTCTATCCTGGTTTTTCATTAGAATTGCTTGAGAAGGCAAGGAAATGGTGGGTTACATTTTCTAGCAAGTTCTTTGAAGGTAGCATGGTTGTTAAGCAATAATGAGAGAGGGTACTGGGTGTTTTCAGAAGGCAGACCAGGATAGCAACAATTATATTCCACATTTTGTCAAAATCAAAATAAGATATGATTTGAAAGATATGTTCTGCTCCATTTACTTTAGAGACTAGATTTGCAGGCCTATTTATTTCAGACTCCAAGATTAGTATCTGTATAAATGAAAGTCTGTCACTATCTGCTTAACGGATGTTGCTTACAATCAAATTATTCTTACCTAAACTTTGCTATTGTGAGCTACAATTAAAGCTGCCAAACCTGAATTTAAAGAAAATCAAACTGAAAAGGACTCCAGACACCATCTAGATTGAGAGCCAGCAGTTTGAGAAGGGGCGTTTAAGTGTGTCACCGCCACAGTCCTCAAGAATCAAACACAATAAAAAAAGTGAGCTAGATCTAATGGGAGCCTAGAAAATCAGGCACAGAAGGCTGTGTGTGTGTGTGTGTCTGTGTGTCTGTGTGTCTGTGTGCATTTGTATGTGTCTGTGTGTGGGTATCTATGCATATGTGTATTTGTATATTGTGTCTCTCTGTGTGTGTATCTGTGTGTGTGTATCTGTGTGCATTTGTGTGTGTGTGTGTATGTGAGTGTGTTGGGTGTATGTATGTCTATGTATGTGTGTCTTTGCATATGTGTACCTCTGTGTGTGTGCCTGTGTGTGTCTATTTGTATATATGTATCTGTGCAGTTGTCTATGAGTATGTATATGTGTGTCTCTGTGTGTGTGTCTTTGTGCTTGTGTGTTTCAGTGTCTCTCTCTGTGTGTATGTGTGTCTGTGTTGATGTCTATGAGTATGTATATGTGTGTCTCTCTGTGTGTGTCTGTGCTTGTGTGTTTCAGTGCCTCTTTCAGTGTGTGTGTGTCTCTGTGTGTGTATGTCTGTGCGTAAGTTGCAAAACAGCATGCACAGTGTCAAGAGACATTCCTCAAATATACACCATGGCATCAATCAACAGCCTTCAAAGTTTGGGGTTTTACAATTTAAAAATCTGTCCACTTGATGAAGGACAAGAGGTCTGAGATGAATGGGTGACAAAGTGTGAGACTTTTCTAACCCCCAGGCAAGAGCCTCTGGAGATAAGGGGAGGGGAAAGACAAGAGAACAGGAGATGTTATAAGCTTGGGTGAGACTCTGATGTCTCTCCACACCCAGCTGAGTCACAGAGGAGATGATAGACAGGCATCTCTCGAAGGACTGAGGGTCACAGGTCCTTTCTGCATGGGTGTTCAGGATGGTGGCATGGCCAAGAATGGGACCATTGTGCAACTCAGAAAATGGAAGTGCAGAGAGCAGAGGGGTGAGCGTCCCCCAGGCCACTTTGCAAAGGGAGAGAAGAGGAAGAATTTTAAGTATGACTCAGGGGTCGAAATGGAAGTATTAGAAACTCCTAGTGTTGGGTTTTGCTGGATGTCCATACATGGCCAACCTTGTTTCCTCATATGGAGGAAAGGCATCTCAAAGAAAAATTCTGGGCTGTGGGTAAAATACATGCTTAGCATGACCCACACCCGGGCTCCATCCCCAATGCAATGCTGAAGAAATGCCCACAGAATACTCATTCCACTCAGCTTATTAAGACAGAGTTTTAAAAAACCATTACCAGGCTGTAAGATGATGCTCTGTCTTAGCACAGTGTCTCATTTTAACAGGACCTCAGGATACTTTGGGAGCTAAGTAGAGAATATTATTTGGACCTGTGTGTGTGTGTGTGTGTGTGTGTGTGTGTGTGTATGTGTGTACACATGTGTAAGTATGTAGGTGCATGTGTGGGTGCCTGTCTGTCTTTCAGTCTGTCTGTCTGGACAAGAGATGAAATGTAGGGACGAGAGGAGAAGGTGACTTTGCAACACAGCTCAAAGGTATTCAGAGTGGCAGGCCCTCCAATTCAAGGGACAAGAAGGTTCAACCAAAAAAGTGGTCTTCTCCCAGTGTGATTCACTGAAGTCGGCTATTTAAATTCCTCAATATTGAGCATCTAGAGAACAGACTGGATCCATGCCTGCTGACATAGAACTGTTCTCCCTCTGCTCAGCAGAGGGCTGCAGACACTTCTGCCTCTTCTCTACCCCAAACCCACTCAGAGAGTCTCTTGTGCTTTACACCAATATTTTTGTTTTTAAAATTCCAAATTCCACATTGGAGTTTGTTTTTACTTTGGTGCACAGTATAGGGTGCCTTCATTTTTATTCAGCTGGATAAACGTTTTCACACATTTCATTCACTAATTGGTCCTCTTTCTTCTGTAGTACTCTCCTGTCTTTTTGTTCTTGGTTAATATAACATGGCTTGGGGTGCTGTTGCTTCATGTTCTTTTTTTATAATGTAAGGAAATTTTAGCCATCCTGTATTTTCTCTCTCTTTTTTTAAGTATTTCTTGTTAGACCTAAATGTTTCTTTTGCCAACTGAGCTTGAGGATTGCCTCGTGAAATTCTTCTGTAGATTATTTCTGTTTGACCCAATAAGTTCTAGAAATCCATCTCAAAGACACACAGATACTCCCATACAGACACCCCCCCAACATCTCACCCCCAAACACACTGTTAATGACCAGCCCAAGTAGAAATGAACTGGGAGCAATCTCTAAATACCATTACCCATTAGAAGGAGCCAGACATTTGTGAGGAAAATGTTCAATTTCAGTCCAAGGTCAGAAAATGTAAAATGTAGGCTGGGGCATCTTCTCAGGACAGACATCCAGGAAGCTTCAGGACTAGCAAAGACCAGCCTAGGAAACCAAGGGCAGCTGGAAAGCCCCTTCTGCAGGCCAAGTAATGGGAGGCATGTGTATTAACAAAGATGAGAAATTGAGTGCACTTAAGTGTTTGAAGTTTAACATGTGGATATGTGTGTATGTCTACATTTGTAGTATAGACACATCAAGGGTGGGGGGAGTTCTAAAAGCATAGACAGAAAATGGGCTGAAGCACTTAAATTACTCTCTACTATTTCTGATTGGGAAGAGCCCAATTCTTTGTTTAGAATAGGACGAGGCAATTTATAAAATTTTCCATGTTTGTTCCAGCCCTCCAGGATGCCGTGGGTTGTGTCTATACCATCTTTGCTCTTCACTATGAGCTAGTTCCATTCAGAAGTCGCATCTTCACAGCCTCATGCTCTTGGTCATTCTGAATGACTAGTTGACAAAGTCATGGCAGCTACTGTAAGCAAGACATCGAGAACATGAGAATAACAATGGAAAAGGAAAGAGAGAAAAGAAAATTTTCTCTTTCACTGTGGTACTCTTGATAGCACATGGTATAAAGTATATGCTCATAAATGTTTGTTCAATGAATGGACTGGGTAAACTATAGGATCCTGAAGTGAGTTGGTCTTGAGTAAGTGGTAGGACCGTGAGTATGTAAACATGTACTATTTATACAAAAAAATTCTAGGAGGAGTTGAAGAGAGGTGAAGAGAGAAGATGTGATTAATAAATGTTGTATAAATGGATGAATTTTTCTAAGAATAAAAAATACTCTTTAATATAAGATAATATTGAATTTTCTTTTTGTGTCTTCTAGAATAACGAAATCATTTCCTGGAGTGTTAGCCTCAGTTCCGCCCAGTGCCTTTCCTCTGCCTTGGTGTGGACTTCAGCATATCCTTTCTCCAGTTACAGCTCATCACACACAACGTGGTTTCAGCTGTGTGGGAGGCAGAGACGTGGTTCAGTGCACCTGTTACTACTGCAGACAACCCCAGTTTAGTTCTCAGCACACATATGGTGGCTCAAAAACCATCTATAACACCGGTACCTCCATGGGCACCAGGCACACATGCAGGTCAAACACGTGTACACAGAAAGAAAAATAAATACATAAACTTTAAGCTCTGATGCTGCTCTTTCTCTTTTTATAGAGTCACGGATGAGTATTTCCAGGAGCCCTGAGCTCTGTCAGCAAGTCAACGCACGAAGCTGAGGATAACGACAAGGAGAGGACAAGTGGCCAGGCAAAGAGCTACACAAGATCTCGGTTTGGAATGAGCTTTAAAGATGGATAAGGGAGGATGCAGGACTGAAAATAATCTACGGCTCTCCGCATCTTTGTGCCTCATCATGTTTGAGTAAAGTCACAATTCACTAAAACATCGTTTCATACCAGGACTTCAGAGTCATATGGGTCTGTGGTAATAACCATGGAATGTGGTAGAAGTCTGGCGTTCTTCTTCTGTCTTTCTGAAATAGTTTACATCATCTGCTACAGATTTTTTGCTCCAGAATACTCAATGAGACAAAGGATTTGCTGCCAAAGAAAAACTGGAGATGGACTCTGTATGGCAAAAGGTTATCTCCATCTGCATTGTATCAAGCCTCTGATTTGCTTGTATAAATAGCTGGAAGGAAAATAGGCTCTGAGTCCAGCAATAGTCATCAGAATGGTAAAAATGCAGCATTGTGCAACAGAGATTCAACAAGGGAGATCCATCACCGTTACACAAGACTGCACCCCCCCCCAACTCCCTCCCCGGCCCAAAGTATTTTTTTCCTTCAAAGAGCTGTTGCAAAAACACTGGCGACAACGGAGGCAACAGCTGAAGCATAAGGGGCCAACATTCTCTCCTGAACCCTGAACTCTAAGCTGCAGCAGAACACAATACAAGCCACTGCAAGGATCAAACTGCAACTACTCAGTACAACCAGCCTGCCCTGAGCATGCCAACGAGCAAGGGTCATTAGGCACCCTTTAATGGATTTCATACAGTGCACAAGTCCACCCTGTGACTGACTGTGTCCAAGGACTGCTTTGTCATGGATCAGAAAATTAGTAAATTAAGCCAGAGTTTCAACTTGATTTCTACCCCGTGAGAAACTGTAGTATATATACAATTAAGGGGAGGTCTATAAGCATAAACAATCATTGGAATGGACTGAACACCCATGTGAACACATGTATTATTCAGTACTATTTTTGAGGAACCATTTCTGATCATCTGTTTAGAATGACATGAGGCGATCTGTTGGGAATTTCTGGTTGGGAAACATTGAGCACCAACTGAGCACGGGAAGCTACGGGAAGACATTCCTCACATTCACACCCCAACTTTCTCCAAGCTTCGTTGTTATTTAGTTATGATTTTCACTTTGTGCTGTCTGATATTCTTTGGCTCAGCATTTTTTTTAATGTATGTCCTGCAGTTTATAGGGAAAGAAGTTTCTCTGTTGATTCACCATCCCCTGGATGTCACCCATTCCAATCTCTCCCCACACACACCAGTTTGATCCCATCCTAATGCCTTATGCATCTAATGGGAGCATCTCAAGGCTTTTCTTGCATATCTTTTCTATTACTATTTGTTTAATGGTGTTATTTTCTTCCCTTCTACCTCTATTTAATATATGATATAATATATACATATATACATATATGTATACCATTAAACAAACAACAAAAATGATACATACATATACATACATATATATCTCATATATATATATGAAATGTCTAAAAATAAGTTTTTAAAATCATAAAAGAATTGAGATTAGCACTGTACTTTGAATTTCTGGCTACAATATTTCTTTGTTTTACTCAGTTCTCTCTTTATTTCTTTCAATTTTTCAGCCAGTTTTGTCTTAATTTTAGTCTGTGTCATCCATTTTTCCCATTTCTGAATCTGTCCTTTATTCTACACATGGAACTTGGAGCTTGAACTCAGGTCACCAGCTTGGTGGCAAGCACCTCCACTCACTGACCAACTTAGCAGCCCTAAGTTATTTACCTTGACACAGAAGTGGAAACAATGGCTGACTGTAGAAACTCAGTAGATCCCAAGTAAGGAGTAGATCAGTGATTCAAGTTTTTCACCATTATTTAAGATTCTTTTGAAAAGGCTAGCCAACATAGTAAGACACATCATTACAAAGGGATGCTTTGTTTTGTGACTGCTCTGCCCTTTCCTCTCTCCCCTGTCTCTCTATATGATATATATACACATATATACACACATAAATATATATACACATATATACATACATACATATGCATATATACCATGTTTATCAAAAAATTTTAGTGTTCTTAAAAGATAAAGAAAATTTACAGATTTCTAACCAAAAAAGAGAGAAATCACAGGAAACTAGGCGTGTTTTCACCAAACCAAACAAAGGTAATGAAAGAAAGAAAAACTACTGAGAGAAAGGAGGGAGGGAGGGAGGAAGGGAGTGAAGAAGAGAGGATAAGCAGGCTCTTGGTAGAATATTCAAAAATATTTAGTTGTATTATGCCAAAATGTAGAAATGTAGCCTGCCCTGAGCATGCCAACGAGCAAGGGTCAATAGGCACCCTTTAATGAATTTCATACAGTGGACAAATCCACCCTGTGACTGTGTCCAAGAACTGCTTTGTCATGGATCAGAAATTTAGAAAATTAAGCCAGAGCTTCAACTTGATTTTTACCCAGTGAGAAGTGGGTAAAAATTAATTATTAATTAATAGAAACATTCTTGACTTCTCATGTGGTAATGGTTGTTTTAATACTGTTACGTTATTAAACATGTGGACAAACAGAGACTCCTGGGAAAATCCACCCATACCTGCAACACTTGGAGTGAATTTAAGAAAGTCATCAAAGTATTAAATTTTTCACATAATTTGACCTTTGACCTTAAATTCTACAGTTGTGAATATTGTAATAAAATAGTCATGGAGAGACACACATACACACACACATACACGCACATGCACACGCATGCATGCCATCTTTTACTGGCCTTCCAGAGCTTAGGTCCGAGTTCATCTCATAGAAACTTCTTCGAATTCTTCTGCCATAAAATAAACTCATCTTGGTGACCTTGTTCCTCTTCCATTATTCTAACTCCATTAAAGTAAAGCTAATGCTTATTTGTCTCCCTATATCTGCAGAGTATTATGTTACGAATTAATCTTATATTCTTCTTCTGTTGGTGAGTAGGAGCCAGGCGTGATGCATGCCTATAATCCAGAGTGGAGGCAGAACTATCAAGAGTTCAAAACCAGTCTGAGTTGAATGAAACCCTGTCTCCTGACTAACACGAAAAGTTGCGATGCTATAATTTTTGCTTGCTATACTCCAGTGTGCAGGACAAAATAATAAACCCAAGACCAAAACCTGTCAGAGTGAGTCTTGTTGTGCCCCTCTGAACTGAGACTAATAAATACAACAGATCTGTATTGAGTCTCTATAGTGCACAGGCACTGTGTTGAGATTTTCCTAATTGTGCAATCTGGTGAGGGAGAGGGAGCACTCACCAACTGACAGAAATGTCAGAAGCACAAGCAGAATATTTTTCATTAGCAGGGCTTTCCCATTAATGTTGCAAATTCAAATGAATCATCTTTAGCATGTCTCATTTATTTGAAGTATTTACTCAACCTTAATAGACTGAAATTCTAGAAAGGGAAAAAATGTTGGCTTGGGGAGTCTTTAGGCTGTTTGTGACGTCTAGCCAAATCACAGTGGAACCAGAGGGTCGGAGGAGAACTTAATCTCAGATTTATGGGTCCAGAGTTTATCCACCCACACACATGCCTTAGTTATTAAACAAGGACACACACAAGTTTGAAGTGGACCCATGGGGACAGTGCACCACATTGGAAAATGGTGGGCACAGGAGTTGATGAGTAGCAGACACAGTTCTGCTATAAAACAACAAAATGGATTTCCAAGGACCAAACAGTTCCTATTCGTGACAACCTCAGTAGCCATTCCTTCCACAGAGAGGTGCAGAAAATCTGAACAGTAAAAATGGGCTCACCCGAATGCCAGCCGTACTACCACATGCAAGCAAACGCTAAGTCAACTGTAGATATGTATCAAGTTAAACTCCATTATTACGGCTGTGAAAAACTTTATAAAACAATCACAATCCAGCTGGCCAGGTGGCTCAGTGAGTAAGTCCTCGCTAACAAGCCTGACAACCTGAGTCCAACAGGCTTCACGTGGTGGAAGGAGAGAACTTATTCCCACAAGTTGTCTTCTGACCTCCAGACAGCACCCCCACATACCTGACATACACACTCGATGAAACGCAAAAAAAAGTAATTATAATTGATATATTAAATGTCTACATAATGTTACCAAATAGCATTTAGTGCTTAAAAACTTATTAAGAACTCATTCATGTGCTCTACACCAAAAGATCATAGTACAAAGACAATCTCAAGTGCTACAAATACCACTGGCAACTGGCAATACATTTATAATTTTGCAAGTGAATTAAGCAAAGAGTAAAAGAATGCTTACTTAATGTGACAAACCAAATTATCATAAAACTAATGGCCAAAATAATACTTGAAGCACCCTCATTAAGTTCAAGAATGAGACAAAAAGTCCCCATTATTTTCCAATAAAGGGAATGCTAGCTAATAGGATGGAGGCAAGAAACAGAGGTAAATCTAGCAATAAAAATATTTATAAAGAAATGGTGAGAGAAGTTGAGAAAAATTTATGTGTACATATTTTAATTATAAAATGTTATAGTAATAAATGACAATGACTAGATATAGAAATTCCATTGTGGGCTGGGGATGCAGCTCAGGGCTGGGGATGCAGCTCACTGCTCACCTACAGCTCAGCAGTATAACACTGGTCCAGCATGTTCCGGGTCCTGGGTTCCACTCATGGTAATACAGACACACAAAAGATACTCTTTGAAAAGTTCAAAGAAAAAACATATCATGGCTATGTCTACATGGTAACATATACTTGAAACATGTTATCTAAGAGAGGATCATCTTGTAGAAGGAAAATGTTCATTTTCCAACACCAGAAATAAAAATTAGGAAGTATTTCCCTGTGTATTACATATATGTGTTGTTGATGAACTCACACATATGTAATAAGGGTAAGACTCACAAAACTATGACAGTTGTATTTTCTTGCTTCATCTAAAAGTACTAACGGCTACATTATTTTCATAAGGAAGTTAGACACAAGTGGGAGTTAATTAAAATTTATGGTTATCATTGAATTAAAGGTATTTTCACTTAAAAATCTTCTTAGGTTACAAACCTAAAATAACAGACACCGTGCTGCCCACTTTTCAAAGTTAATTGCAGCATTTTCTTTTTTATTATTACACTTATTTCTAGGCAGTGTCATACATGAATCTAATACAATCTGATCACACTCACTTTTAAGATTAAACAGTTTCAAAGGATGCCTTAATAGTACTTGGTGGTCCATAAAGGCTGAATGTTTCCTTAGTCGCTGTAAACAAAGTAGGAGCTTTGCTGGGAACCTACAAGGCTTTCCCAACCCAAGGCCAGGGAGGAAAGCGGAACCCCAGCAAGGGCTGGAAGAAGAAACACCAGGTCTCTAGGAGCCCAAGTGGCACTCCCTTCAATCTCCCACCGGTTTTCTATTTCTAGCAAAACACAGCATGAGGTCTCTACCTCTCTTCATGTCCATGTTCACTTTCCTTACACTGGTGGGATTCCTGCAACCTGTGTACTGAATTCATTACATATTTACTGGTAAAGCAAAACTAAAACAAACACAAATTTATTCTCCCTGGGCTCTTTATACCTCAGTCCAAATTGCTAGGAAGAAAACCATAAGAAGCCATCTTAACGTCTGAGAGACTGATAATCTAAAAAAAAAAAAAAAAAAAAAAAAGGCAACCTCCGTGGGTGGTCAAGACAGGAGGTGGGTGGGTGATTCTCAGGGAAAGGTGTTGTTGATTGACATGTGCTGAAAATAGAAGTCCTCAAAGAGAAGAAATAACAGTATACTTGGATGTTTCCAGTAGAGAAAATGATACAAAAAATTTATCAGGTCAACTCTCTTTCCAAACAAAAGGCAGATAATGGGCAACATTGTGGGGAAGTTGGGCAAACTCAAGTGTAAAAATATTTTTTAGAAGGTAGCAAAATATTATGATCCAAAGTCATTAGGAAAGAAATGATGTGTTTTTAATATTTTAATAACCAGGAAGGAAAAGATCAGCAGGTGTTTAGGATGTATGAGAAAGATGCAGGAAATCTAATTATTCAATTGAAAATATCTGGGCTTTCACAGCATTGATCTGCAACACTTCAGAAAGCCAGAGAGATTTCACATCAAATCTATTAAGAAAATGAAGACTCATGGGGTGAGGGTTAAAGGGAGACTTTTAAGTTCATGAACTTATGATGCATTTGTTATAGTTGCGTAAATTTATTTTTAAAAACACATTTAATTTGTGACATTTATTAGCATTCCAAGCAAATGATATTTGGAACTTCGCTGTATTTTTCTTTTCTTTTTATTCTTGTTTGTATAAAAATCACATTAATTAAACATAGAGCAATGTACTCTGTTTATCTTTTAAAAAGCACAAGCTTTAAAGCCCCAAATGATTTAGAGTTGAATTTTATTCACAAATTAGATGCTGTATCACAAGTGCAGAACCTTAATCTGTGAATCTGACATCCCTAATGCTACAAAATAAGGATGTTTTGGCTCCACTCTGATGTCATGAGTGGAATATTCCAACAATGAAATTTCTGCCCACGAGAAAAATCATAACACTATTCTATAAAATGACCTAAGTTCATGAAATATAGATAAGTTTCATGCTTAGAATTAAGTCCTATCTACAAGACATCACATCATAAATATGCAAATATTCCAAAATTAAGAATAAATTCTGAAGTCCCAAATATTTCTGATCCTACTCAAATGGTGCCTGGTGCCTATATTTAAACTGTCAATCAAGGGCTGCTGTGATATTTATACCCATCATTGTTCCAAGGTATGGACTTTTAAATTACTTTAAAAATAGTGTGATCTCTAGGAGATTAAATAATCTGTGCGGTTTATTTACATGCATGCCTTTAGAAAACTGAGTGCTCTTAAAAAATGTTTTATAGGCTTGGGAAGATAGCTTAGTAGGTATGAATGAGAGCAAGAGGTCAGATCCCCAGAACCCACAAACATATTGGGCTCAGTAGCCCATCTGCCTGAATCCCAGTGCTCCTGTGGGACAGGAGGCAGAGACATGACTCTCCTGGAGCTGGATGGAGATGAGACCCCATTTCAAACAAAGTGGAAGGAAAAAGGGAAGGGAAGGAAAGGGAAGGGAAAAACCAGTGTCTGAAGTTGTCCTCTGACCTCTACAAGCATACTGTAGGTCTTATGTGGACACAGGCATGTACACACACACACACACACATACACGTGCAAATACATATATGCAAATGCACGTGCATGCACACACACACCAGCAGGCACATACATACTAGTGCAAACACACACACATGCAAATGTGCACGTGTGTGTGCACACACACATACACGTGCAAATACATATATGCAAATGTACATGCATGCACACACACACCAGCAAGCACATACATACTAGTGCAAACACACACACACACACACACACACACATCTATTTTTTAATGAGTAAGATTTATAAACAGCCCTAGTTTGATTTCCACAGTACTTTAAAAAATATTTTTGGGGTAGGGATGAAGGTAAACTTTGAAGATCTCAAATCAGGCTAAATGGAATTTTAGTTCAAAGACCTATAAAATTCATAGGCTTAATCTTGAGCTGCATGATTGACAGTTACATTTAAGGTGTCTAGTACTAAAAATGTTGACTTGTTTTGCTTGAAACACAGTTTTATTTTAATAAAGAATCTGACTTGGGCTGATCTTAAATTAGATAAACCTAAGAATTTATAAATCTAGACAAATAAGGGTGACTTGAGCACACATTTTGTTACTTGACATGATCCCATAGCATCTGCAGGGCATGCCTTTGCAATGATTGGCCTGGGATGTGGGAGATGGGTGCTAATATAGCTACAGCACATGAAAATGCACATAAGAATCCATTGTCTGGACTGAAGGGGGCAGGATCAAGGAGGACAATGAGGACCAATAGGGATTATCAGGACCCTCAGATAGTATTAATTAAAATGGCAGCCTCCAAATGCTCATAGGCCTTGGTAGTGTGTCTGTTCTATTGACCAACTATCATCGTCTACCCAGGTTCCTCTCCCAGCTTCCCTCTCCAGAAAGACTTTACAACCATCACCATCATCACCATCAACATCAACATCAAGCACACATGGGTATATCTTGAATGTACTAGACCTTCTGATCGTATGGTATAGACAACAGAGGTAGCTTTGCACAGTGCTGAAGAGTTAAAACTTTGGCTCCTACTATCTGGATCTAAATTCCAGTTTGCCCACTTACCCACAGTATGACCTTGGTCTTACCCACTTCATCTGTGTCCACTGGGCTTTGAGGATGATGACAAGATTATTATCTAACTGAGGTTTGCCTTTGTGGGGTTTCATGACTTCATACAGGGAAAGTGCTGTCTGGGATGCCTGGTAACTACCTGTCACTCAGCACTGTTTGCAATGTTGCAAGAACAGTCATGCCAACTACATAAGTCAGTTACTATAGAACCAACATTTTTATTAGGGAAGTGTGAATGCCTGTGGAAGCTGACAGAGTAGTTCCAAAGATTCTGAAAAAGTGTGATTCTGACAAATAACTGCTCATTTCCACAAGGGACAAGAAGGGTTTGATTATTGCTCTGGTCACAGAACGGAAAAAAAAAAGGGCTCTTGGACCCTATACTGATGAAGACTCTAGAGATGGCTAAAAGTAGTATTGATGGTAACATGTGATCCAAAGCTTAGAGCATGCAGATTCCCTCTGAACTCATCACACAACCTTCTCTCTAGAGGAGCTGGGATATGATTCCCTAACCAGATTTTAGGGAGAAAGCTCCATGCCTGTGTGCAATTATTCTCAATGCTTTCTCTTGCTTCAGGAAGAGGAAAATCGTCTGAAGGGTGAACTGGTTCCAATCTGTTGGTCATTTATAAAGAAGAACATTCACTGGCCATTCCCTGTGAATCCCAACAGTCAGGGAGGCACCAAGCTACCCGTTACTGCACTGACATTAATCTCACTGAAACTGTAACTATTTGATAACTCTGAGACTGTTGTGAGTACTATCTCTAGGTCCTGGGGAGCTATAAAGTCCGATGATGAGTGCTACGGATGAGTCATGTATTAACTGCTCTGGATTCTTGATCCATTGGTTTTCCTGTATTATTTGCAATTATTGACAACAATTATCTACTTGACAAGCTCTAGACTCACCCAGGAGATAAGCACACTGTGATGGTCCGAATAAGAATGACTCCCACAGGCTCGTCTATTTGAATACTTGGTTCCTAGTTGGTAGAATAGTTTGGGAAGGATTAGGAGGTGTGGTCTTGTTGGAAGAGATGTGTCACTGGGAGGAGGCTTTGAGTTTTCAAAAGATTTGTGGGATTTTTCTCTCCCTCTTCCTTGTGGTTGTGAATTAAGATGTGAGCTCTCAGCTCTGCCATCATGGACTGTGATCCTCTGAAACTGTAAGCCAAATTAGGCACTTTCTTTAATAAGTTGCCTTGGTCATTGTGCTTTATGACAGCAATAGAAAAGTAAGACACTTGTGAAAGGTTATCTTGATCAGGTTAGCTGACATGGGAGGACCTATGAAATGAGCCACACCATTTCCAAAACTTGAGCCCTAGACTGAGTGTGAAGGATAGCTGAGTACCAATGCTGTTAGCTCCCTGCTTCCTGACTGCAAATGCAACGTGACAGCTGCCTCATGTTCCTACTTCTGCAATCTCAACGGCCTATGCCCTTGGGCTGTGAGCCAGTGTAAACCTTGTCCTAAGCTGTCAGGCTATTTTATCACAGCAACAGGAAAAGCAGCTGAAACATTATTTCTCCCACATTTAGGGAGAATGTCAAATGAAGCACTCTTAAAATTCCTGAAAAGAAATATACTGTTGGTATGATGGCCACTTTGGTTAGATAAATACTGACTTCAGTTCTTTGACTTCCAGGCTGTAAGAGAAAGGGAATTTTGAAATAGAAAAAGTTAAAGGAGATAAGGGGGAAACCAGTGACTCTTTCTATGCTTGTGTAATGTCATAGGCTAGTCCATGGTGAGTTCTCTGGATCACGTTCCACTCTGCTCTCACTGTCCACGTCAGTAGCACATATAATGTTAGGCACTGGGGTTGTTTTGCTTAGACGCCAGAGCATCACTTGGATACAACTGTTTTCCAAGGTTCTCCGCCCATGCAAAGACACACATCTTTGCTTTGTAGTGCTTTGGACTGAATCTCAGACCTCATATCTGCAAGGCATCTTCTGCACCACTGAGCGATATCCCCAGCCTACTTCCACCTAGTTGCCTACCCCTCTGCACCTCTTGTCCCCTCCTGGACTTCTCATACCAACATCTCTTTGCTTGAGGCTTTCTTGATTGCCTGGAAACCATTCTGCTTGCATGCTGAGGATGTGTGGATGACAGACCACAGTAGCAACCCTTAACTGTGCCTGACATGAGGAGGTTTTAAAAGGCCTGAGATCCCCTACTGTCCAGTTGTGATACTCGAGGCTTGAATGGACGCTAGCTCCCAGTCTTCCACGGGAATTAAACACCAACTATCACTCATGTTGTCTTTGGCATCCTTCCTCTCCTTGTCTCTCTTCCTTCCTCTCCCTCCCATAGTTGCTTGGATCCTCTCCCAGATCAGCTACCTCTTACATTCAGATGCTCTTCCTGGCTTATACTTCTGTCCAAATCCAAGCCAAGACACTGGGCTGTATTTCTAGTCACTTCTTCAGTGCATAGGCTGAGTGTCAATTCAATGCTTCTGTACACCTGATTTAACAACTGGAACATAGAATGTGGGTCTTCCCCCTGCCCAACTGGAATAAGGGAAACACAAAACACACAAGATGGGAGAGATCTGTAATTCTATAAGAACACTGCTCTCCACCCAAATCTAAGACCTCCATACTGGCTCTTTTTCTCTGTTTTCTTCTTGGACAGAGGAAGGTGCCGCTGAGAGGGAGTGGAGTGATTGACTTTGCAAGGGTGGATCGGCACAGGACCCATGAACTCGGAGGAACATATTCTTCTCAACTGTTAGTGCTTCTCATTAACATGTGAAATGCACAATGCTCCTTACTTCCAGCCATGGGTCTTGGCACCGAATCTAGGGCGGCAGGAGAAAAAAAAAAAACCCTCATGTAATGTCCTTTGCAGCTTACTTGCAATGTGAGGTTTTACTAATTAGATTGGGCTGTGTACAAACAGCCTTAACTCTGGTATCTTTAAGGCCAAAGAATTCCAACAGCAACTTCCCGAAACTATCACTTTTGCAGCAACACTCAAGAGCCAAGCGTGCATATTTTGGGAGAAAATGTGACTTAAAAAAAAAAGACAGAGCCTGGCTAGAAAGAAATGGTGTTGGGGGGGGGAGCAGAAATAAGCAAATTAAATGTTTTATTCTTCTTAAGGTTTATTTCAGGTTCAGCCAGAAAGGTGAGGCTATACACTAGGACTAATGTGTACAGTTGTCTGCAAACAGGCTGGCACTAGAATGAGGCAAAATGAGTGAGCCGAGACGAACAGAGACACCCTGAAAAAGCAGCATGCATCTCCGTGGACAACAAGAAGCCAACATCCTTCCTTTTGTTGACCAGAACAGAAGCTAAGCTTGGGAGCTATGGAAGGCGAATCAACCAAGGCAAGGGATCCTTTGACGCCATTGCTTTCTACGTGGGACAGCAGTAAATGTTAGAAGACAATCTCCTATCCCTGATGCTCATTGTGAGCAAGAATGAGAAAACCTGACAGGACATCAGTCCTGTCCATGCACAACAAACCAAGGAAGACCACTGTCCCCCGTCCTCTCAGCAAGGGAATGGAGTCCATTACGTCCACCATCTGCAGCCTCAACCCTGGCTTGGTATCACACCTTGACCATCGGCTCTACTGTTCTGAGAGATGTCCCGGCACCGAAAGAGCCACTTCCACTGATGTGCAGGTTTTTATGTGTGCCCGAGGTCTCAAGATCTGGCATGAATTTGGAGGTAGTAAAGAACAGCTGGACTGAGCAAGAAAGGACTGAGGGTGACTCCTGCCTCCAGCACAGGGTTCTTGTAAACCCTGAAAGACTCAATGTTACAGCCCCGGGCACTTGACAAAACAAAACTGGAATTCTATCATTTCAACTTCCAGTCAATAAACTTGGATACTGGTTTTGTATTGTGGGGTAGGATGCTGCATTCTTATGAAGATTAAGGGGGGAAAGCTGATATTTAAAAAGAATTTTAGGGGCTGGAGAGATGGCTTAGCAGTTTGGAACATTTGTTTGTTGCTCTTGAGGGGGCCCTGGGTTTTCTTCCCTGCACCCACACAGTGCATATATGCAGGCAAACCACCCACGCAGACAAAACCACTCACACACATAAAACAAATAAATATTAACAAAATTAAAGCATTTTATTATTGAGAGCAATCATATTACAATGTACTTCTCAACGTCCCTAAGGTACTGTGCCCTTTCAGCCACTTTTGTTCACATATAAGATTGATACGACACTTCCTTGTAAAGTATTCATATTCACTACAGTTGCAAATGGAGTATGCAAATATATGTAAATATATTCCGTGTAGATAAATACTGGTCATATTCTGGATGTTTTCTGCTTTTATACACACACACACACACACACACACACACACACAAAGTTTATTTGAGGCAGTGTCTCATGTAAGCCCAGGCTGGCCTCAACTTGCTCCTAAGCCAAGTCTGACCTTGAACTCCAATCTTTCTGGCTCCACTTCCCAACTGCTAGACAGGAGGGTGCCCACACCTCAGGGCTCATGCTGGCTACAGAGTTCATTACTCCAGCTCTGCACTGTTTTGGTGCTTGCCAGGGTGGTAGCAGGAGACAAGGTGCCTACACTGAAACCCACCCTTTCCAATCAAGTGTGGTGATCACAGGTATCCTCACATGTGTTTCCAAGAAGATTGAACAGTTCTAACATGTAAAAAAAAGCATACAACTATGATCTTTCTTGATTAAGCAATAAAAAAATGTGCTGAGTGGTGACAGAAAGGTTTATGTTAGTAATGGAATTTCTTCATAGTAAGTCTTTGTATGAGGTGTGGCTGGAGAGATGGCTCAGTGGTTAAGGAAGCACATGGTTTGGCAGAGGACCTGAGTTCAGTTCCCAGCACTCATGTTGGCAGCTCACAAACACTTAGGATTACAGTACTAGTGGATCCAATGCCTTTTCTGGCTTGCCCTCATATATACATACCAGTGGGACTGTGAAAGGCAGCCTAGTTTCTGGTTGAGCTAAAGCTTGAAACCCCTGAAATCCTGAAGGGACAGTAGGTGCTTCACCTGTTTCCAGGCACCAGGCCTATGTCGCTGGCCCCTGCCCCCCATAGATTTGTGACCATCAGTCACATATGGGCAATGCCCCAAGCCCCTCCACATGTAGAGGGTATGACCTGTGGTCATGTAGGCTCAAGACAGATCTCCTTTTTAAGGAGGCACCTAAAGACCTGGAGGGCTTAGCCAATAAGCCTTCCTTCCTAGACACTCCTCCCTGCAAAATGTATTTAACCTCAGGCCCACCCTGAGAAGTGGGATATGGTTTTACACATCCACTTTCTGCCATGACAAAAAAATGCCTTAAAACCATGGACTGCCTCTTTTCTTTGGGATCCACTGTGGGGAGTCTTGAAGAAGGCCTTCACCTATAGAGCTACCGTCTAATCTCCTGTAGAAGGCCTCTCTGCACTCCCATCCATGGTGGCCACCAAGCCAAGCTCAAGACAGCCACCTGTCAAGTCAAGGACTTCTCCCCCACCACAAGACCAGGCAGTGCTCCCCCTTCCTTCCCCCCACACCCCTACCCCCACCCCCACCCTGGGCTAGATCCAGCCCACAGGTCCCCACTCCATTCTCACCTCTTCTGTGGCTCCCAGTTGTGCCTGGGTGTCTGAGAGCCTGAGGCCTGGGGATCCCCAAGCCAGTTCCAGCTGTCCTGTACCCCATACTGTGATTCTCCACCCCCAGAGCTGTATTCCAGGGCTTCCCTACAACCCAACACCCACCCAGCAACAGGGTAGGGTAAGTATGGTCAGCTTCCAGTATCTAGCCTCCCAGAGTGGCTGTGCCCTGTGGCAGAGCAGACGAAAGACCCAACAACCCTACGCATACACACATGATGAGAAACCCTGACTCAAAAAAATTAAAAAAAGAAAGAAAATAGAAAGAAAGAAAAAATATTTTTAAAGGAGAAATAAAGTGTCTAATTTTTGAGAGGTAGAAGTGTTTATCTGTGTTTGTTTGTATATCTGTGTATTTCATAAGAAGGCCAAGCCACAAACAGTTCAAGTGTCACCAATCTGCAAATGCATGGAAAGCTGATGAATTATTTCATTTCCAACTAATATTATAAGTTCCATATCTGAACCCAAACTCTATAGCTTACCATTTGCAAATGAATTTGGCAGTGAAATTGCCCGTGTCTGATCTATATGCAAAACCAGGCTCAGAGCCTCACTACCACCACATCTGAGTGTTGGTTCTTTTCTGTCACTTTTATCTAAATATTATATCGTATACCTAAATATGCCTATCAGGGTCTTGAGAAGGTTTTAAGAAAAAATGTGGAGGTTTCTGTCTGGACAAGGACTTTGTCCAGCTGACCTCTGTCCCTTCTCATAACTCAACTAAAATGAGGAAAGAAAAATAAAGTCAAGGCAAAGTTCAGTTAAAAGAAACATTTGAGAAACCTCGGCTTGCTAGTTGTAGATGAATAAATGAATAAATACACCAGGGACCTTGCTTTGGCAACTCTGCTTTCCAAGACAATACACAGTGTTTGGAAGGGGGATGCTGACGACAGAGCAGGTCTTGAGGAGAGCACTGTGCCCTTGACTCGTGCCCCACTTCACATCTAGGGATCAGCATTCTCAGAAACTCAGGGCAAGCCTGGCCAAGCCAAACGGAAGAGCTTGGCAACGCGGGCAATAAGTGACTTTAATGATAAGCCCAGTGGGCTGGAGAGATGGCTCAGCGGTTAATAGCAGTGACTGCTCTTCCAAAGGTCCTGAGTTCAATTCCTGGCAACCACATGGTGGCTCACAATCATCTGTAATGGGATCTGATGCCCTTTTCTGGTGTGCCTGAAGATAGTAACAGCATACGCACATGCATAAAATAAATAAATCTTTTTTAAAAAGAGTGGAACCCATGCTCAGTTTAAGAAAAAAAAAAGTCTGATGACTGCTGGGCGTGGAAGGCAGGCCAGAGTGTGCCCAAAGTGCATTCTGCCTGGTGCAACTATTTCAATAAGCAGAGAGCATCCCTTCTCTACTTCATACCTTAAGAGGGGGAAAGCCTTTAAAGTCTCATATAGTCCACAGGAAAAGGAAAAGAAAATTCTATTCAATAGATTGATAAAAATGGTAGGTGCCATCTAATTGGCAGTTGAGGGGTTGGACTAAGATTTAAAGTATGTTGCCAGTCAGGAAGGAAAAGACGCCCAAATTAAAAATAACAAAGAGGTAATGGTCCCCAAATGTTCAAATGTGTATTCAAAAAGGAACAGCTATAGAAAAGTGCATGGGGCATGTCCAGCCTTGCTAATAAAGGAATGCATTTCCACGTGGGTTGGCCAGTCTGCATCCTTGTTCCTACATGGACACCACACTGGGAGTGCAATCTGGTGCCATTTTATGCACAGCAAGTTGGCACACACATACTCAAATACCAAGATGTCCCTTCAAAAGTTTACACTTATGAGAGGATCAGAGATGTGGACAAACATATAATATGCTATTTATAACAGCCTGCATCTACAATAATAGTTAATCACAAGATGAAATAAAAGCACAATCCATAGTGGGAAATTATGTGAGTGTAAAAAAAAAAAAACCTGATAAGGCAGAAGTGAATTTCCCATTATAAATAGTGAGATAAAAAATATGGGTGACGCAGAAACTTACATAGAGTGAACAGTTTCCTCACTTTTAGGTACATGCTATTTACACATCATACATAGGCATATATATGCATATATTATGTATCAACATACCACAGTATGTTTATAGGAAACCTTTCTAATTGTTTGATTTTCTATACATTATCTGTAAAGTAAAACTTATTAAGAGGGAAAACATGAGTTTAAGAGACTCATAAAATACAATAAGAATCTGATTGCTAAGAGTGGTGGCACTTGCCTGTAGTCCCAGCTGCATAGGAGGCTGGGATGGGAGCCCCTCTGTCCCCAGGGCTTCAAGGATGACCGGGTAAGCATTGTAAGACTGTCCTACACACATGTACGGGGGCAGCACTAACAGAACTTGGTGGATTATAAAGAAAAATAGAGATACAAGGTGAGGTGGGGATGGGAGACTGATGGAGGTTCAGGGCTAGGGCTGAGGAAGAGATGAGAGAAGATGGAACTGAGATACACCATATGCAAACATGAAGAAGGAATACAGATGCAAAAATGATGTTTTGATAGTTCAAGAATAACAGTTTAAAATAAAATTTTAAAGATGAGTTGGGCCTCTCTTGTTTAGGCCTGTAACACCAGCTACTCAGGAAGCGGAGGTGACAGGATCATAGTATAGGATTAGCCTGGGTAACCTAATGAGACCTTGCCTCACAACAGTAAAAAGTTCAAAGGAATAATAAAAAGTTAGAGAGAGAGAGAGAGAGAGAGAGAGAGAGAGAGAGAGAGAGAGAGAGAGAGAGAAAGGAGAGAGACCTGGGGCTACAGCTCAGTGATAGAGCACTTACCCAGCTTTTGTGAGAGCCTTGGTTTGATCCTTAGTACCACAAAAGATAGATTCATAGATTAAAAATGTGGTAAATAATTAGGCCTACATTTCAAAAAGTATTTACAGAACTTTTGAAAAACCATAACTAAAGTCTGACAGTATTATAAAAAATGTAATAGCTCTCAATTACTTGAATGTTTTCTATATTGAAATCAAAGTCTGTATTAGTTTCATTGGAATTATATGAAAATAAATTAACATTCACATTACATAATGCCTAGAAAAGACAAGACACAAACGGAGATGCTTTCTCACTATTTCACAATTAAATATGTTGTGAAATTACAGTAACTAAGTCATCTTTGTGAACTTTAAAATTAAGATAGGATGAAAGAGAAGACTAGGAAGGGGCCAAGTACCCATTCATATGTATATGGTTAAAGAAACATTCAACTAAATTAAGAAAGAATTAATGACTAGAGAGCAAATTAGTGAGCTGGGACAATTATCATTTTTAAAAGCTGAGGCATCTTTGTATGGGACCTCTAAGCAAGTTCCAGATTCAGCAACTGTTAAGTGGCAAACATCTGGGCAGTAAGACAGTCATTCTAACAAAATAAGCAAATATAAAAACTTGAATTTGTTCTTAAAGATTTATTTTATCCGTGTTGGTGGTTTGTCTGCCCGTCTATATATGCATCATGTGCATGCCTGATGCCCAGGGAGGTCAGAAGAAGGTGCTGGATTCCCTGAAACTGGAGTTAGAATGGCTGTGAGCCACCAAGTGGGTGCTCTGAGATAGGAACCTAGATCCCCTACAAAAGCAGCAAGGCCTGTTAACTGCTGCGCCATCTCCCCACAGCCATCCAAATCTGGATCTTAAGGGCAAAATTTGATAGATTTGAGCAAATGAAGGTTTAAACTAGTCATTCAATGGCACTGCAATAAACAAGTAAAATGCAACGAGTAAAATACAACAAACAAGTAAAATACAAGCAAATAGATTTGCTGCATGTGCAAAAAGGGTCACTGGCCTTACTACACAAAAAGTATATGCAAAGCACTAGGAATAAACAAATATGCCTATAATGGCAAAAAGGGCAAAAACTATGACTAGGTTGGGGAAAAAAGACAAATATCCAATTAATACAATAACTAATACTATATATAAGATTATAAAAATTGAGCTTGTTAGAACAGTTCCTCTAGTTAGCTATCAAGTTAGCAATAAAGCTTTTTTTTTTTTAAAGTATGTATTCACATGCATCTAACAGGAGGTTGTAAATTTATACAACTCTCCCATGGAGGAGGTGGCAATGTTGACCAAGAAATTTAAAATGCTCTTATACTTTACTAAATAAGGGATTTAGAAAGCCCTCCTAAAGAAGCAATCAAGGAAGGCTTCCTAAATTACACCTTATAGGTGTAAATGTGAGCCCTCCCACATCAGTTCAAAACACTCAGTTGTCATAAGGCCTGTAATACCGCCCAGTGGTTAGAGCACTGGCTTCTCAGGTAGAGCACCTGAACTCCACTGCCAGACCCCATATGACAGCTCACAACCTCCTGTAACTGCAGTCCCAGGGGATCCAATGTTGTCATGCTACAGGATATTATGAATTAATATACATTTGAATCATATACAACAGCTGAAGAATGCAGGCTGCAAAAACGTAGCTTAGCAAGTGTATCGAAATAATATATGAATAACACACTGGACAACATTCAACTATATATCCGCTGGATTTTAAGGATAAAGAAATTATTCGGGTTCCCCGTTCCCTTTGCTCCATTTATTTTACAAACATCAACTTGATGGATTGCCTGGAATATTTCTCAGTATTCCAAATTATGAACAACTACATATTACTTCGCAGTTAGGAAAAGGACGCATTTTTAAAAAGTCTACTATGTGACTTCTGTCATATGCTAAACATTTATTTAGAAAGACCTGGAGCATAAAGTCTTGGTGGCCAGTGGCTGTCATCCCAGCGCTTGGGAGGTGGAGGCAGGAGGATCGTAACTCAGGGACACCTCTTCTATGTTGTAAGTTGGAAACCAGGCTAAGACATAAGAGAGAGTCTATCACAAACAATTAAACAATATAAGTTTGGAAGCAAAGTTAAGAAGTCTATGTTGTGAAAAAGAATCAGGGCCGTTCTCAGCTCACTGCATGTCCCATCTTCACAAATATTTGTGAATCATTCCTGTTCCAGCGTGTATACACAGTTTCCTCACAAGCTTAGGTGAGCTTAAAGGTCCCTTCCTACTAGGGTCCCTCAAAGGGACCCTTTAAGAAATGTGACACCTCACTAAGCATTTAAAACCATTTCAGTCTGGACCTTTACTAGGACAGCAAGAGAATGGTCCTGTTTGTGCGTCCAGGGACGCTCTCATCTTGGGCACCTTAAGCCTTGCTGCAACTGGACTGGGCTAGAGAAGGGGCTGGCAGCGGTGGGCTGGAGGTCCCCCGCCCCCGGGGGCGCTGGCCTGGGGGTGGGGTGGGGGCGTCTTACCGCAGCTTGCTGGAAGGCGCCCTTGGTGTAGGTGCCACCACCGCGGTAGGTGATGGCGGGGATCTCGCGGCTGAGCAGGGCGCACTTGTGCTGGTGCGCACGGCTGGTGGAGATGTAATCCACGCGCGCCACCACGTTGTTCTTGGACGAGAAGGTGACGATGGCCACACGCGTGGCCGTGGACACGACGGGGAAGTCGGACAGCAGCTTGCGCACGAACTTAAGCTCGTTGAGGAAGTTGGTTTGGCCCACGCTGGACGACTCGTCCACCAGGAAGACGAGCTCCAGGCGGCCGCTGAGCTCCCGCAGGCGCCGCACGCGGCTCCGGAACGCGCGGCCCAGACGCTCCACTTTGCTCCCGGCCGCCTCCTCCTCACCGGACGCGGGAGGCA
The DNA here is from genome assembly GCF_947179515.1 of Apodemus sylvaticus. NCBI lineage: Eukaryota > Metazoa > Chordata > Mammalia > Rodentia > Muridae > Apodemus > Apodemus sylvaticus. Next base: position 71,877,874 of record NC_067474.1, read on the forward strand.
CCGCCAGTCTGCCCAGAGCCCCTGGCGAGGCCTCGGGGAACAGGCGGAAGCTGAAGTTGCGTGACGGGGCCATGGGCTGGAAGTTGGTCCAGCCCGACACCAGTGCCAGAGTCCAGCAACAAAAGACCAGGCGCGACCACATCGCGCTGGGGACCGAGCAGTGGCCCCTGGGAGTGCAAGGCGACAGTCCCCGAGCGAGTGCAGAGAGGAGCCAAGGTTCCTGGACTGAGCGGAGGGGACCCGGGGTAGCAGCCGCGAACCTCAGCGCCCTTGCATGTGACACTGGGGACACGATCCAGACTCCTCTGGCAGCTCAGGAATCGGGAGGGACTGGAGGGATCTGCTTCTCTGGCTCTCCGCTATTTGGTTTCTCTCCTCCTCCTTCTCTCTGCCGAAGCCTATAAAATGTTTGAAGGAAGGGGGCAGTGAAGACAGAGTCGCTTCCCTCCTTCTCTGTCTGTCCTCTCCTTCCTTTCCCGCTCCTCTCCCTATCTCTCCTCTATCTCTCTCCTCCCCCTCCCTCTTGCCCAGGATCCAGCTAAAGACTCTTGGAGATTCCATGACACCAGAACCCCTCGCCTGTCATGCTGTCAACATTCCCTCACAAGCGCACTGATTGATCCCATATGTCTGGCAAGGAGCTGCGGAGGAATTCGCTGGAGATGGATCTGGATACCAAGAGTGCCACAGTAATTGGAAACACTGTAGAGGAAAACACACACGCGGGGCTGGCAGAGTTGAAAGCACGCTTTGAAAACTGCTTGCTCACCTTTGGGGCTCATTCCGATGTTGGGGGATGTGTGGGGTGGGGCTGCGATGCAAGTCTAAGCCTCCCAAAGTGGATGTTTGCATAACTTTCCTGAGGGGCCTGTCTGATTAGTAGTGCAGACTCCTGAGAACCTGTTCAAATCCACAGGCTGTTGAAGTGGATTTGCACTTCACCCCTATGCACACATAGAATCATTATACACCTTTCCGCAGTTAATCATCCACGTATTTGTTCATTCTTTCCTCCTTGTAGCGGCTTGTGATGCTCTACACACATCCTGTAGGTAACAATAGGATGAGCAGGGGAAAACTGGCATGAATCTGTCCACCAGGAACCTGTAGCAGGTAAAAGTGATGTCACCATCAACTTGACATCCACACATGAAATGTGTATGTATGATTACATATGTTTATGTGTGCCACATAGATATATAAATATAAGCACCTAATTACAACTGAACTTGGTTAAACAGAAGAGCGTTCAAAAGCAAACTTGACTTTAGCCAAGGCCAGGCAAGCCTTCTGTGAGGATTAAAGTTTATGCTAAATTTTAAACTATAAGTAGAGACCCTGTGGTCTTAACACCCTCTTTTTTTTATTTGATTTAACAGATTAGATCTTCCTGGCATATGCATATGCTTATACATACACATACATATACACATACACATACACACATATATATACATCATATACACATATATCATATACACATACATTATATACACATACACAGACACAGACATAGACATAGACACAGACATAGACAGACATAGACATATATACATATACATCATGTACATGTACATATACATACACATACACATACACATATACATACCCTTTGGAATACCAGCTGCTCTGCTACTTGGGGTGGGTTTTCCAAGCAAGACCTCAGTGCTGTGTATGCTGAAGCACATGCTTGTTATATGAAAGGTAGAGCCCTTGGCTAAAAGATTCCAGCTTGGACTCAGGAACCCTGTGTAGTTATATAAACCCCAATCACCTCCGGGCTTTGGTCCAGTGTCTACTTTTATTTTGCCTTGGAATCAAATGACCCCAGAGTTTCCCTGGTCTCCAGCAGTTAGTGGTTTAACTCCAACTCTACTTAATCAACTACCTTCAACATGAGAGGTGTCAGAACGTGGAGGCTGAAGTGGTGGGGCTCTTGGATCCATTTCCCTGACATTATTTATTGGTTGTGTCAGTTTGCTCATTTGGAAAATGGAGTAGTAATTACATATTAAGGATCCAATCATGAAATAGTAAAACTCTTAGGAATGTGTTCAGAACACAGCATGTGCTCAATAAACACTGACCATTCCTATAACTTCCTTTATTCACGAATGCTATCCAAGTCCCATTTCCAGCTGCTCTTATTGATCACCAAGAATGTACTTAGTCAAATGCAAAGTACTAAAGTCTGAAAAGTGAGAAAGGACCCTGTTCCTGTCAGGCTACATCAGAAGAACATGCAGTTTTGAACACTGTCCCACAGTTGTTGTCTGTGTGGAAGAGGGACAAGGAACAGGGAGAAGAGAGACCTGGATCTTCTGAGAGGGACTAAGATCTCATTCAACTTGGAACTCTTTTAGAAAGAATTTTCAAATTTCCTCTACCCCATGTTATTTTAAACACATCATTAAGAGCTAGCATTTGAGGCCCCTGGCGACTGCTGTATACACTATCTTGTGAGTCCCTCACCCCCAACAAAAAGCTGGGGAGGTAGATGGTTGCTTTGAGACCTTCTGACTGCAAGCAATGAGCATCCAGCTTCTCCAGGTTTAAAAAAAAAAAGAAAGG